>NC_059133.1:1564993-2764993 GCF_020740605.2 Lemur catta
GGCACTAGGACTTGACGGTTCTGAAATCTCCTGTCCAGAGCAGCTGAAGTCACTGCTGCTCACACTGCCTGGGTGGAGCGAGTCCCACGGCCACGCCCCAGGCCCGCAGGGCGGAGACATGGATCCTCTGCTGGGGAGGAGCAACGTCCGGATGACAGCAATGCCACCGTCTTCCAACCCGGCACATGGCCGGTCCCCGGGGGTGGTTGCCTGTGTCAGTCAGTCCACAGACTGTCACGCAGACACCCAACCACGCAGGTGACTGACGGCCCACAGGAGGGGCACGGCCAGGAGAAGTCGGCAGGTGACAGGGCTGCCTTGTGAGATGCAGGGGTGTGGCAGCTGCGTGTGTCCTTCTGTTACGCGTCCTTTGGTGTTGGCATAATTTTGTTCCAACGACAAATAAAAATTAAGGGGAAAATACTGACAGGGACCACAGGCTGCAGCTGTCTGAGCCTTGAGTGAGAGGAGGCGGTTCAGGCGCAGCCCCTGGGACCCGCCGTGTGCAGGGTGAGTTGCTGCTGCTCTTGTGTGACAATTTACCGCCAGTGAGGGGGACAGCGTGGTCGGCAGCGCGAGGACAAATGGGACCCCCACACCAGCCTTTTCCTGGAGGAAAGGAGGGCAGAGCTGGGCTGGGGCCGGGTCCCCCTGATGCAGCCACAGCCCCTTCTGCTGCCACCCGTGTGCACCGTGCACACCGGAGCCACAGTCCTGGGCACCCAGTCACCCTGTCTTCCGCCAGCCCTGGCCGGCGCCCACGGCCACAAACCAGACACACAGACCGTCCTCCGCTCCGTAGTCCAGGCCGGGGACGCAGCGCGCGGAGGAACGGGGCTGCCTGAGCCAGGAGCCGGGGTTCCCGGGCCCTAAACAGGCTGCAGGGACAGCGCGCCAGCCCAAGGTCTGCTCCTGGCAGACACCAAGGGTGGCACTTTCTGTCCCTCAGAAAGATCGCCCAGACATTTAGGAGCAAATGAAACAGGATTATTACGTCGGAAAGCGCTCGCCATTCTCATCTGTGTCTGCAACCTTTGCCTGTTTACAGGAACTTCCTTCCTCACCCTGCGGCTGCGGGCAAATGGGGGGCCCTGACCCCTCGCCAGGGGACCTGGATCACAGCAGGGCCCCCGATGACACCACCCGCCCCGGACGGCACTGTCAGGCCCCAGCCGGCCCTCTGGGGCCCCGCCCAGCCCTGCCCAGGGCCTTTGCACGCGCTCTCCTTCCTCCAGGAAGGCCCAGGTCTCCCCTCGCCCTCCCCTTACCCTCCCTGAGCACCCCTACTCCCCGCACCCAGCGCTCCCCACACCCCACCCTGCCCACCTGTGCCTCTGCCCGGGGCGGGGCGGGGGGACTTCGGCCTCGCTCTTCCCGCGGCTCTCTCTTCCCGCCCTGCTCGCCGCCCTTCCCGGGAACCCGAGCTGGGCCCGTGCCGGCCTCCCCCGCTGGCTCACGGCTGCGTCCCCTGCACCCGCGCCGCTGCCCGGGTGCTCGGTGAACACCAGTGAGTGAATGAATGCAGGAGCGAAGGATTCCCAGTATCAGGGAGCAGGCAGCGCCTGGAAAACAGCCACGCATCTAGATGGGCAGCAGCTGCCGGTAAGGTGAGCTCCACCTGTCAGAGGTGAGCCCAGGTGAGCAGTATGTGTAGAGATGAGCCAGGTGAGCCCCAGTGATCAGCATTTGAGCCACCCAGACCAGACGCAGGGACATCCCCTCCATGGGAGCTCAGGGGACATTGTGTTTGGTTCTTTCCCGAGTGTACTGCTCCTTAGAGGAACCATTTCCTTTTTCATATTTTCTATTTCTTCTTTCATTTTACACCATTTCTGTGCAGTCCACGTCTGACAACTCTGCCCTCCGAGCTTGCTGGGCTTCTGATTCTGCCGTTGCAGGCGTCCTCCTCCTGCATTTCTGGTTTCTGTGGACCCCTGTTTGGGGACTCTGCAGGGGAGCACCCGTGTTCTTGGACTGTATCTGGGAGCACAGACCCTAGTCGTGGGAGAGAACAGTCTTTCGGGGGACGGTTTTAACCCAGAGCTCCAACCTGGGCAGAGGTGGTTTCCTGCTGCCTCCCTTGCTGGCAGGTGGATCTTCGGCTCTTGTGCAGAGGGTGCTGCTCGGGGGCGAGGGGGGGCTCCCAGCCTCACAAAGTGCCCAGGCCTCCCCCACCCCCCTGGTGTGCAGGGCTGGGGGCTGCTTGCTTTCCCCACACCCAGTGGAGCCCCTTCCTGCTCTGGCCGCTGGCCCTCCTGCACGCCCAGCCGTCCACACACCCTGTCCCTGCTCCCAGGAGGCCTGTGGCTCCGAGAGCCAACCTGCTGTCCTCGGCTGAGTGTGTCCTACGCCACCACAGGTGAGTGCTCGGGGTCTGTGGGAGGGGCTTCAGGTGACCCAACCTGACCTCACCACAGCTGTCTACTCTGCACGTCACACAACAGCGCGGACCCTCTTGTCTGCAGCTGTCATCCCTGTCCCTTCCTGGGTCCTGAGGGACAGTGGAGGAAAAGTGAGACTTGTGGGACGACGACTCCATCGTAAGCCCCCATGTCTACCCTGCCCCCCCAGACCCACTTCTGCTCTGCAGTGGGTGCCTGTCCCCAAGCCTGTCCCAAGGCAGACCTGCCGCTCCCCCCTCGAGCACCTTCCAGTGGGGCATGCTGGGCCCCCGGGCCCCACTGCTCCCCAAAGGCAGGCCGGGGGAGCCCGGGGAGTGTGGGTGCAGGGCTGGCCTTGTCCGAGACACGGGCCCGGTGCTCACACACACAGACCCCTAAGAGCCAGCAGCCGCTTTAGGGGTGATCTGGAAAACACACATTTCTCCCACATAACCAGTGGAGCAAGATCAGTCCCTAAGCAGAACGCTTGGCCACACCTTCTGGAACATTTGCCTGTGACTTGCTTCCTGGAGCAGAGGGCAGGCACAGCCTGACCACGCCCCGCCCCCAGGAGGTGCCGGCAAACTCAACTGACCAGAAACTGCTTGGTGGGATGACCTCACCTTATCCACACACCCGGCCCTCCGGGGCAGCTGGCATCTGCCTGGCCTCTGACGGGCCTGGGGCCCTGTGGGGTGGGGCCTCTGGGGTGATGGCGGGACCCTGGAGGGCTGCAGAGGATGGCAGGGCTCACCCACTCGCCTCAGGACTCGGCCCCAGAGACTTTGACCCTGCGTGTGTCCCGGCATTGAAGCCAAAGCACCTTTGAGCAAAAGGAGTTAGCAGGGGGACTGTTTCTGGGTAGAAGCAGCTGGTTTAGAACTTCCTGGGCTTCTGTCTAAAGGAGGACGGAAAAGTCTAGAAGGACCGGCCCAAGTAGCCTTGGTGATCCTCGAGGGGTGGCGTTAATATTAGAGATGTTTCTCTTTACTTCCTTTCGCTGGGCTGGCGTTTCTCTGCCTCTCCAAGAGAGTGGGGTCTGCATTTGAAAAGAGTGAGCCGCACCCACCACGGTTCGTGGGTAGGTGAGTTTCCCACACTGTTTGTTGCGCCTCCACCACCCCTGCCCACTGCCTGGGGGCATCTGAGCCCACCAACAGCGCCTGGCGAGACCCCGTCCCCGCCCTCGGCGTCACCAAACATGCCATGAAGCCGGGAGGGCTGCCCCGGGCCCCTGCCCAGCCCCCAGGACCGCAGGGCTCCCACGACTGTAATATGAACCCAAAGCAGAAGAGTCAGTTTAATTACGGGAAAGTCAGAAGCTCATTCCCTCATGGTGACTTATGACATTTAGCCTCTGAGCCCGTGTAGCCTACGTGTGGGGAAAATTGGTTACATTTTAGGAATTAAATTGATAACTTGAGCAAATCGATTTCATTAGCGAATCTGTCATATTTGCTGTTAATGATGGCGGGCACTGGCGTGGGCTCTGACAGCAGCCCCTGAAGAATGGGGCTGATGGCGACGGCACCGGGCCGTCCGTGCACGTCCAGGAGGCCAAAGGGACCTGCTTTTGTGCCACGGGCTCTCTGGACCCCCATCACCCGTGATCCTTCTACTGTCACCCGTTCCTGGGCTGGAAGAGGAGGCTCATGGTCCAGCGTGTCCTCCCCACGCGTGGCTGGGGCCCCACTAATGTTCACAAATGCGCAGGAGAGCGACCCGCCCAAGGCCCTTGCTCCAGCTGGTGTGGGCAGAGGTGTAGCCCAGGCTTCTGCCCACTGCCCGTCCCTAGCAGGAACTTCGGGGTGTGCCTCGTGGCTCCACCCTCCCGCTCACGGCCCAGGGGAAGCGTGTCAGCCGCACACCATGCGCGACATGGGGCCTGAGCTCGGCCCTGATCCTGGGGGGCGTCCAGACCTCCCAGAAGGGAACCCAGGCCTCTCGCCTGCCCCGCTCGTTGTGGGGTCAGCCCTTGGGGTGGGTCCCAGGAACCCCTTGGCCATGTGGTCCCCCCAAGCTGACGTGGGCGTCTGGGCCCTTTCTCGGAATCAAAGCGCCTAGAGCTGGGCGTGTGCACTGGCCACAGCCTCGTCCCTCACTGCTGGCTGCTCTCCTGCCCACGAGGGAGGGGATGGGCTTTGCAGCGGGTGCTGGGCCTCGTGGGCTGAGTGCGGACGTGGCCAAGGTCGGGGCCGGTGTCAGGAGCAGAGTTACGCTGAAGGTGGCTTCTGAGGTGGCCCCTCCTGCTCCTCGCTCTCCAAAGGAGCCCCTGAGCCCCCGCAGTGACCACGTCCAGGGAGGCCTCTACGTGTGTCCTCGAGATGTCCACAAAGCCTGAGCATGTCCTCCCCCGGGAGTCCTGTCTCGCTTTCTATCCGTGGAGCGCCAATGCCGTGGCGGAAGCGAGACAGCCCTCACCCGCCAGGGTGCCGCGTGCGGACGGCTGTGGGTTAGGTCAGAAGGTGCCATGTAGGAGGCTCATGGCAAAGGCTCTGCTCTTGGTTCCCACAAGGCCACGGCCCGGGGCCCATCTGCCCTGGCTGAGACCAGCTATAGCAAGAATCCTGCTGAAGGGGTTTAGAGAGTCCCCGGCCCCACATGTGACCACATTCCTCACCTCCATCTGCCTCAGCAAGGTCCTGCCAGGTCAGCTGGGCCAGACACCCAGCCTGGTGAGTCCTCTGGCCTGTCCCACCACAGTGGGCTCCCGGGGCCTGGCAGTGCCGGGGGTGGGGGGAGCCCCCCTCGCCTCTGTCTGATGATCCCGATCCTGGAATAGCAGCCGGCGCAGCAAACTCCTCGCCATGCTGGCTGGGGCAGCCGGGCTTTCTCTAAGGCTCCTGGGCATGGGCCACACTCTGTCCTCAGGCTCCACCTTCCCCTCTGCCGCGGTGGCTGGTGCTGCCGGCCTCGGGGAGCCGTCTGCCCACTCCTGCCCGGAAGGAAGCCCCCTCCGAGCGAATGCAGAGTCACCAGGAGGTACGTGAGGCGCCGTCCGCCCATGGGTGAAGGAGACTAATTCCCTCCCTGCTGCGTGGGCAGAAAGAATAAGTGAGGTGGCACTCGAGGAAGCGGAAGATGAATGTGGTTATCGTTTCAGAGTGATTTCTTGACCCTGGCATGGAAGGAAGGACTGGAAAGTGTTTGAGCTGCGGTTGTACCTCCTGAGAAGCTGCGGCTGAGCGGAGGGGGCGTCAGGGGCCACCCACAGAACAGGACAACCCAGCGTGTGCAAGGAACATGCACATGCACTTGGAAGGAACATGCACACGCACACGGAAGGAACACGCACGCACACGGAGGTGATGAAACCATGACAGTCTGCCCAGAGTTGGAGGAACCCCCTGATGTCCGGGCCAAGCAGTGCTCAGAGGGGTGTCCTGCTCGGGCTGGGGACCCAGGCTGGAGCACTGGTAAGTGCCGGGGCCCGTGCTGTGAGGTCAGACCCCGCCCTGAGGCCTGGGGGTGGCTGAGACACTGAAGGACCCCCGGACCTCCAGAGCCCAACGTGGGGGCTCTGAGTACTCGCCTCGGCCCCCGCTGGCCGGAGTGAGGGTGGCCGGGGCAAAGGGCCTGGACACACCCTGCACCATGTCCCTGCTTGCGGGGGACAGGCACCATCCCAGGAGCTGGAGAGGGCCGCGGGCAACAGCAAAACTTCTGCACCCTCGTGGGCTTGGCCCAGCGGGGAGGTGGCCTGCAGGTCGGGGTGAAGGGGAGCCGTGGTCCACAGCTGGTGGGCACAGTGGCCAGGACAGACACCAGCTGGGGACTCTGGGACGTGTGCATGGGGTGCCGGGCGCTGTCCTGAGCCCCAGGCGGCCTGGGTGCCTGCCTAGCCCCAGGCCTTCGTCCCAGGCCGGCACTGCCCCTCTGCTCTGAGCCCACTCCCTGCCCTCCCCCAAACACCCACCAGCCACTCCCTCCTGTGCCCCTCCCCCAGCCTCCCCCTCCCCTGCCAGGCCCTCTGGGGGAGCTTGCGCAGTGGCCTGTCTTGCCCATAGTGGGTCCTGTCACCAGCCCTGCGGGGCCGTGGTGCCATCCTCAACTCAGACAGCAGGACACGATGACCCCAGGTCTACCCGAGAGTGTTGTGCAGAGCCCCCGAGTGGGCACCCGGGACTCTCTGGGACCTCAGGTCCTGGTGTTCTATGAGGCCACCAGCTTCTCAAGCTGATGTCAGCTCAGGACAAGGATGGCGAAGTGGTCCCCTCCTGCATGCCAGGGCAACGGGTCACCGTGGTGTCTGCACTGGGCAGGGAGCAGGCAGGCGGGGCAGGGGAGGTGCCAGGACACTCAACGGTCTGGGAGAGCCCCGGGCTCTGCGGTGGGAGCTGCTGGGGGTCGGCCCTGCCCAGCCGCCCTCCCAGGGTCTGGCCGTGACCTCGGGGGATCCTGGAGGTCAGGAATCCTGCAGGGTTCCTCCTCGGACCCCGACCCAGAGCCTGCTCAGCACGTGAGCACCATGGTGAAAATGGGCACAGGTGCACACACATGTGCACACTAACAACACACACTAACAACACAGGCTCAAACTCACACACACCATACACACACCCCAAACACAGCATGCACATACACTCACATGCACACATATGTGCATACTCACACACCCCAAACACCATGTACACTCACATTCACACATATGTGCATACACACCCACGTCTGCTCCCACCCATGGGCCCCTGTGCCAGCCCCTGCCTGCCGGCCCCCCCAGCCACGCCGGCTGCAGCCCCTCTCCCAGTATGCCACGGCCAGGGAACGAAAGCCATGCTTATCAAAGGATTTTTTCTTTATTTTCATAATTTAGCTGAATAAACACAAAATTGAATACTGTAAAACAAGAAAAAAAATATGGTGTAACATCTTAAATCTCCCGGGCTCTGCCCTCGAAGGTGTCTATACGCACGTTCAAAAGAGACAGGCGACGACGGGAGCTGGTGGGGACGCTGGCTGGACGGAGGCGGGCGGGCCGCAGCCCCGGGACCCCGCGCTGCTCCGGGCGCAGGCCCCACCACCAGAGCCGGGGCTGCCTTCCCGGGGCCGCCGCCTCCGCGACAGACCCGGTCTCAGCCGCTCTCAGTCCAGGACACAAACACCTCTGGGTGGTGACGAGAGGGAAGTGACGTCCTCGCGGGTGCTGGGGCAGGTCTTAAATAAATGGAGTTCCTTCCTATCTGTAGCTACGGTAGCCGGAACAGCTTCTATATAGTTATTTTTTTTAACCTTTTTTGTTTTTTAGTAGCATAGGACTAGCATAATACTCATGTTAATCGGACTCTTAGGTAGTATACTGCGGCGGGAACTCGGGGCGATGAGGGAGCCCGGCGTGGGGCTGCCGGGCCAGACCCGGATCACCGCACTCACGGGCCCTGCCCGGGCCTCGCGGGAGGGATGCGGAAAGACGGGGCGTCCGCCCTTCCCCCGGCCGCTGCCACCCGCCCCCCGACCTCCGACATGAAGACAGAGGATGTCTGAGAACGAGGGGACGCGGACCTGGGGGCAGGGCTGCACTGGCCTTGAGACCCACAGTGGCAGAGGGGGCAGAAACGGGACGGAGCCCACCGGAAGAGGCGAGGCCACATGCTGCACACTCGAGGCTCACCACACGGGGACCAGCGGGTGGAGCCGCCGCTCCAACCCGGAGGGCAAAGGAACAGGCTTCCCCAGAGCTGGCGGATGCGACCGCGAGACAGGGTCGCCGTGGTCCTCGGCGCTTCCCCCAGAGTCCTGCCTCTCCGCCCGGCGCCCCCGGCCGGGGGCCCCTCCCTCCGCGCCCCGCCCCACCCCACGGAATCTTCAGGAACACACGGGGCTCGGCCCGGCGCTCGGCACGGCCGGGGCTGCCACATTGATTGTTAAATAGGATTTTCTACAAATATACAACATATAAAAACTGTTAAATATATAACTTTAGGCTTTGCAAAATACATTTAATGATCTCTTTCAAACAAGTGTTACTTTAGTTTTCTTTAATTCGCTTTCTGGAGCTAAATGGTGAATCGGATGCGACGGCCGTCACGGGAGACCCAACATGCTCGTGGCAAAGACGGGGTTATCCAACTATCAAAAATGGAGCTGCAGAAGAGGCATGTTTACTGGTTAAACAGAAAGTGATTTTAGTACGACAGGGTCGGTCTAGGTACACAGGAATACCGTGGTCTGTGCTCCCGGGGGGCTCGGGCTGTCGGCGTGGGGCCCATGGCCCGCCGCGCCCCAGCCGACCCCCGCACGCGCGCCGCGGCCTCCTTCCGGCCGGAGCCTGTCCTTCCAGGCGGTGCCGGGGCCTTCCCGGGGCGGAGGCCTCTGCCGCCGCGGCCGCCCTCTCCGCTCCGCGGGGGCCACCAGCATGTCTCTGCCACGTGCCCCCCGCCCCCAAAGAACCTGGGGCCTCTGACAGTCAGGGCACGTCCACGTTAAAATAGATTTTGCTCTTTGGTCTATCGAGTATACTGAAAGTATAAGAAAATAAAAGCAATTCGGACAGTCTGGGCACAAGGAGAGGCGGCTTCCGTACCCGACAGTCCCCTGGACCCGGGTCGCGTCTAAGGCTGGCCGGGCTGCAGCCTCCTCCGGGCACCGGCGCCTCCTGGTCCTCGTCCTCGTCCTCCGAGAGCAGGGCCGACGCCAGGGCCGGCGGGGGTGGGCACGGCCGGGCTCCCGCAGATGGGTATTGCTGATGCCTGGCGCCGCCCACCGCCTGTCCGAGTCCCGGCCTCCTCGCTTCAGCCGGGCGGGCCGGGGCGCAGAATGCCGAGGACGAGGCTATCCGTGCCAGGCCGCGCGGAGCAGGGTGGGCATGGCAGGGAACGGCTGGAGTCCGCGGCGGATGGAGGGCTGAGGCCGAGTGTGGACCTCCAGCGAGCCAAGGCCACTCCCAGGGCCCCTCGGGGGCTGCGTTTGTCAGGAGACCTGAGGAGCAAGGAGAAGAGAGAGTCAGCCTCTCGCACACACCGCCAGGGCCACCGAGGGCCACGAGGCCACCCGTGTTTGTCTACGGGTCGGCCGGCTCTGTGCCGCGGCCTACCGTCCCGCTCGGCCCAGCTTCTGCTCTTATACCATGTTAGACACGGTGGAGTTTCATTTCTGCACGGGGAGCACCACTGGTTTTTCAAGTGGATTCCCCCACTGCTAAAACAATGATATTCACTACACACAGTCGAGTAGTTTCCCACATTCTTAGTTTTTCAACAGCTCCAGATTTATCTGGAATGTCTTGAGACCGGATCAGGGACTATCAGTTCCATCTTCTGTCCGGGGCCCCTTGGGTGGGGGAGGTGCCCCAGGGCCACATGACGGGGGGCTCCGCCAGCCCCAGGGCCCCACTGCAGATGCTCAGAGGACCCCGACTCTTCACAGCAGATCAGGGACAGCGGCGTGGACTCTGCTGCACGGGGCGCGAGGACCCATCTGCTTTCAGGAGCCTGTGCGGCCTGACCCCCCCTCAGTGCTCCCCCCGATGCTGGGCCAGACCCCACAGTGTTGCCGCCTCCTGTGCCGGCCGGGACACACCAGCAGGTCGACCATGTCCAGGGTTCCACAGAACGGCCCCCCCACCCCCACGAGTGGAGCTACCCGGAACGTGGTGTGAGCCCCAGCACCCTGCACTGTGTGCACACGCGGGTGGGCCAGAGGGATGGCATGGGGGCCCTGCCATGTGCTCCCCGCCCTTCCGCTGGTGTGGCTCAGGCCACCTCACCGACTCGGGTCCGTCTGTGCCCTGGGGAATTGGGGGCCTCTGTGGCCAGTCTTTGCTCCTGGGGCCACAGGAGAGCTGCCACGGGTGCTGGGGTTGCCACCCCGCCTGCAGGGTGGTCACGTGCACCCCACGCCTGGCGGGGCTGGAGCCGCTGTGTGCATCTGGGCAACCCCAGAAAGAAGTGCCCCCGCCAAGGGGTGGCTCTGGGGGTGCTGGGCTGGTGCTCAGGAACCGCCCCCCCCCCAGCAGTCCTGCCCCGGACACAGCACAGCACTCAGGTCTCGGAGCAGGACAGCCTCGGTCCCAAATCCAACCCAGCACGGTGAGGACGGGACCTGAGCCTCAGTCTCCCTGCTGCACAGGGCCACTGTGTGATGTGTGACGATGACAGTGCACCCTGGCTGCAGGGACACCCAGGTTCTGTGTAAGGGGCCGGCAGGCGGTCAGTGACAGTGGCCAGCACTTCGGGGCTTCATGCACTCGTTTAGGCCTTTGTGGTCAGGGCACAGGGGGCAGCGGGTGCTCACAGCAGGCCCTGGGCCCTGGCTCTGGACCGAGTGCCCGTCACCAGGCTGGGCAGCTGTGGGGGGGCTGCAGCAGGACAGGCACAGCAGCAGGTGGACCCCAGCCTCTGCCAGCCCCCAACGATGCACCCAGCTGTCCTGCGCTTGGCTGGCATTTGAGGGGGGCAGGACATAACCAGCCCCGAGAAGCCTCCCCGGCTTGTTAAAAACGGATTTCAGGGAGCGCTGCCACTTGCTGCCAGCGCTGCCAAGCTGCACAGGTGTTTTCATCACAGCCAGGCTTTGAATAATCCAAGAGTCCAGAACATCTGCACTGAGACCACACTTTGCCCAGAGCAGGGGGGCAGCCCTGCCTCTGCCCGCCCCGTGTGACAATCCCAGGCCCTGCCACCCCCGGCCACCCGGGGCCTGCCCCCAGCACACACCTCGGCCTCCCCAGTCTCGGGGCCTGGAGACCAGTGGGGGCCCCAGAGAAGTCGCTTCAGTCCAGGAATCTCGAGACTGAGGCACAGGACAGTGCAGCCCGTGCTGGAGGTCCTGGCCCGGCAGGGTCAGAGGTGGGCGTCCCTCAAACCCAAGCCCGGGCAGGGTGTCTGCAGGGACGCGGCTCCCCTGGCTGCTGTCAGAGCACAGTGACCTAAGGATAGCCCCAGGCCCGGGAGACACCTGGGCACCCTCTCTGGCTCCCCCGGCGGGCTGCTCCCTGCCCCTGGGGACCGGGAGACTGAGCTCTAGCACAGCAGGTGTGATGTGGTCAGACCCTGCTCCCACCTCACGACAGCCGACTGAGAGTCCTAGGACCTCCGGGGCTGGTGGGTCCCTGTAGGGCACCTGGCCTGAAGCTCAGGCTGACCTGAGTGTGCCCCACTAAGATCCTACTGTGGGGGGCTGTCTGACCTGGGCCTGCACCTCCGGGGGTCCCCCCTTCCCACTGGGGCAGCTGGGGCCAGGTCGGGGCCCCTGGGCTGCAGGTGACCACTGGCCAGCAGCTGATGTCCTGCCACCACGCACCACACGCTTCCCCTCCCTGGCCTGGCTTCTCTCTGCGTGAGGCCTCCGCCCTGTCCTGCCTGGGGGGTCTCTTCAAATGCTCTGAAGCACAACGGTACTTGGTACCTCTCTGCCTCAGTTTCCTCATCTGTAAAATGGGGACAATAGCAGCCCTCAGCCCATGGGGTGGTTGTCAGAATGAACAATCACTTAAGTGCCAGGCACATGGTGTCAGGTGAGTGTTAGTTGCTCGTACTGACCTCTCAGGCCACGTGTGCCACGGAAGCAGTGTCCCTCTCGCCCAGCGCAGTCACACACCCGCACGCTCTCTGTTGTCTCAGAGCTGCGTTGCCCGTGGTTCACTCCAATCCCAGGGAATTTAATTTGGAACGTGGTGCGCGGTAAGGAGCCAACTTGAATTTTTTCCCAAATGCAAAGCCAACGTTCCCAGCCCCCGCTGCGGGGACCTGGGCCTCCCCTACGGTTTGAAATGTCACTGCATCTCGCACTCAGTTCTCACGAACCTTAGTCTGTCTCAGGGCCACGTGGTGTTTTCCAGAGGTCACAAAACAAGAGCTAACACTTTTCCAGCTTCTAGTTACATGCCTGGACTTTGTCAAACACCGTCCTCGTGTTAACTCATGAGATGGGGACATGGCAGCACCAAGGCTGGGGACAGTGGGTCGCCCCAAGCCCAGGCGCAGCCGCCCCCCCCCCCCCCCCCCCCCCCGCAGGCTCCGCCATTGCTGCTCACACGCCCACCGCGCCTGCCGGGCAGGGCGCCCGCGTCGGCCACAAAGTCCTCTCAGAGGCCCGAAACTGAACTACGCTCCGACGGAATGCAAGCTCACTTTGGAAAGTTCCAAATTGAATTGAAATTTTATTCAATCTAGAAATTAATTTGTGGAAGGATAATCTCACGACACTATCTCTTCACTCACCTTTTCCACCTTCTGTGGCATCTTTTTATTTGTCCAAGCCCTTTTAGTAAAGTTTCTCATGGTAAAAGCTTTGTGCTTTATGTGGGTGCCAACGATTTCTCCCTCAGGTTATTTCAAGTTATTTCTTGTGATATTTTAACTAAACTACGACAGTTTCTAAACGTGTCTGCTGTCTACCGTCGTTCCTCTGTGTGGACGTGGGTGAGGGTCTCCCTAGGGGCCCCCGGCAAATGCTTGCGCTACGAGAGCCAGGCAGCGTGGATTTCCAGCTTTTGGGCCACAAGTTCTCTCCAGCAACTGCCCGACTCTGCCACCGTGGTGCCAGGCGTCAGGAGCCAGGACCTGCAGGGATGCCCAGGGCCGGGTCCATGCGGCCTCTCGACCAAAGCAGGGGGGGCCGGACTTGGCCTGCGGGCCGGAGCTTCCAAAACTCTGATCCACACTCCAGAGTGTTTGCGTCTCTGAAAACTTTAAAGTTGAAAACAAGTAAGGAAGCGTCTATATTTGTAATTGGCCCAATTTAATAATCCTTATTAGTTTTCAGTTATTTCAGTGATTCTCCAGAGTTTCTGACGCACCTGTTGACCCCACCTGCAATAATGACTGTCCTCACATCCAACATGACGGGGCTACATTTGCCGGGACTTCTGACAAGTCGCCAGTGGCGGCCATGACCGCAGGCCTCCCTGACGTGGCCCGTGGGCAGGGCTGGGCCCCCGAGGCTCCGTGCTGGCTTGGATCTGGACGACCCGAGCCTGAGCCTGGGCCGGGCCTGCCGCACCCTGCACGTGACCCCTGCACGTGACCCCTGCACGTGACCCCGGCATCTGTGGCCAACGGTGCTTTTCCTCATTCGGTTTTTAGTTTTTAAACAGTGAAGCTGCGTCTGTTTACTGCCTTTTTTCAGCGTCTGTTGAATTAGAAGACCTTTTAGAAATCCGGTCTTCCGATAACGGTGCGTCCCTCCACCTGCTGAGAGAGCAGGCCCCATGTACAGGCACTGCCGGGCCCGGACCCCCATGACGGAGCAGGTATCACAGCGAAGAAAGTCACGAGGATTTCTAGGGTTTCCAGTGCATACAAAAGTTATGTTGGCCGGGCGCGGTGGCTCACGCCTGTCATCCTAGCACTCTGGGAGGCCGAGGCGGGCGGATCGTGTGAGCTCAGGAGTTCGAGACCAGTCTGAGCAAGAGCGAGACCCGTCTCTACTAAACATAGAAAGAAATTAGCCAAACAACTACAATATATACAAAAAAATTAGCCGGGAATGGTGGCGCATGCCTGTGTCCCAGCTACTTGGGAGGCTGAGGCAGAAGGATCACCTGAGCCCAGGAGTTTGAGGTTGCTGTGAGCTAGGCTGACGCCACGGCACTCTAGCCCGGGGAACAGAGTGAGACTCTGTCTCAAAAAAAAAAAAAAAAGTTATGTTTACGCTATACAGTGCTCGTTAAGGGTGTAATAGTTTTGTGTCTAAAAAACAATGTATGTACCTTAATTAAAATATTTTATTGCTGAAAAAGGCTCACAATTATCTGAGCCTGCAGCACAAGTCACCCTCTGTGCTGGCGGGGAGGGTCCTGTCTTGGCGCTGCCCCGGGCGGTTGCTGAACACGGGCTGGCTGCAGTTATTAAAATAAGACAGCAACAAACTTCCTGCCTCAACTGACTCCTCCTTTCACCAAGGAGCTCTCTGTAGCGTGCGAGGCCATCGACAGCGTTTTATCCACCGAATCGGAGTAAACCCTCTCAACCCACTGCTCTATCAACCACATTCATGGAATATTCTACACTTTTTGTTGTCATTTCAACAACGTTCCACCGTGTCCTCACCAGGAATAGATTCCATGTCAGGAAAACACGCTCTTTGCTCATCCTGAAGAGGCAACTGCTCATCCAGTGACGTTTGAACGTGAGACGGTGGCAGTCCAGTCCCACCTGCAGGCTCCACTTCTACTTCTGTGACTGTTCTCTTGCTGTTTCCTCCACATCTGCAGATACTTCCTCCACTCGGGTCTTGAACCCTCAAAGTCACCCATGAGGGCTGGAATCAACTTCTCCCAAACTCCTGCTAATGTTGATATTTTGACCTCCCCTTGCGATCACAGATGTTGTCACTGGCATCTCGAATGGTGAGTGCTCTCCACCAGGCTCCACTTACGTGTGCAGATCCATTACAGGAATCAGGACCTGTGGCAGCTATTGCCTTAATACAGCTATAACGAGACTGTAATGTCAGCATGATTCCTTGATCCGGGGGCTACAGGATGCGAGTTCTGCTAGCAGGCGTGAAAGCAGCATGGATTCGTGCATCGCCACCAGGGCTCCTGGGTGAGCAGATGCATTGTCAATGAGCAGTAATATCGTGAAATTAATCTTTTTTTTTTTTTAAATCTGAGCAGCAGGTCTCAACAGTGGGCTCAAACTACTCAGTACATAACACTATAAACAGAGGTGCTGTCACCCAGGCTTGTTGTTCCATTCATAGAGCACAGGCAGAGGAGATTTAGCCTAATTCTTAAGGGTCCAAGGATTTTCAGAACGGCAAACGAGCAATGGCTTTGACTCAAAGCTGCCAGCTATGTTAGCCCCTAATGAGAGGTCGGCCTGTCCTCTGAATCTCTGAGGCCAGGCACTGACGTCTCTCTGGCTGTGGAAGTCCTACATGGCCTCTTCCTCCAACGTAAGGCCGTTACGTCCACATTGAAAACCTGTTGCTTAGCGTAGCCGCCTTCACCAGGGACCTCCTGGGTAACTTGCCCCACTTCTCCATCAGCGCTCGCTAATGCACCTCGCACTTCTGTGTTACGGAGACGGCTTCTTCCCTTGAGCCTCATGGACCAGGCTCTGCTGGCTTCAAACTTCTCTTCTGCAGCTTCCTCACCTCGCTCAGCCTTCACAGAACTGAAGAGCTAGGGCCTTGCTCTGGGTTAGGCTTTGGCGTAGGGAAGGGTGTGCCTGGTTTGATCTTCTATCCAGACCGTAAAACTCCTTCCACGTCAGCAATAAGGCAGTTTTGCTGTCTTACCATTCGTGTGTTCACGGGCCTAGCACATTTTATTTCCTTCAAGAGCTTTCCCTTTTCATTCACAGCTTGGCTGTCTGGTGCAAGAGGCCTGGCTTTCAGCCTATCTGGGCTTCCGGCACGCCTTCCTCACCAAGCCCACTGATTTCTAGCTTTTGATTTAAAGTGAGAAGCATTTGACTCTTCGCTTGAATACTAGAGACTACTGTAGGTTGTTCCTTGGCCTAATTTCAATACTGTCGTGTCTCGGGGAACAGGGAGGCCTGAGCAGAGGGGGGGGAAGGAGAACGGCTGGTCAGTGGAGCAGTCGCAACACACGACATTCGTCGGTTAAGTTCTTGCATGAGGGTGGTTTGTGGTGCCCCAAATCAATTTTAATAGTAACTTCAAAGCTCAGTGATCACAGATCACAATAAAAGGTAAAACAATGATGACAAAGTTTGAAATACTGTGAGAATTACCAAAATGTGACACAGAGACACAAACGTGAGCACATGCTGTTGGAAAAACCGTGCTGAGGGGCCTGCTTGAAACGGGGTTGCCAAACCAACCTTCAATTTGTAAAAATGCAACATCTGCAAAGCACAAAAAAGCAACGTGCAGTAACACGAGGCCTGCCTGTATTAAATACATTTTCATTTCTCACACAGATTCTACCACGTGGGTGGTGATCTCTTCTGTTTTTCTATTAAAGGCCTTAGAATTCAGGGTGCTGTTGTTTTATGTAAGTACAGGCGACGTGGGTCCCATTCACCACTGACGCCACAGAATGCCCACTCTGGGGGTGCAGGGACCCCCAGACAGGCCTGTCACCCCTGCAACAGGGGCACCCAGGGAACTCAAGGGCGCCTGGCTGAATGATCCAGTGCCCGGCCCACATCACAGGCTCAGGAATCTCTGTGGTGCTCAGAAATGACTTTGATGGTGCTTTTGTCCCTTTGGGACTCTCTGGCATCAGAAGTGTCCCCTTTATGTTATTAAATGCACTCTTAATGATTAAGCAATTTCACTAGTTCCTAAAATGAATTGGGCAATTTTCCATATTTTCGAGTATTTGGGAAAAGCTATCAGCATAGTAAATATTTTAAAGAATGTGCCTATTAAACCATCTCTGTGCAGACTCTACTGGGAAATACTAACATTTTTCTCCTCCTTCAGTTATTTTTTTATAATTTTTTCCCTAGAAAAGTCATATATTTAATCAAAATTTCCAGACTGATTGATCAATACACTAGCTATGCAAATGCCCTTGAATAATTTCAGACCCCACATGTGCTATAATTTTCCCTTCCTCCTTTCGGATTTATTTTATGACTTTAAAAAAGTTACATACAACATTTTTATAGGTTTGTTAAAGAGGCAGTGATCGATTCCACGCCTTTCTTTTTCAGATTCATTCACGTTTATTTTATCTCTACTAGTTACTCTGTCCTCTTGTGGGAGGTGTGCTTTTTCACTAGCTTAGGCTCTTTATTTTCATTCTCCTCTTAGTGAGGTTCAATTCATGTGTTGGTTTGTGGATATTTTTGTAGACATTTCAAAAATGATTGAAAATTGGAAGCAGCCTTGTTTGCACGCTATCATTTTAATATGTAGCTGCAGATTCAATTTCAGTAATCTCATCTTTCCTAAGATCCATGCTCTGCTTCTTTTCATTGTTGGTGGTGGTGGTGGTGTTTACTTGATCTCTACGTGGACTGGAGACATGTTTAAATTTCAAACTGAAAACTGTGTTTCTGATTATTTTATTTATTTGTAATTGTGTTTGCGTAATCTATTCTTATGCTATGCTAATCAGTGCATAAACGTTTCTGAATGTGACACTTTCATTACCGTCTGAACTATAATATATAAAAATGTATCAATAAGTAAATGTATCAGTATATGACATACTGTTGCAATTTGATGTTTTACCTCTGGATTGCCTTTCAATTGCATTTGCCTGGTATATCTTTATTAACTTGTTTTTTTTTTTTTTTTTTACTTTTGACCTTATTGCTTTTGTTGATAGTAGAGCCCTTAGAAGGTAATACCTATTTGGCTATTTTGAACATCTGATTTGATAGTCTTTGGCTTTAATAGAGGAGATTAGCCCATTTACTTTTATTGTCATCACCGATATTGAAATTGTCTTGAGCAGAAATTTTTCCCCCTTGAAAAATCATACATTTAATCAAAATTTCCATATTTACTGATCAACACACTAACTGAGCAAACACCCTTGAATAATTTCAGACCCCATATGTGCTATAAATTTTCCCTTCTGAAAATCCTTTCAGATTTACTTTCTGACTTTAAAAAAATTATACACAACAGATTTCTGTTCCATGATGATTTCTGGTTATGCTCCTTTCATAGTTTATCTCATCTTAATATGCACACACAAATTTCCTTGTCTGTAGTTTAGTAGGAATCCTGTTTTTGCTTCTGTTCCTGGTAGCCTTTATGCTATTAAATGCACTTTTAATGATTAAGCTATTTCTCTAATAACTGAAATACACGGTTCCCTCTATCCCGAGAGGAGACACTGTCTCCTGCTGCCGCCCGCTGCCCCCGGCATTTGCTAATTTAATCAAGGGTTGCAAATTATCACACAAAAATTGTTTTTCATGATGCACAGAGTATATTAAACAGCAGTGCTGGATTTTATACTCAGCTCTGAAACCATAGTTACAGGAATTACTCATATCTGGCTCCATGTACTCAGCTGCTATCAATGGTCACCATCAATCTTTTCACAGGTGACTTTTCAATTTTTACCTCCTGGTTTTGATTCCTTTCTTGATGGATCTGAGTGCGTTTTTCATTTGCCTTTTCAGGAAAGCTATGTGGGTGCTATGCTTTCTAAATTCTTGTGAATCTAAAAGTGTCTTATTTGCTCCTTTTGTCCAAAACAACACTAAGAATAGGACTGGATTCACAAGTAAAACTATTTTTCAGTCCAATCCCTTTAGAGGATCCTCATTTTGTCTTCTGGTTCTAAGTCTGCTGAGCTCAGAGCACAGCTTGTTTGTGTCTGTAGGTTCTGTGGCTTCTTGTTCTCTTCTCTTTTTTATTTTTCCTTCAGTAATAATCACCAGAATGCTTATTACAGATTCCCTGATTTCCTTTATTCTTCTTTTTAGAGACAGGGTCTCGCTCCATCCCCCAGGCTGGAGTGCAGTGTGATCACAGCTCACAGCAACCTCAAACTCCTGGGCTCAAGCAATCCTCCTGCCTCAGCCTCCCAAGTAGCTGAGACTACAGTCATGCACCACCACATCCGGCTAATTTTTAAAACTTTTTTGTAGAGTTGGGGTCTCACTATGTTGCCCAGGCTGGTCTCCAAGTCCTGTCCTCAAGTGATCCTCCCACGTCGGCCAAAGTGCTGGGATTACAGGTGTGAGCCACCATGCCCAGCCTCTTCATTCTTTAAATTCAAAGATATGGTCATAAAATGGCTAGATCCAGAGTGTTTTTGTTTGTTTTTAATTGGAGGTTTCCTTCAGCTTAGATAGGTTTCTTTCCCACACCACATTTTAACCCCAATCTGATCTTTCCTTCTGTTCCTGCCACTGCTGTGCTCCCTGCAGGATCACTCATCCTTCTCAGGTCACACGTCCGTCCTCTGTCCTCCACACCCACCAACTTCTCCCCCCTCTTTGGTCCTATTTCCCTGGGCATCATCTCTTGGTTCTAAGACTGGTCTCCACGCCACTGTTGTGACTTTCCGCAGTCACACTTCTGTTATTTGCAGCTTCCAATACATATCTAAATTCCACTCTTATATTTTTGGCATCTTCGTATTCATCCTGTGTTTCTCTCGGTAAACCTTTGGACGTCTGCATTCATTGCAGGCTTTTCTTTCCCTCTGATTCCTGGCTCCTGGGTCACAGCCATCACCGTCTGTCTCTTTGATACCAACAAGCAGATGCGCTCTAAAAGTCTCCTCCGTTTACTGGTAGGACTATTTCCAGAGCTGACTCTGCCCCTGCATCTTTGGAACAGTATTCCTTTCCAAAGATAGGGCTTATTTATTACAGCTCGTGCTTGAGTCTTTGCTTTGATGCTTTTAAAAAATTCTCTTTTGAACAGGCAGAGGTCAATTCTGGTCTAGAATTAGCCAACAGGCATGGCGGGGAGATGTCTTCAGCCTTCCCCTCAGTTCTCGTGGGCTGGGGAGCCCTGTCCTCTCCAGGATGGTCTGAGAGGCCTGGGGGAGGTGCGGAGGGCCTGGATCTTCGTGGGACGCCCGGGCAGACTTCCAAGGGTGGGAGGTGGCCCTCGGGCTGAGCTCTTTGCCCTGCTGGGAGGTCATGTTACCATCTGAGCCGGGGAGTTCCACGCTGGTTTGAGAACGACAGCTGAATGCAGGGAGGCAGGCCCTGGGCACTCCTCCTCTGGCCCTGCCTACGAGGCTCCTCTGCCAGAACCACACCCCTTCCAGTGAAGTTCGCCCCGGCCACCGCTCTGCTCCCCGCCCGCTGCAGGCTGGGCTGAGTGTCCCTGCGACCGTGGTGGATCCCTGCTGGGGAGGGGCGGGACGCCCCTCTGCCTGCCGTGACCCTCTGACTGCTGCGTCTCCCGGTGCTCACGTGAGGTGCAGGCGCGAGGAGGAAGCCCAGGGCTCCCCTGCATTGCGGGACGCCGTCCCCACGGTCGGGGCTCACACCACCAGGGCTCTTACCCAGACCTCGGCACGGAACTTTCGTTTTAGGTCGTGACACCAATAGCGGTTGTTCTTGCTTCCCAGGCACACTGGATCGGGAAGCTGGGCAGAGGCCTCAGTGCACAGAGCGTGTCTGTCTGCAGCCACGTTCTAGTCACGTCGAGAGCCACGGCCGCTCGTCCACGGCCTGGCAGACGAGCTGATCTCGTGCTGCTTCCTCCAAGTGCTGCAGAAGCTGGTTTCCGGCGTGGCGGGGGAGCAGGGATGCAGACCCCACTTCTCCGTCCTCATCTCTCACAACCTTGTCTGCCACACGCCGTGTGTCCTGCGAGAACCTGGAGCCACGTGACCTGGAAGGCACAGGGCTGGGGCCAACCAAACACGACCCGGCCAATGACCAGGTGGGCAGGAGGTTTCCCAGGAGAGGCTGACGGTCTGACTTCATTCCGACTCCGCCACTGGGGATGTGAGCCTCCAGAATATTCTAGAAGGTGCCACTGAGGTGAATGACAATCCTTTTCCCACACAGAGACCTCATTGCTGGGTCAGAACCTTTCTCGGCCATCGTGTTCCTTTCCCATCATCCTCACCACGTCCACAGACGGGGACGCCGGGGCTCTAAGGGTCAGCTGGCTTCCACGCGGTCACTGCCCGGCTGGCAGAGGAGCTGTCACTGCTCAGGCAGGGGGAGGACAATCAGGGCTGATCCGGAAAGTTCTACTGGACAACAGCGGGGCCCCAGAGCAGGGTCGTCACTCTGGGAGGAGCAGTGCTGTGTGGTCACGCGTGACGCCTGCCAAGGCCGAGATTGATGCTCCAGGTCGGGGGAGGAGACGCACCGGGGACCCGGTGGCAGATCCACAGCGACGGCGATTCCGGCGTTGACGGTCACGACGGGGCAGAGAGTGCGTCCCAGGACCTGCGTCCCCCGCTGTGTCTTGGGTTTAATGCCGAGTTGACATTTAAAGTGATCTGGATGGAGACACAAATCCTTCTATCTCTCTCATTTTTAAACACTGATATTTAACAAAAGTCTGTGCCACGGCGTGTTTCATTGCCACGGCGGCACGCAGCAGCCACGCTACGGGGGGGCGGGGGCTGGCCAGCAGGGCCTCTCCGCCCCGTGCGGCCGTCACAGCCCCTCCCACGGCACCCCCGTGTCCCAGTTACCTGCCGGTCCTAGTTTCCAGGGGACAGTCAAGAAGAAACAAGTTGATCCGTGACCTTTACGAACAAATAAATTGCTAAGCAGTTTCACCTATAAGAGTAAAGGACGTCCTCGACCAACAGAAGAAAACGTGTTCCCAGCACTCTGCTGTCATCTTCGGCCTCATAAGGTCACGGAACTCGGAATCAGAAAATGGCACTAATTCAGCCCTCAGGGGACCGGGGTCTCACACAGCGAGGGGCCGAAATGGTGGCAGTAGCCCAGGCACCTCTGGAACATTCTGTGGCTCGGGGAGGCAGCTTGTGGAAGGTTCCTCTGTGGGGGACACCTCAGCATCTGAGGCAGGGCCACACCCTTCCGTTAGGGTCACTTAGACGCCACGCGTGTTGGGATCCAGGGTCCTGGGACAGGACTCTGAGCGGTTTTCCAGATCATTCTGTGGCCTGTGAGCAGCATTTCTCTAGCCCGTGTCCAGGATGAGGAGGGAGTTGCTCCGAAACACACCCAGAGTGCCCGGAGACCTGTGGCGGTTCCGTCCCCAAGCGCCAGTGTGGCGGGGAGGGGGCAGGTGTCCCCTTTCCAGCACCAACGTGAGTGACAGGTCCTCAGAGCCTCTGGAGGACAGGGACTGCAGGAAGCTGCCTCGCACAGGCGGGACACTGTTCCCCTAAGGCTCGGAGACCAGGCACCCCGCACAGAGGGAGGACAGTCTCCAGCCGGAAGGACCCCCTCTCCGGGCCGCACGCCGTGGGTCACGAGCACCCGGCAACAGCGTGTCGCTGCCGCTCACCCAGCAAACGCCTCGGTCTCGGTGCCAAGCCGTGCACTGCAGCAGCCACCCGAGCAGGCCCGTCTGGCACCAGAAAGTGACCCCCAGGGACTGTGAGGGCGGCCCACCGGCCCCCTGGGACCTATGTCCCCTGCACCCCACAAGTCCCCAGGAAGTGTCTGAGGGACGGCTGTGACACTGATCATGTGACTTAGGCTAACTCTAACCTCAATCTTGACCCCAGACTCTAAGCTGGCCTCGTCCTGACCAACCTGCCATAACCTCCAGCCACGGGTCCCGTCCTCCCAGCAGGCTGCGGCATCCCTGCGGCACCAGGAAGCCCCCGCCCGACCCCACCACGCCGGGGTCTGTGGCCGGCTCCGTCCACCCCCTCCCCTGGACGAGCTTCCTCACGTAGCAGCCACTGGCCACTCACGTGTTTAAAACAATTCAAAGAACAACTGCTTTAAGGAGAATTGAGACGAATGCAACACGATTACCATAAACAGCGACCAGTGTGTAATGTCTCCGGTGACAAAACTGGCCACAAGTGCCGATGGAAATAATGTGGGCTTGGCCGAGCCACTTTTTTTGTTTCTGGGCTCATTTCTGCGGAGGAAATGAAGAATGTCACCACTCACAATACGAGTGGATGCGGCCCCGGCCATATCCGTTTTTGTTTTCACGCGGAATCTATTGAAACGTCCGGTCATTATTGCTGCGATGGATAGCAGTGACTCACAGGCGCAGGACGGACTGCGGACAGGGATCAGAGTCACGGCTCAGGGTTCCATTGTTGTGCAGAACAAAGATCAGCCAGGTGCCGTGCCGGGCTCCCATCCCCCGCTCCGCCTCCCAGGGCAGCCGTTCAATCCGGAGGCTTCTTTGTCCTTGTGAGGACGTCACATTCGGAGAGCCCAGATGGATGGCGAGGCCCTGGGCTACCCCGGCCCACGGCCGCCTCTGCTCTCGGGCTGCTGGGGAAGCAGGAAGTTTCCTCTGCCCTGTTCCCCTGTGTTCCCTGTGGCAGTCCTCCTCCCGCCCGGCCACCCCTCTCCTCCACACGGTCCACGCAGGCCACGCTCTGTCCACTGTCTGGGTCCCTGGGGACCCAGGTAAGCGCCATCTAATCAAACCCCAGCCAGGGGTGCAGCCTCCCAGCTCTGGCCCAGGTGGCGCGAGGCTGAGTTGCCCACCCGCTCCCCTGCTCCGGGGGCTCTGAGGGGACAGGAAGCATCAGCCTCATCCTAAGGAGTTTTCAGAGCTGCCCTGCCTCGGGGTCCACTTGGCCCGGGGTCCAGGAGGTCGGGGAGAGCCGTGCCGACATCGAGTCGTGTGGGCCCCACGGGAGCGTTCACGGCAGGGCCACGGTGGAGGCTCGTCTCCACGCATCTCCACGTGGGTTTCCAAACAAAGCCTCCAGCTGAAAGTCCCCCCAGGTCACGAATGGACTAAAACTGCGTTTCCGCTGTCCCCCCTGGGCACAGAGCTGTGCTCCCCAGTCCGTGGGGTGGCTGCCCTGGCCAGGCAGAGAGGAGCCCTCGGGACATGTCGCTGGTGGGAGGGACGGAGACAGCCGGGCAGAAGAGGGCAGAACAGGCCCTCGGCCCCAGATGAAGTGGTTCCGCGTCACCCCCGATGGCACGGGGATGGACGGTGCCGGGGCCCTGCTGACCCTGCCTGGCCTGGAACCGCACTCTCTCTCGCTCTGGACTCCCGAGAAGCCAGGCTCTCCGGAGCACCCGGCGGCAGGACAGGTCCTGGTGGACACTCTTGCCTGACTGTCCCCGGGCCAAGTCAGCTCACCTGTCACCTCCCTCAGAAGCTGTGCCCTGTGGCCCACATGAGGCTCCCACAGGGCAGGGGCTGTGTCCACTCTGTGGTCCCCGTGACCACTCCCAATGGCAACTACAGAGCCAGGGACGAGCGGGGCATGGCGAGTGTGCGTGCGGAGGGAGCCCGGCTGCGCTGGCTCAGGCCCGAGCTCCCAGCAGCCACGCGGCACCCGCAGGTTGCTGGTCCTGGTCTCCTGGAAAGGCCCCAGGGGCTCTCTGTGCGTCTGGATTCACCCGCAAGCTCCTGCTAGAAGCTTCCGTCTCCATAGGGCCCCCCTCCCGTGGAGACGCCCTGCGGTCCCCGGGCCCGTCACCTTCTTCCAGGCACCCCTGTCTTCCCCAGCGCGGGCCGCGCAGAGCGATCCCGGGGTCTCAGGCCTGGAGCCCCCTCCCTTCTCCCCGGGTGGGTTGTTCCAGGGATTCTGGGCGGGAGTCGCAGTCGGCCCCCGGGAGGCAGGTGCTGCGGGTCCCCAGCCTCGGCCGTCCCCAGCAGCTGTCACCCCCTGACGTCTGCACGTGACCTGGTTTCCCTCCGTGTTTTCAGGGTCTTGTTTCACCTGCGCGGCCTGAGCCGTTGTGCGGACCTGCCCCGGGAGGGGGCCTTGCGCGTCGGGCTCTGGGCCACGCTGGCGCACGGGGAGTCCGCGTCTGCGAGTCTGGGGACGCTTCCAGAAAATATTTCTTTGATTAATTTCTCCCTCTGCATTTCTCTCTCTTTTGGGATCTTATATTCTTCAGACCTCCTGAATCGATCTTCTAATTATCTACTTTTTTCTTTCCTATTTCCCATTTCTTTTACAAAATTCCGCTGTCTGCTTTCTGAGAGATCTCCTCAGTTTCGCAGTCCGAGCAGCCTACTGGCTTTTTAACAAATTCCACTGTTACACACACACCCATGCAGGTGCGCAACACCTACAGGCATTACATACACACGTGTGTGTGTCATTTCCTGAAGTGCTCTCCTGTCTTCCTCACGCTCCTGGGAACAGCCGTCCACGCCACTCACCTGCGGCCGTGCGTCCAAACCCCGCGGTTTAACCCAGCAGGGAGGACGTGGCTGGCGAGGGCTTGCTGGGGCTGCTCACCTTGGTCTCCTGGGGTGCTGGGGCCCCGCTGGGACAACGTGGGGGGCAGGAGCAGGGTGGCTGGGCCAGCCACACTCTCTCCTCACCGCTCCTGACCCCCTGCTCTGTCCAGCATGGTGGCCGTGGGGCCCCTGGACCTCCACAGGGCCCGGGCTCTGAGAGCCGTGCTCCGGGGAGTCCTGTTAGCAGGGCATGTCGGACACACAGTGGGCCCTCAGGATCCACGAGTGAAGCAGCCCCGTGGCTCAGCTCGCTCTCTGCGGAGGAGCCGTTGCCGGGACTGTCTCCCTGGCCCCAAGCTCTGGGCTCGCACGAGCTCCAGCCACAAAGCCCCTGGGCAGGGCGAGCGAGCGCTGGCGGCACAGCAGCCTGGACAAGGTGACCCATCTGCGGGACAGGGTGACGCGCACCCACAAGGGCAGAGGCCGCCCCAGGTCAGGTGTCAAAGTCCCAGGCAAGGGCTGCCATGACGGATGCTCAGGTTGCAGCAGATGCCACCAGGAGAGCCCAGCGATGGATACGTGACAACAAAACCCTTTTCCAGATGCACTTCATGTTCCAGGAGCTGACCCACCGCGAGTCCGACCTCCAGGACTCAGGGGCGGGCTGACCCCAGGTGCCCTCTGGGCACGTCAGCAGCGGTTTAAGGCCGGACAAGAGAAGCGAGCGAGTTGCCGGGCTGCTGGCCCCGAGCAGGCCAGAGCGTCCCACCCTGGGGTGCAGCGAGGTCCCTGTCTACACGGCACGCGGCACACTCCTGACGCCTGGCCAGGGCGGAACGTAGACGTCCACGCACACACGTGATCAGAGGCAGCCGTCTGCAGGTCTTGGAATCTCCGCTCTCAGGGAAATGCGCCCCCCCGTGTAACGAGCTTCCATGAAGCACAAGTTCCCGAACACAACTCCACAGAACCCGCTGAACGCTCCTCCCACAACTGTGTGTTCATGCAGCGCAGCATTAAAATGTGGTGCTCAGTAGTGGATTTGAAAAGTGGATTTCAATCTAGCTGGTTTACTCTGATTTAAGAGATGGTCTAGCTCACGACGACCATCTTGCAATCACAAACATTCCTGAAGTGTGGCGGGGCAAACGCTGATTAGCGTATTTCAACGCCGGGAACACGTGCGGTGCGCGGCCCCAGCCGGCAGAGACAGCGGCTCGCGGGGGCCCCACCTGGGCCCCCCACAGCCTCCCCACCCCTCCTCAGCAGCCCTGCGAGCCCAGCTCCAGGGAAGAGGCAGCTGGAGCCGAGCAGGGAGAGGGAAGCAGGGTGGGTGTCCGCTCAAGGCCTGTCCCCAGGGAGGGCACAGGGGCCGGGGTCGGGAGCGAGAAGGAAGAACCCGCCGTGTCCGCCTGGTGCAGGCTGAGAAGCCACGCCCGGAATCCCACCCAGGTTCTCTCCCGAGTCCCCCAGGACAGTAGTGGCCTTCTGACTTTTCATAGTGACACACAGTGATAGATACTCTCACATGTGACCACACGTGTGTGCTTGCATGTATGTCCCCGTGTCTGTGTATGTGCATGGGGGCATGCCTGTGTGTCACATGCCCTGTGTTACATGTCCTGTGCGTGTCCTGTGTGTTCCATGCAGGGGCAGCCACGCCCACGACACGGATGTGCTCTAACACTTCTATTCCCTTTCTCCCTCCTTTCTGTACGTGCTGGGCTAATGTCACCACCCGCTAACGGGGTGACGACCTGCACTGTGACAAGCGGTGATCTCAGAGACACAACCCCCAGTATGCACCGGGGTCTGCGTTCACTTGATCAGTTAACCAGGCTGTCACACGCATTTGCGCAGGGCCCACTCTGGTGGACGTCCACAGCCCTCGTGGCGAGGGGGTGGCTGGGGTGTGGTGGGGCTGAGGGACCCATCTGAGAAGGTGGCAGGCGGGATGGAATCGGCTGCAACCCCGTGGCTGCAGGACTTTCAAAGCCAAACGATGCGAAAATCACCGTCTTTGGGAAAAGCAATTTATGGTGAAACTTGGGACCCCACAGAGTGCTACTTTACCAGCCCTAAGGGGACCGAGACGCGATCGGGCAACTGGGATTGCAAGTTCCAGTCTGCGGTGTTTGCTTCAGGAGCTCAACTAACCTTTGAAGAAAGCTTTGAAAACAGGTCACTGTGGGCCAGGGATTCCATTAGCAGCTGTCTCTGCTGTTCCCAGAGACTCCTCTCGAGACACTCGGAAGGTCACAGAGCCGGCCCGGCCCCCGGAGCACACACAAGTCGCTGGAGGGACCTGCCAGCCCACGCAGCCTGGGCGCCACAAGCACGCCACCTGCCACGGTCACATGACTCGCGGGCCAGGCCCAGGAAAGGAAAAGCCGTGCCCCTCTGAGGGTGACAGACGCCTCTCTCAGGGGGCCAGTGGGGCGACCACCCCTCCTCCGCCTGGACTGGCACCTGCCCGTGTCCCCTGGTTCCTGCCACAGGTGAGCTCCAGGTGGGCTGAGGCCTGGTGGTCCCTGAAAAGCGTCCCAGAGACGGCACATCAGAGAGTCCCCGTCTTCCGAGCTGAGGGCCACCTGGGGCCACACACAGGGCCAGGCCGGCATCCCAGCTGTGCAGAACAGGCCCATGCCAGCCTCCCTGGCCTCCGTCCGCCGGCCGTCAGCGGCCACCCCCAGCTCCCCCAGCCGCAGTTTTCAGGGCTTTTTGCAAAACTGAGATCGTGTGGAGCTCCCAGGCCCGGGGGCAACGGGGGTGAGAGTGTCGAACGGGCTCACGAGGTCTTCGCGTGCACCACGCCCGGGACGAGAGCAGCTGTGACTCCCACGCTGAGACGGCCCCACCCTCCCCACCCCCGGTGCGTGCTCAGCCCCGCCCTGGACACCGCAGAGCCCGGCGCTCAGCCCTGCACGGAGGCCCTCTGGGCTTGGACCGGACTGACACAGAGGCCACACGCGTCCTCTGTCTCTGTCCCCCGTCTCTGCCGCACGGGGAGGCCGCAGCAGGGCCAGGCAGGTGGCCGGTCAGGTGGCCCCGTCTGGTCGTGGGGCAGGTGAACGGGCCCTTGACTGGACAGCGGACGACTCAGTTCTGGGGATTCCACGTGAGTGACAAAAGGAGACGGGTGTTCTGGGTTGTTCCGGGTCACACAGGGATGGGGCAGGGGGTCCCGACTCCAGAGTTTGGGCCACAGTAGAGAATTGAAAATGCCAGCGAAGCCCTGTCCAGGAGGCCTGACGAGCTGGACAGGCCCTTCCTCACCAACCTGGGTCCTCAACACTGGCGGCTTTGTGACGACGCACCTGGCACTGCAGAGGGGCCCGTGTGGGGACAGGTGGGGACACGCGGCGAGAAGCGACCCTCAGACCTGCCGGCGGGGACACCCCTGGTGATCTCACCATGGGGACGGAACGTTGTGAGACTGGACACGGTACCGTGAATGGACCAGATGCCACCGAACTGTCCACTTGAAACGGAGAATTTCTGTGTCATGTGACTTTCACCCCAGCAAACTATTCAAACAACACAATTTAGTGAAGCCGGGAAGGGCGGGAGTTCCACCTGCACCAAGTGTCTCCCCGGCTTAGAGGGGAGGGGACGGGCCACTGCGTGGCTGGTGGTGGCCCGGCCCTGGCTCAGCAGTGACGACACCTCTCTATCCGCTGTGCTCTCTCCTGTGGCATCTTCAGGGGTCCCCAGGGTGACTTCCCACCCAGCGGGTTTGGCAGCGAACTCAGGGAGGCTTATGAGTCAGTCCCTGACGGACGAGATGTCGGGCTCCTGTCAGAGCTGACCCAGGACAGGAGGGATTGGCCAGGTGTCAGCTGAGAAGTGGCAGGTCACTGACACACTTGGACATGCTCTCCCTGCAAGCCCAGGGCTGGTGGCCGCTCGCTCAAGACACTGGCGTCCGTGAGGAAATGGCAAAGGCTTGCACCGGGCCAGCGTCCACGGGCCAAGGAAACCCACCGCGCCGTCTGTGTGGGTTTAGAATGGAGGACGCGTCGGGCACCTTGGAGACCTCGGGGCAGGAGGGAGGAGGTCCCTGCGCACTTCCAGGAGTGTGAACGCCGACACAACAAACACGGCCACGTGCAGCCGAGGCCCGGCAGCTCTCGGGACGACTCACGGCCAAGTCTGGCTTCCCGCTCTCCCTGCACGGCTGCCGCGGGGCAGGTGGTCCCAGGCCGGCCCCCAGGCCGAGGCTGCCCGCGTTCCCCACAGACACAAGAGGGCCTCCGGGACTCCTCGGGGGGGCCTGGAGCACTGTGCCACCCGCCCCGCCAAGGGGGGTCTTCCCGCTGCAGCGGGGACCCTGTGGCCCTCAGTTGATGCCACTGGGAGACCTGAGCTGAGCCCAAACCCCACGTGCCAGGCAGACCGGGAGCTCCGTGGTTCTCTATGGAGCAGCTGCCACAAACGTTGGGGGTCCTCGCCCAGGCTGCGGGGCAGGGAGGAGTTCACTGCGCACACGCGTGTCCTGCTTGAGGGACGCGCAGGGGCTGGGACGTCTGGGGGGCTCTGGTGTGAGTGGCCACTGTGCCAGGTCTGGGGGCAGGAGGGGACACCGGGACAACACCGTGGAAGTCCCCTTCCCTGGGCGAGTCACCTGAAGCTCATCTCCAGGGTGCGGCAGGTTTCCCGCAGCCTGGTGTCAGGCACATCTGCCCGAGTGCTGGCCCGACCCCCGGCTGCCAGCCCTGCGGAGGCTCCGTGCCAGCTCCCGCCCCGTGCGCAGCCACTGACCCCTAACCGGGGACCGGCTGTCGGGAGTCGGGGCAGAGCCGGGCTGGGGGCTCTCTGCATGGGGACGGAGCGACCGGCGCTGCCCACCCCTCCTGGCCAGGGGGTGTCCACCGGCCCCCGTGACCCAGTGTCTGTGGGGTCCCCCCACGCCCACAGGAAGGCAACGGGCACCTACCGTGGTCGTCTTTATCCTCCCGCCGGGCTGCGTGCACGTCCAGCCTGACCGGTTGATCAACAAGTCACAGCCTTCCCCCTCCAGACAGGGAAGCATGTCACACCACTGCTTCGTCCGGATGATTCTCGCTGTGGGAGAGAGAGGGCTGGTCAGTGCGCTGCTCACCGGGACCTGGGGGACGTCACCCAGGGGGCCTGAGACCCTGCGCGGGGTGGGAAGGCCCCAGAGGCAGCGCCAGCCTGGCCTTGCTGCGCAGAGAGGGCTGGCCGGGTAGCAGCACTTCCTCCCGGGCCTCCTGTCCTGGTACTCAGGCTGCCGTCGGTCAGTCACGGACCAGTGCGCAGTGACCGGGGGTGCTGGGGACGTTTCCGCAGAGCAGAGCCGCAGCCCTTCCCGGAGCAGTGCCAGCCTGGCTCTCGCCTTTGTCCGGAGCCCACTGAGAGCCGGGCAGGGGCAGGAGGAGGACGTGCTTGGTCAGGACACCCCGGCTGCACTGAGAGTGGCCCGTCCCCAGGAGGGGCACTGAGGGAGCCCAGGGTCAGTGCCAGCAGTGAGGCCCCAGCAGGCGGCTGCCTGGCGGATGTCACCGCAGCGCCCACCCTGCACTCCCTCTGCAAGCGCCAAGCGCTGGGTGGACCCCTGAGCTGAGCTCTAGGACTAAAGGACCTGTGTCCTTGTGACCGCCGACAGGGCAGAGGGCAGGGGATGCCTATGAGGCCAGGCCGGTGGCGGTGGCCTCCCCTGTCAGCACAAGGACTCTGGAGCCCAAACCAACGTCTTCCGTGCAGAAGGGAACTGCACTTCCCCTCGTCCCTGGGAGCCCACCGTTTGGTGGCCGTCGGGGCTCAGCACCCTGGAGGCTGCGCCCAGCAGACATGTAGGAGACAAGACTCGGCCGCGGAGCGAACACCGACTGTTAACACAGCCTGCATTACGGGGACCTAGAACACCTGTCAGTCATTTCCCAAATCAGGAGAAAATATTACGTCCTTCTTAATGCATCTGTAGTTAGACTGTCATAGAAACGGCACCTGCAAACAAGGTGGTGGAACTGTTACAGAGCTGGGCACGAACGCCGGGATTCCAGGCGTGAGCCACCACACCCGGCCTTTTCACCTCTTTTTCTTTGTTTTGTTTTTTTTGAGACAGAGTCTCGCTCTGTTGCCCGGGCTAGAGTGAGTGCCGTGGCGTCAGCCTAGCTCACAGCAACCTCAAACTCCAGGGCTCAAGCGATCCTCCTGCCTCAGCCTCCCGAGTAGCTGGGAGTACAGGTGCACACCACCATGCCCGGCTAATTCTTTCTATATATTTTTAGTTGTCCAGCTGATTTCTTTCTATTTTTAGTAGAGACGGGGTCTCGCTCTTGCTCAGGCTGGTCTCGAACTCCTGACCTTGAGCAATCCTCCTGCTCCGGCCTTCCAGAGTGCTAGGTCTTTTTTTTCTTTAAAAAATAAATCACAGGACTCCCAATTTGCATAATTTGGAATTGTGCTTCCCCAGGGTGCTTGTTTACTAAAATTCCCCAGCCCCGTCCTGTTGGGAGGAATACCTGCTAAACAGAGTGATGTGAGTGTCTGGGAGTGCACATGCGTGTCCCACACGGTTCCCTCCTGCACCTGGGCAGTGGCACGTGGATCATGCGCAGAAGGGCCACTGCTTGGGTAACACTCTGTGGCTCCTGTGTGTCCACTGGCCTGTAGGCAGGGACTGTCCCTGAGGGGGCAGTGGGCACAGAGGATGGGGCGCTGGAGGGGCATACCTGCCACCAAAGCTGTGGGCCCTGGAACCCTCCGGGGGGCGGATCTGGGGACCTGGAGGCAGGTGCAGTCTCCAAAAGAGCCACAGAAAGTGTCCTGGCCGGGGACCGGCCTCTCGCCGCCAGTGCAGACCAGCCGCAGTGGCCGCCTTAGCCCCGCACAGAGCAGGGTGGACACGGGCCCTGGGACCCATGTGTCCTGCCCGCTGTGCCCCTCACAGGACCCTCCCACCCGGCCCCACCACAGCCCGGCACGGGGCTGTCTAACTGCTGGGGCTCCCAAGACCAGCTCCCTCTCAGGACACGGACTGAACCGGCCCCTCACGAACACACGTGAAGTCTGAACACCGCCCCACCCCCGTGTTGGGAGATGGGCCTCTGGGAAGAAATAAGGTTAACTGAGGCAGGGAGGGGGGCGCTGTGGTCCGACAGGATCAGCGTCTCGTGCTCTCTGTGCACAGAGGAGAGGCCACGAGCGGACACAGCAGGAAGGCTGCTGTCGACTCCAGGACGAGACCCTCACCAGGAACCCAACCTGCCAGCGCCTTGACCTTGCACTTCCAGCCCCAGAACTGTGCAGGGAAACAACCGTCTGCCGTGTGAGCCGCTCAGCCGGTGCTGTTTTGCCACGGCAGCCGGCGCTGCCTCACCCAGCCGGGGAGAGTGTGAGGCTGGGAACACCCGGCAGCTGCAAAGTCAGGTGTGGAAACACCCCGCCTGCGAGTGAGCGGCGTCCCCGCAAGGTGCAGCTGGCTCGCTGCTGCTCACGGCACAGCCAGGGGCAGGGGACCTCCTGGCTCCTGGGGCGTCTCCCAGCGAACAGGCCTCCCCAGCTCCCGAGCCCAGCCGAGGGCCGGAGCCGCCCTCCCTCTGACCCCACGGGCGGCACTGCCAGCTCGGGCTGGTGTTCGTCATGCGTCTCCCCTGAGCCCGTCTCCCCGCCCGTCTCAAGTCCCAGCAGCTGTGCTTCCCATCCCTGATGCGTGATTTTGCATGACAGTAAATACAGCAGGAAAACCGCAGACTCCAACAAGTACAAACCTTAGACCCACAAAGAAGCTGCAAGATTGGACATACTCAAGCCCAGTCCCAGAAATCCTACTTGCAACGCCTGAGAAAAGAACTGCACGAATTATAGAAAGAGCTGTGTGTGTGTGTGCATGTGTGTGTACACGTGTGTGCATGTGTGCTTGCATGTTTGCGTGTGTGTGTGTGGTGGAGTGTCCCCGGCGTCAGCACTCAGGCTCAGCAGAGGAAGAGGCACCCACGTGCCTTGACAGAAATCCCATCCGTCCCCGCTGAGCCTCCCGGGGAAGGTCCCAGCACCATGTGCCCCTGGCTCCCATCCCGAGCCTCATGGGTTCTCGGAAACCTGCTGGGTCCCCAACACCGGCCCCCTCCTGCCCTAAGAGCCCAATGCAGGGACTTGCCCGTCTCAGGTGAGGCATGTCCTTTACCTGCAAACGGGAAGTCAAGTTCAGAGGCAGCAGGGCCGAGGAGCAGCTCCCAGTGACACGGAGCGGGCCCTGGGGCTCCCTGCGACACAGCAGAGGGGGTCTGTGGGGCCGCCCAGGGCGGGGGCCCGGCCGCAGGGCAGCTGTGAGAGGGAGGAGGGGAGACGAGGACAGTCACCCTCTGGGCTGGGACGTCCTGGTAAGCGAGGGTGCTGGGGGCGGAGGACACAGCACGGGTGGAAGCACGGGCACAGGGCTGGGCCACCAGCGCCCACAAACATGGGTCCCTCAAGCCTTCAGTCAGGCCAGGGAGGAAGCCAGCGAGGCCACGCGGACTGTGGGGTCAGGACTTGCCGGACACTGGGGAGACCCAGCAGCCCAGATCCCAAAGCCCTGGGCACAGACCTGCCTGTCCCAAGGAGGGCACGTGCTCCCTGGCCATCCTGCCTTGGGGAGGACCCTTCAGGCCCTGTGACAAACTCAGGTGACATGTGGCATTGCTCAGGGTCACAGAGAGAGAGGAACACATGAGGGCCGGGGTCCTGATGGCCTTAGCTTGGGGGAGGGTCCCCAGTCCTGCCCACGTTACAGCCACGATGCCTGGCCACACCCACACCCCCACACCCCCACACGCACGCCACAGAGGCACGCAGATGCAGGCACATACATGTGCACACACATGCATGCACACATAAGATGCATGCTCGCAAACATATGTACACACACGCACCCATGTGCACATTTCCCACGCACACATGTGTACACACATGCACACACTTGGCGGGCTTGCCTGGCATGCAGCGTCTGCAGAATGAGAGCACAGGCAGTCGCTGGCCCCGCCCGGGGCCCTGGGCCTGGGTGTGTCTGGGTGCCAGGCCTGCGGGGGCACTGGCGGCCAGTGCTGCACACACACGCTTTGTCCGCCCGCGGGAGCCCACTCCCCGGCCCCGTCCACTTCCTGCTGGAGGCGGGCAGAGGCACAGCACCGGGCCACCATGTCCTGGGGACAAAGGGGCCTTTCAAGCCCACACTTCACACCCAGCTTCACCCGGGCACGGGTGAGAAAGCCCCTCCTCTGGCCCTGGCGCTGCGGCAGCTCTCGGTACCAGAGAGGAGCCTCCGCGGGGGCTGATGAAGCTTCCCAGGGGGTGAGTGGCTGTGGCTGAAGCCCGGACTCCGGTGGACGGTTGTCACAGACTGTCCAGGTAGGATGATCTGGGGTCTCCAGGGCACACAGCAGGTCAGGGGACGGGGTCTCATGCATCCCTGCATCCCCAGTGCCTGTCCCCAGGCCCGGTGGGAGCAGGTGCTCGGGATGTGGATGCAGAAGGCCCCGGTGAGACACATCCGAGGAGGGTGTCCGGGTGCTGCTTGTCCAGACTGGACTAGGGCGTCGGCCAATCCTGAGCCTCTGATGGGGCCTCACAGCCCCTCGGACCCAGGCCGGCCACCCCTGCGCGGGAGGGGTGAGGGGAAGTGACGCCTGCTCTCTGGCTCCCCCACGGACCCCCCAGCACCTCCCCATGCAGGAGCCTCAGTCCAGCGTGCAGGGACCCTGCCCCCATCTTTTCTCAGACTTAGACACTCATGGAAGCTTGGAGAACATTTAACCTTCGCCCTGGCCGTCCCTCATCACATCTGGACCATGAGGCCACGGTGACACGTGTCATTCCCTCCAGGTCTCCTCCAGCACTAGGGCCGTGCCAGTGGCCGCTGCCTCCCACGGCCAGTGCCCCAGGCCTCAGAATTCCCTTGGTCTAGCTTTGCGTCAGAGTGAGCACGTTTTCACAGGTAACCTGAAGGCAGGCTACGTGCAGGTGTGACCTGGATTCACCTCCCAGCGCTGCCCAGCTGGCCCCTGTGTGTGAGGCTGGGACGAGTGTGCATGTTCACACGTGTGCCCACATGGGCAAAGGCCCCAGGACCCCACGTGAGTTTCAACAGCAAGAAGACGGGGGGCCTGGGCGGGTCACTCCGACATGCGGCCTGGCCGCCAGGACGACAGGTCCCGCACCCGGGGCCGCATCCTGTCCACCCTCTGCCTTCCCGCTGCCGACGCGGAGCAGTTCATTAGCAGTGAGAGCAGCAGCAAATACGCAAAGAAAATGTTCCGTTCCCAGTCCCAGCAATAATTGGATTATTCCTGTCTAAGCAGCGCTTAATCACGCTGCATGGCGAGGCCTGTCTTCACCCGAACGAGACAGCTTAGGCGAGCTCTCGGGAACCTGCTATTAAAAGTGCCTTCCGGAATCGCTCTGGGTTAAATATAAGGTGTGACTACAACAAACAAAGCCACACAATTATTAGCACGATTTCACGCAACACATCCTTAAGTGCGTGTGAACGGGCCTCATTGAATCAAAGGCAGAAGAAACTTAACGTCGCGCAAACCAGCGGGCGGGTCTTCCTACCCCGGAGCCCACGCCGGTGCCGTGTCGCTGGGAAACATCTGCCCTGTAAAATTAATGCTGCAAATTTAAATTTTATTGGTTTTACAGTTTTGTTTGTGTTTCATTTGTAAATGGGTTTCGGTTTATCGTCCGGTGGGGGCTCCCGTCGCTGTGTTTGTTCATATTCCCGCAACACTGCAATAAAACAATGTAGGTCAGTAACAGGGTGCAGGGAAGATTTCCCTTAAAAGGAGTTTTCACATTATTTAAGTCTGAGGAATGGTGCCCTGGGGCTTGCCTGTCACCAGGCGGCATCGAGCTGGTCACTGGAGCAGGAGGCACAGCTGGTGCCTGGCTGGTCGCAGGGCCAGGCCCGAGGGGCCTCCACGGTGGGAGAAGCCTGGCCGTGCTCGGGGCCTGCGGAGCTGCGGCTGCAGAAGGGAGCCCCGGAGGCGCCTGCCCTGGGGCCAGGAAAGATCTCAGGGGGGCCCCACATCCCTGTCCACAGCCATGGGGCGTATGGGTTTCCTGGGGTAGCTCCCACCGCTGGGGACACAGCCCTGAGACACAGGCATCTGGGACAGCCCGAGGTGTGTGGCAGAATCAAGATGTACCTTTTCCCCACTGTCCCTTGAACTCAGTCAGTGGTAGCAGCAGCTCCCCTGCTGGACCATCACCACCATCATCATCACCATCATCATCACCATCATCACCGTCATCACCATCAACAGCATCAGCACCACCATCACCATCATCATCACCATCATCGCCATCATTGTCTCCATGACTACCATCATTATCATCACCACCACCGCCATGACTACCAGACCGTGAGGCAGGGGACCCAGCTCCCGTCTTCACCCTGCCGCCCTATTTCTCCACATGGGCCCACCCAGAGGGTGCTCTGGCCCTACACTTCCTCAGCGCTGCGGCCATGTGCCGATCTCGATGCTCCTGCCCTGGCCTCGTGGTCCCTGCAGCACAGACAGGAAGGAGCCTCAGAGCCTGGCCCTGGAACGGGGTGAGGTGAGATGGCCACGTCCCAGGTCACCCAGCTACAGTCCTCCCCCTGGCCAACGCTGTGCCATCTGCGAGCAGGTGAAATAGGAGGTGGTAAGAAAAAGACCTCACAGGGAAAGGGCTGCACTGAATGCTGGGACCCCAGGGCCCAAGCATGGGGAAGAACAGCCATGTCTCCCCATGGTGGGGCCCTGGTCCTGGGCAGATGCAGGTGGAGGGGGCTGGGCAAACACCTGCAGGGCACCGGGCACATACTGAGAAATGACTGGACACACAAATGACCGGCTACTAGTTCCCGTTCCCAGTCATCACAAAACCCAATTTCGACCAGGTTGGTCAGTTTCTCAGGAGTCCCCAGTGGCTCCGCAGGGCCACCAGGTCAAAGCCCAACTAGTCTATGTGGCCCTGAAGTCCATGCATGACAGCATGGGTGTCCATGCCTCCTGTCCTGGAGCCTGAATTCCGGCCACTCTATGTCCAGTCCCCAAGAGAATCTGCTGGAGCCTGGCCACACCTGTCCACCGTGCCCGGCCCAGGCCTCCTCCTCATCCAAGCCCACCTGGGACCCGCCAGGTCAGCAGGCCCCTCCCTGGACAGGTCGAGTGTTCACGCTCCAGACAGAGCCTGTGGGCAGCCCCTTGACTCTCTCCCTACCCACGAGCCGCCTTGCAGCTGGGGGGACCCTCGCTCTCTGGCCCGGAGCCCACGCCAATCACTGTGACGTGCTGGATGTGCCTTCCGTCTCTGGGTTTTTGGGGTACACCACGCTGACACTTCCATCATAGTTTAGGGGGGTAATTTCATCGGTGGAGGCAGCAACACCCCCCCACCGTGTGACTCTGCAGCCACCGCCCGGCGAGCCCGTCCCTAGCGCGGCCGGCACAGAGAACCAGACACCGGCGCTCCCCCTGAGGGGACCCGCAAGGCCCCAGAGGCCCGAGAGGGTCCACGGGACAGCCAGGTGCAGAGAAGTGACGTCTAGGATCAGCGCAGGCCTGCGCTCAGCCAACGCGGGGACCCCGGGGCTCCAGGTGGGAGGACACGGCTGCCTGCCGGGCTGTCAGGGCCGCGGCCCTGAGTGCTGCATCCTGCGGAAGCGAGTGCCCGGTGCACCCTCCGCACCCAGGCCTGCTGCCCTTCCGCACCGCCCCTCGCTGCCTCCGTGGCAGGGCGCTGCCTCCGTGGCAGGGCTACACCCACACGGCCCCATGGCCCTGCTCCACCTGCAGGCAGGCTGCGCCTCACCACCTGCAGGGCCTGCTGGAATCTTCCCTGCCCCTGCCCTGCCTCCACTCCTGCCCCACAGATGCTCCCACGGGCCCACGCGCCAGTGGCCACAGAGCCTGACTCAGAGTGTCTGCCTTGGCCGCCGCCCCATCCTCCCCAGTGCACAGGCCCTGCTGGGTTTGTTGTCCCCCAGCCCCCAACAAAAACCGGGACGAGGACGATACTGAAAATGCCAGAAATAAGATATGAGCCACCCCCACCCATGCCAGCCCCAGCCCCAGAGCAGGGTCCTCAGCCCAACGGGACCAGAGCGGGGCCGCCCTGGGGAGCAGGGTGAGCGGGTGGGGGCCCCGGGGAGGGGGTGAGCGGGTCGGGGCTCCGGGGAGGGGGTGAGCGGGTGGGGGTGGGGCCAGCTTTCCATCTCTGGGGGCTGCAGGGGTGACCCAGGCTCCAAAATCAAGAGCAAGTGAACGGAATCAGCTGAGACGAGGTCACCTGACACAGCCAAACCACTGCGCAGAGGTTCCCGTCACCACCTGGGGAACGTGTCCCCACATCTCTGTGGCCTCTTCGGGAGCTCAGAACCCGCTGCATTCCTGGCCCTGACCCAGGGTAATATGGGTCCCCTCCCGTCCCCAGCCCCTGGGGAGGAGCGGGCACGGGTGGGGGCTGGCAGAAGCTGCGCCAGATGGGGGTCCCGGGGTGGGGTTCCGGGGGATGAGATGCACCTGTCTCAGGTAGGGGGTCACAGCAGGTGACCTGTCCCCTCATGCCACCTGCCCCACACCCAGCCCTGGAGAGGCACAGGGAGGTGGGGTAAGGGTTTCTGTGTGTGCAGACTGAGCCCCCAACCTGCTCTGAGAGCTGCTGTGAGTGCCGGGTCCTCCGGGGATGCGGGGGGAGGAGGCTGAAGGACCCCCCCCCAAGTCGCACACGGGCCACTGCATTTCGTGCTTTGGGGTGAGGCTGCAGGACATCAACAAAGGTTTTCTTTTTAATTAAATCAGGACACACCACTTCCCAGAAATCGGGAACTCAAGGCTCTCCTTTCAGCCCCAGATCCCAAGTAAGGAACGAACCCACACTAGCAGGGCCACTGTCCCCGAGCAGCTTGGAGACCCGGGCGCGGGGGGCCGTGGGGTGCGTGCGGTGGACCCAGTCCAAGGACTCAGGGGAACAAGCACAGGGCGGTGTCATCGGTCCTCGCTGCTCAACGCTGGGTCTTTTAATCACTTAAGAAAAGAAAAATCTGCAAAACTCAGATTACATCTTAAAATTAGACAGAATTTTCTTTCTACAACTTCTAGACAGCATAATTTAGTGAGAACAGTCTCGATAATTATTTTTTCTTTAAATAGTTACAGCAGAATGTATTAATTTTCAAGATCTCTGATGAGAGTGATTCATTAGCGGCCCGAGCTGCCCCGCCAGCCCTTAAGAATGGAAAGTCTCCCTCTATGATTAGCACCTCGCACAGAGCCCTCCAGACTCGGGTAATCAAATTAGACCGAGAGGAGAAAAAATAAAAAAAAACAACCCAGGGCTGTCATGAGCTACCTGTTTCGTTGTTTCATCAGGATTAAGACACGGGAAGTGGAAGGAAAAACACTAATCATTTTCCTCGGGCAGATTCGCAGGGCTTGACAGGGACCATCTAAAAGGGAAGACGGGAGAGGCTGCGGGTTTTGGTTTTAATGTACGGAAAGGAGGACCAGGGCGCCTTGCGGGGACAGCCGGGACGTGGTCTGTCCTCGTGGCGTGGGACGGTGCCTGCCCCGCCCAGGGGGCCCCTTCATGCGGGCGGGTGGTCCGAGGCCAGTGGGAGCGACGGGGCTGGATGCTGAGTGTCCTGGCCCGGGGGAAGCGTCTGCGAGGGGACTGCTATTTCCTCCGACTGCCTCCTCGGGGATGCTGGTGGCCTTGCGGGGCACAAACCCATCACGGCTCATGGGCAGCTTCACTGTCCAGCCTGTGATACGCTCGGAACAACATCCGCTGTCCGTCCCCCCACCCCCCCACCCAGGCACCTGAGCAGCAAGAAACATTCATGTTCTGAATGTCTGTCCCCCCCAATTACTACGCTGAGACCTAACCCACAGGGGGGTGACACTGGGGGGGGTTGGAAGGTGAAGGGGTCATGGGGGTAGAGCCCTTGTGGATGGGGTCAGTGCCCTTAGGTGAGGGACTCCGCAGAGACCCCTCCTGCGTCTACCACGCGATGACAGAAGGGGGCGTAACCGGAGGGGAGCTCCCCCAGAGCCCGGCCGCACGGCCCCGGCTCTCCAGAACTGCGTGTCAACCGTGTCTGCAGACCCCCAGGCCCTGCGTCCTGTCACAGCTGCCCCAACACACAACGACGCCACGGGGCCTGCCACCCTCCACGGTCAGAGACCCCTGGTGGCCTCATCCTGCCCGCTGGGAAAGGGCCACCTGCCCACTGCTCAGTGACCGCCCCCCCTCCGGAAGGAGCTTGGGGAGAAGGGGGTCACCCTGCCGACCTGTGCTGACCCCACTTAGCCTCCCTCCGGCTCCTGCGGCTCACGTGGCCTCTGCATAGTCAACACACAGACACGCGGGGCTTCTGCCCCGCCCCCCCAGCTTCCCTGGAGCCACACGGAAGCGTGGCCGGTGCAGAGGGACGCAGCCAGGGGCGGCACGGCTCCGGCAGGAAACAGCCGTGCAAAGGGGCTCCGCGGCCTCCTCAGGGACCCGGGACCCCAGAGGTGGGCGGTGGGGCAGAGGCCGGGCGGGGGGCCTGCGGTCGGCATTACACACGGGGAACCATCGCGTTTCCATGGAGTCGGGGGTCCCTGCCGCCCGTGCAGGGGCTCTGCCAGACCCAGCCTCTCCGTCCTGCCCTTGTTCCCCGGGCCCGGCCGTCCGGCCTGCAAGGAAGGCGGGAGGGTTTCGGGGGCTGCACGGTCACCTTGGCTGCTCCAAAAGAGGCCAAGGGTGCTTGCGCGGGCGGTGAATGGCGTGAGCCCAAGTCGCACCCGCTCTGCTCTGGGGGCCGCGTCAGCCTTGCTCCTGCCGGAGTCCTGGGGGTCCAGCCTGGTTCGTGGGGGCTGGGGCTGCGTTTCCGGCACCAGTCAGGTCACCTGGGACACTCTGAGCCTGTGGCATAGCTGCCTGGGGTTCCCAGGGCCCCCCGCTCCCCTCCCCTGGGAGGCCGACAAGGACTCGGGCTCCCCTACCCACCACGCTCTGCTCTGCCCGCAGGTCTCTCTCAACACAGCCCCCCCGGAAGGGCCAAAGGTCACTGTCCCATGAGCAACCCCTCCCCTGCAGGGGACAGGAGGGGCCGAGGGAAGACAGCGTCTGCTCCTTCCCACACGCCTCAGTTTCCACACGGTTGCCTCGAGTTCACTTATGGACCTACTCCCAGCTAATCGGGAAAATGATGGAACCGATGAAACATTTGAGAATTTCTGATCGTTTCAAAAGGGTTCTGTGACACAAAGACGTGAATGTCACATGCCGGCCTGGCCGGGGGTGCCGGGCCGAGGGGCAGACGTCTGTCCCCAGCGTTCTGCCTCCTGGAGCCGCAGGAACTGGCAAGTGTGGGTCTGCGCCCCGGCCACCCTGCAGGCCCAGCCGGTCCCTTACACGGAAGTCACTCAGGCACACGGAGCCTCACGCCCTCACCTGCAGAGGGGACGTGAATGGCACACCCGAAAGCACCTCGAGCCCGGCAGCCGCTGAGCGCTGGCTCCTCTTGCCGACCAAAGGGCCCCGTGCCCAACAGTTGCCGGGACCTGGCACGCGCCAGTGCTGGCCCCGCCTGATTAGCTTATCGAGTTGGGCGATTCCCCAGCGCTCTTGCCCGTCTGCGCACAGCGTCGGGACAAACCCCAGACACGAGGCAGTTGTGCCCAGGCCTGTCCGAGATCACCCCTGCACCGCTGCACGTAGGTGTGTGTGTACTGAGAGCCGTGTCCGCCCAAACCTGGCTGTGCTGGGTACAGCTGGTGTCGTCCCTGCTGTTGTGCAACGTAACAAAATTACACGAGTCAGTGACACGCAAGTGTGGAAGAAAGGGAGGTGCTGTTTCTCTGGAAGCCGGCAGGGCAGGATCAGGTTCAGGAGAGGACCCTGCCGTCCAGCTCAGCACGCCTGCAGCCAACCCCGACACCAACAGACGGGTTGTCAGAGACCCCCCAGCCTCCCAAGCTAATGAGACCTTCTGGGCACCTCCAGCCCAGCATCGGCTCGAGACGGGGGGCCCCTCCCTGAGAACGGCTCCCTCCCGGCGCTGTCTCCGGTGTGTGTCCCTGGAACGCGCCTCACCTGCCACACACACAGGTCGGGTCCTGCTGCGGGACCAAGGCCCAGGTTTGCAGGAAGAGGGAGAAGCTGCCTGTGTCTGAGACCTGCACGATGCCTGAGGGGTGGGAGTGAGCCCAGGGTGTGGGGCTGGTCACGTGGAGTTCGGATCTTGAGTCTTGCGCTTGCAGCTGTGTGTTCTTGAGGCAACCACTTGGCCTCTCCAGGCCGCAGTTTTGTCATCTGTGTGCAGGGAGAACACCTGCCTCGTGGACCAGAGATGGTTTCAGCGCGTGGTGGTTTCCATCACGTTGCGTGTGCCAGGCTCTGCCACTGTGTAGAGACTGACTTCCAGTTTCCTTCTCTGCGCCCTGCACGTGGACGGGGCAGTCCCCAGTCTTAGCTTGTGTCTGGCTCCTGGCTATTAGGCCCTGCCTGGTGGCTCTGAGACAGTTGGTTTGTGGGAAATGTTTCTGCTGCCCCCAGTCCTGTCTGTGGCGGCCGCTTCTGTGGTCTTTATACCCAGCACCCGAAAGCACATATTTATGGTAGGGAATCCAGACAGTAAAGTATAGCATAAAGGAGAAAATGGAGCCAATTTTTCATTACCCAAAGGAAACTGCTATCTGCTTTCTTGAATGTCTTAATTTTCATTAAGTTTATCAGGAAAAAAAGAGAATTACATGGGATTTAAGGAATTGCCGAATGTCAGATAAACATTTCCTGAAGGCGTGGTTAGCAGTGCATGACAGCTTAGCTGGGTATAGAATTGCAGCTCAAACTGATTTTCTTGCAGAGCTTTGAAGACACCCCCTCACTGCCGTCCCACAGCCGCTGTCGGCTGTTTATCCTGATGCCAGCGCGATGCCCGCTCCTTTGCCGATAAGCTCTCAGCAGCCTGCGCACCACCCTTGTTAACTCTGTGTGCAGACGCGTGGTTGGGCCAGGCGTGTTGACACCTCCGTGGGCACTTTGAATGGGAGGGTGGAGTTTAACTCAGGGAACTTCACCTGTAGTCTGCTGGGCTGTTGCCTTTCCTCCCTTGTCTTTGCTCTTCCTGGAACACCTGTTAGAGCCGCTGTGCTCAACCAGGAATAGAACCTTGACCCCCAGGCATGTGCCGGGGTTTCGGTTGCTCTAAAGCAGGGCACTAGGATCAGCAGGTGCCCAGGACCAGGGGCGCTGAGTCCCGCGTATGCGCAGCACAGCCTGCTGCGGGCAGGGGCCCCGCCCCGAGCTCACGGCACCCTGTGGCTCCGCACCGGGTGGTGCCCTCGTCTCTGGCCTTTCCTTTCACGTTTCTCATCCCCGTCGTCTGGGGCATGGTGCTCTTTCTAGATGATTCTGAGTGAGGTCCACTCCGTCATCGTGTCTTCCACTCCTGCAGTCCCACTTCAAACTTCAGAGAGCGCTGCTGTGCTCGGCAGTCCGCTCCAGTCCCGGCACGTCGCTCTGGGGCGTTCTCCCAGGCAGCTTGGCAGAGTTTCCATTTCCTGCGTGTCTCTGCTTCATCCGGGGTCAGTTTTCCGCTCGCTCCTCTCCCACCTCTTCTTCCTGCCGTCAGTTCCCCCAGGCAGCCCCCGCCTGTCTCTGCCTCTTCCTGGACAGAGGAGGATCGGGGTCACACGCCCCAGTGGTGGCTTGGGCCCCTCTGCCTCCGCTGCAGGCTCTCCCCCACATTGGAGGAGCCACCGTGGGGCTCACTGGCCAAGCGCAGGCTGCCTTCCGGGGCACAGGGTGGTGTCGGGTGGGACAGCCAGTGCCCTGTCACTGTGGGGCTGAGCGGGCCAAGGGGGTGCTGGATGGAGGTGGCCGCCCGGTTGCAGGCAGAGCTCGAGTGTCTGCAGAGAGTGGGGGAGGGAGGGTGGAAGGCCGAGGGGCCCCAGGGCCGGTTACTTTGGGCTCTGGTGGCCTCTCTTTGGAGCTGGGGTCAACTAGACACCCCACCCCCTCCCATCTGGCCAAGCTCTGGGTCATTTAAAGCCACCTCCTCCTGACTCCACTCGGGACACCAGTTACAGTAGGTGCAGGAGGGGCCTTGGGAGGGCAGCCGTGACCCTGGGGGCCGGGGGACACGTGGGAATTCACCCCACACCTGGATTCAGGTCTCGGTTTTCTCTGGTCTCACTCTTGGGACGTTAGTCCCAGCTGCTTGCCACCATTGGGCCTTAATTAAAGTGATGCCACACTCTGTGCACCTGTCGTCCGTCCCCGTCCTTCTGCCCCAGGGCCAGGGTTTCTGCTCCGCCCCCTGCTCCCTGCACCGTGCTGTCCAGGGGTGTTGACGGTTGGTTTTCTGGGTGTTGTGCTCACAAATCCCGGAATCTGCTCTCCCTCCTTTGGATGGGCTTTGTCTGAGTGACCTTTCGGTGCATCTGTCCTCAGGCTGGATTTACGGCTCACACAAAGGTGGCCTTGGCTTTGTTGACTGAATCGCACAGTTTGCAAACTGCACTTTTGTTTGGGCATTGATATTGGCGCAGATCCATATTAATGCAATTAGACGCGCCCCCCCCCCCCCCGCCCCCCGGCTTCAATCACGTCCCCAGGGAACGACACACCACAGCGGCGGTGGGTGGTGGGCGGTGGGCGGTGGGAGGACCCTGTTGAGAGCAAGGCTACAGGTAGGAGCCCCCAGCCTGCCCGCGGCGGCTTGAGTTTGATGGCAGATTAGCGATGTCAGCAGTGTCTACAAGAACAAGCCCGGCCCCGTATGGAGGGATTTTTGGGGACACCATCGCAGTGTCGTTTGTCATCTCTGTGGTGGTTTTGGCTGCAGTGGCAGTGCCCAGCAGCCGAGAGAGACTGTTTAGCTACAAAGTGGAAAACATTTGCTCTCTGGCCTTGGAAGCAGAAGTTTGCTGACGACCTTGCGATCGAATTTGATTTTTCACATAAAGATCAGGGTGGGTGTTCCCGGTTGGCAGAGACGGAGACCCAGGGCCACTCTGCAGCGGCCCCACCACAAACTCCGGGCTGCGCAGGTTGCAAGAGACAGAGCAGGGTGTCACCGGATGTGGCCTTTAAGGACCCAGCCTAGAGAAAGCAGACACGGGCTTGGGCATCTTCGCCCCAAGCAGCGGACGCCCCCAGCCCGGGTGTCGCAGTGGGCAGCCCTGGCCGTGGTCTTGTGACTCAGAGCTTGGGGGCCCCAGAGGCTGTGCTGGGCTCGCTGTGACGCTGTGGGAAAGGAGCCGGGGGCCACTCTGCAGGCCCTGAGCTCCCGCCTGGCCGGGAGGAAGCTGACCCCCCCCCCGGGTCCCGCAGCAGCACCCACAGCAGCAAAGCGCCGCGGGGACCCCGGGGCTCGGCACCCTCCACTGTGCACATCAGGGTCTGGCTCCGTGGGAACCACAGACATGGTGCCTGAACCCTGAGCGGTTGTTTGTTCTCTGTTCCTTTCCATCGGACGCGGTGGGTTCTCGGCGTGCTGGCAGATCCTCAAGACGCCCCGACACCGTGGACCAGGGTCCCGGGAGGCGGGGCAGGGCCTGTGCCACGGCCATCCCTGAGCACAGACGCTCAGGGCTGTGTTGGGTGCAGCACCGGCCGGTTGCCACCGTCACCAGGGAAACCACATTCAAATGCCTGGAGTGAGTTGCCCCACGATTATGAAAAGCTCAGAAAATGAGGGGCTCAGACCAGCGAGGCAGTGCACACGGGGGAGAAGCTGCCCCGTCACTGACATCATTTAAAAACAGAGGAGTGAAGTTTGCGGCAGACACGCCATTCCCTGATTCTGAGGTAAAAGACACGTGTGTGACTACTTAACTTAGTTTGCTGGTCTGTCCTGCGGGTGCACAGGGTAGGTCCTGGCCCCGTGTCCGGACGCGGCCTCTCCGCTCCCCTTGGACGGCCCAGTGCCCCTCGCGTCGGGCTGGCTGTTGGGGGAACGGGCCTTGGGTGCACAATGTGGCTGCTGCCCTGTGAGCTGTGAGGCTGGGTGGGGGCTCCCAGCAAGCAGAGATGGCTCCGGTTCCCGCTTGCCCCGTTCCCCGAGGACAGTGGCTGTTCCGTGACGGGTCACAGCCTCTGCACCCCTGTCCATGCACACAGTGGGCCCAGCCCGCGGCCTCATCCCAGCTTTCCCAGCCGCCTGCGTTCCCGGACCAGTGGCCTGCGGGAGCCCCAGTCCTCCCACTGCAGCTCAGGGATGACCTGACCTCTGAACCCGGTGGCTTCTGCTCCAGGCGCCTCCCAGAGCCATGCAGACGAGGGGCTGCGATGATGGGATGGCGCCCGGCTGGGACCCCACACCCGAGGGGCCGCGGCTAGAGGTCGCGGGCGGCTTGGAGAACCTCTGCCCACCCCACCCCGGAGTTGGCAGACACGTTGAGTGACGTCCTCTGCCTTCCTCTGTGTGTCTTCTGTCCCCTCACGACCCCTTGCCCCACACAGGACACACCCATGGCTCTAACGGGCCCTGTTGACACCCTGGACCAGCGGTTGGTCAGTTGACCCACAAGTTGGTGAAAGCAGAAAACCACAGCAGCAGCATTTGCGTGTCACAGCATGTTCACGAGATGGGAGCACACGTCCTTGTCAGTTTCTTGGCTTGTTAGGATGAGGCCTCTGCTCGGTGGCTCCGTCGGGCTTCTGTTCGTTTGTTTCCCAGGCCTGGCTCTCGGCCCCGGGTGGCGACTCCAAGCTTGTTTCGTTAAAGCGGAGCAGGGCGGCTGTGGCAGCGTGTGGCTGTCCCCGACTGCCACTCCTGCAGCTGTCTTGGCCACACGGACACCCACGGCAGACTGTTGCTGCAGAAACCCGGTGCCCTGCGTGTTTCTGTAGCGTCCAGCCGGCTTCCAGAGAAACAGCACCTCCCTTTCTTCCACACTTGCGTGTCACTGACTCGTGTAATTTTGTTACATTGCACAACAGCAGGGACGACACCAGCTGTACCCAGCACAGCCAGGTTTGGGCGGACACAGCTCTCGGTAAACACACACACACGTGCAGCGGTGCAGGGGTGATCTCGGACAGGCCTGGGCACAACTGCCTCGTGTCTGGGGTTTGTCCCGACGCTGTGCGCAGACGGGCAAGAGCGCTGGGGAATCGCCCAACTCGATAAGCTAATCAGGCGGGGCCAGCGCTGGCGCGTGCCAGGTCCCAGCACCTGTTGGGCACGGGGCCCTTCGGTCGGCAAGAGGAGCCAGCGCTCAGCGGCTGCCGGGCTCGAGGTGCTTTCGGGTGTGCCATTCACGTCCCCTCTGCAGGTGAGGGCGTGAGGCTCCGTGTGCCTGAGTGACTTCCGTGTAAGGGACCGGCTGGGCCTGCAGGGTGGCCGGGGCGCAGACCCACACTTGCCAGTTCCTGTAGCTCCAGGAGGCAGAACGCTGGGGACAGACGTCTGCCCCTCGGCCCGGCACCCCCGGCCAGGCCGGCATGTGACATTCACGTCTTTGTGTCACAGAACCCTTTTGAAACGATCAGAAATTCTCAAATGTTTCATCGGTTCCATCATTTTCCCGATTAGCTGGGAGTAGGTCCATAAGTGAACTCGAGGCAACCGTGTGGAAACTGAGGCGTGTGGGAAGGAGCAGACGCTGTCTTCCCTCGGCCCCTCCTGTCCCCTGCAGGGGAGGGGTTGCTCATGGGACAGTGACCTTTGGCCCTTCCGGGGGGGCTGTGTTGAGAGAGACCTGCGGGCAGAGCAGAGCGTGGTGGGTAGGGGAGCCCGAGTCCTTGTCGGCCTCCCAGGGCAGGGGAGCGGGGGGCCCTGGGAACCCCAGGCAGCTATGCCACAGGCTCAGAGTGTCCCAGGTGACCTGACTGGTGCCGGAAACGCAGCCCCAGCCCTTTCTCCTTTATGCTATACTTTACTGTCTGGATTCCCTACCATAAATATGTGCTTTCGGGTGCTGGGTATAAAGACCACAGAAGCGGCCGCCACAGACAGGACTGGGGGCAGCAGAAACATTTCCCACAAACCAACAGTCTCAGAGCCACCAGGCAGGGCCTAATAGCCAGGAGCCAGACACAAGCTAAGACTGGGGACTGCCCCGTCCACGTGCAGGGCGCGGAGAAGGAAACTGGAAGTCAGTCTCTACACAGTGGCAGAGCCTGGCACACGCAACGTGATGGAAACCACCACGCGCTGAAACCATCTCTGGTCCACGAGGCAGGTGTTCTCCCTGCACACAGATGACAAAACTGCGGCCTGGAGAGGCCAAGCGGTTGCCTCAAGAACACACAGCTGCAAGCGCAAGACTCAAGATCCGAACTCCACGTGACCGGCCCCACACCCTGGGCTCACTCCCACCCCTCAGGAATCATGCAGGTCTCAGACACAGGCAGCTTCTCCCTCTTCCTGCAAACCTGGGCCTTGGTCCCGCAGCAGGACCCGACCTCTGTGTGTGGCAGGTGAGGCGCGTTCCAGGGACACACACCGGAGACAGTGCCGGGAGGGAGCCGTTCTCAGGGAGGGGCCCCCGTCTCGCGCCGATGCTGGGCTGGAGGTGCCTGGAAGGTCTCATTAGCTTGGGAGGCTGGGGGGTCTCTGACAACCCGTCTGTTGGTGTCGGGGTTGGCTGCAGGCGTGCTGAGCTGGACGGCAGGGTCCTCTCCTGAACCTGATCCTGCCCGACGGTCACATTCCAGAGTGTGCGCATCTGAGGGGCGCGTGGCTCTGGACGCTCCACTGGGCGCTGGGAAGACGTCAGGGAGCCCGCTGACCTCTCCAGGGAGGGCGGAGGCTGCCCAGGCCACACACCGCAGCAAGCGAGACCTCTGGCCCGGGGGTCTCTGTGCTTCTCCGTGGAGCACCCAGGGGGCAGGCGTGCCCAAGTGGAGGAAAAAACACGGCCGAGTTGTGCACGCAGGCGTCCAGTGTAGGAGAAGCTGGCACCGGTGGATGGCGAGGAGGGGGCCCAGCTCCGGGCCGCTCACCCTGTGGCCATGCCCACCGTTGCTCATACTCCTGGGGGGCTTGGCGGGCTGAGGACGCGGCTGGCAACTGCGGCCACGGGGCAGGTGCTCCTGAGCGTCTGTGCCCGTGAGCGCCAGGTCCAGGTGACGTGCTGTGTCCCTCCTGGCTTGCTGTGCGTCTGGAACGCAGAGAGCCTCTGGCACCTTCTAGTAACATCTGTGGGTGATGCCCCCACCCCCACCTCCTAATTTATGGGTGAAGAACAATGACAGTTCCCCTTAACAAGGTTTAAGGTTTTCATCCAAACACTAAGTTAGCGCCCACAGCCGCGGCCTTTGGCGATGGTGCTCCCGGCCTTATTACTGCACGGAACGGAGCCACCAGAGGCCCACAAAGCCTGCTGTGGAGAAGCCGCGGCTCACGACAGTCTCCATCACGTAGAATCACCCCCATATCACTTAGGAGGTGCTTCCTCGCCGCCACGGCTGTGACAAAATGCCTCAGCCCAGCACTTTCCCACATCTTGATGAGAAGGCAAAATTGCCGGGTCATTAACCAGCAGCTCCCAAATCCCGTCCTCGCTGCCAGCAGCTTCGACCTTGGGCGCGACTCTGTGCAGGCCACGCTGGCTGCCGCCCCGGCCCCCGCCCCAGACCCTGCCGTGTCCCGCCGTGGGATCCCCTCCACTCTCGGCCAGGCCAGACGGGCTGCCCCCAGCCACGGCCTCCCGAATCCCAGCTGACAGCCGCCATGGGCTTGGCCACTAACGGCTGACGTGGGTGCATCTACCGAGTGCCCATGAGGCCTGACCTCCCTTCTAAGCCGTCTGTACTCAGCGCTGTCGTCCTGCAAGAACCTTCGTTGAAAGGAACATTGTAAACCTATAAACCACATCATAGCAACCTCTTCCGAGGAAACATGCCCTAGATAAGGCGACTGCAACCAATACTGCATTTATTTACCATTAAAACTGCAATAAGAAGGGCCACCCCAGCAGGTACGCAGGGCAGTCGACACCGATTACAGGACTAGGGCAGCGTGGGCCAGGCCGGGCACTGACACGGCCCAGAGCACCGCCCCCCCTGCCGAGGGCTGGTATGTGCACCGTGCCAGGCCACGCCAGGCCACGCCACGCTCCACCTTCCCGTGAGAGGGCTCTGCACGGGCTCGGACAGCCGGCCAGGGCCAGCTGCTCGGGGGCCGAGGAGTAGTGACAGCCGGGTCTGAGGACACGCAGCAGGGGCCAGACGTCACATGCTTTTTTTCTTTTTTTTCCTTTTTCTAACTAAGTTAACAGAAAAGCATCTCAGGCAGCCCGGCCTCGGGGTTGCTGACACCTGGGTTCAAAATCTCAGCTTTGCAAAACCCGAGCTACGCGATCCCTATCGGGCGCTCGAGGTCTCGGAGCCCGGTTCATTCTGGGTGAATACGGGGGACACCGGCCGGGAAGAAGGTGACACAGGTGACCCGCCAACAGCACCACCCACCACCCTGTGGGGCCTGATGCTCGGTCATCAAAGACCCCCTGTTCAGGGGGAAAGGACGTTGTGCCAATTCACACCCGCGAGGGACGGAGGAAGGACCCTTTTGTGTGATTATCCCAAGGGGCCCGCACATCTCACTGTGGACTCTCAGAGCCGGCTGCTCCCGGGTCACGTGGGGCCCTGCCGCGAGATTCGCTCACCCTGGTGACCGGAGGCACACGGCTGGAGCCGGCGCAGTCTGGTCCTGTCAGTGACAGGGACCCCGCCCCACCTGGGACGCAGCCCCACCAAGGAGATGGAGGCACCTGGCCCTCTAGCAGTGGGTTCTCAGTGGACAGACGCAGCCGACGGGCCTTGAGCGGGGCTGCCCAGGGCCGGGGGCACCTCTGGCCTGAAGGGGTCTCCAGGTTTCCCTCCAGATGAAGCCTACCACGTGCTGCGGAGTGCGGCTGCCTTCCCCTCTCTCGGGGGTTGGCGAGGAAGCAATGCCCACCTTAGTGCAATCAGGCTACTGCAACAAAACGCTGTAGACTGGGCGGCTAATAAACAACGGAAATCTATTCAGAGCTCTGGACTCTGAGCGCAAGGTCTCTGGGTCACAGACGGCGCCTTCTCGCTGTGTCCTCACTTGGTGGAAGGGACGAGAGAGCTCTCTGGGGTCCCAGCTATAAGGGACTCTTCCACGAGGCTCCCGTCTCATGACCTCATCAGCTCCCAAAGCCCCTCCTAGCACATCCCCTGCAGGGTTGGGATTTTGACAGGTGAGTTTTGGGAGGACACAAACATCAGGCCACGGCAATGCCCACGTGGACAGCCTGGCCCTTCTCTTTCACCTTCACGTGTCCACGAAAGCTGACACCGGACTCCTCTGTGCGGCCTCCACCAGGCGGGGGACTGAGTCCCAGCAGCAGGCGGGGTCCCCAGTGCTGGGGGTCACCGTCCCCCAAAGACCCGAGCTCATGACACAAGCCCTGCAGCCCTGGTGCCCAGAAGCCCCCTGCTTTTGTCAGGGGACAGAGCACGGGAGGGAAACGGAATTAAAGGCGGGAGCTGGAGCGCAGTCCCGAGGGGCACCCACGACCTAGCACAGCCCGCGGGGCAAACAAACAGCCACGGGCGAGGCCGAGCGCAGGGCGGCGGCGTGCGGGTGCGGAGACTCGCGCTGACATGCGACGCCCGTGTCAGAACCAGTGTGGCTGCACATACATCAAGATCACAGTCACGGCTATTTCAGGAAATGTAATTCTGTCAGAAGTTTTCCACCTTCCTCTCTTCTTCCTGGTCGGCCTCCCGGCTCCAGGTGCTGCCTCTTCCCGCAGTGCCCACTCCTCGCCCGGGAAAGGACGTGGCAGGGACATCATCGCGCCATGCGGCGGCGGTAACTGGGCCGGGAAGGTGCGTCGCCCGCCCCACGAGGCCCCTGAGATGCAGGCTCACAGCTCTGTGCCCCTCCACCGAGCCCCCCGCTCGGGCAGACCCGCGTCCCCTCCACCGAGCCCCCCGCTCGGGCAGACCCGCGCCCCCTCCACCGAGCCCCCCGCTCGGGCAGACCCGCGCCCCCTCCACCGAGCCCCCCGCTCGGGCAGACCCGCGCCCCCTCCACCGAGCCACCCGCTCGGGCAGACCCGCATCCCCTCCACCGAGCCCCCCGCTCGGGCAGACCCGTGCCCCCTCCACGGAGCCCCCCACTCGGGCAGACCCGCATCCCCTCCACCGAGCCACCCGCTCGGGCAGACTCATGCCTGTCTCCCGCGTGCGGCCGTCAGGGAAGCCGGGGCAGAAACAGGGAAGAAGTAGGGATTTCCCCGGCTTTCCAGCCTCAGCCTCAATCCCCTGTTGTCACCACCTGGGCTTGCCCAGACAGGACAGAGTGACACTTCCCTAGAATGTGCTTACGTCACTGGAGAGCTTGAATGATCCTCTGGGAAGCCCACTGCCACCACCCAGCCCCACGGAGGTGCGGACAGAGAGGGGGGCTCGGTCCTCCAGGGCAGCCTGGACGCAGCTGTTCCCACAGGGCCCGTGGCAGCCTGGTGCTGTCAGCTGCCCACACGGGCAGGGGGTGCCCTGCGGGGCCCCAGGGTCTACAGCCTGTGAACACCACTCTCATGCGGGTTTAGGGCAGTGGGGCCACTCTGTGTGATTCTGTGTGATCCCCGACATTATGCACATAGCACAGCCCATGGCCCCTGCCACGCCAAGAGTGTACCCTCGTGTGACCCGTGTCCTGCCAAGAGTGTACCCAGTATGACCCGTGCCACACCAAGAGTGCACCCAGTGTGACCCGTGTCCCGCCAAGAGCGCACCCAGTGTGGCCCGTGCCACGCCAAGAGCGCACCCAGTGTGACCTGTGTCCCGCCAAGAGCGCACCCAGTGTGACCTGTGTGCCACGCCAAGAGTGCACCCAGTGTGTGTCCTGCCAAGAGTGAACCCAGTGTGACCCGTGCCACGCCAAGAGTGCACCCAGTGTGACCCGTGTCCCACCAAGAGTGCACCCAGTGTGACCCGTGTCCCGCCAAGAGTGCACCCAGTGTGACCCGTGCCACGCCAAGAGTGTACCCAGTGTCCCACCAAGAGTGCACCCAGTGTGACCCGTGCCACGCCAAGAGTGCACCCAGTGTGACCCGTGTCCCACCAAGAGTGCACCCAGTGTGACCCGTGTCCCGCCAAGAGTGCACCCAGTGTGACCCGTGCCACGCCAAGAGTGCACCCAGTGTGACCCGTGTCCCGCCAAGGGTGCACTCTGTGACCCGTGTCCCGCCAAGAGCGCACCCAGTGTGACCCGTGTCCCGCCAAGAGCGCACCCAGTGTGACCCGTGCCACGCCAAGAGCGCACCCAGTGTGACCCGTGTCCCGCCAAGAGCGCACCCAGTGTGACCCGTGCCACGCCAAGAGGGCACCCAGTGTGACCCGTGCCACGCCAAGAGCACACCCAGTGTGACCCGTGTCCCGCCAAGAGTGCACCCAGTGTGGCCTGGGGTTTCAGAGAGTCATAACGTATCAATGTCTGCTCGTCAATTATAACCGGTGGACCTTACCAGTGTGAGATGCCAACAGCCGGGGTGCCGTGGGGAGGGGTGCCGTGGGGAGGGGTGCCATGGGGAGGGGTGCCGTGAGGAGGGGTGCCGTGGGGAGGGGTGCCAACAGCCGGGGTGCCATGAGGAGGGGTGCCATGGGGAGGGGTGCCATGGGGAGGGGTGCCGTGGGGAGGGGTGCCGTGGGGAGGGGTGCCGTGCGGAGGGGTGCCATGGGGAGGGGTGCCGTGGGGAGGGGTGCCATGGGGAGGGGTGCCGTGCGGAGGGGTGCCATGGGGAGGGGTACTGTGGGGAGGGGTGCCATGGGGAGGGGTGCCGTGGGGAGGGGTGCCGTGGGGAGGGGTGCCGTGGGGAGGGGTGCCATGAGGAGGGGTGCCGTGGGGAGGGGTGCCGTGGGGAGGGGTGCCCTGGGGAGGGGGCACCATGGTCGTGGGGGGTCTGGGGAAACCCTTGGCGCTCTGGTCTCTGTTTCTCTGAAACCCTAAAGTGCCACGCGACCCCAGTGCAGGCAGACAGGCGTCTCTCAGCTGGGAGCAGAGCCGGCACCTCCGTCTGAGTGCGAGGTGAGGGGTGAGGGGAAGGTGGGCACAGCCAGGCCACAGGGACAGAACCTCCCGATGGCTTGCGGGTCCCCAGCAGCCGTCAGCAGGCACAAGCTTGCTCCTGGCCACGGGCACCACGTGGCCCCTGTGAGGCTGAGCACCGCGCTGGACCCCTCTGCCGGCACCTGGCCACGAGAAAGACCACCCGGCCAGGGAGCCCTCCGGGGTCTGTGCATCCCAGGCTCTTGTTCTCACGGGAGGGGTCTCGAGGCCAGGGCTGGGCGAGACCCGGGGGGCCGTGGGGGGGCAGGGAGCCGGCAGCTCACCACCGCCAACGCCCCCGGGCGTTCATGAGGGAAGAAAAGGAAAAGGGAAACGAATCCCACCAGTTTGTCCGCATTCGGGGAGGGGTGCGGGATATATGGGATCCGGTGTGAGATCCCAGCTCCGGCTCTCAGCTGATTACACCGCGAGATGATTAGCTAATTGGACACAACATGATCAGGGCTGGAACCGGCTCTTCCACGCGGCCTCTGAGAACTGTTCGGGAACTTTACATAGACTCGTTACGCGCGCAGGGCTGGGACTTCTCAATAAATGACGCTGGCTCTGTCGATGCCCACGTGCAGAGATGAAAATGAAACCCGAGACGATCTCACACCACGTAAAACATTAGTTAGAAACGGCTCCGGGACCGCGCTGAGCCACGCTGAGACTGAGATTGCAGGGGGACACACGAGAACATTCTCGCGGTGTTGGGATGAGGGCATGTTTCTCACACAGGACATGAAAATGAAAAGACTGAAAAAACAGACTTAGTTAAAACTAAGGATTTCTGCTCACTGAAAGGCCCCGTTAAGCGAAGGAAACGGAGGCCCCGTAGCAGGAGGCGGGACTCGCAGCAGGACGGAGCCGGCGCGGGACTCAGGTGCGGAACGCGGGCAGAGCTCCCGCAAGTGACGCGGCAAAAGGACCGATGGCCCAATAAACAGGCAGAAGACGGGAGCAGACACTCCACAGAGGACGAGACCCGCTGCCCAGCAGGGCCGCAAACCACACGCAGCATCGATATTCAACAGAGAAGACACAGCATCGGCCGCAGGCCCAGGGGGCGGCTAGGATCAAACAGACTGACCACAGCAAGCGCCGGCAAGGACACATCGCAAATGGAACAGCCAGATGCTGGTGGTGAGTGACATGGCACCACCACTTTGAGAAGCGCCTTGGCAGTGCCCGCCACGGCTGTCCACAGCTCTGCCATGCCACCGCAGCAACCAAAAGACACGCACAAGCGTGTTCACACAGCTTCACTGGTCATGACTGAAGTTTCACAAAAACCTGCAGCCTGTCCCCTGTGGAACCCACGGTCCACTGCCGGGCAGCCATACGTGAAACTCCACATGGCAGACAGTACCAGGGTGACACGCACACAGCGTGGGTGGCTCCCACAGCCACCGTGGGGGACAGGGTCTGACACAGAAGGGACACCTGTGGCCAGATCCCGTGTGTGGGAAGCTGCGAGCAGGCACCTCTGCAGCGGCAGCAGTCGGGCTCTGCTGGGGCTGGGCTAGGCCAGAAGCCGCCAGGTTTGCACTCACAACTTGTACATGTGTCCATACGGTGTCTCAATTGTGTTTTTTAAAAGAATAATCACTTAACTTGGACGTCCAAGTCCTATGTAAGATCGTGTACTCCTTTCTGAACACGCGCACATAGGCGTGTTTGTGAACATATGTAACTGTTAACACACAGGTAGTTTGTAAGGGTCATCGGGGATGGCCTGGTGACGGAAGGATGATCATTCTGTGAGACACAGCTGTGTTACCCCAGCCACGGTTTGGGGACACGTCCTCACATTACTCGAGCGCCAGGGCCGACACTGAAAGGAGACACAGCAGGTGTCACTCGAGGCCCCAGTGGGTGCCTGAACTGGCAGATAATTCCCAAGTGGGCCGTGCGTCGGAGAGGTTTCTGTTCACGTCTTCCGCCCCCAGAGTCAGTGCCTCTCCCGACTTAGCTGCGCACTCCCCACACACTGTGGCCGTCGCTTTCGCAGTCTGAGCTGCAACAGCAAAACTAGCACAGTTTTCTCTTTCCTCTGCACAATTTCAGGGGCAGCACATTCGTTCTCACTGTGGATCCCGGCAATCTCAGCATGTGATTTTTTCTTTTCCTTATTAAGTTGAGAACTTTCATCTTTTCACTTAAAGGAAGTGATTTGTGGCTCCTCTTTGGCAGATCCGAGTACCAGCACCACCAGCCTGGAGCTTTGGGGCCATGGCACTGACAGGCGCTCTGAGGACTGAGACGGCACCACATGACTGCCAGGCAGGTGCTCACACGGCGTGGATGTGCCGGACACACGGATGGGACATGTCCTGGGCAGGGTGGACCACAATGGCACGAGATTCCATCAAGCTGCTCAGAACAGCGTGCAACATCAGAAAGTACGAATTGTTTATTTTGGAATTTTCTTTTTAGTATTTTTGGACCATGATTGACCACAAGTAACTGACCGTGCACCGTGGAACCACCACTGTGTTTACCCCTTCAGGGCTATGCCTGCAATTCTGGTCTTCTGCCACCAGGTGGTGGTAGGGGCTGGTCGGTTGGGCAAACACCTGCACGTGCCCAGGTGGCTGCCGCCAGGTGCCGCACGTTGCCCGTCTAGGATTTGTCTCCCCACGTCACCGAGGCTAAAGCTAAGAAGGCCCCTGGCACCCGAGGACCGGGCACTGGAGAGGAGGTGACTCAGGACCCACACGGACGCAGGCCACTTAGCCCCAGCGTGGCCCCGGCCCCCCGGGGTGCCCCAGCTCCGCAGGCCCCTGCAGCAGCCCCCGCTGGCGTGTCTGTGACTTAGAGCAGAAATGCCCCGGCCTGGCCAGCCACACACAAAATCTGTGCTGAACCAGCCGCCAACTGTGAGCCCGAGACGTTTAAAATACGAGAAGTAACCGCCACACCAAACCACCGAGGCCCAGGCTGGGCGGGCACCTCCTCTTCCAGCCACCCCAGACCCCCGGGGTCCCCACGTCCCTCCCGCAGCTCCGCGTGACTCTGGCCTGGCTCCCGCCCCGAGTGCCGAACGATTGAAGGAGAACCTGAGTCACCTCCTGGGCTCCGCACGGGAGGCCTCCTTCCTGCCACCCACAGCCTCACAGGACAAGGGCAGGAAGAGGCTGACACGGCAGCCGCTGCCACAGACGGCCAGGACATCCGCGGGCCACTTGCCGCCCGGCGCTCTGCTCCCACTATTCACCGGGAGAACCGTCCTTCCCACAAAGGTCGGCGGAGCCCGGAGAGCCCAGGTTATCCCGGCTCCGAACTCACGAGCCCCGACTGCACACTGCCCGCGGCTCCCGCACCAAGTCTCCCTGGGGCAGACGGCGTCTCCACTCTGCGTCTGCGCCTGAGAGCGTCCGCGCCTCCCTGACCCCCACGGTGCGCCTGGACCTCCTTACAGAAGAGGAGACCGAGGCCTCGGGGACGGCCACCTCCTCCCCACCTCGCCGTCTGCCGCCACGAGGTTGCTAAAGTGAACTCAGCTGGGACACGCAGCCAGTTTTCCCAAGAAGCTAAAACGCAGCCCCAGGTCCATGGTGTTCCGATGCTAAGCGGCTGGAGAGCCCTCAGCAGCAGGCGGGAATCGTCTCCAGGGGAGATTTTACGTAGGGATGCCCCAGGTTCATCCACCATGACCTGCCCAGGATTTCCGGAAGGGTCTGGGCCTCCTTATGACAACGCCCCGCCCATCACACACACAATAACACGCGTGAAACACACTCACACCGTGAACACACCCCGCATGTGCTCAAGGGCATCCTCAGCGCAAAGGGGTTTGAGTCAAATGCCACCACTGCTAGGACAGTGACTTCTCTGCGGGGCACTCGAGCAGTGACAGGTCCTGACGGGACAGCGCGTCCGAGGACAGCTGACACCACACAGCAATGGATTCAGAGGACTCAGGATGGAAGCCTGGATTTCGGGGGACGTTGAGAGAGCGTCCAGCCCCCTAGGAGGTGCGCTGGAGTCGGGAGCCTGAGACGAAGCTACGCACAGGTGGCCTCGGAGGTGACCTCGAGCCGCCTCTCCCCACACCCAGAGCAGGGAGGACGGGGACGCCCCCACTCACACTGTCACCTGACCAAAGCATCTTCCAAGATCAAAATAACTGTTTCTCCCAAAACCACCCTGGCTTTGATTTGTTTTCATCATGCTATTGAATTTAGTTTGAAATATTAAATGACATTAAAGAGATCACAAGGTTTCACGCTCATCAAAGAAGGGCCTGAGCTCAGGACGGAGGAGGGACGCCTGCCGCAGGGTCTGAGGGCTGGGCCCACAGCGAGGCCAGGCCCTGCGGCCACTCCCTGCGTGGCTTGAGGACAGCAGCTGGGGCCGTCACGCAAGCAGGACAGGGCGAGAATAAATGTCACGCAAGCAGGACAGGGCGAGAATAAGCAGGTGCTTACAGGGAGAGAGGGAGAAAGTGAGCAAGAATGCCCCATGCCGGGCGTGGCTGCTGCCTCATCCAGGAAGGGCTCCTGGACTTGAAGCCCCCTCCACCCACACCCACTGTCCTACCCCGGCCCACCGAAAGGTACCTAGTCCCTCTGCCCGTCCACAGCTGGGCTCCCCAGGAAGGCAGAATCTGGATCTGCTGAGGAAGACATGACCACGGAGTCCAGCTTCCTGGAATCCTTCCTTGGACTTGGCCTCCCAGAGGTCTGCAGACGGCAGCTGGGCTGTGAGGGTCTCCCCTATATGTGGGCCCTGCAGACCCCCAAGCTCCATGTACTTGGCTGTGGTCGCTGGGGCAAAACTCTGCACTCACCTAAGCCCAGTGGTGGACCAAGGCCACGGCCATGATGCTGGGGGCCCTGTTTGGGCAGATGCAGGCCCAGACTTGAGGCAGGGCCTCTGCCTGTGTCCCTCCTCTGCAGCCACCATGCCCAGGAAGGATGCCGGACCCACAACGGCAGTGTCTGGACGGCGCTGTGACCTAGGAAGGGTTCAAGGACCCATCCTTCACCACACCAGGTTCCCTGGGTGTGACGCCTGGAGAATCTCCTCTGTTTCTGGTGATCATGGGTACAGATGTCACCTCCTCCAGGAAGCCCTCCCTGGTGTCACAGTCTGAGTCCACAGTTTACCCCAGGCTCTTGCCACATTGATCCCTCCACACCCCACAGCTCAGGGCACCTTCTGCCCACACCTTGACTCCGAGGCTCAGGAGCCCCTGAGGCCACAGGCCTGGTCCTTTCTCTTTCTGTAGCCCAACGTCCCAGGCCTGGGCCAGCTCAGAGCTGCAGGGACATTTCTAGGAGGGGACACCCCAGGGTCCCTGCATTCCAACCATGTGCCTGGGGCAAGTGCCACCCTTCCTGGGCTCGCGTTCCCTGCTTTTCACAGCGGGCAACAGAAGTACGTCCCTGCGTGGGTGTCTGGAAACACACGAGGCGACTGGTCCACTCAGAGCCTTCAGGGAGCTGGGATGGGAAGGGCCCCGTCACCCACGTCAACTTGTCTGAACATGACCCAGACCTACCTCCACCGGCAGGGCAACGAGCTGCGGGCTGGGTGGCCTTGCAGCCTCCTCCCAAGAGGGGACAGGGCTGCGGGTGTCCGTGGAACCTCAGCCTCGCGAGAGCAGGTCTGCAGTCTCAGGACAGGACTCCCCGGTGAGGGTGACGGGAGCACGGTGGCCCGTGGGGAGGCCCTGCCGTACCCCAGGTGTGCAGGGGGGCCAGGGCGGAAGCAGCTCACGGCTCTCCCGCATCTGCGGCCCCGGCGCGCTCGTCCCTAAATGACACCACGAGTGTCCGTTCTTAGCCACAGTGAGGGTGCACGGGCTGCTGCCACACGCTGGGCTGGCAGCTCTGGGTTTCCTGGAGAGAATTTCCTCAAAGCCTTTGGGGAGATATTTCTTCTTGCAAATGCTGATTAATCTCAAACGCTGATTAGCATGTGTGAGACGGGGAAGTGGCTCAATTAGCGGGGCCCCCATCCTCCCCGCTGTCCCCAGCTAGGACCTGCAGTACAGAGCTCCAACCGGGTGCTTTGGAGGCACCAGGCCTCACCGACAGGCACACACCAAGCACTGACCACACCCTGGCAGCGGCTCTGGGCTGGACAGGCTGTGGGGACGTCGTCCCTGTCACCCCAGGGATAGCGGGAGGAGACACAGGTCCCCGGGATGAAGGGCTCTGTGAGGCTACGGAAACGCACCCACACAGCAGCACAGGGGGGACGGATGCCAAGCCGCAGGCCCGTTTCAGACTTCATTGTGCAAATCCCGCGTTTCTTTGGTTAAATTTTTCCTGAGTGTTCTGTTTTTGATGCTATCATAGATGGGATTGTTTTCCTAACATCATTTTCCAATTGTTCACTACCACCGTAGGGAAATACAATTGATTTTGTATGTTAATCTTCTATCCTGCAACCTTGCTGAGCTCATTTCTTACTTCTAATGGCATGTCTCTGTGTGTGTGTGTGTGTGTGTGTGTGTGTGTGTTCGTTTGCACGCACATTCCTTAAGATTTTTTAAAATAAAAGATCACGTCACCTATGACCAGAGATAATTTTACTTCTTCCTTTCCAACTGAGATGCCTTTTGGAGGTGTTCTTTGACTTAGGATGAGCTCACGGACAGTCAAAAAATCATTAAGTCAGACCACCGTTAAGTCCTGGTCCGTCTGTACGTCTCTTGCCTAACTGTCCGGGCTCGGACGGCCCGCACGACGTCCCACCGCAGAGGCGGGAGCACCCCCTTCCCTGTTTCTCACCTGGGAGCACCCAGCCCTTCCCCCGCGGGTAATGCTCACGGCAGGCGTTTCCCAGGCGCTGTCACACTGCGGTTCTCTTCTCTTCCGGCTGTGTTCAGTGCTTTTACCGCGGAAGGGTGTCGGAAGCACCGTGTGACATGCCTTTCCTGCATCTACTGACGTGGTCATGTGATCTATCACATCGACTGATTCTCCTGTTTTGAAGCAACCTGGCATCCTAGAGAAAAACCGCACTTGGTCAAGGTGTACAAACCTGTTAACACGCCGCTGGGTTCAGTCTGCTAATGTTTCTTTGAGGTTTTCTGACTATATCCGTAGATTCTAGAGTCTTCGAGTGCTACCTTTGATATCAGGGTAATAGCAGCCTCACAGAGTGAATTATTTATTTTCTATTTTTGGGGAAGAATTTGAGAAGGACTGGCCTCAAATCTTCTTTAAATGAGTGAGTGGCATCATTCACCAGTTAAGTCCTGGACTTTTCCTGTTGGGAAGTCTGTTTTGATGATTAATTCACTGTTTTCACTCGGCCCAGGTCCACCCAGACTGCCTGCTTGTCCTCGAGTGGGTCCTGGCGGTTTCTGTCTGTCTGGGATGGCGCCACTCCGTCTGCGTTGTCCCACACGCTGGGGCACGCGGTTCATGGGTTTCCTCTGAGCCCGGTACCCGCGAGGCAGCCCCCGCTCCGCCGGCTCCGCCGGCTCAGTCGCCTGAGCGCCTCCCACCTCCCGTCAGTCCCGCCAGAGGCCTGTCAAGTTCATCCCTCTCCCAAGGAACAACTTGTGGTTTGGGTGATTTTCCTCCTTTTTCTGTTCCCCACCTCAGCTGTCTCCATCCCGACCTTGGGTATTTTCTTCCCTCCGCCCGATCTGGATTCAGTTTGCTCCTTTCTCCTGGTGTGCACAGGGTCACCTCTGTTGTTACTGTAACTTATTTACAGGTAAGTGTGTATACTTTAATTTGTAGCAACGGCTGGAGGGCTCAGCCTGTGCTCACGCCACCCTGCTCCGCGTCCCCGCCCACAGCTCCCGCTCCAGGCCACGCGGCTGCACCAAGAACATACCCGTATTCCCAAACCGCTGTGGTCTGCAAGTGTCCTCCAAGATTCACGTGTGGGACACTTAATCCGCACGGTGTTGGGAGGCGGGGCCTCCTGGGGGTGTTTGGGACCCGAGGGCTCCACCCTGGGAACACGCTAAGGCCATGATAAAAGGCTTCACTGGGGGACGTCGGCCCCTTTTTCCCCCCAGCCTCCTGCCAGGTGAGGACGCGGTGGTCCTCCCATCGCCAGACAGCAAACCTGCCACGGCCCCGATCATGGACTTCCCAGCCCGAGAACTCTCAAAAAATAAATTTCTGTTCTTTATAAATTACCCAGCCCCAGAGATTTCGTTTGCAGCAGCAGGACATGGACTAACACTGCAATGCGTGCACATCTCGCACTCAGTTTCTGACTAAGACACACAAATGCCTTTTTCCCCCAGGAAGCGGGGCCTGTGGTCCAGCCTGCACCTGCCCACCCCTGCCAGCGCTACCTGCTCTCAGGCTGGACCTGGGTGACCACTCACTCATGCCTGCTGCTAAAGCACCCCTGGGAATCTAGAGTGAGCACTGTGCCCACTGTGTAACAGCAGGTGGCTGTGGCACAAAACCCATCTCCTCCAGGAAGCCCTCCTGGATTGTCCTGCAGCTGCATCCAGCCACCACCAGCTCCTCCAAGCTCTGCCTGGCTCAGCCCTGGGCCCGCAGCCCCCAGGGGCCCATGCTGCCCTACCACGCTCCCCCAGCCCTCCACACTCCTGCAACAGCTGCGGGTGAAGCAGGGTGTTCCCCTCTCGGCCCTGCTTTCCCCCAGCTCCCGTCGGCACCTGCTGTAGGGCTGCAGAGTGCGTGCTGGAACAAGGTCAAACACACTCTGACTCTCCTCCAAGCCCACAGCCTTCCTCTCTTCCACACCAGATTGTCATTAGTGTTAAACTAAAGGTTCAAAACGGCAGAATTATTAAAAAATACTAAACCCCCATATCTGTTGGGAGTCACCAGGATGGGAAAGATGGCACCAGGGGAGCCTGTGCCCAGAAGGGCCCCGAGAGGGACGAGGGATGGGGTGTCCCCGGGTAGCCACCGCTGGGGTCCTGCTGCCCAGGGCCCGGTATTTCCCTTTGATGGTGGCTCCAAGGCCTCGAGCTTGGTGGAGAAAATACAGCCGGGCCCTCCCACGTCCCACTGCAGGGTCAGGCCTCCCGCTCAGGGGCTCAGGCCCTGCCCCCTTCCGGGACCTTCCCACCAGCTGAGGCCCCTCCCCACCCTCTCCTGCACGGGGACCCTCCTCTGCCCCCTGGAGCCCTGCCTCCGCACCTCACAGGGACCCTCCAGGGACCGCAGCCGGGAGCTACGCAAGCGCCGCCCACGGAGCACACAGGCCCCGCGATGAGGTCAGTGCAGGGAGGGCGCGTCCACGGCACCCTCCATCCGCTGAATCCAATAAAAATGACTCTGACCTGACACGTCCCGCAATTTCTTTTCCAGTTATTCATTTTTTGTCTCTTGTGACCAAAATGCCAGCCCTTCACCAACAGGAGTCCGTGGAGCAGCAGTCTACACTCACCAGCCCACCTGACCCCCGTCTGCACGCAGAGCTCCGACCCCGCACCCTGACCCTTGCCCTGCCACGCCCGCCCTCTGCAGGTGCACGTCCCCGCAGGCTCCGCCCGGACACCCTCCTCCAACTGCGTGTGGCTTTTCTTGGCACCAGCGTGGCGGAGGCAGAACGCATACCCCCTCCGTTCACTCACTGCAGCGTGTTATTCAGTGTTTCCTGTCGCACAGTCACAGTTGTGCAGCTGTCACCACGCCCGGCTGCAGAGCATTCTCAGCGCCTAAAAGCAACCCACACCCCTCACTACCACGGCCCCCTCCTCCCAGCCCTGGCAGCCACCGACCCACCTTCTGAGTCTGGGATTTGCTCATTCTGGACACGACACAGGAAAGGAGCCACGACACGTGGCCTTGTGTGTCCGGCTTCTCTCGCTGAGCCTGTGTTCAAGGCCCACCCGTGCTGTAGCGTGTCAGCGCTCCACGCCTTCTTATGCTCAACAGTGTTCCCTTTGGACACACCACATTTCGTCTATTCATTCGTCTATCGATGGAAATTCGGATTATTTCCGCAACTGGGCTATTACATTTCATGCTGCTATGAACACCTGGTGCAAGTCTTTGTGAGGACGTATGTTTCACTCCTCTTGGGGACACGCCTGAGGTTCCACCAGGCGTGGACTGCTGGGTCGTATGATGGCTCCGTGTTAACTGCGTGGCCATTTTAGTAAGCAGCTGCACCTTTTCACACGCCCGCCAGCAGCGCAGGAAGGTTCCAGTTTCTCCACATCCTTGCCGACGACTGTCACCTGCCCATGTGGCTCTGGTCCTCCTGGCGGGTGTGGACTTAGCGGGTGTCTCGTGTAGGCTGATGTGTATTCCAGGGACGACTGATACCCCCCGGCATCTGTCCCTGTGCTCAGTCACTATTTATAACCCCCTGCAGAGAGACATGTTTAATTGGGTGATCTGTCATCTATGATGGAGGCATTAAGTGTCCTTTCGCTGTGTATTCTGGATACGGGTCCCTTATCAGACATACGATCTGCAAACATTTTCCCCCCCGTTCTGTCGGTCTGTTCACTGTCCTGATGCTACCGTTTGAAGCACAAAATTTTTTATTGTGATCAAGTCCAATTTGTCTATTTTTCCTGTTGTTGCTACTACTTTTGGTGCCATACCTAAGAATCTTTTGCCAAATCCAAGGTCCCAAAGATTTACCTGTTTTCTTTTAAGAGTTTTACAGTTTTACCTCTAACATTTAGGTCTTTAATCCGTTTTGAATTAAGCTTTGTGTACGGTGAGAGGTAGGGGTCCGTCTTTATTCTTGTGCGTGTGGGTTTCCAGGTGCCGGGGTGCTGTCTGCCGAAAGGACTGTTCTCTTCCCACTGGATGGTTTGGCGACCTCCCTAAACATCGGCTGAGCCCACGGGGTCTGTTTCTAGACTCTCAGTTCCTCACCTCTGAAGGCCCCATCCCGGGCCCTTCTGGAACTTAACTCCCCGGAACAGGGTCCCCGTCCTCATCGAGAACTGCGGCCGTCTGCACTCGGACCAGCCCCAAACACGCACTCTTCTCCACACACCCCCAGTGGAGTCCCCAAGGCCACACCTGGCACACGCGTGTCTCATGCGTTGCTAAGAACTACGTTAATGGGAAAGAGGGTGGCTCCCTGAGCTGGGGACAGAGGCCTCAGGCTAGAAAGGGCCTGTGTGCACCTCATCTCATCTCACCCTCTGGAGAGCCCGTGGCTCAGCCGTTGTCCCATCCCTGGGCAAAGGCACCGGCTCAGCCCACAGGCAGCACCTGGAGCCTGCTCGACTCTCCGCCCTGGGGCCGCCGGGCCTCCCTGTCTTCCCTGGAAGGCGTGTTACGCGTGCACCGTGGCACACTGTCCACTGGGAGGTGGGCTCACAGGCAGGTGACACCAGTCATCACAGCAGCCAGGAGGGGCCCAGCAGGAACCTGAAAGAGCCTCGTGATCTGCAAGCCGCTGGCCATGCCGGAAGCGAGGCCTGGCTCTGCCTGCCAGCCCGGCTTGTCCTCCACAGCCCGTGGCCACCGTGGCCTCACAGTGGGTCTGTGCAGTGCCTTGACCCCAGCCTGGTCCTCCCTAGGGCCCCCGGGCTGAGACTCACTGTCCCCACCCTTCACCCACACTCGCCATGGCTTAGGGCTGTTCTGCTCACGCACAACCCTCCCCTCTGCGACCGACCACCCTCACCAGCCCCCGGGCACCACGCTGCTGTCCTCACTCTGCTTCCTTCTAAAGGAGTTGCCTGAGAACTCGGCTTACGGGACAAGCCCCTCTGTCATGACCTGGCCACGGCTGGTCACCTACGTGTGCGGGGGCGAGAGCTGGCCAGCGGCTGCACATGGGGACGGGGTCTGGGTCCTCACGGCAGCTGTGGCAGTGTCAGGACGATGTCGGCTTCTGCTGATGGGGACACAGGAACTCTGAGCACTTATGCAAACAGCCGGCACCAGGCAGAGCCAGGCCCCGCCCACCAGGAAGGTGCTAACCCCGGTGCCCGTGACCAAGAGCAGCCCTGAGGTGAGGCTTCTTGCTGACACCGGTGTGCCAGGATGGGAAGCCCCACAGCGAGTGGTTTATTTCTGAATCTCTTTTCCTAAGTCGGAATGACTGTCACACAGGTGCCCAGGCTCACAGCTCTGTGACATACGGTCTGGGGAGGGCTCAGCTGGCTCAGAGACAACACCAGGGAAGCTCCCCTCTCACCACCAGCCCCCTCCTGTCACAAAAAGCAGCTTTTCTGGTGAGCTCCTCTTCATCCCTCAACACCCTGCTCAAATGCTCCCTCATGGATGCACCCTTGCAGAGACCCCTGCAGGAAGAACGGCCTGCACGCCGGGGCCCCAGTCTTCACCCCAGCGCCTGCCGTGCTGTGTGGCTCCATGCCGTGGGCATTCTAACAGTCCATTTCCCCACACGCCTCCCCTGCAGCTGTGGGCACACACCTGACCTGCACGAAGGAAGAGTGAGCAACTGTATGGACAGGTAGTGAGCAAGCCGACAGAGGCAGGTTTGCTCCAGAACCTGGAGCTCCTGTCTTCACCGAGCCTGGGAGCCTGAACTGTCCCAACTTAAACACACTCACATTAAATCCCAGCCCAGCCCGAGACGGCACAAGTTTTCTCTTTAGCAAACACAATTCGAATGCAAGGAAACTTATTATGCACACAGAGCAAGAAAATAGAAAAGCAAAAATTAAATTAGGTGGCAGCCTGGAAAATGCCCACTGTGCAAAAAGACGCAAGCAAACAAATTTGTTTGTCCTCCCCTGAAAACGGCGAAGTTTTAATTTGGGTCTCTGGGACCTGGCTCCTGAGAAACCGGGAGGCTGCTGGGTGCCGGGGAGGGAACGAGGTTTCAGACGAGCAGACCCGGATTTAATTAGCGATCAGTTCTGACCCGGCTCTCCCCACAGGCTCGCGCAGGCGACGGGAAGGAGGCCGGGGCTGGGGCTGCCAGCTCTGCATGGGCGCAGGGAGCCGCTCTCCCGCCCCGTCCTGGGGAGAATCAATCAATGTCACGGGCAGGCAGGCTCGCGTGCGCGCTCGCTCCAGTTCCGGAGCCAGAGGCGGACGGGCCGGAATTAATCCGGCTCCCGGGAAGCAAGATGGCCGCCGGCCGGCCGCCCAGTGCCGGGAGGGGCGCAGGCCCGGTGACCGCGCTCCCGGCCGTGCAGTCCGGGCCTTCGAGGGGTGCGGACTGATGCATGTTTTCCTAAGGACAGACGCCCGGCTCCCGGTCACCAAAACACGCCAGACACCTCACTACCGCTGCGCTCGCCTGGGGCCGACCAGCAAGCCCAGCCTCCGCCCTTCAGTCTCTGCCCTCCCTCCCACGCCTGGCCTCCCTCCCACGCCTGGCCTCCCTCCCACGCCTGGCCTGTCCCCTGGCCTTGCCCTGCCTGGACACACGTGTCTCACTCGGACCCACCGGGCCTGTCTGGTCCCCTGCGGCCCAGGTGAGGGCGAGTCCCCCCCGACAGGGGGACTCACGCACAGTGTCCTCCCCTGCGGGTGCACAGTCTCATCAGATGCCGTGATAGCACCTGGGGGCACCGTCCAACAGGACACTGGCGATGAGGGTCCCCTATGGTGCCCCCCAAGGCCCTCTCTGAGTGTCAATTCAGCAAGGAACGAACCACGGCGCATCCGCTCAGCAGCCTGACTGCCGGGGCGTCCGGAGGGCAGCGTGAGCCAGCGGTGGGGTCGGGGGCTCCTGCCCGTGCTCAGAGCCTGCGGGGGACAGGGCTGCTGACTCCAGCTCAGCCTGAAACCGCACACGGACGAGTGCAGCTGGCACTGGGCACTGGGGGTGCCACAGACGCCCCTCTGCCGCCCCCTCCCCTGCAGCAACACCCAAGGGCACGGGTGAAGCCAGGGGCAGGGAACTCACATCTGGGCACAGCTGGAGACCTTGGGCCCCTGCTCCCCCAAAGAGCCGAAAGAGCCGTCAGAGCTGTGGCAGCCAGTCCTCAAGTGCAACAAGCCAGCACTGCCTGGGGCAATCACACCAACCTGCCTGCGAGGACGGGACCACCCAGAGGCAGACTCACCCCAAGGCTGTGCCCCGAGGCCACGGGGAAAGTTCTGGGAGGGGCCGTGGCTCTTACCGTCCACACAGGCGGGCCGGGCTCTCGTGGTGCCGGCGATCTGCCCCTTCCTGCACGCGCAGCGAGCCGTCTGCCGGGCAATCGTCCTCCGGGGCTGGCTGCTGTCACGGTCCAGGGTCACAATCTCACAGGTGCCGGCGGCCAGCTGACCTGAGGGGAGCAGATGCAGGTTGAGTGGCCACGTCCTGGACACCGGCGGCCGCCCAGCCCCACGAGCCCACCCGGAGCCCACCCGGAGCCACGTGCAGGCCATTCCGCTCAGAGGGAACGTGGACGCCCCCTCAAGGATGCCGTCTGGACATGCCCCACAAACGCCAGAGCCGGGTCCAGCCGCCGACCTCGGCTCTGACTGCAGCTGTGTTTCAGGCGGCCCTGCCGGGCAGACAGGAAATTAACGTGGCCCCGTCTGAGTCGCGCCCGGAAATGGGAAATGGAAGGGTCGAATCACTGAGGAAAGGGCTGGCTCCCCACACTCCAGCGCTCGATGGAAGGAAACCCGGACGGCACAGAGCCTGGCGCCCTGACGCCCAGCTGGCTCCCGTGTCTCTGTCCCGGGTGCCACGTGGCAGCACGGGGCTGGGGAACGGGTCAGACCCTCTCTCAGTTTCCTCCTGGGCCTCCTTGTCAGCGAGGAGTGGCCACCGCTCAGCGCAGCAGGCCCAGGTGCGTCCGTGCCAGGAGGCTCAGGGTTCCTCTGCCCTCCAGCAGCCTGGCACACGCCCTACACATGTGCACACACGTGTACATGCGATGAATGCACAGCTGCACACGAGGCACAGACGTGCACATGCCACAAACCTGGCAGGTACACATAGGGTGAGCCGCACACAGGTGGCACATGTGTGAACACGCTAAGGCCACGAGGCATTCAGACTCACCAGACACAGCACACGTGACACGCTGCTGCCGGTGCACGGCATGTCCCACATCCCCCAGCTCCCTTGTGGACAGCGCCCCCTGCTCCCCGGGCCACAGACCCCACGGCGCAGGCAGGAGGTGGCGAGGGCCGTGGGGCCACATCTGGACACGTCTCTTCCCAAGACTCGGATTCAAACTGACCGGCTTCCTTCGTCCCCTTCTTGTCTCCTACGTCCGGGGAGAGGCCGCCTCTCTGAGGGGCTGGCAGGGCAGGCACCTCGGGAGGGGGAAGGGGAAGTGCCAGGACAGTCCCCGCGCACACGAACCCCTTCAAGACGTCACCCTGCCTGTGAAACGCTGACAAGTAAAGACGGTGCCGGCTCTCACGGCGGGCAGTAAAGATGAGGAGCCGGCCGCCCTGTGGGAGGATGGAGGTCGTCCCTTGGCTGCCGGCCAGGCCACCCGCTGTGACCTGCACGGGGATCGCAAGGCACCCCCTCAGCCAGCTCCGCCTGGGCACCTGCTCCCTGGAACCACCCAACCGTCGTCCCACTTGTAGCTGCGTCTCGCTTCCCTTCACTCTGCAAACAGTGAGTGTCGATGGCATGCCCCGCTCTGTGCAGGGCCCCGGGACCAGGGTGGGGACCCCAGCCCACCCGGGCCAGCAGGGAGATGGGGCTCACAGGGAGGTGGCAGGCGCAGGGGCACGGGGTGGCTGTCCTCACCCTGCAGAGGAGACAGCAGGGCACCTGCAGTTCCCCGGCAGCTGTTCCTGCAGCCTGCGGTGCCCTTCCCTGTCCACACAGCTCCTTCTGCTAAGGTCGTCCCCAACGCTCCCTCCTCCAGGCAGCCCTGGGGTCCTCCAGGCAACTGACCAGCGGACCACACAGGCCTGCATCTTCCTTGCTGTCACCTGTCACCTCCAGGTCCCCCAGCCCAGTCCGGGGCCCTGGCCAAGCAGGCGTCGCGCAGGCTGGCAGGGGACAACTGATGGAGCAGCCTCTCCGCCCATCACCACAATGCTCGCTGCCTGGGCCACCCTTGACCCTGAGGATCCCCATGTCTGGGTGGCCCGGAGGGAGGGGTCAATGCCAGGGGGCCCTGGACACGCCCGGCCCAGCCCCATCTGCCCACAGGCAGGGCAGGGCTGGGGAGGGGCCGTCCCAGGCAGCTGACCCTGCTGCACACGGCCCAGCCTGCAGCAGCGAGTCGGGCACGGCCGGAGCACAGGGCTCTCCCGGGGGTCTCACAAGTTCAGAGGAAGGACATGGGGACAGCCAGGGCCTCCCAGGACTGGGGACCACCCCCACACCCAACCACGCAGCCAGGGCTGCCTCTCCTGAAGGCCGCCAGCTGCAGACTCTGACTCAAGCTACGAAAATTACATATTGTCTGCTGCTCTAAGGAAAAGGCAAGACTCAACAAACAAGTCTGTAGGCAGACGCGTGACACCGTGGGGGGAGGAGGGTCCGGATGACGAGGTGACGCTTCTGCCCAGAACAGTGGTCAAAGCTTCAAAGGCCTGACTGTGGGTGAGACACACATGTCATGTGTGCAGGTCCCAAGCACACGTGAAGGCTGTGGCTGAAGCGGAGGGGCTGCCACTGTGGTCTGAGGACAGGCAGCCTCGCGGGCTCCGTCCCAGCTATTTCGAGCTCTGCAGGTTGGCTCAGGCCGCTCTGTTATTCCTGGGGCGTTGCCGCCCGCTTGACCTCCGACCCCTCTCTCTGACACCAGCCCCCAGCAGAAGCCACGCTGTCAGTGTGGAGTCTGGTGCCTCCCTCAGGAACATTCCAGGGAAGTTCTGCCCTCGCCAGGGGGAGCTGCCGGGCCAGGGGGGAGGCTGTCAGCGGCTCCCTTAGTCTCAGCTACTCCCACAGGTCAGGATGGCCCCAAGTCCCCCAGGATAGGCTGGGGAGCCCGGTGGATGCTCCAGGGTCCCGGCCCCCTCTGCCCCGCCAGGCGCTGAGCCCGCCCAGGTATGCAGTTCCTGCCGGGCAGCCCCATCCAGCCAAGTGTCCTCCTTAGGGGCCGGCTGGGCACACGCCCACCCCGTTTTCCCGGAAGGGAGGCCGTGCTGCGGGGCCTGGGCCGTGCTGGCGTCAGAGTGGCACTGAGGCACGGGTGCCCGCCATTTTCCACATGCCGATGAAGGGCATGGATGGGTCTGCCGCTCGCACGTGGCCCGGCAGAAGCCCCTCACGCCTGCGCACCTGGCATGGACAGCTCAGGCTCACTTAGCCAGCAAGGCGAGCTTATCCCAGCTGCCGAGTGGGGTACACTCCTGGGGTGGGGCTTCCCCAGGGACACGGCGCCTCTCCTTGGCTCAGAGAGAGCTGGCCGGGCTGGGCAGGGGATGGTGAGAGGCGCACGGCTGGGCACCTTTGGCAGAGACCAGGCGGGGGCTCAGGAGCGGGCAGGGCCTCCAGCCGCCTGGCGCTCAGAGAGGGGCCTGGGCTCACGCTTTGACACTCTGACCTTGGGGCTCCATCTACAACCCCCCCGGGGAACAGCAGGTGGGCTGAGCGGTGTCCTGCCAGGGGCTGCAGGTGGCGGGAGGTGAAGCAGGGACCAGTGGTGGAGCCAGGGCTGCGGCAGGCCATTGCTCTGAGGAGCCCCACGGTGATGGAGGGTGGTCCAGGCCATCACACTCCTGACCCAGTGTCACTGTGGGCTGCACCCTGCTTTGACACTGAAAAGTGCCCCAAGTGGACGATGACAGTTGGCTCTGAGGTCCATGTGGCCAGGGTCTGCCTGCCCTCTCCCCTGCAGGTGGCTGCGGCCTGGGGGGCACCGTGGCCGTCTGGGGCTGGATCCTTGTGTGTTGGGGGCTGCCCCACGCACAGTAGGGTGGTTAGCAGCGTCCCAGGCTTCTACCCACAAGGTGTCTAGCCCCCAGCCCCTAAGCTGGGACAGCCACGGTGTCTGCACATGTTGCCAAATGTCCTCCGAGGGGCATGGTCGCCCTGGTTGAGACCCAGGCAGTGTAACCAAACCTGTGACCCACCAGCTTGTAACAGCAGGTTGCCATGTCAGTCTTGGCTGGACTCGCTTGTCTCTCAAACCATTTCTAGGTACCAGGGATGCAGGAACGGAGTGGGCTTAGCAGCTGCGAGGGCCAGGCCCAGGGGACTGGGGGCCAAGGGGAGACAGGGGGGCTGCCTGGGGGCAGAGCCTGGCAGGGGCCCAGGGCAGGTGGGGCAGGCTCAGCCCCAACTCTGCTGCACGTGCCGCTCCTCTTGAGGCCACCAGGTGCCAACACCCGGGCGAGGAGGCTCTGGGGTGTCCGGGCTCCGTCTCTCCTTCCTGAGCCGCAGGATGGGAGGCCGGGAGCCAGGTTTGAGCCGGACAAGCAGGGCAGGATCTGGCCAGGGCTGGGCCCCGAGGGACCCAAGCCCCCGAGGGGCTGACCCAAGACAGCCGTGGGCCCAGCCCCGGCGAGCACAGCTCGTGTTGAGCCCGTGAGGGGGGTCGCCTGGGGCCCAAGGGCCGGCCCGGCTGGTGCCTCCTCCGGGGGCCGCCTGTGGGCTGAGCCGGCAGGAGCTCCCGCACCCCGTCCATGTGTGGTCTCGTTCTTCCCTGCACCTCGATCTTGGGGGCGCCCTGTCTCTGCCTGGGTCCCAGGAGGACGCTGCTCACCAACACCCTGCACCTCCACCTCCGTGCCGGGCACCCAGCACCGTCTGCTTCCGCCTCCTAATTAATTCAGCATTTTCGACCTTGCGGGACACACAGCACATGTAGCATTTGGCAAGAACACAAATGTGTCTGATGTTTCCTAGAAATGCTGGCCGGGGCAGAGTTTCCGGCAGTGGCCATTTGTCTTTGAAAGAAACACCCACTGAGGCGGCTGAAATGCCCACCAGGGACAGTCGGCCTCGTCTCGGCTCCAGGGAGGACCCGGGGTGCGGCAGCTCTGCTCCTCCGAGCCAGCTTGGCAGGTGCACCTGGGGGACCGTCCCAGTCCCCCTCTCCTGGGCAGGTGGCAGAAGCTCCTGCGGTTTCGGGAAGAGCAAGGCCCCACCTCCGCCTCCCACCGACCCGGCACCCAGGCCGGGAGAAGCACCAGGCACAGGCCCTGCGCTGGGGCGGGCGTGGTCGTGGCGTGGCTCTGAGCAGGAGTGGTCTCTGGGGCTGAACACAGGGCACGGGACCCCCAGCAGGGGAGGGGGAGGCCACGCTCCTGTGGCCAAGGGGTCCTGAGGCCGGCGTGGTGAGGCCTCCCGTGGTGGGGGCTCCACTGACACTCCAACAGACAGGGTGGTGTCCCCATGTCCCCAGGAGCCTTCCCTGGGCTGGTACAGAGCAAGAACGTGGTGACATATGCTGACAAACCCCACCCCACCCTCCTGCCCGCCGGGTGTCACCCCCAAACTGACCTCACCCCTGAGGACCCCACCAAGGACTTCAGGCCAGACCCAGCCGGGCCCACAGAGCCACTTCCTCTCCCTGCGCCAATCCTAGCCTGGCCTCCAGGGACAGCAGGCTCCAGCCTGGCCAGGACCACGGCCTCCACTCTGCCACACTCTCTGAGCCTCAGTTTCCCTGCCGGACAGTGAGAGTCACAGGGTGAGTGTGTCCATCTGCCCGCCAGGTCCCTGGGAGCATCAGATGGGCGTGGCAGCTCCCCACCCTGCTGGGTACCAGGCATGTGGCTCTGAGTTCGGGCTAATTCTGGCTCCGCGGGCAGCGTCAGTGCCGAGGCCAGGCCTGTGCCCCCTCCCCACAGCGCCGACAGCTTTCTCCATCCTGGGCACAGACACAGCAGCCTCACCCCAGGACCTGCCGCCGCCCGGCGAGTGCCGGCTGAGAGGGACGGTGACGTTGTCCCGCGGCAAACACTCCTGCCCTGGGAGGACCCAACCCTGGAGGTGCAGGAGGCTTCAGAAAAGGCGACCGTTTCACACTCTCCGGTTAAGCTGTTTAGACACACATGGGTGGGGCTGACGCCGAGCCTCCCAGCGCGGTGTCATCCTGCGGTGGCAGGACCAGCTCGGCAAAGCTGTTCCGCGGCCACCCTATGGCATGGGCAGGACCCGCATAGCCCACTAAAAGGTGACTCCATGGAGGACAGACGCTGCCACACGGCGCTGTGATGCTGGAGCCCCCCGGGCAGACGGGAAAAAGAGAAAAAAAAAAATCTAAGCACCAGCCTCACACTTCCACAAGCACTAATTCAAAACACACCAGAGAGCTAAATACAATAATAATATAAAACTTCTAGAAGTAAACGCAGGAGAAAAATCTGTGTAACCTTGGATTGGGTGTAAGTTTTTATTTTATTTTATTTTTGGAGACAGAGTCTCACTCTGTTGCCCGGGCTAGAGTGCCGTGGTGTCAGCCCAGCTCACAGCAACCTCAAACTCCTGGGCTCAGTGATCCTCCTGCCTCAGCCTCCCGAGTAGCTGGGACTACAGGCATGCGCCACCATGCCCGGCTAATTTTTCCTATGCATATTTTTAGTTGTCCGGCTAATTTCTTTCTATTTTTAGTAGAGACAGGGTCTCGCTCTTGCTCAGGCTGGTCTCGAACTCCTGACCTCGAGTGATCCTCCCACCTCGGTCTCTCAGGGTGCTAGGATTATAGGTGTGAGCCACCGCGCCCGGCTCAGGGTGTAAGTGTTTAGATAAGCACCAAATGCACATAATCTATGAAAGAAAAAAATGGATGTGATTTTACTGACATTAAAAACATCTGCTGTGCGAAGACACTGCTAAGAGAAAGGAAGAGAACGCCGCAGACCGGGAGGTGCTGTTTGCAAAGCGTGTATCTGACGGAGACTCGCGTCTGAGACACACACACAACCCCCTAAACCCAACGGTGAGGACACACCACTCCACAGGACGTGGCCGAGGGACCTGGACAGACACCTCCCCGAGAAAATGGCAAAGGAGCACATGGAAAATGCCAGCACCACTCGCCATTAGGAAATCCCAAGTTAAAGTGACAAGATAACCTCCACACGCCTATGAGACGGCGAAATTCCAGAAACCCAAACAGGCCAAATGTTGACAAGAGCGTGGAGTATGGGACTCTGGTTCCCCGCGGGCGGGGTGCAAAGCCACGGCCGCTCTGGGGACCGCTCGGTGGTTTCCTGCAAAGCCGAACACATCTTCCCATAAGAGCCAGAAGTCACACGCCTGGGTGTTTAGCCTACTGATCTGAGAACTTCTGTCCACACACACACACACACACACACACACACACACACACACAAACACACGCACACACCCCTGCAAGTCAATGTTCACAGCTGCTTTACTCATAATCACCAAAACCTGGACGCAGCCAAAACGTCCTTCAACAGCTGATGGATAAACAGACCGGGGACAGCGCTGTCCTGTGATGATGAGGAGGGGCTCACAAGCCACAAAGGGACATGCAGGGACCCTAAATGCTCCCTGCTAAGTGACAGAAGCCAGTCTGAAAAGGCGACAGGCTGTTTTCTGGAACACACAAAACTACGGAGAGAGGAAAGGGTCAGCGGTTGGTAGGATTCAGGGCGAAAGAGGCAGGGACGGCTCGGTGGACCCAGGGCACTTTGTAGGGCAGGAAATCCACCCTGAGTGAGTGACACTGCCGTGGTGGCTACGTAGCATCCCGCGTGTCAAGAGCCAGGTGACCGTGCAGCAGCAGCCATGAGCCTTCACACACACAGGTTTAAAAACTCACTCAGTAGTTGCAGGGCTCCCAGGCAGGGGACCGGGTGGTGTCGGGAGCATCTGACCGTGTCATAAACGTGGGGTGCAGCCTCACCGCGGGGACTGGGCAGAGCAGGCTGTGACCCCAGTGGCTCTGGGAATGGCGTCAGTCTGCAGACTAAAGGCAGAAGGAACAGTCCCCAAGAACCACACTCAGGCGGACATGGCCGCTTCCCACGGGACCCAGACCAACCACACTCACACTGCTGCCCACGGACACCGCAACTGAGCAGTTAAGCGAGGGGACGGCAGGCAGCTGGCACGGGGTCTCTGCAGGAGGCTACAGCTGAGCAAGGGGAGGGGGCCGGAGTGATCCACCCCGCGATGGTGAGAGTGGAGACATCAGTATGTAGCTTACTATGGACATAGACGGCTACACACAGCTGTTCGGGTGTACACACGTCTCTGTGCACACACATGGGCCAGCACACACGTGCGTACCTTGCTCTGCCCGCTGAGAGGGCTCAGAGGCCATGACACTCTCCAGCACCAGGTCACCAGGCACTGGGGCCTCGGTTCCCGACGCCACGCTGCAACACAAGGAACCGGGGTCCCCGGGGCAGGGGCCGTTTGCAGGACCAGGGCAGGAAATGCACCCGCCGAGCCAGAGTGTCCCGTTGTGCTGCAAAGTCGGGAAGCGCTCAGCAAGCACACACGGCTGCGGACGGGGGGCCGGAGGATCACAGGAGCCGCCGGGCGAGCACTGACACTTCTGAGCGACAGACAGATACAGCCGTGTTGGGTCCCGGCCCAGGGCATACGGGATTCCGTTAAGTCCACACTGATGTAAATATATGGTTGACTCAACGAACACACGGGGAGAACACACAAATCCCCGAGTTCCACATCATGTATGTAGACGCTCCACCCTAAAGAAGGTGCAGCGCGACTCCCCGCCCAGCAGGTGTGGGCCGTGCGCAGTGACATCACTCCAGCGAGCACCGGGCGACTCCACCGTGGGGGGACCCGACACACGCACCTCAGGCAGGTCATCGGGGCAGGTCACAGTCTGTGCCCGTGAGCGGCTGTGCCGACAAGGGCACGTCACCCCCTCATCTCCCCCCACAGCCTCACGGGGAGGACACAGGACGGATTCCAGTAGAGGGACGTGGTATGAAATCCCCGACTCGTCCTCCGCAACACTGTCAAGGTCAGAAACAAGGCAAGTCTGAGAAACCATCGCAGCCAAGAGGAGCCCTAGCAGATGTGACAGCTCGCTGTCGTGTGACATCGTGGTGGGATCCCGACAGGTAAAGTCACTGGATGAGAACTCAGAATGCTGAGTGACACACAAACTCTAGCCAACGACGACGCACCAACACTGTTCTCTCATCGCAACAAATGCTCTATGCTGATGTTACAATGTTTTATCATCAACTATCACGTGGAAAGTGGCTGCGAGGCATTACTGTACGGGGACTTCCTGAACTATCTCCAATTTTCGTATAAATCTAAAACTTTTCCAAAAGCGGAAGCCAAGGTCTATTAAAGGCTCTAACAGAAAACACGGAGGGTAACAGACCTCTCTGCCGCGCATGCTGAGGTGCCCGGCGGGGCCCCGTGGAGGCTGTGCCAGCGTCTGATGCGGGTAAATGGGGTGTGTGGGGCCCGCGGCTGCCGCTCCCCACACCTGTGTGCCGGCGTTCCAGGAAATATGCTGAGCCCCGAGAATTTCACACCGGCTCTGCACTCAGCCATAAACAGCCTCTTCCCCTCACCTGCCCACGCGGGGACCCGGCTACGGCACCGTCTGCTCAAAAGGTGATACTGACACCTGTCACGTAAGTACCCACAGCCACGCCCCACAGGGAACTCCCGGGTGCTCATGGTCCACGCAACAGGCTGCGGAGGAGCAGCCGGAAACGTGTTCACCTCCCACCTGCACCAGCGTCAGGGCTTCGTCCAAGGTCAAAGCCAACAGCTGCTGTTGGAGCCCACCTCAGCCACCCGTACGGCTTCCAGAACACGCTTCCCCCGGGCGGGGCCTAATTATGGCAGCGTGGAGGGAGCATTCTGGAGCTAAGCCCTGCCACCAGGGAAAGCCACACGGTGAAAGGAGCAGAATGAGTCTCCATGCGGAGGTGTGGGCATCCTGTCCACGCGCCCGGGGGTGACCAGCTGTCGTGGGCAGCCCCAGGCAGGAAGGTGGGCCCTGAGTACATAACCAAGTACTTACAGGTGCTCTGCTCACCGCTGTGGACGGACTCAGGTGAGGCATCTGACACCCCAGTTCAGAATCTTTCCCCACCCTCAGCTTCAGACATGGTGCCCCAAACCCTGCTTATGACCACCGGGCTGCAGCAGGGCAGGGGCCTGTCTGCTAACTGTAGGCATCCCCACAGCTGATCCTGCAGCAAGGCCTGTCCCGCATTTACACCACCTCCTCCAGGAAGCCTCCTGGGCTGTACCATTCTTCAAATATCCACAGCCTCATTCCACGGCAGGTTTCAAGGCTGCTCTCCTCGATCACACTTCGGTCAGGCTCCACTGAGCCTCCAACTAGCCAGCCTCCTCCTCGGCCTGCTGAGAACCCCTCCCCCATATCCAGTACAGCTCCCTTCCTGCACCTGCTCCCAAGCCAGGGTCCTCTTAGTCATTTTTCACCCACTCCCTCACCCTGCAACCCCCACAGACCGTGCCGTGTTAGAGGTGAGGTCAACCTTTCTCCCCCATTGCAGCAGCCACTAGTAACGCCTTCCCTGCTGTTTTTCACAAGGATCATGTACAAACGCTTCCCTGTAACACGTGTAAGGTGCCCAGCCCAGCCCCCGCAGGTGCCCAGGGTCAGCAGGTGTCAGCAGCCGCCCACTGCACTAGGGACCCCTCGCCTCTGGAGCCCTGAAAGACGAAGATGGCAGATTGATATTTGGGGGACACAGCAATCAGCGGGACTGGTAGGGTTTCTGGCCTTGGAAACCTCTTGGTTTCAAGGCGGCCCCCAGCAGAGCGCATCATTCACCCAGGATCCGACCGCTGCCCCAGCCCTGGGTGGTTCTGGGAGTCCTCTGTCAGCTTCTCCAACGCATGATAGAGGTTTAGAAAGAAAAGATGCTGTGGGGACTCTTTCTGGGCAGGGTGGCTCAGGAAACGCCTGGGCCCGGCTCCCAACAGCAGCCCCTGCTCACCCTCACTGGCCAGCAAGGGCCCCACACCTGTCTAAGGAGAGAAAACCGGGAAGGGACTCGGCTGGGTCCAGAGGCGCGAGCCCAGCTGGCCTCAGAGACCCAGAGATGCGCCTCCACTCCGGGCAAGGCCCCTCCTTCACGCACCTTGTCAACCCTGGCCACGTGCCTGAGACCGGGTGGGGCTTTGAGGACCACAGGTGCTCAGCTGTGACCCCACACCCATGCAGCCCAGAGGGCCCAGGTCCATACACGTGTGTGCAAGGTCTGAGGTCAAAGCCACTGCCACCTCCTGCCCAGCCCCCCATAAACACTCAAGATGCTGAGGTCACGGGGCCTGGGCCAGCCTTGGCCACAGTCTGGGACACACTGTCCTGCCACTCTGGTGACACTGCCTTGTCCCCATCAGCCACCTTATCAGGTTGTTCTTCCCGGCTTTCACCCTGGGATGCCAGCCCCCTTCTGCTCCTCTTGCTACCAATGCCAGCTCCCTCTGCAGAGCCCCTCACCAGGCGTGGCCCCCAGGTCGGCAGAGTGGCAGGCTCCCCGTGAGCTCTTGCACAGTGGGCTGGGTTCCTGTGCCAGCCTTGGGTATGTCTGCTGATGGCTGCTGGCATAGACAGGCTCCCAGAACACGGATGAATGAACAAGTGGATGGACAGATGGGAGGAAGGAAGGATTGGATGGATAGGTGGATGGATAGGTAAGTGGAAGGACTGGATGGATGGTGGACAGATGGACTGGATGGTGGGTGAGTGGGTGGAGGGATGGAAACATGGTTAGGTGAGTGGATGAAGGGATGAAAACGTGGTTGGATAACTGGGTGGAGGGATGGAAACATGGTTGGATGGATGGAGGGATGGAAATATGGTTGGGTGAGTGGATGGAGGGATAAAAACATGGTTGGATAACTGGGTGGAGGGATGGAAACATGGTTGGATGGATGGATGGAGGGATGGAAACATGGTTGGGTGAGTGGATGGAGGGATGGAAACATGGTTGGATGGATGGATGGAGAGATGGAAACATGGTTGGATGGATGGAGGGATGGAAACATGGTTGGATGGATGGAGGGATGCAAACATGGTAGGGTGAGTGGATGGAGGGATGGAAACATAGTTGGATGAGTGGACAGAGGGATGGAAACATGGTTGGATGAGTGGACAGAGGGATGGAAATATGGTTGGATGAGTGGACGGAGGAATGGAAACATGGTGGGGTGAGTGGATGGAAGGATGAAAACATGGTTGGATGAGTGGACGGAGGAATGGAAACATGGTGGGGTGAATGGGTGGAGGGATGGATAGGGTAGCGGGATAGAAATATTGGATGAACGGGCAGATAGACGGATGAATAAATGGATGAATGGGGGAGGGGAACGGCTGACCACCAAGTGCTCAAGGGCAGGGCTGCTCCACGTTCATCTCCGTGTGTCCTGAACCTTGGAGCAGGCACAGTGTAGGAGGCCCTGAAATAGATGCTGGATTAATAACTGCGTAGGGCCAGGGCTCAAACCCTGCAGGACAGAGACACCATGGTGGCGTGGAGGCCTGGGCTTGAGGGATCAAGCCAGCATCGCCGTGGGCTTCGGGGCACAGGCAGGAGTCGAGCGCCCCCACTGGAACACAAAGCACTGGGCTCTGTGACTCATACGTGGAGATCAAGTTAAACTGTCCTCAGCAAAAATTAAAAAAAAAAAAAAGAAAGAAAGAATGAGAGATGCTGGTCCCTTCTTTGAGGAGGCAGCTGTAGCAGAACTAACTGATTAAAAACTGCCTCCTGGATTTATGAGCATCAGAAAAGTCCAACTCCAAATTGGGCCATTTGAAATACTGACGAAGGCAAATGTGTGAATTCATTTACACGCGCACGGGAAGGGATGGGGGGCTGCTGGCGGAACGAGGAGGGTCCCCAGAGCCGCAAGGAGGAGGCAGGGGGTGCACCCTGGAGGTCAGGGGCCCCGAGACACTGCAGGGGGCACAGAGGGAGGAGGGGAAGGCTGGCCGGGAGGCCACCACAGCAGGAGGGTTGCCCGGCTCCGAGCTTCCTGGGAGTGTGAGGACAGGACGGGTGGAGAGACGGTTGGATGAATAGATGGACGGGGGGATGGGTGGGGCCGACTCACAACTGCGGCCCCGTCCCTCAGCAGCGGCAGTGGCAGCTGTTGGTTAGCAGGGCACCAGCCCTGCATGGACGTAAGTCTTGCCCGGCCCACTGCCTGCAGCCCAGAGGGGCAGGCTCCCCACGAGGGGCGCCGAGGCTGGACGGGGGAAACCTCCAGGCATGAAGGCCCATCCTCAGCGGAAGCCGTTCTCTATCCCGGCCCCGGGCACAGAGGAGAAGCCCAGGAGGAGACGTCTGCAGAGTGACTGAGTGGATGTGCCGTGGCCCAGACCCCGACGCCCTCCTAGGGTCCCTGCCCAGCACCGTCATTTCCCTGACCCTGAGGAGCCCTCGGTCCCCGGGGTGGACGTCAGAGGCACCGACAGCCTCCATCCTGCCAGGGCGAGGTGGGGCCGAGGGCTCCGTGCAGCAGTGGCCGGAGGAGGGTAGAACTTTGGGTGGCAGCAGGTGAGAGTCCCGCATGGTCCAGGGCAGCGTGTGGGGTGGGTCCTGGGGGCCTGATCTGGACCTACTCAGTCAGAATCTTCTAGAACCTCAGGCCCCAACAGCTAGCTCTTGGGGAAGACTGGGCTATCTGTTGTAAGACAAAATGAAGTCCCTGATGCTGGGTCCAGGAATGGGGCAAGAAAGGACAGAAGTCCAAGCCAGGGCGAGGGCAGGCGTGAACTGGGGCCGGGGAAGAGGGGACCCATCCTCCCCCTGGTCCCCTGCTCTCTCACCCCAGACCCAGGCTTATGCTTTCTTTTCTTTTCTCCTTCCCCATTGGGTCTGATTGCTGGCATTTCAATAAGACACGTGCAAACCTCTGCCCACATGAAACATGTGGCAGCCATGAGGCCGGATGCCCCAAGGCCCCAGGACTTGGACACATGCAAATGTCGGGGACAGCAGTGAGCTCAGTGGACCTGACACCACTCCCAATGGGCGCCTGGCCAGGTGGGTCAGAGCAACAGAGAGGCACTTCCCAGCCCGGCTTTGTCCTCCAGCCCCAAGGCTGTGACCACAGACTGCCCTAGAGCAGACTGGGCGAAGGGCTCTGCCAGCAGGCGGCCAGGTCCCCCCTGTGCAGCGAGGCCCGAGGCCCGTCCTGATCCCGACACTCAGGGTAAGCGCTGGGGCCGGCCCCTCCCTGGCGATTCCCAGCCCCTGCCCTGCAAAGCATGGGTCTGCTGGGCTCACCTGAGCCCTCCCCGCCCAGGGTCCAGGCGTGTGGGATCCGGGCTCCTCTCTGCGCACACAGAACCCTCCCTCGCTGACGAAGGCTAGAAGGCCAGGCTCTGTGCGGCCGGCCAGGGTCCGTGGGCAGGGACACTGCGCGTGTGGCTACACTTAGAAGGGGGAAAGCTCTAGTGCCAGTTACTGTGGCTGCTGTATTCTGAAACCCAGGATGCTGAGGCTGGAAACATCGTGGTCTTGGAAGCCAGGCGGCGGCTGTGTTCATCCGCTCCACTGATCACCCGCACGCTGCGGCAGGCTCAGGCAGGCCTTGCTTCCAACAACTCAACCCCCACATCCACGCTGGCCTGGGTCTGCTGAGGTCTCCTGCAAGCCTTGCCACCCTCACAGGGCCCAGGGTGGGTGTCTGTGCAGGGGACGTGGCCCAGGAGGGGCCCAGGAGGGACCCGGGGGTCGGAGGCCAGAGGAGACTGGAAAGGTGTGAAGGAGTTTGTGAGGCACAGAGGGACTCACAGGACCCCCGCAGCCACCCAAGATACGAGACGGGCCACAAAGCCATCTGTTTGCTGCCCGGTGGCCACAGGACCCACGAGAGGCCACACTGCCCAGCAGAGCAGCAAGGACGGGCTCCGTGAGGGCTCCCCAGCGCCGCTGTGGTGGAGGTCAGGCCACCTGCTCACAGACGATGAGCACCAGGCTGTGCTAATGCATCATCCGGTGCCGGGCAAAGCCGCTCAGGATATCAGTAAATCCTGAGCCTGTTCCAATAAAGTATTTACGAGGCCTCTTGTTTCAAAACTGCACGGATGGACTTTTCTAATCCAATCTTTCCTGCGAAGGTACAGGAAGGCTGAGGTGGCAAGTGCCAACGCCCAGAGGCCCAGCCCGCCAAGGCGCTCTTCCGTCCTGGGGAGGCGGGACAGCCCAAGCAGCGTGGGGGGTGCCCACGCAGAGACGCCCAGAGCCCCACGTCCCACCACCTGTCTCCTCGCCGGGCTGCAGAGAGGGATGGGGACTCAACCTCTCGTAACCAGAGAGCCCAGTGCTCCCCGCGATGCCGCTGTTTCCACACACCTGGCGGCTAAACTCAGGGACCGTGGAACCAGAATCACTGGGTTGAATCCCGGCTCTGCTACTTAACAGTTGCCTCAGTTTCCCCATCTTAAAAACTGTCATCAAAACTGTTATCGTGGCAGGGCTCACGATAAATGACCAAAGTCACCACTCACAAAGTGCTCAGAACAGGGTCCCGGGTGGCAGCCCACTCTCGCAGTATGTGTCCAGGGCGGGGTGGGGGCTCCACGCCAGGGCTCTGAGGTGTCTTCCTGAACAGTGACAATGCCGGCGTGGGTGGGGTGGTGACCCACATAATCTGTTGTCCCTGCTTTGTCTCAAGGTCCCTAACAAAATCGCATTCGTGAAGTCCCTCTCACCAGGTAAGATGGCATGTCCCCAGGTTCCAGGGACCAGGACTGATGCACCTCTTTTTTGGGGGGTGCATTATTCAGCCAACCACATGCTGGGTCTACACAAAGCACCACCGGAGTGGCCACAGGGATCAACGCTCCCAGCACGACATTCCTTTTGTCTTTCATCCAGTCAATGTACCATGGAGGAAGAAGAGACCAGGCCCCCAGGGAGGGTCCTGCGCAAACAACAGCAGGGGCTGCCGGACCCTCCGGAGCCCCAGTTAACTCACGTGGAGCCGAGCGTCCGCTGAGTTGGGCAATTCCCTGTCCCCGGGCCTCGCTGCCCACACCCCTCGCCCGGCTTTCTGCAGGCCCCAGACCCTGGGACAGGCAGGAAGGAGGGCTGGACTGCAGCGGGGCCACTCTGGCAGGGCACGGTGCAGCCCACCGGGCCTCGGCACTGCCACTCCTTCCCTGATTTCAACGCACAGACAGCGTCCACCTCTACTGCCGCGTCCTCTGACATGTGTGCAGGGAAGATGGGTGTTGGGGACCTGTCCCTAGTGGCCAGGCTGTAAGCGCATTCCCAGAGTGAGAGGCCAGGGAGCAACGGATTGGAAATGGCCCCAGGCCTCAGGCCGTGCCTTAGCCCAGCGGAACACCCAGGGACACTTTCCACAATATCGACCACCTGAACTTTGTGGTCAATCAGGACGGAACCAGAAAACGCCAGAATTTTAGAAATTCCGGACGGCAGTGTGGCACAAAGTATAGTGAATGTATCCCCCTTCCCATTCGCAGCCTGACACTTCCTCCCCAGCTGTGCCTGGCTGCTCCCAGGGACGGGACACTCACTCCCTGCCAAGAGCCCAGGCCCCTCCTGAGCAGCTCTGCGGCTGGCGGCTCCGTCCCCGGGGACCCCAGGCCAGGTGCGCTCACAGCCCTACCTTTAGACCTACCTTTAGAACCCCAGAGAATCAGCACGCGGTGCCAACGCTTCCCAGAGGAAAGGCCTCCCTCCGCACCCATGGAACCAGCGGGGACACGCCTGGTGACATCCTGATGCCCCAGAACCACCTTTCAGAGCCTCCGCGGGGTGGAGACAACCTGAGCACTTGTGCACATACAGGAGCACCAGCGGGCAGAGCCGGGGGAGCGCGGAGCCCTCAGGCCAGCCCGCAGCGGGGTCCCCGAGCCTGCACAGCCCCAGGAAGTGTGGTGCAGAGAGCGCAGCCGGGCGGCCTCTGCGGGACGGAAGCTCGTGCCCCCCACGGACACCCATAATCACAGGCCTTATGCCAACCAAGGTGGAAGCCAAATCTGCATTTCTCGTCGTGGGACACCTCCCACACAGTGAGGCAGGGTCGGGGCCAGGCTGGGAACCCAGGAGCAGCTCAGAGGGTGTCCCCATGTGGAAACGGGCCCAGGAGGGGCCGTGGGGAACGTTCTCATAAACCGAAGGAAAATCACCTTGTAAATGGAAGAGGATCGTTTACAACCACACAGGGGGAGACCATAAAGGGAAATGACTCCCTCAAAGCCAGGCGGGGGCCCGGGAAGGCGGGCGGGGCCCGGGAGGTGTGGGAAGGGCCCACAGAAAACCAGACAGCGCACCCCGTCGGCCCGCTACCCACACTCCCACCTCTGTCCGCCTCCATCCACTGCCAGGACCTAAAGTGCGACCGGCTCCATTCTCGCGCCATCTTTCCTCCGCACCTGCAGACGGCCCTGCAGATGGGCCCGAGCCTGCCACAGCCAAGCAGAAGCCATTGTCGCTGGCTCTGCTGGCACCAAGGCACGGTCTGCAGATTCGTGCCAAGTGAGAACTCTAATCGCTGCTCCCATCTTCCCCGCCACAGTGCTGTCACCTGGGGAGACACACACCTGTCCACCCCCAGCCCACGCGCCCTGGCCCAGGAGGGACCCGACTGCAGCTCCTGAAGGGAGACCTGGGAAAATATGCACGGTTTCTGGTCTGGTCCTAACCTTTCTAGAATCCAGTTGCGGTTGTTTTAATTAACGGTTGAAATTTAAAAGTAAAATGCCGAGTTCTCCCGAGGTGAGGCTGGTTCTGCAGTGCCCGACTTATCCTGTGTGGCCACTGCCTTCATGCCTGGGACTCAGGGCCAAGCCCGCCCTGCTGCCCAGGGCCCCAGCCAGCCCAGAGCCACCCCCAGATGCCCACGGCCCCTCCCGCGCCCCTAGCGGTACCTCGCGCCCTACTCTCTATGTGTGTGGCGCAGACGGTTCACAGGAAGCTCGCAGGCGACCCCAGCCCACGGTGCCCCGGCAGCGCTCGGTTGCCAAAGACCAGGTTTCCCAGACAGCTCGATGTGTGCTGTGGGAGCTCGGGGGGATTTGCATAAATGTCACCCTAAGCACACTTCTCGCCCCCACCTGGTCTCTGTGGACACACAAGGCACAGGAGTCCAGCCTCCGACCTCAGGCCGCAGCCTCCCTCCACCAGACAGGCGGGGTATGGGGAGGGCTTCTCTTCTGCCCAGGGGGACGCAGGGGTTGCAGCAAGTGGGATTTTCCACTGTGCAACCAGGAAGTCTCGCGAAACCCGGGGGAGTGGGTCTCCCTGGTATAAAAGTATCTCAATGTATGAATGTTCCTAAGAACGTACAATTGTATACACTCATGCATAAACGTATCTGTGTACGAATGGACCTAAGAATGTATAAATGTGCACATTAGTGTATACATGTGTCTGTGTATGCATGTATCTAAGAATGTATGAATGTACCTAAGAGTGTACAAATGTATACATTCATATATCAATGTATCTATACACAAACATATCTATGAATGTACAACTGTATATACTCATGCATAAATGTATCTGTGTATGAATGTACCTAAGAGTGTATAAATGTATACATTAATGTACAAATGTATCTATATACAAACATATCTATGAATGTGTAAATGTACCTAACAATGTATAAATGTACACATTCATGTATAAATGTATCTATGTGTAAACGTATCTAAGAATGTACAAACGTATACACTCACGTATAAATGTATCTGTGTATAAATGTACCCATGAATGTATAAATGTGCCTAACAATGTATAAACGTACACATTCATGTATAAATATATCTTTGTGTAAACGTATCCATGAATGAAGCAAATTTAGCAATTTCTTAAATAGCAGTGGAATTCGCACACGATGTAAACAGTCTTGCGAGGCAGGTGGTGTCTGGTGTTCCACGTCCTTGACGTTTCTGTACCTAGGAAAGTCCTCGCAGTGAACAGCTGGGGCTGAGGGACGGTGTGGACTCCCAGGGACCCGCGCAGGCCCCCAGGGCAGTGTGCTGGGGGCGGGGGTACAACCCGGCCACGGAGGCAGCTGTATCTACCTGGCCCAGCTGCCCTGAGACCACGTTCTGTAGCCGCCACACCACGGCCACTCCCCACAGGCAGAGTGAGGAAAGTAACCACGGCGCCCACTCATGAGTGCCTGTGAGCTGCCAAGTGCTTCCACGGAACCACAGGCTCCAGCTGGGACACGTCCCACAGGGGCTGGCGTGGTACGCAAGGGACCAGGGAGCCACGAGTAGGGGGAAGCGGACCCGCAGTCCACGGCGACTCTCGAGACTCAGCACAGGAGCTCCTCAACTGCGAGGGGCAAACCCTGCAGGGCTCTGTGACGTGTCCCCTTATCCTTGAAGACCTGCTGGGCGCTGGGAGGGGCCCACTCCTATCACTCCAGAGTCAGGGAGGGCAGGCGTGAAGGACGTCAGCCCGGCCCCGTGGCTGTGACTGTCACGGAGCTGTCGGCTGCGACACAGCCGCGAGGCACAACCAGAGGCACACCGGGCACTGCGCCTGGGATCAGGCTGCAGAACAGACACGGCACTGCCCCAGGCCTGTGACCTGTGCCCTGGTGCACACTGAAATCCTTCCGGCCAAATGTAGGAGGGTCACGTGGCCGGCTAGGTGACAGGATCAGGAGTCTGTGTCGAGTCTGCGGACACACCAGGGCTCACAGGATGAAACTACGAGACAGGAATGACAGGAATGATGTCAGAGGGACACTCACAGGACAAGGGCAGAGGCCCCCGGAGAGGCTGAGAGATGCACAGTTCGGGCACCACCAGTGGCTGCTTGACTGACGCTCCCTGCAGTCCCTGGACACGTTAAGGGAGATAGGGTGTCGGCATCAAGGAGGCGACAACAGCGCCACAGGGTCCCCTGTTAGGGACGGCCCAGCTCTGGGCACAGCTCAGGCTGAGACATTAAGGGGCCTGGAGCCAGGTCCCCAGATGAGGAACAAAGGGGCCAGCAGACTCCAGGACAGCAAGGAGGAATACGGGCGTGAGTTACGGGAACAGCCGCCAAGCACGCCCTAGAGCTGAGCCCAGGCCCAGGGAAAACATTCCAGCAATGACGCTGGAGCATTCCTGAGCACCGTCTGTCGGGGGACGGGCAGCCTCACAGAGTCAGGAGCGGCCGGCACTGAGAGCAAGTAAGAGGTGACAGCAGGTGCCACCAGGGAGGCTGGAGCAGGGCTGCACCGGGAACCTCCCACGGCTGCATCACTCACCCCGAAACCTCTGCCAAGGCCGCCTGGAGGTGGTCAGGCCCCAGCTCACCGGGACCTTGTGCCCGCACCCTCACTGTCACCACCGGGCAGCTGTGGGTCCCCCACTGTGGGGGCACCTCCCTTGAGGGGCCCGCTGTGTGTGGAGGACATCAGGACACGACTACAGACCCTGGGGATGGGAGGAGGCCCCGTGGGGTGGAGCGGCTGAGTCAGGGGAGCTTTTCAGGGGCGGCGGCAGACAGGAGGGTCCAGAGTGTCGCTGCGGGTGGCGACACTCAATGTGGGGACCTGCCCTGGGGCGGGGGAAGACAGCGCTGCCTGGACCCGAGGGCGGCCCAGGAAGGCAGCGGGTGGGCATGGAGGGGACGGGGCCGCAGGCCCTCCAGTGCCGGCCGAGGTGCAACGTGCGATCTGATCCCTTCGGGTCTCCCGAGGTCTGCGTGGACGGTGAGGCGCGATCGACCTGCCGTGAATTCCGCACACTTGCTCCTGCCGACATGGGAAGACGCAAGTGTGCTCTGCAGGTCAGCGGCTCAAGCCTGAGGAGCGCTTGCTAGAAGCATACAAACCACGAAGCAGGAGGCAGGACGGGCGGCCTGGTGACGAGCTGGCGCCGGGCTCAGCTCCCCCAGCGGAGGGAATCACCCCACCCCGAAGCTCAGGCCTCCTGCCCCTGCCGCTGTGCCCGGAATCCTGAACCTGCTCAGCGCCACGCGCCCTGGGCTGCTGCCTGCTCCGCCCCGATCCCAGACCCACTCGTGGAGCAGGGATCCTTTTACTCCCTTACTAGTGGGGAAACTGAGGCTCAGAGAGGCACATATCGGTAACAGAGACCCATGTTCCCGCAGAGCCTCCAATGCCCAGATCGGCCTCACACGCTGGCCAACCTGACTCGTGCCCACCTGGAGCCGAGGCTCACGCCCCTGCCTGCACAGAGCTGATGCCTCTCGGGGTGACTGTGGTGCTGGTGGCCCCCAGCCTGGCTGACTTATGGTCACTGGCAGGTGAGGTGAGGCTGAAGGCTGGGCCTCTCCCCACGGTCCCCAAAGACACCTGAGCATTCCAGGAGGGGACCAGAGCCAGTGACTCCAGGATGCAGCCGGCCCCTCAGCCTGCCCCAGCGTGTGGGTCACGGCTCTGCCCGACGCTGTCTTGCTCAAGGTCGATGCTTCCCACTGGTAGGCACGACCCACTCTGGCAGCTCAAGGGTGAACCCAGGGCCGGGAAACAGCATCTGCCCAGGGAAGGGAGATGCCTCAGACTCTTAACTGCAGCGAGGCAGGACAAGTGGGATAAGGAAGGAGGAGGAGGAGGATGGGGGGATCGAGGGAGGGGCCGATGGCTTCCAGGACCTTCTCCAGAGAGCACAAGAGAGCCCAGCCCACGTGGGCACCGTCAGACTCCCACAGGGCAGCATCGCAGAAGGTCTCAGGGACACGAAGTCAACACAGGCTCACACGAGCCCTGGTCACGTAACCCACATGACCTGAGCACAGCACAAATCCAGAAGTCGTCAGCCAGGCACTTCCCGTCTCGATTCCAAAGAGCAGATTCTGAGCTTAAGAGGATAGAGACTTCCAGAAGCTGCTGTGTGTGCTGCTCAACCCGAGCCAAAATACTGCAGCTAATAAACACTAAATAAATGAATTCTAATAAATAGTAATTCGTTCACTGGGTGTAGAAATGCACCACAGGATGGCAGGTCAGCAAGAGGGGAGAGGAAGAACAAAACAGAGATTGTTCCAGGAATCTGCGGCAAACAAAGCTACCGAATATAACACACAAGAAAAATCCATCCAGCCAGGCAGTGCGGGGAGCGGGAAGAACACGACCAAGACCCCCCTGAGGAATCGCACGCTCTGACCAAGAGGCAGGGTCAGAGGGGCTGGGGGTCCCTTCACCCCCCTCCCCGCCCTGTCCTCAGACGGCACTTGCTAGAGGAAGGTTCTCCGCTAGATGCGGAGCTGCCACAGCCGGGCTGAGACAAAGCCCCTGCCCTGGCACCACAGCGTCCCACCCCTGCAGCTCCGCAGTGGGAGGGGCCCGTGCTGAGCTCCCCCTGCAGCCAGACGCTGGGCACAGGCCTCTGCCCGCCCTGAGCATCGCAGACAGCCCACCCGACTGCACCAAAGTTCGCTACGTGCGTGAGGGAACTTCCACAGTGGCATCTGCTGTCAGGACAGAAGCTCATGACTCTTTTGCAACGCACCTCAGCAAAGGTGAGGGTAAAAGCCTGGCTCCATAAGACAAGGAACCATGAGAAACGGGCAAGCATAAGCCTGCAATTTATCAAGTTCAGGTGCAAACAGCTGAGACAGATGCAGCTCCAGGTTTTGCCCTGCGGGACACTCCCCCCAGCCGCACGGTGAGGCCGTCCCAGGGGCCACAGGACAGCTCATCTCAGGACGATCTCCCTGCCTCAGTGACCCAACCTCAGGGGTCCCTTGGGGCTCTACCCAAAGCCAAACAACACCCCTCCATTGCCGTTGCTATGGACTGAATTATGTCTCCCCCAAAATATGTTCAAACTTGAACCCCCAGGACCTGTGAATGTGACCTTATTTGGAAACAGGGTTTTACTATGCAGTCAAGTTACGATAAGGTCACCAGGGTGGACCTTAATCCAGTGTGACTGGTGACCTTATAAGAAGAGGGGCTCAGGGCACAGGGAACACGGCTGCGCACAGATGCAGGCAGGGACTGCAGTGACGCTGCTGAAAGCCGGAATGCCTGGAGCCCGGGAGCTGGGCAGAGGCCTGAGACAGGTTCTCCCCACAACCTCCGAAAGAGCCCTGCCCACGCCGGGACCTCACGCTCTGGCGTCCTGAGCTGAGAGAGGCTGAACGTCAGCTGCGTGAGCCGCCCAGTCTGTGAGACCCGGTCACAGCCCAGGAGACCCACACACCGTCCTCACCCCTGTGAGCCTCCCGGTCCCGTGTGGTCCTCATGCAAGGCAAGCGTGACGGGCCGTGTCCTGGATTCAGGAGCTGACCACGGCCCGGCAGCGTGGGCACCTGGGGGCAGCAGAGGTCGGATGCACGGTCTGAGTCCACCCCCCCCGCCCTGATCCCCGGCCACGCCACAGGCCACGAGGGCCCAGGGAGGCAGCGGGTCTCGGGCCAGGCAGCTGCCCAGCGCATGTCCTCTGAGGTCCCTTAAACTGGAAACCTGGCTCCTTCCTTCGCACTTGGATGCCGTCCCCACTGGTTTTAAGATTCCCCAAACACAATCTCCTTCTGCAGTCCTCACCCCACAAATGCGGATATTTCACACCGAAGTCCAGGCTCATCACTAGTAACCCACTGGCGTTTACCCACTTCCCCAATATCTATCCCGGCGGCTCCCTTGGGGAGGAGCCGCCCCTCGGCAAGCGCAGGGCTCTGCGCCCGCCTGACAGCAGCCCGGGAAACTCCCAGGTCTCCGCAGCATCTTCAAGCGAATCCGCGTCCACTTTACTGGTGAACGTAAGTGACCGGCAATGCCACTCCTAGGGAACGTCCACCCCACGGCAGTGATCAGACACCACGACTTCACTGGACGCACAGCGTGTGGCCCACGACACTGGCTGGCAGGGGAAGCTTCCCGACGTGGCACAGACCTCGCGCCACAGGCGCCTGGCCTTGCTGGCACGAAGGCCCCGGCCGCGGCTTCACACAAAGGCCAGAGAGCTCCTGGGGAGGATCCGTGCACTCCAGGCTGCTCTTCCGCGGATAACTGAAAACGGCTCCACTGGCCCCGACCAACACCCAGTGTGCGCTTGCACGTGTGCACACAAACACACACACAAACACACACACACACGCACGCACGCACACATGCACACAATGTGCGTGTGCACACACACAAACACACACATGCATGCACACACGCACACACATACACACACACATGCACACACGCACGTGCACACACGCACGGAGCCGGGAAGAAAAGCCCTTCCCCCCGACAGGCCCCAGGAGGATTCTCTAAGATGCCTCCACCATCGTTGGCAGTGGCGTGTGCCAGGCTGGGAAAACCATGGCATGTTTGGGAAAAAACAGACTTAGCTGTCGCTAAGAGACTTCCTAAATTGAAACCCATCCAAGTGGCCCCCGCGGAGGGGGAATGAGTCAGCCCTGCTGCCTCGGGCTGGTGTAACACGCAGCTCCGAGAGGGGCTCGCAGGCCACGGGCGGGGAAGCGGGACGGGAATCGCGTCTGGCACAGCCGCCAGCCGCACACACGTGCAGAGGAAAAAAGACAGGAAGGAAACGGCGCGAACGTGGTCCGGGAGCTGGGCCTGCCCAGCGGGACGACCACGCTGTTCGAATGACAGGGTCTTTGAGGTGTTTCGTGTTTTCTGAAACTGTGATAAACATTTACTGACTTGTGGGCAGAAACAAAATTGGCGTTGGTGGAGGGTCTTGCAAAGGGAAGCAAGACCCCGGGGAGCAGGGCCCCACCGCCCAGGAGCCGCCCTCCCTGGGCACTGCCAGCCCGTGGGCAGCACAGCTGTCGTGGTCACCCTGGCTTTCCCACCACGCCTGCGCTGGCTGGTGTGGGAGCCCCTGTGCCAACCCCGCCCGCAGCCAGAGATGGGCCCGGAGCGCCCAGAGCCCAGGGCGGGGCAGCATTTCTCCAAAGGGAGAAGAACCCCACCCTCCCTCCGAGTCGCAGTTCCCTCGCCCTCTGGCCGCCCAGGTGGTGGGAAAAAGGGCAGGACTCAGATCAAGCAAAGACAGGGGGCTGTCTTGGGTTTTGATTTTTTTTTTTTTTAATTACCTAAACCACTGTTCTCCTCTGGGGCCTTGCCAGTTCAGCCTGGCCCTGCAGGCCCTTCCTGCATGCCCCTCCCCGGAGGCCGCCCCTCACCCCTGCACTGACACTTGGTCTGAGCGTCTCCCCGGAGTCAGGGCCAGACAGAGCCCGGGGCACAGCCAGGGATGGGAGGGCCAGCCCTCATCAGAGTCCTGGACAAGCCCGTGCCTGCCTCTGAGGCGAATGGGATAGGGTCACACCCATGGGCACATAACAGGGACCACTGCGGAGGGTCACAGCTTCCCCACCACCCCGAGCCTGCCTGGATCTGCCCTTGACCCCCGAGGAAGCGCGGGAACTACATCAGACAACCACACGCTCGGTGGAAGACTGGGGCACTGTTCACCCTGAACCGGGACAGGAGGTGACACCGGACAGACACTGGCCAGCAGGAGCTGTCACGTGCATCAGGCCAAGGACTGGCCTCCATGGGCAAGGCCCTCGCACGACCCCGGTGTCCGGGAGCCCTAACCGCTCACAGCGCTGCGCGTCCTGTCCCTTTGGGAGCTGCCTCGTCCCCTGTGCTCAGGCCCACAGCGAGGGGCCGGGAACATGGGCCACGGGAACCAGCCCCCCTGCCCCTGGCTGAACCGCAGATGCCAACCCGACGGCAAAGCGGGCAGCGGCAAGAGTGCTTTTCAAGAAGGTGTTTTTGCATATAAAAGTAACCATGACTTCTGTATAAAAAGAAAAAAATCAGAGAACAAAGAAAACATTCCACTGATAACCCCACCACCCTAGTAGCCACTGCGAATGCTTAATCGAATATTTATCTCAGTCTTTCATCTCTTTATGTGTCTAAATATAAACGTGCACGTTTACGTAAACACGAATCCCCACAGTAACACTGCGACCATCCCACATACTGCTTAAGTCTACTTTTTTTCAGTTCTCAAAATATCACTAATTTTCCCTGGTTCTGGCATGCTCCCCGGGCTGAGGGGAATGTTCTTCTCCGGATAAACCACGAGATCTCCCCAGTCTGCCATGAAAAAAGCGTGCTGTCCCCAACAGCTCCTGCCGCGACTGCCCGCGGGAGCTTTCCTGGGATCTCAGCCCCCGTGACTGCCCGGACGAGCTGCTCCAGGTGGCCTTTCTGGGTTGAAGGGTTTGGCACAGGAGGCTCAAGTGCCCCCCAGGAGGTGAAGCAGAACAGATCCCTGGCTCCTGCCTCTCGCACAGGCCCTCAGGAGGGCGGGTTGGCCAGCACGTGGCAGGACAGGTGCTCACCGAGTGGCCCGGGCCGGCCTGACACTGTCGTCTCAGAGGGATGAGTCATCTTACTTGCAACACCTCAAGTATCTCACATGTACAATGCCTGCGGCGTCCTCGTAGGGCTGTTAGGATTAAAGAAGATGATGGATGTAATGTACTCAGACATAGAAAGTAGGTCCCTCACCACCGTCACCACCATCACCACCATGGTTACCATCATCATCATCATCACAACCACCACCATCAACACCATCATCTCCACCATCACCACCACCACTGCCACCGTCATCACCACCATGATCACCATGATCACCACCACCACTGCCACCATCATCACCACCATCATCACCATGATCACCACCACCACTGCCACCATCATCACCACCATCATGGTTACCATCATCATCATTATCATCACAACCACCACCACCACCACCATCACCGCCACCATCATCCCCACCATCACCACCACCACCACCACCATCATCCCCACCATCACCACCACCGCCACCATCATCACCGCCACCATCATCCCCACCATCACCACAACCACCACCACCATCATCCCCACCATCACCACCACCACCGCCACCATCATCACCACCACCATGGTTACCACCATCATCATTATCATCACAACCACCACCATCAACACCATCATCACCACCATCAACACCACCACCACCACCACCATCACCATCACCACCACCACCATGGTTACCATCATCATCATTATCATCATCACCATCCTCACAACCACCACCATCATCACCACAATCACCACCACCACCACCACCATCATCCCCACCATCACCGCTGCCACCATCATCACCATGATCACGACCATCACTGCCACCACCATCCCCACCATCACCATCATCATTGCCACCATCATCGCCACCATCATCATCACCATCATGGTTACCATCATCATCTTTATCATCATCACCATCATCACAACCACCACCATCATCACCATCACTCCCACCATCACCACCATCATCACCATCACCACCATGGTTACCATCATCATCACCATCACCATCCTCACCACCACCACCGCCACCATCATCACCATCATCACCACCATCACCACCATAGTTACAATCATTATCATTGCCATCATCGCCATCATCACCACCACCACTGACACCCGCTTACTGCCATCACCATCTGCATCCTCATCCCCCTCAACACGATCACCACGAAGATCATCTTCCATCGCCACTGTCACTACCGTAACACCCGTCTCCCCATGCCCAGAACTAAAATGAAGATGCTCTGAAGCTGACAGCTCCTCCACTTCAATTCCAACTGCTTCCTGCTCAAACCCTCAGAGCCTTGCCCAGGCCCCTCAGTCCTCCCCAAGGTCCTTGGAGGACATGACAAGAGTGGAAGGAGGGATAATTAGGGGCTGCAGCCCCACTCTGAGCTGCAATTTCTTCATTTACAACACAGGAGAACACAGCCTGCATACCTGTCGCAAGGTGCAAATGAAACTGTGCACAGTCCAGCCCTGTCCACACAGGCACCTAGATTGTCAAAACTAAAGGCACAGGAGTTGTACAAGCCCACGAGATGCCCAGAGTGATGAGTAGAGTGAACCACAGGGAACACACCCCGTGGGCAGCAGGGCTCTGGTCACTTCCCACTATCTAATCCCCGCAGCACTGGGAGGGAGGAGCTACAGCGAGTCCATTTCACAGAGAGTAAATGCCAGCAGCACAGAGGGGTTGAGCATCTTGCCCAAGGTCACACAGCCACTGAGTGGTGGTGGAGCTTGTCTGAACCCAGGAATCCTGACCCCAGACCAGACTCCTCTTAGGTAAGGCCCACCCTTGCCTCCATCAGACAGGCCCCGTTTAACTAGGGAAAAGCACCTGTCACCTGAGCCATGCTGTGGGACCCAACACACCATCATGTGTGGGTGCTCCATGACACCAAGCCCCCTGCCCCAGCACCCACATGGCACCTGCTTTGTGGGGCACCACTGGGCCTCTCCTCCCTCAGGGCTCGGCTCCCGGCCCCTTCTCAGGGGTCTTCCTGAAATGTCCCTGCCCCGGCCCCGACAAGAGCTGGTCTCCACCACCGCGGACAGCACCCTTTCCTGTCTCGTCTGCGCCATTGCTCTGCCTCCCCCTCCTTGGGCTGTGGGTGTCTCCACCCTGTGTCCCCAGCTCATAGCGCCATGCCTGGCACAGTGTCAACACTCAGATGAGACCAGAAATGAAGGGACTTTGGTCCTAAGCGTCACCTGTCCTGGGCCAGGAGTGCCCACACCTGCATCTCAGTGACGACCGTCTAGGAGTACCCACTCCATGGAGGAGCAGACTGAGGCCGGGCCGGGCATTCCACAGACAGTCCCCAAGAGATGTACCTGTGAGGCCAGGCATGGAGCGCCACACTGGGCCAGCCCTGGGCGCCAATGGCGAGAAGATGGAGGCGCTGGACCCACCGAGGGGACGCTCCTCTGGGCATGTCCCAGGGGGAAGCCGATCCCACTGCCCCACGCCCCACTCAGCCCAGAAGAACCCTGGCTCTTGTGGCCTCGCACGGCCTACAGTGGGGGGCGTCCACAGAGGGAGCAAAGTTCCTCAAGACATAGCTCATCCCCAAGGCAGTCCCCTAAAAAGTCCGAAAGCGGCATTTTGAGATCTCTGCTTCTTGCTCAGCCCATCACAGCAAGTGCAGGGAGCGCAGCAGCGAGGCAGACTGTGGACACCAGCCCGGGCCCTTCCCCGAGACGCCAGCATCAGGGCCCTCTGTCCCCCTGCCCCTCCGGGCTCTGCCTGCTGCTGCTCAGACGGGGCCACCCGGCCAGAGCGAGGACCACAGGCGAGAACAGTGCCTGCGTTATCATAAAACCTCCTTTTAAGCAGACAAAGCGTCTGCCCCCAAATGTAAAATCTCCAGGAGAAGGCAGAGGGCACCGTGCCTCCGCGTGCTGCCTGGGGGAGACCCGTGTGCCCCTCTGCTGGCTCTGGGCCAGCCCCACCCTGCAGGTCCACGTGTGCCCCGGACCCCTCTGAGCCAGCTCCTGAGAGGCCGCCCTGCCCAGCTGGCAGCCCCACTTCCTCCCCTGCCCCCCCAAGCCCTGCAGGAGTGGAAGAGGCAGCGCTGCCCTAATGTTCTGTGGGCATCCAGGGACCCAGGCCAGGCGCCCTGGGAGGCTGCCGGATACCCTGGCCTTGCTGACCCCTGGGACCACCAACCCCAGCCGCGTGGGCTGCTGTCTGGCAAGGCCAGTGCCACGGTGCACTCTGGCCACTCCACCAGATGGGCGTCACATGAGTCAATGACTCACGGCTGAGTGGGCATACCCGGGCAACGCCACGTGGGCAGAGCAGCCTCCAGGCTCTCAAGTCCTCACCGCCTGGAACCGAGGACGGGCAGACCCCGCGGGGCATGCGGGGGGAGGGGCAGGAGGAGGGGCCCAGAGAGGAGCCGCACGGGCACCACCTGCCAGGACCCCGCCTGGCCCAGCATGCCAGGCAGGGGCCTAGATGCGTGGGGCCTGGCCTGGGCTCCAGCGTCCCTGGGTCAGGGCTGTGGCCCTTTTCTGAAGTCACTGAACCATTCTGAGAGGGGCCAGTGGGACGTCCCCAAGGACCTCAGCTGGGTGTGAACTCAACACACCTAGGAGGTGGGTTGGTGTGGGGGGACCCCTTCCTGGGCCTCGCGGGCCGTGGGAGCACCAGCCTCATATTTGGGGAGGCTCCTCTGACCCCACACCCTCAACGGCCTCTAAGTAACACCGAGGACGTCTCGGGCCAGGTTCCCGTGTGCAGCGTGAGCACTGCCAGAGCCAGGGGGACTGGACGCCTGGCAGACAGTGTCTGAGCTCGCCGCACCAGTGACCCGGGGCATCGGTGTTGTAGCAGAGACGCGGCTAACGCTGCAGACGACAGAGCCCTGCACTCGGGACGTGGGGACGATGAACCAAAAAGGAGGCAGAAACGACACTCACCCGGTGGAGACGCACCTCACCCAGAGCCACAGAGAAGCCCCTGCGCCGCCGTCGGGCCGGGGAGCCGGTGCTCAGGGCCAGGGCTGGGCAGCCGGCCGTGCGCGCTGGAGGGCGCCGGTCACCCTCTGGGGGCGGGTGGGAGCCACGGGCTCTCGGAGGACGTCACCCCGCAGTGCGCTCACTCGCGGGGCCTCGGGGCTGTGCAGGCCGCTCAGCCCGCACGCGCCACGGTGACTCACGGCAGCCCAGCGCAGCCCGCTCCCAACAGCACGAAGTCCCTTAAACGGATCCGAGCCGCGCACGAGGCAGAGCAGCACGCGGCTGTGCGGAAGCATGAGGACGGTCCCGCGCAGCGTCCGGGAGGAGCGTCAGGAAATAAGGCAAGGCAGCCAAACTTGGAACCTCGGAATGGCGTCACAGCCTGCTCTCGTGGGGGGCGGGGGGGCGGTGCCTGTGTGCATGCGTGTGCGCGCCTGTGCCGGGTAAAACGTGGATGAGGGAGAACTGGGTTCCGGGGAGAGGTCAAAGGATGCTGCTCTGCACCTTTTGCGCTGTGTGCCACGTGCGGGTCACCTACTCCACGCACAGCACCAATGTCAAATGTACGCGTGTAGAGACATACGTGCATACGCACACACTGCGTCCCGTGTAAAGATGTTAGTCCACCCTCATCTGGGGGGTGCATTCCTAGACCCCCAAAGGATGCCTAAAACCTTGAATATATCAAACCCCATCTGTACTACGTTTTTCCTACATACACATACATTCATATTAAGTTTAACTTGTCATTTAGACACAGTAAGAGATTAACAACAATAATAAAATGGAAAACATGTAACAATATGCTGTAATAAAATACGTGAAGGCGTGTCTCTCTTGAAGCATCTTACTGCACTGTCCTCGTGACGTGAGATGATCCACGTCCTCTCACCACAGCCCTCACTATCTGCACCCCTGCACTGTTATTTGGGGGTGTCACATGCATCTAACATGACAGCACAGCAGCACACCGGGCACGATGCCCCAGGGCCTCAGGAGGCGTCACACGTGGCCCCCTGTCCACTGCTGTTTTGTTTTCACTGGAAGCTCCAGTTCTGCAGGAACAGGTGGCACAACAGGGCCCCCTGCACAGGGAGGACCAGGCGGCAGAGGGAGGCCGCAGACCTCACTGCTGGACAGAGGGGAACCGAGGCAGGAGGGCCCTGGCTGCACCGGCCGCGCCCGCCTGCGTTCCGGGCTGTGGCAGCTCCTCCTCTCCCGAGCAAAGGGTCTTAGCCAGGGGACAGTGCCTGGGGGACAGGGCAGCATGTAGAGACATCTGTGGGCATGCCGCCTGGTGAGCAGGGCCAGGGGGGCGCTCAGCTGCTGCAGAGCACAGGACAGCCCCGGGTGCCAACAGTGTCCAAGTTCAGCAAATCTGCTCTAAAGGAGGAAGGAACAGCACTTGTCCCTCTGTGGCTGGCAGACCACCGGGGCTCCTAAATCCTCCATGGCACCCCCTGACCTGGAGGCCTCCCTGAGGCAGGGCCCGTGGAAGCGACCTTGGCCCTCAGACGCAGACAACACTCCCAGCACGCGGGGGTCGGAGGCCTCACCCCAAGCTGACCCCACTGCCTGGGCTTCGGAGGGAGGCCGGGCTCTGCCCTCGGTGCACTGCGTGGAGTCGGGTCGGCTCACAGGAACCTCACGCTTTCCTGCCCAGGACAGACACCTGCGGGCCCTTGTGGTGCAACAAGTATTTAGTATACAGTCGGCCTTTGTCCCCTATCCCGCACACGGCCCCTAGAACCCTTGGCATCTCTGCAGTGGCAGTGTCCCCCGCATGCCAGGACATGGCTGGCGGCCAGGGCCCAGGCAGCTTCAGGATGGGGCTGCTTTACAGAAAGTCCAAGGCAGGACTGGGAAGCTGGGCCTGGAGCCTCACCCCCCACCGAACCCAGAAGGGGCAGGGAGCCAGAGACCGATCGATCACCAATGCCAATGAGTTAATCGAGCACACCTCCATAAAACTGCCTACATAGTGGGATTCAGAGAGCTTCTGGACTGGTGACCTCACCCAGGAGGGCACAGGGCTCAGCGCCTGCCACCCCCACACCTGTCCCAGCCATCTTTTCTGTCAGGCTGGTCCCCAGCTGTATCCTTCGTAATAAACTGTGACAGTAAGTTTAGAGCACTCCTGAGTGTTGTGAGCCGTTCTAGTCTGTGATGGAGCCCCCGGAGGGGTGGTGGGACCCCTGACTTGGTCAGGTGGTCAGCAGTACAGGTGACAAACTGGGACTCGGGATTGGTGTCGGGGTGTGGCAATCTCGTGGGGTCTGAACTGCTTCTGGGCAGTCAGTGCCAGGGTCGCCTTGAATCACAGGCCCCCGGTGGGTGTCTGCAGAGCTGGAGCGCTGGCTGGCTGGTGTGGGAACCCACACGCCCCGCGTCAGAGGTGTGTGCGGAGCCGGGTCAGCTCACGACACGATGGTGGCCCACGACGGCCAGCTGGCCTGCACCCAGGGCACCCACACGCCTGCCTGGGGACGAGGTCCCCGCCGGGCCCCTGATGCGGCTGGTCTCCAGGGCGCTGGCACCAGGGGGAGAATCCCTTCCTGCCGGTGTCCCTCAGCCACACGCCGTCCACACCAGGCATCGTCACGCCGCAGTCCTCTCCCCACTGCTCCCCAAATAACCTCCCTGTGACGTGTAATTTATGTGTCAACCTGGCCGAGCCACAGTGACCACGCACTCCGTAAAATGTGATTTTGGATTTTCCTGAGGGGCTTTTTGGATAAGATTAACCCTTCTACGGGTCATTCCTGAGTGGAGCAGAATCCCTCAGGGTGTGGGTGGGCCGTGCCCACTCCGCGGACGGCCTCACCTGACGCAGACAGACCCTCCCCAGGCAAGACGGACTCTGCCAGCAAAGGCCCTGGGACTCCAACTGCAGCCCCCGCACCCCCCGCTCTCCGCCTGCCGCCTGCCTCGAAGATTTTGGACTTGGCGTCCACAGTCGCACAAGCCAATACTTTAAAAAGTAAAGCTGCCTCCCTGCACGTCCCGTCGGTTCTGTCCTCTGCAGAGCTCCGCTGGCACACGCCTCCCCCATGCAGGGCCGGGTGGGCGGGGCTCGCCGCGGAGAGTCCCTGGGGCACCGGCACTCTGGTGCCTGCTCACACCGACACCACAGCTTTCGACCCTCAGAGGGGACCTGCCAGGGTCACTAAAATGAAAATGATGATGCTGCGCACAGACGAGTTCTAGGGCAACGAAACTCCTCTGGGGGCTACTTTCTCCTCAGCCCTACAACTTTCCTAAAAAGTAAAGCCGGTAATTTTCAACAAACGACAGTATAACAGCACCACCCTCGCCTCTGCCGCAGAGCCGAGTGCGCCTTGCTCAGTGTTCTCGGCGGTGGCTGAGCCAGGGCTGTCCACTCTGACCGCGGCGGGGCGCGTGGCCGCGGGGCGGGGACGGTGCCATCGCCACGAGCAAATGCTCCGCCCTGGGCCCTAGAAGGCGGCATCTCCCCTTTACTTCCCTCCCCTTCTGTGACACAACTTTATCTGGGTAAATTTTAGCAAACAACATTTTTTTTTTTAATTAGATGGGAGAAAACGGACTGCACAGCGACCGTAATTTTTACAGATTAGCTGAGCTTTGAAATTCCTCATGTTCAGTCCTTGTTAAACCTGTTAAATTCAGACGCTGCTTCCAAGACACATTTCAAAAGCTTTGGAACACGCTTTCTTAACACAAAAGTTAAGATTTAAACAGCAATGCCACTAATTCCCCTGGAATGGAGCTTAAATAAAGCAGAATCGGAGATAATGAACGTCCTGTTACAGACCTCGCCGCAAGTTGCATTATCATACTTAACGATTTTCGCATAATCTTACCACTTAATAAGGCTACAAGATATCGTGTACGAGAAGTTTTAATTTATTCAGCTTGTACCTCAGCCGTAGTTGGAGACAATCTCGGTTCTTAGAGGATTATAGAGCAGTGACGTTAGTGTGGCCCTGCGCAGACACTCATTAAACAGCTCAGGGGACCCGCAAGGCTGGTGGGAACCGGTCCCCAGAGGACCCCTGTCCCCTGCAGCACAGGCGCCGGGCACCCTGGTCTGATGGGCTCCTGCCATGCGGCTGTGTCACGGGCCCATCCGAGGATGTGTGTGTCTCCCTTAGTGTGGGTTGTCCACAGAACATTCACACGGCCTCCCGGTGGCCCCCCCAGAACCCACTGGCCTTGGTTCGGTCCAGAGAGCAGATCCAGGCTCCGCTGCGCAGCAAGGATCTCACAGCAATCGGCAGCCTGTGCTGATCCAGCCATGGCATGCGGCTCTGTCCCCAGTCTTTTCCATGGGACAAGGACATCCCCTTCTGCTGTCAGCCATACGTGCTCCTAGTAAACCCCCGCTGGAGTCACCAGGTGTGATCACACCTGAGCCCGGGGCCTCCAGAGAGGAACATGGAGGGGGCAACACTTCTGGGGATGGGCAGCCCCCCAGGAGTTGGAGCTGGCTGGTGGTGGTGGTGCCACCGGCTCCCCAGGCCCCACGGCTGCATGTCCCTGGAGCAGGTGGAAAGGGAACTGCTCCGCCACTCGCAGGCCCGATCGGGGCCGAGGGCTGCAGATGCGGCGCTGTGTGCGCAGCTCCAGTGACGCCCAGGGCTCCGGTTCCTCAGCGACACTCAGGGCTCAGCACTACCACCAGGTCTCGGGCTCAGGGAACACTCCTTTCCCGCACGGCCCTGTGTGGAGAGCTCAGCTGATCTGCAGAGTCCCTCGGGGGCACAGGTACTGCCATCCAGCTGGGGGCCGGTCGTGCAAGGGCTCCCCTGAGCAGACAAGACGTGCCCGGGAGGTAGGCTTGGCTGCACCTGCAAACTCTCCCCAAGGCTTGGTGAGGCGCCGGACCACCCCTGACATGGTGGTCGAAGCCACACACTGATAGTCCCTCTGTCCACCCGTCCATCCGTCCATCCACCTGCTGGGCCTTCCATCTGTGCACACTGCCATCTGTCCACCACCTAAAATTTAGATGGAGCACCTGGTCCCGTAGACACCAGAGCTACGGAGACCACCCAGTGGCAGCCCAGCCTGTGCAGAGCCCTCTGAATACCCACAAACGGGGGCTGCACAGCCCGCCAAAGGCAGGGTGCAGAGAGCTGATGGGAACGAGACACCCCACCGGGACCAGTCACATTGGAGCCGCCCTGAGGACAGGGAGCCGAGTGTCCCGGGCGCTGACTTTGTTTTCAGATGGACGCTGCCCTGCAGGGTGGGGCCCCTCCCTCGGGATCCCAGCCCTGAGTTCCAGGCTGTAGCGTGCAGCTTCCGATGGAAGGCAGAGTCCCGTGTCACCCCCGTGGGAGAGCCATCAGAGGCCACGCGTGCACACCTGTGAGCGCTGGGAACACACTAAGAGGCTCCCCTGTGTGTGCGTGTCCCCACCCTCCTGCTGGCACCGTCCCTCCCTCTCATCACCCACCCTGGGCGGGTCAGACTCGCAGAGCCCTGGCCGGATGTGCTGGACAATCTGCGGCCCCCAAGCCTGGCCGAGCCTCGGTGCACAGCACGGCCTGGACAGCCCCGCCAGCAAGAGCGGCTGCTTGCCTCCGTGGTGCCATCCCGGTCCCCGGGGGAGGGAGCAGCCACAGCCTTTCTCCACGGGCAGAGAAGCCACAGCTCGGAGGGCTGGGAGGGTCTGCAGGCCCTGGCACCGCGGCAACAGGCTTTTCTTTGCTGCCACTTATCATAGTCAGCCTCCCAGGAAGCCACAGTTATTTGAAAAAGGACTTGAGCGGATGCAGAAAACAAGCAAAATGACCAGAATAACAGCCAGCACCGAGTCCCACCAATGGTGCCACTGCACACACAGTGTGGCGCACGGGCCTCCTCAGTGACCCCAGGGGCTGCTCGTTGTCACACTGGACGCCTCGGCCACTGCAACACGACAGGAAAGGAACTCGCCTCGGGTGTTACCTCACAGCCCCTCTCACCCTGTTTTACAGGACAGGGCGTGGAGGCCCGGGACAGGCTGGGGTGGCCACAGCTGGTCCCCCCCAGGGCTGGTGTGGTCCCAGCTCCCAGAGCAACTGCACTGGAGCAGACGGGAGGGAAGCTGCCCACACTGGCTGGAAAGAAAAGATGCAATTTTGAGCAATTGGTACCAACATGGTCACTTGGGCCCCCAGTGACTGGGCCAATGGGGTGTTTCCCTGCAACCCTGTCCTAGCCAGCCCTGGCCCTAGCAGGCCCCAGCCACCCCCAAGAGTCCACGGCCCTGGGCCCCCGAGGCCCCCCAGCCCAGACAGCCAGCTAGGACACCCCTGCCTGCTGCAGGACCCACAGAAGTCTCTCTGCCTGGAAAGAAACCTCCTCTTGCATCTGTCACGAGACCCATGTAACCTCGGGCCATCACTCTCCTGCCCTGTGCCTCCACCTCCCCATCTGCAAAGTGGAGCGGCTGGGCCCCTCCAGCGGCACCCCGCCGCCTGCACCCCGTGGTGGGGACTGCCCGGTTGCTCCCCAGGCCTCTGGCTCTGAGGGCAGGTCCCACTTGGAGGAACTGGGCTCCACTCTAGAAGATTCATTAATGGAAAGCAGGAGCCCCTCCTCCTGCCGGCTCACAGCGTCCCAGAGCCAAGGGCAGAATCGCTCAGCACACGGAACCCTGCATGTGCCTTCCAGCCACGCCTCACACCCAGTAGGAAAGAGAAATACGTGCATTTCAACTAAGGTTAACTAATGCACAAGGACTAACTCAGGAAGAAAAAGAATAAATCTTCAAAACACATTTTAATACTATGCCAGGAAACTGTTCAGTGGGCCACGGCCTATTCCAAGTAGGATCAGAAATGCCTTAGAGGAGGCTGAGCACAAACTGCGATCTGACTCCTACAATTTCCTCCTGGAAACTCAAACGGAAAAACAAAACGAAGTATCAGCTTTCAAGGGTACATGAGCCAGGGGGCTCCCGGAGGTGCCGTCCGCGGCCTGTGGCTCCACCTATTCCGGGCTGCAGGGGATTAGTAGCTGCTCAAGAAACCCGTGTTCAACTGACACAGCGTCAGCTGAACTGTGACTCGGCCAGGATTTCACCATACCCACGTACCACCTTACTATTAAAAAGGAACTTTCCATCACCCCATAAATGGAAAGCCAGTGTCTTTGCCATAAATAGAAGGTAGCCATAAAAGCAGATACACGGCTATTAAGATAAAAAATGCCCATCCGCATCTCGCATAAAACCATCTTGCAGGCCCACAGCGGTGCGTGCCCTCGCTCTGGGAGACGCTGATTTACGGGTGGAGGGACGTGAGAACTTCCGGCAGGCTACCCCGGCCCGACCTCCCCGGGAAAACCAGCTTCTGCCCCAGCCCCCAACTCAGGGGCTGTCCCTGCCTGGCGTCCAGGCTCCCCTCCAAGAAGGCGACCTTCACTGCCTACTGCGGGAGCACCTGCCAGGGTGGGCCTCCCTGAGACAGTGCCACCAACCTGGCCCAGCCCTGCCGCCTGGAGACCCCCCTGCGCAGGCACAGGCCGAAACCCCGCGGGGCAAGCTGCCTCTGCCGTCCGTGCACCCTGCACTCGGTCCCTGGGGCTGCTGTGACAAATGGCCACAAACCTGTGGCTTAGAGCAGCCGAGGTGTCCCCTCACAGCTCTGGAAGGCAGAGTCTGATGTCACGGTGTCGGCAGGGCCGCGCTCCCTGCAAGGGGTCCAGGCCGGGCGCATGGCCGGGCCATGTCACTCCCGTCCCTGCCTCCGTCTCCACGTGGCCTCACCCTGTGTCTCCGTGTTCCTGCTTCTCTGCTCTCCTAGGGCCTCATCACGGGATGTGGGGTACACCCTAATCCAGCATGACCTCATCTTGAAATCTCCACCTTAATTACCTCCGCAAGACCCTCATTCCTAACGAGGGAACACGCTGGGCTGTCAGGTGGACCCCACAGGTGAGAGTCTCTCACAGGTGCACAGACTCAGCTCTTGTTCTTCCTCTTCACGTGGTGGTCCCAGCAGCCCACCGGCTCCCCAGCCAGTCGGCCCCTGCCACCCGCCCCCAGCGTGCAGCTGCAGCCCATGCCCAGCATACAGCAGGCACTCAACGCGTGCATTCCAAACTAATGCCAGTGTGCCTGTCAAGGTTGTCCCCAAGGCAACCAGTGGGCAGAAGCCCAGCGCTGTCACCGTGCAGGTGTTCCCTGGAGACAGGAGGGTCTGAAGATGGATTTTCTGGTTCTGCAAAGCACAGAGTTATTTATAAGCGAGGTCCGGGTTCTCCTATCAGTGAGGCGAATCGGGGCCTGCTTGGCTGCCTCTGTAATCGGAGGAGAAGAAAGGTAATTGGCTAATAAAATCCGCCTTCTCCGAGGCAGAAGCTGGCTTTGAAAAGAGAGTGTGTTTTAGAGGCTGCGTGACCTCTTCTAAATATACCCGGGAAGATCACGTGGGCCCCGGGCGGGCTCCATGCGGGCCAGTTGGATGCTCTTGGGGAGGGGCTTTCAGGGTAGTGTCCCAGAGGGGACTTCTAGGACCCCAGGCCCTGCCCCGCACCACCAGGGAGGCCTTAGGGGCAGGAGGTGGGGGAAGGGCACAGCCTCACCCCCCCCACCCCCTGCAGGTCCTCAGTGTCAGAGCAAGAGCCCCCAGCCCAGAATCCAGCCCTGGCACCCAGAGGTCACTGGCCTCCGTCCATGGGGAATCACTTTGGGTCCAGTGCAGGGGACAGGGGGAAGGGTTCTGAGGATGGCGTCCCCCTCCTGCGGCTCTCTGAGGCTCTCCTGCGGGCACCCCACCCCGGGCGCAGCTCTGCAGGACGTGCAGCTGCAGCCCCTCCCAGCAGCAAGGTCAGCGGAGGGCCTGGGCCCCGGCCAGGACGATGCACCTTCTGTCCTGGAGTTTCCTCAACAGTAAGGTCATCAAGCAACACACCCTCCGCGCAGAGGGACTGAGGAGCAATGCAGGTGACACCGAGAGCTGCCAATGCGGTCGCCCGCCAGGCCCATCTCTACCCGGGAGCCCTGTGCTCAGCTGACCCCCCCAGGAACGTCCATTCCCCCGGGGACCCCCGTTCCCATGGAGCCCCCGTTATGCACACACAGCTTGGCCCGAGGAGGCTCCTGGCACCTACGGGGCACCCAGACCTGCCTGTCCTCTGCCCCAGAGCCTGCCAGGGAGCGGTGCCGAGTCCCCACCGCGATGGCCCAGACACAGCCGGCCCTGGGTGGGGGGGGCTCCTTCTGAGACGCTCACGTGGCCCTGACTCGACAGCAGCCCATGTGGATCCTCTGAGCTGGGGACCTCGGAATGCCCAGATTTGTTGTGAAAGTGAGGAAGGAGAAGGAAGGGCAGAGGCCATCTGGAAAGTGCCAGCATGGCAGGTGGGGGGTGTGGGGCAGGGGCCGCTGCGGTACCTGCACCCCCGGGGCAGGGGACCTGGGCCCCATCCAACCCACATGGAGGCTCCACAAGCCGGAAGACCAGGGGCCACCCCTGGTGACACCAGCCACCTGAGGGCCCTCTCAGGCTCCCCTGCACGTACCAGGAGTCCACAGACCCTCAGGAACGGCACGGCCAGGGCTGCAGCCGCCTTGGCGTCACAGCAGCCATGACTCCCCCAAACGCCTCCCTGGAGCCCACACCGACCTGCCAACAAAGCCACCATCCCTGCTCCGTGGGAGACAGCGTCCCCAGTGTGACCTACGGGATGGCACCAAAGCACAGGGGCAGCAAGAGGGGACGAGAACCTGGCCAGTCTGGGACCCTCTGCCCACACAGAGGCTCCGAGATGAAGCCAGCTTTGGACCCCCCCGAACATGCGCCACTGAGATGCCCTGGACACCAACCGGGTCCACACTGAAGGTCACATCGAATTCGGGAGGAAGGAGAGGTACCCACCCAGGGAGCAGCTTCACCTGACAAGACTGGCCCCCACACCCTAAGAACAGGAAGGGATTTCCACCCCACAAGGCCAGAGGGGAGACAACAGCTAGTGAGCGTCGCTGACAACACATGACCTGGCTGGAGCCCCCCGAAGAGGGCCGGGGCGATGTCCAGCTCCCCACCGGGCCCTGGCAACCTGGGGGTGCGTCCCGGCTGCCCCCGTCACCGCAGCAAAGCCAGACACGTGCTGGGAGTCCCTCCCGCCCCCCGGCAGGCTGGGGGCTCCGACACACTTGGGTCCACCCATCCTCCCTTCTCCATCCTCCGACCACCTGAGCACGCTGGGCCCGGGTGAGATGGGGCAGCAGCATCTGAGTCTGTGGCCGGCTTCCCCCATGACCAGGGGACTTCAGAGCTAGACAGGGACTTCGGGGGGGTGTGGGGTGGCGTGGGCAGGCCTCTGGGGTGGGCGGGGGTCAGGGCGTGCACGACAGGCCCCACTTCCCGGTTCAGCAACACTGTGTTTGCACAGGGGCCAGGAGCTCGAGGAACCATCCAGACGTCACCATTGCCAAGGTCACTCGGCCGTGCTTGGAAGAGTCCAGACTGGACTTCGAAGACACCACCCCTCAGCGAGATGCAGGCTTTCCCGGGGACACTCCCACCCTCCCCACCCACAACGTTTGCTCGTCCCTCTCCAGAGATGGCGGTCCTGTGTCCAGTGCCTCTGGCCCCGTCTGCTACGCAAAGACACGCCCAGTGCCTGGAAGGGGCCGACTGGGCACAGACTGGGCTCTGAGCACCCGGCCCCGCTCCGTCTGCCAGTGTTCCCTGTGGTTGGACCAGGCGGGTGCTGGCACTTGTGCCCTGAGCCCCACTCGGGAGCTCTGCCATCCGGGCACCTCCCAGCCTGTCTGACAACCAGGCTGTGAAGGAGTCCCAGCTCCCAGGTGCCCGGCACACAGTGAAGGGCCATCGTCAGGTGCCCTTGTGGCCAACCCAAGCTTTTACTTCTTCTGTCCTTCCCATCCTGTGAGGAAGAGACTGAGGGTCTCAGAGACCCAGGGACTAGCCTGCTACCTCACTGCAATCAGGTTCCCTCGTCCCAAAGGCCATGTGCACAGCGGGTGTGACCTCGGGCCTGGCACAAGGTCTGCAGGACAGGAGTAGGTAACCTGTGACCTGAGGGGCAGGGACACCTGGCTGTCCCTGCTCCAGGTCACCCAGACAAAAACAGAGTGAGCCCGCGTGTAGGCGTGAGTCCTGCTGTCCTCGGGGCCGTGGGCCGTCCTTTGACCCCACTGGGCCACACCTGCTCCATCTGTGACCAGAGAGCACCTGCCCCTCTCTTGCAGGAAGCAGTCACGCAGCTGTGCGGGGCCGCGGCAGCAGCGGGAGCCGGGCGGGGCGGGTCCACCCTCTCCAGGGAGAGCGGCCGCGGCCCCCGCGGTGTGGGGAGTCTGGGCGCACTGTGTGTGGCAGGTGTGGTGTGCGGTCCCTGTGACGTCTGTGCTTGTGTGGTGGGCATGGTCCCCGTGTCTGTGTGTGTGTTGCTGTGGGGGGGGTGTGGTGTACGTCTGTGCGTACTGGTGTGTTTGTGTGCGTGGTGACGTGGGTGTGTGTGTGATGCGTGTGTGTCTGCATGTGAGTATATGTGCAGTATGTGCTGTGTGTGGGATACGTGTGTGACGGTGTGGGGACTGCATGCATGTGTATGATATGCATTGTGTGTATGTGGTATGTGGGGAAGTATGTGGGGTTGTATATGTGTGGTATAATGTGTCTTTCTGTCTTTGTGTGCATGTGAGTGTAGTGTGGGTGTATGTAGTGTATGGTGTGTAGTGTGTGCATCTGTGTGTATGTGGAATATGTAGTGTGTGTGTCTTTCTGTGGGGGGGGGTGTGTGTGTCTGTGTGTGTCTCTGTGTTTGTGTGTGTATGGTGTGTGTGTATATGGCATGTAGTGTGTGTGTCTCTGTGCGTGTGGGATTTGTTTGTGTATCTCAGTATACATATGTGTATATGGTGCTTGGTGAGGGTGTGTCTGCAGTGGTGTGTGCATGTATGGTGTGCAGTGTGTGTATCTCTGTGTGTATAGTGGTGTGTGTACAGTGTATAGTGTGTGCATGTGTGTACAGTGAGTACGTGGTAGTGTGTGTCTCTGTGGGTATGTGGTGTGTGGTAGTGTGTGTCTCCATGTGTGCCTGGTGTAGAGTGTGTGTGTATCTCTGTGTGTGGCATGTGGTGGTGTGTATAGTGGCGTGTGTGTGGTAGTGTGTGTCTCTGTGTGTCTGTGTAGTGCATGGTGCTGTGTGTGTGTTTGTGTGTGTGGTGTGTGTGTGTGGTATGTGGTGGGGTACATGTGTGTGTCTCTGCATGTGGGTACGTATGGGGGTGTGGATGTTATTGTGGAGTGTATGGTATGTGTGGTATGTGTTGGGTGTGTGTAGTGGTGTGTGGTGTGTGTAGTGGTGTGTGGTGTGTGCAGTGGTGTGTGTGTGTGGGGTGTGTGTAGTGGTGTGGGGTGTGTGTAGTGGTGTGTGGTGTGTGTAGTAGTGTGTGTAGTGGTATGTAGTGGTGTGGGGTGTGTAGTGGTATGTGTGTGTAATGGTGTGTGGTGGTGTGTGGTGTATGTGTAGTGGTATGTGGTGTGTGTAGTGGTGTGTGGTATGTGTGTATAGTGGTGTGTGGTGTGTATAGCGGTGTGTGGTGTATAGTGGTTGTGTGGTGTGTAGTGGTGTGTGTGGTGGTGTGTGTGTAGCAGTGTGTGGTGTGTAGTGGTTACGTGGTGTGTAGTGGTGTGTGTGCAGTGTCCTTGCAGTGTGTGGTGTGTATAGTGGTGTGTAGTAATATGTGGTGTGTGTGGTGTGTGGTGTATGGTGTGTAGTGGTTGTGTGGTGTGTAGTGGTGTGTGGTGTGTGGTGTGTAGTGTTGCGTGGTGTGTGGTGTGCATGTGCAGTGGCGGGGCCCCGGGAGAGGCACTGGCTGACAGGTGGAGTCTGGGGCAGAGGTCGAGGGACGAGGGACAGGTGCCATGGTGAGGCCGCCAGCGCCGGGCAGGACGGGCCGTGGCTGGCCACAGCACACCCCCAAGGAGCCCAGCCCACTCCTGCCTGCGAGCTGGCCATGGCGTGTCACGGGCGGACCACGGCTGTTCCTGCCCACACCAGCGTTCACGGCACTTGGACGGCACCTGCTGTTTCCGTGCAAGTGAGGAGACGCGGGGTCAGCCTGGCCCTCCTCCCCTCCCGGCACAGGGTCACCTGCGTGCTCTTCCCTCTGCCTAAGGGGCTGGATCATAAATCAAGCTCATGAAACATGTCCCCGGATTTTGTATGTTTAAGTAGGTTATTCGCAGCTACATAAACACCTACCAGTATTACGCACAGTCACGCATGTGGATACACAGAAATATGCACATGCATATGACAAATGCAACCACGGAACCCTCCGGAAGACAGGCCCTGTGCCCTGCCTGCACCAGGCCCGTGGCCGCTGGGCTGAGTCTGCAGCCAGCTCTGCCAGGGCAGAGGACGCGGCCCCGACGACCCCCTCCTGCTGCGCCCAGCACAGTGCGGCGTGCCCAGGGACAGCCCAGGTCAGCGCCACCCGGACCCCCAGCAAGGCGCTGGGGTCACTCTGCTCTGCCAGCTCTGCAACAGGGCGCCCAGGACGGGAGTGCCATCAGGGACACCGGCAGGGAGGTCAGGCCACGTGTGCGGGGTGGGCGGGCACCCCAGCCTGGCCCTTCCTGGGAGGCCCCGGAAGCAGGGTTCCCGCCCCCCACAAGGCTGCAGGGAGCCACCTCACATTTGCAAAGTCACCTCATCCCAGTCCCTTTCTGTTTTAGCTGTCACAGGTGCGGGACGCAGGGCGGGTGAGAGCCCACTAGGGAGAGCGTGGGCTCTACTTAGATTCCGTGCTGCACAGGAACACAGCAAGGACGACAAAGAGGGGGACTCCACCCCTCCCCCACAGCCATTCACACTCACCTGGCCTTGCAAATGGTCTGCAGGGGAGGCCGGCGACCACAGACTCCTGCCAGGTGATGTGGCACTGTGATGCACCTGAGCCCTGTCCTTCCCTGGCACACCTCACAGGGCACTGGGGCTGTGGGCAAAGCTGGGCTCCCCCCATGCAGCCTGGAGACACGGCCAGGCCCCAGGCTCGGAGCCCCACAGCCCCCCACGCCAAGCCTGGGTGAAGGTGCACGGGCACAACTTCCCTGAGAGTTTAGGAAGCTCAGAGCTGTGGAAATGCTCTCTACAGGTAAGCACGCACTGCGAACGGTTAGCTCCTCCTGTCCTCGGTCATTACAGACTCTGGGAAGGGAGCCGGGTGCCACCCGGGGCCCACACCGAGAACAGCCTGGCTGCTCTGCAAACCTCAGGGACTACCAAGGCCTTGCCGCTTACGCACCCATAACGGGCACCCACAGCAGCCCCTACGCTTACGTCTCTCGGACACATGCATGTGCTTATAACTGGAATAATCATTTTGCATTCGACACATATTTCTGATGGCTTCTGTGGGCCAGGAACTGTGCCGTGTACCCTAAGTTCTCTGTCCATTTTTAAAAAAATAAACTGGTCGATATAGCAGACACAGCTCTGCATAGGCTGCTGATACTGCGAAGACTGCGCTAATTAAGGGTCATTGCGCAAGGCCACAACAATGAATACAATGTCATTAGCTGTCTTTACAGAGTTGCGGGTGCCCTTCTCACGGGCCACCCGGGTTTGCAGAATGACTAGCTGACTGAATGAACAGGAGCTGACTCCTCTTGCTCAGTCGCCAGCCTGCCCTTGGAGCAGCTGCGGAAGGCAGGCGCCGCGCAGCGTCTGGAGGTGCCTCGGGAATCGAGGCCCCCGCACATTGTACCGGGGCGGCCAGACGCAGACGCTAATCCCTCCAACAAGTTCTCAATATTAACCTGCAAAAGAGGCTTTTAAACAGCACGCGCAGCCCTTCGAATACTCCCCTGCCACCAAAAGGATTTGCAGAGAGTCGAACGGCAAATCCACATGTAAAGGAGAAAAGCCCTGGGTTCTCCCTCAATTCAGAAAGGACCGGGCCGCACGGTTCCCGGCCTCCCCGCATTCCCCGTGGGTCCCAGAGCCCGAACCGCTCTGCCGCCGATCTGGCCCGGGCTGCCCGGTTTCCAGCCCTGGCCTCTGTGGCATTGCTCCGACCTTCTGCTACGTTAGCATCCGCACCAAAGCCGTCCGCTGATTCACAGACTTTGAGAAAAATATTTTAAAGTCTTTGAAAGAGGAAGATGGAAAATATTTTTATAATTATAGCTATTTCCTTCCAACTCCATGTTCTAAGAACAAACATAAGGAAGGATATAAAGGATCGGCCTCCTCCCTCCCCTTTCCCCTCTCTAGGACATGTGTCCTCCACTCCCTCACGAAGCAGCTGGACCTTAAATCGGGTTCCTAAGACTCCTGTTTCGTCCACACGCTACCTGGAGCTCAGACATGCAGCACGTACACGCTGCATTCAGGAGCAAAAGACGGCTCTCCCCTCCCGGGGGAGGGCCAGTGTCCCAAGGGGCCAGACCCCGAGCCGTGGGCTTGCTCCTTCCCCAGCCCTCCGGCTGCCGGCCGGGCCTGGCGCGGTGGCAGGACCTGCTCTCACAAAGACCGGACAGCCGAGCTGCAATTACGGCCCACAGTTCGCCTCCCTCCCGGTCCACAGCCCTATTCATCTTCGCAAACACGGGGAGACAGACGGCCAGAGGGGGACGGATTAGCCACGGGGTGGCCTGTAGCTCCACACAAAAGGGGAAGTGTGGAAAAACGGCTCCCTGGGTCCCCCATTCTTCACCCCTGAAAAAAACAGATTCATGGAAATGGCTATTTAAACAGCTCTTTCCCACTAGTCCCGAGACAACAAGTCGCAATTGTCCACTGCCTGCCTTGCTCCTCCCTCCTGCTGGACAGTGCGCCGTGGGGAGGAGAGCGGACCTGAGCCCGCAGCCCCTGCCCCTCCTCCGGGAGCCTCCCCAGGCCTCTCCGCGCTGGGCCCCAACGCTCCTCCCAAGGACCAAAGGGGCATCTCAGCCAGGACAGGGAGGCCACTGAGCCCCAGCCTTTCAAACACAGGGCACAGTGGAGCACAGGCAACCTTCTCAGAGGGCTGAAGAGACCTCCCCAGGGGGGCTGCACTAACACTTGGGCACACACCAGCCCTGGTTCCAATGACACCTGTGCCCCCACAGCATGCACCTGGCCCCTGCCCCACATCCTACCATCCTGCCACTACGCTGTCTTCCACGACACTGACACACGTGTCTGCTTCAAGGTAAACACTGAGGCTCTGTGAGGGCTGTCTGATCACACAGCCTCAAGCACTCCACTTGGGGAACACAGCTATTCACCGAGAAGTCGACCCACCCGGCGCCCAGCACCTCCCACCTCGCAGTGGGAAACTCTCTCCTCTCAGCCGGACAAGAGTCCTTAAGTCTCAGAGTCCAGACACGCCATCGCAAGACACCTGGACGGTCAGTCCCCACAGAGTGAGGCAGAAAGGAACCTTCCCAGCCTGCTGTCACCACGGCCAGGGGCTTCACCCAGTCACTAACGCATAGCTTAAAAATAAGGGAAAAGTCCCTGCATCGCAGAACATGAGGGCAGTTGGGCACTGTCACCTTAGAGAAGAACTGGAAGTTTAACACTCATGCCCTTTCCAAAAATTAATCCCCCAGAGAATGCAAGGTCAGTAGGAAGAGTAGAGAACCTGCAGCCCAAACAAGGCCCAGGAGGGCAGGGAGCCCCTCAGCAGGTGCCTGGAACATACCGTTTGGTGAGTCCCACAGTCACCTGGCAGAGGACACCAGCTGAACAGGGCCCTCTGGGGACTTGTCCAGGAGAAACGACTCCTTAGCAGGAAGGATGGCCACCCCAGCCGCGAGGGACCTCTGCCCGGGGGAGGACTGCCCACTCTTAAATAAGGCAGCAGGAAGACTGGCCTTGGCGTTAGGAAGGAGGGTCCCATCGAGCCTGGCTGGGTAGGCCGGGCCTGCAGCTAACTCCCAGGATAGGCCCCTCTGCCTCCCCGGCTGTGCACTGGCTGCCTGGACCCCAAATCGAGGGAGGTCCCGGGCCTGGGGCCAGGCTCCCACTCCCACCTGACTCCCCCAGGGCTCCCGCAGCTCATTAATTAGGCAGGGAAGCAGCTGGATGTTGCAAACCCTTCCTTTGTAGAGCTCAGAGCTAACGAGAAGCAGCAGAAGCAGCGCACTGCCTGCCACACCAGCTCCCTCCAGGGGTTGGTATTCCTGCAGCCAGGGAAGCCCCCCGCAGCGAGGGCAGGGCCTGTGTGCAGGGACGCTGCCACCCATGGGCAGTGGCTGCCACCGGGGGAGGTGACAGCATCAGTTCCCGCCCCTTGGCGCCGGTGCACCTGGCTGGGCTCAGAGTGTGCCAAGACCCCAAGCCCTGGGAGCCTGCCCCTCCCTCCCACACCCGCACGATACCCACCAGGAAGTTTCCAGGAGTGTGGCTGGGGTGCCAGGGCGTCCACAAACCAAACGGGGAGGTGTGCCTTTGCCCCCCTGCACGCGAGGATCCTCAGTCCCGGGGGCAGGGCCCAGTCATTATCCTGCGCACAGGGACAGAGTCCCGGGCAGCCCTGCACTCCAACAGGGACCAAGGGGGCGGGGAGGAACTCGGTGCTGGCCCTCACAGCACGCCTCCGGGGCCAAGGCCCTGCTGGGTCACTGACCCAGCCCCGAAGACGGCGTGGGATTCGGGGTGCAGACAACCAGGCCTCGCACGACAACCCGCTGCCCAAGCCCCACGCCCGCCCCGGCCAGGCGGGCCAACGTGGAGCGCTGGTGCCATCTACCGAGGGCCCGCGCCGTGCGGGCGCCGCCGCCACCGAGCCGAGTGGGGCAGGGACGGGCAGCAGCCGGGGATCGGGCCGGGGCTCCAGGGCAGCGAGGAGTACCGAGGCCGCGGCGCGCCCCGACCCCGCGCCTCACCCGCGCCCCGAGGACCGCCGTGGCCCCCGATGGGCGCGGGGCGGCGGGCTGCGAGCGGGGTCGGGCATCAGCAACGGTCGTGCCACGGCCGCTCCAGCCCGCAGCGGCGCCCAAGGATCCCGGCCCGGAGCAGCGGCGGCGGAACCTGCTGGAAGCGGGTCGCGCGCGGGGGCCGCCGCGAGCCGGGCGGAGCATCGAGGGACGGCCGGGGACGGCGCCCGGGGACAATTACCTTCCTTCAGGAACTGCGCGTGGATCACCAGGACGAGGAAGCAGCAGAGCGCGGCCCCGGCCAGTGCCCAGAGCGCCTTCAGGAGCTGCATCGCGGAGTGCCCGCTCGGCCGACGCCCCCGAAGTCGCGCAGCCAAGGTGCAGGCGCCGCATCAGCGCCCCGCCGGGTGCAGCCGCCGCGGCCGCCCGCTCGCGCCCTCCATCCGCCGCCAACGCCGCGCTCCGCCGCGACTGGAGGCGCCACTCCGGGAGGCGATTTGTGTCTTTTCGGGCAGGGGGAGGGGAGCGGGCGCGGGGGGGCGCGGGGAGGGGGCGGGCGGGGGCGGGGAGGTTAGCAGAAAGTCTCGGGCCGCGGCGGCCTCCGCTCCGGCCACTCGGCCACCATCGCGGGCTGCGGGGCGCCGGGGGCCCGGGCGCGGGGGGGCGGCCGCCGCGGCCCCATGAATCAGCCCCGCCACCGCCCCCGGAGCCGCACCGCCAGCAGGGCCCGGACGGCGGGCCGCGGATTGCGCAACGGCCGGCGGCCGGGGGTCCGGCGCGGCCCCTCCTCCGCCTGTCGCCCCCTGCCCGCTGCTTGGCGTCGCCTTCCTCCTCCTCCCCTTCCTCCTCCTCCTCCTCCTCCTCCTCCGCCGCCGCCGCCCGCGCTCGCTCCGGCCCGGGGCTCAGGGGGCCGCCGCGCCGCCGCCGCCGCCGCCGCCGCCGCCGCCGCGCCGGGCCAGGCTCGGGGCCGGGGCTGCGCGCAGGGCGCGGGGCTGCCGCACCATCGCCGCCGCCGGGGCCCGCGCGGCCCGGCCGAGCCCGCCGCGATCGAACTTGCGCGGCTCGGGGCTGGCGGGCCGGTCCCCCCCGGACGGTGGCGGCCTCCGCGCTCCCTGCAGCCCGCGCCTCCGCCGCTGCGGCCGGAACGCGGTCCGGGCCCGGCGCGCCCGCGGCTGCCCGCGCGGGGCTGGCGCTGCCGGTGCTGCTGCCGGGGGCGGCCGCGCCTACAGGTGGGGCCGGCGACGCTGCGCGCCTGGCCGCCCGCGGGACGCTGCTGCTCCGGCCTGGTTGCGCGCGCCCGCCCGCTCGGCAGCGGCCCCTCCGGGAGGCGGCGGGAGGGAGCGCGGCGCGGCTTGCCCAGCCCGGTGGCCAGGCCCGCGCGCCCTGGAGTCCGGCCCGCGCCCGCCGCCGTCTGCGCTCCGCCCGGCCGCGAGCCGCCGATGCGCACTGGGCCGCCCAGGGGACCCCGGGGACCCCGCCGCCCCGCAGCGCCCCCGCCTGGCGCGCCGGCGGTCAGGTGGGGCCGGCCCAGCCGAAAACCGCGGGTCGGGCTCCACCTAGGCGCGCGGGGCCCTCACTGCAGAGCCGCCGAGTTGCGCCCCCCCCCCAGTCCCTTGCACCCCAGGCCCGGAGAGGCGGGGCGCTTGGCCAGGCACAGCCAGCGCCCGCAGCTGACCGGCAGCCGGGAGCCCTCAGAACAAGCTGCGCTTTGGAGGCGTCCTGTCGCTTCTGAAAACAACGCATCTGTGGGAAACACACACAAACACACCCCGTCCCAGCCCACTGTGTGCCCCCCCAGCCGGCTGCCCCACGGCCGAGCGCGGACCATGGTGAACACCACGTCCTGCTCCAGAGCGAACAAGCAGGAGGCACCTCCCCGCCGCTGCCCCCTCCTGCCTTTCGGAAGGAGGGTGTATGTCTCAGGCCAATTTTCCTCTCCACCCTGCACCCCAGAGTGGGGGCACCGGTGTCCTGTTCCTCGGGAGTTGCCCTAGAGCCCAGCACCAGGACCCGTGTGGTAGGCCTCAAGGCGTTTTTGCATGAATTAAATTTCAAATTCCATTGCAAATGTCCAGCAAAGAGCTTTGGACGGAATAGGGCTTATGCTTCTGCCGGAACCTCGGCCCTGGCCTGTGTGGGGTCGGGGAACAGTGACAGCACCCGCCGTGCACAGGGTTCACATACAGGTTGTTTCTTCCCTGCACAGACATTTATGTGCCAGGAGGGGAAGAGGCCAGGCCCTGAAGGGCTCTTAGAGGTCAGATGGATCAAGCCCATCAGTACACATTTGGGGAAACTGAGGCCTGTAGAGGCATGGGGACCACATCAACTAGCAAGTCAAGGGAAGAGCCAGGATTAGCCCCCAAGCTGGATGCTGGCAGCCTGACCCGGCTCTGCCGTGCCTAGCACCTGGTCAGGGCAACAGACAAGCAATCCTCCCGGCACCTGTCCTCAGCCCCCACCCCTGGAAACACCTGTGAGAGACAAGCACGCCTGCCCCAAGTCAGCTCACCTGGGTAAGCGGCCCCAGCCTCACACCAGCCAAGCACAAAGCAACCCCAGACCTGCCCTGGGAGGGCCTGAGCCTTCTCCCCTCATGCAACCCCCCTCCAGACCCCGCTTCCGACAAGCTCCCACCCAGCCCCCTCTCTTCACGCTCCAGACATTCTCGGGTGAGGCTCTACACGCACCAGCCCGGCCTGCCCCACACGCAAAGCCTGCCCTCCGCCAAGGTCACTGGCCTCCCTTCCCACCTGGCACACGGCTCTCCACGACAGAGGGCTCAGGGGTCTTCGGGGTGCTTACCATACATGCACAGCCTTGGCCCCCTAAGGGACCTCAATCGGGTGAGAAACCCCACTCCTGACATTTGCTGTGTCACCAATCAGGTACGTATTATTTGAAATTTTGAAAATAGAAAAGTATTCTAAGTTCACCAGGGGAAATTTTTAAGAACTAACCATTTGGAGGGTCCTTCTGTACAGAGAATTAAAAACGAGGAAGGAAAAGAAAAATAATTCATAAAGAGAGGCATGGCCCGCTAATTTATTTTTAACAGGTGGGGCAGGAAGACCTCTGTGCCTAGTGCCCCCAGGCACCAGGGCCTCGTGTTCCAAGCGCACGTGGCCTCTCTGGCACCTGAACAGAAATCAGAGGTGACAAGGGGAGAATCCATGCTGGCCCCCAAAAGTCAGTTACCAGTGCAGACCAAGGGACCGCAGGGCCATTGGAAACCCAGTTCAGGTGGCAGCACAAGCCTTGGAGCTGGAGAAAACCAACAAAGACCTCAGGAGAGGACACCTGGGTCTCATTAAAACAATATAAAAGACCCTTAAAATATGATAAAACCATAGAGGTGCTGAGGATCAAGGATACCGACAGGAAAGCCCAAAGGGTGAGGGAGCCAGGTGCTGGACCAAAGAGACGCCACCAGAAGGATGCCCAGGTCCCCCGAGGCAGCGCCTTGGTGCCAACAGACGAGGAAGCACGTCCAGGCGCTGGGCTGGTTGGCTGTGCTCCCCGAAGCATGGGCAGGTCTGGCCCCCACTTCCCACACCCCTCACAGCCCCCCAGCACTGCCGCTGTCAGGCAAGTCCGGCCCAGGCCAGATGGGAAGAAAGCCGAGCAGAGAGGGGGGTTCTGCCTTCTGCCCGGGCACAGCCGCCGTGGACGGGAAAGTGTGCATTTCCCTTCAGTCTCTAGCAGAAACCTAACGCCGCCTTCAGTTAGGCACGTGGGCAGTAAGCACAGCAGTTCAGCTGTAACTGTGTCTCTGTCACCAGGAAATCACAGGTATTTTCGTATCACATCACGGCGCGCGCGGATACCCCGCTATACGGCTCATGCGCGCTGTCGCCGCGAATGACCACCGTCCCACTACTTGATGTTTCGTGTCATATTTTCTTAAAGAAGCAAATATTACTCTGCCAAAGTATTTTTTAACATTTAGTTAAACTGTATTTTAACACAGTTGGTATTCTTCGTAAACACATATTTTTGTTTTATTCTGAGATGGGTACCATAGGCTTTACTAGGTTCCCAAAGGGGCCCACGGCCCACCTAAGGCCAGCAACCCGCTGCTCCCGCGACAAAGTCAGGGCCTAAGAGAGAATCGAGTGGGGCAGGGATGAGGCGCTTGGCCATCCGCTCCCAACAGGACAAGCCAGTCCAGGGCAGCACAGTCCCCCAGGAGTGAAATGCACAAAGACGGCCTATCCCCAGGGTGGGGTCTGCCAGGGTCTAGCAACTGTGGGGACCCTGGCTTGTCCATTAGCTCTGTGCTCACAGCCAGTGAGGCCCGTCTGCCACATGCCCTGCCCATTCCTGGCCAAGTGGGACACGGGCTGGGCTGCCCAGGGCAGAGGGGACCCATGATGACCAGTTACTGCACACACCTCAACCTTCATCCCTGCATGGGAATAAAGGAGCTGGCGGGCAGGGTCACTCCGTATTTGCAGAAAGCCAAGGGCAGGAAAGGGGAGGGAGGCTCCTACGCATGTATTTATTCTACACTTGACCCTTAGGGGACAGAAATTATTCAGGGAAAAACAAAGTAATCATAATCATAGTAACTCTAAACAGCATCATTCTCAAAATCTTGTGAAAGAAAAAGGTACCAATAAAAGAAAACCAGGCTCCAGTGAAGAACGGAAACACAGGTATGAGAAAGAACTCTCACAGATTAACGTTATCGACCAATTCCAAGAGGCTGCACCGGAGACTAACACGGGCCGGAGTCGGGGCCGGAGTCGGGACCGGGACCGTGGTCGAGAAGCTCCGCAGGGCACGGAGAACGTGGGGCCAGAGACGGAAAGGAGAGAAAAGTGGAGACATGAAGGGTGTTTCCTGGTGTCCAAATTTCATTTGCTAAACAGTCCAAAAGAGAACAAAGGCAACAAAAAGGAGGAAATAGTCAAATAAACGAGCACACATCTTCAGACCATAGCAACATACCACACTCTGAACAGATCTAGCAGCTCCACCCCTAGATCCAAGCAATGCAGGAAACTCTTAAAACCTCGCAGAATTAAAAAATAAATAGGTAAGAATGTTCCACGGAGTCAAAAACCACCTGTCACTGAAATCTCTCGCGACACTGGCATCCACAGGACAGACGGTGCAGCAGCACCTTCAAGTTCCGACAGGAAAGACCCAGCCTGACTTTCACACCAGCCACGCTGGGGCCAAGCGTCCCACCGATGGGTGCTCAGCAGCCCCGTGTCCTGGTCACATCCCTTATGCAGGACGCTGACCTGGGTGACACGCCAGCAGAGAAAGGTCTCGAGAGACCGGACGTGGGGACATGAGATAAAAGAAAACGCAGCACGTTTGACTAGAAGTGGAATAAGCTGTGGAGAGCAGGCAAACAGGTGTGCCCGGCCTCGATGCCTGGAGGAATCTGCTTCAACTGGCAAAAGGTCTTTGCAGTAAAATGTTGCATCTCCTTCTCCATAGTCCTGGTCACAAACCTCTCCTTATGCAATAATGTTGTAAATATCCTTTATTTCTGTTCAGGTTTTAAAAGCAACATGTTGATAAATCTCAGAAAATTAATAATAGGAGAAAGCTAAATATAAATTCTTAAATCCTGAATACTAAATATTAATTTATAAATATATCTGTGAATGGGTGAGAAAAGGAAGGTTGAGTTTCTGAGGAGAGGTCAGGCCTCCTGCTTCCTTTACTGTGTAGAATGGAAAGTGACAAGGTCCTCACCAGAGGTGACAAAGCGAGAAGTGGAAGTTTGAGTGTGCACTGGCTGTCACGATGTTCGGTAAAAATAAATAAAAAGTATAGTGGTTAGGGCCAGGCAGCACAAGAAGGAAGCTATTAACCGTTCTGTCCCTGGGGTGAGGCTGGGGGCCCGGAAGAGGGAGGCAGAATTTGCTTTTCATTTTGAACCTTCCTTTGTTATCTGGATCTGTGTTTACCATGTGCATGATGCGAGGTTCTGTAACTTGAGACCCAGTATATTAAAAATAATATGATAAATTGTGTGACATTCACATAATGTGGTACTTTGTACTCTCTGAGGAAGATGAGGAAGTGATACATGTATTGGCAAAACTAAACATCACCAAAGCCACGTTTCAAATCAGTGAGAACACTCACCCCCTCTGACAAGCAACGGCCAGGAGGGGAGAAGGGGCGGTGGGACGTGGACCTCGCCTGGTGGGGGAATCCACCCCGCAAGAAGGAGCATCGATACGGCGTCCTGGGAGGGAGGGGGGAGGCGGGGAACTGCCAGGGCGGCGTGGGCAGCAGAGAAGCCCGCACTCCCAGAGGGGGTGTGGGGTGGGAAGAATGCAGCCTCCCCAGGCGTCCGGCACAGGCAGCTCCGTGGGGAGGGGTCTGGGCCCGGGACAGTAGGGTTCAGCCAGTGTTCACCCCAGCCCAGAGACACGAGGAAGGACGCCTGTAGGGGAGGCCACAGCAGCCACTTCTTCCCGGGGCCGGGAAGGAACAGGAGAGCAGGTTAGCAGCGCCCTGGGGAACAGGCTGGCGAGAGCCCCAGGCCCCTGGAGCCCCCAGCCTCACCACCCAAGCTGGAGCGACAACCAGGAGACACACGGGCCGCGTGCACTTCCGTGGCAGCGTCATGGGACCTGGGTCCCATGTCCACAAGAATAACTAATTAAGGCACCGCCTGGCAGGGCCTGGCCCACAGGGACGCAGAAGTCTTCATGGGAGCCTCCGTGGTGCCCCTGGGTCAGGACGGCCGGGTCTCTCTGGTGAGGACGGCCCACGGTGCCATGACCGGAAGCTGCAGCGAGATCCGCAGAAGGGCCTGGACGGGGGAGGAGGAGAGCCGGGGGCTGGAAAGTTGGGGCCGCCACTTCCTGAGACGGGGAGGCAATGGGGACGGGGCGGTCGGGCCAGCGGGAAGGAGGGCTGGTTTCAGAGGGGCTGAGACACGGCGTCTCCTGCAATCTAAGGGGCATCGAGGGCGGGCAGCTGGTGAGTCTGAGCTGAGGGCCAAGGTCGGGAGGTCGAGGGCCACACAGGAGTGTCTGTCGGGGACGGGCAGTGTGGGGTGGGAAGAGACAGCACTGGGCCAGGGCCAGGACCACCGAGGCAGGTCAGGAGATGCCTGGCCTGGGGGGCGGGGCATCCCACCCGCCCTGCTGCTCCCTCAAGACGCTCCTTCCCAGAGGCCTCCCGTGGTTGGTTGGTTTCCAGGCTGGGCAGGTCCTCGGTGGCAGGAGGACCCGTGACCCAGAGGAGAAGACTTCCTGTCTGACACGAGCCCCAGGAAGGCAGGAGCCCGGCCCGTCTTCTGGGCGCACTCTGGGCTTCACCCACAGGTGGCCTGCCCTGGGGTGCCCAGCAAGCCTGGGCCTTCTCACGGGGGGGCCTCACGTGCCCCCCTTTCTCCTGCAAGTGAGAGTCATGAGCACATAGCACAGCACAGGTCCCCGGGTGGGGCCTTCCTCGAGGACTGCTTCGTGCCCGTCCCTCCAGGCCAAAGGCCACCATGGCAGGGAGGAAGGGCTGGAAATCCCACCTGAGCTGCACCCCACGGGTGTGAGGCCAGGCACCAAGAAGACCAAGTCCTGCAAATCAGAACCTGTGCCCCACCCCCGCCGGCTGGCACAGCCCTGCCTCACTGGCGCGTCTGTCCAAGGAGGGACAACGGGAGCCCCACAGCCCTGTGTTGGCGGGGGCACTGTGGCTGCGCCCAGCCCCGGGGAGCACTCTCGTTGCACCACCACCCTCAGTGGAAAGCCCTGGTGGTCCCCAGTGTAAAAGCTGGACTGAGAGAAGACAGCGAGACCCACAGTCCAACTTTTTTCACACACACAGGCACAGCCTGTGGGCTACAGTTTGCCCAAATGAGTTTTTAAAGGTTGCATTAGGGTATTGCTCCTCTTGATAACTGAGCTCCCTAGTGCCCGCCTCCCCATGGCCCGCCCTGGCACTGGCAGGTGCTCCCTCCACCCCAGGTGCCACTTCATGTCGGGCCTGGGCCAGGCCTTGCAGTTTCCAGAAACTGCCACAACTGTATGCTCCCCACGCCCCTCTGAAGCAGAAGTCTGAGTACCCACCACACATGGCCATGTGCCAGTCTTCCCCTGGGAACCCCTCCTCCAAGTAACTGCTACATCCCCGAGCACTTGGCACACCCCGGGCAACTGTCCCCGTTACACACAAAACCGAGCACCTGAGAGTTGAGACGTCTGCCAAGTGCCGCGTCCAGTAAGGGCTTGGCCGGGCCGGGCCCCACGCCCAGTCTGTTCCCCTCCGGCCCTGCCCCTCCCTCTAGGCCGACTCGGGGTTCATGGCAGGTGGGGCCTCCACATCTGTCCCCCACCCACACGAGGAGGCTGAGGGCTCGGGCTCTGGAGACAGGCTGCAGAAGGCTGAGGCTGGCAGCCAGTGAGCCGGGGCAGAGACAAGAGCAAGGGCTTCGGGGTGGGAAGACCCCGGCCGTCTGTGTGACCCGACTGCTGGCCATCATCAGTCTCGCGGGGCCTGGATCCCTCGTTCATGCTCACTGCAAGGACAGCTGCAAGCGCAGGCGGAGAACTCTGCACGCAGCGGACCCCGACCGACGCTGCCTTCCCTCCGTTCCCTTCCATGTGCACGGAAGAGATCTCTGGGGCACATTGTTGTTGGAACCCCAGAGAGCCGTCCCAGCCAGTCCCTGTCTAGGGACACCCCCAGAGGAGAGTCTTTGAGCTCAAGGGAGTCCCCTGGCAGGGCTGACTCTGAGCTGTCGTCAGCCCTCGACATCCCGGGGTGAGCGAGTTCCAGACCCTCTAGAGCAGCGGAGAGGAAGAGAGCAGGGCAGAAGGGCAGCAGATGGAGGGACAGGGGAGGGAAGCCACCCATGGGGAGAGGAAGCAAGAAGACTGGGGCGGGGGTGGGGGGCGCTCCCACTGCCAACCAGCCTCAGATGGCCCAGGCCGTGGTGCGGGCAGGGCCGTGGGCTCGGTCAAACAGACGGATACAGACTTTCCACTGGCTCAGAGTTCAGGCGTTTCACTCTCATTTCTTCCATGGCCTCCTCTGCACCCCCAGAAAACAGAGGTCGTGACCTCATCCTCCACTAGCTGGACCTGGCACCCTGGCTGTCCACAGCGGCCTGGGCCCCCTCACTGCTCGTCGCTCTGCTCTGGGTCACACCAGCCACTCACGTCCAGACAGACCTCTGCCGTGCCCGGGCCCGTCCAGCACCTGGTGTGGGCTCAACTCGGCCAGGGATCCCTGCTCCGCCCTCATCCCAGGAGACCCCACGCCCAGGGCCACACTGCGGCGTCACCCCTGTGCCTGGGCTCCCGGGAACAGGGCCACTGTGAGTGCTGGCTGCACCTGCTGGCACGAGTGTGACCCGTTGCTGAGAACTGAATGAACGGGGACAGGAGGAGGGGCTGGAAGTGGGCGTCTGGGAGGAGCAGGCGTGTCCTCTTCTCCCCTCGGGCCACCGGCCAGCTCTGCCAGCCCGGCTGGCCACTCCCCACAGCGACAGCGGCTCTTACCTCCCACAACCGCTTACTCGCTTTCCTTTTTGAAATTCTTATCTCTTCTCTGCACACATTAACTCACACTTTAGCCGGGCTTAATAGATCCCGTTCACTCAAAGTGGGGATTGCCTTTTGAAAGCGCTTCCTACTACAGCTGGGAGGAACCCCCTGGTCCGTGGGGACACCTGGTGCCCCCTGGTCCCTGGAAAAAGCCCTGCACACACAGGGCCTCCCAGTGGCCTCGGAGGGCCACACGGGCAGGGCCCCGGGGACACTACCCCAGTTAGCACTCAGTCTGCCCCTCAGGGAAACAAACAATTTTGTTGCTGTTTAAAAAAATTATTTCCTGTTAAAATATCCCCAAGGAAATGAAATCAAGTTGAAGCTGTTTTAACCCTAAATCTGGACATTACATTCTTCAGAATATACCCCGGAGCAGCACTCGATGGGTGGACAAGGCCCTGTCCACAAAGACATCTTTGTGACAACAAACGCTGGAGACAAGGCCAATGCTCTCTGACGGGGAACGGGGACACAGTGTGGCGAATCCACAGGATGGATGTGGCAGAGGGAAAGTATGAGCTAGACCCTGATGTCCCCAAGTGCAAATCCTGGAACCACAGCGGTGAGCGAAACAGAAGCAAGCGCAGAACCGTGTGACATTATGAAAAGGTACCAAGGATTTCTCGGGCAAGAGGAGGGCAGAGCCTGTCATGGGCTATGAGCTTTACACGCCTCATCATTAGTTCTCGCAACAGCCTTCTGGGGCACAGATGCCTCATTTACTGTTGCGGAAACTGAGGCTCAGGGAACTCAGCAACTGCCTAAAGCAGCACAAGGAGAAGCTGGGCTAGAGCCAGGCCCACCTGGGCAGCCCTTGCCACCTCCCTGGAGAGGCAAAGCATCATCACAGGCCCCCTTCACCTCTCCACTTACCCACTTGTCCATCCATCCATCCAATATCTACCTACTGATCCATCATCCATCCATCCATCCATCCATCTATCCACCATCCACCCATCCATCCATCCACCCATAATCCATCCATCATCTACCTATCATCCATCCATCCATTACCTACCGACTGATCCATCATCTATCCATCCATCTACCCATCTATCCACCATCCATCTATCATCCATCCATTATCCACCCACCATCCATCATCCATCCATCCATCTATCCATCTACCATCCATCCATCCATCCATCCACCATCCATCCATTATCTACCCACCATCCATTGTCTACCCATCCATCCATCCATTATCCATACATCCATCATCCATCCATGGATGCACCTATCCATACATCTATATATCCATTATCCATCCATCCATCCACCATCCAACCATCCATCCACCCACCCGTCACCTATCCATGCATCAATACACCCATCCATACACCCATCCATACATACATCCATCATCCATCTACTTATCTATCCATCATTAATCTGTCCAACCATCTATCCATCCATCCATCCTTCTGTCCATTCATCCATCCATCCATCCATCCATCCACCTAGCCATTCTTCTGTCTCTGGCTTTGGTCCAGGTAAAGAGCATCCAGGAGACAATAAAACCCAGACCTGCCACCCCGAGCCACTGCTCCAGGGCAATTCTAGCCCCACAAAGCAAGATCCATGACTGAGGCCAACACGTGTGCTCCTGAGAGCTGAGCACAGGGTTGGGGTGGGGGCAAGGCATGGGACATCCTCTCAGTGGCGCCAGGGCAAGACAGAGCTCTAACATGGCAGACAGACGTTCAGAAGCTGAGATCTGAGAACAGCAAATCTTCTGCGTGGATGCCTAAAAGCCTCCAACTGAGGGCCCAAATACCAGCTCCTTCCCAAAGCACATACAAGCCAATCAGGCTGAGCTAGGCAGAGCTAGAAAGAGTTACAAGTTGGTGGCACAGGCATGTTGAATATTTCCTTACATGTTGCTAGGAATGGACTAGCATGTGCCTCCAAAACTAGAACAAGAACAATACCCCACAGCTGGCTGCTGTGATAAGGGGTTTACTCTCTATCCAGTGTGAGTGCCTGAATCTGGGGACATCTATGTTCCCAGCCCTCTATCCACAGTGAGGAGAGCCACACTCCTGTCCCCTGCAGCGGCACTGGGAGTGCCACGCCCACTGTGCCTTCTCAGGTTCCAAGCCCCGTGGGGTGCTTGGCCGTGACAGTGGGGTCTTTTCGTGTTCCCTGGACCAGTCCCAAACCTGGGCCCACACGGCCTTGCATGGGCTGGGTGTCGGCTCCCTCCTGCCCCTGACCGCAGCCCGTCTGCCCCCGGAAGCTCCTCCCACCACAGTGTCCCATCCCAGCCTGGCCCCAGAAGGCAGCGTGCAGAGGAGACAGCAGCGTGGGCCTTGACCCCAGTTGCCTTCCTCTAGCCCCTCCTGGCTGTGGGCAACAGCTGCAAACCCCCAGCCTGTGCTCCGTGGCCCATCCCACAGGGCTGCTGCGCGGGGCACAGGGGGCACCGCCCAGCTGCTGTGACAGTTGTGATGGGCTGAACTGAGGTGAAAGGTCCACTGAAGCCCCTGGGCAGTCCCTTGCCATGACATTAACGTCCGCTCCTCTGTGACGTTTGAGGGCCAGCACCTATATGTTGGGCCTAGCAACTTCCTCCGACGTTCCGGCCCTTTCTGCCCATGGAGCAGGCTGAGGTCCCGGGGTCAACGGCCCCTGCAAGGAGCAGCCCTCAGCCAACGCCCGTGGCACCGGCAGCAGCTCCACACCCCTCCCCCAGCCCCCTCCAGGAGGACAAGCCAAGAGGTCCACGGTCTGCCCAGAGTCCCCCACAGGCTGAGAGGCTGACCTTGTGGGTGGACAGTGACCAGACCACACAGGGCAACAGAACTCTGACCCACACCTCTGCTGCCATCAGCCCAGAGAGCCAGCACACAGCAGTGACCGCCACTTCCCTCATTTCCGTCCCATTGTCCAACTCAGGGCCAACCAGGGAAAGCCCAGCCTGGCCCCGACCGCTGGTGGCTGCTCTGCCTCCCCAGGCCTGGCCCCTCAGGACAGCCCGGGCCACCCCATTCACGCTGAGCTTCCCTCTGCCCCGCCTGCCACGGAGCTCCAGCAACGGCCATCACTTGTCCCCTCTGACGCCATCCCCTCTCTCCTCACTGCCCAGTGTGTCCTGGTGACGAGCCACCTCCATGCACTGCTCTCCCCACCCACCCAACGTCCTCTTGCCCTGAACACACCACGTGCTTGCTGGTCTCCGCTCTGCTTTTGGGGGCCCCACACAAGCCACCCCTTGTGGTACAGTGCACAGTTTGTAGAGAGGATGGCTGGGGAGGGCACTTCTGTGCAAGATGGTGGTTTCAGGCTTCAGGTAGGTGGGGACAGGTTCCAGGACACCCTGGGCCTGGTGGGGGCCTAGAGGGGGTCTGGACCAGGCAGACCGCGGGAAGTCAGCCTTCACTTACGGCAGGGTGGAGTCAACGCTGCCACCTGGCATCTGCCCTCCTCCCCTGGGGCAAGCTCTTGACCCTTGACCTCTAGGACCTCAACCTAAAAAGCTGGTGTCCTGCCAGGAGCCAAAGCCCCTGCCACACTGCTCAGTGAGTTGGAAGCGCGACAACAGGCCCCATGGTCCTTGCTGTGGGAGGTAGCAGCCCCTTGCAAAGCCCGGCGGGGGCGGGGAGGCAGTGCAGAGCCAGAGCCCCTCTGGACACCAGGCCCCCGTCCCACAGGGACACGCAGGAGCCCAGCCACCCTGGCTCCAAGTGCCCCCTGCACGGCCAGGGCTGGCTCTGGCTTGTCCTGACCCCAGAGGCGTTCAGTGCTCAACCTTCAAGCTGCCCGGGAGGCCTCACAGCCCATTCAAAGCCCAGGGACTGTCCCTTCTCCTTCTAGCGTAAATGCCCACTGCTGTCCAAGGGAATGTACGTAATGAGCCCCCGGGGCGAGGCGGGCCACTCGGCTGCAGGACTCGTGGGGCCACACAAAGGCCAGGCTGAGAACGCGGACGGGGCAGCCGGCACTGGGCGCTAAATGTCAGAGGAACGGCTGAAGGCCAAGGGCGGCTGTGCAGCCGCAGGGGGCACGCGGGAGGCTCCAGCCAGGCCTGCTAGGTGTGGGGGCAGCCCGAGGGCGCAGGCCAGCAGCACCCCCCCCCCGCCCCGGCCTCCCGGCACCGTCACCCGCACTAGTGGCCCCCCGGGGCCTCCAGTGGGAGCCTGCAGCAGATAAGTGGAGGTACTGCGTGGTCTGGGGGGGTTTCCAAAGCTTGCAGCTGGCTTCCTTCTGTGGATGGCAGAACTGTCCACAAGAAGGGGCATCAGGGAGCTAGACCTGACCTGCCTTAACCCCACTGGTAGCCAGAGACCAGTACCTGGGGGACAACTGTCCTGTCTGTTGGTCAAGGACACCTTCAAGGCTAGGGGATGCCGTCCTGGAAGGCAGCATCAGCAGGGTCTGGAGGAACCTGGGGCTGTCACTTGGCCCTGGGGGCCCCCGTGGGAGCCAAGCCAGCCCTGCCCCCACCCTGCGCCCGGCGCCGTGATCCAGAAAGGCCTGGGGCATAGAGCTGTTGAGAGCACGATGGCCGTAGCAGTGGTGACAGCAGCAGTGGCGGTGGCCCGAGAGCTGCCTCCACTCAAGTCGGGGCTCACTCTGCGCCAGGAGCGAGATCACACCCCAGCCACGAGGTAGGTGCTGTCACTGACCCCTGAGGAGAGGAAACGAAGGCCCAGACCACTCAGGGACCCGCCACAGGGCAGGATGTCAGAGGCCATGTGGACAGACAGGACTTGGTGTGTCACCTGTTCCCGACGTGCCCGGCATGGGACTGGCCCAAGCAGCCGCACTGGGCACGGGGAACGTCCACTTCTAAATAACGCCGCAGCCCAGGCCAGCCACTCAGCCTCCGTCCAGAGCATCAGAAATGGTTTATCGATTTTTAAAAACCTGGAGAAGCATTGTTGGTGTGAGTTCGTCACCACCCACTGGGCCCGGCCGTCCGACAGGGTCCTGGGCTTCCGGTGCCGCAGTCACCAGCTCAGTCACAGCAAAGGCCAGCGGTCTCTGCCCTGCTGACCTGGGGGCCACCGCGAGGAGCAGAACAGAAAGCGGGTGTTTGTTTCAGACACTGTGACGCGCCCTGGCCCTGAGAGATCAGACACCAAAGTCTGGCTTCCCGGTTGCCTGACAAACACCAAAGGCAGGAACAGAGGAGACTCCTCCCCAGACCACCCCACGCCGAGCGCCACCGCACGCCGGCCGCGGCAGCAGAGAGCGGTGAGCGTGCGCAGGGACCCGACTCCACTCAGCAACCTCCTCGCCGGCTCTGGGGACGTGCCCTGTGGGTGATCTGCTCCAAGTGCCCAGGGCACCGCGGGCTCAAGTCCCCAACAGGTGCCACGGCTACTAAAACACATCATGTCACTTCCAGGGAGGGACACATTCAAAACCAGGATTTGATGTGTCCGTGAGTGAAATGCCAGGCATTTGAGAAACGCGCAGGGCGAGCGGCCGCTGAGTGTGTGCCCGGCAAGCGCAGACGGCGACTTGCCGGCTCCGCAAATTGCACATAAGCTCCCATCAGGATGCGGCCGCAGGAGCCACGGCGCGGTAATGAGCACACTGGGATGTCGCAACGGCGGCACAGATGAGAATGAAAGGCACAGGCCTGGCCTGTCACCCGCCTGGGAGTTCCCGTCACCCTCCCTGCTCCCAGGAGCCTGGGCTCGTCCCGGTGCGGAATCTGGCGGAAATGCAGCAGGGAAGGAGGTCACCCCCGCCCTCCCACAAAGGGCACCTGAGCCCTGCTGCGGGCAGGTTGGGGAAGGGGCTCCGTGGTGACTGGACTTTGCTAAGACAGTCTGGGGGTGACTCTTCCATGGGGCGGTGGCGGAGGTGCCCTGGCTTCAGGACCTGTGCTGCCAGGGTCGGGGGAAGTGAGGGAAGGGCCTTGCCGAGGCTGGGCTCCCACCCGCCTCCTGGATGTCGCCCAGCAGCCCTGTCGGTACAGACACTGGCGGCTCAGGAGGGTCCAAGGGCCAGAAACCCGGGCTCCGGCTCCGAGGACGTGGGATGGAGGGAAGCAGAGACTGAAGCCACAGCGTGACGTAGCCCCAGTCAAACCCTAAAACGAGGTCCCCTTCAGCAGCATGTGGCAGCCAGGGCCGGCTGGGGAGGAGTCTGGCCACAGGACCCCAGGTAAGGGGCGGGGCTGGTGGTGCCTGCTTCCCTGCCTGGGGGTGTCCCTGGGAGCAGCCTCAGTGGCACCAACGTCCCTGCCTGCCTCACTCCCACTCGGGGTCTGTCTGCAGGAACTGCTTGGCCTTGGCCGTGGCCACGGCCCCATCACACCTGCTCAGACCTGCTGGGCGCCAAGCCTCACTCCCACCCCGTGGACCCCAAGCTCCTGCGGCCCCGGCTCCTGGTGGCCGTTCCCAGCTTCCGTGCACAGACGGAAGAAGGTATTCCAGCGTGGGCCTGCGGGAGAAGCACCCCTCCCCGGGTGAATACAGATGGCAGAGGCTGATTTAAATAAATCTATTAATTATCCGCAGCTTAGCATGTGTGTGTATGTGTGTAAGCTGCAGCTCCTAAATAATGTAATTTCGGAGCCTCAGCATCCATTACATTTAATTACCTCTCCCTGTGGTGCGCAGGATCGAGACGCAGCCGTACCCGCACCGGTCCCAGGAGCCCTGCGAACCCCAGAGGGGCTGCTCTGCGGGAGGGGCCGGCCAGGGGCCCGGGGGCGCTGGAGCAGGGCCGGAGCAGGTCCCCAGGGCCCCGCCTCTTCTCCCAGGACACACCCAGCCCCTCTGCCCCGCGCTGCAGGCCACAGCAACGGCACATCCACTGCCAGCCTAGGAGCTCACGGAAACTGCCGGCACCCAATGTCCCCTGAAGGGGCAGGCGACAGAGTCTGGGGTCTTAGCCAGGACCCTGGCTCCCAAGGTCACCTGTGGACCCCACCCAAGCGCCACAGGGAGGGAGGCCAGGAGATGAATGTCAGCCAAGGTGGGGCCTCCACCCCTCAGGGCACCAGGCAGGGGCCACGCCAGCCCCGCCCAGTGGCTCCAGGGGAGTCTGGGGCGGCTGTGTAGCCCGGGGTGACTCCCGGGGGCTTCCTCAGCTGCAGCTGGAGGGGCTTGGATGAGGTGGCCCCAGCGCAGGGCCGGTCCTGGGCCCTGTGGGTGACGTGGGTCACTGGCTGCAGCAGGCCTCAGACTCCAGGGCACCCACGTCGCAGGGGCGCACCCAGGCCCCGCTGTTGCTCTGGGAGGCGATGCCCTCCCGAAGTCCCTCTTGGGAGGGCCTGGGCCCCACCAGCCGCAGGGGCACAGGGAGGCTCGGCTGGCTCTGCTGGGGTGACAGGGCACGCTTAGAGGTCAAAGGGATGGGGAGGAGAAGGAACAGGAAGCCTGGAAGCGGCCACACTGCCCGGGATCGCACAAGCAGCCCTGAGCCACCAGCCAGCGTCCGCCCCTTCATCCATCCACTCCCCTGCCCACAGCCCCCAGCCCATGTGCCAGGCCCAGCTGGCTGCCGAGGACACGGCAGAGAGTGAGGCAGGGCAGAGCCTGGGGCTTGTGGCCCCATGACGGGGTCCTCTGTCCTCCTTCTGCTCCCGCTGAGACGATAGTGACCGGAGTATCCGTCTCCTGCCTCCACCCCCGGGACCCTCAGGATCGCGGCTTCAGTGGCCACACGGCCACCCGGGGCCTGTCCAGGAACTCCCGAGGATGCAGAGTGGCCACCCCATGAGGGGCTTGGGGGACTCACTGTCTGTCCCAGTGTCTCTGCAGGGACAAACACGCACACACCCACATGTGGGAAGGAGTGTAAAACTACCACTCCCAGGAGAGGATTATAGGTTTGAAGACAATCTCAGCATTTAATAATTTTTAAATTATATTTCAGACACCTGGGAAATTTTGAAATAATAATAATTTGGAGGTCTAATCTGTTAAAACAATAGCTTTTAATATTCATTTGTTACTGGCAATAAATGGCCATAATAATTTGATGATTAAGCTGCTGTGACCTTCATTGAACCTTAACAATTCTCATTTGCATTCTCATTAAAATGACAGTTTCAGTCTCATTCTTTGAAATCCGTAATACTCTCCTTTCCAGAATTTCCAAAGCCTCCCTAAAGAGTAATTAACTCATGTGATTAAAAATGTAATATGTTGGGAACATTTTTTACTTTATGAAGGTAGCAGGTTAAAAGTTTTAATATGCACTATATTAATCATAAATCATTTTGATTAAAAAAACTTACAGAATGAGAAGTAAATGGGAAAGCTTCATTGTCAATGTTGGATTATGATAATTTCTTTCCTATCCTAATTTTTATTAATGGGAAAAAATGACGGGCTGAACTAGCCCGTCAAACTCTTGCACCTTCGGAGCCGGCAGCCCGGGCTCCCGCGGGCATTTCCCAGAGATGCCGCCCGGCTGTGAGCCCTCCCGCCGGCCCGGAAGACGCTTCGCCCGGCCCCCCAGGGACGCAGCGAGGCCCCGGTGGGAGGTGAGCCCTGCTGACAGCCACCAAGGACAGGGCCTGGGAGCGGGAGCCAGATGGAAAGGAAGATGCTGCACCTCCCTTTCCACTCTGGGGGAATCCCCACATCTTTGATGCTCACTTTCGGGGGACAGTGGCCTGGACAAGCGCAAGTGTCCACACCAGGGAAGGCCAAGGGTGTCCACCTACGAGCATCACACATGCTCCGGGGCCAGGCTCTCAGCCAGACTCGGGGCCCTGAAGCGCCCCCCGAGCGAGGAGCAGCCCAGACTGCACAGAGGAGGGCCTGGCTGTACCCAGAGTCTGGCAGCCAGGGAGGGGGCACCGCCCAGCCGGAATGGGAGCCCTGGGGTGGGGACCGGCCTGCACCTTGGTGGGCGCAGATGTGAGCCAGGGACATGGCAGGAACCTTCCAGAGTGTGGTTCCCGCCACCTCGCCCTGGAAGGGGAGCAGGCCCACGGGCCCTGTGATCTGTCCCGAGACTCGTCCCGGCTGCCCCACCCTCTTCCACCACGCTGTGTCCAAATGCGCTGGTCACCTGGTGCACTCAGGACTCCTGTGACCCAGACCTCCTCCTGGGCGCCCAGGGTGTGGCCAGGGAAGCCTGAGCGTCCATCCGACCCTCCCTCCATCCTACTCCCTGGTGCCTGGGGACCTCGGGAGGGTCTGTCCTTGCTCAAGGTCGTGAGGATGTAGCCGGGAACATGGCTGAGCCCACCCGCATTTGCTCAGTCTTCAATGCAGCACCAGGGAATGGGAACCGCCACGAGACGCAATAGCAGGAGAGTACAGGGCAGCTGCCTCCAAGTCAGGGTGGTACTTCTTGGAGGAGGCGGCATTTGAGGGAAGCCAGGACTGCACAAGTCATGAAGATATCTAGGAAGGAATGTTCCAGATGAAGGCAGCAGCAGGGCCTGAGACGGGAGCGGGGTGGAAGGGACTGGTGAGATCAACTGGGGGCTTGCAGGGTGAAAAATGAGTGAGTGAATGAATGAATGGGGGGTAGGCAGGCGGCCGCTAGCTGTGAGCAGGTGAACGGGCAGGGCTCAGCACCCCCAGGCCGGCCCCAGAGCTCCACCTCGGGACGTCCCGCAGGCCCCGCGGCCTGGGATGCCCACCCAGGGCCCAGCGCCGGGGCTGGCTCTCTGTCCCCTCCTGCGGGAAGCCGGGAAGCCCAGAGTGGGCGCGACCTGAGCCTCTCGTCTTCCCTGGGAGCCCGGCCGGCCCCTCTGAGGATGACAAATATTTGTTTAAGGTTTTTCCGATTGTCAGTGTGATAAACGGACCCTTGACAAAATCAATGCATCAAGTAAGCCGAGTTAATCTGCAGGGGCCTCCGAGGGGATGCCCCACGCTGCCCGCAGCTCGGAGCCCCAGGGGCCGGCGGTGATCGATCGTGCTGGCAGAGCCGGGCTGAGGCTGCGGGTCTCCCGCCTGGGACGGCGCAGGGTCCTGACCAAAGCGGGGAGCTGCCTGCCCCGGGGGTCCTGCCAAGACCCTGAGAAAGAACGGCCCGGCTCACGGGCTGCCCACGAGGCCCAGCCCGCCCTGCCCGTTCAGCCCCAGCCGGATCGTCAGAGGGTTTGTTTCCTGAGCCAGAGGCCAGTCAGGTTCCCTGAGAGCTTGAAGCCAGCGTCCCTTCCCTCCTCAAGGAGGAACTTCCGTGCTGCGCCCGGGACGCCCCTCCCCACCCGGGCGAGGTGCACTCTGGCCGGTGCCTCCGCGGGAGGGGCTCCCTGGTGGTCCCAGGAAACCACGAGATGAGGCTCACGGTGACCAGGCTGGCACCAGTCACATAGCAGGGGTGGGGGTGACACCGGAGGCTGTGTTTCCAGAGGGAGAGACGGTCAGGACAGAACCTCCAGCCTCTGCGGACGACGGAGCCCGCTCTGCCTCCCACGCGAGCCTTGTGTCCTCCATCAATTTTCCACGGCGACCCCGCTCCCTCCACGGCCTGGGAAGCTCCTCGTTTATCTCGCAGCGCTGCCGCCAACAGCTTCCGCTCGCACGCGCCCCAGTGGGGGCCTTGGCCACCAGGACCACGGTGGCCGGTTCTCCCGGACGAGGCCAGCGGGTGCCCGAGGGTCCCGCGTGGCTGGCGTCTCCCTGCCTGCTCCTGCCTTCCCGGATGCCGCGGCCCATGAGAGAGACGCCAGGGCACCGCCCACCCTGCGGCAAGTGCACATAGTTACACACACACCTCAGAGACAACACTGGTGACACGGCCCAACCCGTCTATATTTAGAGCTGAACTTTAAGTCAAATATCAAGGAGTTCTGGAGCAGAATTCCTGATGGGCTGGGCTCTCCCCTCGGCATGTGCTTGGAAAACTAGTGAGCCTGCTGTCGCGGCCCACGGCCCAGGGCTCTGTCCCCGTTCGTGCAAGCCCTTCAGCTGGCTCCTGCCCCGGGAGGTGAGGCGAGGAGACAGGCCTGTTCTCCGCGCTGAGGCCGACACGGGGTGGGCACCAGCCACGGCCACGCCAGGCCTCGGGGTCGGAGCTGAGATGCACGGCCCTGGGCGAGCTCGGCCCACGGCGCAGCGGCTCCCAGCCTGCCAGGGGTGCCCAGGCCCCTGCGAGGCCGGGCTGAGGGGTCCTCCATGTGGCCGTGCTGTCAGGGGCCACACTGTCACCGGGATCACCTCCAAAAGCATGAACGGGACCAGCTGTGACCTGACAAGGGCAAGTGACCCCCAGGAGGCACCTGCATCTGCGGAGCTGTGGCTTGCCTGGCAGTGCCATTGCGTCCCCTTCTCCCAATGCCACCACATGGATACGATGAGCGATATTTAAACTCACATTAGGACCACTTCCTGAACTGCACGTGGGCTCGTGTGCTGCCCAAGGTTCAGACCAGCACGGGCCTGGAACTCGCCACCCACCTCCCGGCCCTGCATGGCCCGCACCTGTCTAGTGCCCAGACGGGACCCGGCGTCCCCAAGTGCACACTGTCCCCAGCACTCATTGATGGCTCACGTGACTCAAACACGCCGACGTGCGGCATCGATACCAGGCCTGGCCTGCAAGTCCTGGGCACTTGCTCTCCGGTGACTGTCTAGGGAGAGGGACGGCAGAGAAATGGGACCAAGAATCCTGCATTCGGCTCATAGAGTGAGACTCATCCAGCCGAGAAAGGATAATGTGTGTTTCTCTTCATATTTCCACTTAGGAGAAAATTTATAATGAAACTGACAGCGTCATTTCATGCCAACGAATTTATATTTTACGTCTGAAAACTCTTCTTTAGGTCACTTTCATTTCTATAAGGAATTTCTCTGTGGCCAAAAGGTTCTTTGCAGCAACGGTGTGGTGGCATCACACAAGCTCACCCCCAGAAGACAACGAGCTCAGTGACACCGACTGACTTCAGGCCAGCGCCCAGCCAAGCGATTACCAAGCGCTGGCATGTGCCGGGTGCCAGAGGGGGCAGGACGGAAGCAGGCGGGACCCATCCCCAGGGTGGACCACTGCTGGAGCAACACCCCCTGCTACCGTTGCTGGTGCTGGGCTGCCCGTGGATGCTGCAGCCGGGGTGACCTGATGACCTGTGGGTGCAGACAGACGCCCACCTGAGCCAGGCCTGCCCCGCGAGGGCACCCTGAGCCCAACCCACACCCGGGATTCCCGCCCGAGCTCAGCAAAGCCGTGGCCAGTCCACGCCTGCCCTGGGGCCGGGAGCCGCGTGGTGTCTGGCCCGGCTGCAGCTGCCCGACGGCTTCCAGTGGCGTCTCGAACCCACTGAGTTTCTGCTTTGTTAGACGCATTTCTGTGGCAATAGCTGATAGAATGAGGCACTTAATTCCCAAAATGCACAGACTGGCTGAGAATTCAAGCGGTGACCTGAAGAACATGGCAGCCGCGGCCATCCCCACTGCCCACGGCGCGCAGGGCAGGAGGGCAGGGAGAGTGTGGCCAGGACAGTCAGGGAGCTTTTGGAAACGTGGCCACACGTGGCATTTCCAGCCACGTCCTCACTGCATTGACTTGTGAGAACAAGCAGCTCCACCGGGGACCCCCAGGCCAGGGGCCGGCCACGGGGGCTGTACAACCCGTGCCGGGGCAGGGTCCCCTCTGGGGGCTCTTGGGGCCTCGGCCTGCCCAGCTGTGGCAGCTGCAGCCACGTCTGCCAGGGCTGGGGGCTTGGGGTCACCGCTCTGCTTCTGTGACATCAGGAAGGCCAGGCAGTGAGGGTGGCATGGGCCAGGGCCCACAGTGAGGCTCTAACGAAGCCTGCCTTGTTTGAGCCCGGCTCTGTCGCTAACCAGCCGTGGACTGCCGGGCTCTCTAGCTAACGCTGATTTTTTCAGCCTTCTCTACCGCTAACACGAGACGAGGAGGATGGATCTTAGAGAGGCAGCTTTCAAACGGGATCCCTGGAGAGCGGTGGGGAAACTGAGGCCCACCCTACAGCTTCTGACTCAGCAGGTCTGGGCGGGCTGGAGAATGTGCATTTCTAACATGTCCCCAGGCCTGATCAGGTCACCGGGACCCCACTCTGGGAGCCGTTGGCTTAGAAGGCTGCTGTGGAAGTGAAACCAGACGTGTCCGTGACGTGGGAACCAGGCAGCAGCACGCGGGTGGAGGCCGGAGCGAGAGCCGCTGTCACAATCACCATGGTCACGGCACAGGGAACGGCCCCCCCACTGCTCAGGCACGGGCCCAGCAACCCGGCCCAGCGCGTCCGCCCTGCCTCTCACAGGGGCCTGGTTCAGGGCTGGTGCAATGTCACAGGCAAGGTTCTCAGTTCCCTCCTGCAAAGAGATGGGGATACCTGGGAGGGCTGGGTTATGGGGCACCCCTGAGGCCCCAAGAGCTCCAGACAGTTCCAACCAAGGGGCCCGATGGTCCCGTGAACCACTCAGGGATGCCTCGGACCCGCCTCGGCACGCGGTGCACGGGCGGAGGGAGGTGGGCGCGGGCGTCGAGGTGGCACACGGGCCGCCAGCCTCCCGTGAGCGCTTTGGCTGAAACCTTCCTCTGCCTTTTCATTTGAAAATATAGATACCATCAGACATTTTGATCATTTCTATTTTTGTTTCTACGCTTCAATTTTGGCAGTCCTCTCTTGGGAGCTGGGGGGGGAAACACATTTTTCTCTACCACTTTTAATCTTCTTTTATTTATCAAACTCAGCTCCTCTCTTGGTAGATTAAAACGGACTTGGACAGAGTCTGCAAAAACAAACTCTTAAAGAAGACGGAGATTGAGTCTGGCCAACCGGCTACGTTCAGTCCTTGCTGGACGGAGTTAAGGCGGTTGGTAGTAACGGCCTGTTGCCATGCATGGCCGCCACGGCAAGACGGTGGGGCCGCGTCAGGGCGACCGGAGCCAGGGATTTCGGGACTCACCCAGCAGGATCTTTGCAGAACTGCGGAGAACGTCTGGGTGCCGAACGCCGTGCCGGGCACTGGGTGGTGTGGCGGTGTGCCCACGCCCCGGGGGGCCTGGAAGCTGCACCCACAGAATCAGGACGAGGAACCACCAGGCTCACGGGCCGCCTTCTCGCCCCGGACTTTCAGGAGACGGTACGCTGCGCTGGCCACTGCTCCGCCTCTGTCCCCACCACGCCACACGGCCGGGACAGCCGGGCCCCCACTGGGCTCTTCACACTGGACATCTCCTCCACTGAGAGGGCGGGGAGTGTCCCATGGGTCACTGGGGGTCTCCCAGGGCCACCCAGAAATGTGGCAAGGAGGGAGGCGGCCATCGGAAAAGCATGCAGGGACTTCCCAGACCAAGAGGTGTTAGGCCACAGGGTGGCCGTGGCCGGGGTCCTGATGATGGTGAGCCCGTAAAGACCAGGGAGCTGGGACAGCCAGAGAGGGGACGGCACCTTCCACAACGTGCACAACTGCTTAGGACCCGAGACTCAGAACCTCGTGCAGGGAACGAGGTCGCGATTTCTGCCAGAATTCCTTCTCCTGCCCGCTGCACCTTCCGGGCTGGTGAGGCTGTGGCTCCCACAGGAAGGGCACTGACCGCCGGGCGGCTGCTGCCCATGGGAAAGTAGGTCCACGCCCCCCTTTCATCCAAACCCTTTGGGGCCCGGGATGGGGTGGATTCAGGCTCGGCCCCCACCGGGTCCCTCCCCGGGTCCCTCCCCAGGTCACTCTCAACCACAGCAGAACACCCCAAACCTTGCCTCCTTTGCAGGCCACAGCCAGCCTGAGGTTCACAGGGCCGCCTCAGGTTATGGTGAAAGCTGGAACGCAGGAAGTTCCCAGAGAGGGCTGCCCTCCGCGCAGACAGGTGACGGGACCCACGGCCAGTCACATCGGCAGGCGGCTCACGGGGATGCAGCACGTCCTCAAAGTCAGTGCCCAGTGCACACTGGGGCTTTAAAAAGTGGGTGCAACTGCAAAGACTCCCAGGCACAGCCGGCGCCCGCTCTCCCAGCCCCGGAGGAAGCTGGCGTGGCGCTGATGGGATTGGCGCTGCGTCTCCACCCCCCCCCGGCCCCCCTGAACAGCGCCCACGCCGGTGTTCGGCACAGAGGCCTGCACATTTCAATATGACGCTGCCCTGTCAGATGCCACCTCGATGCACGGTTTGAGGGCACCCCTGGGAAACCCAGGACCAGTGCTGGAGCGAGGATGCCAGCCTGGAACTGTCCCCAAACCAGTGGCATGAGTTTGTCCCGTGCCAGCCCCCTCCTGTAAAATGGGAAAGTGCCACAGCGATGTAGCGGCCAGGACCCCCACTCTGCCCACCCGGGGGCTTCGTAGCCGGGCCTGGCCGCGTGACAAGGAAGTGCCAGTGTCACAGCGGGTGAACGGCGGTGGCCACGGGGAAGCAGGCGGCATCCTGACGCTGTGCAAAGCCCTGGGACCCGCCGCATGGCACGTCCGGCTGCCAGGCCTGGTGCGCAGGGCACGCGGGAGTGCTGGCCCCACTGGGTGCCCAGGTGCCCACGGTGCCGGCCACACAGCCACTGATACACGCCCACTGCTGCGTCCTGAGTCCCGGGTGTGCGTCGCCGTGAGGGACCAGCTCCAGCCCTGACGCTCGGTCCTCACCCCTGGGGTCTGCTGGAGCCCCCCGGGGTCACTTGAGCCTCTCCAGGTGGGCAACGGAGCTTCCTGGGGGGATCTCACAAACCAGGACGCACTCCCGGGGGGGGGCTGCCACCTGGCCCAGACGCACGGCCCCCCTGGGGCCCAACCCCCACACGGGTCCGCAAGAAGCCCCTCCTGGCCTGGGCTTGGCAAAAGAGGGGCCAGTCCCCCCAGAAAGGCGAGGGCACAGCAGGCCTTGGGGGGCAGGAGGGAGGCGGGGGGCCACACCCGCGAGGCCCGGCCTTCCCAGCTGCAGACCCACCATCTCCGCTCCAGACCTCAGCGGGCACCGGCCCTGGGTGACACCTGCCTCGGTGAAGGAGGGTGGCCTGCCCCTGAGGGCCCGCTGGGAGGGAGGCTCTGCTGGAAGGTCAGCCCCCGCCCCGCCTCCCCGGTGACATTTCCTCCAGAGAGTGGCCGGAAAGGTCACCTCCCTGCCACTCAGGCCGGTTTCATCGCCATGATTACGGTTTATGATCCTTTTATGGAGATTTTTGTCTTTAGGTTCCACAAATGTTATTGCAAGAAATGAGTCCGGCCCAATCTCTGCCCCGGGGAGGGGACCGCGTGGCTGCCGGGTGACTGGTAAGAAGAGCCAGCGCCTCCTACGGCCCCGCGGTCCACAGACCTGAGGTCAGTGCCGTGGCCCCGTGGCCTCCAGGAAACGCTTTGGCGACACAGGCCACGGAGACAGTGTGGGAGGGGCTGCGGGACACGGACCCCGCCCCTCAGTGTGCCAGACACTGCCTACCCAGCCCCGCCGCGGGGAAAGGGGTGGACACATCACACAACACACACACACCACACACACTCACGCACCTGGACCCCTGCCTCTCCCACACGGGGACCCTGGTGACAGGTGGCAGAGTGACAGGTGCTGCCCTGGGGCAGGCTTCCTGATCTCCCAGGCCCGGCCCCTCCCCCCGCGGCTCTCCCCACTGGGGACCCAGCAGTGCCCTTGGCACCCGCAGCCACTCACGGCTGGGCCCAGAGCCTGCCCTGCCCGGTGGCCCAGGTGCGGCTCTTCAGGGGCTGCAGACACGCACCAGCCGCAGACGGGACCTTCCCCAGGGAGCCCCGCCAAGCACACCTCCCTGCTGTCCCACCATGGGGGACGGAGCCCGGAGCCAGGGCAAGGGGTGACGGTGCGGGAGTCCCCACCACAGGCCCCACAGGGACCCTCCCCCTACCCCTCCTCCATCGTCCAACACCAACACGGGCGGGGGTCACCTGCCCTGCTGTGGCACACAGGTGAGGCCGGGAGTGTGTCTGCACCCTCACACCTGGGCCAGAGACCGCAGGCCGGGAAGGGGTCGTGGCTGAACCTGTGGTCACCTTCCCAGAGAGACGCAGCCTCCAGGGAGACTGAGGAAAGCAGGACCCTGGCTCCCGCTCCCTCCGGGAAGCACCAGGAGAGGGAAGGGTGGCCGGTCCCTGCACACAGTCCACAGGGGTCCGGGCTGTGCAGTGCCGGGTCCCCGTGCGCACACCCAGGAGGGAGCCTCGAGAAGGGTGCACTTGGCTGCCAGAAGCCCGGGGGTGACTCCCAGCCAAGCGTCCCTGGGCATGTCCCTCAGCCTGGGGTCCCCATTCCCTCTCCCAGGCCCCTCTGCAGGTTCTCCCGAGGTCCAGAGCTGCACACCCACCGCACGGCTCCTGCCGGGACCGCGCTGCCCGGTGCTACCTGGCTGGCTTTTAATAAACGGCCTTGGTTTTTTTTTGTTTTTTATTGGGGATGAAAAACGGTCCCAACATGCAAACACAAAAACAAACCCATCACACCGGGCGCCACAAATCTTCCTCCAAACATCCGGAGCTGAGGCTGAGGCCACATGCTTCACAGTACATTAGTGACTAAATTCTGAATGGCATCATTTTGTAAAGAAGGAATAATTGGCGAATTATGAGATTATTTTAGCGCAGCAACTTGAGAAAGAACAACAAAAAAGGGAACCGAGGCTTGGATTCACAAAAAACAAAGGACGTGTTTGAGAAAACAAACGTCAAACCCCTGCCCAAGTCTGCGTTCCGGGGTTTCTCTCCCCCGCCGGGACCGGACAATTTTGCCAGGAGCTGGGGAGACCCCAGAAGGCAGAGGCCCACGTGCCCCACTGGAGCAGGGAACCGGGGAGCAGAGGTTGGAGCTCGGGCATCTCTCCCGAGGGCTGTGTGAGCTCTCGGCTCCAGGCAGCCCCGAGACTCGCGGCCTCGGAAAGGGACTGTCTTGGGGTCCAGGCAGCGTCCACTCTCCGGGCCCCTCCTGAACTCTGGCAGTTTGTGCCCGGGTGACCCCCCTCTGCCAGGCGGCCCCTGCCCAGGGACAGACCCCCCCCCCCCCCCGGCTCCAGCCCGTGGGCACCGTCCTTTCCTGCCTGCAGTTCCTAGTCAAGGACGTCTGTGACCTACGCTGCTCGGGCCTGGACGAGCCCAGCCTCTCGCGTGGTGGCGGCGGCAGGTTCCCGGGGGACGGAGGGAGGCAGCCTGGGGGAGGAGCACCCGGGGGCTGCCCATCCAGCTCTGGGTGCTCTCCCCTTGCCAGCAACCCACGGCGCCTCGTTTTGCAGGTTTGGGTCGAGCTCCCTGCCACAGGCAACCCCCCCCCCCGCTAGAGTTTCCCGGGTCCGGCTCCAAGGGGGGCCACAGCGCCCACACAGCAGGGCTGGGACGGGGGGACGCGGATGTGCCACGCTCCCCTATCCTGCCACAGCCCAGCACCGCCCGCCTTTCCCAGACTGTGCCGTCAGCCTCCCGTGGGGCCAGGATCCACGCCCAACCCCTCAGTCCACGGCCAGTCAGCGCTGCCAGACCCCATGTCCTCTCTCCAGCAGCTTCCCTCACACCCAGAATCAAACCAACGTCCCTGCCCAGGACCCACCCGCCTGTGCCAGCAGCCACCCTGGCAGCCAGTTTGGGACGTGGGCGCTTCCCTGTCCAGCCCCTTGTTACCCAGTGCTCGGATAGAATGCTGCTCCTAGGAGTGGCTCTTCCCGGCCAGCTGGTCCCCTGCGGGCTCTCTGCCACCAGGAGGCCCTCAACTGTCAGGCTTGGTGGGCCCTGGCACTCTAGGAGGTTCTGGCTGCAGGTGCGTGGATCTGCTCGGGGCCTCCGTCCCGCGGAGCAGGTGCTCCCCGAGGGCCGGCCCGCCAGGCGGCACCCTCCTCCCTGCTCCTCCCCGCTCTGCACCCAGGGCTCACAGCCGTCACCAGGGCTCTAAACAAATACGGAAAGTGGGTGAAGAAAAGTCACATTGACAAACTGCGCCCATCTAAATGTAACTTCGTCTTTAGGAAAAGTCAGCACGATAATTCTGTCTCAGACCAGTGCCCAGAGGGAATCAAACCGCTTTTCCTGCCTGGGAAACCGCACCAACACCACCACGCGGAGCGATGCCCCCCGGCACGTGCGGTCTGCAGGGGCCACGTCCCATTACTGTGCCTGCTTTGTCTCAGATTATCTGGCAAATAACCCAATTTAGGAGCCCACCGGGGTCTTTCTGGTCACCTCTCCAGGGCCCAGGCTGAGCTGGCCCTGTCTTCATTTCCATACAGCCGGCGTCCTCCAAGAGATGCAGAAATGTCATTGTTTACCCAGAAAGCAGGGCTGAGAATGCAATTACTCGGCAGGTCAGCACGAGGCCCTGAGGTGCTTCTCTCTGCGAATTCAGCCCGGCCCGTCCCAACTGGAGCTGGAGACGTGGCTATGGCCCCCAACCCCGTGCACGTGTGTCCCAGCCTTGTGCAAACACGGCTGCATCCCCCCAGATACACACTCGACCTGAAAATATAAACCTACTGCACAAGTCATACAACATATGCTAGAATGAGGAGAGAAATATGCCAAGATTCCCCCGCCTCCCTTGTGGACTGAGCTCCACACCCCGGGTGCAGGGGGTGTGGCCGGATTGTCGTCAGCCACCGCCCCCCACGTGTCCGCTAGTGTGGGGGGTGGGGTGACACGACTTCCCTGCCCGCTGACCTTGGGATTGGCCTGCGGCTGACGTGGCCAGTGGGATGTCCGTGGGCCTGGCCCACGCAGGGCCCTTATGGGCTCCCGTGGTGGAGTCTGGCATCTTGCGTGTCTGGGATTTGCCACGACAAGACCAAGCCAGCCAGCCCTGGGCAAGAACTCGCAAAGACACGTGGCGAAGACGTGAACCCACCTGCAGCCCGGGGCCCCGTGGACGAGCGCACTGATGCTGCTGCCTGGGCCACGGAGGCTGGGCTGTGTCCAGCGGGGGAGTGGCGAGGGCTGAGGGCCGCCCCGACACCCAGTCCGCCCTCCACCCCGCACAGCACCACCAGCCATGCTGTGGGTTCCCACGGGCTCGGGGAGGGCAGCTGGCAGCACCAGCCACCATCCAACCCCCAGGCCACCCGGAGCTGAAACCTGGCGTGGTGGGGCACGAGGGGAGGGCAGGGTGCAGACCGGGCCCCTCCACCCCATCAGGGGGACTCCTGCCCAACCTGCCGGGCCTCTAAAACCAGTCGCCGCTGACTCTTCTTGTGGAGGGCTGGGTGGGGACATCACAGGTGTGACAGGCCCCGCATCAGCTCTGCTTCGTCACCCACCCTCTTCCTGCCACAGCCCCTCGGGACCCATCTTGCTCATCTCCCTGGCAACACAGAGACAGGCCCCCAGGCCACAGCCCACAGCTCCTCGGCACAGGGCTTCCAGTGGGGGGACGTGGAGCTGGCCAGGTGTTGGGGCAGCGATGTCCACGGCACCCTCCAAATGGCCCCAGAAGGGACAGGTGCCAGGCCTCTGTGCCCCACCCCCAACCCCCTAAGTACCCTCAGGCTGAGGGGCCGCGGGGGACGGGCAGCTGGGTCTGCTCCAGGCCCTCATGACACTCTCACTGTGGCAGGCACCCTGCTGGGCCTGGGGACACCTGGTGAGCTGGGTGGGTGGGGCCCTCTAGGCTGGGAGCGCCCCGCAGGGGAAGTGCAGAGGGCAGGGAGGGCTCCCGGGCTTGCAGGGAGGGTGCCTGGGCACCTCGTGCCGCGCTCCTCCTGGGACAAGGAGTCTGTGGCCATTTGTTTCCTGCCCGTGAGGAGCTCCTGCTGCGAGCCCAGGGTCCCCACGGGAGCCCCGGGAGCAAGTGCACCTGCACCGCCAGCAGCCTGTGGCTCAGGGAGGCCGGGCCTCTCCTCCGTCCCACAAGCCTCGTGGCTCGCACACGTGACTGTCCTGGGCTCCGGCACGGGCTGTCCCCAGGGCAAGTCTCGAAGAGCGGCTGACGAGGAGGACGTTTCCTGAGCTCCCCACAGCCAGACCCCGTCTCTCCCCACGAGGTTCTCGCCTGGAGACAAGCTCAGCTGAAGGGAACGTGCCAGGAGGGCAGAGCGGGAACTTGGTGTCCTCAGGTCCCCAGGGGCTGGGCCTTCGGGTGGCAGCACCGGTGTCCCCCACTCCGCACCCCCAGCATCTCAGAGGCAGATGAAACGGACAGCCGTAGGACAGCCCGTGCCATCGCAGCCCCGCCAGAGCCAAGCCACCGGCTCGAGTCAGCAGGGCCTCCCGGCTCCCGCCAGACCCGGAGCCTGCACGGATTTTCCCTTTCGGGCAGCGTTTCCCTGGACCACGGCGCCCTCCGAGCTCCTCCAGCAGGGGCCAGCCCAGCCACGTCCAGAGGGGCACCCACCCTGGGTCCCGACGCCCAGGGGCGATGGGGCACAGCCACCCCCAGCCTGGGCCGGCCTGCCGCCACCGAACCGTGAGGCCTGGCGTCGTGGCGGGGTCGTCCTTGGGCCTGCGGAGAAGACCCGGCCTTTCCTCCTTGCGTGGAGGGGAAGCCTCTCTCTGCGCACGGTGTCAGCCGCCCTGGACGACGGAAAGCCCGGCCCGTGTGCGTGTGTGTGCCCACAGGCTGCGGCAAACAAAGGCACTCTGTGCTCCCCGCGGCGCCGGGGACGGAGGCCGGAAGCCTTGGCCACAGAGGAAGACAGGCACGCTGTTGACATGGAAACCCAACAGTTAAAAATTCTTCAGGCAGTTTCGAAATGTCAGATTTTGATAACCAGGTTGGAGTCCTTGTTCCTCCATAGCGAAATGTTTGGCAAAACACGCCCTGCCATGAATTCCTGACAACACGTCAAGGGCGGCGCACGCCTGAGCCATATGTCCCTCGCCGGGCGGTGCGCGCTCGTTACCCGGCGCCGCGCCCCGGTGCTGACACGCTGTCAGAGCTGAAAGGACAGCCTGCCTCTCCGGGCTCGTCTTTTATGGACACATAACTTGTTGGCGGACAAAGGAAATCCACTTGTTTCCTGGCTCTGCTCAGGGGAAGCCCTCGGACGGACAATTCTCCCTCTGTGTCTGCACAAAGCCGCGCTGGCGTCTGCCTCGAGCCAGGGCCTGCAGGTTCCAAGTCCCCGCTGACGGACTGAGATGCGTGTGTACGTGTGTGCGGGTGCGGGGGACACACGCAGAAATGGCCCTGCACCTACACATGCACGGCAGCCTCTGCCAAGTCAGTCCAGGAGGAGAAACCCACCGGATGCGGGAGAAGGATGCTCGTGTCGGCTCAGCGCGCAGGGAGCAGGGAGCAGGGGGCCAGCCGCGTGACGGGGCCTGACCACGCGTACAGGTGCACGCGTGTCTGTGTGTGCTCGTGGTTTGGTACATGCCTGTGTGTGTATGCACATGTGCCCGCGTGTACATGCATATGTGATGTGTGCACGTGTGAGTGCATGTGTGTATGATGTGTATGGTGTGCACATACCTACACACAGGCACGCATCCACACAGGCTTTGCAGGCGTGTGAGTTCAGTGTAGCCGTGACGTATATACACTGCACAAAATGAAATCAGACTTTCTCCTAGGCAAAGGCCACCCCGTTTCTCTGCGTCTCACTCTTGTGTGTGATTTCTAACGTGTGCTTTACACACGCACAGAGGCACCGCTCACACTGCATGGCGTGTGCTGTGTGTGTGTGTGGAATACAAGACCCACTTCTATGAGTCACACGCACAACACGCTGTAACGGAGCTATCGTCTTCACCGAAACCGATGAGACACTTTTGCCTTCTCCCCAGTTCCACATGTGCACACACAGAACATTCCAGGAGGGCCCAGGCTCCCAGCCCGGGCAGGGGTGGTGTCCTAGGGAGCTCCCGGGGCCCAGGGCCTGTGTGGCACTGTGGCCGGGGTGACAGCTGGACCTGGGGAAGAGCAAGAGCACAGAGGTGCTGAGGCCACCTGAGGCTGCTTCTCTGCCTTAGGTACCCCCGACACCAACAGGCACTGCCTGTCCCCTCCCTCCCCTGCACGGCCAGACCCCTGCAGTCACTCCACTCGCCCCCCGCCCGCCAGCCTAGCTCCAGCCCAGCCCTGCCTGCCTGGCCCCTGGTCCCAGTGTCACCTGCCTGGCGTCCGGCCTGCCCCGCCCCACCTGCAGAGCCTCCTTTCTCAGCAAGGATCCGCCCACAGTGGTCACCAGAACCAGGCCCTTCCCTGGCCCCGCTGCCCTCAGGGTAAAGGACACTGCAAGGGGCGTGTCAGCATCTCACTCAAGCCCCCTAAAGGCCAGGCTGAGCAGCCCCACCCAGCAGGTGGCGGAGGGGAGGGGCCGGCTTAGATCCACAACCCCAGTCCCCAAGGCCTGCAGGCCCCAGTCACCAGCTCTCCAGCCCTGGCCCCGCCTCCCCTGCCTGGCCCCGCCTCCCCACCTGGCCCCGCCTCCCAACCTGGGCCCGCCTTCCCTGCCTGGCCCCAGCCACCCTGCCTGCCCAGGGGGCCCTGGCTCCCCCACCTGCCCCTGCCTCCCTGCTTGGCCCTGGCCCCTGGCTGTTCCATGTCACCTGCCTGGCCACTTGGCACCAGTATTTCATTCTTGCCCTTGCGAGGGTGGCAGTGGAGGGGGACAGCGGGGCCTGTCATCTTTGCCTCCCCGTGTCCTCAGCCCAGCTCCAGAACACACGCCCGCTGAGGCGTCCTTGCTAAACTGGGGGTGCCGCTGCCCCCAACCCCACCCAGCAGGGCGCACCCCTGGCCTGCACCGCCCTCCTCCCTCCACTCGCGCAGGGACAGCTGCAGTGGAGCCACACGGCGGCTGCGACCTGAACTTCTCATCGCATTTCTGGACGCTGGCTGCCTGCCCCGCGAGAGCACAGGTGGGAAAAGAAAACATAAAACACGGGGAAGTGAGAATGTCCCCTTCCTGGTGACAGTGTGGCATCATCTCCTGCGAGGACACCCTCAACTCCCACTAGACACCCTCATCTCCTGCCTGGATACCCTCAACAGCCTCCAGCGTGTTCTCCCTGCCTCCACTCAGGCCTGAGACACGCGGAGCCAGGGTGAGCTCTTGGAAACGAAAATGGTTCCAGCAGTCACTGCCCTGACCCTTCAGGGGGCTTGGCTGCTCCGAAGGGCAAGCCCACACTGCGGACAGTGCCCCTGCCCACCCGAGCCCCTGCCAGGCTGGGCCTTCTCCTGGAATGCCCCCCCCCACCGTGTCCCTGAGGCTGTGTCTCCCAGAGCGGGTTCCCAGGGACCAGACACCCCAGCGCCTGTGTGGAGCGGCCCATCTCGAGTGTGTGGGCCCATCTGCCGAGCAGGGGACACCCAGGCCTGGGCCCCACTCCAGGGCAGCTCTGCTCTGACTCGCTCCTGGCTCGCCCCACGGGCCGGCCGGTAATCAGACCCCGCGCTATCTCTGTCGACCTAAAGCACAAAGCACTTACTCACACAAATTGCCCAGTTACCCGGTAAGCCGCCTGGCCTCAGGCCATGGCTCAGGTGGGCACAGGCCCACGCCAGAGTCCCGGTGGCAAGCCTGGGGCTCCCAGAGAGGAAGACCACCCCTGGTCCGAGCAGAATCGAGCTCTGCGGCAGCCCCTGCAGCCCCCAGACACGCTCCCATCTAAATCCACGTGTGGCCTGTCGGGTTCCGGGGCAAAACCGGGCTGGCCACGCACAGGCTTTGAGCATCTCTGCCCTCGTATGAGAACCGACGTCACGATTGTCATCAGAGCCCAGCCTGGGGTCACAGCGAGGAGAGGGACAGCGCACACAGGTGGGCCCCTTGTGCCCGGCGCCCAGGCCACCGTGCCAGCTCTGGCCACCGCCCCCCCCCTGAGTGCGTCCACCTGGCGCCCGCATGTGAGCCGTAAGACAGTCCCGATGGCAGAGACGGCGAGACCCGCAGCAGACGTCCCCGCAGAGCTGGCAGGAGCAGCGTGGCCGCGAAGGACTCACCGGGCAACAGCACCTCACCCGTCTCCACCCGCAGGGCACAGCACCCCGCACATCTCAAGCGCCTCCCTCTGACCTCCAGGCCCCATCCCCAGGCCTGGGCTGTCCCCCACCACAGGTCACGCTTACCCCGGGGGTTTGCACCAGGGATCGCCAGCCCAGCCCAGGTGCCTCCTGCCACCGTGGCCTGCGTGGGATGCGGCTCCCCGAGGGCCTCTGTGGCCAGGTGGGGGGTTGGGGTGTGGGGCGCGACCTCCCTCCCAGGCAGATGTGGCCAGAGAAGGGACAGCAGGACCCTGGAAAGTAAATCCCCTCCCTGTCTCTCCGTCCCAAGGACTGTCAAAGGCATTTTTCCTGAACATTCTGTCTGGAGGCCTCCCGCAGGGTGAGCAGCCAGGGGAAGCTGTGACCACTCAGGAGCCCCCGCATCCCCTGCCCGGGGTCCCCACCCCTTGGTCCCAGCCTAGCCCCTCCCGGTAGACAGGTGTCCCTGGGCCTCAGCTGCTCCCAGGAGCTGGGTGGAGATGGGGCTCCGGCGGGGACAGGCCGTGCCCTGGCTGCTCATTCACTCGGAAAATGCAGGAAGTGCCACCAGGCACGGGAAGAAATCGGACAGATACGCATCCGTGGGAACCATCCGGGCTAGGGCCGCGGTTGGCTCCGTGCGGGATTCGACATTTCATGGAGGAGGTGCCGGCCGGCTAGAAGGAGTGAGCTCCCCAGTCACGGAGGAGCCCCGCGCCCCACATGGCGTGGCCTCTAACTCTGCCGTCCCGGGACTCCGGCCCCAGATGGTGACGGCAAGTCTGTCCCAAGGTCCCCAGGGAGGCCAGGCTGCTACTTTGCAGCACCTCCCATCTGTCGTCTCCACGTACACACATCTGACTTCCGCAAAATGGAAAGGAAAAGTTACGGAGGGGCTCGCAATGACAGACACGATGTTTAAGGGGAAAGAATTCATTTTAAAGAATCACGAAGACAAGTCAACGTCTTCTGTTCAGAGGAGCTGCAGTCCCATCTCACAGTTGATGTCACTGTTAATTTTTTCTAATGACACATTCAAGAAACAAAGCAAAACAAAAGAACCATCAACTCAGCATTTAGAACAACATATTTTGACAGCGTATTTTTAAACTAATTCCCCCCTTCCAATGAAAGTGCCATCCTGCAATCTCTCTTAGTCTATTCAGTGTATACCAACATGATTATCTCATTCTTCTCATGATGAAAACTCCGCGACACATAATGGCAGCGTGATCAACATGCAAATGCATTCAGGGGACATTGTCTCTCCTCGTAAGGACCAGGAAGGAGGTAACAATGAGATCTGCCCCCGGGAGCGTCGGCAAAGGGGACTCTGTAGATGTGACTAAGTTGAGAGTCTTGAGACGGAGACCACCCTGGGTTACTGGGTGGGCCCTACATGTCGTCACAAGGGCCCTTGCAGGTGGGAGGCAGGAAGGTCAGGGTCGGAGGGAGGGGGTGTGAGGACCACAGGAGGAAGGTCCGCAGCAGACAGGCCAGGCCCGGCCACTGCAGGGAGCGCCCGCGGGGCTGGAGTTGGCCTGAGAAGGGCCCAGGGAGCCAGGGGCACAGAAGTCCCCTCGGATCAGAAGTTCCCGCCAGACAGAGGGCGGCTCTCCCCAGGCCTGCAGGGAGGGGAGTCCAGTGTGCGTGAACACCGCGTCCGGCCGCCCGCTTGCTTGCACCCGGGGACCTGGGTCCCAGGGTCGGCACCCACAGGAGGGACAGTGACTCACCCGGGCATCCCTGCCAAGGCGGCTTGTGCACCAGGGTCGGATCCTGCATGTAGAATTCACCAAGTGCCACTACCAAGGCCCGGGAAGGGTGAGGTGTGGGCACGAGGCGCCAGCTTCCCGCCATCCGGTGTGTTCTGGGGAAGCTGACGCCTCTTCAGCGTCTCAGGCTGCAAGTGCTCGGGACCCCTGAGGATGCCGATGACGTCCTGCTTCAACTCCATGTCCAGATGTGCGTGCCTGGGCTTCCAGGCTGACGTGCTCTGGTCCTCACCGTGGCCTCGGCAGCGCAGGGCAGGTGGCTTCTCCATCCCGGCGGTCAGCACAGACCCCCGGCTCCCACGGGGCTGCACGGGGAGCCTTCTCCTCACTCGAGTCGCCAAGGCGAGCCCAGCAGACCCTCCCATCAGCCCCCACGTGGCTGAAGCCGCATGAGCTTCTGAGACCACATCCTGAGACACGCGGATCGGCACCCCCGGGTCGCTCAGGGCCCCGCACCATCGGCTGCGGAAAGGAAGGCCGGCTGGGTGACGGCACAGCAACTTCTGAAAGGCGGCAGGAACGGACCGAAATAAGATCAGTGACAATACAAAACGGGGGAGGCTGCGTGTGGTGCCATCTTCCTACTGGCGCCCACCCTGACTGCCATCAGAGGCTCCTGCGGCCACGGGGCAGGCTGGGAGCAGCGGGAGCTGCAGGTGCCACGTCTGGGCGGCCTCTTCGGAGGCCAGCACCACCGCCAGGGTCCAGGACTCTTCTCCTGGACACCCTGGGTTCCCACCCAGCCGGCCCTTTACCAGCTGCAGGGCCAGGCTTTCCGCCAGAGCTCCACGGTGCGTCGGGGCTGCCCAGGGCCAGGGCCAGCTGGTGGGGGCTCTTTCCTGGGCCCCACTCCGTGCAGCCTGCGGCCCCCCAGCCCGAGCTGGGCATGGAGGGACAGGGGGCAGCGACAGGTGGCTGAGCTGGCACATGAGAGCTGGCGCCAAGGCCTAAGGAGCAGCACTGCGATGCAGTCCCGCCTCGCTGAGGGCAGATCCCACGACTGGGGACAGCCTGGGGGCTTCTGGGAGCAGAGAGGGCCAGGAAGTAACTCAGTCGCCCACATCCCAGCCCAGTGCCGTGAGCTGGCCACGTGGGAGGGTCCTACAGAGGCTTCAGGCTCTGTGGCTGGTCCAAGCCTGCCCCGTGGGTCCCCCTGGAGGGGCTGCACGTGGACCAGGCCCTGCCACACCCCCAGCCCTGCTGTCGGGCCTGGAGCAGGAACGAGGCTGTCCCATTACGATGAGGCTGCCCCACAGCGAACCCAGAAGCGTGGAAACCACGCGTGGTAACATGCCCACTTCCCCGGCAGTCTCCAAGTGTCAGGACACCGCGGGGCCCGTCACGCGGGGAGCCCAGCCTGGGGCACAGCAGGCACCGGGAGCTCCGTGCACAAGCTTCAGAGGAAGGGACAGGGACCAACGAGCGGGAACCCTCAGTGCAGGCATCAGTGGCTCCCCGGCTGTGGCCCATCCTGCCCCGGCACCGTCCACTGTGACCTGCCAGGCTCTGGCTCTCCCCCGGGAAGGAACCGACATAGGACAGCCTCTCTGGGGAGCTCCGTGGTGCCCTGGGCTGTTCCTCGTGTCCTGAGGGGGCGTCTTGCCTCCTTGCTCAGCACCCACGTCGTCTCCTCCCAGTGCCTGGGACATAGCGGACGGTGGACACCAGGCACCTCCGCGCTGGGGACCTTGCCGGGGCTTCCCGTCCAGAGTCTTGGAGGGACAGGCCAGCGAGGCACTTCCTGCCGCAGGCCACGCTCGCTCCCAGGGCTGATTCACAATTGCCCTTAACCCTGAACTTGCACCCACGGGCCCCAGCGAGCCTCCTGGCTTTGTGGTCATGAAGCCCAAGAAAACTGCAAGACCAGCTGATATCTGGGGTCTGAGAGCTGGTACCTCTCCCTTTTCCTTGGATTTGGAGGGAATGACACTCCCTCCCTGGGCAGAGGCACGGGGACAGCCTCCGACGGGTGGGACGCTGATGGTGCTCCCCGGCCAGCCTGTTTCAGGAAACGGAGGCTGGGAGTGTGGGGCTTCCTCAGCACAGCCACCGAGGGAGGCTGACTCCGAGACGGAGCCCAGCCCTGCGGGGCGCGGGTGCTGGGGGACCACCGAGGCCTCCCCCAGACCTGGGGAACGGGTGCTCTGTGCCGCCTCCCAGCCTGAGGGCAGGGCGAGAGGGCTGGGGACAGAGGGGGTTCCAGAAGCCCTCTGCCAGCCCACTGAAAGCCACAGAGGTGGCCGTGGCTGCCTTGCGGACACAGTGCTCGGACCCGCGGAGGCTCCCTGAGGCCACGACGCCACACGCTGACACCAGGACGGACACAGGGACAGGTGGAAGGGCCCAGGGCTTGGGTACTAGGTCAGCCGTGCGCTGCCACCTCTGGCTTCTTCCTAGGAAGAGCCTCCGTGCCGTGTGAGCCGACGCTGGCCGGGCGTCCAGTTCCCTGCAGGCACAGAGTGAATGCCGCAGCCACCACCAGGCACCGAGAAGCACCGGAGCCGGCCCCTCCAGGCCCAGCCTCCCCAGCCTGGGCATCCGCGCTGGCCTGGGCTGGTGCTCCGCTTCCCGCTGTGGCCTCGGTCCCCGTGGCCCAGCCCTGCTCCCCTGACCTGCTCCAGGCTGAGCTGACCGAACGAGTTCCAGGAGGGGACAGAGAACCCTGCGCCCCACGGAGCCGCCCCAGCGTCCCACGACCACGGGCGTCCGAGGCCGACCCCAAGTCGTGGATGCAGATGCGGACGGAGAACCACGCTGAGGATGCCAGTCACGCCCAGGAATGAATGTGACGCTTTCCTGACAAATCCAACAAAGATGGGCAATTCCAGGTGGCAATGTAACCTTCTCGCCGTATTTCCCTCTCGCACCTAACGGGTCGGAACGCTGGCAGCCACCCGTCTCCGTCGGTGCCGCGGGCCGTGATGGATCCTGGAACCCCACATTTGTAATAACACCACTCGTCGCAGACACGACGCCCATCCTGCAAACCGCGCTTTGGGGTTTTTTGTTTTTATCACCAGCTTAATGATGACTAATGCCTGGGTGATTATCTTGTGCTTTTTTTGTGTGGCGCCGAGAACAAACAATATCATCAGCGCGGCAGGAGAGACAATGGGACGGAGGTGGGCGTGGCGCGGGCTGGCGGGAGCCTCTGCAGACCCAGCCGGGCTGCGATCTAGGCCCTTCCATTCCTCGCTGTTCGATGCTGCAGAATAAAACAAACCCGAATCCGGGAGAAGCCTTCCTCGAATGCACTGGCGTTATTTTTTAAAAGTGCCCAGATGTGTATTTAAGAGCAACATCCTGCTGGTAAGAAAGGCCAGAGGCACGACGCCGGGGCGGTAATCGGTGCTGCGGGCCGGGGAAGCCCATTTACGGCCCCCCGTGCACGCCCGCTCCTGCCTGTTACGGCTGCAGTGGGCAGAATTCACCAGGCAATTAATTTCCAAAGAAAATTCCATCCACCCCCCCCCCCATGCTTCCCCCTCCAGCAGACATTTCTGAGTGCAGGCCCGTCAGAGCCCCCCCGCCCGCCCTCCCCCAGGACTTCGCCTGCCTGGGCCGTGGCCCCACCGCAGGCCCGGGCTTGAGGGCTGTGCAGAAGTCCGGGGTCTGCAAGCAGCCGTGGGCTTGCCCTGACGGGGACCCCCAGACCAGGACGCCTGAACGAGGCGAGACGGCGAGTTAGCACTTCTCCCGCCACAGCTCCTGAGCCCCCGTCTCCCCCTGCACCTGTGCTCAGCCTGGGCTCCCGGGCCCCTCCCTCCCGCCACCCTACCCTGCCCGTCGTCCCCCGGCCCAGTCCAGCCGCTCCCAGCTCTGCCCCAAAGTTCTGCCCACCTTTCCCACACGGGCCTCATCCCCAAATGTCCTCGCATGACGTCAGGACCGCCACCGAGCCGTCCCCAACCCCTGGCGGTAGGCCTGGCTCTGCTGCTTCCCCCGGAGCAAGGCCGGTGTGAGAAGCCACCTCCTAAGTCCCTCCTCCCGAGGTCGTCCCCAGCTGCCCCTCACCCGCCAGAAGGAAACGGCCCTCCCCAGAGCCGGCCTTGGTGGCCCGTGGACATGGGGCAGGGGGCAGACGGCACACCAGGAACTGGGAGGGAAGCAGCACACCTGTGCCCACCTGTGCACGGTCTTGGGACTGCACAGACCCCCATACCTGCCCCGAGGGTGGTCTTGGTGTCCTGTGGCTGCCGTAACACAACACCACAAACCAGGCCCCTTGAGCAATGGGACTTTATCTCCGCATGGTCTGGAGGCTCCATCTAGATGCCAGGTGTGCGCAGGGGCCCGGGGGAGGGTCCTGCCTCCCCCAGCTCTGCTGTGCCGGCCCCCCTTGACCTCCCTGGCTTGGGGACGCACCGCTCCCACCTCTGCCTCCATCGTCCCCGGGCACTTCCTCTGTGTCTCTCTGTGTCTCATGGCACCTTGTAAGGACAGCAGTCACGGGGTTGGGGCCCACCCTGCTCTCGTGGGAGCTCATCTTAACTGAGCACGTCCTCAACAACCCAGCTTCCAAATAAGGTCACATTCTGAAGCTCCACGAGGGCGTGGACTTTGAGGGGACAGCCTTCAACCCAGCAGAGTGGTGCTGTCATTACCCTTGCTTCCCAATGAGAAAACCACGGCACAGAGAGGGTGGGTAACTGGTCCAAGGTTGCACAGCCGCTGCGTGGTCGAGCCATGATCAGAACGGGGCAGGAGGTGTGGCACTGGCTCTTGTCTCTTCACTCCTGCGGAGAGGACCTTAAGAGGTTTTGCTGCCCAGCAGGGACCTGGCCGGCACCACACCGGCCTGGGCCAAATGCTCCTGGTCCCGGGTCCAGGCTGCCTCTGCCCCAGCCACCCGAGCCTCCCTCTGGTCTGGCGGCCACAGGACGCTGCGCCCGCGTCCACTTTCCTGGGCGAGGTGCCCCCGCCATGTGAAACGGCACGTGCCCCGCCGGAGACGGCCACGCAGACCTGGTGCCGAGAGCCACGCGTGCCCCAGCTTCAGGCCGGCTTCACGCACACGCAGGGCCTGACTCCGGGCAGCTCGGCCCCCACCGCACGGTTGCGTGATAAACAGATTAGGGCGTGAGGCTCCAGAGTTATTAAAAGTGAGAGGTCCTCAAAGAGAAGAAGAAGGATTCTTGGAGCCTCCATCTCCTACAAATATGTAATGAAATTTAAATTGAATCTGGTTTAAAATCATTTACCTTTTGACATCGTGTATCAGTACACTAAGCATCAGTTGGAAAAGCAAATAACCTTTCAAGCAGAATGAAAAATTACTCTGTCTCTTTTGATTCCATGTTAATTTTCAAATTTAAACTGGCCCATAGCTCTCTGCTTGGGGTCAGCCACTGCAGGCTGTTGATTGCGAGGGGGTCGGCCCAGCGAGGCCCCGGCGCCCTCCCGGCCTCCCCTCAGCGCTCGGGACAGCTGGGCTGCTGGGCACGCCTGCCCCTCAGCCCGCCGGCCAGGGAAGGGGCTGCTCCCGCCTCTGCCTCTCCCTCCCCCAGCTGAGACGCGGCTTCCGCGTGGGTGAAACCTGCTTCCAGGGAGAGGGGTGAGCGTGCCCCCCGCTCCAGAGCCACCTGGGCTGGAGCCCCCCTCAGTGCCTGTGTCCTCCGGGGCTCCCGCTTCCCTCTGGAGGGCTCAGGTTTCTCATCAGGAGCCCCCGGGGTCCTTGGGCTGGGTGGGCGGCAACAGTGATGTGGTGGAGCTGCCGGTTCAGAGTCTTTCATGGGAACCCGAGATTCCAGAAGACTCTCAACCCCGCTGAGCAGAGGGCACCGGATGAACACATGGGGCCTGGGCCTCTCAGACAATGCCCTGCCCTGCTCTGGGGACCCCGGGCCTCCCCTGGCCAGTGCCTGGGAGCAGCCCCTGCTCTCTGCAGGTACACGGCGTCACTGTCCCCATTTCACAGACTGGAGGACCAGCCCCAGGGAGGCAGAGCCACGTCTCGAACCCGAGTCCTGGGTGCCCACGTCCTGCACTTACTCCCCCAATGGACGGGACCTAGGGGTGCAGTAACGGGGGCTTGGGGGGCAGCCCCGGTGGGAAGCAGCGGACACCCTGGTGGGCCCGGGGGTCTTTCTGGAAACCCACCGCTGGGCCTGCTTGTCCGGGCTGATGACCGTGTCCGGCATCCAGAGAGGACGCAGGGCCAGCCCCCAGGAGGCTGCTGCTACTTCTTAATTATCGAGAGGAAACAAAGGGGCTTTCAGGAGGGCTGTCCCCGCCCCGTCACGTGGGAGTGTCACTGGGCAGGAAAACAGAGTGGGCTTTGCCAGGGCTTTTCCCCCTGCCCAGAGCCGACGGCGGGAGGGACGGGCAAACCGAGAGGGGGGCGAGGGAGCAGCAGCCTGGCCCACAGTCACGTGCCGGCCTCACCGTGGCCCCAGACTCAGGGAGTTGGGTGTCGGGGCAGCAGGACTGGGCGGTCCTGGGGGTCTGCCTCCCCCACGTGAGGGGCCACTTCCCCCCAGACACGACTCACCCCCTCGGTGGCCCCAAGCCAGGCCAGCGGGCAGAGCCCCGGATGTGTGCGACTGCATGGACAGGGACAGCCGGGTGCAGGCCAGACTGCAGGGCGCTGTCGGGACAGCCCTGGGCCCGGGTCATACCAGCAGCCCGGACCGCAGGGAGGACTGCGGAGCCAGGGCGGGGAGATGTTGGAGGCAGGGCGGGGACACGTCCGGGGACCAGATCTCAGCACGGCTTCCCTCCGGAGTCTGCCACACGGCACACCAGGCTGGCCCGGCAGCCCCCGCCAGGAGGGGTCTGGGGCGGGGGACGCAGGCTGGGGGCAGGACCTGTGGATGACCCTGCAGGGAGCCTGCTGGCACTGGGCGGACACCCCGCAGCACTGCCCGTCTCTGAGGAAGAGCGGGAGGCCCTGGGGGCCGAAGGCCTCGGCCGGGGTCTTGCTCATCCGAGCGGCCCCACAGCTGGGCCAGAGCCTTCGCTCCCTGCGGGCAGACGTCCATGTGCCCGGTCCGGAGGGCCCGCTCAGGCCTGCGCTCCACAGGTGTGTGGAGCAGGCGGCTCCAGGCAGGGCCGGGAGAAGGGGCGGGGGCTGCTTAACGGTGCAGGTTTTCCTGCGGGCGATGAAGGCGTCTGCGAACGCCAGAGCGGCGGCAGTTGAGCCACACTGGGACGGTACTAAGTGCGATGGAACGCAGTCTTTCAATGGTTAATCTTACTCGAATTTCACCTCAATAGAAAAATCTAACGTTTACAGGCTGCAAGGGCAGCCAGACCCCTCTGTGCCTGGAGAGCAGCGTGTGGTTCCCTGGAGGCCCAAGGCCCCGTCCACACCGCAGGGCCTGGCACGGCTTCGGGGGCCTCAGACACAGCCACGAGGTGGGGCGGGCGTGGGCCTGGCTGGGGGCTGCAGCTGCCAACCCTGGAAGGCGCCGGCCCCAGTGCGGTGGCCTCTCCTCCCTCTGAACCTGGGGGAGCCCACGGGGGCCCCCACTGCCCCTGAGCCCGGTCCCCCGACCACGGACACAACAGGCCACAGGAGCAGAGGGTCTTCACCCCGCCCAGGGACAAGGTCACGCGGGCACGGTCCCGGAGACGGCCTTCCAGTGCGTCCCAGGCTCCAGCCGGGAAAAGGCCCCCAGCTCATGATGAGAGCTGGGGTCGGTCCCCGCTCCGTTTGGCTGCTAATGTCACACAGTGACGGTGGTGATGTCTGCAATGAATATTACGCTCGCTTAAATTACACCAAAACCGAGCGGCCCCGAGGATGTGGTGACAGGAGAACAGGAACAGCGAGATTTAACCGAGCAAAGGGGCTGGATTGCGCCGCGATCACCGGGGGGAGTATTAAGAGACGCCGTTAATATGTAGTTAAAAAATTCTTAATCTCCACGAGCATATGCCGTTCCACCTCATTCCGATCAACTTAAATGTAAAACTGTCTCTGCACCCCACCCGGGTCCCACCGCCATCTGCTTTAATTAGTCCTTCGGTACCGCGCCATAAAGTTAATGGCGAGAACGTCACCGGGCCAATCAGAAAGTGGCAGCCAAGGCCCCATTTCCCCAAATCTGTTTCTCCTCTACCTGCTGACTGGGAGGTCAAGGCCAGAGGTTGCAGGGCGGCGGGTGTCGGGCGGCTGAGGGCGCTCGCTGGGCGCAGGGGCTGGGCGGGCTGGTGGCCTCTGTGTTCAGCCCGCCTGGAGGAGGGACACCTGCCCACAGAGACTGCGGGGACCCCCAGTGGCCCTGGCTGAGGCTCTGACGGGAGGGACCAGCAGAGACCCCCCCCCCTGCAAACACCAGCCCCTGCTCCGAGGTGTGGCTCCAGCCGGCCCCCACCCCGAAGTCCCTGGACAACCCCTCCCTGAGGGTGCCCCGCCCGCCCCCGCAGAGACGCCGCCACACCTGGAGCAGGGACCTCTGCTTCTGTGGGTGTCAGATCCCAAGTCCCCAGAGTGGAAGACAGCGCTTAACAGGCGTGTGGGGGGATCGAGCTGCCTGAGCCAGCGTTTGGGGACAGTGAGGGGAGCAGGTGACCCAGTCAGGGCCCAGCAGGACGAGTATGGGAGGAGATGGGCGGGCGCCACTGGGTGGGAGGGACAGTGAGGCCTGAGGACACCCTGGAGCTGGCAATGGAGTCCGGGGTCACCTTGAGAGGGGAGGCCCAGGGACAGTGGAGGAGCAGGTGGGAGGGCGGGAGAGGACTGGGGTGCTGGGAGAAGTGGGGCTCCCGTGGGCTGAGGTCAAGGCACCCAGGGAGAGGAGCAGTGTGAGGATGACCAAGCAGAAGGGTCCCCGCAGGGCTCAGGCAGGACAGCAGGAGAGGTCAAGGTCGCTGTTGCTGAGCGGCACAGCGGGTGTCAGCCAGCTCCGCTCCGGCTTGTCCGGGTCTCTGTTTCCCGCCGTGGAAAGGTTCCTAACTGAGGTTCGGCCACATGCTGGCTGGGAGGCCCGTGGCGTGTCCACCTTCGGACCTCTCTATGGTCTCACCAAAAGAATGGCAATGACAGTGTATACCCTGCATGGTTTTGGAGGTTGGAGATGATTTGTCAAAGTGCCACCCCAGTGCCATCCCGGAGTGACAGCACCGTTAGTGCTTCCTCAACATTCTCAGATGCTGCCAGTCATGAGTGGAGCAAGGGAGCCACCTGAGTAGTAGATTTTCCCTTTTTGCCTTGTCTGTCAGGAAGCTCAGAGCTATGTTTTGTGCTCAATTTCAGTAGTTCCCTGTAGCCTAGGCTGGCGGTTCCCAGCTGGGACAGAGCACCTGGCTGTCAGGGTGGGGGCTGGCCCGGAAGGTTCTACACTCTGCCCACACAGCAGCCACCTGTGGAGAACCCAGAGGGCCGCTCCACGTTGCCTCAGGACACTGCAGACCACGTCCTCAGAGACGCAGCTCAGAGAAACGTTCCCTCAAGCCCAGCAGGTTCCAGAGGGACGAGAGCGCGTGGCCACCCCCAGGAGAAGGTTAACCCCATGTTGACACTCAGACAGAGAGAGCTGAGACTCAGAGGTCATAGCAAAGTTATCCCCCAACTACTGAAATTAAATTTATTAAGAAGTCACGGGTTTTCAGCGAATTTATTAATCAATTTGACAAAGCCTGAGGATTGTAATATAAAAATAATCAGTTGGCCTTCTCACCAACGTGAGATGCCAAGAAGGTGTCATCTAATTTTCCAAAGCCTACTGCCAGTTCCCAAAACTTATTCTACATTAATTGAGATGAAATTTTGCAATTTGGAATTTCAGAGGAGCATGTGTTCAGTTCATCTGGAGCCGGCACACACTCGAGGCTGGGGGCCTGGGGTGCAGAACCCGTCCCCGACACCTGCCGTCTCCGCCGGCCAGGTGCTGGGCTGCTGTCTCTGTCCCTCGGGGAGCTCAGGCCCCGGCGGCGGGGGCCGGGGGGGGGCTTCTCACGGCCGTCTGACGGCCCCATCCTTCCCCTTCTCTCCCGCCCCTCTCGACTGTCCCCTGCATGGGCGGCAGGGCTGCCGGCTCGGGTCCCGGGAACGGTGCTGTCCCCGGGAGCAGACAGACGAGGTGGCCTTCTCTGCGTGTCACCGACAAGACCAGGCCCCACTGCCAGAGAGCAGTTCTCAGCCCGGGTCCCGCACACTCCCCACGGCCGGGTCTGCACGCGGCTCAGGGCCCCGGCCCACCCCTGCTCCGGAAGCCTCTGTGTCCCGGAGCCCGAAATGGGTGCAGCCAAACGGGGTTCACGGCGGGCACGTGGTGGGCACCCAGTGAACACTCCGGTGAGTCACGGACCATGGTGGGCCGAGTTACCTGAGGGCGACCCGAACCTGCACTAACTACGAGTATGGTAAGTCCTCACCCGGCAACTGCGCTCGGCAACTGCGACTTCACATGAGACGAACTATCACCAAACCAACTTGCTTTTCCTCTTTGTTACAAGGTGACAATGTTGATGGAAATGACGTTATTCAAGGTTCCAAGAACCCAATTAGCATTAACAAGGACTCCTGCAGCTGGTATAGGGCGGGTTGGCAGCTCTAAGAAGACGGATTGCCCAACCTGCTTCCTCCTCCAGGAAGCCCCCGGAGCATGCACGGCCCTCCACCAGGGAAGCTGCGCGCACCGAGAGCCACTATGTTGGCGTTCCCACACGCGAGCGCACGCACACGGCCCCTGGTCTGCAAACCGTCAAGGTTTTGGTACCATCTCATTTCTGACTGTTATTTTCCTTTAGTTTTTTTGTTACAGTCCCTTTAAAGAGTCATCACCTCTCCGTGAGTGGAACAGGAGTCAGTTTCCTTCTTGTGGTGTGGCCGTGGCAATGACACGGAGCAGAGGGGACCAGACACAGGCACCGCACTCGCAGCCACCTCCTCCCAAAGCACCCTCCGGGGACCTGTCACCTTGCGTCTGTCTCCCCAGACTGCTCCAGGCTGCAAGATGCAGGCACACGGGGAACTGGGGCTGTGGGGTCCCCCAGCCACGTTCCCCAAATCCCAGCCTGCACCATGGCCGTCTTCCCTGGGGTCACCTCCACGTAGCCTGCGGTGCTCTATGCCCTGCGGCTCTGTCCTGGTCACCAGCCTCAGGCGGGGACGCCTGTGAGCACACCTGCCCCCACGCTGAGCTCCGTTGGCACCTGCAGCCCAGTCAGGGAGCCACTCAGCTGCTCAGGGCCGGACATCAGCCTCCAGCAGGGAGACGCACTATGTGACACAGGCTGACCCCCACATGTCACCCCGAGGTGCTCCCAGCAGGGAGGAACTGTCACCAGCAGCCTTCTTCAGGGACTGCACAGGGACGCTCACTTCTGATACCCAGAGAGACGACCACGAGGAGAGTGCAGGGTGCGGCCGCTCTGTGCTTAGAAGGAGCACAGAGCTTTCACGGGCCCGGCAGGGGCGTCTGTAGAGGGGACACTGAGAAGTGGCTTTTCTGTGGCCCTGGGGTATGGAGCCGACGACGGAGGGACGTTTTCCAGCAGGAGCTCGCTCCTGTCCTTATAAACCGTCTCCCACCCCGTGGGAGCCGCAGGGTGCCTCTCCGTGCAGGTGCGGCCCAGGAGAGAGTGGGGACGGGACAGGGAGCACAGGGGAGGGTCCTGCCCACCCGCCTGTGAAGCGAGAGCCACCTGACCCCGGCTGCCAGGGAGCAGGGCCCGGCAGGGGTGACTACTGCCCAGTCCAGGCCTGGTCGGCTTCTCCGCCAGCAGGCGGTGACAAGGGCGTGTGACCAGGGTTGAAGGAGAAGGCTGAGAATCGCCCCCAGCTGCCTCCCCAGGGCGGCCCCGGCTCCCTCGGCTCCCCGAGACTCTGCACCTCCACCTCCCAGTGGAGCAGAGACCAGCTCTCGCTGGTGCCTTGTCCTGGACAGCCCTAAAATCACTTGGTGTCACCAGTCGAGCATGTCCCCGTAACAGACGGCAGCAATGTCCATGAGGGCCAGGACCCACCCGGTGCACGGCCCCTCCCTCTCTCCGGTTAGGGCGGAGTGAGAAACCCCTAAAGGAGTGCCGTTTGTGAAAACCAAGCCCTTTCTGTAAGTCCCCAAGTGCTCCTGGGTGTTGGAGGGAGTCAGCAGGGCCCACAGTGCCCAGGCCTGCTGCTTGGGCAGGGGCGGGAAAGCACAGGGACGCGGGTCTCGGGGTTCACACAGACCACCACCCACCTCTCCCCAGTGTTGCTCCTGCAGCCTGGGGCTCAGAGCACACGTGAGCATGGGGGAGGGGACCCGGGGAGCTTCCTGGAGGAGGAGGCTTCATACAGATTTCACAGGGGCTGCGGCAAGACTCAGAGGCACAGCTGGGTCCCCTCCCCAGAATACGGTGCTGCTGTACAAGTTCTCCGGAGACTCCACTGTTCATTTTCTCTCAAATCTGAAATCCATTATTGCAGAATGGAGGTTTGTTCTCACATTTGAGGCCTAAAGCTATAATGATAATGGCAAGTTCGTTTTCCAAAACAATGAACATGAATTTCAGCAAAATACCGACGGTGGACGCCTGCATGTCTTCGAGGTGTGAGCTCAGACCCCTGCCCACGCTTCAGTGGGATCAGGTGGGTTTTCTGCTGTTGGGGGTCTCGTATACTCTGGATATTAGGCCCTGTGGGCCGAATCGTTTGCAGGTATTTTCTCCCGTCCCGCAGGTTGTCTCTGCTCTGTGGTGACTGTTCCCTGCACCGTGTAGCTTTTTACTTCGTTACGGCCCCATCTGTCTATTTTCGTTGTTCCTGCCTGTGTTTTGCAGTGTTATCCACAAAATACCTGCACAGACCAGGATCCTCCAGTGCTTCCCCTACCTTATCCGCTGGCAGGTTTATAGTTTGGGGTCTGACATTGAAGTCTTTAATCCATTTTGAGTTGGTGTTTGTACACGGTGAGTGACAGGGGTCCGGGTTCATTCTTCTGCACACGGGCACACGGGCACCGGTCTTCCCCGCACCGTGTGCCGGAGAAGGTGTCCTTCCTCGGTGTGTTTAAAATGCTCAACAGCAGTAAGCGTCAGGGAAATGCAAATCAAAACCACAATGAGATACTACCTCACCTCAGTAGAATGATGAGTATCAAAAAGACAAGAAATAAATGGTGCTGAGGAGTCAGAGAAAGGGGAGCCCGTGCGCTGTTGGTGGCCGTGGAAACCGGGATGGCTGTTGCAGAACAGTACGGAGGTTTCTCAGAAAACTGAAAGCAGTAGCACCGTATGGACCAGCAGGCCCACGCTGGGCACGCAGGCGAAGGAAAGGAAGTCAGCACGTCGAAGGGGCGTCTGCAGCTCCGTGTTTACGGCAGCACCACTCCCAACAGCCAGTGTCCCTCAGTGGGGGAGCAGATACAGAAAACGTGGTGCCTGTGCACGGTGGAATACTATGCAGCCATGAAAAAGGGTGAAACCCCGCCACGCGCAGCAGCATGGATGGAACTGCAGGACGTTGCGTTAAGTGGAATAAGGCAGGCACGGAAGACAAACACCGCGTGTTCTCACGCAGATGTGGGGCTAAAAATAATGGAGCCCCTCAGTAGAGAGCGGGGTCGTAGCCACCAGAGGGGGAGCTGGGGAGGGGACACAAGGAGACGGTGGTTAAGGGACAAGAAATCACAGTGGGACAGGAGGGACACACCAGGGCTCCACAGCGCTGTAGGGCTCACGGGGTTAGCAATGATTTACTGCACACGCTCAGGAAGCCAGAAGGGAGGATTGCGGAGGTTCCCAACACAAAGAAATGTTACATACTCCAGGTGATGGGTACGCTAGTTGCTCTGATCTGAGCACTGCACATGGGACCCTATAAATACATACAACTATTGTGTGTCGGTGAGAAACAAAAGGGAAAGAAAGAGCCAGTGGTAGGTGTCCCACGAGCCTGTGGGTTGAGTCCCAGGACCCAAGAGGACCCGGAAGCTCTCTGCAGACAGCAGTGCCACCGCCCCACCGCTGTCTGTCCCCAGAGCCCCCCCCACCCTCTGGACACCAGGTCCACAGGCTCTGGGGGAGGCAGCCCTGGGGTCTGCCCGGGCCCCCATCCACTCGCCAGCGGGGCCTGGCCCAGTGCCTGCAGTTCCCAGCCTCATGTGGGTGGAAAGCCTACAGCCAGTCTTCAGAGTCAGGGTCGAATGGGACAAGACACTCAGTCTCCTCACACCACCCCCCTGTGGGCCAATCAGCCTGAGATCCCCGCTCGTACTCAAGTGTAAAGGACTGGCGCCTTCGGTGAGTCCGCTCTGCGCAGACCTCCGACCCGGCACACGCAGAGGCTGTGGCCACAGGGAAGGCTGAGTGCAGGTGCAGCACCCACGGCTGGGGACAGGAGGACAGCAGTCCCCCTTCCTGAAGGAGCCCACAGTCCCTCCTGGTGACCAGACAACGCCGATACCCTCCTCGTGGGGCTAGACAAGGGGAGCCCGGGTGTGGGGCCTCCTGACATGTGGGGCTCCTCCCCCAACGCTGGGCCAAAGGACCTGGAGTCAAGGCTGGTGAGGTCCCTGGGGAGAGCACCCCCCCGGCCCCGGCCAGCATGAGCCACCCGGGCCTGCCCAGGAACCTCCAAGCTTGGCCCGGCAGGTAGGTCCTAACGAGAGAACCCGCTGAGCCAGCGCCGCTGCAGGGGGGAGCCTCCGATCCCGCAAAGGTCTGGCCACACCAAGCTCAGGGCCGCAGCCCCTGGCAGCCGCCGGCTCCTCCAATCCTGGCTGCCTGGCTCAAGCCACCCCAACAACTCCATGGGGGTGTCTCTCGGGGGACTTACATGCAGCACCTGCATCCCCGATACTCAGCCAGGCAGGGACAGGTTCTGCAGGGGAATGCAGGTGACACTGCCACAGGTGCCACTTTGAAGTGGTAACGATGCCATAGAAAGAAAAACTGCTCCACTGTGAAAAACGTGCACCTTGTGGGATGTGTAAGGCGAAGTCGGCGACCTTGGCACACTTGGCAGCTTCCCGGCCTGTGGACACTCCTGGGCCCTTCTAGCTGCACGGACGGACGCTGGGAGCCCCCGACCCTGGCTGCATTCACTCTCTGTCCTTCTCCACCCCATCCCCGCTCGGCGGCCCGTCCTGCTGCCCCAGCCACGGGGGGCTCTGGATGCACAGAGGACACACCTGTCGCCGGGTGGAGCAGCTGCCCGGCCTGGCTGCCTCTCCGAGCCGGTTCGTGGTGGGGCAGAGGGGGCTCCAGGGCTTCTCGCCGCCCGCAGCTCACGGAGCGCCAGCCCAGGGCCCGCCTGTCACCGCGAGGACAGTGTCCCAGGACATGGGGCTTCTAGGGCTCCTCCCGCCTCTCAGAGCTGCTCCCCTTTCACCTGGGAACCTCGGAACGAAGACGGAGGCAAAAGCAGACCCACGAACGGCCGCCTTCAGCACACACCTTCTGTCGCCAGCGAAACACTAGTTTTAATTACAGCACGGTCTTTCTAAAGAGGCTTCGGTTTGTAACGGGGCGGCGGCCGGTGTCTCGCAGGACGAAAAGGTGCCGAGACAGGCCTGGAAGCCTCTGGCTACCCACGCCGGAGTCCCAGAGGTTACGGTGGCACGTTGTGCTGCTTTCAGTTTGACAGCTCATGTCTCTAGGCTGTGGGCTTCGAAACCGGCCCTCGTTCATGAACCACGTCTGCTCTGGCCAGGGCCGCAGAGTGCTGACCGTCCGGAGTCGGGTGAGCGCGGGCCGGCCAGCGCCGCGGGGCAGCCGCGCCTGCCTCCCACGTATGCACAGGGTTTCCACGGCCCCGACGTGGTCGGCCACTCGAGCCGCATCCCACCGTGGCCCAGATGTGCCCCCAGGGCAGCCACAGCATGCTCTCCAGAATGCCCGCCTTCTCGGGAGACAGGTCGGAAGGCGCAGCCCCACCCAGCCCAGCAGGGCGCAGGAACTGAGGAAAACAAATTAGCACCAAGTCATTAACACGACTCCCACACGACCCACTACATTCGGGGAAGCGCCATCAGGTGATGGGATACTACAAGACAGAAATAATTTAAAGAGAGAGCAAAAGTGACTTTTCGAAAGAGAGGCCACTAGGGTGAGTCCGAGCACACATTTAAGGCAGGTTCAGAGTCGTTAGCATCCTAAGTGCTGAAAAATCCTAGCACGAAAGCACTCCAGAAAATGCCACATCTCCCCCAAAATGAAAGCCCGAGGCTTCGAGCTACGGGCATGCTTCAGAACAGCGCGCTTGAGTTTGATTTAATAAAGTCAAGTACACACCAGACGGTGAAAAGACAACAAACTAGCTTCTCCCCCATCGTGACTCTGGTGATTCTCAATCCCAGACCACCGACCCTAACACAGCTCCGGGCAGACGTGTTTCCAGGTTGGCCAGGCCAGAGTTCCACCCCCTAAGACATTGCCTCCCGTGTCCCCAGCTCTCCCCCCCAACCCTGGGTGCCTCCAGTGTCCCCTCCCCTGGAGAGATGGGCCTGGACCAGGAGAGCTGCCAGGAGGAAGCAGGCACAGGACCTGTCTCCACGCCACCAGCCTCCACTGAGCTCCGTCCGGTTGCCGATGTCCTGCCCAGGGGGGTGGGTCCAGACGCAAGTGCAACTAGGTGGTGTCAGAGCAGGTGGGGGCCCCGGCTTGGGCACCCTCGAGGTGTGCAGCAGAGAAGGCCCCACGTCAATCAACCCATCCTTTAGGCCACAGCCCCTGGGGGATCCGGAACACTGAGCCCTGCAGCGGTGGGGCAGCGGCAGGGACGGGCTCACCGGGTGGAGACAGCGAGACCCAGGTGGCCGCGCAGCAGGGCTCAGGTGTCTGGGGGGCTGGGTGCGAGGGCGGCAGGGACAGACGCCCTGAGATGGCCTGGCTGGCTGGAGCCAGGAGGCCCCTGAGGGGAGGTGACCCAGACAGAGTGACACTGCCACCTGAGGGAGGGGCCTTCACAGCTGATGGGAGGTGGCCCCGAGGTGACCTTCTGGGCTGTCCCCAACAAGACCCCAGGCATCCACCCAGCCCTCTCCCCACTGGCTCGCCGCAGGGCAAAGGCAAGCACCCCAGGCACCGGGCCCCCCACCTGTCCCCAGGGAGCCCCCTGTGGCTGTGGCAGGCTGGGTCTGGGGACACTGTGATGGCAGCCGGTGTCCTGGTGTTACTAAGAGCGAGATCCTGATGACTCACTTCTTGCGAGGAGGCCTGCTGGGCAGGAGCGGTGCTGCCACAGGGCCACCCTGCAGCCCAGCCGGGGGGAGGTGGGCACGCAGCAGGCGGCCTCCCGCACCCCCGGGCGGCGCTCGGGGACAGCTGGTCCTCAGTCCACATGAGCTCACTCTGCACCACAGCCGGCCCTGACCCGGCCCTGTTTGAGAACACACTGGAGGTGTTTGTCAAGTGAGGTTTCAGCTTCATCCTGTGAACTACAAGCAAAGCCCCATCGGTCCTTTAGCCCACGGAGCTGAAGCAAAAAGCAAACAACCCTCCTTTGCCCTGGCGTCGGGTGGGGGCTGGGCCCAAGCGAGCCTGCGGGCGGCTGTCTGCGCGGCCGCGGAGTTTGACTGGGGATTGCTGGTGAGCAAGCGTGCGAACCTTCTCCGTCACCGTCCTCACCACCGCAAGTCTCGGCCTGGAAGGTGACTGGCACCGTGCTCTTCAGGCAGGGAAACAGCGGCAGAGGCCCAGGCAGGCCCGGCCTTAGCCTCCCTCAGCTGGCCAGGCAGCGGGTCCTCAGGGATTGCTGGCTGTGCAGGCAGGGACAGTGGTTTGGCTGGAGACACACTGAGTCTGAGAACGCAAGGCCAGGGGCGACAGCAGCAGACCAGACCCGGGCTGCAGGTGGACTTGCACGTGTGTGTGTGTGTGTGTGTGTGTGTGTGTGTGTGTGTGCGCGCGCGCGCGCACGCATGCGTTAGGAGTGCTGTTTGTATGTGCTGTGAGTGCTGTGTGTGGCTGTGTGTTAGGACTGCTCTGTGTGTGTGTATGTGTTAGAAGTGCTGTGTGTGTGTGTTAGGATGCTGTGTGTGGTTGTGTGTTAGGATGCTGTGTGTGTCTGTGTCAGGAGTGCTCTGTGCATGTGTATGTGTGTGTGTATGTTAGGAGTGTCATGTGTGTGTGTTAGGGGTGCTGTGTGTAGTTGTGTGTGAGGAGTGCTCTGTGCTGTGTGTGCATGTGTGTGTGTGTGTGTGTTAGGAGTGCTGTGTGTGTGTGTTAGGGGTGCTGTGTGTGTGCATGTGTGTGTGTTAGGATGCTGTGTGTGGTTGTGTGTTAGGAGTGCTCTGTGTGTATGTGTGTGTGTTAGGGGTGCTGTGTGTGCATGTGCATGTGTGTGTGTCTGTTAGGGATGCGGTGTGTGTGGTGTGTGTTAGGAGTGCTGTGTGTGCATGTGCATGTGTTTGTTAGGGATGTGGTGTGTGTGGTGCGTGTTAGGAGTGCTGTGTGTGCGTGTGTGTGTGTGTGTGTGTGTTGGGGTGCAGTGTGTGTGGTGCATGTTAGGAGTGCTGTGTGTGCGTGTGTGTGTGTGTGTTAGGGATGCGGGGTGTGTGTTAGGAGTGCTGCGTGTGCGCATGTGTGTGTCTGTTAGGGATGCGGTGTGTGTGGTGCGTGTTAGGAGTGCTGTGTGTGCGTGCGTGTGTGTGTGTGTGTTAGGGGTGCTCCCTGACACGCTGGGACACGCACCTTTGCGGGGCTCCTGGGGCCCGGGGGCTGCACTCACATAAGCAGCAGCACATCCACACAGGTGCCCGCCCCCTGCAGGACACAAGGACTGGGGAGGGAAGCTCCGTCTGTGCCCTCCAAACAGGGGAGGCAGACAGCCCTGGAAACCCGCAATCCCGACTCAGCAACAAGGGCGGGCAGAGGTGGCCCACCAGGAGGCTGCCACAGGGCAGGGACAGACAGCCTGTCCGGGAGGCGGCACCCAGGCTCCCGGTGGATCTGAGGGCTCTGCCCGTGCAGGCCCCTGGCCCCGGCACCACCTCTCCAGAGAGGGCCCCGGAGCCCAGCACAGCCGGCGCACAGCGACAAGGGCCGGGGGAGCAGGCAGGCACAGAGAGGGTGCGTCCATGCTGGGCTGGGGGTCCCCGGGCAGCCCCAGTGCCCAGAGATGGGCATCGGCTGCCTCCAGGCAGGCAAGGGTCCCACCAGCAGCGGCAGAACGTTCTGGAGAGGAAGGCACTTAAGAAATGTGTTCCCACAAGCTCTAGACACCCCAGAAATCTCAGAAATCACGCTTGGGGACTCAAGAAAGGCCCGTGCAATTAGGCAAGTGGGTAGATAAAGAGAAGAGCTGGTGGGCACCACCGTGGCGCCGGCGGTCGGGAACGTTCGATTGCCTCTGAATGGCCTCGTCGCCATCAGCGGTGCGGCTCAAGTGGGCCCTGAGAAACGGAGACACGGAGAGGACACTGCGAGCGACCCGCGAACGCTGCGCTCGCGGCAAGCTCCGGAAAACGCAAGTCTGTGGAAACGGGCGGAGACGCCCTCCCCTCCCTGCCGACAGCCGGACGCAGCTGCTCAGAACCTGCACGTGCTGCCTTGGCAGAGAGCAGCGGCCATACCTGGGCGAGGGACGCCTGCCGGGGACAGTGGCCAGGGCTGCACGTCCTCAGGCGCTGCGCTGGCCCATTTAGCTACAGAAGGGAGAAAAGCCGTGCGTGGCGCTGAGCTCCAGGACCGAAGAGTCTCGATTCCACACACCCAGAAACCCCCGCGCAAGTGTGTTTACCGGGAACCCACAGCAAGGTGCAGACTGGCGCAGGGTCCCAGTGGGCCGATTCCGCCTCAGGGAGGGGACAAGGTCTAGCGACGTCTCTGGTAGTCACGGTGGGAGGGGGCTGCTCAGCCCCCCGTGCACAGAGTAGACCTGGCGCAGGGAACGAGCCGGCCCCAACGACCACAGCGCTGCCCTGAGAAGCCCTGCCCTCGGGGGACATCGGAACAAGAGGCCTTTAAGCGGAGCGAGGACGTGGCACCCTCAGTGCAGGAGCCGAGCCACGGCGGCCAGGCCCGGGGAGGGCAGAAGGGTTTCCGCCCTGGCAACATAGAAGCCCTCCCAGGAACACTTATACTGCGCTTTTCATAGGGATGCCACGTGTTCTTTTTGTTCTTTCTTCTGGAACAGACAGTGCCAGAGCCAGAGCAAAAGCCCTGAGGATTTCATTAGACTCTAGCCCTCCAGCCCCGCCCCCTGCCCTCCAGCCCCGCCCCCTGCCCTCCAGCCCCGCCCTCTTTCCAGTCCTCCAGCCCCGCCTCTTTCCAGTCCTCCAGCCCCACCCCTTCCCCTTCAGCCCCGCCCCCAGTATTCCAGCCACACCCCCAGTCCCAGCCCCAGAAGGAGGAACGGTGTCCAGGCCTCCCGGGGCCAGGTTAGCTGCTTTGCCCCATCAGGTGCTCCAGTTTCTTCTTGCCACCTTACTGGCTGTGCTGCGGCAGAAATGCCACCTTTTCCAGAGGTTTTCTATCAGCACAGAAACGGGGGAAGGGCTGGCCCAGGGCTCACCGGCAGTGAGGCTGCTGCAGCCTCCCCGAGACAGAAGGGCCCCTGTGGGCTGTGGGCGGCAAGCCCTCCTCTCTCAGAGTGGTCTGGGACAGCACCAGGGGTGGGGGACCGGGGAGGAGCACCTGCTGGGGACCCAGGGCCTGTAGAGTGTGTATGTGGCCGCAGGGAGCCCATGCCCCTCCCAGCCTGTGCCAGAGAATGACCCCTCACCCCAAGAAAGGGGGCCGAGGCCAGGCTGCGCCCGGCGGGCCCAGCGGCAGAGAGGCCAGCTGTGGGCAAGCATCTTTCTGAAAGTGCAGTGCAAAGGTGACAGTTCCTCACGGTGGACCACTGTCGCTGGCTCTATTTTGTTTCCTTTATCCATTCAAAGAACACAGACCAGGCCTTAAGACGCAGCAGCCCAGGCCAGGCCAACACCCACAGATACTCACAGCATCTTCGTCTGGGGCGGCCTATTTTCCTCACGATCACGAAACCAGGGGCCCCGACGGTGATCACACTCCCCGGCCCTTCCCGGACCCCCCTGCAGCTCACCCTGCAAGCCAGGACCACACAGATCCCCAAACAGGGACCAGGGATGGAGCCCAGCTGAGGGTGGGGCCACAACATCAGAGGATATCAGAGGACATCAGCCCCCTCTGCCCCTCAAGCCTGGCCAGGCAACCCTGACTCCCTTTGCCGTCTGCCGGGTTGGAGTCTGCACAGACCTGTTTCCACGCCTATGTGGCCCTCTGGAGTTTCAGTCCACAGAGTCTCACTTCACAGCCCACGGCCCAGCAGGTGCTACTGTCAGAAATTGCCCAGAGAATCAGCCTGTCTGTCCCCTGGAGAAATGTCCCGGGCCTCAGAGCCCAGGACCAAGGCAGAAAGTGACCCCAACAGCGGCCACCACCACAAACACTGGCAGCAGTGGAGGGGCTGGGGAGGGGGTTCTGTAAGGCGGGGACGCGGTGCTTGCGGGTGCCAGCCGCAGACGGTCTAGCTCACCTTCCTTCTGCCTGCAGCGCATTCAGGGAGCGTCACCGTGAGCAGCGCCTTCACAGCAGTGAGTGTGACAGACATGGGGCGTGCAAGTGAGCAGTGAGCACACGCCAGGTTCCCAGGAGGCTTCCCGAAGGCCCTGTAGGCTGCACGCCCGTCACTCTCGGGAGCGGCACTCTAGGACAGAGGGACGCAGACTCCACCGGGCAGGAAAGAGCTCGGTTTTGGGAGGCGCTGAGTGCCGCGAGCCGTGGAGATGGTGAGCAATGGGGAGGAGGGGACAGAGGCAGAGGGGTTGTTCTAGAGGAAGCCATGGGTGGCCTCAGGGCAGTGACCACGGAGGACGACACTACTGCGCTCAGGTCTCAGGGGACGGTGGCACAGACAGAGGACAGGCAAGGTGTGTTTTGGAGAAGGACTGGACATGCTGGTTGGGCACAGGGTCAGTGCTGGGGGCCGCCCTGAGAGGCTGAGTAGGGAAAGAGGCGGCTCCCAGGACGGAAACCCGATTCAGGGCTAGACCCTAGCAGGTCCCTGGCATTCTGAGGCAGGGGCTGGGCAGCAACATGGAAGGACAGCACTAAGAACCCACCAGAACACAGTGCCTGGCCCAGGCTGCCCCCTGGAATGCAAGGCCCAAGTCTCTGCCCCAGGGCCTGGCACGTGGCTGGAGCTCCCGGGCACTAATTAAGTGAGCCAGGTCTCCCGCCTCACACGTCTACAGCTCCCGCCTCACCCAAGCCGCCGTGGAAGGAGCGTCCCAGAGCCCGGTCCCTGCAGAGGAAAGGCTGACCTTGTGGCAGGTGACGTGCCAGGGACGAGGGAGCCAGGGAGGCCTCCTCCAGGGGGATCTTGCTACAGGGCTGCCAACCCACAGGCCCAGCCCACCCTTCGCAAGGACGCCACTGGCCGGTAAAGTCGGAACTGGGCCCCCGGAGCCACGACGGCCAGGAGATTCCAGGAGTCCCGCTTGCCCAGGTGTCATTCCACTCTCGATTCCTGCCAGCCATTGTAATGAATAGGTAAGTGTTACGAAGTCTCTGGGAGCCCCTGCCACATTCGCTGGGGTGAAGGACAGGCTCCCAGGTCTGCCGCCAGCTGCTGGGCCTGTTTCTGGGAAGCTCAGAACCCTGATGGCTCGTGAGGCCCCCACAGTTTCTGCATGGATTCCACGGCGGAGACATCTAGGAGGGAGGCGCGGCCCCGGCTCGCGCTGCCGCTCATGAAGCTCCTTCAAAGAAATCGGGGGGGGGGGGGCACTGGGGCAGCCCGGGGGGTCCTTGCCAATGGGGAAGCTCCATGACAGCGTGCAAAGCAGCATTTAGAAATGGACACTGCCAGACTGTATGGGCCCTGGGCACCTGCACCAGCCCAGGCCCCCGAGACAGCTGCCAACGCCACCCCCCAAACAAAAGCCAAGAGATCGACTGGGCTTTCCCTGTCCCAGGGCTAACTTCAGCCACCGGGTCAGATTCCGGTCAGGGTCCTCCTTGTCCACCTCCTCCCCTGATGGCTGGGGCTGGACCGTCACTGACGGTGCTCTGGGTGACAGGTGGCAATCTGTAGAGGTCATTAACTTCAGAGCACCACATTTTAATGCAAAAATGAGCCCTTCTAAATCAGCGCAGCTGCGATGCTATATAAAGAAATGGGGATTTTAATGTTTTGCTTTTCTTCCCTTTTCTAGTGCCACATTATCATAACATTTTCCCATAATTACGCCCATAAAAGTCACCTGAAAAATACTTCATGCCACAAAAGTTGATCTACATATTTTATTCCGTGAGTGTCGAGTGGCAGGTCCTGAACAGGGAATTTCGGAGCGGAATTCAGCAGCGAGGCCTGGTGCAGAACACACCCGTTCCGCCCAGCCCCTTTTGGGCTCAAGTAGCCTCTGGCCTTGGGGAGGTCCAGGCCGAATGGGTGCTGATGGGAACAAAATGCCAGTGTGGACCCTCCAGGTGGGATCTCAGGGAAAGAGCTGGGGCGGGGCCGAGGGGAAGGGCCGCAGGCCACTGGGCGGGCAGACCTCCCAGCCAGGAGTCAGCTGTCCTGCCCTCCAGGACACTGCTCTGAGACCTGCCTGGAAGTCCCGCCTCCCAGGGTCTCTGCAGGGAAAGCCCCGTGAAGAGCAAAACCTCCTCCCCTTGCTGATCCTATGGCTCCAGGGTCAGCTCGTAACAATCCCACAAAAGAGGTAACTTATCTTTATGTTAATTGAAAGAAACAAACAGCATGCCTTCTCCTGCCAGAAATTCGTCAAATAAAAAGTCAGTAGGAAATTAAAAAGAAAAGATGAAAAACTTGTGAATGGTATCACTTCATTAAGCTTCCAGTATTTTCAATTTTACTTTCTCGAGAACTCTAGAAATAAAATCTGAACAGCAGGAAAGTGGCATATTCTAATCTCTCCTAAATATGCAATAAATTGCATTTATAAAGGAAATGCAACATCACAGTGCCTACGCTCGGTTAGTATTCTAATGGATTAAAAACAATTCAAAAGTTGTCTGTAATTTCTTCTCGTAGTTGCAGCTGAGGACATGAGAGTTAACTGAAAGGTACAATTCAATTTTGACGGGATTTATTTGGGAAAAAATCCATGTCAAATGCATAGTCAAAGTACCCCTCCTTCTCACAGCTCCCTGGTACTTGGAATAAGGACTGTCCCCCCACTGTTTACCTGCTGGGACGTCTGTCCATCACGCCATTCTGAATACCGGATATGCAATCTAGCTAATCACCTCCAACCTACCTACTGCGCCAGTAACAAAGTCGAGGCTCAGGTGTCAAGGATCCCACCAGGTCAGGGCTCAGGTGTGAAGGATCCCACTAGGTCAGGGCTCAGGTGTGAAGGATCCCACTAGGTCAAGGCTCAGGTGTGAAGGATCCCACTAGGTCAGGGCTCAGGTGTGAAGGATCCCACTAGGTCAGGGCTCAGGTGTCAAGGCTCCCACCAGGGCATCATTTTCTCCTTGCTGTTACGCTGTTCAGCATGCTGCAGGGCAGGGTGGGAAGATCAATCATCAGCGAGCACTGCACACCCTCCCTCAGCCAGCTCTGGTCGTGGCAGAGAGGCCCGGTCCAAGAACCATGTCTAGGCAAGACAGGCCTCTCTACTCCAAATACACTAGGGGAAAAACAATCTATATCAGCTCTGTTTACGCCACAGCCAGAGGTCTGTTTCCTCAGACCAGAACCAGGAAGAGTTTCAACTTTCTCGTCAACACTCATCCTCACTCAAGTCAACTCATCGCCAAGCGTCTGACCCTCCTGGGCAGCTCGGCTGCAGAGAAACCCGGCCTGTGGGCACCTCCGCGGGCACAGACGATGGAGCATGCACTTCAAAGTGAGCCGTGAGGGGCCCCTCCCCATCTGCTTTTCCCAGCAATTCTTTCCCAACAGGAGAAAATGACAAGGCTGTGTCACTATAGCAACTAGCCTAATTGGTGGACTGCAGGTCTTTCTCCAACCAGAGGGTGGAGCCCAGCTCCTTAAACATGGACTTGGCGCATGGGAAGGACTGTCACCGGCCGAGAGCGGTGGAATACCCCCAACAGAACACTGGGCCAGGAATAGTCCAGTCTCCTTGCAGCGGCACCAGGAAGTGAACACCTCGCCTGTCGCTGAGAAACACGCAGACCTAACAGGAGGCTAATTGAATCCTGTGCGATACTCATCAGATTCCCTAATTAATAGGATACAAATATATCTGCTCCATAACACAAAACCATTTTGGGTAATAAAAATCCTTACTGATAACAAAAACAATTTACAGACGAAGACGCTAACTATTCTTCTTCATCCTGGATACACTGGAAGAGAGAATGGAAATCCTAGGAACTGTTTAATTTGCATTTTATTTGCTTTATCAATTCTAAAAAAAAGTATTTTTTTCTCTAGGACTGCAGTTCCAAGCTATAAATTATTATTATGTCTATTTCGTATTTTAGTGAAATGTTTTAATTTCTCCAAGTGCATTTCTGGTGTAATGGGGTGTGCCCGAAACGTTATCTTATTGTCAATTATTCCATTACATGGGGATGGGAACAACTATAAAAATGTGGTTCAGCCAAGCTTCCGTTATTAATGATTTCTGCTATTCTGGATGAGGCATTTTCACCAAATGTCCTTTTCGTGGTGGAAGAGCCGTTTGCAGTGTGCTAGGCAGGCCTCCTGGAGAGGCGTGCGTGTGTGAAGCCGGCCTCCCCTTCCCCGGTGTGCCCGGGCAGCTGGCTCCGCCGCAGATGTCTGCACTCTGACACCCGGCTGGGGAGAGCTGGCAACCGTCTCGGGAAGGTGTGAGCAGTCGGGATGCACAAAGTGATAACACCTTGGGATTCAGGATGTGGCACTGGGTGGGAGAGGGCAGATGTGCCTATTTTGAGAGAGTGGGTATAGGGCGCTCACCCACTGGCACGGGGGTGTGCAGAGTGTTGAAGTCACAGGGCTGGGGTGTCATGTACTTAACAACAATTAGCAGTTGTTCTTTTCTCCACCTGCAGAGCTGCTGGGTGGAGGGAGGCAACCTGTTGTCCTGGGTTCTAGAAGCCAGCCAAGAATGCGCAACCCACAGCGGGCTCAGGGCACTACAGTCTCCCCAGACACTGTTGGATGAGCCCCCTCTCCTGATGTCACCAAGGAGCGTGTTGGAATGGCTCCTCTTACCTGCCATTGACCCTTTCCGCAGAGCCAAGGAAGCTGCGCGTTTGGGAGTGTGCTACAGAACCCCAATACCACCCGCAGGCCCCCCATGGCTGCGGGGAGCTCGCTCCGGGTAGTGTGCAAATGTTGCTCAAACCCCCAGACGCTGCTCCAGCAGCCGGCCAGCAAGCGAGTTCTGGGGGCGAGTGCAGAGTGCACTGAGGGGGGCCCTGCCCTGCCGGCAGCTCAGGTTCCAACCTCTGCTCACTGTGAACCCTCCAGCTGGGCGACCCCTCCCTTCGAGGTGCCACAGCAATTACAGGGAAATGCACAGCCAGGCTGAAACAAGTAGGGCAGTTCCTGCTCTGGGCACCAGGTTTCCCTCGAGATCTCAGTGGGCTCCTCTGTCCCAGGACTCCGGCCACGGACCCAGCTGCTGCCTGGGTCCCCCTGGCCGGCTGCAACCTCATTCTGGAGACAAGGGAAGGATCGGACTGGGAGCTACAAGGCCCCTGGCTCTGGAGGTGGGGGGTGGGGGGGAGGCTTGGCGCTGGCCTTTTTTTTTTTTTTGTAAAGAATCCATATTTTTCCATCACCTCCCGCGCCCATGGCAGTTCTCCATGACAGGTGTTCCCCGGCGCCGTCCTTCCCTCCCGCTGAGATGGAATGGCACCACCGAGCTGGCCGGCCCGCGCCATCCCCGGCGAGCCCTGCCGGACGCTGACCACCCCAATCAGCTGAAAACATGTACCCGGGACTCTGGCCACCCACCCCACCCCAGTCCTGAGTCTGTACCCGCGACTCCAACCAGCCCTTACTCACCCGGCGCGGAGCCCGGCTCACCCAGGCAACCGGAGCCTGTCACCAGGTCACCCTCCACCCCACGTCCACCCTCGCCCCGGCTGTGCCCGGGGCGCCGACCAACCAGCCCTACCCCAGCCCTGCGCCCGCGGCCCCGCGCTAGACCCGCTGGGTCACCAGCTCGCGTCCCAGACACGACCCGCGAAACGCCCGCAGCGGCGGGCCCCCTCCTGGCTTCCCACCCCTCACTTCTCTTTTTTAAGAAAGCTCCTGGCGAGCCTGCTTCCCAAGAGGGCAGAAGCTCCAGCCACGAGTCCGAGCCCCAGCCCCGCTCCTGCCCGGGAGCCCCGCTCCTGCCTCAGCCGCCGCGTCCGCCCTGGTCCTGGGCGGGATGGCGCCGGCGGGAAGCGCTGGGCAGGGCGCTCCGCCGACACCGGGCAGTGCTGCCCCCCGCCCGGACCCGCGCCGCCTCCCGGGCATACAGCTCGGCCGGGAAGCTGCTGGCTGGGCTCCGATCGCCGGCCTGGGCCGGCAGCAGCTACAGCACGCCGGGCAGCCGCGGGCACCGCGGCGCAGGGACGGGCCGCGCCACCCGGGGCCTGGCGCCCGGGCCCTGCCCCGGAGTCGGGGAGGAGGCTCAGGCAGCGGCGCCCAATCCCGAAGTGCCCGCGCGCCCGGAGCCCGGGCAGATCCTAGTCCTGCTCGCCCAGCGGAGGACCGGGCGGGACCTGGAGGACCGTGCGACCCCGCTTGCAACTCCGCACCGACTCCAGGCGGCCCGCGGGGCGCCCGCCAAGGGCCGGAGACTGGGGGCCGGGCCGAGAGGGCCGTACGGGGGCCCGGGCCGCGCGGTACTCACTGCAGTAGGCGATGAGCAGGCTGGCCAGGATCATGAACGCCCAAAAAGTTGAGGACATGCTGGGCAGGGTGGTCGCATCTTGCCGGCTGCCGGTCCTGGGCGATGGCGCCATTGAAACCGCGGCGCCCGCGCGGGGGGCAGCAGCGCGTCTCAGCAGCCGGCCCTGCCCGCGCCCCCGCGCCGGCCTCCACGTGCGGGCCCCGCGCGCGCCATCCTCCTCCTCCGCCGCCGCCGCCGCCGCCGCGCCCGGGCCCCGGCCCACTGCGCCCCGCGCCGGCCCGCCCCGCGCCGCGCCCGCGCCGCCTGCGCTCGCGCCCGCGCCCGACGAGCCCGCGCCGGCCCGCCCGGGGACGCCGGCCCCGCTGCTCTGGGCGTCGCTGCGCGCCCCGGCACGGCGCGCCCCGGCACCAGAGCGAGAGGCGCTCCCGACGCGCGCGCCCGACGCTGACGGGGGCTCCCTGACGACCCGGGACTGGCGGAGGAGGCTGGCGGGGGACGTCGCGCCGGAGCCGCTCCTCTGGATGGCGACAGAGACAGCCCGGCGCGCCCGCAGCCTGGGCACCTCACGGGGAGGACGGGCTGGGCCCGCGCGAAGTTTGCGGACTTGAGGCCTCCGTGGCCCCATCCGCCGCCGCCATGGCCTGTAAGGCTAGAAGTCCCAGGCCTCTCCTGGGGTGAGTTCCGGACTAGGATCCGGAGTTGATTCCGCGCGGTGGGTGCTTTGGGCCTGTGCACCGGGAACGCCCTGGCACTCCCGCTCTGGGGTGTGCGCTGGTGTTCCTGGGCCCGGGGTCATCCAAGGCCCAGGGGTTTCCGCCAGCCTAGGCCCGCACTGCCAGGCAGGGAGACGCGAGTCCCTTCTGTCCTCCGTCCCAGAAACGCTCTACTCGTCCCCTCTGTGGCACTTCCACCTCTGCCACTGCCTTGGTCCTTGGAGAGCCATCTTCTCACTCATCTCCTGGGAGTCCCCAGAGGACAAGGTTTCAGTCTTGTCTCTGGGCTCCCAGTTGGGGGCTGATCCCATTGAAAGGGGTTTTCTAAGCAGGATAACAGTGATTATGTGATTTGCGTAGTTGATTATCATTTGCAAAACATGCTCATTCCTATAAACAAGCTAAGGATGGAGAAAGTGAGTCCTTTAAGGTCGCTTTCCCCATGTCCATCCCTCCCTGTCTGCACCTCCCGCCACAGCCCAGGAAATGAACTCCACCTGTGCACCCAGGTGGTCCTGCTGCCCAGGGAGAGTCTGGCCCCTGCCGGCTCGCAGCCGCACCACCCAACCCCAAGCGCTCCCTTCCTCCTGCCGGTGAGTCCACGTGCTAATAGAAACTCATTCTTTGGGGTTCACAGGATCTTCCCCACCCTGCACAGGGAGAGGGAGCTGGAGCACCCACGAGGTTTGCCTGGAGCTGAGGAGCCACTAGGGGGCCTGCGAGTGGATTTGAGCAGCCAGGGAGACACAGGACGGTCACCAGCATCATCCCTTCATCTTGAGCCCTGGTCCAGGAAGGCCTTTAAGGGGACCATGGAGCTGGAGGTAAAGGATGGGGGAGGAGGGCAGCTCTCCACAGGCCCTGCACACACATGCACACAGTCATGCATGCACGCCATGCACACACACTGCCAAATACACACATATGCACATAATCTCTCTCTCACACACACAAAGAACCCTGCAGGGAAACTGAGGCAAGGAAGAGCAGTCTCTCACTGCAGGTCATCTGACCCCTGTTGCAGTGGTTGGTGGGCAGTGAAGAGCCTTTGCCGTGGGCTCAGGCAATCTCCTTGCTGTAACATGATTGTGTCCATGCTACGTTTTCCCCATGAATTTTCAATTCCTGTTTAATGAAAACACTCTGCCTTTCCCACTCAGGATCTCAACTGCAGCCTCTCCCTGCTCTTTCCTGGCAGGGAGATGACACTGCAGATGCTGGGGGTCCTGACAACTTTGGGGTGGTCCTGAGGCAGCACCCATTGTCTCCGGATGTGCAGGGCTGGTCCCTGCCCCGGCCTGGGGAGGGGCTCTCTCAATGGGATCCTGCGGGGCCAACCACTGGAGCCTGAATCTCCACCTTTACAACTGCACTCCTTTGATTTGAGCCTTTTATCCTGTTAAAAAAGGATGCCACTTTTTTAAATGTTACAAATCCTGTTTCATCCTGTCCATTCTGAACTGTTCTGTGCCAGACACCCCTCCATTCAACATCTATTTATTGAGCTACTGGGGCTGGGCATTGAGGGTGGGCATGTCGGCAGGACACACTTTCCCCGGCCCTGGAATCTGCAGTGGGTCTGGGAAGCAGACAGGGAAGCCACCACTGCAGTACAGTGTGGCCGGGTTGCAAGGGCAGTGATGGGAGGGCCCTGCTGGTGCACAGGGGGGTGTATCTGACCCAAATGGTGTTCTAGGGTGCAGCGAGGAGCATGCCAGGAAAGGCATCCAGGAGACTGTGGGTTTCGGTGTCATCCTTAGGACAAGCACACACATGTGCACGCACACGCACACACACGCACATGCAAAATGAAAGTTTCACAAAACAATACTTACCCTCACAATACTCTGATATTTTCTAGTCTATCTGAATTCATTTTTTGAAATGCTGGTTGCCCACCCAATACTTTGGTTTACAGTGATTTTCTTTGAAAAACACTGTTCCTGGAGAGGTGTAGTCTATGTTGAATTTGGGAGGATGAACTGGAGCTGTCCGGGAAAGGATCGAGGGCCGTGGTGGTGGGGGGCAGCGGGGAGAGGCTTCTGAGCAGAGGGAAGGCACAGGAGCCTTGCACGGCCTGCTCTGTCTGAGAGCCGAGACCCGGAGGTTTCTGTGGCGGAGACCTTAGGGGTATGGCGGGAAAACTTTAGGATATTGGAACCTACTGCCTGGTTCATGTTGTGCACTGGAAATTCCGACAAGAAAGAAAAGAGAATGGAGTTCTGGGTGCCGAAGAGTTGGAATCCAGAACAGTGGAGACTCCAGCTGCTGAGGTTGGCAGAGGCCGGTTGGGTTCCTGAGGGCACAGGTACAGGGAGCGGAGGGCAGGGGGTGGGACTAGAGATAAAGTTGCACAGATGGGCGGGAGCCTCCTGACACCGGGACAGCAACCTTGATCGACTTACAGAGACGCAGTCTGCCAGAGGCAGCCTGGAGACAGGCCGGTGCCCGGCGCGGCCCCGTCCCAGCCTGGCGAGAGAGGCCGGCCGGAAATTGAGGATGGGGGATGAGCAGAGTGCTGGATTCCGTTGCTAGGAAACAGAAAGCTCGGTTCTGGATCCCAGCATGTACCACCGATTGATGATTTTTTTGTTGTTGATGGGCTGGTTTTCATTACTAGCCAGAATTAACAGGATGGCGTATTTTGTAACCTGAATAAGTTTATTAGGGAATGACACCTCACCTAACTCCACCCGGAAACACGAGGCGGCACCTGTTTAACCCTTGAGCAAGGGTCTCGCCGGCACCACGCCGTGGGTCACTGGCTGCTAGAGACACCCAGCCCTCAGGAGTGGTACCCTGCATGCGGGTCGCCCAAGGTGGCTGCGGCGTCCAGTAGAATTGGGGGTCTCCCAGAGAGGAGGGCTGGTGGACCAGGGGGGGCTCCCCAAGGCCCGCATTCCAGCGGGGCGGCGAGTCCGGGCGCCTCCTACTCAGGACGTGCGTATCTGCCGCGAGCGAGGGCTGTGGTTTTGCTGCTCTCTCTCCGTTCCTCCACACGGACTGTTACAGTTTCCATACAGCTCAACCGACCAAGGACTTCCTGACCTTGGAGCTGGATGTTTTAACAGGCGGGATGTTGGGATGCTCCGTGCAGGCTCGCAGTGGGAAGGGAAGTGTGTTTTGTGGACTGGCAGGCGCTGTTTTGTAAAGATTACGCGTGGGTCTCCAACTGGCCGTCCCCTAACGGGGAGACGACCTTGCGTGCCCCTCCTCTGGAAAGCAGCGCAGGTTCCCCTGTGAGGACCCGGGGCTGTCCACACTCCTGTCCCGTGGACACTTCACCAAGGCTCCCTCCGATGGCAGGAGGGATTGAGGTTGGAGGAGACAGGCAGGCGGAAGTTGGCAGCGGCTGGGGGAGCCCAGGGAGAGGGGGAGGCTGCTTCCTCCGGAGCACCTGGGGGACGGGTCCTGGGGGCCCAGCAGCTCTTCGGGAAGTGAACTGACAGGTCCCGGGAACTCGGGGCGGTGGACGCGGCAGGGATGCCCACAGTGACTCCCGGCTTCTGGCCGGAAACCTGGGAAAGGGGCAGCGATGTCTACTGAGACGGGCCCTGGCCAGCGGCCGGGGACAGACAGCAGCACGGGCGTGGTCAGGCGCTTCCTCGGGGGAGCTGCAGCCCGCGGCAGGAGCGGGGAGTTGCGCAGGCGCAGGCCCCGGTGCGGCTGGGTTCCCGGACCCTAGAGCAGTGCCTCTCGGAGGGCAGGGGGTGGAATGAACGCATGGTTTAAACAGTGATTATCAGTTGCATTGATCCGGTCTTGATAATGGCCATGAGTAGTATTGATACCTTCCGTACCGTGTGCCAGGCACCATTCCCAGTGCTGCGCGTGCGTTCACTCACTGGGTCTTCGTGGCGACCCCGCGAGGTGGCCGACACCAGGCGCGAGGTGCGGAGCCCCAAGGGGGGGGCGCGAAGACTCGCTCCGGGGCCTCCACGACTGCGCTACATTCACTTTCTTAAAAAATTTAAAAATGGGGAGACAGGCAAAACGAATGTAAAATGTCCCTTAAGTCTACCACTCAGAGTTAACCACATTTAGCATTTTGTTACTATATTCCACATATTCTAAAATCTAAACATTCTTTCTGTAGATATTTTGTGAACAGTTTTCTTGGTACATTGTGAAAATTATGTCAAGGCATTATATGTTCTTCCAAAACATTGTGTTTCATGGCAGTCTGAAATTCTATAACATATAAATACCGCCATTTATGTAATCAATCTTTAGTTTTGGACATTTAGATGGTTTCTAGTGTTTTACTTTCTAAACACTTTAGCAATGAACACGTTTGTGCTGAAATCTTTCTATATAGTTATGGTTACTTACAGAAAAAATTTATAGAGCTAGAATTGTTAGGTCAAAATAAGGACACAGCTTTAAGGCCTTGCTCTATGTTGCCAAGTGAACTTCCAAAACTGTCAATATTAGTTTTCCTTCCTACCAGCCCTCCCTGAGAGTAACCGTCTGAGTCTACCCCCATCCCCACCGGATACCGCTGGCTTGAGTATCTGGGACAGTTTCCTGGGCAGGAACAAATTTTATTGTGGTTTTCATTTGCATTTATTTGATCTCATAATGGTTAACAACTTTTATGTATGTCCTTTTAGCATCTTCTATGCATCAACTGTTTATATATATCCTTTTTCAAGTTTTCTCCTGGTTTGTCTTTTTATCATTGGTCAGTAAGAACCCTTTCAACTGTTTGAATACATTCTTTTAATTTTTTTTTGCAATTTAAAAACTAGAGAAAAACATAAATGAAACAATATCATAGCATAATAATATGGGAAAGTTGTTAATACAATCTTTCACAAATGTTATGAATACTTTTTTTCAACTCTCTCTGTTGAATGTATCCTGTGTCAATTTTTCCTCTTGGAGATTTAAATATGTTGTCGATGGGAATGTGGGTGGGGAATTATGGAGGTGTGTTAATAGGGGTTCTTCAGAGACATAGCCCAATAGAGTGTTGTGCAAGTGTGTACAGGCAAGCATCACTTACTGACAAGGCATGTTCTGAGACACGGGTCGCTAGGCAATGTCACCATTGTATGAACCTTGTAGCGTGCACCGACACAAACCGGAAGCTGCAGCCCATGGCACATGGAGGCTGTGGGGTAGAGCCCATTGCTCCTGGGCTACACACCTGCACTGCATGTGGCTTACTCAGTGCTGTAGGCGACTGTAGCACAAGGGTGTTTGTGTGTCTAACATCGAAACATAGAAAAGGCACGATTATATTCTTACGGGACCACCATCACGCATGAGGTTTGTTGTTGACTGAAATGTCTTTACTCTGCATGTGACTACACATGCAAAGAGGAAAAGAGGGATTTTAAGGAACCAGCTCACACAATCGTGGCGACTGGCAGGTCTGGAATCTGCAGGGCAGGCCAATGAGCAGAAGCCCCAGGGAAGAGCTGGTGCTGCAGCTAGCGGCTGAGTCTGTCGGTTGCCGCACTCCCTCCTCCTCTGGGACCTCAGTCTGTGTTCTCTTCAGCTGATTGGACGAGGTGTCCCCACATTATAGAAAGTAATCTACTTTACTCAAAGTCTACTGATTTAAATGTTAATCACATCTAAAAAATACCTTTACTGCAACATCTAGGCTGATGTTTGACCAGACAACTGGGTACCATGACCTGGCCCAGTGGCACATAACATTAACCATCATAGGAGGCATCAACAACACACAACAAACTGCACGTATTTGGGATGGACATTTGATAGACTTTGATATGTGTGTGTACTCATGGAAACATCACCACGGTCAAGGTAGTTGACATATCCATGCCACCACCGAAAGTCCCCATTGGCCCTGTGCCGTCCCTCCCTCTCCATCCCAGGAAACCTACAGATTCCATCATTGCACGTTAGGTTGAATTTCCTAGACATTTATAAAAATAGATTATACAGTACACATTCCTTTTGTCTGGCTTGCTTCACCCAGCATAATTATGAGAGTCAGCCATGTCACTGCATGTATCAGTTGTTTGTTCCTTTTTATTGCCAATAGTGTCCCTTGGTGTGGGCATACTGGTTTGTGCGTGCACCACCTGTTCGTGGACATCCGGGCTGTCTGCAGTCTGCATGATTACAAAGAGAGCCGCTATGAACATTCATGTACAAGGTTTGCAGGAGTTCATATTTTCATTTTTGTAAATTAAATGTGGGTGATACCAAGGGGTGGAATGGCTGGTTCATAAGACAGGTATATGTTTAACTTTTTATGAGACTGCCAGACTCTTTTCCAACATGACTGTTCCATTTTACGTGTGTGCCAGCAGCGTGTGAAAGTTCTACCTCCTCTACCTCTGCCCGGCCGACACGGTCCGTCTGTCTGATTGTGTTAATGGTCATCCTAGGGGGTGTGCAGTGGTGTCCCCCGTGGTATTGGCTTGCATTTCCACAGTGACCAGTGATACTAAGAATTGTTTCGTGTGTTTATGTGCATCTTGTATGGCGAAGTAGCCACAATTTTTTTTATTGAGTTTTCTTGATTTTTGAGAATTCTTTATATATTTTAGATACAAGTCTTTATCAGACATATAATTTTCTCCCAGTCTGTGGCTTGTCATTTCATTCTCCTAATAACATAGAAGTTACTAATTTTAATAAAGTCTAGTTTATCAATTTCTTCTTCTATCAATAACATCTTTTAGTGTCACATTTAAGAAATCTGTGCTTAGCCCAAGATCATAAAGGCTTAAAGTATGTTTTCTTTTATAAGTTTTATACTTTTAGGTTTTACATTAAGACTGATTTATCCTGAGTTAACTTTGGAATGCCATGAGTTATGGATACAAGCTGAATTTTTGGAATCTGGGTTTTCAGTTGTTTTAGCTCCATTTGTTTGAAAGATTATCCTCTCTCCACTGAATTGCAGCCGCACCTGTGTCAAAATTAGTTGCCAATACTTGTGTGAGTCTCTTTCTGGGTGCTCCATTCTGTACCACTGATCTGTTTATCTAACTTTGCACACTCTACCTTTATGACTAGAGCTTTACAGCAAGTCTTAAAGTCAGTGAGTGTTAGTCCTTTATTGTTTTCTTGACTCATCTAGATCATTTGCATTTACTCCTTATGAATTTTAAAGTCAGTTTGTCAATTTCCATGAAGAAGTCTACTGGGGTTTTAATTGGGATGTCACTTAATATAAAACTCAAATTTGGGGGATAATTGGCATCTCAACAATATTGCATCTTCTGACCTGTGGACACTGTTTCCCTCCACTTGCTTAGGTCTCCTTTAATTTGTCTCAGCAATATTTCGTAGTATTCAGTGTATAAGTCTTTCTCATCTTTTGTTATATTTATCATATTTTCTGTATTATTTGAAATGATATGTTTGGTATTATTTTAAGTAATATTATTAGAATTTTTTATGGTTCTTACTATCCAGAACTGCATTTGATTTTTGTACTGATCTTGTGTTCTGCAGCCTTGATAAACTTATTAGATCTATTATATTTTTTGTCAATTCCTTCAAATTTTCTATGTAAACAATCCTGACATCTGTGAATAAAGAGTTTCAGTTGTTCCTTCCTAATCTGGGTGATTTTTATTTCTCTTTCTTGCCTTATTGCATTGGTTAGAACTGCTAGCTAATGTTGATATGAATGGTGAGAACAGACATCATTTTCTTACTTTTTATCTTAGAAGGAAAGCTTTCAGTCTTTTACCATTAAGCATGATTTTAGCTGAAGATTTTGCACAGCTGCCCTTTGGGATTGAGGAAGTTCCCTTCCATGCCTAGTTTTTGGAGAGTTTTTCCCAGGAATGGATATTGAATTTTCTAGATGTCTTTTCTGTGTCTACTAAGACAATCATCTCTCCTCCCAATTACTACTTCAGTTGTGGTTTTATTTCCATTCAGTTTATCATTTCCTTTTTGATTCATTTTTTTACTCATAGTTATTTAAATTGTATTGCTTAGTCTTTAAACATTTGGAGTATTTTCCAGAGATTTCCTGTTATTGATTTCTAATTTAGTTCCATGCTGGCAAAGAACATACTTTGTGTGACTTGAATCCTTTAAAATAATATGAGACTTGTTTTATACCAGAATATGGTCTGTATGGGAAATGTTTCTTGTGCACTTGGGAAGAATATGAACATGGCTATTGTGGGTGGGAAGTTCCCTAAATCTCTATGAGATCACGTTAGTAGATAGTGTTGTTCAAATCTTCTATATCCTCAATAAATGTCTGTCAATTATTGAGAAAAGGTCTTTGTAAACATTGTAATTATAGATTTGTCAATTTCTTATTGCAATTATGTCAATTTTTGCTTCAAATATTTTGAAATTCTGTTATTAAGTGCATGACCATTTAGGAACATTCTGTCTTCTTGATGAACAGACCTTTCTATCATTATAAAATGGGTATATCAATACCTAGTAGGAAGTATACTTTGTTTGAAATTAATATATCCACTCCGTTAACATATTACATCTTTTCCATCCTTTTACTTTAATATATTTGTGTCCTTATCTTTTAGGTGAGTTTTGAAGTAACAAGTTGTCTTGAGTTTTTATCCAATCTCACAATGTCTGCATTTTAATGGAGTATTCAGTTGATTAATGTGATTGTTTATTTGGTTAAATTTAAATCTACCACATTTCCAAATGTTTTATATTTGTGTAACCTGTTCTTTTTTCCCTTTTTTCCACTTTTTCTGGCTTCCTACCGATTAATTGAATATTCTTACTATTCAATTTTATGGTTTTTGTTGGTTTATCAGCTATAACTCTTTGCTTTATTATATTGATGTTTGTTTCTCACATTGAGCTTCATTATACCATATTGAAAGTATATTATTATATCACTCTACTTATAATATCAGTAACACATATAGTTACTGTTCCTTGTATCCTTCTTACTTTGAGTAGTTCTATTTTTCTGTCTGGTATATATTTTCCTTTTATTGGAAGTACTACTTTTAACATTTCCTGCAGAGTAGGTCAGCTGGTAATGAAATCTTTCATCTGTGGAACATCTGAAAAAGTGTTTATTTCACCTCCATATTTGAAAGATATTTTTGCTAGGTATGGAATTCTAGGTTGACAGGTGTTTTGCTTCCATAATTTACAAACGTTGTGCCTCTGTCTTCTCTCTTGCATTGTTTTCAAAAAGAAATCTGCTGTCTTTCTTATATTTGTTCTTCTGTATGTAACGTGCCCTTTCTGTGGTTGCTTGTTAGCTGTTCTCTTTTTTCCTGTTTTTTAATTGACAAATAAAATTATGCATATTTATCCTGTACAACATGATGTTTTAAAATATATATACATGTGGAATAGCTAAATTGAGCTAATAGGTTGAACTAACATCATATACCTTACCTCACATAGTTATGATTTTTGTGGTGAGAACACTTAAAGTCTACTCTCTTAGCATTTTTCAAGAATGCAATATGTTGTTTTTAACTATAGTCACCATGTTATACATAGACACCTTGAACTTATTCCTTTCTCTAACCAAAATTCTATATCCTTTGACCAATATCTCCCCAATATCCAGCTCCCCCAACCACCCAGCCCCTGGTAACCACCCCTCTACTCTCTACTTCTGCACACTGAAGTTTTTTAGATTCCACATATGAGTGAGATCATGTGAAAATAACCAACAAATAAGGTGAAAATATTTCCAAACCATACATCTGATAAAGGGTTAATATACAAAATATAGAAGGAATTCAAACAGCTCAATAACAAGAAAACAAGTAACACAATTAAAAAATGGGCAAAGGACCTGAATAGATATTCCTCAAAAGAAAATATACAGTGGCCAACATGGAAATGAAAAACTGTTCAACATCACTGATTGTCAGGGTAATGGAAATTAAAATCATGATGAGATATCACTTCGCACCTAGAATTTTGGTTAGAAATTTTGGCTATTATCAAAAAGATGAAAGATAATCAGTGTCTAAGATGTAGGAAAAAAAGAGAACACAACACACTATTGGCGGGAATGTAAATTAGCACGGTAATTATGGAAACAGTCTAGAGATTCCTGAAAGAATTAAAAATAGAACTACCCCATGATCGTGATGATGGCAACCCCACTACTGTGCATATACCTGAAGCAGATGGAAGCAGCACATTGAAGATTTGTCCCACGCCCATGTTTGCTGTGGCATCATTCACAGCCGCCAAGATACTGAATCAACTTGAGTGTCCATCGCTGGATGAGTGGACAAAGAAAATGTGATACATACACAGTGGGACACTATTCAGCCATGGAGAAAAGGGAAATCTTGTCATTTGCAGCAACATGGATGAACCTGGAGAACATTATGTTAAATGAAGTCCGTGTCAGGCACAGAAAGATTTCCTCTTTATTGGTGGTTTCAGCAAATTGCCTATGATGAGTGTTGGTGTAGTTCTCTTCATGTTTTTTTGTTCTTGGGGTTCTTTGAGCTTCATGGAGCTGTGCGTTCATACTTTTCATTAAATTTGGAAATATTTCAGCCATTATTTATTCAAATATTTTTTCAGTCCCTCCCTTAAGGGCTCCCATTATACATGGCTTGCAGTTATATCACAACTTCATGATGTGCTGTTTACTTTTAAAATTATTTTCCTCTCTCTTTCCTTTTAAATAGTTTATGTTGCTCTCTTCGAATCCACTAATCTGTTCTGCAGTGTATACTCTGCCATTAATCCCATCAGTGTAGGTTCCACCTCACACATTATACTTTTTATCTCTAGAATTTCAATTTGGGTCTTCTTATATCTTCCAGGTCTCTACTTAGCTTTGTGAACATACGGATTTGTGTTTTAATAACTTAAAATGTCTTGTCTGCTGATTCTAACATCTGTGTTAGTCCCGGATGGGTCTCAATCGATTGATTTATCTCCTCCCGTGTTGAGGTTTCCTGCTTTACAGCATCCTTGGTGATTTGTACTTGGATGTCAGACAACGTGCATTTCCTTGTTGAATGCTGGATATGCTTGAATTCCTATAAATATTCTTGAGTGTTGTTCCAGGTTGCAGTTCATTTACTTGGAAGCAGCTTGATCCTTTTGGGTCTTGCTTGTTGAGGTGTTTTGGGTGGGACCAGAGCAGAATGAATCCAGGGCGAATCATCCCCACTCCTAAGGCAAGTCCCAGACTCTGAGGGCTCCGCCGGTCACTGCCTGAGCCTGGAGTTTTGTCTTCCGGGTTCTGGGAACAGACACTATCCCGGCCCCCTGTGGACAATCGGGACTGTTACGTCCAGTTCTTCTGGGTGGTTCCTCCTCTGGCCTGGGGTAGCTTTTCACGTGCACTGATTAGCACTGGGCTGAATGCTGCAGGGACCTCTGTGGGTCCCCGAGTCCTCCCTCCTGCCAGGTCTCTCTCACTTGGGACTCTGTTGGTGGACACCAGCCACCTTTGCCCCGCGGAGTCCAGCTCCGCCTCTTCAACCCAGAGATTCCACCAGGCCTCCTTCTCCCTATACTACAGCCTGGAAATTTCCAGCACGCCAGGCGGGGCACACTGGCTAGTTTTCTACCTCCCAGGGAACCCTGTCTTGCACTGCCTGACAGTGTCTTGCAAACCATCGTTTCACATACTCAGTCCATGTTTTGATTGTTTCAGGCGGGAGGGCATATTCAGTCACTGCCATGCCATTGTTTATAGAAGCAAAAGCACCCTTTTTATATTTGTTTATAATTAAAAACATCCTACCCTGTGGAATATGTGACAAAATAGTCACCTTTTCAGTTACTCGGAATTCAAGGAATGGAACAGAACCCAGTGCCCTCCCTTGTGCTGGGGCCCATATCAGAGAAGACGCAGCAAAGCCCCCGTGCCCGGGGGTCTTCACAGTGCTGGGGACAGTCACAATAGGTGGGGCAGGTGCTCCCACAGGGAACACACAGAGTGTATGTGGCATTGCCCGCTCAGCCAGGGAGGAGCTCCGGAGCAGGGGACGCCGGCGGGCCCCAGAACGCAGGGGCCGGTGCTCCCGGGCAGGGGAGGTGCTGGGCGCGGCCCTGGAGCTGCAAAGCAGCTGCACAGAAGCGCCGGGACAGAGGCCGGGGCGTCCAGGGAAAGGCAAATGGTAAGGCGAGATCAGGCTTGGTGCGTGGAAAGGGACAGAGGGATTGAGACTGAGAAGCACGCGTCCTTCCGCCCCGAGCAGGGGGCTCGTCCAGCGGGACCCAGCGGCCTTTGCTAGGCTACCGTTGCCCCACAGCTACGACGTGGAGCAAACCCGTGCTGTCCCGAGGGAAGGCCAGGCCAGACTGCGCGGAGACGGCCCAGAGCTCCTCCATGCCAGGGGCAGGCCCTGGCCGTGGCTTTTCCGGCCACGGCCCGGAGAGGCTCTTGGACGGTACAGGCGTGCACTGAAGGTCGTGGCGGAGTAACTGGAGTGGCCAGAGCCATGCGGGAGCCCTCGCCGCACCCGGGGTTGCAGGTACAGACCGCGCTGCCGGCGCGTGGAGGGCGGCGGGGCTGCGTTCAGGATGGGAAGGCGCGCACGCATCCCGCCTGGCGGGAAGAACCAGGGGGGAAGAACCAGGCGGGACTGCTGGCTGCTGGCGAGGATGCTGCCGGCTGTTCCGACCCGAAGCAGAGGAGGGGCCCCCAGTGCGGGAGACGCAGGCACCTCCAGGAGGGGTCTTCTCATGGACGGGCGGCGGGGGCACGCAGGCGGGAGGTCTGCAGGTGCCGCACGGAGACGAGAAGCCGCCTCTCTCTGTGCAGCACGGAGGAATCGCCTTTGCAGGGGAGCGGCGGGGCTGGGAGTTGGGGTGGGCATGAAGGACAGAGGTCCCCTCCGTTCAGGGAAGCAACCGGCGGGGCGGGAGCCCCTGAGTGTGGGAAAGGCCGGCTAGAGGGATTGGGAAGGAGTTAAGAGACAGAACTGCCACAACGCGTGGACCTCGCTTGACCCCGACTCATTAAAATAACTGTCAACGGACAAGTCTTAGACACTTAGGGAAGCCTTATAATCTAGACTGGTTAATAGATAACTTTCAGGAATTAATTTTTTAGGTGTGATAATGGCATTCTGGTTTTATAATAAATACATCATTATTTCTGAGGCCTCTACTGAATTTCTTAGGGGAAAATTAACAAGAATGTCTGAATTTTACTATAAAATAGTCCAGAAAAAATGAAGGACGGCAGAGAAGATAGAAAGAGAGAGAGAGGGAGGCAGGGAGGGAGACAGGTTGACGGCCGTGGCGGCTGCGCCACCCCGAGCCCCCCGACCGGCAGGTCCGCGAGGACGGGCGGTGATCGCCGCAGCCCGAGACGCTGCGCTCGCGGTTCTCCCGCGGCGGTTGAGCAACGCGGCGGCTCAGAACAGCCCTGGCATCTCGGAGGTCCTGCGTCCAGCCCCACATCCGAGGGTGAGGGCACCGAGAGTCCCCCTGCTGTGCCCAAGTCCTTCGTCTCCGGCTGGCACCCTGTTGTGTCACCTTTCCACCTCAACTCTGGGCCCTCCGCCTGCCCCGTCTGCGCCCCGGCTCTGCGGTTCCTGAGCGCGAAGCGCACAGCCGGACGCACCGGGGCGCCAGGGCCGAGGCCTCCCAGCGCTTCCTGCCCGTCCCTCCGGGTTCCTTGGGTTCTTACTCTGAACGTGCACGTGGACACACGTAGGAGCAGGTGGCACAGCGAGCCCCCCGCGCCGGGCTCCTGCCCGCCCGACGCCTCCGGCTCTCCCCAAGGCCCCTGGCGCCCTCCAGATGCCCCCAATGCCCAGGGCTGCGGAACCTCCTGAAGCTCTGGGGGTCCTCGGGACGCGGCCCCTCCGGGCGCCGAGGCGTGAAGGGCCCCTGCTAGGCGGACAGCCCCGCGGTTTCCTCCCAGGCTGCGTCTGTGCAGTCCTTGTTGGAAGCACCGTTTACCTAGGACGATTTTAGAGAAATTGTGAAGGTGGATACGTCATCGTGTCCCTGCTTAACGTCCTACATTGGCGCGGTGCGTTTGTGGTTGTATTGGTTGTGTTGTTGTGTTATTCTGTTGCGTTAATATGGCCCTTTTACAAGCTAAACCCAGACTTTCTTCAGATTCCCTTAGTTTTTGCCCTAATGCCCTCTCCCCTCCTTTCTTGTCTCTGTCGCTGTCCAGGGTCCCGGCCAGGACACCGCGTGACGTTGGGTCATCTTGTCTCCTTCAGCTCCTCCCGCCTGGGACACTTTCTCGCACTGTCCCTGCTCCTGCTCACCTGACCCGCTCTGGACAGCGTCGTGGGGGTCTGCAGCACCCCGTCACGGGGCCTGTCTGCTCCTTTTCTCACGGGCCGGTGGGTTTACGGGTCCTTGGGAGCGAGACCACCGTGGGGAAGTGCCGTTGTCGTCACAGCGTAACGAGGCAGCACGGTCAGTGTGGCCCGTCACCGCTGGCGTCCACCCCGAGCCCGGCTGAGGTGCCCTCAGTCTTTGGACGACAGTCACAGCCCGAACTCCGGAGGCAGCGTGGCTACAAATTATTCCGAATTTTTCTGCCTGGGAGATTTGTCTCTTCTCCCTATTTATTTATTTATTTATTTATTCAGTCATTAATTTAAATTAGTATAGATTCCTGGAAATATGCGCAGGGTTGTAATTTAACACTGAGCTGTGTGCTGTGTGGCTGGAAGGGCCCCGGCTGGCCCTTGGCAGTCCTCTCAGGGCCCCTGTCCCTTTGACGTGGCCCTGTCACGGCCCGGTGTCCTTTTTCAGTTTTATTGTTTTAAAACTACGTTTTTATCCACCCATCCACCTGTCTGCGAAACAGAGCAGCTGGGGTGACAGGTGATGACCCCGAGGACAGCCTGAGTCACAATAGCCTTGGGAACAGCACCGCCCCTTGGGTGCCTAAGAGTCAGGGCGCCTGTTGTAGATGTAATTGCATTTCCTGCTGGGATCCTTTTTTGACATGATGAAAAGAGTCCCCAGAACTGGTCACCAGCTCCTGGGTCCTGGCTGCAGGCCGGGTCAGGCCGGGGACTGGCCCACTCTCCCTGCCCCTGCTCCTGGATGTGGTCCTTGGAGGAGGGTCTCCAGGACTTGAGCTGTCATGGGGAGGATGGTATCGCAGGTTTCCAGTTTAGCAGAACCCTGGGGGATCAGCAGAAGGGCCCCAGCCCCCTCCCAAGAGGGCAGAAGAGGTGAGTTGGCAGCCGGGGCCCCTCCCTGGGACCAGGGCCGCTGTCTGCTTTGGGCGTCGGCTCCCGTGAGGTTGCACTTGAAGGACAGTTCACAGCTGACTCTCTGGGTGTCTCTGGGGTCTGTCCTGGGCTCTCTGCCCTGGGCATCTGCCGTCTTGCCGCCCAGCCCGGCTGCTGACCTCTGGCCCGACTGGATCCTCCCCTGGGGAGCTGCCCCCTTCCCTCGGCCGAGTGTTTGGGGTGCAGCGAGCCCATCCTCCAACTCCAGAGTTTGTGGTACTCACAGCCCAGCCAGAGACCAGACCCTGTGCCAGCCAGTTCTAGGCTTTTGCAGAAGTTGCTGGTGTCCCCTGGTGTCCCCTGGCTCACTGTGTGGGACACAGCCCGGGGCTGCCGAGAGGGCGCCATGCGCAGAGGACACCACTCCCGAGGGTGGCACCACCTCAGAGCCAAGGGTGGGGAAATGGAGTGACCGCAGATGACACCAGTCACCCCTGGGTCCCTAAGGCCTGACCTGCCCCTTAAAGATGTGCCTCTTTTATGTTTTATTTTCTTTTTCCTTTTTTTTTTTTTTTAGCATTTTTGCAACTGTGCGTGTACATCTCCCCTTAGGGATAAGTGGGTTTGAGTGATGTCAGTGAAAGATTCCACCACGACAAGGTCACTGGCCTGGGCACTGAAGGACACTGCAAGAGGCCCATCTGTGACAGGGGAGATGGCAGCCTCTCCCCTTGCCTGCGGACCCTCCTGCTGCTGCCCAGAGACCTCAGGGTGCTGCCCGGCTGCTGAACGGCCAAAGCGACATTCCCGCCCGTGCACAGCCGGGAGGTCTCCCGCGGGGGTGAGTGACCCTCGGACCTGCGCAGCGTCCCGGCAGACCAGCCCCCATCGGGGCAGACAAACCCCTGGGCCCTGCACCAGGGAGACCCCGCCAGCTCCTCGCTCAGGGCCTGGGACACGTTCCTGGGGACTCTGTTTCACGTCTCGGACGTTGAGGCCGGGAGATTTATGGGCTGACGTTTTTTCCATGGGAGCTGTCTTTTGAATTATCGTGTAATTAAGATGCTAATGGCTGTTTATAGAAGCTTCTCTTCTCTGTCCAACTGCTCTCTGAATAACAAGGAACGTCCCTTTTGTTATGGCGGAAAATCGCATTGAGAGTAAAATCCTTCGTTAAATCACTGTTTGCATCTTTTCTCCCCTTATACCAAAAAGGAATTTACTAATGCTCATTAATTTTTTGTTGTGTGAATGAATTGTAGGGAATTCTTCTACTTACGACCCACTTCCTTTGTGAAAAAGGATAAACACCTTAATTCCTCACTGGGGCGTTGGAGGGTGCCCTCGGAGAACAGCTTCATACTCAGCGTCTTTATGGGGAATAAAAAAGCAGCGTTGCTAACCTCATTCATGAAAGCATTCGGGCGCTGTCCAGGGTCGCAGTGAGGTCATTCTGCGGCCCCGGGACCCGCGGGATCTAAAGGCTCTGCCGGGGGGCCCGTCCCGCTCGCTTTCCGGATGGGGGCCGAGGCCAGTGAGTCTGAGCAGGCTGTCCAAGGTGACCCAGCAAGGCGCTGGCAGGCCTGGGACGGGAGCCAGGTCCCCTTCTCTGCTCGTTTGCCGCAGCCTGAAATGGCTGCCACGTCTTGTTACAGTCAAAGCAGACGTGCTCCTTTGCAAGTCCTTCCTTTGACTGCTTCCAGGCCGAAACCCACCCCGCGGGCCAGGCGGCCCGTGACACACCAGTAGGGCCTTTGGACAGTCGTGTGCAACAAACCACAGGCCTGATGACAAGTGTGCGCAGAGCAGGACAAAACCCCTGTTGCTGCTGCGGTGGCCCCACCCCCACCCCATCATCACAGCACGGGGCCATTCAGCTCCCTGGGAAGGCAGCACTGCGCACGCTGTCACCAGGTGGCCAGACACAGGGACCCTCTGAGCTTCCCTCGGCACAGTCTTGGGCTCCGCGCTGCACGCCCCTCCAGGACGCCCAAGGTTCAGGGTGTCCGGGCTTCAAAACGATTGTGACCGTTCACTCACGACACACTGGGGAAAGCCGGGGAGCACCTGGGACATCTGACCTGAGCATGTCACGTGACAATGGGGCTCTGGTCACAGGTCTCCTGGGTTGGTGCCTGAGAGGTCCCTTTGCTCTCCGCCCTTCAGGTGACGTCCCCAGACCAGCTGGGGGGCACCGGCCAGGGTGGCCCAGGGGCGGAGCAAGGAAAGCCTTCTCCAGCCCGGCAAGGAGGGGTCTGCACCGGGCCGCCCCCTGAGCCAGCCTGCCCAGGGAGGAGGCCAGCACACCCCGCTGGGAGAAGCCCCCATGACAGGTGGCCACAAACCGGGGGCTTCAAACAACGGAAGTGTATCCTCCCACAGTTCCGGGGCCCAGAAGGTGGAAATCTAGGTGTTGGGAGGACGCACTCCAGGGACTCCGGGGACGGTCCTGTCCTGCCTCTTCCAGCTCTCAGGAGCTCCAGGTGACCTAGACGCAGGGCACCAGCCTCCGCCTTGTCCTCAGGATGATCTTTAATTGGTTACATCGGCAAAGACCCTTTTCCAAATAGGGTCCCATCTGCATCCTGGGGTAGGATGTGGTCATGTCTTCCGGGGCCTCCACTCACCCCACAGCGCCTCTCATCTGAGGGGATAGGTTTCTCCATGTGTCTGTTCTGCACCGTGGCCAGGGCAGAGACCGGGGTGCACTGCCCACCCCGGGCACCCAGCAGTGCCATCTGGAAGGGCTGTTGGCCTTGGCTGTGGCCATGCGGGCTCCTGTCTCTAGGTCCCCTTCCCAGGCAGTGCCCCTCCCCCATGCCAAGGCTCCCTCGGACTCAGCGTTTGTTGTCAGACCGAACCCCAAACCCTTTCCGCTGTGAGCCGGGGGGTCCCAAGCAAATAAGCTGAGTTCCCCCAGCTCAACCTTCTCATCCAAAAGCTGGACACTAGGACATGCTCACGGCACCTGAAGGGTCAGGTGAGAGCCTGTCCCTGCCGCACACACACCTTGGGGCCTCGGGCTCGTAGACATTTGCAGAGAGGGCCACCCATGCAGGTGGGCGGGGGGAGCAGGGTGTCGGGCCTGAGCCCTGTGTCTGTGCCCCACGGTAGGACCCTGCTCTGCCCAACTGCTGTGTGACGCTGGCCTCCTGGGGGTGGCATCCCCAATGTACAGGATGGAGTCCCGAGATTCTGCCCTCATTATTAGTATTTTTATCGTAAAAGGTGGAGTTCCTTGTTCCCTGGCTGGCTCAACGAAGATCCCTCCCTGCCTTTTTGCTTGTCCTTGTGACTCAGCACTGGTCTCACCTCCACCAGGGTGGCCTCTTGCCGCCTCCGTGTGACACCCTTCAGGCCTTCGCTGAAACGCCGTGGCTTCACCTCCTATTTTGTCCAGAAAGATGTTTTATTCTCTTTCCAATGTTAATGTTTTTATTCACCTTTCCCCATCATAACCAGAAGGAGTCTTCTAATTGGTACCTGAACTTGACCTATTTCTTGCAGAAAAAAGAAAAACCCTAATCATTAAATGCAATTATTACTTCAGTCTTCTATCTCTTCAACCTACCAAACTATTATATACTCTTGATTATTGAAACTTTAGTCAAAATAAGAACTGAAGAAAAATTTATGCAGAGTTATATAACACCTATGCATTAAAGGTCTACATTTTTTTGAATTATTTTAGTCCTTGTCCATATATATATATATACAATTCTTGCATGTTAAACATTAATTTTGTGTTAGTCTTTCAGACTTAATTCTACAAAAATAAGTGTTCTTTATTTTGCTATATAATCTTTATGATCTGTTCTTCTTTGAAAATTTCTGAATAAAAGACAAAAGTATTTATTATTTAAAATTCTATCACCTAAAAGCAATTACAAGGGTTTCCTACGAAGACGGCACAGAGAGTCCACGTTGTGCCTTGCTCCACACTCGTGGAAATGACTCACATACGCACAGAGGAAACAGTGGGTCAGACTCAGAAAACAGGACACACGTACGTCTCTGTCCCAGGAGCCAGAGAGGGAAGGTCACCTGCTGGGCAGAGTGGACGCCAGGGGCCAGTGGCCTGTGAGTCCACAGTCAGGCCCAGCTGGCAGCTGCTCCTGCCCAGCCACGGGGACTGGGAGCCCCAGTCTGGGAGTGAGAGTGGGGCTCACCGCCTGCAGCCCAGAGGGGAGGGGACCCCAGGAAAGAGACGTGCAGACAACTTGCTCTAAAATCTAGGCACTACAGTTTGAGGCCCTTTTCGGGGGTGGGGGCAGGCTGGAGGAAATAGACATAACTCTGTGACCCGGATCCCAGCCCTGTCCCTCCGATGGACCTGAGGTAACTCCAATGTCCTGGCCAGAAGTCACACATCTGTGATAGGACTCGGATCAGACTGTCCCAGCGTGGAATGCAGGCGCTGTTCTTAGTCAAAGGGAGAGGGAAGAAAGAAGAGAGAGAGACAGAAATAAAGGGGAAACAACCCCCAAACTTCTCCCACTCCAGTTTGGCTTCAAGATCAAAACTGAGAAAAGCATAGACAAATATAGTTATAAGAAATATAGTCAACAAAATAAACTCTTGGAATATATTATAAATTGAGTCTAGGTGAAAATCAATCATGTCTTTATATGAAGACAGAGGCTTCAAAATAAGCATGTTGAAGGTGTTTAAAGAAATAATTGAAAGTAAAATTATATTTACAAGTTAAGAGGCAATTAAAAAACAGACAAAATGCAATAACTTGTTTTTGTGAAAAGGAACTAATTGAGGATCTTAAGGATGAATTTAAAAAGAGTCACTTAAATAAATTTTATTAAACAATCAGTACGTGTGTGAAACTCTAGCCTGCCTGAATGCAGTCAAAGGGAGAAGTAGAGAATTGGAAGAGAGTACAAAGGAAATTGTCCAAAATACAACATCATTTCAGCCAGATGCCGAAATGAGCCTGTTTCAGTTTTAGCACAGTTACAAAGACGGTAAATTCTACACGTCCAAGCAGAACCATTATGTAGAATTTAAGTCGGTGGTCAAGAACTGGTGGAATAATCCTTAAAAACATTTCCAATATCGAGGTCTATAAGGTCAGGGAAGTGGAGATTGAATTTTGAGGAGGATTTTTAGAGGACCTATGAGTGTCTTAAAATTTCCCACCGTAACTACTGCACTTTGTTAAGAAATTAAATGTTAAAAAAAAAATGATCATTACAGCAGAGTGAGGAGGTGGTACAGAAAAGGGTCAAGATCCATTCAGGACAGAAACTGCGCTCGAGCCAAGGAGGATGGGAAGTAGTCTCTTAGCCCAAGGAAGGGCTTCTACCAGGACACAAACAGGAACCAGAGTGAGAGATAAAGTTCAAAGACATTCTTTCTGAAGTCAGGAATGAGGCTTGGGCACCAGCTCATACTGTTCCTCTTTATATGTCACTGGATTCAATCCAATGCAATAAGGCAAGAAAAAATTTGGACTCAGAAATTATAAAAATAAGATAAATTTTTTTTGCAGAAGATATGATTGTATACAAGAATAATCAAAGACACAAAACTATGAAGAAAGATTATGGATATATAATTTTTTAAAATGTCAATAGCATTGCAAATGATAAAAGAAATAGAAAGTACAACAGGAAACCAATTTCCATTTTCATTGTCCCCCCAAATACTATCAGGTGCCACAGATGTACCAGGCCTCTCAGACAACATTGTAAACTCCAAAGGGCGCAGAGTCAGCCCTCTGCCTTGGAGGGATCCACATCTGAGGACTCAGCCAACCACGGGTCAAAAATATTCAGGAAAAGAAAAGAGTTGGTTGTGTCTGTACTGAACATGTACATCTTGTCATTATTCCCTTCAGATGTAGTCTAGCAACTCTTGCTGTGCCATTTACATTGTATCAGGTGTTATAAGTAATCGAATAATAACGCAAAGATGCTATAAAGTGTTTGGGGGATGTTTGTAGGTTATACGCAATTTCTACCGTTTTATACCAGGGACTGGAGCCTCGGGGGATCCTGGCACTGGGGGTGGTCCTGGAACTAGCCCCCCACGGGTACCACAGGATGACTGTACATATTGATTCGACTAGATGCTGGATACATTTACGGATGCAAAGTCTTAGCAGTGTGAACAAGTCAATTTTCCTAAATCAGTCTATACATTTAATGTAATTCCATTCAGAATTCCAATAATATTTTCATGGAGCATGATAAGTTTATCATCACATAACAGAGAGCGGCAAAGAATAGTCGAGTTGTGCAGGGAAAGAGGAGGGTGTGTCCCATCACAGGTCACCAGGTGCTGGGAAGCTCCAGACTGAGCCAGTGCTGAGCGCTGGGAGGTGCAAATAAACCAGCAGAGCGGAGTAGCCCAGGGTGAGCCGAGCTGTCTGAAGCCCGGACGTGGCAGAGTGCTGTAACCTCAGTGAGAAAAATAAGGATTATTTTTTTCAGAAAAGTAGTATTTGGAGAATTGCTTATCAGTACTGGAAAACTGCATCATTTTATTTCATATCATTCAAAAATAATATCCAGGTGGATTGAATATTAAAAAGCAAAGTTTAAAATACTTTAGAAGAAGAGACCTCTTTTGATAGCGAAATGATGGACAAAATAGCCTCTTATAATACACTTCAGAATGGTGGACTGTAAGGCTGGGGGCGGGCACCCCTCCCCTCCCTAATGGAAAAAAGAAAAAGCCCACGAGACCTGCCGAGCACAATGCCTGCTAGGCCCAGCTGAGTTAAAAGAATAACCACACCTGATGGTTACCATGACAAGGGTCTCGGCTCCTGGAGTCCGTCTCGGCTCCTGGAGTCCGTCACGGTTCCTGGAGTCCGTCCGTACCACCAGCCCCTCCTGTTTCTCCACACCTGCCCTAAAACTGCAACAGAAAGTTCCTTGCTCTCCCTGCCATAAATCTTTCCACCAAAGAACCCCCCACCCCCAGCCCTAAAAATACATATATAAACCCAGTCAAACTTCTGGGCGGTGTGACTTCTCAGGTCTCCCTCTCTCTCTCCCGGGGCCTGGGAACCTCACCCGGGTCCCTCTCTCTTGGGACTCATTACCCCCACCCGGGAGCGCTCCAATAAAACCTCTTTACTTGTCCCTTTTAACTCTGCTCGTCTTTCTTTCTCTGGCGCCGCCCAATCCAAAAAACCTTACATGGACAAAGTATAAAATATGTGCTTTTAAATGCTAGTCTTTACTCAAAAACAGTAAGAAAAATCTTCAGAAATAATAAAAAAAATAATAATAGGAAAGGTAAAAGCAGATTCTAAAGACATTGGTTGCCCATAAAGGCATCTGCTGGTTATAGTGACATGGAGTTTGGATTTTTGACAGTGGCGTGGGACCCGCGGTGAGGAGATGAATCACGGTCATCGTGTGTGGGTGGAGGACTCAGAGCCACCCTGGGTAGAAGCGGGGCTAGGGAAATCTTTCCTATAGACGAGACGGCAAGGGCACTGGTCTCACTCAGCCCTGGTCTCGTGCTGGGCAGGCGGAGATCCCTTTGAAAACCTGAAGCTTAAGGATCCACAGACGGTCCAGGGCTCGAATTTTCTGCATAGTCCAAAGCACTGAAGCTGGTGCATGTTTGAAAACAGAGCCAGGTTCCCAGGTAGCGGGTCCTGGCTGAAGGAACGCAGTATTGTCTGTAGTTACACACCCGCAACCCGGCCTCAGAACCCTGCAGAGAACGGCCCTCTGGAAATGCCACAGGCTCGCAGGGACAGGGACAGCTGCCCTCTGGACACGCCACATGCTCGCAGGGACACGGAGAACTGCTGGATGGGGAAACAGACAGCACTGCCGGCGCCCCACGGAGGCGTGAGACGTGGGGTTTGCAGATATGGATGTAAACAAGCACATTTCACATGTTTAAGAGGGAATATGAAACATGGGGAGGGGACAAGGGACTATTAGAACGAGAGCTTCCGATGAGCGGAGAGTAGACTGCTGTTTCCACAGGCCGGGACGGGGCCGGGGGAAGAGGCTGATTGACAGACACAGGTACCCGCTCAGACAGGAGGGATGAGACCCGGTGCGCAATAGATCAGTGGGGTGACTGTAGCTGACGTTTGTTGAGTCATTGACTGTTGCGCATTTCAAATAGCCAGAAGGGAATAATTTGAGTGTTCCCAGAGCAAAGAAAAGATAAAAATGTAAGGCAATGGAGATCCCAATTACCCCAATTTGATTATATGAATGTATCATATCACATGTGCCTCCAAAATATGTACATCAAATATGTATCAATAAAAATAAAATAATTAATGTTTAAAATGAGAGCTTAGTTGGATAAAACTAGTTATTTCTAGAAATTAAAAATGTCATATCTAAAATTAAAAGCCAAATGGACAGATGAAATATCAGAGTTTGAAAAGTTAGTGATTGATCTAAAGAAAGGAGCATAAAAATCAAATATGAAGTGACACTTGAAGTTTCTGGGAAGAGTCAGAACATTGACAAAGCTGATGAGAGTGATGCTATAGACTGCTTGGATCCCACAGAGCCACTGGTATCGAGGTCTTGATTTGACTCCCAGCTTGGCTCTTACTATTGTGTTTTGACAATTTTTCTGACATTTTTAATTTTGAAAAAAAGGTTTTACATTCTGTATAGTTTGTGTAAAAATCTATTATTTATCTACTGCATCTCCTTTGCATTTTGTCATAAAATCAGTAGTGTGGGTCTGACTCTGTACTCTCTCTTTTGTTCTATGTATCTGTTTAAATATGCTTATATTAATACATTACCTTTACTACTGTAGCTATAGAGGTCTTTAAGTCTTAAAATCAGGTAGTGCAATTTCTTTAATTTTATTCTTCTTTTTCAAAGTGTTTGTGGGTATTCTGGTTCTTTTACTTTACTACATAAATTTTGAAATCAGACACATGAAAGATCCCGCTGCCATTTTGATAGAATTTGCATATTGAACTATAGACCATTTTGGAGAGGTTCATATCCTTACTATCTTGAGTCCTTCCATGAACAGAGTGCATTTATCCATTTATTTAAGCTTCTTTGATTGCTTTAATCATTATTTTATAGTTTTCAGTGACAGTATTTCACACATATTGTTATCCCTAAGTATTTTATATTTCTGATGCTTATGTAAATGGTGCTTTAAAATTTTAATTTTTAATTATTTGCAGCATACAGAAATATAATTTATTTTGTAAATGTATATTGTATTCTGCAACCTTGTTAAACTTATTTGCTAGTCAAGGAGCTTTTTTATAAATATATTGCTTAAAAGTGATGACTTCTTTCAGGGTTTGTATGTCTAAAAAAGTATTTTGTCTTCATTTTTGAAAGATATTTTCACTGGATATAGAAATCAAGGTTGGTAGTTTATTACTTTAAAGGTGGTTGTTCTACTGACTTCTTGCTTGGATGGTTTCTGATGATAAATCTGTCGTTGCACTTATCTTTGTTCTATATATAATATAACTGTTTAAAAATCTTGCTGCTTTAAGATTTTCTCTTTATTAGTAGTTCTAAGCAATTTTATTAGGATGCATCCAGTTTTATTTGTTGATCTTGGGAGTTCATTGAGCATCTTGGATTTGTAGGTTTGTAGTTTTCATGAAATTCGCAAAAACGTCAGCCATTATTTCTCCAAATATGTTATTTTTACCCTGTCTCTCTGGAGATTCCAAGTGTACATATATTAGGCTGCTAAAAAATTTCTCTCTAGCTCACTGGTCTGTTAATTCTTTTAGTCTCTTTTCTCTATACGTTTCATTTTAGGTAGTTTCTATTGCTGTCTTCAAGTTCACTGCTATTTTGTTGCACAGTGTCTAACATGCCATTAGTCCCATTAGTTAGATTTTCAGCTCATACGTTGTAATTTTCATTTCTAGCTTTCATGTTTGATTTGGTACTTTTTAATAACCTCCGTGTCTCTACTTAACATGTCCAGTCGTTAGTATTTTGAACATACAGCATACAGCTAAAATAACTATTTTCATGTCTCTTTTTTTTGCTAATTCTGACATCTGTGTCAGTCTTGGGTTGATTTAATTGATTGATTTCCCCCCCTCATTTTGGGCTGCCTGATAGTTTTGATTAGATGCCAAATATTGTGAATTTTACCTTGTCTGGTGTTGAAGTTTTTTATAGTTGTAAATTATTTTGAGCTTTGTTTTGATATGCAGTCATGTTACTTGGAAACAGCTTTATCCTTCCAGGAATTGTTTCCCACATTTCTGAAGCAGGCCCAGAGCGACGTTTAGTTTAGGGCTGATTTTCCCCCGTGCGAGAGGCCCGGCCTTTCTGAACAACCCAAAGGATGTGGTCTTGCAGGTGACTGGAGAGGGAGCACCGCTCCTGGCCCTCTGTGCATTTTGAGTATCGTTCCCCTTAGTCCTTTTGGGTGGTCCCTCCCCGACTTTGGGTGGTTTCTCGCGTTCATGCACTGATCAGTGTTCAGCTGAGCCCCAGGCGCAGGTCTGGAGAGCTCCGGGCTCTTTCTGCTGCCCGCTCCTCATGGTCCGTCCAGTGCACTCGGCCTGCCCCAGCCTCTGCGGGCTCCCAGGTCTTCCACTCAACCCAGGGGTCTGCTGGGCTCCACGTGTGGGTCCCCTCCACAGATATGGCCTGCAAACTCTCTCCAGGCAGTGGCTGGGGCAGTCAGAGCTCACCCGACTTGTCCCCACCTCCCAGGGGGCCCATCCTCCACTGCCAGGTGCCTGATGCCTTGAAAACTGTTTTTCACATATTTTGTCTGTGTTGTTTCTGTGCCGGTGAGAGGCTGGGTTTGGTTCCTTTTGCTCCACCTCAGTCTGAAGCAAACAACAACTCCATCATTATACTGAATTTTAAAAAAGATTTCACAGTGTAGAAAATAAGTATGCGTAGTCCATATGAATATAAATAAATGACTGAATAAATAAACAAAGCAGTGGAAGAGGCAAGTCTTTGTTAGCGCAAGATCTGAATATCATGTGCTTCCCTCCGTGAGGTGGGGTTAACACGCTCCCCTCGTGTCCAGGGCTGGTGGACTCACGACTGGTTTCCAGGAACAGGCTCGGGAAGGAGGAATGGGGGCTTTGCCGTGGAGAAACCACATACAGCACTTTAGCCAAGGGAGGAAGGCAACATCAGCGGAGATGTCAGGCAATGTCATGTGCCCCTGATACATGGCGATGACAAGGGCATTTCCCATCTGTGCTGTTACTTCCCCAAACCAGGAACCTCGGTTTAATCCTGAGAGAAAGAGACAAGCCCAGGCTCAGGGACAGTCTGCGGACGCGCGACCAGCTCGGTTCATGGCTGCAAGGTCATGAAAAACAAGGGAAAAGTGAGAAAACGTTGCCGAACCAGAGGGGGCTGGAGATGTGACAAGGACCAATGACGTAGGATCCTGGACTAGATCCTAGAACAGAGAGCGAGGACATTATCGGGAGAACCTGTGTATGAAGCTGGAGTTTCATTTGGGAAAAAATGATCTGAAACTAAGCCAAGACTGCAGTCCAGAAAGGAAAAGAGAGACCGCAATAAACTGGGCGAGATTAATTGAATATCTGTGTGGGGAAAAAGTCATCTTGAACCCTACTTTTTACCTTACATAGAAATCAATTTCAGCTGGATTACGGGTCTAAATGAGACCTTTTTGGAAACAGGAAAGCTTCTAGAAGCCAGCACAGGAACACGTCTTTGTGCTCCCAGTGTAGGCAGGTTTGGTAAGCGAGACCTACTCTGGGAAAATGGGTAAATTGGATGATACTAAAATTAAGAACCCCGTTTTTCAGGAGACGTACTGATGGGGTGAGCTGACAGCTGACGGTGGGAGATGCCCACAGCGCTCATATCCAACACAGGACTCGCAGCCAAAATACGTAAAGAACTTCAAATTATGACGAAACGGGTAAAAGACAGCCCGACAGAAAGTGGGGCACGATGTTTGACCAGACACCTCGCAGAACGTCACGTCCAGTGCCCTCTGCATGACGTGCAGCTCCAGGGAGCAGCCACTGTGGTTCCCAGGATGGGGACACCCCAGGGAGTGAGGAAAGTCAGCGAGGATGTGGAGTGGCACCGTCTACCGCTGCTGCTGGCGAGGTGTTCGTGACACTCCCTTTGGGACACCCCTCGGCAGTACCCGCTAAAGCTGAAACCAAGCGCGTTCCATGACGGAGCTTTCCATTCTGGGGACACATCCAGTGCAAACATGATGTGATGTGTGTCACCAAGAGCCACTCACTGAAATAGTCGCAGAAGCCCTTCTCCTGACAGCCCCCACTGGTGCCTGCACACGTGCCCATCGGGGACACAGGCGCGGGAATGCTGTGGCTTCTGCATGGTGGCATCCTGTCCAGCAGCGGGAACCAAGGGTCACCTCTCATGTAGGGACCTGGGGAACCTCACGGACATCACCACCCACCTGTTTGCTTCCACTTAGGTAACTATAAGGGGCTGAGAGTTTCCCACGTCATGAGAGGCCGGATCGGGGTCACCTTTTGGGGGAGGGGGAGCACCAGGGCCTTCCAGGCTGTGATCGGACCCTGCGTCTCGGTTTCCAGCGTGGCTGCCCGGCCGTGCTCCGTTTGGTACGTTCACTGTGGTGCGATAACACGTTGATGTGAGAGATGTTAGAAGTAAATCATAGTTTGATTTGCTGAAGCTGGGTGGAGGGCTCAAGGGTATTTGTTATTTTCCTCTATATTCTTGTCTTATATCTGAAATAATTTTAATAAAATAGAATAAATATGTATATAAAATGAGAAGTGAAAGTCTCCTATCCTCATGTCCACCCAACCCTCGCTCCCAACCTCTCCATGTAAGGCAACTTCTGATCTTGAGTTTGTGTCTGGAAAGTTAGCATTTTACCTGGAAGATTCTGGGCATGTTAACGTGGAACATTTGAGCCAGGGACTATTTTAAAAATGACCAAATAAAAATGACTCCCAGAGTTAATGGTTTCTGAACTGTATTCTAGTTACTCTTGAATTCCTGTGATACTCAGACTATTCCGGATCACACAAAAAGATGGAAGGCGTCATGTCAAAGACGGATAATGATAGTCACGGAAGGAAAAATTATATGTTAATTTCATTTCTAAATCTGGATTCAAAAATCTTCCATAACGTTTAAAGAAGAAATCAAACCCATGATGTCTACGGCGGGGTGATCCTTCACGGACAAGTGGGTTCGCTCAGCGACGGGGAAGCCCACAGGGGCAGGTTCCTCCGTTCTCACCATGGGACGGGCACGACCAGCTCGTCCCTCTCTGTCCCGATGGGATCCTGGGGAATGTCACAGCTCTCCGGCTGCTTCCAGACACTCAGCACACACCCGCCTGAGACCCTCACGTCACACCCTCGTCCTTGCGACCCTACCCCATGGTGCTCCGCAGCTGGGGCTGCTGGACGTGGTGGGAAGGGGATGGACACTCTTGTGTTCCTTCCTCTTGGCTTGGCTTTCTGTTCTCGTCTTGTAGCTGCTCTTCTAGAACCTTCCATGTTCTCCCAGAGTTACCATGGTCAGAGAGCAAGAGCAGAGACTGCAGGGTGCATGGCTGTAAGTGCAGTTACTTCACTGTCGCTTTTGGGGGGAGCACCAGTGTGTCCCTTGGGCAGCCCTGTGGGGTCCCTGGAGTGGGGGCCCCCTTGTCTGCCTGCCTCCCGCAGCCTCCCCCATCCCGGACCTGCATGGGGGTCCCAGCCCTGACTGCCCAGGCACTGCTTGGGCAGAGCTTCCCTGGGGTGGCTCAGGTCTGGCCTGGGCCAGGAGCTGGGACACCCCCGACCCCCCCCCCTGGAAAGGCCTCGGCCCCTCTGCAGCTCTGCTCTCTGCCTGGCAAGGAGGCAGCCTGGCAGGGTGAGCGCCAGCCCCCCGTAGACGCTCCCGGCACTGCCTCTTCCCACCTGCCAGGAGCAGGGCGAGTTCCCCGCCTCTCCATGCCTCAGTTTCCTCATTGGTCAATGGAGGCTCATGGCAGCACCACACTGTGCGGTTCTCAGGAGGATGTAGACACACCCGGCCCTCAGAACAGCGCTGGGCGCCGGCCGCAGACCCGGGGCCTCGAGGCTGGCACTGCTGTGCTCTCAGGCCGCCGGCTCCTGCTGGACTTGCCTGGGGGGCGGGGGGCAGTTTCCAGGCCTTTGCTCCGGTTTCAGGGCACAGCGGCCGAGCACACCAGGTGGTTCTCTCTCAGCAAACCCCGTTTGGCTGAAGGTGGGCAGGCTATGCAGCCCACCTACCTTACCCAAGACGTCCTCACCCAGAGACCCGCCCACAGGCCCTCTCTCTCCTCCCACTGCAGACTGCCTGGGAGTCCCGCCTGGCCCGGGTGGCTGTGGCGTCCCGGCCACATAATAACCGAGCATGGGAGGATGGAGGCAGCCTCAGGGTCCCTGCATCCAGGCATCCTCTTCCTGCCTCCACGGTGGAGCAGAAGTCCAGCTTCCCTTGGGAACCAGGACGAGTCACCCCAGCCAGCACCGTCGCTGCTCCTCGGCCGCTGCAGAGGCAGGAGGAGCCCAGGGTGGCAGCCGTCCTCACTCCGGCTCCGTGGAGTACTGCTGTGTCCCTGGGGAAGCATCCCGCCCTCTGGAACCGAGACCTCTGGACTAGCAGAGCACAGGGTGGAGGGGACAGGAAGGAAGCACTGTGCTAGTGGTCACCAGGGGTGATGGTGACAGTTCCACTCCCATTTCCAGCCCTGGATCTTGGGCCCGTTAGTCCCGGTGGGAGAAGCGGCAGCGTACACGGGACGCTGGGACGGCCTCGTGGAGATCCCTGCCCTCTGCCGCCAAGGTGCCGCGTCCCAGCTGGCCCTGCAGCCGAGTCTTCAGAAGGAAACGCTGCCGCGCTGTCCGCTGCTCCAGGACGGCGGGAACAGGGGATTCGATGAGCATCAGCTCATTGCCACACTGAATGTGAGGCACAGTGAGCTCCTGGTCACAGGCAGTGCTGCGTGGGCACCACGATGGCGGGGAAGGCACACTGTGGGTCTGTGGGCGGCAGTTTGGCAGAAGCATCATGTGCAGAGAAGGCAAATCCCATCCAGAGTGGGTGTCTGTTTCAGTGGGGACAAAAGTCTGCCCCTTCTGTGGTGGCAGTGGTCCAGCGTCATCCACCCGCCACCAGGTTGCTGGCGACCACCGGGGAATGGTGCCACATCGAGGACGCGGTGTTGGTCTCTGCCGCTTTCAAATGGGGCGCTCAGCAGTGGGTGAAGCCGGGTCGGCCTTGGAGAGGGGACGTCTGTGTGGCTGAGTCCATGTGTGACCTCCGTCCCTGCCACCATGGACACTGTTCGTGAGCCCACTGGGCAATGGCGGGGTGGCTGAGTGGTGCCCACATAGTGGGTCATCCCACCCACCCAGTTATTTAAGTCCTCCTCTGCTGAGGTCACCCTTTGGTGGACGTGCACATGGGACACAAATATCTTCATCATTTTTGCTCATTCAGAGAATAATTTTGCCATAGCACAGACCCAGGCCTGCTGGTGGCCAACTTTCAAGTCACGTTCTCTCCAAGTCACTGGCCAGCCCACCCTCCAGGCAGACTGTCGGCCACAGCCCATGAGTTGGTGCACACTCACAACTCTGGCCCTCTCTCCTTCCAAACAAAATGAGCGACCAGGCGCGTTGCCCCAAGTTCTGCCCACTGGGGGGACCTTCACCACTGTCCTTCAGGGGTGTCCCAGAAAGGGCTGCAGCTCTGCGGCTGACCACGCTTGGGTGGCACCTACGTGCTGTGCAGAACCATCTGCCAACCAGGCGTGAGTCTTCTCTTCCTCCGTCGGCTGGTCGCAGGGAGTCCCCTGAGGCCACAGTGCAGCTGGAGAGAGAAGGCAGCACAGAGGAGTGGAGACCTCGGGCATCTGGGCCACTTCTTCATGTGACCTACTTGGCCTTCAGGTCTGCTCGGGCCCGGCCATGTGTGCTCCATGTCTGTTTGATGCCGGGGTGCTGCTGTGCACGCCCGGCTTTATGGCTTGGTGGGTCAGAGAATACCCCGTTCATGACGGGTGGCTCAGGTCACATGGTAACCCCGTGGCCCAGGGTCAAGCGGTCAGTCTCTGCCAAGAACCGTCCACGCAAGGGCCCAGTGCGATATCTTCTGGAGAGAAAAGTGACCGCGATCCCGTGGACTAACAGACACGGGGCTGGAGAACTGCCGTGCCCTGAGCTGGGACGGTGAAGGCGTGTTGCTGGCCTTGCCAGATAAAATCGAACTTATCGATGGGTGCGGAGAAAAGGCTTTTGCCGGATCAATAGCTGCACATCAGGTACCAGCAAATGTGTTCATTTGCTCAAGTGATGAGACGGCGTCTGGAACAGCAGCGGCCACTGTAGTCCCCACATGGTCGGGCTGGTGACAATTCACTGTCACTCTCCAGGGTCCACCTGTCCTCTGTGCAGGCCAAATAGAACCGAAGGGGGTGTGCAGGGAGCCACCACCCCTGCGTCCTTCACCTGCTCGATGGTGGCACTGATCCCGTGTCCCCCCAGGGCTGTGGGATTGTGCTGGGCTTGCTGTGTCCCCGGGGAGAGGCAGCTCTGTGGCTTCCCCATGACCTTTCCTCGGACCAGCCGGCACCCCGCAGCTCGGGGGCCAGTGTGGGGCGCGGTGGGATTATTTTCTTTTCCCTGATACATAGCTACCTCAGGAAAAGGCCACAGAGCCCTTGGGGAAGGCTGGAAGAAATGTCACCTGTACAAACTTTTGGCAGCGTGGCTGGGTCCTTCCTGAAGTGGAACAGGCCTCCATCCGTTCGGGGGGCTTTGCGTCTGTGAACCGGCTCCAGTCTGGAGACCCACTGAGGGCTGTGACTGGGTGATTCGAGTTAGACTTTGTTCACTTGGCCTAGAACTTTCCACCTACGCAGATCGGGGACACATCAGCAGACTGCCAGGCTGCTTCTGCTCCGGGGACGCCGTGACCACCGGCCAGTGCCACGTCTCCGCAGGTCGGACAGCGCTGACGATACTCGGCTGCGCTGCCCTTACGGCAGCTTTGCTCTCCGGCTATGGCACCTCCGCTGCCACGTCACCGCACAGACCCTTTGCCATATCAAATTGTCATTGCAAATCTGACCACAGGAGAGACCAAGTCAGGAAACTTCCGTGGGGAAAGAGAGAGATGTATGCTAAGGGATTGGCTCATGGGATCGTGGGGTTAGCAGGTCCGAGGTGTGCAGCACAGGCCGGCGGCTGGAAGCCTGGGCAGAGCTGATGCCGCGGTCCCCGCAGAATTCCCGCCTCTCCAGGAAACCTCGGTTTCTGCTCCTAAGACCCTGAACGGATCGGATGAGGCCCACCCACGTCACTGAGGGCAAACTCTGTTTAAAGCCGACTGACTGTAGGTGTGAACACAGCACACCTCAGCAGCGCCCGGGTTAGACTGGATGACTGGTGCTCCGGTCTAGCCACGTCCACACAGAAACTCCCACCACAGTGACCAGTTCTGGACATTGTGTCCCGCTGATCCATTTCCTTATGTGCAAAAACGTCATACGGCCTCGATTGTAGGAGCTATTTATACTTGATTAAATAAATGGCAATTCTTGGACAGTGTGTCTTCTATGTGCAATTTAAAATCACTACTTCCAGTTTGCTGGAATACCCGCCAAGAATCTGGGTGGATTACTATTAAATGTGTAATTAACACGGAAAAGACCAGCACTCATTTGCCAAGGGTATGGTTGTGTCCCCAGAAAACCAAAAGGCTGCACTGAAGTCACTTGTAAATGTGGTAACGTAGCTGAGTAGAAGGTAAATTGGCAAAAAATTGTTTTTTTTTTAGAAATTTCAAATTTCAAGTGGAGATGGACAGAAAACCCATTCATAATGATAGAAAACCTTTACAAAATGGCTAAGGATATGTCTAATCAGCAAGGTATAGCAATTCTGTGTGCAACACAGAGACATCTGAACAATTGACAAGATACGCGACATTCCCGGATGGTGGGATTCCAGGGTGGGATTTCTGGATGGGGATAATCCCAGAAAACCGTGTAGGGCAGGGAGAACACACCGGCAAGAGCAGTGGGGCTGGACTGGGGCTGAGCCTGGGTCCCTGGGGCTGAGGCAGGTGTTGCCAGCAAGTTCTTTAACTCCATAGATCTCAACGTCGCTTCTGGTTTTTGTTGGAAAATGGTACTCATACTACCTGTCTCCCTACACATATGGTTTTGTTTTGGGGGATCAAATAAGATATTCTATTGAAATTGTTTTGTAATCTACAAAATTAGGTTTTATGACTACAGCATAGCACAAAGTCTCGTAGGACAGGGAGTTATTTTACCTCCTGTGTGTGTGAATAGTCTTCACTTCATGAATGTCTCAATTAATAATCCTCCCTTTGTAGCTTTTTGGGAGAAAACGCTAAACTCTGCGCTTTTCTAAAAGGCCGTGTCGAGGTGGTCCCTCCATGCAGGGTGGGGCTCTGCTTTCCCTGACGGCGTCCGCTGACCAGCGGCTCCCACCCTGCGCGGGAGCTTCCCCCCTGCCTGCACTGCTGAGGGCTCGTGAATCTCACTGGCCCGTTAAACATGCTTTAACCGGTCGTGTTTGAAATGCAGAGTTAGCACATGTTACCAAAGGGGCCTCAATTATTCAGGTAACCTTGGAGAGTCAACTCACCTCCCTGGGCTGCCCCTTCTCGTCTGAGAGACCAAGGGGCCGTGAGAGACGGGCTCTGCACCCCCACCCTGCCCCGGGCGCTGGGCTCGGCGCCCCAATATTGACGGCACAAATAAGAGCTATAAATAAACCGTTCCAAACATGAAGATGTTGTCATAAGACTAATATGTGTCCTCAGGTAGAGAATAATTATCTTCAGTGAACAAGAAAACTACCTAAAATTATCACAAATCCAAGCAAATCCCCTTGATTACAAAACGCAGAGTGTGATTCCCACGTGGCTCCCCGTGGCTGCACAGCGATGCGTTCTCAGGGACTCAGCGCAGCGGCGGCGATTTCTCATCCCGGCCCGGCCCGCAAGCAGCACGGAGCGAGGCTTGTGCCAGGGACGCCGCCTCGCCCGCCCGCCGGAGGAGCTGAGCTGGAAGATATTTAATCCTGAACCGTAATAGAATTCAGTGCTCATTATTCAGGAGCAGGCGCGGGCCTGGCCCACGGTAATTATGAAAATCGTGTTTGTGCCGAGTAATGCGATGACCGTCACCGACTTCTGACCCGCTGCACACGGAAGGCGGGGGGGAGGCGATGTTCTACATCTGATCGGTTGGATCTGGGACGTGTCTGTGCTGCGGCGGGGGTGTGAGGTCTGGCCGTGGTGAGCAGCCACGCGGCCAGTGGGGGCCCCGCCCCCACTCTCTGCCTGGGACATGTGGGGACTTGGGGGTGCAGTGGGGCTCCCGTGACATGCAGCATAAGGCCCCGACTTCCTGGCCTGGACCCGAGGCCTCTTCTGCCAGGCCCCATCTTGCATTTGGTCACAGTAGTGACAGATTTTCCACGATAAAAGGCGCCAGGCTTGGGGTGGGAGGCGGGGGTGAGCTGACTACGGTGGAGAAGATGCTCGCCAGGCTGGGAGAAGCAGGTGCACCCAGATTTCCGTCACACGCACCCCATCTCTCTCTGGCCTGGGGGTGTGGGACCAGGTCACCGTACGAGGAAGGACCCACATGTCTTTGGATCCTGCCCCCTCCGCTCTCCCAGAGTCCCCGTCTAGCACTCCATGCGTGCGGGGGTCCTCACGGGGCGTCTTCCCGCAAGGGGCACAGCTGTCGGCTCAGCCTGCCCTCTAAATGCTGAGGACGGAGCCACGGGTGCGTCTCTGGTGGCTGCCGGGGCGGCTGAGCCTGGGGTTCCGGGGGGAGCCGCGTCCCTGCAGCCTCAGGCTGCCGGTCTGGGCTGTGAGCCTGGCAGTCGCGGGCAGGGGCGCCTTCACGCTGCCTGCCTTGCACTGGACCCTTCGGCCTGGGCGCTGGGCTTCCCGGGGAGGCTACAGCGTGTCTTGATAAGGGCAAACAGATTTTTTTTCAGCCGAGAGTCTGCTATTCCAAATTTCGTAAACTTCGTCCACTGTTCTGTCTCAATTCCTCCCTCAAATGCCTTTGTGAGCAGCATTCTGACTGCCGTGGGTAATCTCTGGGCTGATGAAGACAACAGATTGGGAGCTTCGTGGAAGAAAGATGAAATTTGTGCCGTTGACTTGTTTGGAAGCAAAAGACCAGACTCAAAGATATAATTAAAACTTAGATCGAAAAAACATTCTCAGCTTACAGTACGGAATGTAAGCGTCGGCGTGGACTGTGGCCGATGAGCCCACCGTCCCCGTGAGTGTGGTGTGCGTGTTCCCTGGCCACAGAGCAGCCGGGACGGCGCCGGTGCCCCCGGGAGAGGCCGAGGCTGCAGCTCCTGCAGCCGGGGTGGTGCCGGGAGAAGAAAGCGGGTGCGGATGTGACCACGGCCGACCCGATAATGCGTCGCTGTGCAGCCACATAGAGCCGATGGGACTCAGGTTCTGCCGGGCGAATCTCGTCTAGTTCCCACGGTGGAATGGTTCACCAGGGCTGACCAGGGAGCACCCTGGGACGGGGTGACACGCAGGGCGGCACAGGCTGCTCCGGAGTGACCCGCAGCGGCACAGCGCAGGGCCGGCCCTGACTTTGGAGACCTTCACTCCCCATGTCAGCCCTCCTGGCCCATGTCCAGGCCCAGCGCACAAAGACGGCCGATGGGTCCCCTTCTTTCCTCCTGTCCCCTGTAGAGCATCGTTTCTGGGATGAAGGAAGTGGATGAAAGCCAAGTGGTCCAGCCCAGAGCTGCCACAGAGCTGGACCCCAGGGCCTTGCCGTCCCAGGCCACCAACCCCCTGGGACATCCTGCAGGGGACCCTGCAGCCTTTGGGAACAGTCTCTCCCACCTCCCCGGGGTTCCCACGGCCATCCTGGCTGGGGTTGGCTCAGCCCCTTGTCACCCGTCATGGCTGAGTCGCATCTCCCCAAATTCACATGCAAGCCCAAGCCCAGGACCTCACTGGAGACTGAGGCTTCACAGAGAAAACGAAGTTAAAGTGAGATCTTTAGGGGGGGCCCTAACCCGGCAGGGCTGGTGTCCCTTATAAGAGAAGGACACAGACATGCACAGAGGGGGACGCTGACGCAGAGATGCGGGAGGGGACGCTGTCTGCAAGCCACGGAGAGAGGCCTCGGGGAGCCCGCCCTGCCCACAGCTTGACCTCGGCTTCAGCCCCGGGGCTGAGAGGACGGATGTCTGCCGCGCCAGCCGCCGTCGGCGCTCATCTGCTAAGGCAGCCGGAGGGACCGATGCTCCATCTCAGATGCGGTTTTGTCACCTTGGATGGGAACTGCCTTGAATGAAACATGCGTGTCGTGGCCAGAGCAGGTTGCACGCCCGTCACGGACGCAGGACTTCCCGTGCCGACACCAGGGTGGTCACAGGCAAATCCGGATGGCGGCGCCCTCTTCCCGGCTCGGCCTCCCCCGGGGCCGAGGGTGGACCCTTCTCACCCCGGGGGTCTCAGGGACTCACTTCCCCACACGCTTTCTGCAAAGCCCAGGGGGAGGAGACCAAGGGCGCCTGCTTCCCCCTGCCTGCGAGGCAGGTGCTGAAGGGTTATTGACCCTGGAGTTTATGCTTAAGTAGCTTCTCTCTTCCCCAAGGAACTTTTAATGGGGGAAAAAAAACTGATGCTAACTATAGAAATCAGACAAAAGAGGAAGCAACAAACCAGAGCTTGTTGCTAATCATTAAAAAGTTCAAAAATAGATAAATATTATACATTCCATCAAAAATTCACAATTAATTACCATTTTGTATCATTGAAGTTGTCAGCGAATTTGATTACTATTCTCAATTATAGACCTTGCAAATAACGCCCCCTTCTCAAAAGTGCAAGTGACATTTCTAATTGCTGATCTAAGACTCTGCTTCCCAGAATAGACGGAGAGGACAGAAATAAGAGTGGTGGAAAATGATATTTCATCACACAGCGCTGAGCAAACCTCACAGGCGGCAGTAGGAGGGGGGCCGGCTGGTCCTGCTGCCCTCCTGGGGCCACACACAGGGAAGAGTCCCCAGCCTGGCCCTCCCCAGCCTTGGTCCTTAGGGATACTCCTCAGGCCAGCTCCACCCCCCAGGGGAGGGCCTTTCTCCGCAGCCCCCCAAGAGTGGAGCCAGCGTGGTCCCTGAGGCCACCGAGCCCTCCTCGCCTCCTGCCTTTGCTCTCACTCTCGTCTCTGCCCCGAAAGCCAGCCTGGCCCGGACAAGTGCGTCCACTGGGAGCACCTTGTCAACCTCTGAACGTCAGCCTTCCCGGGGCCCACGTGTCCCCGGCCGCAGCAGAGAGGAACGCTTCCTCCACTGGGCTTCCTTCTGGGCCCGTCCCCAGACACTCTCTCCACCCACGGAGGGAACTCCTTGCTGTTGTCTTAGCCCCTGCCTGGGGAGGGTCTGCTTCCTTTCCGGACCCCAACTCCAGGATCAAGGCACTGCACACGACAGGCGCCCCTAACACTCACGGGGGGGTGGTCCAGTCAGAAAGTGAGGTCGCCTGAGTCTGAGTCCTGGCTCCTCCACTTCCCACCTGGCCCTGGCCCGGTTCGTGCACCTGGGAAATGGGACGATAACAACATGGCTCAGGTGTGGGCGTGGGATTAAGACACGCCGGCCAGTGGGGTGGTACGCCCCAGCACCAGGCTCAGCACCAGGCCCAGCACCAGGCCCAGCACCAGGCCCCAGCACCAGGCCCAGCACCAGGCCCAGCACCAGGCTCAGCACCAGGCCCCAGCACCAGGCTCAGCACCAGGCTCAGCACCAGGCCCCAGCACCAGGCCCCAGCACCAGGCCCAGCACCAGGCCCCAGCACCAGGCCCAGCACCAGGCCCAGCACCAGGCTCAGCACCAGGCCCAGCACCAGGCTCAGCACCAGGCCCCAGCACCTGGCCCCAGCACCAGCCCCAGCACCAGGCCCAGCACCAGGCCCAGCACCAGGCTCAGCACCAGGCCCCAGCACCAGGGCCAGCACCAGGCCCCAGCACCAGGCCCAGCACCAGGCCCAGCACCAGGCTCAGCACCAGGCCCCAGCACCAGGCCCCAGCACCAGGCCCAGCACCAGTCTCAGCACGGGCACTCAGTAGGTGCTTTTAACATGAAAGGACTTGGGAACAGTGGTCCCTTCTCAGGGTGACATGTGAAGACACCAAGATGTCGGGGGAGCACGGCCGCCCATTGGAGGGTCCCGGCACCCCCGAGGCTGAGAGGCGAGGGTGACTTTCCCAGGGCCCCAGCTAGCAATGCACAGAGCAGCGCTGGAGACAGACTTTGAATCGGGGTCCCCGCCCTTTCCCTGGCTCTACCCTCTCTCTGTGCTGCAGGAAGGCCTCAGGGCAGGTTTGCAACGTCGGCAAGGGCAGCTGCAACACCGGGTCCTTCCCCGGCCCCATGGGCAGGAAGACTGGGGCAGAGGGCTCCTTCCCGGGTCTGTGCCCCCCGGCCCACCCGCCAGGCCTTCCCTTTGCTGAATCTGCCCTGGCACCGTCACCCTCCGCGTCCCGAGCCCTCTGCTCCTGGATGCTGCTGAGACTCAGCCCCGCGGCAGGAGCCTGCGGCCTCCTCCCTCTCAGTGGCCTGCGTCCCAGGCTGCTGCTCCGGGTGCTGGTCTGGGTCCCGGGGGGGGGGGGGCTACCCACCCCAGGCGTCACCACTGGACTCCGGACAGACTCGGGACTCCGGCCGCTCAGTGGTCCTGTGCTTGGCAGTGAGGCACACCGCTCAGCCCACTGGGCTGGGACCTGCTGGGCTGCAGGGACAGGGCCAGGTGCGTTGAGGTCTCTGAGGGGAGGACACAGCCCCTCCATCTGGTAGGACAGCAGGGGATGTCCTGAGACAGTGACCCAGGGCCCTCCCGGTGCCTCGGCTGGCGGGCTGGGTGGCTCCACAGAGAAGCAGAGCCTCACGGCTGCTGGTGGCAGAAGCACAGAACGAGACCACGCACAGAATGAGAAGGAGCGGGCGCGTCCTGAGACCGTAGCTGGGACAGCATCTGATTGTTTTATTACTCAGCCAGGGTCAGCTATTTCATTGCAAATTAGAATTCTTGCTTAATCATTTTTGAGGCTGTGACTCACATCTGATGAGAGATTTTCATGATCACCCATAAATTTGAATGCTTATTTTTAAAAAAAAATCAGCTGTGGGAATTTATGATGCATCGTGTGAATTCTTAGCACCCGGCGCCGGGCTGCCGAGGCCCGTGCAGGCTCCGTCCCCGGGGGGGGGCTCGGAGAGCGCAGCCCCCCCAGGCCTCACCCTTTGGCCGCCCCTCCTCCAGCGCTAGCCGCCAGCCGCTCCCAGGGCGCTGCTGTCCTCGCACTTCAGACCTGGCACGTGGGGACGGAGGGCCGAGGGGGACCCTGAGTCTCCCCAACATCAGTGGGAACTTTCCAGGCGGCTGTTCCGGGAGGAGTCACCGACAGGAGGACAGTGGTGTCTGTGCCGTGCCGTGGGCAGCAGCGCACAGCGGGGGCGCCGGGGTGGGAAGTTCCTCCCCTATGCATTGCTTCCACGAGGGGTCCCCAGATGTGCTCCCTTGAGTCCGGCACTTGTGCTTTGTCTGAGCCGCAGTGGGGCACCTGCCCAGGGGTGGGGGGGAGGGGAGCTGGCCCTTGTCCCAGAGGCCCCAGCTCAGCTCCCTCCGCGGTGCCACTGAGCGCCTGGCCGGGCGAGGGAGCCGCCTTCGGTGTGGCGGCCGGGCCGGCCCGGGGCTGAGCGTGCCCGGGAGGCTCCCCCCGGCAGCTCCGGGTGTGTCTTCTGTTGCTGGAGTTTTGTTTGTTTATTTACGTGTTATTTCAATTTAACTTCCATCCACCTGGATTCCTTGTCGACGCCTCGAGTGGCTCTGAGTTGGGATGACCAACCTGCCCCAGTTTTCCCGGCGTTTTCCTGGTGTTCAAGTGGAGAGTCGCGAGTCTCAGGCACCCCCTCGGTGCCCAGCCAACCGGGACAGTTGGCCACGCTATTCTGAATGCAGGTGTGAAAACAGCAGGCTGCGATGGACACCCTCAAACCATCTTGCCTGGAGACGGAGGGGGCGTGTTCCCATACCTGCTCAGCCACCCACAGGCTGCAGCCTTCCAGGGCTCCCTGCGTCCCCACGCCTCAGTCTTCACATCTATGTAATGGGAGTGAAACCCTGCTGTGCGAATAGGAGTTAAAGTGGAACATTCTGCCTCCTGCAGAGGACGGTGCAAGTGCAGGGCAGCACATGAGCACAGAGAAACTGTCTCTGCTGGTGGGAGTCCTGGAGGGCTCCCTGGAAGAGGTGGCTGGCATTTGAGACAGGTCCTGAAGTTCTAGGGGAGAGCACCCGCGGCTGCAAGGTGGTGGCAGAGTCTCTGTGGGTGGCCACCGTCTGTCTTTGTGTCTTGCGTCTTCTCTTTCCTTCCCCCCCACCCATCCCGAGCCCAGAGCGGATGCTCAGGAGACGTGCCTGGCCCGGGTTCTCTTGCTGCACCGACCACATGGCTGGAGTGGCGGGCAGGTGACGGTTCTTCTCTCCTGCCGACCCCCGAGCTCCTCAGGAAACAGGGCGCTGTGGCCTCAGGAGCTGTGGCAGGGCTGGCACGGCAGGCAGGGGAGCCGGGCGCTGGCGGCGTGGCTGTGCACCGGGCACCCCTCCAGGCAGGCAGCGGCACCTGGCGGCAGGTAGGTGGACGCCAGCGCTGGAGGCGTGGCTGGCTGAGGACGCGTGGCCGCAGCAGTGGAGCCAGCGAGGCTGCAGGAAGAAGTGGGGAACCCTCCCCTGAAGCCTTGAAGTGAGGGGACCCCGATAGTCTGATAGAAGCTTTGCTCAAAATCCCACTTCTGGTCCTAAAAGGGTGACGCGGGTTTGGTCACCTGGGACCCTGGGGCAGCTCCAGCCACAGCCCGTTTCCCGCACGAGGCCCCAAGACCTGCCCTCAGCAAGCACCCGGCGTCCGTGCAGCGTCTGCTGGGCGCCAGCCCCCGAGAATGTCCCCTTCATGGTGGCCGAAGCCAGGGCCCGGTTGATCACGGTCTGAAGCGTAATGACAATGTCGCTGATGCACCGCGGGTGCGCCTCGGGAGCCGGGGCCGGGCCGTTTTTCATTACATAATATAATTTGTTGCATTGGTATGCAGGGACGAATGGCTCTGTCGCACTGCACGGCTAAAAAAAAAAGTAATATAGTGTTGTTATTCATGGGCTGAAGCCACACTTGGAGAATATTCCTCATTTTGACTTAAATGTATCTTCTGCCCACTCAAAGCAAATGCAATTTTCCTTTTTATGACTATCGGTTATTTACATGGAAAAAGTTTAAATAAGGCCTGTGCTACAAACAGCCACCTCGCCCCACAGGGCCGCTCTGGACGGGTTGCTGGGGTCGTGTCCACACAGAGCACCCAGAGGACAGGCAGAGGGCTGCGTGGGCTGAGGACAGCCAGGTGGGCAAGCAGCAGGTGCTGGGAGGAATGGGGGGCTTCACGTGGCAGCACCCCCAGCGACTGGAACCAGATTCCTCAGCTGTTCCTGCCACCACGTGACTCAGCCTCACCATTTCCCCTCCCCCTCCCTCCCTCCTTTATCTCGGGGGCCCCTCGATTCCCCACCTCTCTTCCCCCCAAAGCCACGATGGTTTTCCTGTCCTGTTAGGAGTGTGGTGCGGCTCTTCCCAGACAGAACAACGTCCTCCCCTTCCTCTATTTTACATTATTTTCATTAAACATTTCGTCAGTAACAAGGAATATTCATAGGATGGATCAGGCTGTCTGGAGTGACGAGGCAGTGAGCACCCTGACCCAGTGTGCTGTCTGACGGCGAGAGTGACCGTCCCACCCCTCTGGGATCCTTGCGCCCCCAGCCCCCACCAAAGGCCACACCCATCCTGAGTTCCGAGCTTGACATTCCTGTGTTTTTCCGTAGTCCTGCCGTGGTGACTTTTATCTGTAAAGCTGCAGCATTCATGTTAGGAGACTTTGCTCAGATGGGGTTGTCCTGACTCTGTTCTTCTGACCTGACATCTTCTCCTCCCCAAGTCGTGTTCCCTGTCTACCCCTGCCCGTCCCCACCTGTCCCCACCTGTCCCCACCTGTCCCTGCCCATCCTGCCATTGGCTGTGTGTTGTGAGGCATCTCTTGGCAACCTCAGGGTCCCATCGCAGGAGGCCTGACTGTCACCTTGTCCGGGTGGCCACTGATGGACGCTGCGTGCTGCCGGAGCCTTTGCTGTCACAGACAGAGCTGCGGCAGGCTTTCCCGGTACCCGAGGGCCTGGGGTCGCCCGGCCTGGAACTGCCTGGCCAGAGGTTGGCCTGTGTGCTCGGGGAAGCCCCCAGGTGGTCGTCCGGTGCCCGTCTCTGCTGCGACGTGTCTTCCCTGCGCTGGGCATTGACACTGGTTAGTTCAGAAATGCTATTTCTTGTTGTCCCTCAGTTATTTGGTGACGTTTCCCTGACGGAGCCCCTTGTTTGCAACGTCGCTGCTGCTCAGGATGCCGGACCCGGGTGCTGGGGTTGCCGAGCGAGGCTGTCCTGGTGCAGGCGAGGAGCACACAGGTCACAGGGGGCTGGTTTTATTGAAAACTGAGCTTTACAGAGAGCCAGAGCCTGTCTCCTCCGTGTGCCCTCACCTGGCGAAAAGTCTGGAGGTGGCAAAGCGGCTTAAAACAACGACGGTTTGTTTGGTGTCTGCGTTTCCCGCACGCCGATGGGGGCGGGGGCCCGGGGTGGGCGGACTTGGGCTCTTCCTGCGAAGTCTGCGGTGGATAGTTTGAGTCAAGTGTGAAACAAAGTGCGGGGGATCCAGGACGGCGTGAAGGGAGAGAGCAGACTGCTGACGGTTTTACCCAACGTGGTCCCCGGAGAGTGGAAAGTCGCGAGCGTTGCCTGGGCCGTGAGTGCCGAGAACTGCGGACGCTCATCCTTCTCTGCCAGGAAGATCGTGTCTGGGGATTCATCTTCGGGACGTAATCTGAGATGCAGTCGAGACCGCGCGAGGTGTTAATCCATCAGTACTTGGTGGCACGCGGTGGCCGGGCCCGGCGTCCTCTCTGTGTCTGCCTCGCCGTCCTGTCTGCTCCTCTGTGAAGACGGGTCACCCACAAACCAGGGCCGTGAACACCGGCTTGTGCCCTGTGCCCCGCCCCCTCGAAATGTACAGTCTGGGAGCAAGGGTGGTCCTGGGCCATCCACAGTCCCCTCGCCTCTGCCACCTCCCACAGCCACGGAGGGAAACAGTGAATGCTTGCGACACGCACGGTGGCCGTTAGCAACAACCAGTCGTCCTCTGTGTCTCTTCATGCAACGTCGTGGTCTTGACGGATTTCAAAGGAAAAGGGCGAATGTTGGGAAGAGGATGCCAAGGGACACAGCAGACCCAGAGCAGCACATTTCTGTGGTCACAGTGGTGCCCTCCTGTCCCCAGCCACACCAGGTCATGGGATGCATGGAGCCAGGCCACGGCTGCCGACTCATAACTTGCTGTTATTTATCCCAAATTGCTGGCCCACGGCCCTCTAGGAGGCCTGGCCCTTCCCTCTGAGGCCCTGGGAGTGTGTGTCGGGGACCCCAAGACCACACCCAGGCGCAGTGACTCACAGGACCTGCGTGGAGTTGTGCTCGCAGCTGCGATGCATCCTGTACGAGGATGCAAAGCAAACTCAGCCGGGGAAAAGGCACCCGGCGAAGCCCAGAGGAAACCGGGTTCAAGCCCGGTGGACCCACACAGGACACGCTTGCGTCCTCCCACAGGAGCCGTGACAACACACGTGCAGTGTTGGCTGCTGGGGAAGCTTGTTAGAGACCCAGCGCCCAGGGTGCTATTGGGGCTGCTCACACAGGCTCCCTCTGCCGGGCACGTGCCCGACGCCAGCCTCCCAGAAGGCAGCGTGCTCAGCACAAACCACACTGCACAGGCGGGTGCAGTGAGCTGTTCCAACTAGTCAGGGAGTGGCGGGAACCCTCCAGAAACTAAGTTCCCAGACACCAGCCCAGGCCAGTCATGCAACAGGACAGCAGCCAGGCCTGGTGGGCTGACTTTTCTGCACAGAGTTTGATAAAAGTTCCCTCCGTGGGGGGCTGTGGGCAGACCCTGGGGCCTGGGCTGGGGAGGCCTCTCCTGCCGGTCCCGGCTGCCGGGTCCTGGGCTGTGACTGGCCCACCTGCTCTGGTCTCCACGACCACTGCTGTCCTGGCCGGGTCCCTGGCTCCTGTCTCAGCCACTGGCTCTGCCTCTCTGGAGCTCCCTGACTGACACTGACACCTGCAGGGACCCCGGCGGCACAGGCCTCTCCCAGCCGCAGATCTGCGTCCCCCACACAGAGAAGGGCAGGTGGGGGTCACGGCTCCAGGAGCAACGCACCGCTGACGGGCGCAGCTGCAGCCCCCTGCCCGCGTGGAGAGGCCGCCTCTGGCCTCTGTTCCTCTCCTGGGCCCACACCTGTGGAGGGGGCGGCCCCCAAGGCCAGCCAGGGGCCCCGAGGGGGCAGGGCGGAGGCAGCCGGGCACCCGGCCGAGCAGCCTGTGGCCGCCACACGCCCCTTCCCCAGGCACGACTGCCAGGGTCGGACCAAGCACGGCCTCGCTGGTTCCCGCATTCCCGAGTCTTTTATTTTATTTTTGGGTAAAATTAGATAAGAAGAAAGCTCCGTCCGCACGGCAGTCACTTCTGAGAGAAAAGGGCAATTAAAGAATTCCTGGGAGGCCGCGTCTCCTTTCACGTAAGAAGAAATGGAATTTGTAGGAGCGGTTCCCCGAGACCAGACCCGCATGCCGGGGAGGGAGGGCCTCCGCGCGTCCACTGCGGGGGCCTCCGGGGCTTCCGGGCGGCTCCGAGGCTCCAGGACAAACCCGTGTGTGGGTGCACGTGTGCGACTGCACGCCGTGTGCACACGTATGAATGTGTCAGGGTATGTGCATGCGTGAATGTGTGTGCATGCGTGTGAGTGGGTTGTGTTTACGTGTGTGAGAGACTGTGTGTGACTTCAGGTGTGAGTGCGTGTCCCTGGAGTCACCTGTCCCACGTGGCCCGGACTCTGTCCCATCCGCGGCCCTGGCCCCTCAAATGCCTGCGGCTGCCGTGGCAGGAGCTCAGTGCAGGGCCCTCTGCCTGCTGCCCGGTGCCCCCAGAGCTGGGAGGAGGGAGCGGAATGGGACCCCCTGCTGCTCACAGCGTTCTGGGGCAGTGGCTCTGGGCAGAGCCCTTTGGGCTGCGAGGACCTGAAAGAGACTCAGGCTGGCTCAGGTGAAAGGTGAGGGGCTGACGGAGGGCGAGGACAACTGCTTAAATTGGATGAGAGACCAAGGCCAGTCGTTGCAGGGGCTGTGGTGTCCCCCTGGCCAAGTCCTGACACGCACACACTTGGTGGACGGTGGCTGTGCCCCGCCACGGGCCGCCTTCAGGGCTCCAATATCCTGTCCGCTCCTGGCGTCCAAATCTCTGCAGACCCTCGGCCTCCCTGATGCACCTTGAAATGCAGCCTCTGCTCTGACGTCCTCTGCTGGGGTCTTCCTGGGCCTCCCACCTGGGATCCTCTCCCCTGTGCTGGGCTCCAGGTGAGCTCATGGCCACCTGGCCCTGCCCTGCTGTACCCAGGGTCCTCACCCTTGTCCCTCTCAGGTCTGTCTCCTGTCCACGGGGCCAACCTGCCAGGCCACGCTCTGCCACCGTCGCCGTGGTTGCGGGCAGGCCCTGTCCCCTGCGCCTTGGATTCTCGCGGAACCTCCTCGCGGCCCGGCCCCCTCCAAAGCGTCTCATCAGGACGGATGTTATTTCGGTGGAATGCATCTGCAAAACACATCTGTTAACTTTCTGTATTTGTTTATCCACAGTAAAAATCTGAATTGGTAACTGTTTCACTCTGCGGCGCCCAAATAAGCAGGAAGGAGGCAACACAACAGACGTGCTCGAGGAGCGGCGAAGTTCGCAGGCCGGGGGCAGCCTGGAGGGAGACAGGAGGGCGCAGGGACTGGCTGGGCCTCCCGGCACAGGGCGGCTTGCGGAGCCCCGGTCCCGTCCCTCGGCTGCTGGTTTTAGGGAAGGACGAGGCCCCCAGGGACATGAAGCACCCGAGCTCGGCCCCGATGGAGCCAGCGTTACCCACCTGCGGCCAGTTCTCCTTCTCCTGCCACTGGTCCTCCCAGCTTGGCAGGGGACAGTGACGACCCTGGCAAGGAGAGTGACACTGCCTCTTGTCCTTCCGGTCTCCTGAGGGCCGACATTCCGTCCTCCGTGTGTCCGGCAGGGACCAGTCCGACAGCCGCCCCTACAGCCACAGGAGCCATCGTCACCTCAGCTGCCCTCCACCTCGGTCCTGAGGGTGGACACCACAGCACCCACTGACAGGTGAGGAAACCGAGGCGGGAATGTGAACTAAGTAAAATCCTAAGTGTGCCCCCCCCCACTGACTGAGCGACCCCCTCCCAGCCACAGGGACCCAGAGAAACCTTAAAACTGAGCTCCCAGCTGGGCGGGAGGGGTCGGACACGCCTTGTCACTCCACCCCTACCCTCACTGACCCGGTCGGGCTTTTCATCTCTGGAGGCTGAGCCAGGACCAGCCCGGTGATCCCCCCGCCCTGCTGTGGTTCCCGCACCGTGGCTGACCGGCAGCCACCTCTGGGGGAGCAGGGTTTCGGGTCCTTGCTCCACCTTTGATACCAGAGGCCCGTTTCTGAGCACGGAGCCCGTAAAGGGCGTAAAGCTCGACTGGGCAGGTGCGTGTTCTCCTGTCATGTATGTCCACGGCCCCTGCTGGAGCTGCTGCGTGTGTGCATTCGCCCACCGCGTGCGGCACAGACTCCTGCTCCCGCTGCCGCCCCTCAGTCCTGGACGCGGCCGGGCCCTGCCCCACCTGTCGGAGCGGCCACCGCAGGCTGCAGCCCGCATGACAAGTAAAGTTCTCCGTCCCACACTATGAACCTCAAGGTTTTCTTCAGTCAACAGGAAGAAAAGAAGGGTGTGTGTGCATGTGTGTGTGTGTGTGTGTGTGTGTGCGCGCGCGCACGTGTGTGTGTGTGCACGCATGTGTGTGTGCATGTGTGTGCATGCATGTGTGTGTGCGCATGCACGTGTGTGCGCCTGTGTGTGCACACGTGTGTGTGCACATGTGTGTGCATGTGCATGCGTGTGTGTGTGTGTGTGTGTGTATGTGTGTTGCATGGCCAGACCCAGCCTCACAGCGAGAGGAGGAGAGGTCACCTGGGGCAGGATGGCAGGGCAGGGCCAGTGGGGGGATGAGGGGCCGTTTGGCAGCTTCTTGGGGACATTTGGTGGTCACATCTCTGGGCAGGGGCGCTGCTGGGGGCCTGGTGTCTGGTGAGGCCCCCACAGCAGAGGACGGCCACCCCCGAGTGTCGGAAGTGCCCAGGTGTGCAGCCCTCCCTACCCCGGCGAGAGGGCACACCCCCGTGGCGGGAGGGGATGTGGCCTTGAAGGGGCTGCCACCACCACCAAGTGACAACCCCCCCTTCCCAGGCTGTGCGGTGCGGCTGAGCAGGGACAGGGTGGCTCTCAGTAAAGTCACACGTCTTTAGAGTTTAATTACAAGAAGCCCTGTCGTTCTGAGATTAATGGTGAGTGGGTATTTTTCTTTTCTTTTCTTTCTTTCTTTCTTTTTAACTTCAGATGAATACAACTGAAGGAAGCGGTCACCATTCTTCTCCAGGGTGCGGAGGCAAGCCTCGGGGCTGGTCGTGGAGCACACAGGTGAGTTGGGGCTCTCGGTGGCTCTTGGTGGCAGAGAGAGAGGAAGGTGGGCTGGTGGGGGGTGCTGGGGACACACTGGGACCCTCCCATACCCGGGAATGAAGAAGCCTCAGGGACACTTAACTCAGCCTACTGGTTCCCCGGTAGGACGGTGGGGGACAGAGGGTACCCTCACACCCCACACGGCACGGACCTTCCTGAGCAAGGTGCCCTGGATTCCCGCAGCAGCCAGCAGAGCCCCTAACAGGCCCTTCCAGGTGCCCACATTTCGCATCAGAGCCATTGGCCAGCCTGTCCCTCCCGGGCGGGGCCCCAACCACAGTCTTGCCGTTTCCTGGCCCTGCCTTGTCTGGCTGATGCGGTTGTCTGACCCCAAGAAGGGTCCTGAGTCCTGCAGCACCAGGCTGGGCATGTCCTGGCTGAGGGTCCCAGTGTCCACAGAGGACACAAACATGGCCCCAAGGCCAACCTGGCCCTCCCTGGGGGTCCACTCAGAGTGACCCCCTGGGGAGAGGGGTTCCAGGTGCCTGGAGTGACACCCTGGGGACCAGATGCCAAAGGGCCACATACGCATGTCCTGGGGCTGCCGTGACAAAGCACCACAGATGGCCACATGGCAGGATTCACCGTCTCGCAGCTCCGGAGGCTGGGAGTCCTGGATCGAGGTGTCGCAGGGCTGGGTCCTTCCCAGGCGCTGAGGAGACCCCGCTCCAGGCCCCGCCCCTTGGTGTGGATGCTGCTCCCCACGTCTGTGCGTCGTCTTCCCTCTCTGTTCCCGTCTTGTCCCCACAGGATGTTGGTCCTGCTGAATTAGGGCCTGGTGACCCACTGGACATGATCCCCTGTTTGGGGTCCCCCCCTCCAGCCAAGGTTGCAGTCTGGGGTGTATCACTACTGTGGGCGAATTTTGGGGACACAGTTCAGGCCACACAGGCCTGGACGGCAGCAGAGGGCTGGGTGGGGACAGCAGGCCGGGAGGCGAGGCAGGGGAGGGGGCAGTGGGGAGAGAAGTCATGGCGGGGGGGCGATGGGTGGGGCCCCGTGGGCTGAGCGCAGTGGTCGGGGCAGCGCAGAGGCTGGAGTGTCCGTCCCAGAGTCCTGGCAGAGGGAGCTGTCGGGAGGAAGGAAGGGAAACCGAGTCCAGCCCGCTCCCCGAGGCCCAGCCCGGCCCCGCCCTGGGAGCCGCTGCTCTGCAGGGGGAGTGTCACGGGGGGCCCAGGAGCCACAGGGGAACCTTGGCGGGTAATTATTCCGTGAGGGCTGTGAACTCAGCTTCTCACACAACATACTAGCTGTGTGTGTTTAATAGCAGTCATTGAATTACCAGATTATAATATTATATCTGGCCCCTGCAGAGATCCCATTATCCATTACATAAACAAATAGCACAGGCTCATTAAGTTATTAATATCTGACGGAGGCACAATCACCCTGTTTACATCTCTGAGCAGATTTATGAACAATACCGCCATAACTCGCCCCGGACCGAGGGGCTCAGCGATGCAGAGGCCACATCCGGGGCTGGCGGCCCCGGCCACCTTCCCACCTGTAGGAGAAGCCCTTTGCCCAGGCCCGTGCTCTGGACCCGGCTTCTGCACCTGCCGCTGAAAATTCCTGCAAAGTGCATCTTCACTGCAGCGACCGGGAGGGCAGCTCTCGCCCTGGTCTTTGGCGACCTTGGGCCACATCTGTTCAACCAGATCAAGGGTCCGCTCGACTGGCTGCTTTGCTGGGTGTAAGTCTGTGGCCAAAGTGCAGACGTGTGCACCTGAACCCTCTACCAAAACACAGAGAACGCTTTGTTCTAAGGGCTCCCAAGGGACAGTGCACGCAGCAGGGAAGGGAGAGACGCCGGGGACAGAGAAGAAGAGGATGGAGGCCGAGCAGCAGGGGAGTCGGGGAGCGAGGCACCGAGGGGCACGACACCAGCTCAGTTCTTACTTCAGTGTCTCCTGATGTACGAGCCACCCAGAGTGAGTGTTCAGTGCACCTGTGCTGCCTCCGTGACCTCGCAGATGGTGCCATGTTCCCGTCACCCTGAGACCGTGAGGCCTCGGAGTGGGCGGCCCTGTCTAGGCGTTTGCTCCTGGTGAGCGGTCGCCAGAGGGCAACTCAGTTCCTTTCCGCAGGTGGACTCGGTGGGGTTGGGACAGTAACGCTGAATATGCTGTCACTTGTCTGTAACTATTCCAGACCTCCCGTGACGCTGTCAGCACACCCTTCTGCAAATCCTAGTCCCTGTCCCGTCCATGCTTCCCGGCGGTCCCCTCTGGCAGCCCTGGCCCTGGGGTCCTTTGCTCAGGTCGGCCCCGGCTAACATGGGAGGGACTCTGGGGCAGACACCTGCGGGGGCCATGCCCAGCCGGGAAGGGGGACACAAGCCCACCGGGATGGAGGGACTTGAGCCTCCTGGGCTGTTTCCTGGCCTGACCCTCCGTGGGAGGCTTTTCTCTGCCAGACGGGGCTCAGGCGGCTCATGTGAAGCTGGCCACGCCTGTTCTCTGACACCTCAAGTGTGCCCAGCCGACTTTCCGAAGCCGTACCACTAAAGAGTGGTGGGGAGGGGGCTCAGGCCGTGGCAGGGTCTGCCCTGAGCTCTGTGGCTTTCCAGCCCTGCCCCCTGCACCCTGGGGATGCTCCTGCTGGGACCCTCTGCTGCTGCAGGTCTGTGCCCACCTGCTGCGTCCCCTGCTCCCTCCTCCGTCTCTCTCGGACCCTCCTTCCTTCCCGTTTCCTCCTCCTTTCCCCTAGAACTTGCCTGTCGTCTTACTCTGTTAGGAAAACCGGCTGCCAGCCTCCTATTTCTTGTTCGAGAGCAACTGCAGGATGAGGGACTCACCTCCTCCTTTTCTTCCCCAAGCAAATCACCATCCAACAATCGGCTCCCACCCCCACCCTCCCTGCTCGGGGTCTGCTGTTTGCTGACAGAGGGTTTCTCATGCAAATGGCCCATTTTCCTAGCCCGTTTGGGGTCTCTGGGAGATGTCTGGCTTTTCATCAGCAACATTGGTGCCACCTTCTAGGTGACAAGCGCCCCCGGCCATGTGGTGTGGGCGGCAGGCTCTGCCAGAGAGTGGCCATGCGGATGTGTCACAAGATCGTGGAAACCGTCCACGTTTCCTTCTCGTCTCCTTGTGCTCACCGAGAGGATATTCTTTAGAGATTCAAAACAAAACAAAAGAAAACAATACATGTTGTTAGCGCATTTTTCACCTCTGCCACGCAGCCCGGAGTCTCAGTCGCAGGATCTCGGGGACGCTGCCAGGGGCCGCGTCTTCACCCCACGCCGGATCCACCGCGAGCCCGTCCATCACCCGCTCTCGCGGAGGAGCCAATTTAATTACGCAAACCTGATCTCGGGCCTTAATTAAATTTTTAAAAATGCGGCCTGCTCTCTCTCGGAACAACGGGGGCAGTTTTCCCACCCCGCTTCCGACACGGATTAGCTCATCGCGGCGCGGGCTCCGTGGGGACATTTGAAATGCAGATCAGCGTCCCGTCGTCCCTCCTGGCTCCTCCTGCGCACGCTCGTTTTCTGGAAACCTCTGCGCTCCTGGCGCCGGACGCGCGCGCACCTGCCAGGCACCTGCGAATCAGAGCCGCGGCCGACCTCGCTGCTCCTCAGCTTAACGTCCTGCAACGAACCGCCCGGCTCCCCGTCCACAGCCACTACGTGGAATCACGCTGTGGTTCCCAGCCCATAAATCCGAATCGTCACCCTCTGCGGATCCGGGCTGCTCCTCGTGTCTGTCCTTCCGCGGTGCAGCCGACGCCTGGTGGGGCTGTGGTCACGGGGACAGGTCGCCGCAGGCTCCTGCTCCCAGTGTCTCCCCGACGCCGGCTTCTTTCCGGGACCAGGCGGGACTGAGATTTGGGTGAGAGGGAACGGGCCTTGGCGGGGCCTTGGCGGGGCCTTGGAGGCCAGAGGGGTCCCGGGCGGGAGGTGACAGGGTGGTAGGGTTGTCGCGGCCGCAGGCCGACCCGCCCCCTGCCCTGTGTGCGCAGTTGCCGCACCAGGCTCCGCACGGGGGCCACGCCAGGCCTGGCCGCGGTCACATCGCCTTCCCGCGCCGTGTTCCTCCTGCCGGCGGATGCGGCCAGGAAGACTGCGGGGTTTGATATGATCCAGGGTGCGGGAAGTCAACACCCCAAGTTCTCAGACAGCTGTGTCACCTGCCGGTGGCCTGGGGCTGTGAGGGGCGCATTCCCTTCTCTAGGTTCGCCCGACTGTGTGGGCGCCGCAGACCTGCTCCTCCCTGTGTTTTGGGGGCTCGCTGTGTCCACTGGGTGCCAGGAGCCCTCGGCCCGGGACACGCTGACTGGGGCCGCATTTCCTCTAGCTCTTGGCGCTGCACGCGGGTCCCCGCTCGGTGTCCACCAAGCGCAGTAGGTTGTGTTCCTCTCCCTGGAAGGGCGTCTCTGGCACGGGGTTCTGGAGTTCAGCCTTCTCCGATTTCCTTATATCCCAGATCTCCCCCAGGGATGGGGAGGTGGGTGGGGTCCCGGGCTGGGGGCCAGAGAATGTGCATTTCTATGCCATTCCTGGGCCATGCTGATGTCCTGGTCCTGGGACCACCCCCTGGGGCCCATTGGCTTAGAAGCTGACGTCCTCATGATTCCAGCGCCCCAGAGACTCCAGCCACAGAGCTCAGGTTCTGATGTGTGCAAGCCCTTCGCGTTCTCACAGAGGCTGCTTCCTGCAGGAGCCTGGCTTTCAAAGCCTGTGTTTTGGTTACAGATTTACAGAAATCCACCTGCCCATCAGTATGTGCCTTTGTTCCCGGCCCTATCGACCCACTCCCTGCAGGTCTTGGAATAGAAAGCTGTCACTGCAGGGCCTGGCAGGGAGGGCCGAGGACCGGAGGGGCTTTGCAACAGTCACATATTTCAAAATACCCTGCCCCCCACCTGCTGCTGTGGACTCTGCATGGCCCCCACCCCCAGAGGCCAGGCCGGGGGCTCCCCTGCAGCTGCTGGGTGCTGGCACCGATCCGCCATCCCAGCGCTTCCACTGGAGCACCCACCGCCAGCGGTCAAGAGCGTCAGGCCTCAGCAACCTCTCTTGAGATCCTCCACCTGGTCACTGGGCAAGGGGCTTTGCTTCCCTGTGCCTCAGTTTCCGGCTTTGCAGATGGGGTAACGTCCCTTCCTTGCAGGATTGTACTAAGCTCATGCAGGGCTTTGGGCCATTTCAGGGCATCACGTGGGCAATCATCGGGGATTTGGGGAGGGCTGGCAAGTGCCTGGCACTGTGCTCAGCGGCCAGTGGACGCCCCCTGCCAACAAGCTCATCCCTGGTGCGGGCTCCTCTTCCATCTGGAAGGGCAAGTAGCTGGGCAAACAGAGGGTTGGCCCTGGGGTACAGTTGGGAGAATATTCAGGAAACTTGGCTCAGTCTGGCCAGAGCAGAGCTCCAGAGGCGGGGTGTGGGCAGAACCAGCTTCCTCTGACTCTGTCCCAGTGGTGGGCTGCTCCACACAGCAGTCGGGAGAGGCCAGTGTCACGCTTGCCTGCCCCAACCTCCGTCCCTCTCTGAGGAACGCTGCTCCATGAGCCTGCGCCCTCTCTGTTTTCATCCTTACTGTCTTCACGGCACCCAGCTCCTGCAGTCCCTCAGACTGCCGTGCCCAGCCTGCCCCAGGGCCTTTGCACTGGCTCCATCACTGCCTGCGGTGAGCCTTCCTTCCCCTCCCACCGTCTGGTTTGGGCTCAAATGCCACCTTCCAGGGAGGCCCTGGTTGTCCTATTCACAAGTGCATTTCTGACCCCCATGGTCCTGCCTGGTCCTGCTCTGCCCGCCCCCCACCCCCGCACGCACTTCCTGTCCTTCTGCACCGTCATCTGTCTCTCTGTGTCCTGTGTGTCCCCCCAGGAGGAGGCTTGGGAACCAGCACTTTGGGCCCGGAAGTGTGGCCGCCGAGAGCAGCACTGAATTCACGGGCGGACGGAGGGATGGAACCGCGAAGGAAGATCCCAACAGCAGTGCACGGGCTTGGGCCTGCTCATCCGTCCGGTGTGGGAGACACTTGGGGCGAGGTTGAGGCCGGCGCTCCCTGGCCCTGCCGCAGAGCAGAGTGAGGGCACAGGGCTCCAGGCACGCGGAGGCCCCTGCTCTCCACTTCATAGATTCAGCAGGCGGCAGACTCTCTGAAAGTGCGTAAAGCAGAAACAAGGCTCCCTCCAGACAGAAGAGCCGCGCAGTAACAACGAGGCCCTCCTCCCCTCGGGCGTTTTATGGGAGGTGGAGGCGGCCCCGCCAGGATCTGTTCCAAGAAGGAGCCTCGCTCCTAAATCACCTTCATCGGCGAGACCAATGCGAGCAGCATTATTCCAATACACTTTCAACGAAATGCAAAATATGTGATAATCATTATTTTAATGTCGCTTGGGGCCTCTCGGTCAAGTAAAGATATTTCAAAAGCTGCATTTCCTAGTCAGAGCTGGCTACAAAATATTTAGGGAACTCCACGAAAGAATAGCCCAGCCATGAATCAGGGGCTCCGCACCAGAATGCTTTCTAATCCCAGACAGGCTGGGAAATACGAGGAAGATAAATTTTCATTCTTTTCACTTGCTCTATTATCCACTCCAGCTGAAGTGCACAGGCGCTCTGTCGTCCCTGGCTCCAGCCCCAGGCCGGTGTCTCCGCAGCGAGGGCTGTCCGCGTGTCATTAATAATCATGAAGGCCACCGAGGCCACCCGGCCGCACGGAGCAGAAGGCAGCGCGTCCACCGCGCACGCTGCCCTCCCTGGAGCTCCCACTTCTGTCTCGCGTCCCTGAGACAGACACATTGCTACGTGTGTTGACGCCTGCCCGCGTTCCGTCTGCCCTGTGTTTCCTCTTCAGAAAGTGACAGCGACACGTGACCCCATCTCACAAGCTCCACGGATAAGCCCCAAGGACACTTTAGAGCAAGAGTCAGCAAACGGTGGTCTGTGGCCTGTGGGCAGAGCCTGGCCCTCTGCCTGTTCTGTAAATAAAGTTTTATTGACACACTGCCCTCCTGCTCATCTATCTGCAGCTGCTTTGGAGCCACAAAGGCAGAGCTGGGTTGTGACGGAGACCACGTGGACTGCAGGGCTCCACCCCCCCCCCAAGGAAAAAGCACTCCTTTCGTGTACAGTCAGCCCTGGGTCTGCACACGCAAACCCCGGGGAGTCACGGCCAGGGAGACCTTGACCGGCCAGTCCGACCGTGCTGTGTGGACACCAGCGTTTAACTACTAATCTGCTTTTTGGTCTTCCAGAAAAACCCCGCGACAACGAGAAACGAACAAACAAGCAAACAACCGCCAAACTAGCAAGAATGGAAATAGATCCTGAAACAAAGAGCAAGTCTGGAATATCTGAGAGAAATTTCTCACAATTTTCTTTTGAAATAAGAGAAACATATGGACTATGAAGTTTATTTATTTTATGATGAATATTACTGGTAGAAATAACAAAATATAAATATCGCAGGGAATAAAATTCCACCCTGTAAATGTATTATTATCATTTTCACAAAATTTAAGTGTGCAGAATTTAACTGGGAAAATTTGAGCTGTGTAGAAATAATGCACTTAAAAAGAAAGCTTGCAGTGTTTATCATTGGTATACTTGGTAAAACCCTGCATAGCTACACTGATTGTTAAGTCAAATATTCATTGTAAAATTTAAGCCTAAGTAATTGATTCCCAAAAAATTTATGTCAGTAAAATAAAAATGAAGATAAAACTATGTATCTGAATCATGTAAAAATTAATTATGGTAAATTAGAAAGTTCTGTTTTGATGAAACTAGATCAATTGTTGCAATTCTATTTTTAATATATATATTTATATTTATTAAAATTGAACCAGATGTTTACCTGGGTTTAAAAGACCCTCTTCCTGTAAGCTAGCCCTCCATCACCCACCCACCTGCCATCACCTGTCATCTCCCCATTGCTCCATCCATGTCATCCCTCCCCCACCCATCAATCCGTCCTTCCATCCATCCATCCATCCACCTATATATCCATCTATTGATCCATCTGGCCAATTCTTCATTCATTCCACAAAAAATTTGAAATCATTTAGAAGACAATATATAATACATAAAATAATATGTTAGAATGTGGAAAATATCATCAGAATCGGAGGTCAGACCAGAGGAAGATGGAAGAAGACGCTCAAGTCCTGGGTCAGCAACAAATTGGAGCCACACGCTCAGCCCTGAGGTCCTTGCAGGAAAGGGCAGACCCTGCCAGTCACAGGTCCTCCCCGTCCATTAGGAGGAAACACCAGCATGTCAAGAAAAGGGAAGCCGTCCTTAGCCTTCAGGGCTGACAGTGGCACTTCTCCTCAGCGGCACTGCACTGGGGTGAGCACGGAGGACAGGCTCCTTCAGAGCTTCCCCGGGGCCCACGCTGCATCGGCTCCTCCGCAGCTGGTGATGACGAATCAGTGCGATGAAGCTAGACTAGGCCTTTCTCCCAGTTGTCATGTTACGTAATGAGTGAGTAATACAGCCAGGTGTAGGGGGCTGCATGGTGGACCCCCAAGATACATCCACCTGCTGAACCTGGGAATGTGGCCTCACTTGGAAAAGGGTCTAGGAAGATGTCATGAAGTCACAGGTCTCCAGAAAAGGTCACCGTGGCCCATCCTGGTGGGCCCTAAACCCAGACAAGTATCCTCACAAGAGACAGAAGAGGAGAGGGGGGAAGGCACAGGGAGAAGAGGTCACGTAGGATGGAGGTGGAGACAGGAGTGACGTGTCCATAAGGCGAGGACTGCAGGTCACCACCAGATCCAGGGAGAGAGGCCCGGACCAGAGCTCTCCCAGCACCTCCTGGTGGAACCAATGCCGCCAGCACCTCGAGTTTGGACTTGTGGCTTCCAAAACTACCCAGATGTGGTAATTTTTTATGGCAACCCTAGGAAACCAGTACACCATATACCAAGTACTTGTTTAGTTCACATCACTTCGGATGGAAGGTCGACATCCCTGGATTAAGAATGCCAGCTTGCCTCTAAGTAATTCATGAGCCTAGAGATATTTTTCTAACAGACTCTCTGCAAGTTTTCTTACCCCAACACCAACTCCCTTAAAATGAGAATAGCAGAACTAAGTAAAGAGAGAGAAAATGTCTCTTCCAATACTTTGGACAAAAAAGCTGATGCTAAAAATCAATTCATGCTGGAAACCATGTCCCTCATCTACCAAGGATTCTAGAAAGTTCGCTGTGGGCCGGGCACGCTGCTGGGCATGGGGGAATGGGGTGAGGGGAATGGGACCCTTCTGGACAGCTTGGGGTCTCCGTGACCTGGGGAGGTCCCGGGCCCGAGCTGGGGCAGGGAACGGTGTGTCAAAGCCAGAACCGCAAGTTCGGGGCAGCGCCGGTCGGTGAACGGAAACGGATCAAGTTTTCACGGATAATTCTTGGCTGGTCCTGAGACTCTTGAGACTGCAGATAAAAATTCCCCAAGCCTCAGACTTTCCGAGTGTGGCTGTTCTGCCTCTTTCTCATCCTTACAATAGAAGACATCGTTTTCTCCCCTTCACACTCAACACACCGCCTCACCAAACCTGCCATCCAATTATCTCGCTGCGGCTTAATTTGACTGTTCCTGGGCTTCTTTTTCTGGAACCATCTACTTTTGTTGCTAAAATTACACTTGGCTATCCTGAACTTGGTTCAATTATAATTCTCACTTCTGAAGATTTATTTCCTACAAAAAGATCCTCTGAGGCACCATGGAAATCATGCGACTTCTCCTCCTCGTGCCTGTGCTGAGGCCGGCCCCCCCCCCTGCACCAGGACCGGGCCAGCTACCCCAGGGCCGGGCAGAGCAGCCCTCGGGGTCATTCTCGGCATTTGAGGAATAATCGACGTTTCGTCTAACGGACCTGCAGTGTCTGCGGGTAAATCTGCTTCTGCCCTTGCTCCCAATCATCTTAAAATAAAAACAGCAGAACTAGGTAATGAGTGAAAAGTGTTTTTCCAGAATTTAGGAGTTGAATGGGAACCTGTGTTCAGATGAATAACTGCGTGGTTCCATCCCTCGTGCCATGAACCTGTGGGCACAGCCCTGTCCCTGGAGGACCTGCCACGTGCCGTGTGCACACCTGCAAGTCTGACTTCAGCCTTGCTAAACAGGAGTATCTTTCCCTCCAGAGGAGGAACTGGTGGCTGGGAGTTTGTGGCTTTCGCTCCAGGCCCACGACGAGGAGCCCGGCCAGTGCCCGGCACCGCGGGGGTGTGAGCCCCGCCTGACATTCCCACCAGGAGATGCCACAGACGGGCTTTTTGGCCAGTTGTGAGTTGGAGCAGGCAACACCCCTTTCTTAGAACTGCGGTGCAGATTACTCCTTCAAAAGCTCAAAAGAAATCCCACAATTAAAAACCCATTTAACTCTATTGAACCCATCGGTTACTCATTAAAAAAAAAAAAAATTAGCACCTACCAGCCACCCAAACCAGGGTCCTGGGGTCGTGACGTGTTGGCCCGTCCATCCTGCAGGACACAACTGGCCGCAGACCCCACAGCGCAGAAGGACCTCTGTCTGGGCCCTCCCGGATGTGGTACCTGTATCTTAGCTCTTTCTGAAGTGGGAAATCAGCCGGAAAACACCACCTTTATTTGGCTGTGACCACACGCAGCCCCGTTTGTCCCTGGCCAGCCTGGGCCTGCGCTGGCACGTCCTTCCCCAGGCCTGGGCAGGGGCGCCTCAGGGTCTCCAGCTTCTGCGGGGCCTTGGCGGCCTTCTCCCACCCCGCCATCGGGGGTGAGCCGCCCCTTGCTGGACGGATGCAGTTCAAGGACTTTGCCTCTGCTTTGTCCTGCCCCGTGCCCTGAGGCCCGTCATGTGTTCATCCCCGGGGCCGTGCAGGGCAGCAGAGCGGCTCCCAGGCACGGTCTTCTTCACGTTGCAGACGGCGGCGGCGGTAGCAGACTGCCATCGTCTCAGTGCTGCTGGGCCAGTGCAGTGAGCCCACTCTGCTCTCCCCTTGCAGGGAAGCTGCTGTTTCCGACGTTTGTTGCAGGATGCTACCAAAGCCTGTCGGAAGCACTGCCTCGGGAACAGCCTGGTGAATGCCAGAGCATGCCTGGCCCGGAAGCCCACACCTCAGTAGTCCAGAATGTAAGTTGGCGTGAACTCCGAATTAAGGCAAGTCTGTGGTGACACAGCGAAACAACTGCGCTGTCTCCAGCGTTCCCTAATAAACCCTGATGTCTGCACGGCCTACGCACCATGCACTGCGTGAGCAGGTGTGAAGAAGACCAGGTTTGTGCCAGTTAGTCTAAAAGTAGCCGTAAGTGATACAAAGTTACAAGTCAGATGGCTTCAGGAGGAGGAGGGGAAAGGGCCCGGTTTATATCAATTGTTGCATTTGTGGGTTTCAAGCAAGTCTTGATAGACACAGAATGAGCCCATTTGAAAGCCCCCTTGTGTTCTGGGTATTCCTGAAGACAAGGCTGCTCACGTACGGGACGCAACTTCATAAACATTTGACATCGAATTTACAGGAGAAAAAGCAATCAACTCCGGCTCTTTAGTAAATGCTAGCACAGGTAGGCAGAGCTGTTGGGTTTGCAATTCACAGCTATTAAATTCCTTAGAGAGGTGATAAAAACTTTTTCTTGGGGCAAGAAAGTATGAAACAAGATGAAGAGGAGTGTAAAAGCACTTTTATACACGGGGCTTTGATACAGTTTTGAGATGCTGAGTGATGAGGAGCTATCAGCTCGGCACTCACACCTAATCAATTCAGCAACCGGTTGTATAAACCGTGCCCAGAGTACGAGAGTGGGAAGGTAAGTCGAGACAAACTGTGAGGGCTCCTTGGCTCTAGTCCCGATGTATAATTTCATTTTAAGGGACATAAGGAAAATATTTTTAAAATGCAAACTATATTCTTTGCTTTTTTGGCAATCAAGCCACATAGTGTTAAAAACATAAATTCATGTATTGAATTGCATTTTAAAAACCTTTGCAGTTTCCTGAGAGACAGTAACCCAAGTGATTGGATAAAAACTTGAGTTAAAATGGCTTAACCTGGTGTTTAAGGCCCCAGGATCCATCCTCCCACCCCCTGTCCAACCTCACACACACCGTTCCTCGCCCCGCAGCCTCTGGTCCAGGGGATGGGACAAAAAGCCTCCAGCCAGAAGGGACCTCACCGCCGGAGCCAGTGTCATCCTCAGGCAGCACCTAACCGCAGAGGGGAGTGGATCTTTCTCCCAGCTTATCTGGTAAATAATCATGCTCTGGCTTGAGATGTATTTTGAATTTCACATTTCACTTCTCAGAAAAATCTCAGCTCAATATGCTAACTGAGAGAATGCCACCAGGATGCATAATTTAAATGTTTCAATTTTACCTGAAGTTTCTGGATGAACAAAAAGATCTGGAATGTACTCTCGTTCATCATTTAAATAGAACTTGCTTGCTAAAATATAGAGCATGAAAACAATATATTCTTTTAGGCAATTTGGAAAGTAGTTATAACAAAGACACAGGAAAGGATCTTTAATTTTTATGTCTTTTTCTCTTAGAAGCTGTCATAAGGAATACTTGCATGCCACATCTCACATTAGGGGGGCAGCTCGTCCTCTGACATTTTAGGGTCCTGATGCAATAGGACAAAAATAGGAAAAAAGAGTCCACATACTGTATGTCTGAGCATCTGAGCTAAGAATCTGCTAAATGCATGATAGTCTAACCTCCAGCCTTGACAATATGCCATCACAGTACCTGGAAGTTGAGGTTTGACTTTAGAATTTCCAGAAAGCTTGGAGCCTGGCCCAGGAATGTGGCCACATGTCGGGGAGTAGTCCCTGCGCTGGGTGCTGCATGCTGGGTACTGGGTGCTGCATGCTGGGTGCTGGGTGCTGGCTGTTGGGTGCTGCATGCTAGGTGGTGGGTGATGGGTGCTATATGCTGGGTGTTTCATGTTGGGTGCTGGGCACTGGCCGCTAAGCATTGGTTGCTAGGTGCTGGGCACTGCATGCTGAGTGCTGGGTGCTGGGTGCTGGCCTACTCTGCTTCTCTGTCTGCCTGTGTCTCTGCCCTGCACTTCCAGGGGCCTTATGTAAATGACAGAAGTGGCCTGTGAGCCACGGAAGTGTGTGGGGCCCCAGGCAGATTTCTGGGTCTTGCACAGCTGGATGTGGGCTTGCAGTTGGGGTCCACAGAATCAGGTGACCCAGACCATGGAGAGAGCCGCTGAGTGGACCACAGGGGGCCCCCTGGAAGTTCCTGGCTTCACGTGAGGGCAGGACTGAGCCTGTCTCTGGTTGCCCTAAAAGAGAAAGAAGTGATCATTGTCCCAGAGGATGAGCATCTCACCCAGGGCAGCAGCCAGGACTAGCGGGTCCCATGGCTCCTGACCTCAGAGGAACTCCTGTGCCCAGCCCTGCTGAGCGGGGTCTGGATGTGTCCCCATGAGCTCACTGTCCGGGAAGGCAACCAGTGGGCCGACAGCTGATCATTGCCGAGTGCAGTCTGGGTCGAAACCAGTGTCTGAGAAAGCTCTCCAAAACATTCTGTTAGAGTTCTGAAACTTTTACTCAAAAATCTATAAGGAGACACATTTTATGAAGCAATATCTGCTGGAAGAGCGAGGCCCTTGATGTTCAGGTAGAAATCCCCATGGAAGACGGCTGTGACGGCCTGTTTGTCCCAGCCGGGCTCCGGGTGCGGGAGAGTTTGTCTGGAGCAGCTGCGTCTCTGAGCGTCTCTGAGGCCGGGTGCTCGGAAGCACGATTACGGCGTTAAAGAGCATAAACTCCTTCAACTCTGCTCTCAGGCGCTACCACATCACTTTCGAGAGAGGCAATGCTGGTTTCCATTTCCACCAGTGAGGAGAAATTCTCCACATCAAATATTATTTTTCTAAATTGCCAATTTGAAAGATGAAAAAAGCTTCATAATTGTTCCTATTTGCATTTAAAATTACTGTGAGGCTGAGCATTTTTCATATGTTTAGTACTTTTTGTGTGACTTAGCTGTTCAAATCATTTGTCTCCTTGGTGTTAGATAAGTACTCCTTCAATTTGGGGGATATTAAGGCTTTGCCATATTTGTTGCTTATATAATGTTTTTCTTAATATGCCCTTTGTCTTTTAATGACCAAAAAAGACAAAAACATTACTTCATGACAATAAATATTAATGAGCTAAACTCTCCTGTTACATGACGGAGATTGGTAGATTAGGACAAAATGTAAAGCCCATTTATAGGAAACACACATAAAACAAAATCGTAATTTAATGGTAGTTATGATAAGGAAAAAGCTACCATGTATTGACCATTACTTACTGTGTGAACATGGCATACTTCCCCGGGAAGCCTGTGTGGGTTGGACTTTGCTCTTGTAAGCTCTCGCAAGACCTCGTAGCTCGTACCGACGGCACTTGGCACGTGAGATGCTTTACGAATACTTATGGCTGTGGCTCGATGCCTGTGTTCAGCTAGACTGCAGGTTCCTGGAAAATGGTGTGTATGTTGTTTACCACTGAATCACTCAATTAGTAACTGCTCACTGACGGACTCTAAATTCATCATCTCATCGAATTCAGCTGTGTAAATAGCTATTATGGCCCCCAAATTACAAGTGGAGAAACAGGCCCTAAGAGGCGAAGTGATCTTCCTAACTAAGCCCACCTTCCCAGGGATGGGTGCAGCCAGGATGTGACTGACGGCAAGGCACTGCCACCAGCCAATGCCTAGAGGCTAGAGATGAGACAGCAGGAGGAACTTACTGGGAAAAGCAATGGAAGACAAAGGAAGGATGGACGTGTGCATTTAAAACAAAGGTCAAATTCAAGGTTACAATCATTTAATGGAAAAAGAGAGACATTTCTTTTGATAAAAGGGATGTCATTCAATGAGGCCTTACGGGTCTTGAACATTTTGTGTTAATGGCAGCACCTACATATGCTAACAAGACACTTTAGAAATATAGATATAAGTGTGCAGAAACTCATTTACAGGAGACTGTGTGTCTCTCAAGCTTTGATCAAATAGACAATGTATAAATTAAGGACCTAATGAATTTGAATAGTTTAAAAGTGTTGCATTAAAATATTTCTATCAAAATTGCATCACACAAAATTATTAATATATCCTTTTAAGAGGCTATGGAACATTTGCAAAATAGTGATTTATATGCTAGCCCACAAAAATAATATTAATTAATTCTAATGCATTAAACTAAAAATTAAAGACTATTCACACAGAGTGAATTGCTTGCAAAGTTACAAAAATCCCGACATCTCCCTAGAATGACTCTGAAATCAAATCACAGGATACATACGAATAAGCAGAGAAGACTGATCGGGCCTCTGAGAACCATGCCAAGCCCAGCAGGAACAGGTGGGAGGTTCCCCGGGACATCCGTGCCTGGAACGAGGATGGAAAAGGAACCCACATGGTCGGCTTCTCCCTTGGGAAAGACCCTCTCCCCCCAACTGGGCTTCTGTGCACAAGTCTCAGATCTCACAGCGCGAGAACCAGGCTCCTGACCGTGACCTCTCCACCTCCCTCCTTGCTCTGACAGAGGGGTCTTTGGCCTAGGAGACCTCAACCTTCAGCGGAAACTCGACCCCACCCAGGAAGCTTCCCTCACCCACGGGCCAGGCCTGGGCCCCTGGGCCTCATCCTCGGTGGAGCAGGAACCCCGGGCGAGGCGCTGTCAGAGCAACGCATCACACAAGCAAGTGGCCCCTTCCTGACCTTATCTCCCCTCCTCCCCCTGCAGGAAGCTTTGTGAGGGCACAGATCTGGACGCCTCTGAACCCCTGGGCCTAGGAGAGGGTTGTCACTCATCCTGACAAGAAAGCCTGGGCAATCTAACAGGCTACAGCTTTTCAGAGCCCATCAGAGAATGGGGGTCACAGGGCCAAACCTCGAGGGCCCGGCTACCTGAGCAGAAGCCCCTGGAGCTGTGAATGGCCGGGGTGATGCGTGAACAGTAGTTCTGACAGCTGTGCAGACCGTTGTGTCCCGCACGACAGCGAGAAGCCCCCGGGCGCTGCAGCCTCAGGGGACCCCACACCTTTACTGTCTCTGCCTGCAGAGGCCTAGAAATGTCTAGAAGAGGGTGAATGCAAGCAGAGAGGTGGGAATTGTAAGAAAGGATCACGAGGAAAAGCTGGAGACGAGAAGCTTGTGACAGAGGTGACTGATGTCCTCGCAGAGCGCAGGGCACTGGCCCCAGCTGAGAACAGGGTCCGTGAACTTGAAGACAGGTCAGCAGAAACCTCCCAAACTGGAATACAAAGAGAACAAAAGGAAATAAAGAAAATCATAACATTAGACCCAGGGACAGGGTATGATATCCAAAGGCATGACGTATGTGTCATTGGAGCCCCAGAAAAGGGAGTGGTGCTGAGGACACGGCTGAAGCAAGGATGACGGAAAACCTCCTGAAACCAGTGACGCCTACCCCGCCACAGAGCCAGGAGGCTCAGAGAACAGGCAGAATAACCGGCGACAGCAACACACTCTTCAGAATATCATATTTACATGGCTGAAAACCAGAGACAGAAAGTCTTGGAAGAAGTCAAAACCAAAAAAGCCCATCTCCCCTATGCAGGAACAAGGATACGGATTTCATTGAACTGCTTGCCAGAAGCCATGCAAGTCAGAGGGCGGAGTGCAATGGTTAAAGTGTTGAAAGAGAACCCCCAACAATCTCGAGTTCTGTAGCCAGAGAAATCATCCTTCGCAGGTGACAGAGATGAGAGACGGTTTCAGACAGGCACGGCTGCGGGAGCTCGCTGCCCCACACCTGCTCTGCAGTGGCACTCAGAGCCCTTCAGGGAGAAGGGCAGGTGACATACACCTGTCCTGATGCCACTGATATTACAGAACAATACGGGGACATTAGGGGCAACGTCATACTCATAGATTTCACAACTTACATGAAATGGACCAATTCCTTGAAAGACACAAAATACCAAAATTCATTAAAGGAAAAAAAAAATGACAAGAATAGCTGTTTATCAATTAAAGAAATTCAATTAATAATTCAAAAACTTCTACAAAACAAATCGCCAGGCCTAGATGTTGTCACTGGTGAATTCTACCAAACACCGAAGGAAGAAATGACGCCAACTGTCCACAAATCCTTCTAGAAAATAGGAGCAGATGAAAAAATTCCCCAGCTCGTTGTGGGAGTTTAGTTTTCCCCTAAGACCAAAGCTACATAAAGACATTAGTAGGAAAGAAAACTACAGACCCATCTCTGTCTGTCATGAATATATCTAAATATTCTAAAAATGAGCAAATCAAATCTAATATCGTCTAAGAAACACAACGCCTTGTGGGCAAGGGAGATTTGTTCAGGAATGCACAGCTAGTTGACATCCTAAATCAACCGGTGGGATTTTTAATATTAGCAGCCTGGTCAAGTAAAATACTATAATATCAATAAAAAGAAAGAAAGCTCTGAAAAATTAACAATCTATTCACAATAAAAACTCTTATCAAACTAGGACTAGAAGGAAACTTCCTAAACTGAATAAGTGAAATACATCAAAACCTCACAACTAACATCATGCTCAATGGTGAGAGATTGAAATCCCCCCCATGCGTGGCCACAGGGCTCCGACTCAGCGCCATCCGTGGGGTCCTAGTCCTTTGCTAAGGCATGAAAATGAAATAAAAGTTGTTTATGTTATAAAGAAGAAAGACAACTGTCTTTATTCTTAGTTGAAGTGATTGCCTATGTAGAAAACGTCAAAGAATCTACAGAAAAACTCTAATAAGTGAGTATGGCGAGGTCCCAGGAAACAAGGTTGATATGCAAAAGGCAATTGCTTTATTATGTAGTAGTAATTAACATTTGGAATCAGAAAATTAAAAAGTCATTCACAGTAGCACCAATAAAAATGAAGCACTGAAGTATAAACCTAACACAGTATGTACAGGATTTGCATTTCGAAGACTACCAAACGTTAATGAAAGAAATCAGAAAAGAACTAACAGAATGGAGACACATTCTGTGTTTGTGGATCCGAAGAGCCCATATCATTAGGATCTCAATATTCTTAAACTTGATCTACAGAGTCAACGTAGTCCCAGTCAAAATCCCAGAAATATATTTTGTAGATATTAACAAACTGATTCCAGAATTAATATAGAAATGCAAAGGACATAGAATAGTCTAAATAATACTGAAGAGGAAAAAAAAGTTGGAGAAATTTTTATTCTTCCTGTTCACAGACTACTTTCTGTGCTGCTCACCTTTTAAAATAAAATTATAAAATGCAACAGCTGAACTACATTCCACTGAGTAATTATTTGCAATTGTACATAACACACCAGTGAACATCTTGAGAATAATTTCCCTCTTCTACTGAATCATTTCTTAGGCTGCCATCTCAAAATGATAAAATTTAAAGATAAGATTAAAAATATGCAATTACTTCATGACAAAGGAAAATTAAAAGCAGGGAGGATATTGGGTCACGGTATTGTGCTCACCTGGCGATTAGCGCCCTGAGAGACGAAAATCTCCCCCACCCTGGGCTCTCTCTGGGCCAGACACGGGCAGATGCGGTTTTGCTACGAATGCCCGACACAGTGTTGAATGTTTAGCAACATATTTCAAGCACAGGAAGATGATATGATAACATACATCCAAATCTGTTAGTGATATTTTCTTATTTCAAAGTATTTTTATAGAGAAGTGATAACATTAAAGTTTAGCTGAGTAGAGTCTTTTTTGGTTTCTCTGATACAGTTACCTTTTCCCTTCCTGAAATAGTTTCTGTTGCTCACATTTATATCATTACATTTCCACGACGCCTGTGTACATGAATAAACAATGCACCTATCGATTTCCATTGTTTAAGACTCGATGTAAACGGAGTTATGCCGTCTCCCCTTTGGCAACCCGCCCTCATTTGCACAACGCTGTTTCGGGTTTGATGTCGCAGGTAGACACTTGTGTCGTTTAGCTCCTTCGTGTTGTGTCGATGGTGTTGCCTACCTGACTATGCCGTCAACTCTGCAGGCACCTGTCGAGAGGCTTTTAGGTTGTTTCCAAAACTGCTGATCACTCGGTCTAGACATCTTCACTCGAAGTTCCCCAACTGCTCTTCCACGTGCTTGATTCATTTCACTCCCCCTGTGGCACATGGACGGCCCGGCTCATGGTGCTGTGGGTGTCGCTGGAGGAGGTTTGGAGCACGTTTTCCACTGGGGCTGGGGAAGGCAGGTCTGAGGGGGGGCGTTGTTGGAACAGGGAGGGATCCTGAAGCCCGGAGCCCGGTACGTCCAGCCTCCTCCTCGGACACGAAGGGGAAGCCACGGGAGACAGATCTGAGGGAGCTGCCACCTCTGGGGCCTCCTGGCTGCCGTGCGGGGCCACCACTGGTCTGCAGGGGGTGGTTGGGAGAAGGGCTGAGTGTGGGGTGCCGGGAGCCGGCCAGGCACCTTGGGATCCGTCGGCCACATCACTGAACGGAGGGAGGGTGGCCTCTGTCACTGCCCCACCCCCATCTCACAGGGGCTCTGCTTTTGGTGGGGGGGGTGGAGCCCTCCCGCCCACACCCGAGGTCACGCTCCCACCTTTCCTGTCCGTCCCCTCCTCCCTTCATCCTCCCCATCTCTCCCTTCATTTCTTTTTCCTTTTTGAGCTCAGCCTCTCAATTAAATGCCTGTGCTTATTATATCTTATCTTGCATTTCTAGGTGAATTATGTTTTTAGGAGATATTTTTTTTTAGTTTATTTATTCTGCCCTATTGCCAGAACCAGAAATTTAGCTGCAGTATATAACGCCCATAACGAACACACGGTGTGTATTTCCACGCCCGGGAGAAGGTGAGCCCCTTCCGTGCTCACACAGCTGCCGAGTGGGGAGCAGAGAACCAGCCTGGCGCTTGTGCCCCGACACCCGTGTGTCCGCGCGTGGAGCTCTGTGTCTGCGGGGGCCGTCGGGAGGCTGTGTGGCCCAGGCTGGGCTCGGTCCTGTGACGGTTTCTGTTCCCTCATAGCAGTTCCCTCATCAAGACAAACTGTTCCATTCCCGTCATTTCAGTGGATGTTATGGCAACATAAACTTGCCGGAGAAAATTAAATTTTGTGGGTTTCTTTTTTTTTGGGAGGGGGTGAGGACAATCAGTGTGAATAAAAGCCGTCAACATGTTGCACTTTATATCAGAATTGATGTTGCTGACATAATTGGGAAACTCATTTCATTAAGAATTGCTAATTATGAGATATGATAAAAAATCACCCTGGACGGTATGTATTTCAAGCTGGGGGAGAAATTCGTTAGAGGGAAGCGTGGTCGTAGGCGCTGATGGGAACACGGAAATGGATGCTGCTCAGAGGCGACGTGAGGAAGGCCCGGGTGAGTGGGCCGGGCTTGGCCGTGGGTTCCTTGGCTCCAGGTGGCAACGGCTGGGCTGGCCTATGTCCCACTGCAGGCGGAGAGGTGGCTGTGCCCCACCTGCCCCCCATCCTCCCAGAGCAGGGGCCGGCTAGGCCTGGCTTTCTCCTGGGCGTGGCAGAGGCAGAAACTCACAGTGTTTGTTAAAGTCTAAGCTCAGAACTTGCAAAAGAAGGCGAAGACCAAAGTCTAGGGGTGGGGAAAGGAGCCCCATCTTTAGGGAGAGATCTCTGAAGTCACATGACAGACGGTGGACAGAGCGGCTGGCTGTGTAGTCTGCCCCGGGCAGCAGCCGGACCCCATCGCTTCCCCAGCGATGACTGAGAGACCGCCCGGAGCCGGGATCGGAGGTGGGAGCCCGAGCACAGCTGTGAGCATTCGCGAAGCTCTGCGAGACCCCGTCTCTGAGGGAGACGCGGACGGCCGTTCGCAGGTGATGCGGGGCTTGTGGGAGCGAGGCCGGCCCGGGAGGCGCCAGGAGAGGGCCGGCCCGACAGGGCCTTGGAGAGCAGGCGACACCGCAGGCCGGCACAGCAGCTGGGGCGTCGGGAGGGACGCGGTGCAGCCCTGCCAGGGAGACGAGCTGGGGCCATGGAGGGAGCGGAGCCCGAGGACCTCGTGCTCCAGGCTCGGCCCTTAACACAGACATGGGGCCGCGCTCAGGAAAACGCCGCTTTCAAGCCCCGAGAGCAGACTCTGGCTGTCACCGTCACTGACCCTCTCCTCTGTGGCAGAACCACACTCGTTGCCAGACACTCCTTTCCTCACGCACCTGGAGGGAACGGCGGTGCCGGCGGGGACGCGTTCGCGGCAGGAACGGTGAGCTCGCAGGGCGGTGCTGGCAGGCAGAAGGGGGAGGCTCGCGGGCGACAGTTCTAGAAAACGAAACACAAGATTTGGAAACAGTCTAGCTGTGGCTCTGTGTGTCTGTGTGTATTTATATGCACGTGTGTACATACATGTACATTGTGAGTGTGTGGACATGCATGTGCAAATGCATGTACGTGTGTGAGCGTGCAGGTGTGCACATGTGTGCACTGTGAGTGGCAGGGGTATGTGTGTGGAGGAGCAGTGTACAGTGCTGGGTGGGGACATGCTAAGGAAGGGGCAGAGGGTGCCGTCCACGATGGAAGACAGCAGGGTCAGGGGCTGCCACGGTGAGCGGCACCACGCAGTCCGAGGGTGTCTCTGAAGCACCTGTCCAAGGCCTCGTGCCTGTCCCCGCAGGGGCTGTGCTGTGAGGGCAGGCGCCGACGGGAGCCCGGGAACGGCTGGCGGGGATCTGACCCCAGCCCTGCAAGCCCCGTGCGGCTGGCAGTTCCCACGGAAGGCCGGGTCATCTCCAGCACTCTGGGGCCAGCGAGTTCTCTCGCTTTCTCTAGCTGAGGCCGCCCAGCCTCTCTCCTGCCCTCGATCTGGGTCACCACCTGTCTCGTGCTCACGCCGGTAGCTCACGCCCCCACAGCGCGTCCCCCTCAGGTGCTCACGTGCAGGTGTCTGCAGCTTTGGGGCTCCCAGTGCTCTCCAGCCATGAGGCCAGCACCGGCCACCTGCCCACCACAGCCAGGAGACAAAAGGCACTTTTTTTTTTTTTTTTTTGAGACAGCGTCTTGCTCTGTCACCCAGGCTGGAGTGCAGTGGTGTCATCACAGCTCACTGCAACCTCCAACTCCTGGGCTCAAGCGATCCTCCTGCCTCAGCCTCCCAAGTAGCTGGGACTACAGGTGCTGCCACCATGCCCAGATAATTTTTCTATGTTTCATAGAGACCGGGTCTCACTTTTGCTCAGGCTGGTCTTGAACTCCAGGCCTCAAGTGATCCTCCCACCTCGGCCTCCCAGTGTGCTAGGATTACACGCGTGAGCCACTGTGGCTGGCATTTACAGGCACGTTGGACAAAAATGACATCTCATGATAATCATGCTAAGACTGATTGCCGACATCTGCTGTGTGCTAACCACGGCAACGTGCTCTGAATGCGGGTTTGGACATTTTCTCTAACATTTGCCCCACGCTGAGCCCGTGGCAGACCCACGCTGGCGCCGGAGGTGGTGTTGGGGGGGCCGTCGCCTTCCTGACCATACCCGTCACTGCCTACAGCCAGGAAAGGCCGTGTGCCAAGGGAAGAACTCACCACCCCAGCCCTGTCCCTGTGGAGGCAGCAACCCCAAGACACCGGCTTACAGAGCCAACGGCTGGCGGCTGGCCAAGCTGCAGGGGCTCCCCACCCTGGTGCTGCCTCAGCCCAGAGCAGATGCAGAGAGAAGGTTCTCAGGGCAACGGGACACCTGCCCTGGAGTCTGGGAGACCTGAAGGTGGGGCCCAAACTGCAACCCGAAGCAGTTAGTGGGTGACGGGCTGGATCCCAGAGGGTTTGGCAGAGGAACATGCCAGGAGAAGGAGACAGGTTTGTGGTGGGAGGAAGGCATGCAGGGTACGAGACAGTGGTGGGAGAAATTAAACTAAGCCCCTTCTCTGTAAGTCCGAGATGTCCTTTCTACACAAGACTCAGATGCGGCACAATGTGTGCTCCTGAGTGGACCGTGCGTGGACGCAGCTTTAGAGAATACGGACGGGCACGACTGAGGCCTTACAAGAGTCTCTACCCAGGAGTGTCTTCTGACTTGGACTTTGAAGGGTATTGACGGATGCATAGGAGCTCACCAGGGGCCAGGAGCTGAAAGATACTACCCAATTTCCTTTAAGGGTCAATTATAGATGCTTCCTTCTCAGGCAGGCTGGGTCCAGGTTTTACGAGATCTGAAGCTTATGCTACTTGGTGGCCTTCCTTAAGTAAAAGAATTAAACATTACAAATGCGAGTTACGCACTAAGTAAATATTTCTCTAGAACTCAGGGGAAAAAAGTCATACGTTACTGGAGCTTTCTGAGACCTCTGCAGATGGTTTCGCAGACACGCCTGCAGAGAACTGGGGCCCAGATGCCCCTCGCCCGGAACGGATCTGTGTCCCGCAGGCTCAGGGTCCATGGCGCTCTGGCAGGGCAGCCCCGAGCTCCCCTCTCCAGGCTCACCCTGCATTTGCCTTGGTTCTTGTCCCCCAGCTCCCGCCCAATTATGGCTGCTGCTGCCGCATCCAAAGACATTCGTGTATTTGCTCCTGTTCCCCACACTCTAAGAAAGGCAGCCACGGAGGAGTGTATTACTTCTGTCCAACAGGTCAGGTTCTCCTGAGCGTAACCCCCCCAGGGTCCCTCCTGTGACCCCCTGGAGCTCCAGAATGGTGGGCTTGGCCGAGCCAGCCCTGGCCAGGAGGGTGGCAGCCTCAGGGACGCCACACAGGGGTTCTGCCACCCCCTCAGCGGCTGGGTGAGGAAAGCGTCTCTCATTAGATGCTGACAGCTTGGAACGCCATCCTCGCTAATTAGGGCGTTTTTAATAAAAGCTGCAGGAGAGTGATGGTGCTCTGAGGCATGTCCTATAAAGACTGGAAGTTCTCTTATGAGGTGGGGAATCAGGTGGCACATGGGTTCGTCCCTGGCAGTGACCACACTGAGACCAGTGCAGCGCGTGGCCGGAACCCTGGACACAGCCAGCCGGGTGGCTAGAGGGCAGGTCACCAGACACATCACTGGCAGGTGGTGCTGGGACTTCTCAGGGTCGCACTTCGTCCCTCTGGGGAAAGAAGGGGGAGGTCAGACCCGAGTCCCCCGTGGACGCACAGGGTGCCCTTGACTTCCCCTCCCTCTCCCGGCACCTCAGGCTCCACGGCAGGGCTGGGCGTGAGCTCGGCTCGCAGGCAGTTCCGGCCCTGGCCCGGTACCTGCGTCACACTTGGCTCAGAGCCGCTGAGATGCGCTTGCTGGGCTGCCCCTCAAGTCAGCACGGGAGCAGCGGGACCCAGAGGCAGAAACCCACCCTTTCTCGGGCTCACGTGTGGCTCTGGGCCAGCTATTCCGGCTCCTGGAGCCCCATCCCCACCCCGTAGGTGGGTGTCTTACGGGCGGCTCTGCGGGTTTGCAGCAGGGGAGAAGGAAGTCGCAGCCTGAGCACGGCTGTGTGCACACCAGTGAGCGGCTGTGTTCCTTCCTGCTGCCGGCACCGGGGACAGGATGGGTACCGGAGGCTGCTCTTCCCTGGGGCTCTGCCCCGCTGGGGAGAGGCGCGGCTCCCTGCACCTTGTCCATCAGAGCCCGTGGTTCTGCTGCACAGTCATTCCACACGCTGGCAATGGTGACAGTGCCACCTCTCCCTGCTGGCCCTGCGTCCCCGGGGCTGGGAGCCGCACCTAGCGCCCCGCGGTAATGGTTTCTGCAGAACGCGCTTCTCTGCCGTCTGTGAGCTATTCCGGCTCTGGAATATAATTATTGGTTTTATTAGCTGTGCTACTCAGCATTCCTTTGAGAATTGGGAGGAGAAAACACACTTATGAATTATTGGATGTCTTGAAAATCCAGGCGTTTGTTTTATTGGGTTGTTTTTATTTTACAAAGAGCCCTGGGGGGGCCGTTGCCTTCCATGAGGGTGAGCGTGGGCTGCAGGTTAAGGGTCCCGGGGACTCTGCAGGTCGGTTGGCCTGAGTGGGGGGCTGTGGGGAGGGGCCTCCTTGGTGTCCCACACTGTCAGCCACTCTCTACTGAGCCACATAGATCCTTCTAGAATGTCTCCTGAACTGTGTTTCTCCCCAGCCTCCGGGTCCTTGGTGACGGGGCTGCATCTCACAGGATCTGGCCGGTGGGAGTTGGGGTCTCATCCCCTGGGCCTCCCTGGTGACAGATGAGCTCAGACCCCAACATCCCCGCAAGGCAGGTCCCCTAGGCATGGGACAGGTTGATGAGGCTCCTCAGTCATGCCAGGCAGGGAGCTGTGAGCAGGCCCAGCTCCCCGAGTGTTCCGGAAGGCAGGGGTGGGGGTGCAGCAGGAGGGCAGGTGGGTGGGGCCAGACTTGCCCACAGCACTTACCAGACCTGAGCTGGCGGACGGCCCTGACCCCTCCGAGCCAGAATCCTGACCCGGAGGACGGGCAGCTGCTCTCTGTTTCTCAGAGAACCTCTGAGGGGTCCTGTGAGCCGCCACACTCGGGGGTTGGGTGCAGCAGTGAGCCCCAAGTCCTGCCCTCAAGAGCGACTGTCTAGGGGAGAATCAGTGCTCGGGAAGTGCCTAGAACTCAGTGGCTACGGGATTTGATGCTCCTGAGTCTCAGAGGACACGAGCGTGGCTCTGCCATCTGTCAAGTGATCGGCCTGAGGAGTGAGCCCGAGAGCTCATCCGTGAAGGACAAGGCCACAGGTAGACGGAGCGTTTTCAACACAAGCATTTTCCCAGCAGGGAGACGCCGGGCAAAACCCATCTGCAGGCTGATTTAGTAAATTGCGGCTCCTCACTGGAGGGATATTATGTAGGCATTCAAAGTTATAATTACGAAGCAAAGTACATGGTCCCATAAGTGTTTATGGTGTCAAAACATGTGCATGCAGTGATTGCAACTGGCAGAAAGACTGTCTAGATGTGCATGTGTGTGTGTGCACACGTGATGCCTGTGTGTGTGTTTACAAGGGCTAGGAGAGGTGAGCAAAGAATGAAAAGGAGCCATTTGCTCAGGCATCGGGGGCTGGTGGGAAAGTCCTCCCGGGGCTACCGCGCCAGGCAAGGAGCCGTGGGCACAGGGACCGCAGGGTGGATCCAGCCTGGCTCATGGACAACTGTAGCTCTGGCAGCATGTGTGCAATGCTGCTGCTTCTGAAAACACCATGAGGTTAATTTTAACAGCCCTTCCCTCCCCGGGCATGTCTGGTTTGGGTTGTAAATCAACATGCCTGGTAACAGGGGCGTTTCCCAGGATTTGGGTCTGGTGCAGCAGTGTGGAGGGGAGAACTCAGGGCTGTGACTGTCCCCCTGCCGCAGGGATGGCTGAGACTCTCAGCCAAGGCTTCCTGCTCCCTGGCCCGGAGGGACTGCCTGTCACTCCTGAGCGCCCAGGAGGCTCCCGGGACATGGGCTTTCTGTTGGTTCCAGAGTCAGATTCTGTAGCCTGCGAAGACCCCCTCTTCCCGCATAGGGAGTTGGTGCCAGGAGCCTGGTGCGGGGCTGCGGCGGGGAACCGCCTCCCCACGGTCACCTGGGCTGTCAGGGCGCCTCCGCAGGGGTGGCTGGGGACCTTGTGGTGCCATGGCAGAGCGACAGGTGGAACGGTGCCTGTGGCATTGTGGGGATGGGGCTGTGCGTGTTTTGATGCCACAGCACATGTGAAACTTCAGATGTCACAGTGCTCAGCCCCAGAGGAGGCTGAACACAGAGACGGGGTTGAACATGTAAGAATAAACCCAATCGCCATGGAAAAGGCTTTTTTGTCTGAAGCCTGAAAATAAAAATACTCTAAGTATAGAAAACAGGTTATTTACTGAGTTGGAAGACCAAGTTTTCATGCCAAGCTAAAATTGTTTGAGCTGAGCAGGGCGGATGATCACATAGAAGGAAACCGCTCTGCCTCCCCCCACAACACCTCCTCTGTGTCCCCCTGGTGGACTTCTATCTGAAAAGGGGGCACTGCTTTTTGTGAAAAAAGAAAAAACAGAAAGGAAAAGCACAAAGCTGCGATGCTGGTGGAGCAAGCAGCTCAGTGATGAGCTTCCAAATGCCCCAGGACAGGCCCTGAACCGACACCTTTGCTCGAGGGCTGAGGGTGGACCAGCCACCAATCCTGATGTCGTATCCCAGCCGTTCTCTGATGTCACATTCCAAAACTGTGGCTCAGAAACTCCCCTGGCTTGAGGCACTTGCCCTGGAGTTGACCACAGTGAAACATCAGTAGATGGAAAACCAGCGAGGGGCGAGGGTGCCACTGCCACAGCCTGCACACTGGGGACACAGGCAGAGATGGGGACTGAAACCCGGGAGCGAACCCGGGAGCAGGAGGAAACCCTGCGGAGCAGGACACTGTGCGGGACGGGGCTCCGAGGGGTCACCGAGCACCAGACGCGGCTGAGGGAAGATCGGGGGGCTTGAGGCTGTGTGGATGGAAACCTCCCAACCCAAAGTGCAAAGGGGAGAGAAAAACAATGAAAAGAAGACGGAGGGGACAGAATGCCCACGAATCGCAGACGGTCACAGGGACTCGCAGACGTGTGATGGGAGTCCAAGGGTGCAGGGGACAGAGGCCAGACAGAGGGACATCTGACCTGCTAATGGCTGAGAATTTTGTAAAGTTAGTGAAAGACACCAAAACACAGTTTCTGGAAGTTCAAAGAACACTGACCTGGATAAATACCAAAAGAATTCAGACCTTGGTATATCCTATTGAAACTACAGAAAATTAAAGGCAAAAAGAGAATCTTGAAAGAAACCACAGGACAAAAACACCGTAGCTTGACAGGAGCAAAGGCAGGAACTGCGTCGGACTGGTTGCTGAAGCCACGAAAGCAAGAGAGGGGAGCGGAATATTTAGTGTTGAAAGGAAAAAAAAGCAAAAAACCCAATCATCAGCCTAAAATTCTATATCCAGAAAAATTATCCTTCAAAAGTGGGACAGACATGAAGGCTTTCTCAAGCAAACAGGAGCCAGGGGAATTCGTTGCTGACAGACCTACCCTGGAAGAAACGCGCCCGGCACTTTCGTGCACACATGGAAATAAAACCCTGGGGGTGGGGGGAGGGCAAAGTCACAGCTAACGGGTACGGTGTGCACTAACCGGGGAAGGGCACACCTGTAACTTTGACTCAAACTGCGCAAAGGCAAATTATGTAACCAAAACGTGTACACCCCGTAAAACTCTGAAATAAATAAATAAATAAATAAATAAATAAATAAATAAATAAATAAGTTCTTTAGAGAGAAGGCAGGTGATATAGGCCAGGAACTCAGAGCTGCATAGAGAACAAAAGAGCACCAGAGAAGGAGTAAATGGAGGTAAAATAACCTAGGAGATTGTTTTCTCATTTTTTATTGCTCTAAAATAGAGCTGTTGAAGCAATAACAGTAACAATGTACGGGTGATTGCAGCCCGTGGCCGAGGGAAACAAATGGCAACAGTGTTACAAGGGACGGGTGATCGCTGATACTCTCATGATGTGAGGCTCCCGCTACCTGTACAGTGGGCTTAGATTAGCTGTAAGCGTATATTGCAAACTCTAGGAAATCCACCAAAAATTGAAAAGGGAATGTGATTAATATGCTAAGAAAGGAGAGAAAACAGAATTATTTAAAATGATCAGTTAAAACCAGCAAAGGCAGAAAAAAAGGTAGAGGTAAACAAAGAACAACAAATAGATAATAAGTGGTAGAGATTAATCCAACTATATAAATAATCACTTTACATGTAAATGATCTAAATACCCCAGTTCAAAGACAGAGATTGCCAGTGGATTAAAAAGAAATAGCTAACTATATGTTGTCTATAAGAAAATCACTTTAACTAAAAAGACGGAGATAGGTTAAAATTGAAGAGAGAGAGGAAAATATCCCATGGTAACACTAATCGAAAGAAAACTGAAGTAGCCATATTAACTTCAAAAAAAGCAGCCTTCAGAACAAGGAAGATTATCAAAGACAATGGGAGCATTATATATCAATTTTCTAAGGCAACAGCAACAAAAATACTTCTGGAACAAATAAATGATTGTATGTGGCTGCAAATTACTAGGTTAATATAAAAAAGCCAGTTAATTTCTTATATACCTGCTAAGAACAACTGGAATTTGAAATTAATAAAAACCAGTAACCTTGATAGTAGCACAAAACCAAAAATATCCCCCGAAATATGTAGCTCTAAGTCTAACAAAATACCTACAGAATCTAGGAGCAGTAATGACGGAACTCTGATGAAAGGAGCTCTAAATGAACGGAGAGGTATTCCGTGTTCAGAAGTTATTTTGTAGACACTGGCAAAGTGATTCTGAAGTTTATACGGACGGGCAAAAGACCTAGAGTAGCCAAACCAGTACTGAAGAACAAAGCTGTAAGACTCATACCACCTGATGTGAAGACTTATTATAAAGCAACACTAAGCAAGACAGTGTGACATTAATGAAAGAACAGACATGTGTCAATGGAGCAGCACAGAGACCCCAGAAACGGACCCACACGGCGGGTGGACCAGTCCCCGAGCAAGGAGCAGAGGCGATGCAGTCAGGACAGTCTTTTCAGCAAGTGATGCTGGAGAAAATGTTAAACAGATCTTGACACACCTTGCACCCTTCACGAAAGTTAACTAAATACGTATCATAGGTCTGAATGTAAAATGCAATCCTATAAACCTTCTAGAAGAAAACAGAACAAAATCTAGGTGACTTTGAGTTTGGTGATGAGATTTTGGATACAACCATGAAAGCGCCATTCATGAAGGAGAAACTGATCAGTTGGGCTTTGAACCCACATCTTCTGCTCTGCAAAAGATAAGGTTAAAAGGATGACAAGATAAGCTATAGACTGGGAGAAACACATAACCAGGAGCTCAAGACCAGCCTGAGCAAGAGCGAGACCCTCTCTCTACTAAAAATAGATAAACTAGCCAAGCATGGTGGTGTGTGCCTGTAATCCCAGCTACTCAGGAGGCTGAGGCGGGAGGATTGCTTGAGCCCAGGAGTTCGAGGCTGCAGTGAGCTATGATGACGCCATGGCACTGTAGCCCAGGCGACAGCGTGAGACTCTTTCTAAAATAAAATAAAATGAAATGAAATAAAGTAAAATAAAACAAAATAAAATAAAAATAAAAATAAAAATCCAGTCTGAAATGGCCACATCCTCTATGATACCAATTACAGGACATCTGGAAAAGGCAAAATGATCACGATAGTGAAAAGATCAGCGACGGCCAGGGCTTGGCTGAGGGAGAGCAGGTTGAGCAGTGAACAGCGGGTTCAGGGCACACTGGGGGTGGTGCAGCTACTCTGCACGGCAGCTGATTGCAGGACAAATTATTTGTGTGATGTGTGTGTACGATCGATGATAGATTCTGTGGAGAGATGACATTATGCATTGTCAAAAACCTTAGAGCTTTACGGCACAGAGAATGGACCCGAATGTATGCAAGCTGAAACAATCATTTTGGAGGCCGAGGGATCCCAGGATGGGACACAGACCATGACGAGAGAATCCGATCTCTCCCTGACTTACTTTATTAAACTGAGCAAAAACTTTCGCTTGATATTTGTAGCTCAGCTTTTGAAAATTCCATCACTAGAGGTAGGCGAGTTCTCAAAGTCTACAAACCCCCGAGCTCTTGGAATGTCTCTGTTCTATTAATTTCTTTCCTGAGCTCACCTCTTTCTTGCAGTCTCCTGCTGCATGCTGCCAAACTGCCGACACTCACCACGAATGTTGTTTTTCCACCTCTTTCTCTGGAATTGGAGACTGGCTGGGCTGCCTTCGGGATGAGAGGTCGCAGTTTCAAGAGTGCGTCCCCTGCTTAGTCCACATGAACGTGTTTTCAGGTTCTTCCCAGACACCTGCCTCACCCTGAAGCTAATCTCACCATCCTCATGTCATGAAAGTACCCAAATAAGGTACCAACTTCTCCATTAGTCGGGTAAATGCTTCTTGCTGCCAAAACATCCCTCTCCCAACCTCTGGGGCTTGACGGAAGGAAGTTGGCTTCTCCCTCCTGCCACAGGGCAGCGCGGTCCAGAGTCTGATGTGGGTTAAAGTCCACCTGCGGCTGGTGCCTTGCTGGCCACTGCCCTCCGAGCAGTGACTCAGTGATCCACACCTTCCAGGTTAGTCAGCTGGGGCTGCCACAACAAAACGCCACAGACTGCGCAGCTTAAGCAACAAACATTCATTTTCCCACTGTTCTGGGGGCTGGAAAGTCCAAGCTCAAATCCTGATCAATGCACGTCCTGGTGAGGGCTCTCCTCCTGACGTGCAGACGGCCACCTTCCCTCTGCGTCAGCACATGGGGTGTGGGGGGACAGACAGGGAACACGCACACACCCCCTGCTGTGCCCTCTAACAAGGACCCTATCAGATCCGGGCCCCCCCCACAACCTCCCTAAGCCTTAGCTGTCAGTACTTCCCCAGACGCCCCCTCTCCAAATACAGATGCGCCGGGAATCAAGGCTTCAACCTGTGGGTCCCATGGGACACAGACACTCACCCCGCAGTCCCTCCTTCACCTGCGGCTCCACAGCAGGGGCAGGGAAGAAACCGTGCTGGATGCTTGTAGGGTCAGGCCATGAAGTGTCTTATGTCACTTCCACCCGCGTTCCCTGGGCCGGACTCGGATGACGACCCCAGTCTGACGGCAGGGCGGGCTGGGAAACAGTTGTCCTGGGTGCCCAGGAGGAAGACTTGTGGGTTGTCACGTCACAGTCTGCCACCCAGAGTGCCATGTTTTCCTGTCGACTCTCTGGTGACGTCGTCTCTCTATTTTGTCATTGGTCTCCCCAGGGATCTGCCTGTGTTATCTACTTTCTCAAAGAGCCATCTTTCGGTTTCAGGAATTGTTATATTTTTCCTGTTTCCTATTTCGGTGATTTCAGTTGTGATACCCATTATTTTCTTTCTTCTGCTTATGTTGGCTTTAATTTATCTTTTTCCCCCAAGTTTCTTAATGCAGAAGCCAAAGTTATCGATTTGAAACCTTTCTTCTTCTGTAATTTAAGAGTTTAGTATTTCCCGTGTCTCTCCAAGCTTCCAAGGCATCCTCAGATTTTTATATGTTGTGTTTTCATTTTTGTTCAGTTCAAAACACTTTCTTACTCCCCCGCTGGATGTCTTCTTGACCTGAGGGTTATTCAGGAGTGTGTTATTGAGTTTCCTAATATTATTTGGTGATTTTTAAGATATCTTTCAGTATTTGATTTCTGGTTTAGTTTCATTGTGGTCCGGGAACAAACTCTGTATGAAATGGAAGATTTTCAGCTCACTGAGACCCACTCGCAGCCCAGGGCATGACCTGTCTCTGTAAACACTTGTGGGAGGAACGTGTGCTCTGCTGCTGTGGGGTGGAACATTCTGGAAGTGTCTACCAGACACAAGTTAGTTTCCGGGTGGAATTCACGTAGCCTTACGGATTTTCTACTTGTTTCATCAATTATGGAGAGAGGGATATTGAAATATCCAACTGTAATTGTGGATTTTAAAATTCTTCCTTCTAGTTCTTTTAGTGTTTGCTTCGTGCATTTGTATCTTTCTTGCCAGGTGCACAGATACCTGAGACTGCTGTGTTCTCCTGACTGACGGCTCGAGCAGCACATACGGCCTTGCTCATCCTGGCTGTAAATTCTGAGGTTGACGCTGGAACCTGCAGCATGGCTGTGACTGGAGAGGCCCTGGGAGAAGGGAATAAAGGTTAAGTGAGGTCGCAGCATGGGATTTTAATCTCATAGGGCCAATGTCCCTGGGAAAAGAAGAAGAGATGGCAGGTGTTCTGTCCCCACACGTACGCAGAGGGGAGGCCATGGGGGGACAGTAAGAAAGTGGCACCTGCAAGGCGGGAGACACCTGCACCCGGAACCGCTTGTCCAGCACCTTGACCTGGGACGTCTGGTCTCCAGAACTGGGGGGATATGACTGTCTGCTGCTCGAGCCCCGGCCTAGGGCAGCTTGTTCTGGCAGCCCAGGCAGACCACTGCAGGCGGTGAGCCTTGTTCCCTTCCTTCTGCTTTTAAGTTATTTGGTTGTTATATTTAAAGTCTGTTTATTGTAATCAGTGTATATTTGGGTCGTTTTAATATAAACCTGGCATCTTTTTAATGGGGGTCTTTAGACCATTTATATTTAAAACGATTGTTTATATCGTTTGGTGGAGTCTGTCATTTGGCTGGCTGGTTATAACTTTACCATTTTTTCATTGTTGCATTTTTAAAATCATTTTCTAACCTGTAAAGGTATAAATTGTGGATTTTTTTGTGATTATCTCCTTTGTTGTTTTGTGATCTATAACTTTTTTTTATTGTTCTTTTAGTGGTTGTTTTGGGGTTTATGTATTGATTTATGTATTTTAAGACTAGTCAAGTGCAGTCGTGTGAGAGGGAAAGAGGAGAACAGGGTTGGACGTGGGACTGGCTGTGCGCGGGGAGCTCACTAGCTCGGGACCAGCCTGTCCCAGGGTCGATGTGCGTCACTAACTCACCGCAGTCCACCTGCAAATAGGGTCACCCAGCACACATAGCATGATATGAAAACATTACAATGGTGTACTTTAGTGTTGTAAGTTTTACCTGTACATGTTATACACCCTACATTACATGGTTTTTTTTTTATTTAACTTTTTAAAAAATGTATATTTTATAGAGACGGGGTCTCACTATGTTGGCCAGGCTGGTCTCAAACTCCTGGCCTTAAGCGATCCTCTTGCCTCAGCCTCCCAAAGTACTGGAATTTCAGGTGTGAGCCACCTGGCCCAGCCATGTGTTTTTGTTTAATCAATTATTTTTTAAAATGGTTAAATAATAAGAATAACATTTTAAATAATTACCCACGTGGTTACCATTTCTGCTTGTTCTTTGTTTCTTGGTGTAGATTAATTTTTTACATCTGGTCTCATTTTACTTGTTCTTGAAGGACTTCCTGTAACATTTCTTGTAGTGCAGGTCTGCTGGTAATGAATGCCTTTCGCTTCTGAGTGTCAGAAAAAGTATTTTGTCTTCATTTTTGAAAGGTACTTTTGTCAAATATAAAATTCTAAGTTGAATTTTTAAAAAAGGCTTTTTCTTTTAGGGCAGGTTCACAGCAAAACTGAGAGGAAAGTACAGAGATTTCCCATATAAGCCCTGCCCCCACCCATGCGCAGTGCCCGTTATCAATGCCCCCACTAGGACGGAACAGACGTTGTAACTGACGAGCCCACACTGACGCGTCAATATCGCCCAAGTCTCACGGTCTCCGCTAGCTTCACTCTCGCTGCGGCACAGTCGCGCGGGTTCTGGCACAGGCGTGTGGACGTGGACTCCCTGTGGCATCGCAGAGCACGTCCACGCCCACCCTCTGTGCCCCACCTGCCCTTCCTTCCCTCCCTGTTAAGCCTTGGCAACTGTTCACCTTTAGTTGTCTCCATAGTTTTGTCTTTTCCAAAATGTCATATGGTTGGAAGTGCACAGGGTGTGGCCGTTCAGACTGGTTTCCTTCACTCCGTAACACGCACTTCTGCTTCCTCCCTGTCGTTAGGGCTGGACAGCTCGCTGCGTTGGTACTGAGCGACACCCCCTGTCTGCACGTGCCATGGCTCGTCCGTCCGTTCACCTACTGAAGACATCTTGGCTGCTTCCAAGTTTCGGCCATTATGAATAAAGTGCTATAGATACTTTCCTGCAGGTTTTTGTGTGGACATAGCTTTCAACTCCTTTGGGCAATTACCAAGGAGCACGATTGCTAGATTGCATGGTAAGAGTCTGTTTAGTTTTGCAAAAAACACCACACTTTCCTCCAAAGTGGCTGCACCATTCTGCATTCCCACCACCAATGTCCGAGAGTTGCTGTTGCTCCCCATCCCTGCCAGGGCTCGTGTTGTCAGGGTTCTGGATTTTGGCCATTGTAGTAGGTGTGTAGTGGTGTCACGTTGTTTGAATTTGCGTTTCCCTGATGACATACAGCTTGGAGGGTCTGTGCACACTCTTGTTTCCATCTGTATGTCTTCTTGGGGGAGGTGTCGTTAGGGTCCTTTTAGTTGGGTGGTTTGTTTTCTTATTGCTGAGTGTTAAGGGATCTTTGTACATTTTGGGCAGCAAACGTGTCTTTTGCAAGTATCTTTGACCGGTCTGAGGCTTGTCTGCTCAATCTCTTGACGTTGTCTTTCACAGAGCAGAATTTTTTTACATTAATGAGGTATACCAATCATTTCCTTCCTGCAGTGTGCTCTCGTTTCTAAAAATCATTGCCTAGCAAGGTCATCTAAAGTTTTCTCCTAAGTTATGTTCTAGGATTTTTATAATTTTGCATCTTACATGGAAGTGTGTGGTCCATTTTGACTTCAGCTCTGTGAAGCATGTGAGCCCTGTCTGGTCTGTCTAGACTTGTCTGGTCACACATTGACGTCCAGCTGCTCCATCTGTTAACAAGACGCTTTGCTCTGTTGTGTCCCCTTTTTGGAGATCAGCTGACCCCGTGTGGGTCCGCAGCTGGGTCCCTATTGGGGTCCACTGCTCTGTCCCTTCCATCACCGACACTGTGCTGTGTGGATTACCGCAGCTTGACAGCAAGTCGTGCAGTTGGCAGTGTCAGTCCTCAGGCTGGTTCTTCTCCTTCCATAGCATGTTGGCTCTTCTGGGTTTTTGCCCCTGTAAGAACTTAGGCATCAGCTGTCAATGTCTACGAAATTACTTGCTGGGATTTCTATCGAGGCCGACTTTATTTTGCCTTTTGTATCTTGACATCATTGCCCTGTGTCTCCTGCTTGTGCACAGCAAGGAATCTGCCGTCAGCTTCACGTTAAATTCTCCTCTGTCTGTAACTATGTCTTTCTTCCAGCTGTTTTTAGGATCTTTCCCTTTATCACTGGTTTTAAAGTATCGATTACGATGTGGGTTGGTGTAATTTTCTTCATGTTTCATTCAGTTGGAGTTTGCTGAGCTGCTTGGATTAGTACATTTATTATATAAATTGGAAACATTTGGGCTGTTGTTTCTTTAAATGTCGTGCCTCAATCATTCCTTCAGGGACTTCAATTGTATGTATATTGGGTGACTTGAGTCTGTTTTTAGCTCACTGACACTCTTCCCACTTGGTAAAATGCTGCCATCTCCTTGTGTTTTATTTCTGGCGGTTTATACGGCTGTATCTTCAAGTTTACTAATTTTTCCTCTGCAATGTGTCTAATATCCCATCCAGGGTATTTTTTATCTCACACATTGTAGTTTTCATCTCTAGGAGTTTTATGTGATTATGTGTGTGTGTGTGTGTGTGTGTGTTTATCTTTCACATCTCTACTTAACTTTTGAGCATATGAAATACACTCATAATAATTGTTTTTAATGTTTATAACTTAAAGTTCTAATATCTGGGTTAGTTCTGAGTCAGTTTCAATGGGTTGATTTATTTCTTCATTATTGTGTGTTTTGATTAAGTGCCTGGTGATTTACTGAATGTTAGAAATTGTACATTTTTGTCTTTTGGGGTGCTGGATATATTTGTGTTCCTGTAAATATTCTTGAGTTTGGGGTGTAACTAAGCAACTTGGAAGCTGTTCATTCCCTTTGGTGCTCACTTTTGCGACTGGTGAGGCAGTGCTCAGTCAGAGCTAAGTGTCCCCAGATCTTTAAATGGGTCTTGGCAGACACTCAGTCACAGTTTCTTAATTAATAAGAAAATTTTAGAATATGGAAAAAGATGAGTAAATGATGCAACGGCAACGGCACTCCAAGGCGCAGGCGTCCTGCGATGGCCATGCCTGCTGCACGGTACAGTCACCCCTCGGGTCGGCTTCTGAGTCCTAGACGGGCGAGAAAAGCCACCCGGCATTCCCGGGTTAAGTGGGTATCACCTGGGCTGGGTTTGCGACCCTCCCCTGTGTAGGCTGCGTCTCTGCTCCGTGACGATGCTGGTGCTTTTGTCTGTTCATAAAGCTGCCCTGGCAACTGTCCCTTCCGCTGGGAGGAAGTGCAGCTGGTGTTAACCTGCCCCTAAGGTGCCGCTTGTCAGTCACTCAAGTGGGTCGCCCAGTAAGAAGTGGGCTGTCCCCACTGTAATGGGAGTGGATCTCACGGGACAGACACTTACTCCTTTCGGGGTTCAGGGACATTCCAGGGCACCAAGAGGGCCACCCGCTGCCTCTCCAGCCGGGCCTGTTGGCAGCTGCGCCGTGCAGTCGCAGGGGCTGCCCAGGCCAGTGACCACCTGTCACGTGTGCCATTGCAGCGCAGGTCCCCAGGGCTGCTGGGCACACGTGTGTGCTGGCGACTCCCCGGCTCCTGACATCTTTGCCATCCGGTGTGCGTCAGGCCCCTCCCAGCGGGAGCCCTGCAGCTATGGCGAAGCTCGTCAGTGCCACACAGGGACTCGCTGTGTGTCCCTTCTGCAGCTGGTGCAGGGGTAGTACTGTCCCCACCTCCCAAACATTGAGAATGAGGCTCGGGAACAGTTAATTCACGCGAGTTGCTGAGTTGTTAAGGATTTAAACCCAAGGGTGACCCCAGAGCTCTTGTCCCTGCTGTCACCACTGTGTTGGCTGTTTGTCCTATTTCTGAGCACGCAGTTGCTGCCTGTTTCTCCGCTGCTGGAGGACGGTTTGACCAACACGGCCGGATTTCCGGGTTCTAGAGAATCTCAGGGCACCTGGGTCCATGGTGCCCTCCTGGGTCCATTGTTTCGGGACGTCGGTGCTATTTGTGGCGGTCGTTTCCACTGGCACGGCCTGGCCGGCCTTCCGACGGCATCCTGGGAGCACAGAAGCTGGAGGCGTCCTCGGGGACCCAGCCCTGCGGGGAGATTCCCGCTCCTGCTCTCTGCTGCGCGGTTTGTGAAGCGGGAACCGAGTCTCTGCCTCTGCTCCTCACCCAGTTCCATCCGCCAGATGCCGGCGCTGGCGTCGGGCCGCTCCCAGCCAGGCTCCTGGCGGCAGGCGCCGCCCTCCCCGCCTGTGCCCAGGTGACTCGTGCTGGAGACTGAATCGCGGCAATTAGTTCTCGGAGACAGACAGCGACTTTAATACTCACGAAATACTTCTTGAAATGACTGTTTCTCCAACAATGGGAACAGATACTGTCCTGATTCTTCCTTCAGGGAGACTGAGAATGATGCTCTGGTTTCTCAGTTGATTCTTTTGAACATTTCTGGTAAGTTCCCTTTGCTTTCAACGGCTCCACCGCACAGTCCTTCCAGGCTGAGCCCCTCGAGTGCCCGTGTTGCCCCTGGGCCCTTCATGTTGACCCTGCCTCGTGCAGAGAGCAGGGTGCGGCTCCCACGCCCGGGACTCGGGGGTCTCCCCTGCCAGCCTCCGCCAGCCCTGGAGGCCTGCGGGCCACCCCCAGCTCTCCTCCTCGGGGTGGGGGGGGGCGGTCTGGAGGGTCCTCTAACCACTGGACCACACTGCCTGGGCCACTTCTGAGCCGGACGGCGGGTTTTTGCTTTATTGAGGATCTGATCACGACCTGCACTTAAGGGTGGGAATGGCTAAAACGAGGCACATGCACAAGTTGTCATGAAAGTTTCCAGACACTCAGAAAAGCAGAGAAAACTGTGTTAAGGACCCTACAGGCTGAACATCCCTAATCTGAAAATGCGGAATCTAAGATGCTCCAACATTCGATACTTTCGGAACACCAACACGACGTCACAAGTGGAAAATTCCACAGCTGACCTCATACGATGGGTCATGGTCAAAACGCAAACTTTGTTTCATGCACAGAATTATTGAAAATACTATATGAAATTAGCCCTAGGCTGAGCGCATAAGGTGTATATGGAAAATAAATGAATTCTGTGTTTAAACTTGGGTCCCGTCCTTAGATATCTCATTATGTTCATGCACATATCCCAGAATCCCAAAAACCGCACATGTGAAACACTCCTGGCCCCAGCACGTGCATGAGGGGTGCTCACGCCGTGCACCCACCAGTGGGTTCACTGCCCTGGCTGTGCTCCCGTGGGTGCCCGCCCTCCCGTCTCTGACTGCGGGAGCTGTGAGCCGAGGGCCCGTCCTGCTCTGAGTCCTTCCCTGTGTCACACCCACCTGACCGCAGCAGGGACACGGTGCAGGCTGCCCTGGAGATGGGGGCTCCACACGGCCCCCGACTTTCCTCGTGGAGGTGCAAGGGGCCCCACTAAGCCCGACATCGCCTCCCCTCTGGTCTTCCTCGGGCCCTTCCTGCCCCACTCATTTTCTCTCCCAGGCATTTCCCTGATAAATTTCCGGCACATTTAATCCGTGCTGGCATCAGGACCTGAGTGGGCACAATCCCTCTCCTCTTCCTTCTTTGGTTCTGTGGCCAAGATATCGTAAAGCAGAGCAGGCTTCGTGCCATTCCCTGCCTGCCACTCAGTGCTCATCGCCAAGCAGTATGGTCTCAGAACTGCGACTTCCACCCAAATACTGTGCCCAACAAACACGGTGTGTGCCCAACAAACACGGTGATACTGCCTGTGTGTCCGCTTAAATTAGTGTTCCCATGCCCAAATGGGTCATTAATGTCCTGGACGGTGTTGCCCAGACGGGGGTCTAGGCGAGGCCCCGCGGAGCGCTGGGCATCCTGTCTCACCCCTGGACCCCCTCGGGCTCCTCTTCATTCTCAGACATTGACTTGTTGAAGAACCCGGACATCTGTCCCGTGCAACTTCCCACATGCTGCATCTGTCTGTTTGCGTTTTCCAGGTGTCATTTAACTTGTTTCTCAGTCCTGAAAGTTTTCTGGAAACAGAAGAGGTGTCCAGAACACGTCATCAGATCCAAGTTCACCTTCTCTTTTGTCAGAAACACCTGCTGTGAAGCTGCATGCTCACTAACCCATGGCTGCGTCAGGGCTGCCACAGCCGATTCCTGCATCAGAAAGTTCTGTGTCATCAGCGTCCCCAGGGATGGCCACGAACAAACCTGAGAGTCCTGCCGCCCCTCACGTGTGCTGCTTGTCCACGGCCCTCTCCAGGGGTGACGGAAGCCACTTAGGCTTGTACACACACTGTCGCAATCTGTATTTGTCAGTCAAGCTGCAGAAACTTCTACATTCTTGTCTTTTCTGCCATTAAACATTGTATTTAGTTTTCCTTTAACAACCGGTATATACAATTCTATGACTTATGTCAGTTTGACAGCATCTTGGTATTTACCAGGAACGCCCAACCCAGAGTCGGAGCATCATCACCAAACCCCGTCCAGCCTGTGCTTCAGCCCGAGAGTCCTGCGAGTCGCCCTCCCTGGATGTGAAGATGCACACATCCGTCGTGTGGTGTTTGCGTTTCTGCGACTGCTGGTGAAGACGAACGTGTTCATGTGCTTGTGGGATGGGCACATTTTTCTTTGACATTTGCTTATTGGCATCTTCTTACCATCTTTCTCTGGACAGTGGGGCCTCATCATGTTTCATTCTGATTTTTAGGAACATATTTTAGTAAAATATAAATGTCATGACCTATATGTTACAAATATGCCTCCCACTTATTGTCTGCATTCACCGTATACACGTATGAACACACACACACACAACACTCTCCTGTCTCAGAGAAGCTTCAGCTTGCTCCCTGGTCAAACTCATCTGCGTTTCCTCCTTATGACTTTTGCCTTTGGCTTTTGCTTAGAAAACTGTTTTTCCATCCTGAGCTTGTAGGAAATGATATCTTTTTGAACCTTCAATATTTTATGTTTTGTATAAACTGCATTTTAAATCCATCTGGAATTTATTTTGCTGTAGAGGTAGGCAACTAGCCTTATCTTTTTTATAAATGCTGTAGTTTCAGTACTATGTAGAGGACAATCTATCTGGTGATCAATGACACGAAACGCCACTTTTGTCATACGCTGTGTTCTCTCTCACGGTCCCTGGCCCCTTGCTAGGCTGTTTCCCGCTGCCCCGTCCCACTCTCTCCCGCTCTCTCTCATAAAGTAGCCACTGTCGATTAATGTAGGGCCGTTTGATAGAGAAATTTTTCTTGGTTATCCATCATTTTATCTTTCAAGAAAAAACTTTCAAATCAAAGATACATTCTGTAACGTTCTACTTGGATGTTCATTGTAATTCTAATTTTTTACCACTTAATTTAGGGAGGGTTGACATCTTTAAAAAGTTGAGCTCTGTCGTCTGGGTCTACGATATCTCTTTCCATTTATTCAAATATTTCTTCCTATTTCTTCTTGGGTATCTGGCCAGAACATTTCTTGTCAGCTTATGACTATATATTTCATTATATTTATTTTGTAGCTGTTATGAATGGAGTTGTTTCTTAGACAATCCTTTTTGTTATATAAGAAAGCTATTAATTTGGGGTATTGACATTCTGAATTATATATAAAATTATATTATTACTGCTAATACTTATTCCTATTTTTTAAAGTAGACAATCCTAACTTGTGCAAATGATGATTATTTTGTTTTATCCTTTCATATACATTAAAACCTCTGATTTTACAATGGATTTGGCAGGGCCTCATGGGGATTTTGTCCTATTTCACGCCCTCCCTCTGCCCCCAGGGCTAACACCAAGTCTGGTGCTGGAGGGTGGGTTCTATGGCTGCTCTAAACACGGGACCTGTTGCTGCCAAGTTTGGGGCAAATTTCCGGAAGCCAAAATGGCTTCATTTCAGAGTCTGGTTTTCCACTGTGAAGTGACTAAAGTCCAGCACGCAGCAATGTGTTTCGTGAGTTAGTTATTTTGATGTGGCTTTCCTGGGTGGTTACAGTACAAAGCGAATGACTCACTTGCTTGTCCAGTGACTGCCTACCCGGTGTCGCTAGTCCTGAGCTCCGGGAATTCATCAATGGACAAAATAGGCAAAAATCCGCAACTTAAGTGCTGTTTTAATACAATGCTGGGATGGGGAAATATAATGTAGAGAGAATAAAACATCAAAGTACAGGGAGAGTGAAGTTCAGGCAGAAGAGCCTGGAGTCCTGCACTGAAATTAAGGCTGAGCTGCATGTGCGGCTGTGCTGAGCTCCCTGGCCATAAAAGCGAAAGAGGAAACAAGATAGGTGAAAGGCATGCGTTCCCTGGGCAAAAATATCAGACCTGGTTCTCATTTTATCTTTCTATTCATGGCCCTGCCGATTCCCAGAAGGAATCTGATGCTATAAAAGAAGCAGAGAAGCAGGTTTATTTGGGCCAGATCCTGCGGGTGCCCGAGTGCTGTGTCGGAGCGTTTGGAATGACACAGGGAACATGGGAAACTGTGGGGAAACAGCCTGGACCAGGGGCCGTCTTCTGGGAGTCTGGTTTTCGGTTTAATACTAAGTGACTTTGAACAAGCCACATTATATGTCTGAGCCTTAGTACTTCTATAAAAATAGAATAAGAATCTCTACCTTAAAGTTTGCTTTACTTAATGGATTATTATATTTGAAAGTACTTCTCAACTTGTCAAGTGTTAGAACATGAGGATGATAGCAATTATATCACTTTTATCACTGAAGTGGGGTCAGTGGATCTGATGGCGGGTGGGAGGTCCGGAGGAAGATCGGGTGGGGCATAAATGGCCACGGGGGGCGGCGGGGATGGCTGGGTGCCTGGGGGGCTTGGGGTGGCCTCCCCAGCAGCGAGTGCCGGGCACGCCTCTCACTCCCAGTGAAGCCCCAGGTGCAGGGCAGAAGAGGGGGCGGCAGAGGGGAGACCTGAGGGGCCCGTGGGGGGCGTGCCGGGTACCTACGGCGGCATGACGAGCCAACCCACCGTGCTGGTGTGCAGTGTGGGCCATTTCACTGTGTTTGTGCCGGGCAGTCTGCACCCGGCAGGGCAGGGACATCTCTGCGCCGTGACGTTGGGGCCTCTACTGAGATGTGAGAGCGGGGACGGGAAGCTGGGCTCAGCCGGGGCTGGAGACCTGCAGCCTCTCCCTGTGGCCTCTCCCTGCGGCCTCTCGCTGTGGCCTCTCCTTGTGGCTGGGCTTTCACAGCTCTGGGCTGTTCCCAGGAAGAGCTGTCCGTGAGAGAGCGTTCAGCGAGTGAGCTGCCTGCCTTTTCTTGTCCTGGTCCCAGAGCTGACATCCAAGACACAGTCCCCACCCCAGACGCTGACTGCAATATCCCCTGAGGCTCCCGAGTCTGTGGCCAGAAGACAGCCTGGCCCCTATCTGAACCCCAGGTGCCTCCGCCTCCCTCCACGTTCTGTATTCTCTTCCAGAAGCTGAGCTGCTTCGGCAAAATGGGGCCACAAGCCACGAACAATCATTTCTCTCCCCGAAGTCCATCCTACTCACCGTCTTCCCGCTGCTTGGGGGACACTCAGACTGGAATCAAAACAACACCTCTTTAGGAAGGGCCACCTGCAGTTGGTGAGGCTCCTGGTAGCCCGTCCTTGTGGGAGGCACCTACACTCAGATAGAAAGACGCTTTTGTTTAGCGGAACAGATACAGGCGTGCACTGTCCCGGCATGGGACCAGCTCAGCACCAGGGACCCGCACATGCAAGCTCTCTTAGCAGGCTTGGGCTTTGGGGAGCAGCTTGTGACCTACTGACTTAGCTTCATGGTCCTGCTGGGACCTACGGCTGCTGCCGCCACCCAGGGACATTAGGACTGCTAAAGCCAGCCCTGGGCGGGCCCTAAACGGGGTCGGTAGTGGGGGCTGGGGACGGCTCAGAGATCGACACCCCTCCAGATATAATGGGGCCAAGAGCTGTGTTTGTAAAACACAGACTCAGACCCCATAATAGTAACCCTGAACCCCAAGTCCTAAGTCTGTTAGTAAACAGCCAGATTGGGGAATTTCTAGATAAGCTAAAGAGTGTGTTCTCCTGAATCCACTTCCTCAGCCCGAGGTGCCAGGGCCTGGATAGCGTCTTTAACCACATGGATTTTTTTCTGTCGGAACAGTTCAAACTCAGCTCTGCTGGAGGCAGAGAACTTCCTATTTATATGACAAATCGCCCTGCCTCCAAACTTGGAAAAAAACTCACTTATTGACTCTTTCATCTTGTGGAAACAAATTATTAGCGGTGATTTGATTTGTCATGGATGTGGGAGTGGTGGCCGGGAAGGATTCGGGGTGATGCCTGAGGCTCCTCTGATAATGTGTAGAGAATCTCCCGGCCCACCTGCAGGCCGTCCGCAGGGAGGGGTGGAGCCCGGCGTCCTGCAGGTGAAAGGGCCCTGGCTGATGGGGGTGGGGGAGGAAGCTGCATCCGGGTCCCAAACGCACTCTGCACGCAGGGGCGAGGCCTCCGGGGAGCCCGTGCCATCGTCGTCCTGGTGCTGGACGTCCCCTCGACCTCAGTCTGCTCAGCCCGAGCTACAACCGTGCTCGGTGGTCCGCAGGTGCTGGCAGAAGGGCGAGTGAGCAGGTGAGTGAGCGAGTGAGGGCGTGCACACCTGGGAGGATGCCTGATTTTACTGAGCTTCAGTTTCCTCATTCTTAAAATGAAAATTTTCTTTCTCGTCCTTGCCCGAGGATGAGGGGACACCACAAATACCAGCACTTAGCACAGGCCCCACATGGGCGACAGCTCAGCAAACGCACAGCCCAGACCAGCGTGTGCACGGAGGCCGGGACCCCAGGTACCGGTGGCCGTTGACCCTGTTCCAGAGCATCTACACCGGGCTGGGAAGCTCTGGGAGGTCGTGGGATGCACCCCAACTCCAGGGATCTGGGGTCTGATCCCCAGCGTCATCGGGGCTGAGCTGTGTGACCCTGGACGCGTTCCCGGTTTAGCTGCTCTGGGGGCCGGGGCTGGAAGGTGGGGAACCGCAGGCTGCTCGCTGGGAAGCCGTGGAGGTGAGGGGAGGCACAGGCAGGGGCTCCAAGGGGAGGCTTGTGGTGAGGGGCAGCTGAGGCTGCTACTGCCACTCCTGGCATTCGCCGAGGGGGAGGGAGATGACCGCAGAAACTAGGCGACCTTAGCTCAGCCGGTGCCTGGTGCCCTGTAGTCACCTCCTGCTGAGCTCCCTGCAGGGCGGAAACGCTGCTGCCTGGACTTGAGGCTCTTCCTGGGCTCGAGTGGCACGTGGGCCTGGAGGGATTGGAGGGACTCGATGCCGCGCAGGGCGGGAGGCTCCCAGGGCCAGATCCTGTGACTCAAATGTTTACCAAACTGGCTATTCCTTGGGGTCAAATGTTGCTTTTCACGTCACCTCTTGCACTGACACCTGTGCCTAAGCAGCGTGTGGACCACAGTGGACAGGACCCTGGTGCTGTCTACGGGGCCCTGAGAGCCCATGTGGACCGTCTGCAAAGTTTGTGGGGCTCCCAGGTGACAGCCCAGGGGAGGACTGGCTGTGTCTCCGGGACCGTTGACTTGCAGGACACAGAGAGAGAGTAAACATGCAGGGGCCCTCGCGTCCCCGGGGAAGGGTAACCTTTTCTGAGCATGAATGGCAGTTGGCTAATCCGAGATGAACGCCAAGCTCCCTGCATTCGAAGTAAGTCCCACAGTTACCGACCGTGCAGACGCATCTCAGCTGCACGGCCCCAGCCACCTGTGTCCCTCATTCCTGTGCCTCAGCTGCTGGTGGGGACACAGGCTGCACTGAGGGTTCCACCTGCCTCCCTCCCGAGGGGCAGAGGGAAGATGGACCAGAGACTGTCACCTGGGCCTTGAACTCCAGGTCCCTGGGCTGCCAGGGGCCCCGTGCAGACAGAAGCCCTGGGCCAGGGGCCATGAAGATCTTCATTTAAATGTAGATTTTGACTTTCTGCTCTTGCCTAGTTTGGAATACTAATTAGAGCAAGTGCTGGGATAATTTAGAATGCAGCACATTTGCAGATTTGACATTTTATTCCTCTCTCTCTCTGTCTTTTTTTTTTTTTTTTGGTTGGGAGAATTTTTTTCTCCTTTTGTAATGTTGAAAGTCTAAAGTAAAGCTCCAGTTGCCCTGTCTCTGAAATATAACATCACATGACTTCAGTCGAAGGGATTATAGAGGAATAGATTTCCGTATGTTCCTCCAGTTATATCCCAAGACCATGTTCCCAGATTTTCGGATTCCACCAGACTTCCCACCTGGGGCCCAGGGAAGCCCACAGGACGCTGCCTGGCAGCTTAGAATGTGTCACCCGCGGAGCTCGGGGACGTCACCGGTTGAGGGAGGCCACGTCCACCTGCCCAGGGGTGATCACAAATCCACACAAGATACACAGAATGTGGCAAAGGAAACGTCCTTTGATTTAAGAAGAAGAATAAAAATTTAAAAACAAAAAACAAGGAGCCAACCCCCCTGCCAGGATGGACACGTCCCCACGTCCCCAACACACCCTCTGTCCTGATTGTGCTGTTTTGGGAAAGGATTTGGATGATCCCTCCTTTCCTTCCAGATGTTGGCGACTCTGCCCCACCTTAGAACTGGCTGAACGCTCACCTATGTCTGTTTCTAACGATCCTTATGCCTTTAACTCTTCAGCTGATGTGGAAGGCATCCAGGAGTGGGGTGCGAAGCCAGAATCTAGCTGAGTTTTACTCTGAAGACCCATTTTCCCGATTCCCAGAGGGGGGCAGCCCACCCTTCCTGCTGCCCCATCATCTTGACCCCACAGTAAGCTGTGGAGCTGTCAGGACCGGGCTGTGCCCTCAGAGCTCGCCTGCTCTTGGGTCCACGGCTCACGCTCCCTTGCTGTGGCTCTGCGGCATGTTTCGTATCTGCTCCGACAGGTTCTTCCTTATTCTTCTTCATCGACATATTTCAAAATATTGTTGCATGCTCCTAGTCTCTAAATAAACTGAGGAGTGATTTTTATCACATCTTAAGAACAATCTTTATGGGGCTTTTGATTGGAATGACATCTAACATTCAAATTAATATTCAATATTTTCTTCTTATTCCACAAAAGTACTTTGCTCCATTTATTCAAATGATCTTTTATTCTTTTCCGTGTGGCTTTGCTCTTTCTTTCATTTGGGAGTCGCCTGTTCCCTGGCGGTGTGTGTTTCCTGTTGCTCTTGCCGTGCGTTGGTTTCCTGGTCTCTGTCTGGTTCACCGGGACACGGGCCGTGGAGGGGACGGCACAAAGCACTTGCCCAGTGGAGGGGGCTAAGCAGCCTGGGAGGGCAGGCTCACGCTGGGCACGGCCGGCTTCCAGCACTGACCTCGGCCTGCTGCCCGGTGCAGGAGCCCGGCCGAGTGACACTGGCCTGGCATCGTCCTGCAGAAGGAGCTTGCCCGCACGTGCCCCATGGGGCTTGTGCTGATGGGATCACGCCCCAGGGCCCAGGTGCTGGGATGAGGCCCATTGGCCCAAACTACAGAACCCGCTCTGGGACCTGGGTCTGGGATGGTGCCCTCTGGACACAGGTGGCTTCACAGTGGGGAGGGCTATTCCCCTAGGGGACATCTGTGTGCCCTTAGGATGGGAGGGCAAAGGTGGATTTGGGAAGGGCACCAACAAATGTCCAAGGCTTTAATATAACAAGGGATTAGGACGGCACAGGAGTGGGGAGAAGCTGCCTGCTGTGGACTGAATGTGCCCCCCCAAACTCCTATGTGGAAACCTCACCCTCAGCGGGACGGTATTTGGAGGTGACGCCTGTGGGAGGTGATTTGGTCCTGAGAGCAGAGCCCTCGTGCACGGGGTTAGTGCCCTTATAGAAGGGGCCGGAAAGAGACCCCCGCCCGTTCCACCCTGTAGGGACACAGGGAGCAGGTGTCGTGCGGGAGGCAGGACACGGGGTCACCGACACCCAGCCTGCCGGGCCTGCACCCTGGCGGTGCCGCCTCCAGAGCCGTGAGAGGTGGACGCGGCGTCCTGCGGCCGTCGGGATGGAGCAAGACACGCGGGGGGCTGCTGGGGGTCAGGGACGGCTGGGGAAGAGGAGAGACGGAGCCGGGCTTGACGGCTCAGTGACGACCTTAGGCTGGAAGAGTGACGTGTCCATCCCCAAGTGGTAACGGACAACACGCTAAAGGGTGCCACGCCCTGTTCTAAACATGTTACACACAGTGACTCATTTAACCTCACGACAATTCCGACCTGCAGGGAGTATCCCGACCTCTGTCTCACAGACGAGGAAACGAGGCCACGCGTGGTCAAGCCATGCGCCCAGGTCCCCGGGCGGGCGGGTGGACGGAGGGGCTGTGATCTCAGTCCCAGGCACCGGGGCAAGTTTCCGGCCCAGCTAACGGCGTGTCCTGCTCCGCCCTGGGCCCTGTCCCTGCAGACCCACGCCCTGCCGGGGCCACACTGTCCCTCCCGCCAGGCCCCTCCTCTGCCCGGCCGCTGGCTGCCCTCCCACTGTTCTCGGCCCCGGCTCCTTCATTACCTCGCTCTGAAATTAAGCTGTCACTTAACTGTGTGCTGATTTTGTAGTTTAAATTTCAAGGACAGACTTGTTCGGCTCAGGGCCTGTGTCCCGGTCTCCTCCGTAGCCGCGAGGGCATCGGGTTCTGTACTGGGGGCGGGTCGCATGCTCCTCCAGTCCCACGCCCCGTCGGGCTCCAGTGCTGGGGTCTCGCTGGGACCACAGATGGGGCTGGCTCACGTCCCCTGTGTCCCGGGGCAGTTTATCCCTCACGGGGATTCCTGGGACACGCCATCCTGTCTGCGCTTGCAGGACTCCTGAGGCCTCTGACACAAGGATTTTGCCTTCCACGGCCTGACGCCGCCAGTGCCGACACTCCGGTTCCCACTGCCGGGGTCCACGTGGGTGGTTCCTGCCGCGCATGCTGCTCTGTCTCACGGATGCTCTCAAGCTTACTGGGGTGGCATCGTCCGTAATCCGCTCTTATTTCAAAACATTTACATCAGTTGTTATCTCGTCCCCCTTATAGCTAGTTCTTTTCAGTTGTGCTAATTTTCTTTTTCTCTCAGGCTTGTCTGTTTTGTGTATTTATTCTTTTAATGCCCTAAGAAACCGGTCCTCGATTAATAGATCAATTCCCTTATTTTTCATGGTTCTAACTGATTAGTTTATATGCTTACCTATTACTTTATTCAAATGCTCTCTGAGTGCTTCCTGCAGGCAGGTGCCTTGTCCCCCGGTGGGCTGACGGCTGCCACTGAGGCTTGGCCCTGCCCCAGGGATCTGCCCATCTTTAGGGCATGACGGGGTGGTGCCCCCGGGGATGGACACGAAGGTGTCCATGCAGGGGACCACGGGGACGCTGGGCCCTGAGCAGACGGCGTCTCAGCTGCCTTCTGTCAGACACGCGGGTTCCGCAGAGACACAGGTTAGGGTGTCCCCAGCAGAAGGTGCCAACTGCATGGGGTGGGGGGAGAGCCCAGCGTGCACGGGCGGCACGGGGTGCTCTGGGGGGTGGGACTGGGCCCAGAGAGGAGGAGCCGCCGGCAGCGAGGTCGGGGTGGGAGGGGGCCAGGCAGGAGCTGTCCCTCGAGTGACCCTGCATGGCCCTTGGTGCTAGTGCCGGGAATAGAATGTCCCCACCATCCTCCCTCCCTTCCTTCCTTCTTTCCCATGAACAGACACAGAATTCGTCTGTGCACGCTCAGGCCCAGCCCCCAGGCTCTGCCAGGCGTGGTGTGCTGCGTGCCGGCTCCGTCCTAAGCTCCCGCTCCGGGGACAGAACGTGCTCTGTGCCCTTCTGCTTCGGGACTCGTTGGGGTTTTTGCGGCACAGACTGAGAGGGATTTTTTTCAGTGCTCACAATTATTGGAAATGATGTAGAGTTTCTCTCTCTGGCATTCCTTTGCTCGGGAATTATAGCATTTCAATTACTTCGAGTTTGTCAGTGTTCTCTGTTCCATGTCCTGAGGATCGAGAGGGATTCGGGAAATCCGAAAGGCGGTTGTCAGACGCCCCCTGCGCCTCTTTCAATCTCCTCTCCTCCTTTCGGGCTCAGCCGTGCACGTCCTCGCCGCCTGGTCAGCCCTGCAGGGTCGCCGTCTACCCTCGCCGTGGAATTAAGATCTTAGCAACATACATGGACACTTATTCCATTTAATTCCATTTATATTGAAATATACAGTGTTAGAAATTAAAATTGCCAAGTCTGTCTTTTATTGTCTTTTCCCCAGTAGCTCTAGGATGATGCTTTAATCTGAACATTTCGACACTATTGTGTGTTACTTTCCTCTGCAGTAACTTTGGACACCAACTGCCTGGAGTTGGGCCACACCCCCCGGTGAAGGACACTGTCCCCTGCAAGACCCCAGCTGCACATTCGGGGGTCCTCGGGCCACCCCCACTTCTGACCAGCTGGGGTCCCCAAGGACTTCCTCGGTTTCAATAAATCACTAAAACAATTCACAAAACTCAGGGAAGTGCCATACTTAGGATTATGGTTTCATTATGATAAAGAAAATTACAAATGAGAACCAGCTACAGAGCGAGACACCTACAAGGTCTGGAAGGTCCCTCATGCAAAGCTTCTGTCGTCCCCAGGGCTTGGCCCCCTTCCTCACGAGGACCCGTGACTGTGCACACAGCACTGGAGGCAGGGGCACTCAGTGGGGCGCCGTGCCCGGGTTTTACTGGGGTTTCGTCGTGTAGGTGTGATGGAGTCGTGGCCAGGAGGCTGAAGTCCCTCTGCAGCTCCAGCCCTCCCTGGAGGTGGAGACAGGCTGGCACTGCGTGGCTGGCACCACCCTCACATCGCACGGTTAGACTTTCTGGCGGGGCCGGCACTCAGCCCGGGTCATCTCCGGGCCCCCGTGAGCACGAACTCGGTGTGGAGCAGGACCCACCGTGAGTGGCAAAGACATCCTACCCCTCAGGAAGTTCCCAGGATTCGGAGGCCCCTCCCAGGAGTGGGCGGGGGGCGGTGGAAGAAAGCCAGCCCAAGTCTGTGTTCTGCAGTGTGTCACAAACAGCTTCCTTCTGCCTCATCCGGATCTGAGATGTTTTGGCTTGTCTTTATCAGAAAAGAGTAAAACCTCTTCCCTTCAGCCTGTGATGGGAGGGCCGAGTCTTTGTTGAACATTGTCTCCCACTCCCAGGGTGCAGGGTGCAGGGTGCATGCCCAGCATTGCTCACCCGTGTCTCCTCGCCCGCCACTCCTCACCCGCCACGCCTATCTTTGACTTGCTCAACCACGCGCAGCTGCCGTGAGCAAAGACCCCCATGTCCATTCCCAGATTCCTTGATGAGGGACAAGGGTTCTGAGCTGGGGCGGAGACGCCACTTCCCTGGGGGGCACATGCTGCCCAGGGGGCCCCTCCTCAGCCTGTGGACCCCGACCTCCAGCCGGGACTTGCTTTTCCCCGGGACATGCAGAGGGGCTCCCTGCCCGCGTGAGCTGCTTTATCCCGCGAGGATCGCTGTGTGCCGCCTCGCCTGGCGCCTGCCAAGGCGGATAGCATGGTAACCCTGCTACACGCGAAGGAGCCTCGTGGGTCTGGTCAAAGGGAATTGCGAGTGGGAATAAAAAGCTCCTGGAGAGCCTAGCTGTCCACCCACCTGCGTCAGCGCGACAATGGGGACAAGGGCTTTGCTAGCTCTGTCCCCAAGCTGTGCTTTGCTCACGGTTTAGACAACCCCAGAACAGTTTAAAAGGCAGCAGCACTCTGCACTCCGCCTGGGGCTTTCAACCAAAACCGACTTTGTAGGAACTGAAAGCAAGCATTTTGCAGAAGGAGTGCCTGAAACAGCTTGGCTGCATCCACCCATCCGTCCCTCTATCCACCCACCCATGTCCTGTGTTGATCCATCTTCCATCCTCATCCTCCATCCTCCATCCATCATCATCCTCATCCTCCATCCATCATCCTCCATCCTCCATCCATCCTCATCCTCCATCCTCATCCATCATCATCCTCCATCCTCCATCCATCATCATCCTCCATCCTCCATCCATCATCATCCTCATCCTCCATCCATCATCCTCCATCCTCCATCCATCCTCATCCTCCATCCTCCATCCATCATCATCCTCATCCTCCATCCATCATCCTCCATCCATCCTCATCCTCCATCCTCCATCCTCATCCTTCATCCATCCTCATCCTCCATCCTCTATCCATCCTCATCCTCATCCTCCATCCTCCATCCTCATCCTCCATCCATCCTCATCCTCCATCCTCATCCTCCATCCATCATCATTTTCCGCCCACCCATGTCATCTATTCAGCCCTCCACTCATCCACTCATCCATCCATCATCATCCTCCATCCCTCCCTCCCTCCTGCCATCCGTATTTATGGGACTTCCTGTCTATGACCTCTCCCCACCTAGCCTGTTATGTGTCACCGTGGTCCACTGGCAGATGGCACCTGAAATTCTAATATTATATTGTTACTCTTGCTAAAATTTCTGATCACTCTTAAAATAAGACGCTTCCAACAGAGATTTTCAGGGGTTTGCACCTCAGGGCAGTTAAATTTCGAGGGGTGGAGCCGACCCCCTCCGTGGTCTCACCCTGCCGGCAGAGGCCCCATCTGCAGGCAGCTGTGGGGACGTGAGACCCAGGTGGGACACTGCCCACCCCACCCAGGGGAGCAGGTGATGGGTCTGTGCCAGCCACACCCATCGTGTTGCCCCTGCGCACACGGCGGTGCTGGGAGGGCGCACGGCCCAGCTCCGGCCGTGCTGGAGACCGCTTCCCCGCGGAGCCTGGAGACGGAGCAGCCTGCGGATGAAGCCCTGCTGTCCTGCCCTTCCTGAAGGACATCCTGCCTGGGAGTGAACCAGCCACCTTGCAAACATGAGGCCACAGCCCCACCTGATGTACTTGGGGAGATGGGACAGAAAGAGCCTGGGCTCTTGATGGCCCCCGTGCCAGAGGTGGCGTTTAGCGTCTCCTTTGGCAGGAAAGGGCGGATGGCGGAGAGGGATCGGAGGCCTCTGCCCCTGGGGAGCGCTGGGGCGGGGGGCATTCGGCTGGTGACAGCGAGGCCATCGCTCTGCAGGGCCCAGAGAAGCAGCCTTCAGAGCCCAGCCGATGTCCAGCGTGTCCTCCTCCCCGCGTGACCCTGGGCAAGCCCTTAACCTCGCCCGACCCGCGTTTCTTCATCTCCAAACGAAAACAACCGTGTCTTGACCCAAATACGAGGCTGGCCGAGCGGTAGGTGCCTGGAAGCGGCGGCTCTTCTCCTCGGGTGGCAGTGGTGGCGGCGGAGGGGAGGGGAGCTATTTTCAAACATCCAAGGAGCTGTCCCCTTTTCTGAGGACAAGGGAACAGATTTGTTCCCTGTGACTGACTGAAGGGAGTAGACAGCGATCACAGATGGCGCTTCAGGACAGCAGGTTCTGCTTAACGTAGAAGGAACATTGCGCGTGGATGGCGCGTCGTGGAGCCGTGGGCTCCCCGGGAGGCCGGGAGCAGAGGGTGCCGGCCCCTTGCCAAGACGCTCCGGAAGGGAGTCCTGGCCTGGTGGGAGGTTGGCGCTGGTGACAACTCCAGGCCAGTCCGGTCCCGAGAGCCGTGGTGCTGTGGCTGGCGGAGGGTGGTCGGGGACTGCGTCTTGTGGCTGTCTGTGGCAGAAGTGCATGGTGTGTGTCCAGAGACAGAGTCCTCACTCCTTCCCCTGGCACCAGAGCCACCTGCCGAGACAATGCGGACCCCGTCCCTGCACTTCCTTCCCCCAAACACTGCTGCCCCCCTCGCTCCAGGCGAGGCCACTCGGGCTCCCCCAAGGCCCACCGTGAGTGGCCCACAAGTTACTCAGGCTGAGCCCATCCCACAGCCCCACGAGCCGCCTGTGTGAGATGTGGGCAGGACCACGTCCCGACCCCTTGTCCTGTGGACGTCCGGACAGGTGTCAGGGTCGGCACCCAGCAGGGACCGCGTGCTGGGTGGGTGAAGGTGCTCTGCAGCCGCCTTGGGCCTGTGCGGCCGACCTCTGCCTTCCTCCCTCAAAGTGTTAGTTTAAGTAAACCAGCTAATCGTATCAAACCCACGGCCAACGGCCATCAGCACCTTTTTACTTTTAACACGTTCATTTGGGTTTCCTAGACGTCGGGTACGCGGGCATCAGCCATGCTCAGGAAGCTCTTTCGTTTCTTAACGGCTTTTGAGGTTTTCCGTAAAGACGACCCTTGGGTGGAGCCTCATGTGCGGTCAGGGCTGCTCTGAGGCTTCATGTCGGGACCTGGGGACAAAACCTGCCTCTCGGGGGAGGAGAGAGGGTGGAGGGACCGGCCGGAAAGGTGGGGTCCCAGCCAGCTGACGCCTGGCCTTGCATCCCAGTCTGGGGGACAGGCAGGCCCGAGGGAAGGGTGGGTGGCATCTGTCCTGTCGGGGGCCTGGGCCGATCAGGCCATTTGGATCCTCCCTGTAGCACGGCCCGACCTATATCCAGCCGGAACGGGGCGGCCAGGCAGGGTTTGGGGTCCAGCCCCAGGAGGATAAACAGTGCTGAGCCTGGGGCCAGCGTCTTGGCCATTTTGTCCCTCTATGACCTGGATACACCTGAGCTTGGAAGTTGGGAGACATTGGTGACAGCCGGGTTCTGCCACCTATTACTAATAGCACAGGGAGAAGGAGGACGACCAGCGAGGCTGTGCCCTGTCTCTATGTGCCAGCTCGTGGTCGGAAGACGGCCATCCCCACGAGTGGGGTGGCCACCGTGCCCCTGCCCAGGCCCTCTGCCCGCCCTGGAGCTCCTCACTGCTCCCTCGTTCGGCCCCACAGGGTGCGCGTGTGGCCAGGGATTGCGGAGCGGGGCTGGGGGCGCAGGCTGAGGACAGGAGCCCTGGGGGGCTGTGCCCGCTGGTCCACTTCCCCTGTTTAGGGAGGGGGTCTGGCTAAGCCAACTTGGCAGGATTCTTGCTAAAACTGCACTCTACAAAGACAGAGATGGGAGCCCAAGGCGAGCAGACTCAGTCTGGTTAAGGGGACAGGCTTTGTCACCCAGCCCTGGCTTCCTGCAGATGCCTCTGTGTTTGGCCGTTTCTCCAGTCTGGGCCCCGGCAGGGTGGCTGCATTCTCCCGGCCTCCCTACCCGGCTGTGCTTGGCCCTCTCCGTACCCCAGGGACTTAGCAGGAGCCCCTCCCTTGACACAGGGGTGTGGCCCTGAGGCCCCAAGGCTGCTCCAGACCCCCTACTCTCCCCCACTGCTCCGCCTCCCTCATCCCTCCTTTCACCCCCCAAGACCAACCCCCCCAACCGTCTGAAATATTGCTGACTTGGCGCTTCGCCTGCCGCCTTCCACTCAGCATTAGAGCCTCATGTTTTCCAGCCTTTTGCAGCTCTCGTAATTAGCGTTTAATGATTGCAAAAATATTCACAAGGACATCCACGTGTGAAAAAAATATATGAATGTAGACACTGACCTTACACCTTTCACGAAAATTAACACAAAATGGATAATAGGCCTGTGCGTAACAGGCGCAATTGTAAAACTTTTAGAAGGTAACATAGGAGAAACCTGGGTGACCTTGAGTTTGGCAATGAGGTTGCAGATACAACACCAAAAGCATGGTTCATGAAAGCAAAAAAAAAAAAAAAAGATAAGTTGACAAGTTGGGCTTCATTAAAATTAAAAACTATTGCTCTGTGAGAGATACTGTTATGAGAACAAAGAGACAAGCCGCTGGCCGCTGCCTGGGAGAAATATTTGCAAAACGTAGATCTGGCAAAGGCCCTGTATCCAAAATATACAAAGAACTCTTAAAACTCAACAATAAGAAAATAGTCCAATTAAAAAGTGGGCAAAAGATTCGAATGGGCACCTCACAAAAGAAGGTAGACAGGCGCAGTGAGCAGTGAGCACATGGCCCTGGGGGACCGTGGATTAGACAGAGAGGTCCCACCGCACACGCGTGAGAATGGCCAAGGCCCACAGTGCCAGCACCAGCGCCCACGAGGACGGAGAGCAACAGGGACCCTCCCGCACGGCCGGTGGGATGCAAAATGGCACAGCCACTTTGGAAGACAATTCGGTGATTTCCTGCAGAACCAAACACACTCAAACCATATGGTAGAGCAGTTATGCTCCTTGGTATTTACCCAAAGGAACTGAAAACATACATCCACACAGAAACCTGCACAAGGATGTTTCTAGCAGCTTTGTTCACAATTGCCAAGATCCACGAGCAGCCGAGATGCTCCTCCTCCACGGGTGAGTGGATGAATAACCTGCGGTACGTCCAGACGAGGGAATATTATTTGGCTCCCAAAAATGAGCTATCAAGCCAGGAACAGACATGCAGAAAACTGAAAGGTGTGGCACGAGGTGAAAGAGGCCAGTCCGAGACACGCTGTGTCTTTCCAACTTCATGACTCTCTGGGGGAGGGAAGACCGTGCAGACGGTGGTTGCCGGGGTGGGCAGGAGGGAGGGGTGGACAGGGGGATTTGGGCAGTGAGCGTGTGCTGTGTGGGACTGCCATGGCAGGTACATGTCATTACGCATTTGGCAAAACCCGCAGAAGGAACCACAGGAGAATGAACCCAAGGTGCGCTGTGGACGGCAGTCAATCCTAATGCATCGATCTCGGTCTGTCGGCTGTAACTCATGAGCTTGTGGGGCACGGGCATCCGTCCAGGCGGGGCTCAGGTGGTCTGGTGCGCGGAGGTGACTCTGCCAGGGGACGGCAGCAGCTCCTCAAGTGCAGGCCTGGACCTCGTCCTCTAGCCAGTCGTTCACTTGCGTGTTCATTCATTCATTCAGCAAACACCCAGTGGGAGCCCGCTCTGTGCCGGCGCTGAGGATGGAGGGGGACAGGAGGTTGAAGCTGCCTGAGTGGGGCAGGTGCCTCACCCACGGAGACAGAACTCACCTGGGCAATCAGGTAAACGCGGCGTCTTACAACTGCGATAAACACTGGGAAACACTGATACAGCCACGGACTTTTGTCACCACCCTCAGCACCACGAGGTGTCCGTCTCCCACCAGACTCTGGGCCGCCTGTGACCTCCTCTGCCCACAGAGCCTGGCAGGAGGGAGGCTGTGTGAGTCTGAGGCCAGGCTGGGAGACACCTTGCCGTTGCTCTCTGGGACTCCTGTCCTCGGACTGGTTGAGGGGACAGGACCTGGCCCCCAGGGACAAGGGCATGGGGAGGAGAGCCGGGGTGCCCCTGAGGCGACCAGTTAGTCACAGTGGAGGCCAGAGTGTCCCCAGATGTGAGCGTGACATGAATGGGGTCGACAAGCCAGGCGGGGACAGATTCTGTGCCAGGTTCTCCACGTGCCGCTCGCGTTCTGCTGTAGGAAATCGGCACAGCTGTCATTTTCTCTCTTCCTGTCTGTCTTCTCTGTCCCTGCTGGTCTCATTTTTCTTTTTCAGCCTAGGTGGGGCCCCTCCTGGGTACCGGGAGGCTTAGGGTTGTTCCCTGGAGCCAGAGCTCAGAAAACAGCCCCAACCTGTGACACACAGGGTTTGGCCGCTGTGACCCACTTTTGGGGTCCAGGCCCCGGAGGGCTCCGCACCGTGTCCCAGGCCCACGGGAGTCGGACGCTGTTGTTCTGGCAGCCCCTCGCCAAGGTACGGGAGGCCACATGGACGCAGGGGTGAATCTGTATGTAGCGTTGCGTGTAACATGCCCCGTGCTAGCACGTCGTAGTGCCAGGCTCCTAACAGCGCTCTGGCTGAGACACGCTCTCAACAAACAGAGGATTAGCTGAGCCCACGGTTAAGTCACTCTCCCTGGTTACTGGTTACCCGAGTATTTATTAAACCTGCATTCAGGTCCCTCGGGTTCGGGGAGGACGGACGGCAAGCAGGCTGAGAGCTCGGAGCGCGGGGCAGAATGTCGGGACTCCAGTCCCGGCTATGACATTTAGCTGTGTGATCTCGGGCAGATTATGAAACTTCTCTGTGCCTTGGTTTCTACATGTTTTTATTATGTAAACGTAAGGTGTACAACGTAGTGTTAGGATGGACTTATACACAGCGTGGAATGATTCGTCCAGGGAAGCAATTTAACACATACGGCATCTCATCTCACAGAGCTACGTTTTTGGTGGTGACAGCATCTAAACTCTTTGTTAGAAAATTCCCAGTACACAACGCCACGTTATTAACTACAGTCCCAATGCTGTGCTCTAGGTCTCCGGACTTCTTCCTCCTTAGTAAGTGCAGCTTCGTAACCTTTGACCTATGTCTCCTGTCTCCCCAGTCCCCCGCCACCCCTACCCCTGGTAAAATGTGTTCTACTAGCATTTCTAGGTGTTCAACTTTATTCAACTTTTCAAAAATAATCCACATACAAGAGAGATCTTGCTGTATTCTTTTTTGTGCATTTGTGTTTGGCTTACTCACTTAACAGAACATCCTCCAAGCTCACACGTGTTGCCACAAACAGCAGTACGACCTTCTTAAACGCTGAGTGATGTCCGTCCCGTGCACTCACCGCATGGCTTCACCGTTCATCCGCAGTTGGACATTTGGGTCATTGCCACCTCTCGGCTGTTGTGGCTGGTGCCGCAGTGAACATGGGGTGTGGGCTTCGCTACGAGGCTGCTTTCATTTCCTTTGAGTGTACACCAGAAGAGGCATCTCTGGGTCGTATGGAGGTGCTATTAATATTTTTAATTTTTTGAGGACTTTTCATAGTGATCTCCACACTGGCTGGACCAGCCTCTGTCTGCTCGTCTGTAGCATGAGGGTGACTCAGTGGCTGCTCCGTGGCTGCAGGTGGGTCACTGTGTGTGCAGAGTCTAAACAGAGGCTGCGTGGAGATGCTTCAACTGCCTCCACTTCCGCAGGGCTGGACACACAGGGCTGGGGGCACAGACCCCAGAAGAACTGGAAATGTGTGTCCAACCGTCCCCTTAGCTACCCATAGCCTGCTGTGGACCGTGGCCTCACCGGTGACAAGTCAATGAACATGCATTTTGTATGTTATATGTACCATGTGCTGTATTCCTACAATGGAGTAAGCAAGAGAAAAGAAACTGTTATTAAGAAGGTCATACGGAAGAGAAAGTACATTCACCATTCTTTAAGTGGAAGTGGATCATCATAAAGGCCTTCAAACTCATCGCCCTCCCTTGAGCAGGTGGAGGAGGATGAGGAGGAGGAGGAGGAGGAGGAGGAGGAGGAAGGGGAGGGCTGGTCTTGCTGTCTCGGGAAGGGGGCGGGCAGAGGAGGAAGATCTGCATGTTAGTGGACCTTGCACTCACACCCCGCTGTTCCAGGGTCGAGTGTAATTATTATTAGTAAGCGAAGTATCAGCCTTTCTCGTGGAGAACGTAGCGTCCGTGCAGGGCTCTAGTCATCGCTTGGAGGAAAGCCAGCTCGCGGCAGACCAGGACGGGGCTGAGCTGCGGGTGGTAATGGCTGTTATTTATTGGGACTATTACTTGGCTGACAAGCTGCACACATATCATGTCACTCAATCCTGGCAGCCCGTGTGGGTCGGTGGAGCTATTCCCACGCTAAAGCGGAAGGGCTTCGCGGGAGTTAAGTGTCTTGCTCAAGGTCACGAAATCGACACATGAAAAAGCCGGAATGCCCGCTCTTTCTGGGTCCCAAGCTCCAGCCCGGCGTGCAGAATGCCGGCTGTTGGTGGGAGGCACAGTCCAGAGCACCCCCCGCATGGCCTGGGAGCGGGTGCTCACCTGCTGCACACCTGCCACAGTGACGGACGGAGACGCAGCCACACACCGCAAAGAGCTCTGGGTCCCCAGTGTCATTGTGAAGATTCTCCAGGAGCTGCCCTGAGCTAACGCCTTTGGGGCAGGAGCTGGGAGGTGCCCGGGGCAGGGAGGGCGTCTCTGCAGGGTGGGACCCGTGGGAAGAGGCAGCTTGGGGGGATGGGACGGTGGCAAGTCCACCTCCACTGTGAACCATGGTTCAGGAACTCTGGGAAGTGGAGTAAGACACAGCCTCAAAGCTGTCCCCACCAAGGGCAGGAGCCGGGGTGTTTACACCTCATCCTGCAGCCCCGGCTGCGGTGGGAGCACGCTGGTCCCTGGCAATCCTGCCCTGCCGCTGGAAGGCCCCAGGTCGGGGGTGGCCCCCACGGGGTCAGCCACACCAGACCCAGGGCGTCCTGAGTGGGGTGTCCAGCGGCTCTGCAGAGGAGCGCAGGGAAGGGGAGGCTGATGACGGGGCACTCGGGGCCCTCCCTCCGAAGGACAGAGACCGAGAAGTGTGGAGATGGTCGTTGCTTCCTGGAATTTGGTTTAATTAATGCCTTGGTTTTAATTCTTCTTCATCAGCAGCACGATCTCGAAGACCCGCGTGTGATCAATTACTTCTTCCCTTGCAGAGGAACGACTCGGAGCTGGGCCTGCTCCAGAGTTCCCGCCCCCCAGCTCAGTCTCTGTCTACAGCTGAGGACGCAGCAGAGCCCGGTGCTGGGGACGGTGGCAGTGGGACTGGGGCAGGTCATCTCTCACCCCTGGGACTTGATTACTGAGTCATACCGCGGGGTTTCCAGCTCTGTCCGGACCTGGAGCTCTGTGATCAGAGGGCTGCCCCCTCTGCCGTGCAGCCTCCCGGCCAGTGTCTCCCACGGGCTTCACAGAGCACGTGGCCCGCTGGGTTAGAGCCCTGACCCCTGGCACTGCCACCTGCTGACCACCTGTCTCTCCTCCCCCTCGTTCCTCCAGGTTTGTCTCTGTAGCCTCAGAACACAGCCCAGACCCTGGTATTCAGGAGGGGCTCACTAGATGCTTAGGGCAAGAATGCCACAGGTGTGGTTGCCCACAGAGCCCAGGGCATCTGCACCGTCTGTAGGTGTTTTGTGCCTCTGTCCCCCCTTCTGGTGCCTGCGCTTCCTTCCTGGGGGGGGGGCGTCAGGCCGAGCTGGGCAGACCCTTCGTAAACTGCCCACCACCCGCCCTGAGCAGCACTCTTTGGTCCCCCGTTGGAGGGCGGGCACCACAAGAACCTCCCTTTTCCTGCTCTCTGGAAGAACTCACCTCAGGTTTGAGAAGTGAGCCTGTGGCTGTCTTTCCTGCCGCCGCAGGAAACCTCACCTTCTGTGGTCTCCACTCCGCCCGTGTGGGCCTTTCTGATTCTGTAGGAACCACATGGCTCGTTCGTGATCCCCTGGGTGTCTGAGGGCCGCCTGCTGTTGGCAGGACCGTGGAGGAATCATCTCACTTTCACACCTGCCTCCAGCCCTTGTTCGTGGAGCCCCGGCCACGTGAGCTGCTGAACCGGGAACCGGGACACAGGGTGCCCAGAGCACGAGGAACTAGGTGGCCCGGGCAGGAGGGGTGGTCGCCTCCCACCACGGATCTGCAGAACCCTCCAGCCTGCCCTGGGTTCTGTCCAGGGCCGGGGCCTCTGCTCTCAGCGGGTCTCTCGTGTCAGGGTCCCCTGGGCTAGGATCTCTGGCCACGGTTCACAAATGTGGATGTTCCAAAGGCGTCTAGTGGGTCCCCACACCATGGTTGTATCTTCCAAGCTCTTAGGTGTCATGAACGACTCCCACAAAGGAAATGGCCTGGGTTGCACCAGGTGACATGTGGCTCTGACCCAGCACGTCAGGTGGGTGTTCTTGTGCTCCGAGGGGCAGGAGGGGCGGAGTCTACACGGCACAAACATCCAGGCCAGCCGTGGCCCACGCGGGGCCCGCGTGCGGTTTTTCCCTCTTGTCCCCGAGACCTCCAGGGGTGCCTGGGAGTTGAGACCAAGTCGCACCCCTGTTCTTACTCAATGCCACAGGCTGATTTGTGGAAGGGGAGCTTGGCCTTGAGCACAGTCTCGTCTGCAGTCTCGCTATTTTTACAAGGTTCACCCTATTCTTAGTTACTTTCAAAAATAAAATTGTCAACAGCTTTCTCTTCCCCTGTAACATTTCCGCCACCACCACAGATCTTACTGAACTGTGCATCCAGCGCAGGAAGGAGGGGACAGGCCCGAGGGGGGTCGCACCGGCCCAGACTCTGCAGGAGGCGGCTCCGTCGCCGGGGAGAGGGTGGCCGTGACGCGGGAACGCATGTGAATGCGTCCAGCCTGTTGTCAGCCCTGACGGTTTTGGTAAAAATGGCTCCAAAAGAGAAAAGACCTATTTCTGGAGAGAAAGCACCGATTCTCGCCCCAGCTTCAGGGCAGCGACTCTCAGGCTCTGCGCGAGGGAATGAACAGCACAGCCTGCCCCGCTCCTGGGCGGGTCTTAGCCCGAGGGCCGCCAGGAGGAAGGCTCGGTCTCTCGTTGCCGCTGCAGGTTGGGGCAGCCCCGTCCCGACGGCAGCTCACCCCGTCTCAGCCGATTTTCCAGCGTGTCTGTGGCACTGTTTGCAACGAGAAGGACGCCTTCTAGTGACTCCCTGTAATCCTTAAGGTGGCAACCTGACCGAATTAGTTATCTTTCCTGAGGTAACTAATAAAAGCTGCGATGCTCCTTGCCCCGCCGGCGTTATTTATCCGCTCGCTCCTTCGCTCCTGCACTCACGTCTCGGCGCCCTGGGACTCTGAATACCGAGTAAACCACCCTGAGGGGGCTGCGCTGATGGGGGCCGAGAAGCCAAGGGTGCAACTGCGGCGTCTAGGAAAGAGGGGACATCAGGCCGTGTCCGGAGGGGTCAGTGAGGGAACAGGGCTAAGGCCGGACCCCGGTGTCCCAGTGTGGGTGTCCCGGGCTCCCACACAACTGGCTCCACCCTCCTCGGCTGCCCACGTCCGGGGCTGTCACCTGTGTCCGGGCTACAGGCAGGGGCACCTCGATCACCTGCCGCCTCGTCCCCACCCTCTTCCCTCCCCAGCCCTTGTCGCTTCTCCCAACCACCAGCCGTGGTGGCTGGAGGGTCATTCTCGAAGGTTGGGTGGGACTTTGGGGCCGTGACAGCGTGTGCTGGGCCGTTCCCTCCTCGTCACACCCTCTCAGTTTGTCTATTTCATGAGCAGACTCTCGCTGTCCCCCCGAGGCTGATGTGCCAACACCTGAGGCCTCAGCTCCTACTCAGGCCCCCGGCAGAGTCCCCAGAGGGGGCTGCCACCTGCTGCTCGTGATCCTGCCGAGCCCAGGAGCCCCAGGTCATGGAGGGACAGGAGCCCTGGTCTCGGCGGAGAGACCTTGTGCAGGATTTTAAGAACTAGCTGTTCAGCCGGTTTACACAGGACCAGCACGACAAACCCGGCCAACAGTGCCTGCCTGTCGGGGCTCCTCAGAACACGGCTGCGTGGCTAAGCCAGAGGGATTCGTGGTTGGCAAATGGGTCTTATCGGGGTATCTTTGTCATTAGCACCAGCAATCTGGAGAGGAAGCAGTGTGGGCGTGAGAACAGGACGGACCCGCCGGCGTCTGGGTCGGGCCTGCTCAGCCGCGCGTTCCCGAGAAAGTTGCCTGCACCCCTGAGCTCAGAGCAGCCGCGAGGCCGGCTGGGGACAGAGCCAGCCCTGAGGACATGGCCCTGGCATGAGGGCAGCTGGCCAGGATGGCAGCAGGAACACGGGGACACCCCACGGGTTTCCCTCTAGCCCTCCAGGGGACCCAGCACCTCTGACTGTCTCCCTGTGGTGCTCCCTGGGGTCCCCTCACACTGGGGTCACCCTCACACTGGGGTCCCCTCACACTGGGGTCACCCTCACACTGGGTCACCCTCACACTAGGGTCCCTTCACACTGGGGGCACCCTCACACTGGGGTCACCCTCACACTGGGTCACCCTCACACTGGGGTCCCCTCACACTGGGGTCACCCTCACACTGGGGTCCCTTCACACTGGGGGCACCCTCACACTGGGGTCACCCTCACACTGGGTCACCCTCACACTAGGGTCCCTTCACACTGGGGGCACCTTCACACTGGGGGCACCCTCACACTGGGTCACCCTCACACTGGGTCACCCTCACACTGGGGTACACTCACACTTTGGGGTACTCTCACACTGGGTCACCCTCACACTGGGGTCCCCTCACACTGGGTCACCCTCACACTGGGGTCACCCTCACACTGGGTCACCCTCACACTGGGGTCACCCTCACACTGGGTCACCCTCACACTGGGGTCACCCTCACACTGGGTCACCCTCACACTGGGGTCACCCTCACACTGGGGTCCCCTCACACTGGGTCACCCTCACACTGGGGTCACCCTCACACTGGGGTCCCCTCACACTGGGTCACCCTCACACTGGGGTCACCCTCACACTGGGTCCCCTCACACTGGGTCACCCTCACACTGGGTCACCCTCACACTGGGGTCCCCTCACACTGGGGTCCCCTCACACTGGGTCACCCTTACACTGGGGTCACCCTCACACTGGGGTCCCCTCACACTGGGGTCACCCTCACACTGGGTCACCCTCACACTGGGGTCCCCTCACACTGGGGTCACCCTCACACTGGGGTCCCCTCACACTGGGTCACCCTCACACTGGGGTCACCCTCACACTGGGGTACACTCACACTGGGTCACCCTCACACTGGGGTCACCCTCACACTGGGTCACCCTCACACTGGGGTCCCCTCACACTGGGGTCACCCTCACACTGGGTCACCCTCACACTGGGGTCACCCTCACACTGGGTCACCCTCACACTGGGGTCACCCTCACACTGGGTCACCCTCACACTGGGTCACCCTCACACTGGGGTCCCCTCACACTGGGTCACCCTCACACTGGGGTCACCCTCACACTGGGGTCCCCTCACACTGGGGTCACCCTCACACTGGGGTCCCCTCACACTGGGTCACCCTCACACTGGGGTCACCCTCACACTGGGTCACCCTCACACTGGGGTCCCCTCACACTGGGGTCACCCTCACACTGGGGTCACCCTCACACTGGGTCACCCTCACACTGGGGTCACCCTCACACTGGGGTCCCCTCACACTGGGTCACCCTCACACTGGGGTCCCCTCACACTGGGGTCACCCTCACACTGGGTCACCCTCACACTGGGGTCACCCTCACACTGGGTCACCCTCACACTAGGGTCCCCTCACACTGGGTCACCCTCACACTGGGGTCCCCTCACACTGGGTCACCCTCACACTGGGTCACCCTCACACTGGGGTCACCCTCACACTGGGGTCCCCTCACACTGGGTCACCCTCACACTGGGGTCACCCTCACACTGGGTCACCCTCACACTGGGGTCCCCTCACACTGGGGTCACCCTCACACTGGGTCACCCTCACACTGGGGTCACCCTCACACTGGGGTCCCCTCACACTGGGTCACCCTCACACTGGGTCACCCTCACACTGGGGTCCCCTCACACTGGGGTCACCCTCACACTGGGTCACCCTCACACTGGGTCACCCTCACACTGGGGTCCCCCTCACACTGGGTCACCCTCACACTAGGGTCCCCTCACACTGGGTCACCCTCACACTGGGGTCCCCTCACACTGGGTCACCCTCACACTGGGGTCACCCTCACACTGGGTCACCCTCACACTGGGGTCACCCTCACACTGGGGTCCCCTCACACTGGGTCACCCTCACACTGGGTCACCCTCACACTGGGGTCCCCTCACACTGGGTCACCCTCACACTGGGTCACCCTCACACTGGGGTCACCCTCACACTGGGGTCCCCTCACACTGGGTCACCCTCACACTGGGTCACCCTCATACTGGGGTCACCCTCACACTGGGTCACCCTCACACTGGGGTCACCCTCACACTGGGTCACCCTCACACTGGGGTCACCCTCACACTGGGGTCACCCTCACACTGGGGTCCCCTCACACTGGGGGCACCCTCACACTGGGTCACCCTCACACTGGGGTCACCCTCACACTAGGGTCCCTTCACACTGGGGGCACCTTCACACTGGGGTCACCCTCACACTGGGGTCACCCTCACACTGGGGTACACTCACACTTTGGGGTACTCTCACACTGGGTCACCCTCACACTGGGGTCCCCTCACACTGGGGTCACCCTCACACTGGGGTCACCCTCACACTTTGGGTCACCCTCCACCTAGGACTGGCCCCTGCTTCCCCCCCAGGAAGACATGGACACTGGCGTTGCCATTCTGCAAACCTGTCCCTGGAGCGGGACCGTCATTCCTACAGCAGCGTCCGCCCTGGGCTGCTGCACGGGGCCAGTGAGGCCGCCAGGGACAGGTGCTGGTGTTCACTGAGCACCGACGTCACACTGGGAGCTGTTCCGCTCAGGGCACAGCCACTGGGCCTGCTGACCCTGGACCACGGATGTGGGGGCTCCTCAGGCCCAGGAGAGCTGTGGGGTCATCGAGGAGGGTGTGGCAGTCGGAGGGGCCAGGGTCAGCGCTAGAGCCTGTGCTCCCTCCAGACGCAGCCCCGCACCCGGGGGCTCCGCTGGGCCCACCCCCAGCCAGGGCAGACGGGGGCAGAGCCTGCCTAGCCCCCGGGGGCAGCGGGGACAGTGCCACCTGCCTGGGAACAAAGGACCAGGGTCCTGTGGGGTCCCGCTGCCCCCCCAGGCTGGAGTGTCTGAGGCCAGGAGGGAAGGAAGCCGTCACCAAACCTGTCACTCTGCTCTGCTTCCCTAACGGAATTGTCCAGGCTACACGTGGCCACGAAAGACGATTCCCCACCCGTCTGCCGGCAAGTCTTTGCTCTCTGCCTCCTGGGGGCTGCAGGCCACTGCGTTTTGTTACCTCGGTGTCAAAAATAAGTGAGACACAGTTCTGCCTGCTTCTGCGGGAGAGAAAACGCTCACAGAACCGTGAGATCCGGCAACACTGCTGGGCGGCTCTGCCGGGCTCCGGCGTGTGAGCATCAGCCATCAGCCGCTCCGCCACTGTCGGGTGGGCAGGGGCTGGGCTTGGGGTGGGGGGGGGAAGGGCAGAGCTGGTGATGAGGCTGAGGGGTCCCTCTGGCAGGCCCGGTGTGACCTGGAGAGGAAGGAGGGGAGTGCGGGGCCGCCCCTCGAGCCGTGTGTGTGTGTGTGTGTGTGTGTGTGTGTGTGTGTGTGTGTGTGTGTGTGTTTGTGTATTGCAGGGTGCACGGAGAGGTTTAACGTGATGAGTGAGGGTGGGAGCTGCACCCCTGGGAATTGGGGCTGGGGTGCAGCTCGCAGTGGCCTTGCACCGCGGTCCCCACCTGGCTCTGGCTGGGTGGGCCCCAGCGTCCTCTGTAGGGGAGCTGGGAGGCTGAGCAACGCAGGCGGGGTGGGCTGCCAAGGTGAACATGGCCCCTGCTGCCCTGGTCCCCGTAGCTCCTCTGAGTCCTGGGCAAGAGCGTGTGTAGCATCCTGGCATTGACTGTGCCCTGGGGAAAAGGAAGTAATCAGAACTTTTGGGGACCGCTGGGTGTTGGCTCTGAACTGACTCGGATCCCAGGAGACATGAAATGTCACTGTGGCCCTCCAGCCAGAGCAGGGCTCGTGGAGGTCAGTGGGGTCCGGTTCCAGCCCATGGTTTGCTCCAGGGGGTCCCCAGGCCCACACTGTGGACATTCCCCCGGGTCCGGGATGCTGGTGGGAGCAGACGTGCCTGGCACCTGGCAGGTCCCCACGGCTTCTTCCGCAGTCAGGGGTGGTGGGGGCCAGACCCGGGGCCACCCAGCTTCCCTCCCAAAGCCCCTCCCCGCTGCTAGCCGGGGGATGCACAGGGCCTGGGCCCAAAGGCAGCAGCTGTGGCCTGGCGCGACGTCACAGCCCCCACACCCTCGTCCCCTGGTGTGAGTCTCTCACACGCTTCCGCTTTCTGCATAACAGCCCATCCCGCATTTGGTGGCTTAAAATCACAGTTGTCTTTTGCTCGTGATTTTGTGGGCCAGGATCAGGGAGTGCTCTGCTGGGGGCCTCGTCTCTGACCCTGTGGGGTCGACTGAGGCGGCCTCTTCGCCCTCAGCCTGGTGCTGGCTGTCCTGAGCAGGACTTTGGCTCAGACACTTCTGCCCTGTTCTGCTGGTAGAGCAGGGCATTCAGGCCAGCCGGGGTCGGAGGGAGGGAGGAGCAGACTCCGTCCCTCATGCATGCGGGGGTGGGGGGCAATCGACATGGTGATCTCGGAGAAAGGTCGCCCCCCGGAGCCACCTCCACTGTCCGTGTGGCCACCGTACCTTAGCGCCAGACACTGTGGCACTTGAGAGCAAAGTTGCCTTCATTGCTGTTATTACGGAGGGGGAAACGGGGCCCACAGAGCTTGGTACTGAGCTGAGACTCCCTGGCTGTAACAAGCCCACCGGCCTGGGACGCCCCCCAACCCCACGGCCAGGCCCATGCGTTTTGCACTGTGGCCCCACGAGGCTCTACTTCCCATAATGTCTTGGCTTAGGAGAAAGCAGGGGACCTGATTTGAGAAGTTGGCTGTGGAGCCCGGGCTTCTGGGACAAGGTCTCCAAGTTGAGACTGGGGACCTCGGGTGGGCCCGCCGCTTGCCAGCCGTGGAGGTCAGGAAACTTCCGGGGAACAGTCCTGCAAGGGTGTCAGAGGCTGTGAGTGGAATCGGGGTGCGCTGCGGCTGTGAAGGGATGAAGCCAGATTGCCCGGGCGTCGGGGCAGCGCTGACTGGAGCCGTGCGAGTGCGGAATTCCAGCGTGGGACGCGGCCTTGACCACGACCCCACCACCACCATCATCCCGCAAGTGAGGACTCTGAAGTCCGGGTGTCGGCCTTTCTCCCGAGCTCCCCGGACTCTGCGGAAATGAGAAAACGAGAGTCGGGAGGGAGGTGTCATCCCGGCAGGCCCCTCGCCTGGGGTCACAACTCGGTTCAGGGCCGGGGCTGAGCGGGAGGAAGCCACCTCCTCCCAGAGGGCACCTCCGGCCGTGCAGGACGGGGGAGGCTCGTCCGGGGCCAACACGCCCCTGGGGAGCGGAGAGCAGGCCCTGGGCTCCCGGCCACATGTTCGGTCTTCCAGGACGACTCTTCCTAAGGGACATCGGTCGGTGGGAGACCCTCGCAATCCAGCGTCCTCCTGCCCGGGCGGCCCGGCCGCTCCAGTGCTGAAAGGCTCCCTTCGCCCCTTCCTCTGTGCTTCATATTCAGGTCCCAGAGACGACGGGTGGGGTGCCCGGTGGTCTCCAGTGACGGCCAATGGGCTTCCAGCCCCCACAAGGGGCAAGTGGACGTGAGCCGCGGCCCCAAAGGCAGCGCTGCCTGGGGACACAGCAACCTTCAGCAAAGGCTTAAATACATGGATGGGTGACAGATGCATGATTGGTTACCAAGGGCAACCACGATATTTTGGGGACATCTTTGCTTGGTGAGGGTGACTTCCAGGGAGAGAACAGAGCCTGGTGTCAGGGCCTGAGGGGAGGCAGCAGCCCCCGCCGAGGAGCTGCGTGCAGGACGGGCAGTCGGGCTCCTCCCCGCCCAGCTCAGCCCGGCCCTGCTCACAGCCGCCCCGCAGGGCAGACGGACGGGGCCACAGCCGGGCTCAGCACACGTGGGTGGCCACGACAAGGCCTCCCCCAGCCCCACCTGCCTCCTCTGAGCGATGTGAGCAATGGGGGCATCGTGTGGCTCCTTCACACCCAGCAAGTGGCTGCATTTCCCATGGAGGCCACGGCGGGCACCACAGGCCGGGCTTGCGCCGTCAGACGGGACAGGGGGGCAGCTCTAGGGCCTCGGGGGGTGGGAGGTGGGGCTGCCCCGGCTCCCCTATTCTGCACCTCCCTGTGAGGACGGGGCACTGGGGACACGTCACTCACCCGCAGGTAGAGATTGAGTGCCAACTGTATGCCGCCCTGGCGCTTGGGGAGTCACGTGTCAGAGGGAGAGACAGATGAGCCAACGGTGCCCAGGGCCATCACAGAGGGAGCAGAGACGGAGCAGCTGCAGGGGAGGCCCTGGGAGGGCGGCTTCGTCCCCGTGTGGGACCACAAGGGGGGTTGGGGAGAAGCATCGTCACCGTCATGAGAGAGAGCTGAGCAGGAACGTGCTGTGGACAGGACCCCGCTCCTGCGCCTCGCTTACTGTCCCCCGCCTGCCGCGGGCCCTGGATACCGCTGGCCTTGCCACCGTCCCCTCGTCCCCAACCCCGTGGGCTATCTCAGCCCCTTCCAGCGTCGGCCCAGCCCCGTCGCACCTGCCTACCCCGAAGCTCAGGTCCAGGCCCTCCCTCCTCCCTCTGACAGGGGGCACCTCGGGGCCTGGGGGCCTCCGTCTCGAGTCCCGAAGGGGCGTGTGGGAGCCTCAGGCCACGCCACAGCTCGGCCAGGCAGCCAGGCGTCGGGAGGGCGGCTCGCAGACCCCATCCCACCCTGCCCCAGCCCTGCGCTGGCCCGGCCCGCACTCCTGCAGCTTTGCCCGGCCCCTGGCACCGAGTGTGGCCCAGCAGCGCGGCCCCGGGCACCTCCACCCCACGGAGACAGAACTGAGAGGACCCGGATGCCCGGAGCTAGATGGGCAGGGAGGTGGACGCGACAGGGTTCCGGGCTGAGCAGACGGAGCCAGGCTGTCCCTGCAGAGCTGCAGTGTGGTGCACGTGGCCCCTCAGCCTTCTGTGTCAACTGTCACCCACGGGAGGCCGGGGTGAGCTGGGACGGCTGGGGTGGGAAGGAGGCTGGGGGTGGGTGGAGCTGGCAGGAGAGGCAGGCGGGGGCCAGTGGGGGCCACCTTGGGGATCAGGGGGAGGTGTTATCCGAAGGCAGAGGGTCTAAGTAGGTGCAGGGAGGGAGGTATGCCCGCGCTTGCCAGTGCAGAGGGGACACAGTCAGTGAACCCCAAAGCCACAGCTTCTGGGCACGCTGTACAGTCTGCCAAGCTCCAGCCAGGCCCGAGGCCCTTGGGCTGCTGCGCCCTCCCCGGGCTGCCGGCGGGGGCCAGGGCTGTGAGCTGTCGCCGGGGGATGGGGTAGCAAGGGAAGCCCAGACCACTGGCTCCAGGCCCACAGAGACCCTCCCACGCCTTCCCCAGAGCAGTGACGAGGACATTGCCGTCTCTGCTCATCCCTGGGCCCAGCGGCCTCCTTAGAACAGCGCCCCCGTCCCTCCTGTTCCCGCAGCCCCCGCCGCTGAGCCTGGGTTTCCTGCGGGCACCGCCGCCGGGCATCTGCCAGGGTTCAGGCCGTGTCCGCCTCTCCCACACGCGTCAGCTCCGCCAGGGAAGAGCCTTCCTCCCCTGCGTTAGTTTTCGTCTACACTTCAGAGTGTAGAAGAAAAATATTTGCAGAATGAGTAAATGTCTATTGAGAAAGAACATGATTCTCCTGTGGGGACGGCTGGGCTCTTTCTTTAAACTCTAACAAGTGTGTTTGTGTGGTGTGTGTGTGTGTGTGTGTTTGGTGTGCATGGGGGGTGGTATGTGCCTGTATGTGGTGTGAGTGTGTGTCGTGTGTGTGTGCTGTGTGCTGTGTGTGTAGTGTGTATGTGTGTAGGTGTGTGTGCTGTGCATGCATGTGGTGTGAGTGTGTGTGTGCTGTGTGCTGTGTGTGTAGTGTGTATGTGTGTAGGCATGTGTGCTGTGTGTGCATGTGGTGTGAGTGTGTTTGTGTGGTGTGTGTGTGTGTGTTTGGTGTGCATGGGGGGTGGTATGTGCCTGTATGTGGTGTGAGTGTGTGTAGTGTGTGTGCTATGTGCTGTGTGCTGTGTGTAGTGTGTAGGTGTGTATAGGCATGTGTGCTGTGCATGCATGTGGCGTAAGTGTGTGTAGTGTGTGTGTGCCATGTGGCGTGTGTGTAGTGTGTATGTGTATAGGCGTGTGTGCTGTGTGTGCATGTGGTGTGTGTGTGTGCTGTGTGCTCTGTGTGTAGTATGTGTGTAGGTGTGTGTGCTGTGTGTGCCGTGTGGCATGTGTGTAGTGTGTATGTGTGTAGGCGTGTGTGCTGTGTGTGCATGTGGTGTGAGTGTGTGATGTGTGTGTGTGCCGTGTGTATAGTGTGTATGTGTGTAGGCGTGTGTGGTGGCCCGTCGCCCAGGTGCACATGGGGTCGGGGGTGGCCCTGCCATGTGCCCGGGGCTGCGGAGGCCGTGGCAGGCAGAGGGGCGAGGGCCCTGCTGCAGAGGAAGAGCCTGCAGGGATGGCAGTGACGGGCAGAGCCACAGCATTTGCTCCTTTTAAGGGCAAGGCAGCTGGGTTTGGGGTGCGTGCGGGGGACCCCTGAGGGTCCCGGGTGTGCTGTGGGTGCAGACCTGGTGGGCATCGGGAGCCGCTCGTGAGGCTCCACTTTGCACGCAGGGCCGGCGGGGAGGGGGCACTGCAGGGGGTCTTCCCTGCATTCAGGGGGTTTCCACAGGCTCCACCCACAAATGTGTGGTCTCCCGTTGGCTAAATCTAGGAGGCGGCTTCCCTACAAGGCAGGTCCTCAGGCCTGAGAGGTTCCATGGCAAGGGACAATGCAGCCAGCCAGAGACACAGGAGGGGACAGGGTGCTCACGGGAGTGTAGGGACATGTCCCTGGACGGAGGCCCCGCTCAGTCCCCGAAGCGCAGAGAGGATGCGGCAGTTGGGAGCTCTGGAGGAGGGTGTGTGTCCTCCGGCGTGCAGACGGCGCTGTCAGAATGGATGCCGTACCCAGAGCCACGCATGGGTCAGCTCAGGTGGCGGAGGGGACCGCTGGCTGCTGCCTCCCTGGGAGAGAGCTGGGAGGGGTTTCTCCACCCCCCCACCCCCGTGCTCTCGGATCCCCACGTCGGCGCAGACTGGCAGCACCGAGTCTGGAAAGATCCTTTTGCCTGGGTCGCCTGCTGGAGCGGCCAAGCCCGACTTGTCCCCTAAGCCTGGCGGGTTCTCGGCCACGCTGTGTCATGTCGTCTGCCCATTAACACTTGGGAGGCTTTAAACGTTGCACTGAGGGGACACTTCACTGCGCTGAGGCCGCTCCCGAGCGAGACGCAGCCCCAGGCTCCTGCGGGGCGTCCTCCCTGACACCGGGAAGGAACCTGGCTGAGAATGAGCAGAAAAAGACATTGGAGATGATGAATTTTTAAATGTTTATTAACACGGGCAAAGGGACTCTGATCCCTTTGGGCTTTAATGTCTTTGAACTTTTACTTGCAAGAAGATTTAATCTTTAGAATTTAATTCTCCCCCTAGGATGTTCATAATTGTGGAGGGTTTATATTCATATGAAGTGTCTTGCTATGTTTTTGGCATTTTATTATGGAGTATCACTATGATTCTCCGATTCACTTTTTATAACACTATAGAAATGTCTCCACATTATCTCCGCTTTTGTGGCAGAGCCACGGACGGGCTGTGTGGGATGCCGTGGCAGGACGCAGTTTAGGGTGGTGTGTTGGCCATCCACGGCTGCCTAACACATCACCCCACGATTCAGCAGCTTAAACAACTGCCTTTGTTGGCTGTTTCTGTGAGTCGGGAATTCCAGCGTGGCTGGGCTGGTTCTCAGCACGACATCCCACAATTTTGTGTTTGAGCTGATTGTGGCCACGGTCTCATCTGGAGGCTCAACTGGGAAATGACCCGCTTTCGAGCTCACGCGTGTGGCAGCTGGCAGGGTTTGGTTCCATGTAGGATGTTGGGCTGAGGACCCCGATTCTTCCTGGCTGTCTGCGGAAGTCTCCCCCATCGCTGCCGTGGGGGCCTCTCTGCAGGGCAGCTCAGGCCGAGTGGGTGACACAGTGGCAGAGAGTCCCCAGGATGGAAGGAACAGTCTTTTTGCAACCTGGGACTAAAAGTGGCATCCCCTCTCCTCTGTCATATTCTGCTGGTGGGACTCAAGTCTGCAGGTGCTGCCCCGCCCGCCACGTGCCCGTCTGCAAGGCCGCTGGGCACCACCCTCCACGGACGGGAAATCAAGTGGGGACAGCCTTGCCAGCTTCAGGACGATTTTGCGGAGGTTTAATCCAATGTTCTTCTGAGCTATTTCAGGGCCTTCTGCCAGGGGCTCCAGGCCTGTCAGCAGACAGACGCTGGTACTGGGGGATGCACTCGTGACAGTGCTGTAGGGGTGTTTCCACGCCCAGCCTCAGCTCCTGGTGCCGATGGCAGTCCCGGGACTCAGAGGGGCTGGAAAGCAGGGGGTGCAGAGACAGTGCCGAGCCCCCCCGGATGCTTCCTTCCTGCTCTCCACGTGCTCCTTCTGGGGCCGACTCTGGCGTGGAGTTTGGGACGAGAAACTGTAGAGGCTCTTGCAGGTATCAAATGCTGTGTGCTAAATTACCCAGCACTCACAGGCTTACGACAACAGCAGTGATTTACTCTCTCAGGGTTTCTGCTAGCCAGGGACCCTGGAAGGCCTTGGCTAGGCAGGTCCTCCCTGGAATCTCTCAGGGAATTGCAGCCATGTGTTTGCTGGGGCTGCTGTCATCTGACGGCTTGACCGGGGCTGGAAAGTCTGTGTCCCAGCTGACTCTGTCATGTGGGGAGCCCCTCCTGTGCCTCCAGGGCACGGGCTGAGCGAGGGTGGGCGGGTCTGCTGCAGAGCTGGGAGCCGGGCAGGGCCGAAACGGGCTCTTTCGATGGAGTTTATTGCTTCAGGGGTGAGAGCTGAGGGAACCCGAAAGGAAACAGATGTGACATACCTGACAGCACCCTGAGGAGTGGAGCGTAGGTCTGGTTCCATCACACGTGTGTGTGAATGTGTGTGCATGCACATGTGTGACTGTGTGTATGTGAGAGTATGTGCATGTATGTGCACGTGTGTACATATGCATGTATGTGTGTGACTCTGTGCACATGGGAGTACATGCATGTGTGTGTGGGAAGGTGATCACAGAGGCGTTTTTGAGGATGTGATGCTTGAGCCAAAATCAGACTGTCAGGAGTCAGCCAAGGGGAGGACGGGAAAGAACATTCCAGAAGCAGGAGAGAGCACCGAGGTCAGATCGCTGCGGGAGTAAGCAGGGCAGACTCGCTGGCGCTGGGCTCTGGTGGGTGTGTGGGACCGAGGGCGGCTGCGGCTGTTCCAGGACTTGGAAGTTCCAGGACTCCAGGCCAGGGAAGGACCCCCTGGTGCAGCGCGGGAGCGGAGCACACCTGCCCAGGTGTGAGGCAGGTGTGGGAACTGCAATTTGTGCTTGTGCTTCTGGAGCTGAGCAGCCCCAGGGCTGTGCTGGTGGAGTGAAGGGTTGGGGAGGTGAGCAGAGGAAAAGTCCGAATGGCCGGCAGCTGGAGTTTGTGGAACAAGGCCGGGGGTGGGCGTGGGGAGGAGACGCCTTGCCGGATGCGAGGTCCTCCAGGACTGGGAGGGAGGCGGACCCGGGAGACCCCAGTGTCTGTTACCAAGGCTAACTTTCAACCGAGTGCATGCTCAGCTGTACTGGGGTGAACTTATTACAGAAAGAGCAGAGAGATTTTCTCCAACTGAGGGTGAGAGGAGAAAGAGAAGGTGAGATTTGACTCAGGATTCTCCCAGCAGCATGGCTGTGGCCCCGTGGGCAGCACAGTGGGACTGGGAGCCGCAGTTCCTTGGCATGCTCCGCCCTCCCCATGTGCTTTCTTCAGAGCTGAGTCTTCCTCCTCTAAACTGGAGACTAAATGTGAAAACCTGGTTTTGCCAGCAGAGGTGCAGTGCCCCCTCATCCTGATTTCATTGTCATGGTTTTAGCCACTTACTGTCAACCGTGGCCCCGAAATGGGTGAAACGAGATATTTTGAGAGAGAAACAGACCACATTCACGTAACTTTTATTACAGTCTGTTGTCATCATTGCTCTACTTCATCGTTAGTCATTGTTGCTCTCTTACTGTGCCTAATTTGTAAATTAGGCTTTATCACAGACATGCACGTACAGGGAAAACATAGTACATGTAGGGTTTGGTATATCTGCAGTCTCAGGCAGCCACTAGGGGTCTTGGAACGTGTCCCCCATGGGTAAGGAGGGACTGCGGTGTGGCAGAGGTCATTATCTGCTTTGCAAAAGGAGTTGCAGAGAAGGGTTCTGAAATAGAAGCTGTTTCCACAGCATTTCCCTGGCTTTGGTTTACAAAAATTCAAATGCACGAGCTCTGCCGGCCCCGCAGGCAGCCCCGTTCTTGGACACCCCCAACGAAGTGCCCGTGGCCTCGCACGAGCTGGGTGCCATTCCTCCTGAAGAGCTCTGCCTGGGGACTGGCCACTCGTTTCCGACTAGCACTCACGACCCTCCATCCACTCGGACTACCACCCAAAGAGAAAACTGTTTTCAAATCCCTGGCAGGTGCCGCGAGGATGCAAATCCAATCTCCTTTCAAAGACAAGTTCCATTGTATTAAACCCGACCTCGGCCACCCACGGGAGCACAACTGGCTTCTGCACAATTACAGAGTGGCAGCCAAATGCAAAGTCCTGAGGGGAAACCCAGGCTGTTTCATCTCTAGGAGGAAAAGAGCTGAGTTCAGCCAGGAGGGAACAGACCAGTTACCTGCAAGGTGACAGAGAGCAGCAGTGTCCGCGGGTGACGGATGGGCGGGCTCGCGGGGGAGCATCCGCCGGAGCCCTGCCTTGGCTTCCGGGCAGGTGGAGGCCACGCCGGGGCTGGTTCCGGACGAGCCCTCACTGGCCACAGCACCGGCCGCGCAGGGGCTGCGCTCCCCGCCGGGGGCTGCTTCTCATACACGCGCCGCCCCCAACCCCGAGTCTTTGTTTCCTTGAAAAATGTGGCTTCTCTCAGTCAGGGAAGGGTGGTATGTTCCTGTCCTGTGGAGGAGAAAAGTGATCATTTTTGCCTGTCACTTAGAGCAAATAGCGATTGGTTCTTCTGATACTCTCCAAAGGGTTTCTGCCCTTTCTACGTGACGAGGAATGTTGCACGGATGCAACACGGCAATTGCTTTTCCGAGTTTCTGAGGTTGCCGGTCTCCTCCCCTGTGCCGCGGTGGGATCGGGGCCTCCGCAGTGCACCCCGTCCCCCAAGGTTGTCCACATGCCCCGAGGGGGCAGGGATCCGACGGCTCTGGCCCTGTGGTGTCCCAACCTGTGCTCATCCGTGATGTCGACAGGACAACAGGGCAGAGCAGGAGCAGTGGAGCCCAGCAGGGTAGCAGTGCACACGTGTGGGTGCTGAGCACGTGTGTGCCTCCCGGTGGCCAGAGCACCACGGTCCCCAAGGCGGCTGGGCTGGCCCAGATTGGTTGCTGTGACGGCAGTGGCCACAGCTGTGGGAGAGGAGGGGTCCGCATGGGGGCCGCGCCTGCCCATCCCTGAAGCCCGTGTGCACAAGCCTCAGTCCCTGCTCAAGGATGGGACAGGAGTTATTACCGATGACCAGCTGTCAACTCTGTCAGCCAGTGATTCCAGAACACAAGCGTTTAGGTGCCCCTTGCAGCAAGGTGTGTGGGAGAGGCGTTTGGGTTTGTCAAAGAGTTTAGAGTCTCCACTATTGGAAACTGCTGCAAAATTGCAAAGCTGATGTGCACTTAGAAACTAAATTTACAAATCACCGTGTTTGATAGAAAAAAAACACTATTTTCATACAGAGCTTCAGATAATCCAATTATTGAGGAAGATAAATTTTCAGATCAAATTTTTCTTCATACTTGAAGATATAGCATTAAAATTTAGAAACAAATTTAGAAATTCAAATTTGTATTTGAATTATATACAAAACATGAAGCCGCTTTTGATGTCTTGTATAACTCCATAAGTTACAGGAAATGTCAGAAGAAACACTAACCTGCCATTGTATTAATATGAGTTTACATTTGAATTAATTTTGGAATCACACAAAACTGATTTGTCCAAAGAGTTGAATCTTTTTGGAAAAATTCTTCCATAAGGATCACAAGCTGTAGATGTACTAAAATTTGTGATTCAAAATAGCTTATTGGAAATTTATCCCAATTTCATCATGACCTATAAATACGCTAAACAGCTCCAGGTGCTGGTGCATCAGCAGGAAACATCTTTCAAAATTAAAAATTTTGAAAATTTTCAAATTTTCAAATTTTGCCAAGAGCAGCTGACATTGTTTTCAATCATATTGATGTAAAGGAAGTTGCTGAAAATATAGATTTTGAGGACCTAATCAACAAGTCTGTAGTCAGGAAAACTTATGATAAATCAAGACATTATATCAATAAAGTATCAATAGTTATTACCTTGCATCAAATTATGACTTCAAAATATTACTTTACAATTTATCGGTGTCAGTTGTTACATGTCACGGTCACCCCGGGGACACTCTAGAGTCACAGCATTTTCTAAGGAAAAAGCTTTATGTTTAGGGTCTTCCTTGGCAGTTTCTTGCTGCTTTTAACAAGGGCCCCACGTCTGCATTTTCCTTGTCCCGCAGGTTACGCAGCTGGCCAGGAAATTACCCTAGAAATAAGATTCCTGAACGGTCAGAATAACCACAGACAAGCAAAGAAGGAAAAGCAGAAATGCCATGGAGTGGCGCCCCATGTCCTGGGCACTTTGCTTCCGAGCGTGGGGACCCAGGACCCCAGGCTGCAGCCCCGAGACTCGCCCAGCCCGAGTCTCCTTGTCCCCCTATGAGGGCTGCTCTGTGCTTTGGAGCCCGAGCTTGGAGCCCAGGTCTGAACTGTCCCAGTCGCCCTGGGCGCACCACTCTCTGTCCCCTGCCCGTCAAGTGGGTGTTCCCACCTGCTCAGCTGGTCTGCAGAGGCACGTTGCGACCAACCTGAACTCGGCGTGAGTGGGCATGGAGCATGTGACAGCGTCATCCCAGGGTGCAAGAATCCCAAAAAGGGTCCAAAGTATCAAAGAAAGGAAACACGGCAGAACATGGAGGAGACCCACCTAGGAATTCGTTCAGCTTATACAATTGTGAACAGTGTGTGTGTCTGAAGTGCTGATGAATATTGGCTATTTCTACTCCTTACATAAGCCTAACGGATGGGGTAAAATCTGCTGAGTGTATCAAAGACCCATTTTTAATTCATAGTGGGTTGGAGAAATAAAACTTACTTTTTTGAGAGAGAAATCTACAAGGAGTTTTTGGAACCCAACCAGTTTAATAAACACAGGCTCTAAGTAAATAGCATAAAGAATTTATGAACATCGCTCTCTGCGTTTATGTATAGCTCGTTGTGTGGGGTCCAGGAAAAGAACAAATCACGGCTCTGCATCCTTTCCAGGACTTGCAGACTGAGTTCCTACCCTGCGTGGCCCGAAGTGGCCCAGCTGTGAGAAGCCATCATGAGGAATAATGTTTGTTTAATACGGAGAGTGCTGGCATCAAATTGTCTGCAGGCTGCACCCCGGGGCAGAGAGGAGAGGAAAGGAAGCCGAGGACTTCAGGCCCAGGTCTTTAGAACTCGCTCTGGGCGAACACACATTTGCAGGGCCCCACGCCAGGCCGGCAGTTCCTAGAAGCAGCGGGAGCCGGTGTGGGGGGCTTTGCAATCCCGACGGCCGGCTGCATCCACCGGGCTCCCTCCGCCCGCTGGTCTGCGAGTCACCTGACGCCACTGCCGCCTCAGCCCCTCCTGGACCCTCCTCCAAGTCTGGGCTTGGGGAGCCAGAACAACATGTTCTGGGGGTCGGGGATGGCCCCCCCTTAGCCCTCCCCTCTCAGCTCCACCAGTGTAGGGACCAGATCCCTGTACAAATGGAACCAGCTCTGAGCCATCCTGCCCTGACCTTCCTACCCCCTTGCTACCCCGTGGTCACTGGTGGTCTGGAGTCCCAGGAGGGCTGGGGGCAGATGGCGTCGGGCGGGCGTGGGACGGCAGCAGACGTCTCCCCAGGGGAGAAGGGGGAGGGGAGGGCATCCCTGACAGCTCCACGGTGGGTCCCCAGGCCGGGAGCTGCTCCCAGGCTGGGGTGGCACTGGGAAGTCAACAGCAGGCTTTTAAAAAATATTATTTTATTGTGGTAAAATATAAGCAACCTAAAATTTACCATTTTAACCACTGAGTGTACACTCCGTGCACTGGCACTCACATTGCTGTCCCCCTCCAGAGTGTGTCCATCGTCCCAAAGGGCGACCCGGCCCCGGGGAGCACCCGCTCCCTCCCTCCCGGGCAGAGGTGTGAGTGGGCAGAGCCCCCAGCAGGGCCCAGATGTGCTCGAGGCTGGCAGGGCGGGCGGCCAGGCGGACATCGTCGGGGCTCCCTGCCACCTGACCCTGTGTGCCCAGGAACCAGAGAGGAAAATAAGTAACCAGGCTGTGTTCATTTCAAGCCCCACTGCAAGCACATTAGAAACGAATCGATCCCCATCTTGTCACCGGGAGGAGTGCGAGGTCGCCCTGCAGTTGGGCTCATCATGGGGCTCCCAGTGTGCACTAAACACAGTGACAGCACGGCCCATGGATGCTGTGCTGCAGGGCCTGGGAGGACAGTGGGGGTGGCTGGATTCAAGCCTCACAGGCTCTCTGGGGCCCCCGTGCTGGGCTGGGCTGGGCGGCAGAGCTGTGTGCAGAGGGCACCTGTTAGAATCCAGGTCCATCTGACTCAGCCTGGATGGGGCACCGGGATGCACCCCCGATTCCATCCCTGGCTCCTTTGAGGTTAGACCCCCTCCCCAGCCAAGGGAAGCCCGAAAGACTGGCTGGGGCCGGTCACCATGGGAGAGGGCAGGCGTGGCCTGCAGAGGGACGGTCTCAGCGGGGCTTGCCCAGCGGTCAGGGGTGTGCCGCTCACCTCGGCTTCCTTCAAGAGACATTTGCGGACCCCTGGGCTGGGGGCCGAGCACCAGGAGGACAAGCTGCTGGGCCCGCGCCCACAGGGGAAGCTCCAGTGCCGCGTGGTGGCGGGAGGAATGGGGGCCCATGAGCCAGGAACCCCACTGTTGGGTCTATTCCCAGAGACCGGAAAGCAAGATTCCGAGATCCTGCACACCCACGGCCACGGCAGCCACAGGCGGGAGCAGCGCGTGTCCACGGGCAGAGGGACAGACACAGTGGTCCGTCCGTGCACAGGGACGTCATTCAGCCTCAGAGGAAGGAGATGGTGACGCTGCTGCAACACAGAAGTACCCGAGGATTCACGCGAAGTGACGTGAGCCGGTCACAGAGAGACACACGCCGGGTGATTCCGCTCATGCGAGGTCCCCAGGGGTGAAGCCCACTGAGGTGGCAGGTGGAACGGTGGGTGCCGGGGCGGGGGGAGAGGTGGGTGTTGGGGTGTCACTGGGACAGAGTGTCAGTCTGGGAGGACGGGAAAGCTCTGGCAGTGACCGGTGCACAGTGACGTGGACGTAATTAGTGCCACTGAGCCGCACACTTAACAAGGGTTAGGGTGTTAAGTTTTATGTTACCGGTATTTTATCACAGTTAAGCAAAGAAGAAGAAGAATGAAGTGACCTAAACCACGTCCTGGGAGAAGAAGCCAAAGGACCCGGGATGTTTAGTCTAAAGTGAAGGAAGGAAGGAAGAAATGAATGAATGAGTGAGTGAGTGAAAAACAAGCGAAGGGAACACTTAGGGGACTCTGACAACTGTCCTCCTTCCACTGCAGTGCGAGTCCCCTGCGTGTCCAGACGGATGAGGCCCAGGCGTGGGCGCTTCCCACCCCCCAGCCGTGGGAAGGACCTGCCAGGCCCTGAGCCCTGGGCCATGGGGCGCAGGGTGCTCCAAGAGGGGGTCCCCATCAGACTGGGGCTTGGCTTAGGTGACCCTCAGTTCCCTCCCAGCCCTGGAATGTTCTATGACGTCCAAGAGCTCCTCATCTCTTGGAGAAGCCAGAGGGGCTCCGGGCCGACAGCTCCATCCCAGGTGCCCGGGGCCAGATCAGTACAAGCTGGGCCTGACAGAGCACAGGAGTGGGGGGGAATGCAAAGGGGTGAAGGCTTCCGGAACATTCCTGCACCTGCCACCTCCTGCCCCCGGGGCTGTCTTCCTCTTGCATTCACTGCCACTCACCCACCATTTACCTGCAACGTCTGCTCTCCCGGCACCCAGGGGGGGCTCCAGACACAGACCCCCCAGTAGCGAGGGGAGGCGGCCCCAGAGCCTGAGGACGACGGCACAGCGAGATCAGGCCAGGGGAGCCGTGTGGGTGAAGCAATGGGAGAAAAGTCAATTTCCCGATACTTTCTCTTCAAGTGATCTCTTGAAGCTGATTCAAAAATAACATCGTCTGACGTTCAGAGAGGGCAGCACGATCTCCTAACAGCTCCACGTTACCAAGTTCCGCCTCAGGATAATTGTGCTGGAGCACATCTGCACTTGACGGGGACAGATGACACACCGAGTGGCCAAGCGGCTCATTCAGGGCGCAGAGCTCGGGCAGGCGTCACCACCAAGGCTGCCCGTCCCCACGGCCCCCAGGGTGGGTCCACCTCCTGCCGCCTCTGTCCCTGGCACTGGGGACAGGCAGGACCTGTTGGTTCTGCACTTACAGCCCAGGGAGCCGCAGCCTCTGCACACTCCGCTCTGGTCCCCTCCTGGCATCTGACCCCAGGGACGAAGCCCCGGTTGGTCTGCAGAGCTCTGGCCCTTCGCTGGCTCTGCACCGCCCCCCGCCCCTTGTCTGCCCCCGGAGCCAGCCCTGGCACTACTCCATCCACTCTGACCCCCCTGTGCCGGTGCAGGCTGTCTGTGTCCCGGGCCCTGGGGCTGAGGCCAGGCTGCAGGATGGGGGCTGATGTGCACCCCGGGAGGGTGGGGGGCTGTGTGCACCCTGTTCTCTGTGCATGGACCCAGTGTTGCTGCACACCGTGCCCCTCCCCAGGAGACCCTGCCTCATGGGCCCCTGAGCCCCGTCTCCTCCCAGGCCCTGCCCTGCAGCCCTCCCTCCCTCAGCACTTGCAGCCTCTTGCCCAGGCCGTGGCCCCCTCTCTCCTCAAAGCACCTGTCAATGACCCACCTCCCGGGGCCGGTGTCTAGTGGGCCCACCCTGCCTTCTGAAGACCCATCTGAGTCCCCTCTGCAGCTGCAGTGCTGTGAGGCCGCGGCGAGGGTGGCAGCTCAGCCTTGCGGGCACCTGTCAGGTGCAGGCGCAGAGCTGGGGGCAGCCGCCGCCCACCCATCTCATCTCGCTGCTGCCAGTCCCTGCAGCCAGGCTGGCAAGACTCCCCTTGTCCTGCCTGATTGGCGGTGGCAGAAGCCCACCTTGGACCATTGACAGTCACTGAGTAAGGCTGGATCCAGGTTCCCGGAGACAGCGGGTCCCGCCTCAGTCCTGGGCCCCATCCCTGAGGACCCGGGTCTGGCACAGCTGTGTCCACCCAGGTTGCTGCTGGCTGGCCGGACACCACCTCCCTGCTGCCTGGCTGGAGGAGGGCGTGGGCCCGCCCAGGCCCCGGGACCACTGCCCCAGCCCCTCCGCAGCCGCCCCACTGCCCGGGCCACCTGCTCCACTTCCCCTTCCAAGAGGCGTGTGTCCACCGCTTGTTCCGGAGTGTGCCAAGGGGGAACGTGTCTGCTCCGCCATGTGGGCCAGGAGCACAGACAATATGGAATCTGCCAGAAACGCAGGCTCTGCGGGCTTGGTGGAGGAGCAGAAGGTGGTCTTAACCGAGGCTGGACAGACTCTCGCTGCCAGAGGCCCTGCTGCCCCGGCCCCGTCTGCTCCTGCCAATTAGTCAGTGAACTACAACCTGCAGAACGCTGGCCACCTCCGGCCGTGGGCACAGAGGAGGGATGTACCGGAAACGGGAACAAATCCCTACCAGGCTCGTGGGCCTCGTGCCCGCTGCAAGGCCACGGACCATTTGGAGCCACGTCTGTGCGCTTCTCACACAGAGCCTCACGCTCGCAGCCAGCCGGCCGGGTGGGGCTTGCCCTCGCTGGGTCCCTCTGCTCGGCCGGGTCGAGGTGACCAGCAGGTGCACAGGTGCTGGGGTCCCCATGCATGGGCAGGGTGGGGCGGGGATGAGGTCGCTCCCTTCTCCACCTGGGCCCCGGGACAGGGCGTGGCCCCAGACAAAGAGGGCAGAGGGCTGGAGTCAGGAAGGGCATCGTGCTGCAGGGAGGGGCGGGAGGGCATCCCGGATGGTCCTGGAGGGGTGTGTGGGCAAGGCAGGTTGTCCTCTTTTGCAGAACCGGGGCTCAGAGCACGGCCACAGGGCGCGGGTTTGGGGAGAGCAGGACTGAAGGCTGACGCCCAGTGCTGTGTGCACGGCCCATACTCCCGGCTGATTGGGAGGCCGGCTGCCAGCCCTTGCCCGCTGACTTGGCTACTGGGTGCTCCAGGGGACTTTGCAGGGTGGCTTCTGGAACAGTCCCTCCTGGCGGGTCCACACTGGACTCTGCTCTGCTCAAGTGAGTCATAAAATAATGCACCCCAGAGAAGTGGACGCCCTCGTGTGTTGCCGATGGCAATGCGAAACGGTGCGGCCGCTGTGGAAACAGTACACGGTTCCTCAAAACAAAAACACAGAATCACCACAGGACCCAGCAATTCTGCTTCGGGTGTGTAATCAAAAGATTTGAAAACAGGGACTGGAAGAGACATTTGTACATCCGTGGTCACAGCTTCGTTATCCACGAGGTGAAGGCAGCCCAGGTGTCCACCGGTGGATGGCGGACAAACGAGACGCGGTCCATCCACACGGCGGAATATTAGTCACCCTTGAAAAGGGAAGGAGATTCTGGCACCTGCCACAACACGGATGAGCCCGGAAGACACTGTGCTTGGTGAAATAAGCCAGCCACAAAAGGACAGATACCGTATGATTCCACTTAGACATGGTCCCAGAGCTGCTAAATTCATAGACAGAAAGTGAATGGTGGCTGCCAGGGGCCGGGAGGGGTACACGGGGATGGGTATTGTTTAGAGGGGCAGAGTTTCAGTCTTGCGAGGCGCAAACATGTCTGGAGGTGGATGTGGGTGATGGTCGCAGGACAGTGTGAATGTACTTAATGCCACTGATTTGTACACTTAAAAATGGTAAAATGTGTATCCTTTATCACAATGAAGACAATGACAATCAGAGGCAGCCTGGGGACTCCCCAGCCCTGGTCTCAGGCAGGGATGACGTGGCTACGTCCTCAGCTGTTCCATCCGTCAGAGCCGCCCTTGACCGTGAGCCCCGCATCCTGCTCAGACCTGGGACTCCCAGCGCGTGATAGAAAAGCCATCCAATGAGGCATCTAAACACCACATCTATACTGAAATTATGCAACTGAGAGATACTTTGTGCATGTAATCCCCTCTCTCTAAAATTGTTTTCATCTGCAATTAGGGAAAAATGTATTTTTTACACTTAAATAGTTTTCTTAAAAATAACATTCCCTTTCCTTTCTCATACGAGCCCAATGTTTATGCCTTTTAACAGATGGCATTTCCTGCTCCCCTTTTTGACACGTACTCTGCCTTTTCTGGAAGCCCCTCCCCCACGAAGACAGTCCCCTAAAGCCAGAACAGAAATCATGTCACTGGCCGCACCACAGTGTCAGCCGAAGAGCCAGCACCTGTAAACTAGATAAAATTTGTCCCTTCCCACCCAATAAAACGTGAAGTAGAAAGGACAGGTGTTAATCTGGCGGAAACACTGCTAAGTGTAGCATGGAGATTGGAGTCTCAGGAAGTTTGCAGAGTGACGTGACCGACGGGAAGGCAGTGGTCAGCCATCACTGGGCCGTGTGACCCACGGCTGCAGAGCGGGGAGGGAAGGTGGAGGTTAACTCATCAGCCAGCTGAGCCGAGAGCTCCGTCGGCCAGAGAGGCCCTCGCCGACACCGCGGAGAGACCGAAGGGGGCTCGTGGGTTACAGGCCTTGGAGATAAGAGATTGGAATCTCCGAAGGCCTCCACACCAAACCCAGAAGCGGTGCACGAGATAAATGACACGTCTGCAGTCGGTAATGGTGTCAGAGCAACAATAATAGCCACGGTCAGATGGGCCATCAGCCGTGACCAGCTGGTGGCTGGAATCCACGGATATTTCATTCCTCCATCTGCTCCCACCCCACATCCACCTGACGGGCATCAGCAAGGTGGGTCCCCCCCCCGAACTTCGTCATTAGCCGCACGTGGCACTGCCTGGTTGATTCTCAGGCCGTCAGCGGGCGGCGTGCTTTGGTGGCGGCTGTTCTGGTCGGGGCACGGCTGGAGGGCCACCGTGCAAGGACACCGTGCAGCTCCTTGCGATCAAACGTCCGCTGACCCCAACCCCACTGGGCCCCACCGCCCGGGACACCTGTGCCCTGACCAGCTGAGAGACCCTGCCCTCGTGGCCGCGTGGGCTCCCTCCCCAGGACGGCGGGACGACTGCACCTGTGTCACGCCAGGGACCCACACCCTGCACTGAGGGAACAGTTTGCTCTTGTTTTCTCTGCTGAGGAAAACAGCCCCGTCCTTCCTTCCTTTGTTTATTCCCCATCTGCTTTGTCACCTGTCCCCAAGTAGTTCCTAGCCCCACCTGACGCTACTGACCCTGAGATCCACCACGGACTGTCCATGTAGCGGGAGCTTTGCAGGGTCCCTACTCATGCGGCGCTTACAAACTTTCCCTTCCTGTGAGGCTAACAATCTCATTAAAACATCGGCACCTGCCGAGTGCGAGACTGTGGGGAAGGTGGGAAACTCAAGGAGATCCGGCACCTGCAGAAGGAGCCGCACCTGCAGGCGGGGCTCACGGGGACCGTGGCCTCAGGATTCAGGACGCTGGGAGGCATCTTGGGATCAGCTCTTCAGTCCAGGGAGCAGGACCCCCAGTCCCAGGGAGGGCGGGCGATCCGCTCACAATTTGCAGGTAACACGTGACAGGGCCGGGACGCGGACCCAGCTCTTCGGGGGTTGTTGCCAAGGGTGGCCCTTGGGCACACGCGGCAGAGCTCAGGGAGGACGGCCAGGGAGGCCACTGAGGGCGACCGTCAGGTGGTGGAAACTGCTCGACCAGAACCCAGGGGGCAGGGGCCTGGCAGAGGTGCCCGTGTGGACAAGAGGGGCTGGCAGGGGTCTGGGGTCTTCTCCATGGCAACCCCCTGCCACCCCCGACACTGACGTTTGGGCGCCTTTGGGCCCGGACAGGTCCAAGAGCACAGCCTTTGTGCTGGCACACGGGGCTGCTGCCCCCACAGGGCCCCTGCCCGTCTGTCTGCGCACGATGGGGGGACCGGCAAGGCCCACCCGCCCCAGCCCCCCCTGGAGAGCTGGGAGCTCCCACCTCCACCTGCAGGGGCTGGACAGCTGCTCTCCCAGCTGGACGTGTGACACTCCTGAGAGGGGCAGGCTTCTCCCCCGTGAACCAGCCCCCCAGTCAAGCCCCTTGGGGCCCCCCCAGAGCTGCCACCAGGGGCTGGAGGCCTGTGGGAGACCAGAGTAGGACGGACAGGGTTGGAAAGTAGGCTAATGAGCCCGACTGGATTCCCTGGCCCCAGGCTGCCGCGAGCCACTGAGCGCAGCCGGTTCCAGGTCTTTCTGGGGTTTGGCAGAAAATGCTGGTGGGGTGGTGGGGGCGGCGCAGCTGCGGCTGCCCAGGGGGAGGGTCTCTGCCTGCGAAGCTGAGCTCCTGGGTCTCCGGGCAGAGGCCAAGTTCCACCCAGTCCCGTGTGGCTCCCTCGAGGCCGGGGGCTCCCTGCCCCTCGGGGCCTCCTGCTCCTCCAACGCCTCCTCCCCCCCTCGCACCTCTCTCCAATTTAAAGGCTTTTGCTCCTTCTGCAAAATGTAGTAGCTGCCTCGGGGGTGACAAAGAAGTTGGTTTATTCCACCGTCCTCTCTAAGAGGAAGAGGTGGCTGCGGGGCAGGGGCGGCTCCCAACGCCCACAGGGAAGTTGCCGTCTTCCCCGACCGGAGTCCCGGAGAAAGGGCTCCGGGTGCCGTGTCCGGTGGGAGCTGGTGCGGGAGCGTGCTGGGGTGCACGGGCCGTGGGGGCGGCGTGGAACCCCGAGACAGCTTGCCTTGTTGCCTAGAACGCTGCCCCTGTTTAAACAGCTCAAGACAGGACAGCGAACTCCACCCTTTCAGATCCCTCAGGGGCTCCCCGAGTTAGTGAGGGGCCCAGTGGGGACCATGAGACTGGGGACACACACCTGTCCGGGCAATGCAGCAAGGCCTGCAGACATGGGGGCCAGGCACCAGGTCCCGCCTGCTGCCACTCACCCCCTCAGCACCCCCTGACCTCTGGAGCCAGGTTTCCGGGTCAGCGGGCACACGCGGGGCTGCAGCTCCCGGGCTGAGCGGGTGGTGAATGCGCCGGCTCCCTGCAGGGGTCCCTTCCCGGGGTGCTGGCCTGGGCAGGTGTCGGGGCATCGGGGACACCCCACCCAGCCCTCCCCCCTTCCGAGAGGAACATCCCCTGCGGCAGCCTCGGAATCCGCCTCAGCCTTGCAGCCGAAGCCACAGGCGCAGAACAAAGCTGGCAGAGAAACAGCACCACACCATGTTTGATTAAGCTATTGGGTTTAAAGATAATAACATAATTCTTTGGATACTCAGGCAGGAAAAAACCTGCAATTACCCACGAGATGGAAATCTCGGGCTGATCTCGGGCTTCCCGGGGACCACGGCCCACAGGCCCAGGGCTGGGGCGGTGGGAGGCGCCTGAGGCACAGAATTTGCAGAAGAAAAGTTCACAATCTCCGCACTCCTCTGGGCTCGCCCTGCCCGTCTGTGAGCGGGACGGGGGAGCAACAGCTGCTGCTCTTTCAGGGAAAGATACTGTCATCTGAGAGTTTTGTCATTTAAATAGGAAATTTCATATTATTAACTTTTCACTTAAATATTAATGTAAAAGTCACACATTTTTACTTGGAACAAATGCAGGGAATAGATCACCCATGAATACGTCTTGAAAAAAATACATAATCTGGAAAAATTAAGATTATAAAAAATACGTAAATACATAATCTGTCTCAACAAAAAACAGACACAGCAAGACAACACTGCATATCAAGATGAAAGAAAAAAATGTCTGTTGAACTTTGGAGGAAAGAAAGTATCAACCAGAAATTTTATACCCAGATAAATTGCCTTTTGTCACATAAGCAACAGCTGATGCCTCCAGCCCGCAGGGGCTCAGGAAGTACAGCTCTCCCAGCGCGTCACAAAAATGATACAAACAGACAAAAAACAACTCCTAGTGCATCATAATGAATAACGTGGTCGTGGGAAAACTGGAAATTCTAAGGACAGGTGGTGACTCCAGTCCTATAAAATTAGGACTAAATGGAAACTTCCGTGCGAGCCGTTGCTCAGAGCAAAATTCCCCTTTGTAAATCCGGCGATACAGGCGTGAAAGGAGTATGTTTTGAGGAGTCTGGAAACCTGGGAAAGGGGTAGGATCCAGGAGCAAGAGTGTTAAATTCTGCCTCTTCCACTGACTGCGGTGGATCGTCAGATGTGATACAAAATAAAAACTTGTTGAAGAAGTTGTAACGCCAGCCTAATTTTTAATATTATTTTCATAGTTTCAGAGAGAACTTTTAGAATTGTATCCCTGCTGGTCAAGAACCAGCTAAAACATAGCAATTCCTCTAATTTCACTTCACTTTTCTTATATTGGTTTTTTTTTGTGTGTGTGTGGGCAGAGGGGAGGGCAGAGTCTCACTCTGTCACCCGGACTAGAGTGCCGTGGCATCATCATCACTCACTGCAGCCTCAGACTCCTGGGCTCAAGCCATCCTCCTGCCTCAGCCTCCTGAGTAGCTGGGACTACAGGCACCACCACAGCCAGCTAAGTTTTCTATTTTTAGTAGAGACAGGGTCTTACTCTTGCTCAGGCTGGTCTTGAATTCCTGGCCTCAAGCGATCCTCCCACCTCGGCCTCCCGAGTAGCTGGGATCACAGGGGTGTGTCACAACACCTGTCCTATCCTTTCATTGAATGGGAGTAAAACCAAATTTGAAATTTTGTTACGGGGCAGCATATACAACACTGTCGCATTTTATACAATTATTTCCGTTGTTTTTCTCTCATGCACTCATGTCCATCTCTTCCCTGTTTATCTACTTATCAAATGATCTGGAATACTTTTCTACAGAATAATGTTATTTCTGGGTGGTAGGATTTGGGGTGACCTTTTCCTTTCTTTTTTGTACTTTTGGGATAGCTTTAATTCTTTTTCATGAATATACATTCTATTGCAAAAGCAATGACATAAATAGAAGGTGGCTGTTTTTTCCTTTTCCTCCCAGCGCATGTAGGGGAGGCAGATGGTTGCAACCCCTGGACATCTGGGGTCCTGTGTAGAACATGTGCCCACTGAGCTTTGGACACGGGGACAGACGACCATGGCCAAGTGTCTCTTCTTCATGTCCCCAGCTTCGAGGACGAGCTGTGATTTTGGGCCCCAGGCCCCTGGCCTCCTCTTTCCATAGTCATCACACGCCTACCTGGACTACAGCCTCTGGGCAGGGCAGCAGAGTGAGTGGGGAGGTGACAACCGTGGACACAGCCCACGGGGCGCCAACACAGGGGGAGGCATGCGCCTCCTGCCCCCTGTAGCACTTCGCACGCCTGGCTAGTCTCCGTATTTATCGCTGTCTCTGGCTGTTCATCCAGATGCCTCCCCCAGACTGCCGGCCCCCCAAGGCCAGGAGCTGGCGTTGTCCCTCCGTGTGGTTGACAGTGTGGCACCTTGTGCGGGGCCAGGGCAGAGTCGGTGCTCAGGGCGTGGTCTTGGCCTGGACGAAGGGGTTTAATTTGGTTCCACCAGCCACGTACCAGCCCCGAACTCCCCTCTCCAACACGCGGCACTCCCGAGCACAATGCCCTTGTCGGGAACCTCGGCCCCCACGATTGAACTGCTCGTGTCCCTTTATGAACTGCAGCGGGTTTCAGTGACCTGGATTCCCACGCCAGGCTCAGAAGGCACCTTTGGAGGGGGACCTTTTTACCCACATTTTTCTCCCGCTCCTGGGTTAAAGAAAACATCAGGAAAATGACAACTGGGATGGGATTTACTACCTTGAGCAGCTCAGGTTGCTTTTGAAAAGGGGGGAACGGGAGCTTCCAGAGATCTTGCTCCCAATAAAACCGCTGAAGCAAGGTCAAACCTCTCCACGAGGAGATAAAATGCTAATAAATGGTGGCCATTGTCCCACGCTGGCGAATTTATGCGGCACATCTACAAGGCATCGTTCTCTCCTTGCTTAAATCCAGTGAGTAATTTCTGACTGTATTCATTGCCGGAGGATATATTTCTTTAGAGTTAAATATCACTAGCTGTGCATTTTGATACAGGAAACGCAGGCTGCAATTTATAACCGACAAGATCGTAAGCAAATCGCGGCTGCACCGAGAAGCGGGCACAGGAAATGCGCCGGCTCCGAGTGTTTATTTTAGAATTCATTTGCAGGGAGACGCCGCTTCTAATTCCACCGTGGAGTTCTAATCCAGGGCTGCTCTTTCACCCGCCGACGGCCACAGCCGCGGGCTCTGCAATGGGCCCGGCCAGCTGGCACCTCGGGGGGCAGAGGGGCTCTGGGTGACTGGGTGGAGGAGAGGCGTTGGGCAGCGTCCTGGTGAGGGTGGCCCGGAACTCAGCCAGGCAAGGAGGGGGCTTGGTGAGCGGTGGGAGCCCCCCGAGGTTGCCGGGCCTGCGCTGTCCCACCCCCACCTACCCTGGCTGGGGCCTGGTGGCCTTGGCGTGGCCCTGTGCTCAGGAGGGAACCAGCGGCTTCTCCAGCCTCCTCGGGGAGACCCAGGGCCACGTGGCCTGAAGCAGGGCGGCTGCAGAGAGGCCGCGCGATGCCCCAGGTGTGGGATCCTGGGCCGCCTGGGCCCCACCTGTGGGCTGCGGGTCCAACCAGGCTCCAGACGGGGCCACGGGAGCCAGGCGGGCTGTCGGTTCCTCTGCCGAAAAACTGGTCCCTTTCCCTCCCTCTCCGTCCCTCCTCCCTTCCCCTCACCTCCCAGCCGCTCCTCTCCAGGCCGCATGGCCGAGGGTGTGGCGCTTCCTCCCCTGCCCTGTCCCTGTGCTCTGAGTCCGTCTTCACAAGCTTGGGGTGCTCTGTGGAAGCCACACTCATCCAAGACATGGGAGCCTGCCCTCTTGTGACGCAGGAACATGCGCACCTGTGGGGCAGCCGGGGCTGGCCTGCTGGAATGCAGTGGCTTTGCAGCCACTGTGTCACTGCCTGCCTGCTGTGTGACCCTGGGCAGTTGTCCTACCCTCTCTGAGCCTCAGCAGTTCTCAATTACAACATGGGAATGGTATTCCCAACATTGAGGCTCTCTGTGGGAACCAGGCTCCTGGCAGATTGTCTGCCCCTCCGTGCCTCAGTTTACCCAAGCCTGAAATGGTTTGCACTCCCCAATCCTGGGTACAGACATGCGGCTGTTCGGTGCCTGGTCTCTGTGCCCTGGTCTTCAGGGTCACTTTCCGCTGTCGCCTTCCCTGGGCTCCAGGCTCACCTGACCAGTGGGTGAGGACACACCCTCTGCCCACAGCAGGGGGATGGGGGTTTGTGAGACTCGCCCTGTAGTGTCCCTTCGATGTCACTGCTAGTTCTGAGAGGTGTGGCCTGGGCCCAGTTCCCCGGCCCCCCTGAGCCTCCGGCCCCGCATCCCCCTGTGATAACCTTCGCCACGGCACAGATTCAAACTCATGTGATGAATTTTAGCTTTTCCTGTCAGCGTGAGGAGGGCGGGTCACAGCCCTGGGGGACCCCAGCCTGGGCAGTCAACAGTGGACCGTGAGTCCCGTGTGGGCAGTGCCGTCGTGGCAGGGGCTGCCCGAGTCGGCGACTCGGAGGTACCATATGGCTCTAAGCACGCCCCAGTGTGTGCTGTTTGAAAATAGCACAATTCTGAAGCCTACTGGCAAATTTTATGGGGTTTTCTCTCTTGCTAATTTATGGAAAATAGCTCTTAACCATTTAGCCACAAAGGGCTGCGAGAGCCGTGGCTGCGACGATCCCGGCAGGACGATTTCTCCGTAGAGCACGGTCTGTAAAATGCACACCCCCGGGGGCAGTGTCTTCTCCGTGTCAAAGCCCACCCACGGGCCCCTCTGTCTCCTGAGGGGGCTGGAAGCATCTCGGAACCTGGGGGCAGAGGGTGTGTGGCGGGAGTACCCCACTTTGGGGGGTCCAGCACAAGTAGAGCCACGGCTCTCAGCTCACGCGTGTCCCTGCCACACGGGCAGGGTGCAGTGGGCCGAAAGCCCCTCACGCTCCCGTTCCCCGCGGCGACCACAGAGGTGTCGGAGCCGCTCCGGGAATCACACAGTCGCCGAGGGGCTCATACCCCGTCCCCCCTCTGGGGCCCGGGCAGATCCTTGACCTTTGCTTTTCCCACCCAGTATCTGTGTGACGGGCACACGTGACACTGCTCCGAGCACGGAGCGAGAGCCTGGGACCCGGCAGGGGCCTGGGAGCGGGAGCACCCGCAGAGGAGGTGCAGAGCTGGCACCCGGCCCCGCCTGTCCCCCAGAGCGGAGGGCAAAGCAGAGCCTACAGACCCGCCTGCCGCTTCCCCATTTCCCAGGGGTCCCAGCCGGCAAGCGCTCCCCCCGCCTCGTGAGCCAAGCTGCCTGGGATATCCATGCACAAGGGAGGGAAAGATCAGGACCCATCTGCCTCACTGGGCCTCAGTTTCCCCTTCTAGTGCTGCCAGGAACATTCCACGAGAGGACAAGAGCGGGGTGGCCCCTGCCTGGCTCTGAGCTTCTGAAAGGTGCTGAGCGATGCCGGCCCCTCCTCCACCCGTGGAGGTCCCGGGGTCCAGCGTGGGGCAGGTGACCTGTCTGCAGGCTGCGGAGAGAAGGGCAGCGAGCTGGCCGGGGGCCGTCCTGCCGGGCCGCTCCTTCCCAGGACACTACGTCCTTTGCTCCGCCCTCTTGCTACCTTGACCCAGCAGAGTGGTCAGGACAGGGAAGGAAAACCCAGACAGCCCCTGCCTTCCTCCCCCCGCCCCGGTCCCACCCGTCTGCCCATGCAGGTGCTGCTCCCGGACCCCTCCCCAAATCCCTGGGGAGACGGCTCAGCCGTACCCCACAGCCTGGTGTGAGGACACCCTCGGGAAGTGTTCTCTGGATCCAGGAGGTGGGTGGTGGCCTTCAGCCCTCAGCAGACCCCGGGGGGCCCTGGGGCATCGTGGCACCAGCAGCACACGGCTCCAGCCGTGCCCCTGCCCGAGGGGTCCCGTGGGACTGATTTCCAGCTCCTGGAAGAGGGGCCTGGGCATTTGTAACCAGCCACAGCGTCCTTTCTAAGCCTGGCACACAGGAGGGGCATAACTATTTTGTGACTTGTCAGAAATGGCATCTAAAAGCACAGGGCAGTGAGACATCTGCCCGATGGGCCACTTTGTGCGGGATGCTGACGTCCACTGGCGGTTTCAGCCCGCACGAGTGGTGCTGTTGGGGTCATCTGACTCGAGAGGCCACGGGTGCCGTCCACATCTGCCAAGACTCAGGGTTGCGGGAGGGAAGGTGCCGGACACCGGGCGGCCCGAGCAGGTGACCGTCTGCTCCACGCCGGCAGAGCGGTGACAGTCCCCAGGAGTGGCGGTTAGAATAGGGGAGGACACCCCCGCTGGGCGTGCACAGAAAGAAAAAGACGCGCAGAGCGAGCGTGAGAGCCGCAGTGCGGGGCCCAGGCTGCTCAGCTGTGCCAGGCGGGCGGCGTGTTTGTTCTAGAAGGCGTTGGAGGATCCTGGCAAGTCCTCAGGGCTCGAGCTCGTCTGCAGTCAGCTCTCAGAGAGGCGGTGAAGTGACTCCTAGTGGGTTTATCTGAAGCAAGGGACGCCCAGCTCCCCGCCGGCCCCCGGGCCTGCAGCGTTCTCGTGAGGAGCCGGCGGGGAGGCGGCTCTGAGCAGCGCCCACCCCGAAACCGCCCCGGCCCAGCTGCCCGGCCGGAGCACTGCAGCGAGCTTGTCCTGGAACGGCTTTGCCGCATGTCCTCAGAGGTACTTTTTCCTCGGATTGTGAAAGTATTAGATGCACACTGCAGAGGATGAAGTAAAAAGAAGATAATACCTAATCCAGCCATTCAAGCAAAAATCTATTACTACTTTTCTTTTGCTATATTTCCTTCTAGACTTCTTCTTTGGTCTTAAAAAATAAAAATGCTAACTGAGCCAAAGGCCAGGCTCACCCTGAGAGCTCTGAACACAGTGTCTTCCTCACCCCCGGAGTAATCCCACGAGGCAGGGGCCACTGCTCTACGCGCAAGAAACCAGAGGCTCAGGAAGGTCGCGTGGCTGCCCAGCGCCACGGGGAACGCAGGGTGTAGCTGAGACCAGCGTGCAGAGCTGTCCCCTAAGCGGCTACACTATGTGGCCCAGCCGGCCTTTCCCAAGACGTAAGCCGCTGCACCCGTCCTTACGATACTGCCCCAAACAGGTGCGTGTTCTGCCGTCACTTGCTATGACACGGACACAGCTCTTTACGAGTATGTGTTTACCATGGATGCACCGAAGTGCAGGTGGCCGTCCCTCCAGCACGGCTGCTGGGGCCTTTTCAAATCCTGTCTGTGATCAGCATGTCTGTGACAATGACTTTAGGCATCTGTCCTTTCAGCATTTCAGGTCATTTTCCAGGTCAGATGACAACAGTGACAATAGTGTACCTGTCACTGACCAGGGGCTTCATTCTATGCGCATCAGAGGATGGTGTGGTTGGTGACATTTGTGTCTGTGCTTGTGGCAGGGAGCGTGTGCAGCCACAGGCTGTACGCTAGTGGACAAGCGCGGGGACAAAACCAGCCCAGTGTCAGTGCGAGGGGACCGCAAAGCCAGGGCGCTACCCTGGGTGGCTGGAGGGGGTTTGGGCGCTACCCTGGGCGGCTGGAGGGGTTTGGGCGCTACCCTGGGCGGCTGGAGGGGGTTTGGGCGCTACCCTGGGTGGCTGGAGGGGGTTTGGGCGCTACACTGGGTGACTGGAGGGGGTTTGGGAGCTACCCTGGGCGGCTGGAGGGGGTTGGGCGCTACCCTGGGTGACTGGAGGGGGTTGGGCGCTACCCTGGGTGGCTGGAGGGGGTTTGGGAGCTACCCTGGGCGGCTGGAGGGGGTTGGGCGCTACCCTGGGCGGCTGGAGGGGGTTGGGCGCTACCCTGGGTGGCTGGAGGGGGTTGGGCGCTACACTGGGCAGCTGGAGGGGGTTTGGGTGCTACCCTGGGTGGCCCAGGGAGCTGCCATTTAAGTCGAAGACCCTTCATTCTCACAAACGTGGTCCGATAGTGCGGATGCTGCGTGGCCGGGAGCAGGACTGGGGATGGCTGTCGTTTTCCCTGGTAGCCCAGGGACTGCCACGGGCCTGGCACCCCGAGTGGGTACCCAGTGCTCTTTTCCAGGCAGATGGACGGAGCAGTGACCCTGACCACAGATGTCCGAGGATCTGACCCAAGAGGTCACAGAAGGCCCTGCGTGGGACCCTGGCACTTCGGGGAGGAATCCTGAGGCAGGGAGGAGAGGCCCCCAGGCAGAAGCATCAGCCAACACCAGAGACGGTCACCGGAGCCAGGCTGCCCGTGGCCAATGGCAGGACAGACAGCTGCTCTGGGCCGGTGGGAGAGCAGCCTCCCAGCTGCCCACGCCTGCTGCCCACCAGGGCTCCTGGCGGTCTGCGGTCTGCCGCTGGCCCATCTGCCGACGGCACGGAGCCCACACCAAGGTGGGCTGTTTGCGGCTCTGTCCACCCGGCTCCCAGGCAGGCCGGCAGGTGGGGGCTGGCCGCTGGCTGCACTGAGGGGCCGTCGCCCAGGAGGGGCTGCTGCACGCCGGCCTTGACTGATCGCCAGCGTGCGTCAGCCCCACGCAGGGCTGAGCAGATGCCGCAGACCCTCACATCACGGGCCCGGGGGGCTGCCTCCCGCCCCTCAGGTATGAGCTGCCCCCGTGCACAGCAGTGGTGCCCCCTCACCCGCTAGGACAGGGCAGGGCTGCAGCTCCCCGCTGGTGCTGCCTGCAGGACACTCCCCACCACCGGCGCTGGCTCTGCCCCCGGCCTGGGTGTCACTTCTACACGAAATCCATGTGCAGCCACCAGTGAGAGCCGGGGGTGCCTCGAGGATGTGCCAGAACCCCCCAGTGCAGCAACCACCCAGCTCCCACTGGACACGCCTCCGCTTTCCACCATGGGCTCCTCCTGGCTCCACCCTGGGATCCTCCCCAGATCCTGGAGTGGGTGGGGTGGGGTGGATGCGGCTTGCCCAGGACCCAGGTCATGCCTGCAAGGTGGGGCTTCCTGCGTCTGATCTCGGGGCCCCTAATCTGGTCCAGGCCGTCTCCCCCCAAGCCTGCAGCTCACTTACTGCCTCCTGTTCTCTGGCTGTGCATCTTGGCCTTTTTATCTCAACACCTCCCTCTCTCCACCTGCCCCCCGATATCCATTTAGCCACCATGTCCTGTTCATTTCCAAAATAAATCCAAACCCTCTATCCTTGCTCCTCCCCACGGCCGCCCTCCAGTGGAAACCACCGTCAGGTATTGATTGGCACCTCTGTAGGTCAGAGCCCAACCCCGCTTTTCCCGCTGTTGGGTTTCCTTCCAAGATTTGCCCGTGATTAGACGAGCACCTGGGTCTCTAACGCGGCCTTCAGGCCCCACGTGGCTTCCTGATGTCCCCCCCCACCTGCTCCTCGTACCCACACATGGCCTCCCCTCCTCCCTGGCCGCCCTCCAGCCTCTTGGGCCTTCTTTCGCTTCTGGAAGGCTGTGCTCTGTCTGCCTCAGGGCCTTGGCACATGCTGCTCCCTCCGAAACACTCCCCCTGGAGGCAGGCCCTCCTCAACTCTGGGAGCTCGTTGTAATTTAATGCCCTTCTCTCCCCACCCCCTTAATCACCGCTCACTCCCTCTAATCTGAATACAATCAGCCCGACTCAACTCAGCTGGCCAGGGGCAAGGCTCCCTCCGTGTGAAGAGAGCACAGCCCTTCTCAATCCAGGTCCCCCGGGCAGCTCCTCTCCAGCCGTCTCAACTCAGGAAGAAACTCAAGGCTCAGCACCCGCCAGGGGTAACGAGAGGACAACTGTCCCACGTTTCACAAGTAAGAACACTTTTATCTATGTATCGCAATCACCACAAAAACATTTACAAAGACTTATTATTTCCTCACTTATTTACTTAATCATTTACCAAAAATTTAATGAGCACCTGCTACGTACCAAGCACTTTATCACGTGCCGGAAATTGAAAGCTCTGTTCCGCTTACGGAAGGCTGAGTGATTTGCTCCAACAACACCCTGAAGACAACCACCATGTAAACTAGAAGCCACAAATTATTAAGAGGCTCAAGAAGTCAACGAGGAAGTGAGGAATTTGGAAGAAGGAGCAGAATTCTTGCTGAGTAAGTTCCACCCGGCTGTGGTGTCTAATTCGTTTTTTTATTCATTGTTGGCTTCAACTTGCTGGTGTTTGGTGAGGTTATTTGCATCTTTGCTGATGAGAAGTTTTCGCCTGTACTTCCCTTTCTTACAGTGTCTTTAAATGGTTTGTTATTAGGGCCTGTGGATCTCACAGGATGAATTAGAACCCGTTCCCTCTGCTTCCCGTTTCTGGCAGGAACGTGAAGGATTGGGACCGTTTCTTTCTTAAAAGTTTGTTGGGCCTGGTGCTTTGTTTCTTGGAAGGTTATTAATTACTGATTTAATTTCATTAATAGCTATGAAGCCATTCAGTTTATCTATTTCTCTTTGTGAGAGTTTTGAGAGTTTGTGGTCTTCGAGGAATCGGTCCATTTCATTTAAGTTTCCGACTTATGGGCATAGAGTGAGCTGTGTGTCGTGTTCCTTTATTATATTTTTGATGTCTGTGGGATCCTGCCTGGCCACTGCTCTCTCGCTTCTGGTGTTAGTAATTTATATCTCCTCCCTTCCTTTCTCGGTTGGACTGGTTAGAGGTTTTCAATTCTATTGATCTGTTTTAAAAACCTATTTTTGGTTTCACTGATGTTTCTCTGTTGTTTTCTAATTTTTAAAATTCATTGATTTCTGCTGTAATTTTTGTTATTTATTTATTTTCTGCTTGTTTTGGGCTCCAGTTGCTTTTCTTTCTCTAGTTTCGTAAGACTGAAGAATGGCTGATGGACCCTAATTAGATCCTTCTCTCCCGGTGTGTGGATTCCATGCTATAAATTTCCCTCTAAATACCACTTTCACTGCACCCCACAAATTGCAATGCTATATTTTTTATAAAATACACTTTTGAAGAAATCTAGAACAGTTTTAGGTTCACAGGAAAATTGCAAAGGTATAGAGCGTTCGCCCTGTACATGGGATATATGCCACATCCCACCGCCCCTACTGTTAACAACTGACACTAATGTAGTGCAGTTATTATAATTAATGAGTAAATGTTTATACGGCATTATTATCTAAAATCTGTACTGTTTTCAGGTTGTTTCAGTTGTCAGCTGATGTTCTGTGCCTATTCTAGGCTCCCACATCCTGTTTAGTTAACACGTCCCCGTAGGTTCGTCTTGGCTCTGACAGGTTTTCAGACTTTCCTTGTGTTTAATGACCGTGACTGTACAGACCCGGTCTTTAGAGCTGCGGTCCCCACCCCTGGGCTGCAAACGGGTGCTGGTCGGTGGTCTGTTAGGAACCAGGCTGCACAGCAGGAGGTGAGCGGTGGGCAGCGGGTGAAGCTTCATCTGTGTTTACAGCTGCTGCCCATCGTGCACATCACGGCATAAGCTCCGCCTCCTGTCAGATAGCACAGCATTAGACTCTCACAGGAGCACGAACCCTACTGTAAACTGTGCATGGGAGGGACCCAGGTTGTGCTCCTAATGAGAATCTAATGCCTGATGGTCTGGGGTGGAGCTGAGGCGGTGATGCTAGTGCTGGGGAGCGGCTGCAATTACAGATGATCATTAGCAGAGAGGTTTGACTGCACAACAAATATAATGCACTTGAATCATCCCGAAACCATCTCTCCTGACTGCCCCCCTGGTCCATGGGAAAATTGTCTTTCCATGTAGTTGGAATAACATTGACCACATGTGCAATGTTCTCTACTTGTTACATTTGTCCTTTTTTCTTTGTCTTTTCTCTGCTTTTTCTGGTTTTAACTGAGCATTTTATATAACTTAATTCCATCTCCTTTCTTAGCATGTCAATTATGCTCTCTCTAAAGGTCATCCTAGAGTTTGAAAACATACTGTCAGATGTTTGAAATTCACCTTCCGGTGACGCCCTGCTGCCTCCAGGCGGTGTGGCTATGTCCAAATCCCAGCGTCCCACCACGTGTGGCCACGTGTCCCTGTACTACAATCACCCGATATGTTGTTGTTATTATTTCAAGCAAAAGGTTACCTTTTAGATAAATTAAGAATGAAAAGTATCAGTCTTTATTAAACCTTCCTTTATTTCTCCTGGCACTTCCATCCTTCACGGAGACCCACGGCTCCCACTCAGACCACTTTCCTTTTCTCTGAACTGTTTCTTCACACCCTCCCTGCACAGCAGGTCTGTCGCCGTGAATCCCCATTCTGTTTGTTCTAGAAGGTTTTCTCACGCACTTTTGAGGGATAAATTTGCTGGATAGTGGTTGTGTGTGTGTTTTTTTTTTTTTCCTTTCAGCACTTTAAAAATTTCACTCCACTCTTTTCTTTCCTGCGCGATTTCTGACGAGAAGTTTTCTATAATTCCTGACCTGTTCCTCCACGGCTGGCTCGCTCCGCACCCCTGCTGCTCCCAGCACTGTCTTTTCTCCTGCCGGTGTTTTTATTGTGGTTGTTCTTGGTTTGTTTGTAAGTTCTCTTTAAAATATCTTGCTTGCTGCTTTCTGTTCTGGTTTAGTCTGCTTGGGCTGCCGCAACAGAACAACCCCAGACAGGGCTGCTGGAAAGCCAGGACTTTTTTAAAATTATTATTTCAGCATATTATGGGGGTGCAAAAGTTTAGGTTATGCGTATTGCCCATGGCCCCCCAACCCCCTGAGTCAGAGCTTCAAGCATGTCCATTCCTCAGACAGTGCGCATCGCACTCATCATGTATGTATACACCCGTCCCCTCCCCACCACCTCTGCCCGACACCCAGGTGGTGTTGTTCCCAAATGTGCACATCTCCTCACAGTTGTAGTGTCTGGAAGTTCGGGAGCAGCTGGCAGGCTTGGTTTCCTGTGAGATCTGTCCTAGGCATGCAGATGGCCACCGCCTTGCCACCTCTTCATGCATCCATCCGTTTGCACACACGTGCCCATGGTGACTCTTTTTGTGTGTCCAAACTTCCCCTGCTTATGGGACACCAGTCAGATGGGGTTAGGACCCACCTAACAGTCTGTTTGTATCTTTATCTTCTCTTTAAAGCCCCATCTCCGAATATAGTCACAATTACGGCTTCACCATATAATTATTGGGGAAACACAATTCAGCATGTGGTTTGGTGTCCGCCATGAATTTTGGAATGTTCTCAGCCATTATTACTTCAAATATTTCTTCTGGTTCATTCTCTCTTTCTGGCTCTTTCTGGTATTCCACTTATGCGCATGTTGTATCTTTGGATACTGTTCCAAAGTTTTTTGATATTCCTCTCTCCCCCACCCATTCTTACTATATCCTTACATTTTAGTTTGAGAAGTTTCTATTGACCTATATTCAAGTTTGATGATGCTTTTTTCAACTGTGTCTACCAATGAGCCCACTGAAAATATTCTTTATTTCTTCACTGTATTTTTTATTTCCAACATTTCCTCTTAATTTTTAAGAGTTTCTCTCTCCCTTCTTACATTACCTGTTTGTTTTTGCATGTTGTGCAGTTTTTATTAGAGCCTGTAAGACAGTAATTGTAGTTATTTAAATTCCCTACCTGATATTTCCAACTCTCTGTCATATCTGAATGTATGTCTCACTGTTATTTTGTTTCTTCAAACTGTATCTTTATTGTCTTTGACATGCCTTGTAATGTTTTTGTTGTTGAATGTTAGACAGATTGGATCAAATCATAGTAATTGAGGCAATTTGGCCTTTAATTTCAGGCTTTGTGTGAATCTGGCTAAGAGTTAGACTCTGTTTCCTGTTTGCTTAGCTGTAGGGGTTCGAGGTTTCCGGTTCCTCCAGCGTCCTGTCTGCGTGTCCTCCCTGGGCTTCGGGCTTCCCTAGGTGGCCTCTTCAGAGAATGTCTTTCGTCGCTCTCCCCTGTTATCTTAGGATTTCGCTCCGTACTCCTTCTTAAGGAGAGTCTGTACCTTGCGGCTCGTTCAGCTACAATCCACTGGCATTACCTCGGAGCCCTGTTGGTTTGGTGATATTATCTGGGCTGTTCTATAATCCCGCAGGTGAGTGTCAGGATCTTAGTGGCCCATGTGTGATAATTCTGTACCAAGCAGCCGAGATAACATCTCCACATACGTGTAAAATGTACATCTGAAGCTTAATGTGGACAAAATGAAAGTTTGATTTTTGTTAACCCATGCTAACTTTAAAATACCGGTCTTCCTCAGGTTAGTAAATATCTGATCTTTTACCAACTGCTCAAGCCGAACATCTAGGAGTCGTCACTAGCTGTCCATTCCTCCATGGCCCATGCCGTCTTTTGACGCAGCGAGTTGACTTTGCTGCAGAAGGTCCTGAGTCTCCCGCCCGCTCCGTCTCGGTGGCTGTAACCTCAGCACTGCCGCCATCACCCCCACTTCACGGCAGATCTGGCCTTCAAATTTCCCCCCACTCTTTCTCCCTCAACTCTTTGACCAGAGAGCAGCTGGATGGTGTCTTAAAGTTCCCTGGTTATAATTACCCAATGGCTGTGCACAACACTTAAAATCCAAATTTCCTGCTTTCCTGAGCTCTGGCAGGGAGGATATATAAATAAAGCTACAAAACTGGGTAATGTAAATATCGAAATCTGGTAAACGAGGTGTCGTCACAGGAGCAGTGACAACCCCAACAATGACAACTGATTGGTACTTTTGTAGCACTTTGTAGTTCAGAGGTCTGTCTCTGGCCTCCTCTCCTGTCTGACGCTGAGTGTTCTGCCCGGCGCTCCCTCCTCCTGCGGGCCGAGCTCGCGCCGCCTGCAGCTGCCGCTGTAGCTGTCGTCTCTCCTCCCCGACGGGGAGTCACTCGGGCAGCGGCTGTGTCTGTCTAGTCATTTCATCTCTGTAAACCTGACACAGTCTCTCAGTAGATACATTTTTAATTAATACACTTAATTTTTTAGATTTACAGAAATATCAGACAGGACAGCTTCCCTACTTGTGCCCCTCCTTGCATGCTTCTCTGTTCGTAATCTCCTGCAGTAGTGCGCTATACTTATTCCAATTAATGAGCCAATATTGACAAATTATTATTAACTGAATCCATAGTTTACACTCAGGTTCACTCTGTGCCGCATGTAAATGTCTCTGGGTTTTAACAAATGCATGAGGACATGTCCCCACCAACACTGTCTCATTCAGTGCAGTTTCTCCATAAGAAAAGACCCTGTACCTGGAGACATCATAGGTGCTTCCAGTTTGGGGCAATTATGAATAAAGCTGCTGTAGACAGTCATGTGAGGGTTTTGTTTTTCTAAGACACAATTCCTAGTTGTATAGTAGGAGTGTGTTTAGTGCATGTGGACCTGCCAGCTGTCAGCTCTCCTCCAAAGTGGCTGTGCCAGTTTGCATTTCACCAGCAATTAGTGAGAGTTCCTCTTACTCCACACCCTCATCAGCACTTATTATTGTCAGTTGGATTTTAGCCATTCTAATAGGTGGGTAGTAGTATTCCTTGTTGTTTTAATCTGCAATTCCCTGATGACATGAGATACTGAGCATCTTTGTGATACACTTACTTGCCGTTTGTATATCTCCCATGGTGAGACATCTGTTCAAATCTTTTGTTCATTTTTTAAATTGGGCTTGTTTTCTTACTGTCAAGTCTAACAGTTTTGAGAAACGGAGTGTAACAATTTCTTTGTATATTTAAAATACAAATCCTTTATCAGATATGTGTTTTGCAACGATTGTTTCCCAGGATGTGGCTTGACTTTTCTTTCCCTTAAGTGTCTTTTTCAGAGAGGAAGTTTCAAATTTCAGTGAAATCCAACATACTAATTTTTCTTTCATGGGTTGTACTTTTGGCTTGGTATCTGAAAAGTCATCTCTAAGCCTAGAGTCATCTGGATTTTTTCCTGTACTGTCTTCTAGAAGGTTTATAGTTTTGTGCTCTACACTTAGATCTATGATCCATTTTGAGTTAGTTTTTGCTACTGATGTGGGGTCTGTGTCTAAATTCTTTTTCTTTCTTTTGCATATAGGTGTCTAGTTGCTCCATTATTCTTCTCTGAAATGCTTTTGCTTCCTTGTCAAAGGTCAGTGCCTGTGTTTGTGGGGGTATTTCTGGGCTCCACATCCTGCTCCACTGATCTATTTGTCTCTGGTTTCTCTAACGCCACCACGCACTCGTGGCCACTGCAGCTTTACAGTGTGTCTTGCAGTCCGGTGGTGTCAGTCCTACAGCTGTGTTTCTTCTTCAGTATCCCGTTAACTAGGCTGGGTTTTGGAATTTCCACATAAGATTGAGAATCCCTTTGAAGCTATCCACAAAGTAACAGGCTAGCATTTTGAGGGGCACTGCGCTGAATCTGCACACGGGGAGAAAAGTGACACATGAACAGTGTTGGGAACTCCTATCCCTGAAGATGGAACACACCTGCGTTTACTTTGGTCTCCTGGATTTTTTTCACAAGAGGACTTTTCCTCACAAAGATCCTACACAAATGTCGTTGGATTTATACCTACGTATTTCATTTTTTGGTGCTAATGTAAATGCTGTTTTTAATTTCAAATTGCAGCTGTTCATTGCTCATAGATCGCATACACAGGAAAGCGGTTGCCTTTTGTATACTGACCTCGCAACCTGCAACTTTGTTGTACTGCTTATAAGTTCTGAGAGGGGTGTGTGTGTGTGCGCCTGCGTGTGTGTTTATTTAGAATTTTCTGTGTAGGCAATAGTATCACCTGTAAATAAGGACCACTTTATTTCTTCTTTCCCAATCTGGTCACCTTTCTTTCTTTTCTTGTCTTATTGCACTAACTAGGACTTTCACTACTCTGTTGAAGAGGATGGTAAAGAACTAGATCTGCCAACTGGTGATGGGCTCAGAGTTACTCATAATATTCCTTTATTACTTTTATAACGTCCAAGGGATCAGTAGTAATGCTCTTTCTTTCCTCTCTGATACTGCCAATTTGCCTGTCTTTATTTCTTGGTTAGCCTGGCTAGAGGTTTATCACTTTTATTGATCTTTTCAAAGGACCAGCTTTTAGTGTCATTGATTTTTTTCTCTATTGATCTTCTATTTGAAATTTTATTGATTTCTGCACTAATTTTATTAGTCTTTTCTTCTGCTTACTTTAATTTGCTCTTCTTTTTAGAGCTTCCCAAGGTAGAAACGTAGATTATTGTTTGAGACCTTCTTTTCTAATATATGCGTTCAATGCTGTACATTTCCCTCCAAGCACTGCCTTCGTTCCATCTCACACACTTTGATAGGTTGCATTTTCATTTCCTTCAAAATATTTTAAAATTTCTCTTGAAATTTCTTTGGCACGTGTTATTTAGCAGCATATTGTACAATCTCCAAATATTTTGAGATTTTTCCAGCGAGCTTTGTTATCGATTTTGAGTTTAATTTCATTGTGGTCGAAGAGCATATTTTCTATGATTTACATTCTTTCAAATTTGCTAAGGTGCATTTTACGGCCCAGAATGTCCATTTTGGTTAATGTCCCCTGTGAGCCTGAGAAGAATGTGTGTTTGGCTGTTGTTGGGTACAGTGTTCTATAAATGTCAATTAGCTCCAGTTGATCGATGGTGCTGGCTAGTTCAGCTACGTCGTTACGATTTGTGCCTGCCGGGTCTGCCAGTGGCCGGTAGAGGGGGGCTGAAGTCTCCAGCTTTCATAGTGGGTTTGCTATTTCTCCTTGCAGTTCTATAAGCTTTTGCCCGTCATGTTTTGATACTCTGTTGTTAGGTGTAAGCACATTAAAGATTTTTATGTATTTGTGGAGAATTGGCCCCTTTATCATTACAGAATGTCTCCCTTTATCCATGGTATTTTTTCCTGTTCTCACATCTGCTTTGCCCAAACTGAGTATAGCCACGCAGCGTCTCTTGATAAGCGTCAGCATGGTCTAGTTCCCTCCATCCCTCTACTTTCCATATATCTGTGTCTTTATAGGTAAAGTTGGTATCTTGTAGGTAACATACAGTTGAGTCTTATTTTTTTAATCCACTCTGACAGTATCTGATTTATAATTAGTGTAGTCAGACTATTCACAGTTAAAGTGAATGTTGATATCGCTACATTAACATCTACCATGCTTGTGACAGTTTTTATTCCTTACACTTGTCCTTTGTTTCTGCTTTTAATCTTCGCCTTTTTTTCTGCCTTTTCTGATTTTAAGTAAGCATTTTCTATTATCTCATTTTCTGTCTTTTGTTAGCATATCAATTATATTTCTTTTTTTTTTAAATAGTGGTTTCTCTAAAGTTTTCAATATGCATTTACTACTAATCTAAGTCCACCTTCAAAGGACACGGTGTCACTTCGTGGGTAAACGGTAGGCTCCTTGACACAGAGTGTCCCAAACCCCTCCCTCCGTTCCCTTGACGCTGCTGCAGCCGTTCCATGTACCCGCACGCTGCGATCCCCAGTGCGCTGCTGCCGTGATCACTGTTGATAGTTGTCTATTAAACAGACTAAGAATAAAAAAACCCAAAATATTTTATTTTACCCTTATTCTTTCTCAGATACTCTTCATTTCTTTATGCAGATCTGAGTTTCAGATCTATATAATTTTCTCTCTAAAGAATGTCTCTAACATTTACTAAAAGGTATGTCTATCATTGACAAACTCCCTTAGTTTTTGTTTGTCTGAAAAATATTTCTCCTTCACTTTGGAAGGATATTTGTGCTAAATACAGAAATCTGAGCTGGTGGGGTCTGCTTTCAAGGCTTTAAATATCTCACGGCAATCTCGTCCTGCTCACATCGTCCCTCATGACGAGTCTGAGGCAGGTCTTGCCCTGCTCCTCTGTGGGCAACGTTTCCCTTTGTTAGTTTGTCCTTCCCCACCCCCCCAGGTTTATTTAAAGACTTTCTCTTTGTCTTTGGTTTCCTGCCATTTGAAGATAGCAAGTCTACGTGTAGATTTTTGGCGTTTATCCTGCTTGCTGTTCTCTGAGCTTCCTGGATCTGTGGTTTGGTGTCTGTCATTACTTTTGGAAATTTCTCAGCCATACTTATTTCAAATGTTTCTTATTCTCTAACCTCTCTCTTTTTCTTATCTTTCTGTCATTCCCATCACACACACGTGACTCCTTTTGTGATTGTGTCGCGGTTCTCGGATATTCTGTTTCATTCACACGTTTTTCTCTGTGTGTTTTGGTTTGTGAAGTGTTTACTGACACGTCTTCAATCTCGTGAATCCTTTCTCTGACCAGGGCCAGTCTGTTCAAACAGCCCGTCTAAGACATTTCTTCTCTTCTGTGAAAGTGCCTTTGATTTTTGTCATTTCCTTTTGATTGTTTCTTAGAGTTTTCACCTCTGCTTGTATTCCCAGCTGTCCTTGCAGACTCGTGCTTCTGCCACGGGGCTCTTGTCGTATGCAACATAGTTACTTTAAATCCCTGTCTGATAATCCGACATCTGTGCTATGCTGAGTTGGTTCTGGTGCTTTGTCTGTTCGTGCTGTGTTTCCATGCCTGTTGCATGCCTTGCAGTTTTTGTTTAAAGCTGGCAATGATGTATCTGCCAGTAGGAACTGAAGTTTCTAGGCCTTTAGCATAAGATTTCATGTTAATCTGCCAAGGTGCTAGGTTGTGTCTCATGTCTGCTGATGTGCTAGATGCCTTAGGTTCCTTGTTTCTTCTTCTCCTGTTGTCTCTGGGCTTACCTAGGGACTCCTTAAACAGAGTAGGCGTCTTGCAGCTCTCTTGGTTGTAACATCCTGCTATTATCTTGGAACCCTGTTGGTGGGCAGGAGAAGCATTCTATAATATTATGATTAAATTTCAGTTTTTCGTGGTCCTAAGCATAGTCTTTTCATTCTTCCCTTAGTGAGACTACAAGGCTTGAGGTCAGATAAAATAGTTTTCTGCTCTGGCAGAATAGTCTCCCTTGGGGGCCAGCTTCTGTTACTGAGAACAGAACCCTCCGGACACATTGCAAAGTGGTTACTTTCCTTCTTTGCTTCTCCAGTGCGTGAAGTCATTTTTCCACCATCTTCCGATCTTTGCCCCGAGTCCTGCGGGGCTCCTGGAGGTGAACTCCAAGAAGTCCTGGGCACCCAGGAGTTTTGAACTCTGCAGCGAGTCCACATTTGGTCCCCAGCGATGCATTGGTCACCAGTTAAGTGTCCGACAAGCTCCTGGCTCCAGCGGCTCATGCACCCTGCGAGCTAATCTCAGCTGTGCTCCTCTGTGTCTGCCTGCCTGTCTCTGTGGCTGTCTGGGTGACAGTTTGCCTTGGACCTCGGTGCTCTGACAGACGGAGTGAAGTTGTTGATTTTCACTGTGCTCAGTGCTTTTCCTTGTTGAGAACTCGGGAATGATGACCTCTATGCTCTTTTTGTGTTGGAGACGAAACCAGAATTCTCTCGATATAATTTAAAAGAAACCAAATAGAATGATGCCAGCCTTCTGGTAGGAGGAGGGAGAGGCTGAAGACCAGAGCCGGCTCCTGGGTGGTGTGGTGCCTTCCGCCCTCACTCCTCCCTGGCCCGCCGAGGGGTCAGGACAGACTGGGACATAACGGGCACACGTGTCCTGCACTGGCTGACGACAGCGTGGCTGTTAAAGCTTGCTCTAGGTGCGATTCTGTCCCAGTGAACCAAGCCCCAGCTCTAACTAAAGGCCACAGGATCTGTCTGGACTGTGTGTCGTGATGTGACTTAGTGGGTACGGTGGGAAGTGGCTGAGTTCAAGAAATCTCCCCAAGGCCCACCAGATGGGGTCGGCAGGTGTACTGCAGGTGTGCACAAGGAGAGAGGAGAGGAAGCCTCGAGCTGAGGGTCGTGAGGTTGATCTCAGCAGGCAGCCCCTGAGTGGCGGTGTCGGTCCGCCTGCCCCTCACCCGCCCTTCCTGGGCACCTCCCACCTCCCTGCTGACTTCCGGAGCAGCAGGGGCCCCACCAGCCCTGCAGGGGCCTCTGCGTGGCTGTCCCTGCAGCTCCCGTCATCCCACTTGCTTGCTGTCCTGGCAGCAGCCAGGGGGATCCTTAGGGAGAGAAGGTGGGGGGTGCTGCTCATCCTGCTGCGGACCTCAGACCCTTCCCCCCTTCCCCAATTAAACCCCAAGCCCTGCCTGGCCCAGGCGCCCAGGCTGGCCCTTCCCCTGCTCTCAGCCCTCCGCGGGGCAGGGAGCCCTGACCTCCTACCTCCCTGGGCCAAGTGTCACCGTCCCCACCAGTCCCGCCTCTCTTTACCTTTCTCCTGCTAAATCGCCCTGTCGGGACCACCCACCTCATCTGCGAACGCTGTGAAATTATGGAAATTGCTCAAATCCACGACAGATGCAAGGAGGGCACGAAGGTGAGGATGCTCCCTCTCGGGGCGGGGACTGTGTGACCACAGCGTGGGGCGGGCCTGTTCCCTGTAGTCACATTTCTTATTCTCTCACTTCTCGTCTCCTCTTTGCCTTCCCAAAATGAGTGTCTGTGCCACGCACCCCTGTCCCTCTCCCACCTGAGTGGCGTCCGGCCGGCACAGGCCCTGGGAACCACCTGTGGGCGAGTGAAGGCAGCTGGGACGCTGCTGTCCCCGGCGGCCAGAGCGGCCGGGGACAAGAGCCCAGGCCGGGGTGCGGGCCCGCGGCTGCCGTGAGACCCCTGCTCCGAGCTGACGGAGACAAAGGGCCGCGCCGTGGGGGCAGGGGAGCCGGGAAGAATGTTAAACCAATAAAACCCCCTTTTACATTTGTGGCTGTAAAACTTTATAGAGATTTCTCAACACACGACATGAATAATAACCAGGCTTTCCTTTCAGTAATTGCCAAAACCACAGCCCCCGTGAGGCCTTCTGCAAGCAGGATAATCCCTGGGCGCCCGTTCCCGGGCAGGAGGCCCGAGGGGAAGGAGCGCAGCATCCAGCCGGCCTGGGAACCGGGCGCCCACCCACCCTCCCGCGGCCCGGCCGGTGGCCAGCGGGCCCTGAGGCCGGGTCCACAGCACCTCCAGTGGTGGGAGTGAGATTGCTCTGGCCTGTTCTGGCACTTTCTCTCCCCCTGGTGACCAACCTGGGGGTGGATCCCGGGTGATCTCATGCCTCACTGTGGATCCGGTTCTGCTACCCTTTGGCCGGGGGTGTTGGCAGCGCCCTGCCCCCCAGATCTGGGCCCACTTCTCTCGGCTGTCTGAGGAGGGAGGGCCGGGGTGGTGCAGCTCACTGAAACGGGGCCTGCCGCTGGCCGGGCCAAGAAGGAGGCTGACCCAGCGCTGCCGTGGGACTGGCTCGATGACGCTTCCTGGGTAGAGTCTGAAGCATCGTTTCTCACGGCCATCGATGCAGGTCCCCAGAGAATCTGGGCGATGGGTATGACCTTCGGTGACGACCCCACTGGGCCATGAGCTCCTTGGCGACGAGGCCAGGCTTGTGGTTCTTAGAGCCCCGGCGCTCCCCCGTCCATGGCAAAGGCCCTTCAGAAACACGCACTTGCGAGGGACAAGCCGTGGCCCCTGCTCGGAGACTCGGCGGAGCTGGAGACGGCCACGTCCCCCAGGCTTTGCGCTTCTGCGCAGTTTCCGTGGCTGCGGGAGGGTCGTCCATGCGTCTGGGCCTCGGGGGAAGAGGCGGCTTGGAGTGTGAGGACTCCGCTCCCCCCCGGTAGGCCCTGCCGGGGCGCGGGCTTCCTCCACGGGAAGACGCCCGCAGCTTCAGGGCGGCAGGACTGGGTCCCCCCTGAAGGTGGCCTTGACCACCAGAAGACGCGGGGACTGGCAGCAGAGGCCCCTTCCTGCGTGCACTGCCCCGTCCCAGCCTTCTCCTTCCTCGTGTGACCCTCCTGAGGCTGCCTGGGCCCAGCCCGGCCCAGACACTGTGGGTCTGGGCTTCAGGCAGAACGAGACTACACTCTGGGGTCCTTCCCGTACCAGTAGACTGCGCCCCGTCTTGGAGTCTTCATTTCTTCATTTACAAAACAAGGGCAAGAATACTGATTTCACCGCGGGGATAGAAAGAGTGAGTGAGAACATACACGGCGTTCCGCGTGGGGCCAGCGTATGTGAAGCACTGAACCATTGGTACACCATTGATTATTAGTTGTCATGTTTTACTGTGGCAGAAGCCACACAGAGTAACATTTATAATCCGAGGCGTTTCGTGCGTTCACAACACTGTGCAGCCATGACCTCTGCCTGACTCCAGAGCATCTCCACCCTCCCCCAAAGAAAGCCCGACCGTCAGCGATCACCCCCCCTCCCGTCCCCCAGCCTCGGCAACGCTAGGCTCCTTTCTGTCCCCGGATTGGCCTCGCTGGCCTGTCCACGTCCATGGAGTTGCACAGCGAGTGGCCGTTTGTGGCTTCCGGCGCACAGCGCCCGGCTCCCAGATTCGTCCAGGCTGCGGCAGGCGCCAGCTCCCTCCCTGCGCACGGCTGAGTGACGTTCCGTTGTGCGGATGGGCCGCATCCTGTCTGTCCATCCATAGCTGGTGGGCGTCTGGGCCGTTTCCACCTTTTGGGTATTGGGAATAACGCTGCCATGAATATCCGTGTACAAGGTTTTGTGTAGTTATCATTTAAATGTCACATGAACGTGTTCAGAGGAGCACAGAGAAGGACATTCTGCTCCAGACCCACAAACTGCCCTCCCAGCCCTGAGCCCATCGGATTCACGCCTGCAGTTCCTCACACACAAGGCACAGAAAGAAGCCACCCCTGGGGACAAGCCCAGACGTGGGGGTGGGGCTGTGGCTCCTCTCGCAGTGTGACGGGCTTGCAGGTGCCTTTCCCGCCTGTCCCCATTTTCTGCTCCTTCAGTTCTCGTCTGTTCTCACCTCGTGCTGCACGAGAACGTGGTTAGAGGCAGAGACTCGGCGTGGGACTTTGCAGAGGAGACCCGAGGGGCACTTCACGGTCGGCCGTGACAGACAAAAAGGAGCTAATTTTCTCCTTGTGTTCTGGCAAAGCATTCAGGTTCACGACAGCGCTTTTACTTGTCCAAGAGGAGCACAATGGTGCTGTGCGTCCCGTCCTCCATGCAGGATCCAGTCCACTCTGTCAGACCTGCGAGGGCCTTGTTCTCCTTACGCACACACGTGTCCTGACAAAACATGCATGTGGTGTCCCCTCCCTGCTAGCGGCAGCTCCAGTGGGGCCGTGCGGAGCAGGAGGGGGCACTGCCAAATGCACAAGCATCACGTGCTTGCGACATAAACAAAACACCACCGAGATGCAGAACATCAAGGCCAGGATTTGTCTTCTCCCTGCTGAGAGGCACAAGCCATGAACAGCGTCACCAAGAGTTTAAACGGGCTGGGATCCTCTTAAAGAACTTACTGCAGTCTTTGCGATAACATCTGCCATCGACACAACCTCCGGCATCTCAGCCGTAAGGCCTCTTCTCGCTCGAGTCCTGGGGGCTTGGAAAAGGCAGGTGGACGTCAAATGTGTTGGCACCCCGGACAGAGAATCAGCGTTCTGGGAGTCTGGGAGACGAGCCACACCATCTCACTTCAGGTAGATGCCGTGTGTCCGGAGATGTGGTCCCCGGCTCCAGAGAGAAGAGCCACTTCCTCTGGGTCAGGGGTCTGGAGCGGTTATGAGGCCACTGGCTTGAGGACTTGGAGAGGTGTCTCCCTGGCAGCCTCCCGGCTACCGCTGACCCTCCTCATCCTTTGTCTCATCAGCCGCCCCTCAGAGCAAGTCTGGCGTCAGCCTGGACCCAGATGGCACGTCCACGATCTGACGCGTCCCCTCCCCTGTGCTCTGGCTGAGCCAGACCTCACTAATCCACCTCCGCACTTGTTCCCTGGGGGCCCGGACTCTCCCTGACGCCAGGTGATGCGGCACGTCGGGAAGGCCCCTTAATTAAGCAAGGACGGCGTGTGCGGGCAGCCTGCGTGAGGCTGTTGAGTGATTCTCTGCAGGGGCTGCAGGTTCCTTCACAGACAGCGCCTGAGCGTGGCATGGGGCAGACGCCGAGCTTCGCACCCGCCTGTGTCGCAGCAAACAAGGCCGCACCAGGGCGTTGGGGGGGCTCGTGGCTTAGTGGGAGGGTCCCCGCGGTTGGGGAGTAATGGAGAATGTGGGGGCAGGAGGGCAAGACCCATCGACCCTGCTGGGAGGAGGGCAGGACGCACCTGCGCTGGGGATGTTCCAAATGGGCTTCGAGAGGAGTGGGGCGCACCAGGTGGAGGGGTGGGGTACACCAGATGGAGGAGTGGGGTGCACCAGGTGGATGAGAGGGGTGCACCAGATGGAGGAGTGGGGCGCACCAGTGGAGGAGTGGGGCGCACCAGATGGAGGGGTGGGGCGCACCAGGTGGAGGGGTGGGGTGCACCAGTGGAGGGGTGGGGTGCACCAGATGGAGGGGTGGGGTGCACCAGGTGGATGAGAGGGGCGCACCAGGTGGATGAGAGGGGTGCACCAGTGGAGGGGTGGGGTGCACCAGTGGAGGAGTGGGGCACACCAGGTGGATGAGAGGGGCGCACCAGATGGAGGGGTGGGGTGCACCAGATGGAGGGGTGGGGCGCACCAGGTGGAGGGGTGGGGTACACCAGATGGAGGAGTGGGGTGCACCAGGTGGATGAGAGGGGTGCACCAGATGGAGGCTCCCGCATTGCTGTAGGCAGAGTGTCTGTGTTCCCCTCAAAGTCCATGGGTTGAAGCCCCGATCCCCGACGTATGATATCAGGAAATAGGATGTTTAGGGGTGATTAGGTCAGGAGGGTGGAGCCTCATGAATAGGTTAGTGTCCTTTGTCCCTTCCACCATGCGAGGGCACAGCCAGGAGCCACGTCTGTGAGCCAGAAAGCGGGTCCTCAGCCGACACCAAATCTTCTAGTGCCTCGACCTTGGACGTCCAGCCCCCGAACAGCGAGCAGTAAAGTTCTGTGGTTTGCAAGCCCTGGTCTGCGGTGCTGTAGCAGCCTGGCCGCCTCAGTCATATCAAAGGCGCGGGGACAGCAGGACAGGCAGTTTCGTGTCCTGCACGTGGGTCACGGTGGCTGCAGGGCAGGGTGTCAGGGGGTGAGTGCGAGGGGTGGAGTTGAGGGATGGGGTGCGTGTGTGTGTGTGTGTGTGTGTGTGTGTTTGCACCCTGGGGTGCAGAGGCGTGGTGGTTGTGATCTTGTGACATCCACGCGTGGCCAGGCCTGTGGACCTGTCCTGCTCCCTGCGTGTTTCAGCCCATCACCGAAGGGGTGAGAATGACAAACCGTGAAAACAGGTGGGCAGATGCAGGGACGGCACCGTTGGGGACCCTTGGGGTTCAGGGCAGGTTGTGCAACTCGTTGAGTCCAGATTCTCTCCTGGAAGTGACCGGACCCCTGGGACTTGAGGGGACCAGGCACCGCAGGGGCCTTACAGACAGTTCAGGGGCTTTCTCCAACACACAGCTATCCTTGTCGGGAAGGATAACGAGAAGAGGGAGAGAATGAAAAGACTTCATTTATTTTATTTTTTCTCCAATTTGTAAAACCATGAGCTCTGAAACTACATTGCCTCTGGGCTCGTGTAGGAACTTTGAAAACATTCAATTAAACAACACAGAGCCACTGTTCCAGGGGCCAGGGCTGGCGTGGCGGCCCCAGAGCTGTCCCGCTGGGGTGTGTGGGAATCTGGCGTCCCCAGGCCCCGGGGGCCCACGGTCTTTGGCTCCTGCCCCCCTAAGCTGAGCTGCTGCCCAGGGCCCTGGACCCCAGGGCCGGCAGGGAGGTGAGCAGCAAGGTGGGCATTTGCTCACATTTGCTGTTTTCCCGGAGTTGTCGAGGCACATTTTACACACTGCAAAATTCACCTTCTGTATGGTTTTATGGATTTTGGAAAACTGTATAGTCATGTCACCATCAGGCCAGTTGAGATACAGACAACTGTCTGTGTCACCCCGAGTTCCCTTAGGTGCCCTGTCGTCAGTCCTTCATCCAAAGCTGAACCTGTGGCAACCGCTGACCTATCTTTTTAAATTTCAAAATATTAAGGAAGTACAAATGTTTCTTTTACAGGGTACCTTGTACAATGCTTAAGTCAGGGCTTTAGTGTGGCCGTCACTATAACAGTGTTCACTGTGCCTGACAGTAAGTTTTCACCCTCCTCCTTTCTTGGTTTCTGATGTCCTTTATGTCCCTTTGTGCCTGTGTGTGCCCATCAGTTAGCTCCCACTTACTAGTGAGAGTGTGTGGTGTTTGTTTTTCCATTCCTGAGATACTTCACTTAGAATAATGGTTTGCATTTCCATCTACGTTGCTGTAAAAGACATTATTTCATTTCGTTTTAAGGCTGAGTAGTACTCCGTGGTATATATACCGCATTTTCCTAATCCGCTCATGAATTGATGGGCACTTAGGTTGAGTCTACATCTTTGCAATTATGACTTGTGCTGCAGTAAACATTCGTGTGCACGTGTCTCTTGATAAAATGACCGTTTTGCTTGGGGTAGATACCCAATAGTGGGATTACTAGAGCAAATGGTAGGTCTACATTTATTTCCTTGAGGCATCTCCATATTGTTTTCCATAGAATTTGTACTAATTTGCAGTCCCACCAACACTGTGCAAGGTTCCTTTCCGTCTGAATCCACAGCAGCATCCATTGCTTTTTGACTTTTTAATAAAGGCCATTCTGACCGGGGTAAGGTGGTATCTCACTGTGGTGTTACTTTGCGTTTCCCTGATGAGCAGTGGTGCTGAGCGTTTGTTCATATGCTTGCTGGACATTTGTCTATATCTTCTTTTAAAAAACTTCTGCTCTTGTCTTTTGCCCACTTTTTGCTGTTTTTTTTTTTTTTTCCTTGCTGATTTGCTTGAGTTCTTTGTAGCCCTTTACTGGACGTGCCGTTTGCAGATACTTCCCCGGTTCTGTAGGTTGTCTGTTTACTCGGCTGATTATTTCCTTTGCTGCACGGAAGCTTGTTAATTTAATTAAATCCCATTTATTATTGTTATTGCTGTATTTGCCTTTGGGGTCTCCGTCATAAATTCTTTGCCTAGGCCGATGTCTAGAAGAGTTTTTCCTATGTTTTCTTCTAGAATGTTTATGGTTTCATGCTTCACATTTAAGTCTTTTAGACATTTTGGATACATTTGTGTATATGGAAGAGATAGGATCCTGTTTCTTTCTTCTGCGTGTGGCCGTCTGGTCTTCCCAGTGCCATTGATGGAACACGGTTCCCTTCCCCAGCGCACGTTGCTGTCGGCTTTGTTGAAGGTCAGCTGGTTGTAGGTGGACGGTTTTACGTCTCTTCCCTTGGTCTGCATCTCTGCTTTGATGCCAGTACCAGGCTGTTTTGGCTACTGTAGCCTTGTGGTATAATTTGCATTCAGGAAAGGTGATGCCTCCAGATTTGTTTTTTTTGCTTAAGACGGCTTTGGCTAATTGGGCTGTTTTTTTAATTGCAGATGAAGCACAGAATTATTTTCGCTAGATCTGTGAAACATGACACTAGTATTTTGATGGGGATTATGTTGAATCCATAAATCACTTCGGGCAGGATGGACATTTCAGTGATATTTGTTCTACCAACCCAAGAGCACGGAATATTTTTCCATGTTTTTCTGTCACCTGTGATTTCTTTCCTGAGTGTTTCGTAGTTCTCCTTGTAGAGATGTTTCCTCTCCTTGGTTAAGTATCTTCCTAGGTATTTTATTTTATTTGCAGCTACTGTGAATGGTATTGAGTCTTTGATTTTACCGTCAGCTCTGCTGTTAATAGGATACAGAAATGCTACTGATTTGTGTATTGATTTTGTAACCTGAGACTTTGCTGAATTTATTTATCAATTCTGGGAGTCCTTTTTTTTTTTAATTCGCTAAGACGTGTTTTGTGACCCAAGATATGCTCAATCATGGAAAACGGCCCATGTGCTGATGAGAAGAATGTATGTTTAGTAGTTTGGGGTAGAATGTTCTATAGATGTCTGTTAGGTCCCTTTGTTCTAGGGCCTCATTTAAGGCCATTGTTTCTTTGCTGTGGGATGTTGAAATCCCCAGCAATTACGATGCTAGTGTTTACCTCTGTGCTTAGATCTAGTAGAATTTTCATTATGAATCTGGGAGCTCGTGCATTATGCGCGTATATATGTAAGATTGTTATGTCTTCTCGTTGAATCCCCCCTTTCCCACTACATGACCATCTTTATATTTGTTTTACGATTGTTGATTTAAAGTGTATTTTATCTGACATGGGTCTGGCGATACTGGCTCATTTTTGGTTTCCACTTGCGTGGAGTATTCTTTCCATCCTTTACCTCGAGTCTGTGTGAGTCCGTGTGAGGCGGATGTGTTTCTTGGAGACAGCAGACACCTGAGATGTGTTTTCATCCGCTCAGCCGGTCCGTGCCTTTCAAGTCGGGCGCTGAGAGCGTCCACGTTCAGCGTTAGTGCTGATGTGTGGGACACGTTTCTGTTCAGCGTGCAGCAGGATGACACCGTGTCGTTTTGTTTTCCCTCCTGTGCTGTGGTTTCGTAGGAGCTGTGAGCTGTCACTCAGGCAGTCACCACGAGGTTTCTCAGATGGCTTCTGTGCTGCCCGCTCTGCGGGGATTCCCTGTGGGGGAGGGGCGCTGGGCTCCCAGTCACGGGGCGTGGAAGCCTCTGCTCCCCTGTTCCCTCCCGGCCCAGCCAGGGGAGGTAGAGGCAGCTGCAGCAAAGCTGACCCCCCACCCCCAGCCCCACCCCCCAAGCCTATTTTTGTCCCTATAGTTTTGTCTTTTCCTAAATGTCATATAAAGGAATCGTGCCATTTTTGGCTTTTGAATCTAGCTTCTCTAACGCGCAGTAGTGCTTCAGGGATCATCGTGTTACTGTACCTGTCAGAAGCTCGCTCCTTGTGGTGACGGAGCGCAATCCCACCTGTTTGCTCCCCCGCTCGCCAGCTGATGAGCAGCTGAGCTGTCTGCAACGCTTGACTGTGATGAATACGCCGCTATGAATTCTGCATGCGTGTTTTTGTATGAGGACATATTTCATTTCCCTCGGCTATATACCAAGCAGTAGAACTATTTGGTCAGATGGAGAGCGTGTGTTTAACTTTTCAACAGTCAAGCTATTTTCTAAAGCGTCTGCGCCATTTTATATTACCTCCAGAAACGCACTAGAGGTCCAGTTGTTCCACACCTGCACCAACACTTAGCGTTATCTGTCTCTTTAATAGTCACTGTAAATGGTATATCATCATTGTTTTAATTAGCATTTTCCTGATGACTAATAATGTTAAGCGTCTTTTCATGTACTTATTAACCATGTGTAAATCTTCTTTGGTGAACCTTGCATTCAAATATTTTACCCATCTTTTCATTGGGTTGTTTATATCACTATTATTATTGAGTTGTTGTAGGTCTTTATATCTCCTGGACACAAGTCCTTTATCAGATATTTGATCTGCAAATATTTTCTTCTTGTCTGTGACTTGTATTTTGATTTTCTTAGAGTGTCTTTTGAAGAGCAAAGGTTTTTAATTTTGATAAAATACAACTAATTTTTTAGTGGATTATACTTTTGGTGGAATTTGTATAACTCAAGATCTCCTACATTGCATTGTATAAATTTTATAATTTTAGCTCTTATAATATGAACATGATTCATTTTGAGTCCATTTTCATTTGTGGTATGAGGTAAAGGTCTAAGTTTATTTTTGTTTTGCATTTGGATACACAATTGCCCCAGCACTGTTTGTTGAAAGGCTACATTTATTTCTTATTAAATTGCCTCGGCTGCAAAACACGTGGCTTTGTGTCTGGTCTGCCAGTCCCACTCCACCCACCTGTGTGTCTGTCCTTTCTCCAATACTACCCATCTTTGTTGCCCAACTGCAGGATAAGTTTCAAAATCTGGTAATGCGAGTCCTCCAACTCTCTTCTTTTTAAAAATTGTTTAAGACATTCTAGATCCTTTGTATTTCCATATTAATTTCAGGATCTGCTTCCCAGTTTCCTCAAAATTGCCAGTGGGGAAGTGGTAAGAGTTTCCACTGACTACAATCCAATTGAGTAGCGTTGCCTCCTACGATACTGAGTATTCCAATCCATTAAACCTTACATACTTGCATTTATTTGCTCTTCTTAAGTGATTCTCAGAAATAATGTGTAGCTGTAAACTTAAAGGTCTTACACTTCTTGTAAATTTATTTTAGTACTCTATTCTTTTTCATGTTACGTGAATGTAATTTTTAGGTTTTCACTTTTTGATCGTGTATTATTGATGTATAATGCAATGGATTTTTTAGACTGATCTTAAACTTACTAGTACCAGTAGTTTTTTGTTTGTTTGTTTCTATTTCCTATGATTTTCTATATACATTATTAGGTCATTTTCAAATAAAGCTGGTTTTACTTCTTTCCTTGTAATCCGTGTGCCTTTATTCTTTTTCCTAATTGCTATGGCTGCATGTCAAACACATTTTTCATAGATGCCTTTTGTTTGAGTTTTTATCATGATCGTGTGTTGGATTTGACACATTATTTTTCTGCATCCATTAAAACAGCCATGCAGTGGTTTTCCTTTATCCTATTAATATGGTGTGCTACATTCATTGATTTTTCAAATGTCAGACCAACTTTCTCTTTCTGGGATAATAGCCATTTGGTCATGTTGCATGATTTCTTGTGATTTGTTTTGCTAAAATTGTGTCAAGGACTTCTCCCTCTATGTTCATAAGGTATTTTAATCCTTAGTTTTATTTTTTGTGACTTTTAACTTAATTTTTATATCATAATACTGGTCTCATAAAATTAATTATAAAATGCTCTCAGTTCTATTTTCTGAAAGGGTTTGCGTGTGGTTAATAGTTTTTCCTCCTCCTATATGTGATGAAACTAGCCAAGGAAGCATCTAAATCTCATCTTTCCTTTGTGGGAAAATTTGTACTTACTAATTCAACTTCTTTCCTTGGTTATTAGTCTCTTCATATTCTCTGATCTTTCTTAAGTAAATGTCAATAAATCCTGTCTGTCCAGAAGCACACACGTGTCACGGGAGGCTTGTGGCCTGTCGGGTGCAGCTGTCCTGCTTTGCTCCGTGGGGTCTGTAGTGATGGCCTCCCTTTGACTGCAAAGTCTGGCTTTTTGTTTCTTCTCCATTTTAATCTTGACCAATCCATTTTATCTCTTTTAAAAAAACAAACCACTGGTTTTACTAATTTTTCTATATCATTTTTCTGTTTTCTATTTCATTGATTTTTTTTAATCCTCATTTTTTTCCTTCTACTTACTTTTAATCTGATTTGCTCCTTTCTTAGCTTATTGAGGTGGAAGTTTATATATTTTTAATATAAGAATTTTAACATTATAAATGTTTATAAAACTTATAAATCTTGGCTGGATGTGGTGGCTCATGCCTGTCATCCCAGCACTCTGGGAGACCGAGGCAGGAGAATCGCTTGAGACCAAGTTTTTGTGATCAACCTGGCCAATACAGTGAGACCCTGTCTCTAAAAAAAAAAAAATAAACAAACATTTATAAATTTTACACAGTTGCTCCAGCACCATTTGTTGCAAAGGCTGTATTACCTCTTATTAAATTGTCTTGGCAGTGAAATGTCTGGGTTCATTTCTGGACTCTCGGTCCTACTCCACTGACCCGTGTGTCTGTCCTTTCTTGTACTATAAATATCCCTCTCTGTACTGCTTGAGATGTAGGTAACATATTCTGATACATTGTGTTTTCATTTTCACTCAATCCAAGATATTCTCCGCTTTCCCTAGTGGTTTCTATTTTGAAATATGGTATATTTATGAAATATTTTGGGATTTCCCAGATTTCTTTCTGCTGTTGAATTCTAATTTAATCCCATTGTGATTAGAGAACGTGTCTTTTACAAATTTTCAATCCTTTTAAGTTTATTAAGACTTGTGACCCAGCCAGGGGCTCCCAGGCCAGATCCAGCCCACGGCCTGTTTTCAAACGGCCAAAGCCACCCGGGCCTGGCCACCCTCCCAGCAGGAGATCAGGGAGTCCACAAAGCAGAGCCAGCGAGTCTTGGAAGGTTCGTGATTTCAGAAAGTTCCCTCAGAGTCCTTTCCATAGGCACCGGAATGACCCTTCCAGGTCACCTACCTGGACAGGCCCCTCCCTGCTGCAAACCCTTTGGTGGCTCTAAGCCTGGTGCCGTGCTGGCTTCCACCTGGAACCCGGGCTCTTCCAGGGGCAGCACCAGCCGCCTTCTCCACCGTCCCAGTCCCCACGTGCTGCCCCCTGTGGGAGTGACGAGGCACACGCTGGCTCTGCCGAGTGTGGAAGCACACGACAAATCCTGCAGGAAGGTCAAAACAGAGGCTTCATTTCAGGTGAAGTCGCTGAACAGTGCACCGTGGTCTTAGCCAAGTTTTCTACTGTTGCATCCACTGACTTCATTCTCTCTCCTAGAACAGTGGGCCAGATGGAGACATTCCACAGGGAAGAGAAGGGGGCTGGCAAACCAAATGGGAACCAGGTTGTTAATACTTTAAGCTCAGGCCAAAGAAAACCGTGGACCCCTGGGTGCTGGCTCCCCCATCACGCACCTGGGGAGGGAGGGAGGGCAGGCTGGGGGGTCAGCGGGGGGCTCGAAGTGTGTCCCCTGCAGCTCGTGGAGGTGGAGGGCAGGAAGGATCCCCAACATCTACTGTGCTTTTCACTGTCTCTGCCCTTTGGACGCCTTGACTGTGATAAACCCGGGAGCAGGTGTCTCCTTGGGGAGAGACTGCCGTCTCCCTGGGGGGCTGCTCCCTGCCCGGGAAGGCCGTCCCTAAGCCTTGCTCCTAGTGTGCCCTCCGACGGCCCCTGGCAGCAAGTGTGGCTTCTGCCTCCTGAGGCTGGAACACTTCAGAATAGCATCTGGATCCAGGCACACGCTTTCCTCGAGGGTCTACTGCCTCTTCTATCTGCCGGCTCAAACGATGCCTAACGCATCAACGGAAATTGCCAGAGACGGCGCGATGGGCTCTCGCGTTCCAGATAACAAAGTGTCAGCAACTTGAAAGTGTGTCAGATTGGAACATGCATGAACCGCCTCCCACTGTGAAAAGCTCAGGAGAAAATTTAAGTCCAAGTATTAAGTAGTCTTTTCAAGTTAAGTCCCAAATTTACAAGTTCAAGCGCAAAGAACAGTACAAATTCTGTCCCTTTGCAGTTCGAATGCTGCTGAGCGGAATCTCCCTCCGTGTTCGGGCAGAGGCTGGATTCCCCTGAGGACCGGGCTCCTCGGGCCATTTGGCCGAGCTATCCCCAGCTGTGCCCGCCCCACACCCCTGTTGTTAGGTGGCAGTGCCAGCCCCACACGTAGGCTTTGGGAAGCCCCACGCAAGCCGCCAGCCCCCGGGGCGATTGCTGCCGGCAGATCGGCACTGCTGGGGCTCGGCGCTGGTGACAGCCCGGCTGTGCTGCGTTCGCTGGCGCGTGAGAGTGCAAGGCTGGAAGGAGCACGCAGGAGAGAACGTGAGCTGGCCGCGTCCTGGCCGGGGGCTGCTCGGGGGCCCAGGTACACGGGGGCCACAGGTCCTCGAGAAATCTTCCTGCAGGAAGGTGGTTATGACATCATGGTTGTCACCCATCTGGGGAGGGGGCGAAGCCCACCTGGGTACAGTCTGCGCTGTGACCTCCTCCGTTGCCAGGTTGCCACTCCTTGCTGGAAGAGTCTCTCTTTTCCCTCCCGCTCACTCACGTTTCTGGCTGCCGCCTCCCTGGCGAGGCTGCTCCGGCGCCACCACCGTCATTACTCCTCCTGCACAGGCCTTCGCCGAGCCGCCTGCGGTGGTCCTGGCCGCTGCCTCCCGCTCTGGAATTGCTGCGGCCCCTGGCGCTCCCACCCGCCTTTGTCTCTGCCTGTGACGCTGCTGCTGCCCTGGCTGGCACCGCGTCTTCCCAGAGGCTATGTGTCCTTGTCCCCGAAGGGCCCCCGCCTCCAGGACAGCAGGCGCCTGCGGTGGCCGCAGGGCCCTTCCCCGCGGGCTTGTCTTCTTCCTGCCCTGTGAGCTCTGTCTCCGCTGTGCTGTCCCCGCGTTCCGGGGTGGCCGGGCTTTGGCGTTTTCCACCTGCTGCTGACGTCTCCTCTAGGCCACGTCTGGCAGGACCCCCCTTGGTGGGTGGCGGGGCTTTCCCTCTTTGCGGGGGCTCAGCATTCGCTTTCTTTGGCTCCTCTAGAGCCTTCCAGTTGGTTCCACCCTATTGACAGATCCACACTTGGGGAGCCCGAGGTCTTCCCTGAGCATCTGTGTGGCGTCCTCAGGGCCCGTCCCCTCCCCCTCGCTGAGCAGGCGAATGCTACGAGGGGACTCACACCCCTCTGCAGCCACGCTCGCCCCACGGGTGGACGTCAGGGCTCCCCTCCCGTGTGTCTCCCCTCCCTACCCCACTTCCCATGGCCTGTGTGCGCGGCTCAGGCCACGTCTGCAGCCCGTGCACGCGGCAGTTGTACCGCCTGAAACCCCTCCTGCCCACTGCGAGTCAGGGCACTACTGGTCACAGTGGTCCCGACACCTGCCGGTGGCTCTCCATGCCTTTGCCTGGTGCTCTTGGTGGTGTCCTGGGGGTCTATCCCACTGGGGTGTGTGCTGGGGGCAACCTCTGGGCTCCAGCCTCCTCCTCCACTGGCTCCTGGAGCCCCGTGTGGCCGGCCCCACTCGTAACTGAGCTGCCACCCCTTCTGGCCCCGTCTTTAAGCGAGACTGAACGTGGCACAGCCCTTCTTACCCTGGCGTTTCCCTCGCGGGATCCCTCTCTCCCTGCAGATCTGGTGCTAACCTGGTTTTTCCTGCCAGCCTAGAGCCGATGCCTTTCTCCTTGCCCTGAGGCCCTGCAGTGTCTTGCTCTGCTCCCTGAGATCCTCGCTCTTTTTCTGAGCCGCCTCGTCTGTGTCAGTGGGCCGGGGCTTTCTCTCTCTGTGGGATTTGGACCAGCCATAAACTGCATCTCTAGTGCAGTGACCCCTCCAGATTCCTCTCCAGTCAAAGCATTAAAGCGTTCTCCAGACTTTCATAACTGAAAATTCAGAGACTCCTTGGGACCGTGTTGCAGGAAACACCCACAGGCACCTGTGGATTGGCAAGAAATCCTCCTGCCCTGTCTCCTCCTGGCTCTGGGTGCTTTTCCACATTAGTGAAGAGGGGCAGGATTTGGGGAAGGGGATCTTTTGAGGCCCCGCATGCAGGCCCCTCCAGTTTGGAGACCACAGCCCCAGGCACTGATTCTTGGCAGCCCAAGCATCACTATTTGGGGCCACTGTGGTGCCTACAAGCCCCCGCAGAAGCCTGGCCCGTGTACCGAGGCAGGCTGTGGTTGGGGAGCCCGTGCAGGGGACAGTCAGCTATGGGCTGGAGAGCAGGGCTGCCCCGGCCGCGCAGGTGGGAGCCACCCGGCTCAGCCATAGACACTGCCAGGGTCGGGAAGATCCCTCCCCCGGCCACATCAGAATTCACGGCCATCCCCTGTTCCCCTGGCTTCTAAATGACAGTCTATTTATTGAGTGTTTATGATCAAGGTTTCCTGGAAAATGTATTGCATGTTGGGATTCGAGAGTGATACTTAACCGTGCCTCCTTCGCTTGGCTTGATGAATTCTAAACCAACCGCGGGGGACCGAGGTTGGCTTCCTGGAGCTTTTCCAGCAGGGCTGAGCCTGCGCGTGAGCAGCACTCACTGCGGGGAGGCGGGAGCTGCCGGCTGCAGGCCCAGAGCGGGAGAGGGCCGGTCTCAGGGGCACAGGCCTCTGCACCCTCACCCTGCCCCTCGGAGGACGGCTGACATGGCAACCAGGCCGCACCCAGATGTCCACTCGGCCTCGGGACAGGCTGAGGGTCGGGCCACCTGTGGGATTCTGGCAGCAGCCTCCTCCCGGGAGCACACAGTTCCCACGACAGAGACTCTGACGTGCAGCCCCCTCCCCCTGGCCCGTCCTCCCCACTGTGTCCCTGAGACTCTGAGCAGGCCCCTCTCCCCCGGGACCCCCGGGGCTAGGCACGGGGGGCAGCATTTACCCCCTGGCTCCTTTCTCTGCTCTGTGTCCCTCCCACCACTCCTGAGTCAATGCCGCCCCTCCAACCTGTCAACGGAAAATAACCTAAACTCTGTAAAGTAACTTAGAGAGGTTTATTCTGAGCCAAGTGATGAGGACCATGGCCCCGAGCCACGCCCAAGAAGCCTTGAGCAAGTGGACTCGCCGTGGTTGGGTAGTTTGGTTTAAACATTTCAGGGAGACAGGAATTACACTTGAAGCCATACATCGATACATGGGAGACGCACATCGGTTTGGCCCATAAAGGCGGGACATCTCCAGGCGGGGGTTACAGGTTATAGGTGGGTTTAAATATTCTTTCATTTGTAATCGGTTAAAGAAATGAAGCTTTGTCTTAAGGCTTGGAAGGTTTTAAGTTAAGACAAGGAAGTCTGCTAATTGGAGACAAGCCACTGGATATATAGTTGGATTCACAAGGTCTGTTGGGTAAATTGAGGACCTGCAGTTGTGGCTCAAGCTTCGTCTTGCGTAGCCTCAGGCCTGGTCAGGAGTTACAAGGACATCTCCAAGAAGGGAAGGGGCGTGACGAGGCTGTCCGACCTCCCCTCTCATGGCCAGCAACTCAGCTTCAGCATATTTCTGGGGACCTCTTGGCCACCAGGGGGTCCATTCAGTTGACTGGGGCGGGGCTCAAGGTTTTATTTTAGTTCACAAGCCAGAGCCTGCTTTCAACCAAAGCGGAGAGCAGCCACCAGCACCGTTTCTCTCTGTTACACTCGAGGGACTGATGTGTGGTGTGTGTATGGGTGTGTGGTGTGTGTGTGTGTGGTGTGAGTGTGTGGGGTATGGCGTGTGTATGTACATGTCAGTGTATTGGGTATGGTGTGTGTGGTATGAGTGTTGGGTATGGTGTGTGTGTGTACGTGTGAGTGTGTTGGGTATGGTGTGTGTGCGTGTGAGTGTGTTGGGTATGGTGTGTGTGGTGTGTGTGTGGGTGTGTGGTGTGAGTGTGTGTGGGGTGTGTGTGTGTGTATGTGTGAGTGTGTTGGGTATGGGGTGTGTGTGTGGGGTGTGTGTGTATGTGTGAGTGTGTTGGGTATGGTGTGTATGTGGTGTGTGTGTGTGGTGTGAGTGTGTTGGGTATGGTGTGTATGTGGTGTGTGTGTGTGGTGTGAGTGTTGGGTATGGAGTATGTGTGTACGTGTGAGTGTGTTGGGTATGGTGTGGGTGTGTGGTATAGTGTGTTGGGTATGGTATGTGTGTATTGGGTACGGTGTGTGTGCGTGTGAGTGTGTTGGGTATGGTGTGTGTGGTGTGAGTATGGGTGTGTGCGTGTTCAGCAGTGTGGGCCGCCGCTGGCCCAGTCACAGAACTCTCCAGAGCTCGCACAGGCAGCTGTTGGCCAGCGATGGCCCCTGGCGGGAGGCGGGAGCTCAGGGCCCCGCGCTCGGCCTCAGGCCGGAGGGTGACCGTCTGTCCCAGGGGAGCCGCCCCAGCGGGGGCCGCAGCTCCAGCTTGCCGGGGCTCTCGGCGTTCTGTTTGGTGGTGCCAGGACGCACGGGGCGCTTTCTCCTGCAGGTCGGATCCGTGGGCATCGCCTGGTCTTCCCCCCAGCCATGAGCTCTTCATCTGTTGAATCCTGTTTATGGAACATATTTATTGAGCAACATTGCAGACGGTATGGATAGGAGTCTTCACAGGGCTGGCCTGGGCAGGACTTTGGGCACAACTGCTCAGTCGGGTCAAACTCACCCATAGCCACTTTCCTTCCTCTACGTAGGAAATATTTGTTGGTCGGATGGTTGATTTTATCTGTCCTAAAATTACTCATCTGGTGTTAGAACGTTCTAGAGTTTAATGAACGATCAAGTGTGCCTAATTTTCCCACATTTTATGACAATACTCAAACACACTTCAGCCTTTGACAAACGTGAAGGTCTGTTATTGTTAAAAGCATTTTAATTACAGCAACAATTGCCCATTTATCACATTACGATTGTGGGGCCGGCGCTGTTGCCCTTCTCCCTCCCTGTGAGCTCCCGAATCCCATCACCTGATGTCGCCTTGTTTCTCGGGCTCTGCTTGCCACCTGCGCCCTCCGGCTGGGTGCCGGGTCCCATCTTGCTCCCTGTGGGTGCAGAAGATGACAGGTTTGGTTTCCAGGGGAAAGGCCACGCCCAGGCAGCTGTGGGGGAAGGAGGCCTCGAGCTCGTGTGGGACACTTGGTTTCTGGCACACTTGGTTACGATGGTGACGATGAAGATGGCAGTGATGGTGACAGCTGATACAGTGCGGCTATTCCAAGTGCATCCCTCATGTGAGCCGACTGTACCCTCACACGTGGCCAGGAGGCCAGTGGGTCCAGCACATGGTGCTGACTCAACACGCAGCTCTGAAATCCTGTTGCGCCCAGTGAGTCTTCGGGTGACGAAGGCCTGCCCTGAATTCCGGCTGCTTCTCTCTGCACTAGTGGGTACGAAAACATTCCTGAAAATGCAGGCAAGGTGTGAGGATGAGGACGTTGCCAAGTGTTTCTGATGGGCCGGGGGAGAGTCCCTCACTGTGGACACACAGTAGGTCCCCTGCCTGGGGAGGTGAGGCGGAGGCTGTGCCTCCCCTTCCCGGAGACAGCGGGAGCAGGGGAGGGCGCTTGGAATTAAACACAGAATTAGCGGGACGTTACTTCTGCCTTGATGACAAAGGCAGGCAGCCCAGCCCAGCAGTAATTAGTGCTGGCTGTTCTGCCACTTGGTAATAATATCTTAGACTCATAAGAATGACTGACATGTGGGAGTTGCCCGTGTGAATTAAACATGCTTCGGAGAGCCTGGAATGTCCCCCTAAGTTGGTAAGAAATGCATTTCGACATTTTAGCGGCCCATGTACGGATGACACTGCAGAATTATTTCGGGTGTCTCCTTGCCACGGCACTCGCAGTCCTGTTGGGCACACTAGCTGGCACGGGCCCCCACGGCAGATGGTCGGTGGCTGTCCCTGAACGTTGGCCCAGCACATTCATCCTGACGAAGCGCTTTGCATTTTCATGAACGCACTTTGCCACGTTATTTTGAGATGGCTGTTTGGACTCTGAATACTTTGTACAACCCTGCATGGTTGTTCTTCAAGAAACATGTCAACAAGATGTGTCTTCTGTTGGTTCCGGGCCACTGGGAACTCTGGAAACGTGTCCAAGGAGCAGGTGTCTCAGGGAAAGGGCCACAGCGCCGAAGAGACCCCCGCCAGCCGGGCGCGGGGCTCCCTCTCCCTGCGAGTTCACACCTCAGCTCCTCCCTCTGGCGTTGACCCCGTGGGGCTCTGCTCCCTCTCAGCCGCTGGGTCTTAATCTCCCGTGCAGGAGGCCGCCGTCTGCCCGGAAGCGTTGTTGGAGCCATCAGATGAGATCACAGCTAGGAAACGCCCGACGCCCCCAGCATTCGGACCCAGTGGAAATCGTCGAGCCAGATTGCCTGTCCAGGTCTGGTTTTCTCCAAGGCACCGACGGCAGGATCGGAGGCCGGCTCTGCGCCTGCACGCTGGCCTGTGGCGTGTCTCGGTTCCCAGGGAAACAGAGAAGGTGACACGCAGTGTGGGGAGAGGAGGTCCCATGGCTCACTCACGCGTGTGCCCCAAAACTGAGCCGTGGGGGCCTCGATGATCTCTGCACATGTTCCAGTCCTGGATGTGAACGGTAATAAGTGTCATTGGTATTTCAAAAATACCTTTCCCGTGTTGGGCACTGAGTGACTTACACAGTGTTGGGATGGCCCCAAGGAAAAGCACGGGTGTTGTGACCCCATTTCACACGTGCCCTGAAATTGAGGCCTGGACCAGCATCTGCATACTCACGATTCATGGACTGACCTCAGCTCGTGAAGGGTTCAGTCCCGGGCTGGCTGTCCCTCTGCTGACAGGGAACACGTGCCAACAGGCAGGACATTGTCATTTACTCATTCAGCACACACAAGTTCCCACCAGTAATGCACGCCAAGTTCTATGTGTGCTCACTTTGGTGCCGTTTCGTGGTTTCCCAGGCGTGGTTTGGACTGTCGTGTCGGTGGGAATGTCAGCCCACACAAAACGGTCCCTGTTACTCTTTAGGAAGATGGGGTTCCCGAGCCCCACCATGATCAATCCATTTTCAATGTTCAGACCAACCAAAGGAGCGGGCGATGGCTCGGAGCCCCTGGCAGCTTGGCCCCAGCAGGGCTTGGCTGGAAGGTACCATCTGGCAACTGTGTCTGAGAGGGACAAGAGCGGCCAGCACAGGGAAGATGAAAGGGTCTGAAATTCGCAGGGTTCCACAAACAGAAATTCTCCCCATTTATCGAGAAATCATCCAATGCCCTATTATTAAACAGCTAAAGTAACAGCTGTTTTTTTTTTTCCTACTTCCACGTGACAAGGATAATCTAATACTTTGTTGTTGGATCATGTAGCAGTAAGCTGTCATTGCACACTAAAACACCCCCAAACTCAGTGTCTTAAAACAACAATTATTTGTTCAGCTCATGGTTCTGTGAGCTCATGATTTGGGTTAGACTCAGCTGGGCGGATCTCTGAGTCCTGCGACCCATGTCCTGCGACCACGGGCTTGAGTGATGGGGTGAGCGGCCCGTTCCACCTCTCACCCAGCAGGCTGGCTGGAGCTTTCTCGCATCATGGCGGCCCCAGGTTTCCAAAAGCGAGCATTGCAATGTGCACGGCCTCATGAGACCCCGGTCAGGACTTGCACCTCTGTTCCATTAACTGCACAAAGTGTGCCCCAAGGCCACCCAAACAGCAGGAGTGAGGCAGGAGGGCAGAAGCGGCCGCCTTTGCGCATTACGCCACCAGCTGAAACAGGAGAACGAGTTATGCAGGCAGAGCTCAGCTTTAAAAAAGAACCCAAACTAATTTTCTCCTTTAAAGATATCTTAGCACACATGTTAATGAAACGCCAGAAACTACAGCTAAATTGAGCGTTATTTGACATTGAAGAGAGCGTCTGATGCAGTCCTACCTCCCATCTCAGTTTTCCTCCACGTTCCTTAGCATTATCAGATTTTATTCATTTTTTGCACTCTGGATTCAAACACCATGTCAACACTCACTTAATCCAATCTCTATATTTAAATCCGAGAGCTCCTGCCAACTGAATTGCATGTTTTTACAAAATTAAGCTTAAAACCAGGGAGTGGCCGTGGGGGTGGGGTGGGGGAGAATGTTCCCATGGCGACAGCACACAACATCCCTAATAGGAGTCAGATCGGTGCGACGCTGGGTTTGGGATTCGTGGGCGTTAACGGTTCTGGGAGAACCCTACCCGCCGACAGACAGACCCAGCCGGGTTACGCAGATGTGAATGTCACAGTGCATTAAAGGATCCCGGGTGCGACAAGGAGGAAGGAGCCGGCGCTAAGTGCTGCTGGCAATTACCTCCTCCAGGTCAGCGCTAAGGAGGGGACCGGCTCTGAGAGGCGGTAATTGCACGAGAGCAGCGGTGGAGCCAGGGAGGCCAGGAGAAGGTGATCTGCAAGATGCTGCTTCCCTGAGAAACGGCAGCGTCGGGGAGCAATGGAGAAGCCATGCCCAGCAGGGACGACTGTGCCAACGTCCTCGGCGTTTACAGACCCTGTGCCGGGCAGGAGCCTGCGGCAGCACCTGCCCCGGTTCCCACTGGCCTCCAGGCCCCGTGCCGTCGGGAAACGCCTGGAAGTCTGCAGTCCAGCTCTTACCCCCACGCCTGCTCCCAGCTGCCGCTGGCCACTCTAGCAGATTCCAATGTCTGTCTTCTCAGAGGCGTCCGTAGTCTGGAATCCATTCGCTCAAGAAGCCTTTGCCCAAGTGCCCGGCGCAGCGCCTCCCTGCTTCAGCCTGCGAGAGAAGCCTTGAGCTCGGATGAATTTTCTGCCTTTTCTCCCTGTCTGGCGTCTCCGCAGCGTTCCGGCAGCTTCGTGGCTCCCCAGAGAGCAGGTTCATGGTCCCCCACTGGGCCGCCCACCCGGCAGGCCGAAGGCAGCTGGAGAGCGGCTCTGCCTCGGGAAGGTTAAGAGGGACTCGGGGTGGGAAGCGACTGAAACGAAACCTGCTGTGACAAAACGCAGTGTCACACGAAGCCTGGGGACCATTTGTCTCGGATTTCCCCAGTCGGTTGCTGCTGGGAAGCGGAGTGGAGATGCCCAGGAGAGCTTGGCCTTTGTTCACACAGCCCATGTGCCCGGCCAGGGTGGAAAGGACACCTGCGTCCCCTGCCCGGGGCACCGGGACACCCACGGTTTGTGGCAGAGAGAAAATCAGCAAATCTAGGAGGTCAGATCCCCCGCGACGCTCCTCCGTCAACCGACTGGCTCGTTTATGTGAGGACGTTTTGCCTTCTGCAAGGCGGCTGGTGCAGTGCGTGGAGGGTGGTCCTCGAGCAGGTGCCACCCAGGCCAGGCCCCCGCAGGGACACGCACCCAGGAAGGCCGGGGACACCCTGCCGTGATGGCACCCCCAGATCTCCTTCTCCTCATCTCCATCCAAACCTGTGAAGAAATCATCTGCCCCAGTGGTCAAACGCGTCCCGTGACTTTCCCTGAAACAGGCCCCAGCTCTACACACCGGTCACTTGGCAGAACAGCAGCCTGGGCGTCCAGGCACCCTCTGCGGCCATCTGCGGGAGCCACCTCTCCCATGTTGGGGACACCGACCCCCAATAGCTCCAGGAGCGGGAACATTGTCCGGATTATTCCGGTGAGGAACCTCCTGAGTCTGGGAGCGGAGAGCGTTGCCTGGTGTGGCAATCGCCAGGCAGGGCTGGTGCTCGCTGGTGTTACCTGTCCCTATATTCCTATCTATTGTTATTTATGAATTTATTTATTATAGATTTGTTTTTACATTGACTTATTCACAAGTTGATTTTTTTATCCCAACCACAGTGAAGGCGGACTCGTGGGTTACTCAGGAACGCACCACCCGCCTCGCCGGGCCGCGGCTGTCCTGCTTTTCAGGGAACTGGCTGGGCCCCTCCAGGCCGTGAACCAGGGGTCCTCATCAGCCCCACCCTGGCGGAGTGAAAGTCACGGTTCCGGAATCGCCAGTCCCAACGCTGTTTCTCCCCCAGACACCCAGAGGCACCGTAGCACTAAACGCACACCCTTATTTGCTTAGGAACAGTCAGCAGCAGCCGCCCCGGAGGGGCAAGAGATGCAAAGGCCAGTGGCCGGGGGCACAGTGGGTTTCCAGAACAGGCTACTTGGGGTTACTATTCTGAAATCTCCCAGGCGCCGGCAGAAGGTGTTCACTTGTGCTTCCCACGGGGGAGAGGTTGACAAGCAAAGAGACAGGCAATTATTCAATTAAATGAATAATGCCCAAGAGCCACTGCTCCCAAAAAAGGTTGAAATGTCATTGGCAAGGTTCGACAGCTCGACCGTTATTCCACGGGGGCGTCCAAGTGTGGGTTGGGCTGGTGGGAGGAGGAAAGGCAAGAACAAGGACCCCCTCTTGCCCCTGACCTCCTCTGCCTTCCTCCCCTCCCCCTCCCTCCCTCCCACAGGCTCAGCAGCCTCCAGCTTGCAGGGGTGGGGACACCACAGGGCCAGAGACCCACACACGGGATCTCCTGGAGGAAACCGCCCCCCCCTTCGGCTCAGCCTTTCCCAGATGGGCGTGGCCACCTTGAGAACCAGTCTCTGCACACCTTTACTCACCACACTTCTGACACCGAATGCCTGGTGAGTTTTCTGACACCAACAACCAGTTCTCCAGCTCTCTGGACACCAGCTGGGTGCCCTGCAGCTCTGACGCCGACCGCCCCACGGCTCCGACACCCACTGCCCCACAGCTCTGACACTGAGTACCCCACGGCTCCAACGCCCACTGCCCCACAGCTCTGACACCGAGTACCCCACGGCTCCGACGCCCACTGCCCCACGGCTCCGACACCGAGTACCCCACGGCTCCGACACCCACTGCCCCACAGCTCTGACACTGAGTACCCCACGGCTCCGATGCCGACCACCCCATGGCTCTGACACCGAGTACCCCACGGCTCCGACGCCGACCACCCCATGGCTCTGACACCGAGTACCCCACGGCTCCGACGCCGACCACCCCATGGCTCTGACACCGAGTACCCCACGGCTCCGACGCCAACTGCCCCACGGCTCTGACGCCGACAACCACGCGTTAAGTAGCGCAGACCCACAGGCAAAGGGCTCTGTCCCACAAGATGCCCCATTTCAGACCTCAGTGTCTAGTCCCACTTGGCCCCCATGCACCGACTCACTGGCTATAAGTCGGGGTCTCCACTCCTCGGGTTTGACCCCGTGGCAGACGGGGCATGAAACTCAGGGAAACCCTTCCCTTCCGATCACCACGTTCTTGTTCTTGTAGGACTCGCAGCTCGAGAACCACCAGAGGGGAGAGATGCACAGTAGGGAGGAGGGCGCGGGGCCGCCGTGCAGCCTCTGGGCGAGCCGCCTCCCGCTCCTCGGTGCAGTCTCCACGCGCATCTCTCCAGACTCCCCTAGACAGGAGTGGCTGTGGGTGCCCCCCATCTAGGCAGGGTTGAGTAAATCACAGGCATCGGGGATTAGCTAATTCCAGCCCTCTCTGGGGTCAGTCAGGGAGGGAGGGTGGGGCTGGAAGTCCCAGCTCTAATCCCCACCCTGAAGCTATCAGGGCCCTGGCAGCAGCCATCTGTGGGCCTGCAGGTGTGACTCCTACCGCTGGGAGATTGCCAGGGTCCGGGGAGCTGCGTGCCAGGAGCAGAGACAAAGACTGAATATCTGTGTACTTGTCCAGGGCCACCCCCACATCCTCCACTCTCGCGTGTGTGCACACAACAGGGCTCTGTGAGACACGCGTGACACACGCTGACACGCACTGGCCCTGCACTGGGCACAGCGGCTCCCTGCATTTGTCCACCTGCTCAGCGAGGGTCCCGCAGGTGCCAGACCCTGCTCCCAGCGGGGAGGACGGGCAGCGGGTGGAGCAGAGTCTCTGCCCTTGTGGGATCATCCACAACAAAAGCACAGGTCGGACCCATAGAGCTCCTCGGTGTCTCCATAGAGGACAGACAGGAGCCGCGTGGTGGGGCTGAGGTCCCCGTCAGGGCCAGGTTCGGGGTGTGCAGTGAGTGTCCCCTGGATCTAAGATGAAAGTGAGAGGGAGGTGATGACCTCGCCAGGGACTTTGCCCTTGGAAACAAAGAGAACAAGTCTCCCATCTACAGAGCGCGTGGCAGGGGAGGACAGGTCTGGAGGGGAAGCTGAGAGCCTGGGGTCACGTGACGCATCAGAGCGGTTTGGCATGCAGCAGCCTTTGTGGGGTGTTCAGCTGTGCACACGGGAAGGAAGGAGGGAGGGAGGGAGGGAGGGAGGACGCGTGGCCTGGAGATACAATGTGGGGGTCTCTGCAGACAGACAGCACCGTGGTTAGAACCATGGCGACAGGATGGGGGCCCAGCACAGACAGGGAAGAGGAGGTGCGGGCCGGGCTGGGCGCGCCTGCGGGTGAGGCTCCCTGAGCGGGAGACAAACCGGATCGGATCCCGAGGAGGAGCAGGGGTGAGGGAGGGACGGGGAAAAGCATGGCTACTGGGAGCCAAGAGGACAATTTCGAGAAGGGACCAACCACGCCACGTGCAGAGAGAGGGAGCAAGACACGCCCAGGCCCAGCCGCCGTGTGAGTTGCCCCAAGCTTGGCAGCAGATGCGCCTTCCCCCGGGGTGCAGGCTCGGTGCCCACACCTCTTCGAGTCACTTGGGCTTAGTGGACGCTTAGCAGATATTTGCATTCTTAGAAAACGCATAAGGGTGTGCTTGACCAAGGGGGTGGCCCCTGGCCACGTCCCTGGATGACAGAGGCCCAGACTGCGGTGGGAGGGCCCCTCCTACTCTGGGCGGCCCAGTGGGCGCAGCGAGCATGTGTGGGTGGAGTGACAGGGAGCTGAGACTGGCCAGAGGGTGGGCTGCGGGCACAGGTGGGCCATGAGGGCCTGTCTGCTCCGCAGATGTCAGCTCACGGGTGTGGAATGGGAAGAGCTGCCACACCTGTCCCCGTGGTCTCCATCCACCTGCCAGGGCACCTAGGAGGCTTGGACCAGTGGCCCAAGCCAGACGTTGCCAAGCAGAGAGCACCCAGCGCCCACCTGCCCCTGCAGCATCTGTGGCTGAGGAAGGGGGGTGGGCACCAGGGGAAAAGCTGCAGGGAGCCTCCTCCAGGGTGGCCTCAGCTCGATTTCAGCCATGCAGCTCGCTGGGACCCACGGCCCTGGGTTTACTCAGATCTTTTCCAGGAGCAGCTAAAGATTTGCATTTAAAATAATGAGCAGATTTACCCAGCCCATGTCCAAGGTGAGCCTTCTGCATCTGTGGCAGTGGCTTTTGGGGGCAGATTTGCATGTGCGTAAACTGCGGCTGGACACACACGCTTAGCAGCCCTGGCCACGCCGTGTAGCCCGGGCCCTCCCAGCACCCGCCTCCGGCCCAGACAGAGCCTGGAAGCCTCTTGCTATCACAGCCCCCCCGGGGGGGGGACATGTCCTCAGAAGGGTCGGTGGGTGGGATGTTCCCCTCCCTCCTGCCTGGGGAGCCTGGCTGAGGGTGAGGAAGGAAGCCACTGTCGAATTGAGAATTTTTGCTCTAGGCATTTTCTCTCTTTGAAAACACTCTAAGAGTGAGATTGTGCAAAGTGACTCCAAAATTTAACTCCAGGGAAGAATTTGCAAACTGCAAACTGAAATCCATTTGCTTGCGTCAGAAGCAAGCCTTTGAGTCACGCTTGTTTAGTGGTTTTATTCTATTTGATACATTTTGCAAATATAAGCACATTTTGTGGAAAAGTTTATGCTGCTGAACGGCACAATGTTATGAAAGACCAGCGGAGCCTCCGTCCGGCAGGAAGCGCCAGCCCCACGCCTGCGTCCTCACCTCCGTGCCCGGGGCTCGGTGGCCCCAGTCCTGGGGTGGGGACCCCTCAGGACACCTGTCCCCCCACCCGGCCTGCAGTGTGTGGGCTACAGGGGAGGTAACAGTCTCGGGCTGGGGTCGGCGGGCGGGGCTTTCTGTGCCTCATCTCAGTCCCAGCTCTCTGCGCCCCTCGGGGCCCTCGCTGTCCCTTGCTGTCCCTGCCTTGGCCGGGGTCGTGGAGGCTCAGGGACCGAGGCCACGGTGCTGCACACAGAGCCAGGATTCAGACCTGCCGCCACGCGTTTCCTTGTACACTCGACCACACGGCTCAGTGCAGTTAATACAGAAAAGGAAAAGAAAAAAAAAGGAAAAAGGAAGAAAAATGGGGAGGGAGCGACGACCTCACTTTGGCTTCTTCATGATTATTTTGACCTCATCACCTATCCATGAAGGATATTTAAAAATCCCACCTGTTTTGCTCTTCCCCCCCGCGGGGCAGACACAGCGGCAGTTCCGTGAGCTCCAGTCTGAGGACCTGGGGGCCCCGTCTCGGGCCGCTGAGCCCGCCGGCTGCCCGGCCTTTTGCACGGTTCGGCACGGCTGCCCGTGACCCGCGTGTGATTCTGCAGAGGATGACGTTCTCGTCGATGGCCACAGTACAGGTGTGACATTAAAAACTGCATCGCCGATGTTAGACGCTAGTCTCGGGTGTAGCCTGTATCCTAACGTGACTCGTGCTCAGGCTCCAACCCAGGACCCGCGTTGCATGTTGTTGTCCGGCTCTCTTGTAATCTGACACACGTCTCAGCTTTTCTTTCCCTTTAATGTGCTGATTTTCCTCACAAGGAATCAGGGCTGCTTGCGGGAAACGGCTAATCCGGGACCTGAGGCAGGAAGGTCCAAACCTTGAACGTCTCCTTGTGCCAGAGGTTAGGGACATGATCAGAAATGACAGGGCCAGCCACGGGGACAGCGAAGCCAGCCCCAAAGAGCACCACCGGCCAGAGCCACGACAGCCCAAAGTGAATCATAAACAATCAGTGGTTACTGCTGCGTAAAGTAAGAACCCATAAGTCCACACCAATGCATACATAAATACGTAGAGAAGCACATGACTCACCAGAGGGAACGGGAGGCTTTTCCTCAGAGGGAATGGCCACTAATAAACACCAAAAGAAAGAATCTGGAAAGCCGTCATTTGCAATCATCACAGTAATTAATTGATTCATGCAAGAACTGTCAAATGATGCTCAATCTGGGAATGTTGGTTGAGGAAGAGGATATTTATGTAGCCTAAGAATTTCCCTACAAATTATTTACTAATTTCAAAATGAAAAATAGTGACTATACAGTGGAGAAACCAGGCAGCGTTTTACCCAAGTGCTCAGAATTAACATGACCAATTAAGGGCAAAACAGCGTCAAGTGCCTGCAGGTGCTTCCCAGAAACACAAAGCATCACTTGCACAATATCCCAGCCAAAAATTTGCCAACTGAATCTAATCATTAGAAATATCAAAGGAACCAGAAACGTCTTATAAAATAACTGGCCTGTATCCTTCAAAAACATGTTTAAAAGCACTCTCCATCATCAGATTTAAAAATCACCAGGGTCAAGTTCAGACAGCAAGCCAAGGCTGCCGTGTCCACTCTCAAGGTGGTGCGGAATCTCTGTTTCCAGAGCTGCCGCTACAATGAGGTTGACCAAACCCCACATCTTTATAGGACCAAAGTCTTAGCCACCCCAGTAACAGCAACCCCAACCCACGTGACCAGCACCCCCAACCCCTCTCTCTCGTCTGGCTCCCTGCACACAGCAGGAGAGGAGACTGTCTTCCCGCCCGGCAGATACGGGTGGTGCGTGGTGAGGGCTGTAGGAGCCGGAATGAGGGAAATGGCCACGTTAGCACACAGCCGTCAGGCTCCGTGGCTTGAACACACACTGGTAGAGATCCCTGTGTGCTCGCGCTGCGGGACCCGCACAGTTCGGCAGGGCTTTGTTCCACCCGCCTCTCGCACCCCAGGCGAATGGAGGCTCCACTGGCTTGAGGCTGGACCCCCTGGAACACAGACTTCTCTACAGCCGCGGTGGGGAAGGAATTTAGAGTCTACCATCTTGGCAATAACCTCTGACCTCCAGGTACAGCCCACCGGTGAAATCCAGCCTCTGAGTCCCCTCCCTGCAGAGGGCTGGGGACACAGTCTACCCCGGGTCCTGGCGGGGAAGAGGGCTGGGCACTGGTGACCGCTAGCTATGCCCACCCCAGGGGTAAGGAACGGCCACAGGGACACCACCAGCGTCCAAGAGCTGCAGGGCTCCTCCTTGGGACAGACCCTCGGGACCAACAGGCAGACCAGGGTCCACTCCTCGCCGTTCCCTCACGTGGGGTGTCACCCGGGGACCAGGGTGACCGCAGCGGGCTCAGTGCCCCACCCAGGAGCTGGCCTGGCCCCCCAGTGAGGCCACGGTGCCTCCCTGCCGGACACAGAACCAACCTCACAGAGACCGAGGGCAGGTGAGGTCATTTTGGGATCGTGACAAAGTTAGACCAAAAACAGGACGATTCCAAAGTTTTATCTAAGCACAGAGATGGTCGCTCGCGAAACACAGGTGCCAGAAGCCCTTCCCAGCCCTTCCCCATGACGGCAGCGGCTGTGCCCTTTCCAGTCCACCTCACCTGGGTCGTCCCTCCTTCAGGACAAGGCGTGTGAAGAGACTCGTGTGTGTGTGTAGTTACCATGTCACCCACGGTTCCCTCCTAGGCGTCACCCAGGAGAAAGGACAAGGGACATTCGCACAGGGACCTGCCCGTAGACGTTCACGGCAGCATCACTCACAGCAGCCCCGGGTGGACACGGCCCGAATGTCCCTCAGGGAGGGACAGGTAACAAAACGTGGTCTATCCGTGCGAGGGAACATTATTCCGTCATGAAGACGAATGACATTCTGACCCCTGTGACAACGTGGCTGAGCCTCGACCCAGACCTAAAGCCCTGACTTGACGACCGGCTCCTCCAGGTGTCCTGCCGAGATGAAGAGGTGTCCGGGAGGAGTTAGGACCGTCTGGTTAAGACGCAGCGGAGGCCATCCCCGCGGTGTTTGCGGCTTCCGACTCCCCCAGGGAGCTCCGAGCCGAGCGGCCGACTCCAGGGCTCCCCTGTAAATGAGGGGGGGCTGCCTGTCCTAACGGGAGGTCTCAATTACGGACTATTATCCCAGAAAGGAGGCCGTCCCCTCTGTGCACACGCTCTGCGGTGAATGAAAAGCCGGCACGTTATCAGGCGGGCCCTGCAGGGCTGCTGCTGTGATTAGATAAGGATCTTTTGTCATCGGCCCTGTCGTTCTTTGTTCTAGAAAATGATTTTACAGCCGACTTTCCCAGGCAGGGAGCCCCCTTTTCCTCTCCCCACAGCGGGTGTTGCTGGGCGGCTCTTCTCCCCGGGGGGCTTGCGGGGGACCTGGGCCAGGCGCCCTGGATTCTAAAGGTTTGAATCACTGCAGTTTGGGAGCGTGACTTCCTCACCCTCGGGGGGCCGTGCCTGGAGCACCCGCCTGCCCTGCACCAGCCTCAGGGGGTTGCTGAACCGTGTATTGCCTAAGTGATGACAAAACATTCTGGTTCAGAGAACCCACTGGGTTTGGCCCCCGATGGTGTCCAGGGAGCCCAGGAGAATAAAGCCAGGTTCGGCTTAATAAGCCTGCTGTGGTTCGGACGTGTGTCCCGCAAACTAATGTTGAAATAGGTGTTCGGTCGTGGGGGTGGATTCCTTGGTGCGTCCTCGCGGAAATGAGTGGGCTCTCGCTCTGTCAGCTCCCTGCAGGGCTGGCTGTTGGGGGCCCAGCACCACTTCCCTGCTCTCCGGTTTCCTGTCTCCCCACGTGATCTCCGCACACACCAGCTCCCCCCAACTCCTGCGGTGAGTGGACGCTCCCTGGGACCCTCACCAGAAGCAGGTGCTGGCTCCATGCTTCCCGTACAGCCTGCAGAGTGGAGCCAAACAAACCTCTTTTCTTTATAAACCACCCTGCCTCAGGTGTTCCTTTATAGCAACACAAACGGACTCAGACGCAGCCTGGGAGATTAGGTGACAAGGACCATGTGGCAGGGGGAGCTGGTGGGCAGGGAATGGCAGATGCGTTTTTTCCTGAGAAGTTTCATAGATGCACAGAGGCTCATTAGACCCTCGTGGGGTCCTCACACCCAGACAGTGAAGCCACCGTCAACTGGCCGAGCCCTCCCATGGGGCGGCAGACTCTCGATGACTGGGGCGGATGGACTGTCCCAGGCCCGTGGATGTGTGCACAGCCCCTGGGGTCCTGCCCCCTCCCCTGCCCCGGCGGGCCCTGCTGCACCGAGGAGACTCATCCTTGACAGAGGAGACCGCTTCTTCCATAAACTTCTCCATAAAGGGGCCGCTAAGCTTCTAGACTGGTCATGGTTTAAGAAATATAACAGTATCTGAACAAGAAGGCAGATAACTGAGAGGGCAGGTCACAGACCCACGTGTGGGCAAAGGCCACAACAGCCAAGGAGGCCCCTGACGCAGGAGGGACACTTGCCCCCTCCCCCAGCCCCCAGGAGCCTGCTGGTGTGCTGCGTGCAGTTCTGTGTTCTCGCACACGGCGTGGACGAGGAAAAGGCCACCCGGGACGCCTCTGGGAACTTACTTCACGTTCTGGGAACAGAGCAGCAGGGAAGGACGAGAACGTACTTATTAGGCCCTGGGGGAGCTGCCCACATACACGACGTGTCCTGCCGCCAGCCCAGTGGCCACCGTGGAAGGAGCTGCCGATCTGAGCCTCAGGGGCAGACAGAGGGGCCCCTCCACCCACATCCCACCCCACCCCTGCACCCGGGGCTCTGGGCGCTTTAGCTGTCGGATCCAGCTGCTCCCACGCCCGGCTGTGGCATTTACTAAGAGTACAGACTCAGAGGTCCTATTATGGGTTGAGTTCCATGTGTTGAATGCCCACCCCAGCACCCCAGAACTCACGCTGACTGCAAATCAGGGTTGCTGCAGACACAGTTAGTGGCAGTGGAGTCACAGGGGAGTAGGCTGGGCCCCTGGTACCAGGTGACTGGTGTCCTTACAAGGAAGGGATGTGCACGGAGGAGACAATATGAAGAGACAGGGGAGAAGGGGCCGCCCTTGAGCCAAGGAGCTCCTGAGAGGCCTGGGTAGAGTGTCCCCGAGTCTCCAGGAGGAACCAGCCCTGTGGACACCTCGAGCTTAGACCTCTAGGCTCCAGAACTCTGAGGCCGTAAAGCCGCCCAGTCTGCGGTGTTTTGTCACAGCAGCCGAGGGGACTAATACAGACCCCGTCCCACAGTCAGAAACACCATGTGGGCGTCCTAGACCCCTGCTCAACAGGCCCTTCCCTGACCCTTACGGAGCCACCTGGGTACTGTCCCAGGACACGGCTGGAGCTCCCCGAGCTTCGCTGCGCACACGAATGGCCTGCGGGTGTGGCTGACACGCAGATCTGACTCACGGGTCTGGACGGGGACTGGGATGCTGCAGGTCTAACAAGCTCACAGGTGAGGCCCTGCTGCAGGTCTGGGCACCTCACTTGGGGAGGAAGGGACCCGGCTTTAACCGTGACCGGCCCAACATGTGGGGTCCACCCACGTTAGAGTGGAGGGGGTCCTCCAGGTTGCATGCGCCCCACTTGACTTATGATGCAGGGGTGAAGGTGAGAGGGCAGGGGTCACCGTGCAGGACGGTGGGAGGGCTGGACCGGGAAGGCTTCTTCCATCCCTGGGCCGGTTGTCTTTAGACACACACTGCGCTGACCCCGAGTTAAATGGTGTGTGAGATACAAGCAGGAAATGCAGCTCTCTCCGAAAGAGTTCAGGATCCAATTTGGAAGACTCGTAAATGAGTTAGAGAGAGATGGATGAGACGGGGGATTAAGCACCAAATTGAGCTCAATTATCACGGGATCACGGCTTCGATCAGCCGTCCCTGGGATGGCCCAGGTCCCCTCGCAGCCCCCGTGGGTGGGTCTGTCGTGTAGCAGCTGGGCTTTCTCCTGGGAGGGGGCTCCGGAAGGGTCTGGCACTGGGCTGAGCCCCCCAAGGGAGGCTGCACAGTGAGGTGGGCAGTGGCATTTCGGGATCCACGCTGAGGCGTGAAGGAAGCTCCGGGTTCCTGGATGCAGTTGCATTAGGAGGAAGGTGTGTTTCTACACATTGTCTCCATTTCTCATTGGTCGGCATGTCTTTTTCCTGCGGATTTATAGGAGATTGCTATTCTGGATACTCATTCTTCTTAGATGTATTATAAATATCTTAGTGAATTTTGTGGCGTTTCTCTTATTTTTTCGTGGTGTCATTTCATAAACAAAAGGTTTTTGCTTCTAAAATGCTTTATAGTTAGTGCTTTTGTCTCTTTAAGCAATCCAAGGATTCCTGTGTTTTATTTTAAAATATTTATAACGTTGCTTTTTCAATTCTTTAAATCTAAATATAGATTAAATGTAATTGAAATATAATTGATATGTTTACCATTGGAAAGTAGGCATCCTACCACTTCGCTTTTTTCCTTGTTTTCTTCTTTTTTGGACCACTTGGATAAGAGTTAATAGATGTCCTGAACCACACAGGGAGGGTTCCTCCTCCCTGCTGAGCTGTGATGCCACCTGCCCTGTCCTTCCTGTCCTTGCCCGACCCGCCCTCCGTCCCTGCACGTAGACTTGCGAGTTCGGTGGTCCTCTTCCGGGGTGTCGTGGCCACTCTTGGTCCTTTCCATATACTTGTTAGAATCATCCCCAGTTTCCACAAACCCAAATTGGGATTTCCATTGAATCTTTGACTGAATTTAGGGAGATTTGACATGATTAACTGTGCAATCTTCCTCACCATAAATATGGACTATCTTTCAATGTTTCTGCTTTTTCAATGAAGGTGGATTATTTCTTCACGTGGGGTTTTGCACCTATTGCGTTAGACTTCTCGCTGTGTGCCTTACCTTGTTATTATAAATATCTTTACCAGTTACATTTTAGGATTGCTGATTTATAGAAAAGAAACTGTTTATTTTTATATTTGTTGATCTTATATCTTGTGCCTTGCTAAATGCATGCTAATTTTAGTACTTTTTAAAGAAGGTATCAGGGGTTCTATTTAAATAATTATGATACCTCCAAATAATGACCGTTTATATATATATATATATATATATATATATGCATATTTTATTTTATCATGCTGTCTAAACCTCTCGTATAAAAAGGATGTGATAGGAATTATGGCTTCTCAGTTATGACTTAGAAATTATCAACAGAGACAACGATCTTTATGTATTGATGTCATGCGAGACAGTGGCAGGCGCAGACGGTTTCCTATCCCTCCCCTGCGGGAGGCAGATTCTCACCCCACCTTCCATCAGAGGACGTGGCTCCTCGGGAAACCACGGCTCAGCTCCTGCATTAAAAAAGGGGCAAAGCCCCCCAAACTGCCACAAATTCCCCAAATCCTGGGTTCTCAGAATTGGCTTTTCCTCCACAGCAGAGCCAGCTTTTATGAATTTAGGACATTCTCCATCTATTTGCTCTCTGTAGGTAATGGTAATGTTTTCTATTGAACGTATCCAAGCATTTTCAATTACATATCTTAAAATTTACCCAGGATCTGGGAGTTTTTTGTGTCTGAGATATTTTCAAAAGACCCAGTGCACCGAGCTGCTATTAAGATGTTTTGCACTTAGAGATGAGGAGCGGCCACGTGGCTCGTGGACGGAGTCTGGTCGTCGGTGCTGGGGAAAGTATCTCAGCGACGCTGTTTGCTGATGGGGGACCCGGGTCTGCCACCGAACTTCCTCATCTTCTGCAGCTTCCTTCTTAAGACGGGCTGGTAGTAACTTCTCTGGAAGACTGTCGTGAGGGTGGTCGGGATGATCTATGGAAAGTGCCAGGAAGAGCGTCTCGTCCTCAGTAATTGCCTCAAGTGAGGGAAGGGACGGTCTAAGTGTCACCGCCACTGAAAACCCGGCTATAGGCCTCTCCTCCTCCTACTGACTGGATCAGCACCCCTACTGTTAACCAAGAGTACTTTGGGTTTTTTCCCCTCAGAATTGCAGTAAGTGTCCTGCGTCATCATTTTGCAGTTATTTACCTATCTCTGAACGGTTCTTTGTCCCTCTTCCTCAGCCCGGAACAGGGTGGCCAAGCGCTTAACGAGAGGTGCTTGCAGAAATGAGCGTGTGAAAGAGAGAGCACACAAAGTTCTGCAGTCGTTCTGAGATTTGCAAGAAAACGTGATAATTTGCTGAATTAAATTCAGTGAGTGTCAGGCGCTCGATGACTGTCTGTGGATGGGTGATACGCATGCCCGCCTGAAGACTGTCTAGACGGCAGCCCGTGTGCTCGGCTGGGGATGGAAATTTTGAGCGGACGGGAAGGATGGCTCGCCCTCCCGGCTCCTGCTCTGCACAGCCGCACAGCGGGAGGCCCCAGACTGGGGCTGGACACCCCTCCGGCTTGCGTCTAACAGGAGAGCTTCTCAGCCCGCTCAGGGCATGACACCTGAGCAAGCTCGCCGACCAACCGCCTGCTCCTTCACGGAGATTTGAACTCTGACCTCAGGTTCTGTGCAGCAGAGGTAGCTCCAATCAGGCGAAAAAGTGCTGCTTTTAGTGATTTTTTTTAAATACCCTCAGAGCAGGTTGTATTCGTGTGGAATTTAAAGAAGACGGGTAGATACCGAGGGCCAATCTCCAGGTAATAATTGTCTCAATTTATTTTTCAGAAACCAAAATTGTAGACAAATTTGTCCCCAGTGTCCTCTCTGGAAGCAAAGTCTCCTCAAACCAGTTATGTTTAATGCAGATAAAAAGCTATTACCGCTCCTAAGTCCTCTGAGGTTAACTCACACATCTGAGGTTCCTGTTACTTTGATTTATACCCCCTTGAAATGTATCTGGGTCCTGTAGGCACCTTGTTTCCAAGGTTTATTTCTACGTGTCGGCTTGTTCCTGCAGTTCCAGCAGTGATGGGCAGGACACCCGCTGTGCAGCCGGCCCCGCGCTGGTGCCCTGGGTTCAGGAGACGCAGGTCCGTGGGAGCTCACAGTCTGGGAGGACAGCGACAGGCAGGTGACTATTGTGATTGGCATGTCCTGGGGCGTGGTGGGGACACAGACGCGGTGCAGTTGGGCGTATCTACGGGGACTTCCTGGAGGAAATAACATCAACATTAAGGCATGGAGGACGAACAGGACTAAGGCACGGACAGGAGGAAGAGAACAGTGGAGAAGAAATGTCTCGAAGAAGGCGCCACCGTCAACAGCAACCACGACAGGTGCCCTTCCCGTCAGAAGGTGCTTGGGAGTGACAAAGACGCCACAGGTGTGTGCCACGGGCGCCCAGGCAGCCTGGCGTGTGCAGCTTTGTGTGGGGGACACACCTCAGCCTGGCATCCTGGCCCTGGTGCGCTGAGCTGTGTGGTCCTGGCATCTCGTCCTCATCCCTCCACTCCGCTCAGGGAGGGCCGTGCCCAGGCACCACGGCCGGGACCCCTGCACCTGCGCTCACTGCTGCCCAGACGCCACCTGGAGGAAGCAGGTTCTCGAGCTCATCTGCAGCCAAAGTCGGCATCACGTGTTCTGACTGCTCATCCTTGCAGTCCGTCTGCTGCCCGGGCCTCTGTGTGTCACACTAATTCCTGAGGTTTTAAGAAAAACTCTCAAGCATCCATCGACTCACAGTTCCTTTAAAGGACCTGTAGACCTGCTACAGTAGTGGTGACCGTGCAGGTGGAGGTGCAGGGGTCTGGGATGGGCAGGTGACCCAGCGGAAGACGTGCTGATGCCAGAACCCAGGGGCCCGTCCCTCCTGTGGCCGCAGGGAGCAGCTCTCTAGCCCTTTAGGAGGCAGCTCTGCTGCTCCCTCCAATTTATTTGTCAATCGAGGGTGAAGAGAGAGCTGTTCAGGCCACCAAGGGGACACAGCGGGAACGCCTGGGGGGGACAGGGGCAGGACTGACACGCTTGCATGGCGATCACCTGAGTTCTAAAGTTGCTCTACCTACCCAGTCCCAAGGGAGGTCTTCAGCTCCTGGTAAGGTGGGCCAGAGGCTGGGGCAGGTGTCTCTACCTCCAGAGCGTATGTTTATTGTCAGTCTTACTAACATAAAGGACGAGTGGCATGTAATTTGCAAATGATAATAAACTGTACCATGCTCTTTACTGTAAATTCCACATAGCCAATTGACGTTGTCACTGATTTTTGCTGAAGTCACTTATCTGTAGCCAACCTAAAGTTGCAACTGATGAATGAGTATAGCTCCTACATGAACGTTGGTTGATATTTTTGTTTATAAAAATAAACAAAAATTTATATTTCATGCACAAAATGTACACATTTACACAGCTCACGCATAACATCTGTGTGCAATGCAAACGGTACGAGTAAAGCAAGGAAGACACGTGCCGGCAGGTCACTTACTGGCCAGAGACTCGTGTGAGGCTTTCTGAGTCGGGTAATAGCTGCCGAGGACTGGAGGAATATTTCCTCATTGTTTTGTGCAGTACGAAATGTAGCAACCGTAGACACGACACGCTTGCACATTCACCCTACATGAGGAGCAGTGTCTCCACTGCTTTACCTCCAGATAATCAACAAAGCAGTGCAGGGAGCCCTGGTTTGTGGTGTTTGCCGAGTCCTCGGTGTAAATACTCCCTCCGGCTGAGTTCGAGCTGCAAACTGCCCCGAACGCGGGACCGGGCCGGGGAGGGCAGCGGCAGGACATGACACAACATTGTTGCTGTGCAGGAAAAATAGATGCAAATAAAAGCTCAGGAGCAAAAATAACAGGGAGAGGTAGTGTAGCAAAGCAATTAGGAAGCGCTGAGATTTAAGTACGCATGGCTCTTATTTTAATGTATTTAATTGTATTAAATAAATTTATATGGCATAACTTTAAATGATGCCTATTGTATTAATATTAGTTTCCTAGGGCCACTGTAACAAATTACCACAAACTGGGTGGCTCTAAACAGTGGAAATTCATTCTCTCGCAGTTCCGGACGCCAGAGTCTGAAATCAGGGGCTGGCAGGGCTACGACCCCCGCAGGCACGGGGAGGACCGCGGCCCCGGGAGAGGGAGAAGCACCTGCAGGCAGCTCCGTAGCTTCCAAAAGGTGCTCCTCACATGGGGGTCTACCAGAAGAGTGTGGCGACCCCCAAGGCAGAAGAACGGGGCAGAGGGGACCTTCTCCCCAGCCCGTGTGGGGTGGTCTACGCCTAACTCTTGACCAGCATGAAAGGGAGGCCTGTGGCACTTCACAGGGCTTGTGGGGAGAGACTGTGACACAGTGATGACCCACTGCACACACACGGGGAGCTCGCAGTCCCATGGTGTCCCACAGTGTCCCATGGTGTCCCCACAGCTGGGGGAGGGCCCCAGGGGTTGTGCCCACGGGCAAAGGAATCAGAGACCAGGCGTGGCCGGTGGACCCAGCTCTGGCCTGCTGCTGCAGGACAGGGCATCGCCTTCCTCACGTCTGGGTTTGCTGTCCCCACGCTGGGCTCTGACCTGTGTCACAGGAGCATTGTAGAGGTCCCCCAACTGTCTCCAGCCCTGGGAAGAGCCGGGTTGAACAGGGGAGGAGAGGGGAGTTCCTGGGCATGGCCGGCTGTCTGGGGCTGGGAAAGCCGGTGTGACAGTCACAGCAGGTGGCGGGGGAAGGTCCTGTGCTCCTGCAGAGGCGGGGCCGGCACCCCTCACCTGGGGCAGGGACAACATGGGACTGGGAGGAGCCCACAGGGCATGAGAGCATCTGCCCTCGGCTGCGTGGTCTTGGGGGTCAACTCTTTCCGTGTTCCGTGTGGGAGTCAGCTCTTGTCACGTTAACAAGCTGCCCGCTAGCTTATGGAGCTGCGGTCCTCAGCCCCGGCTGAGTTTGCCCCTCAGGGGATGCACAGAAACATCTGGAGACATTTAGCTGCTCTGACTCGGGGGAGGGCCCCTGGCACCGGCTGGGTAGAGGCTGGGTCTCAGCACAACACCCCGCTGGGCTCTGCACAGCCTCTGTGCAAAGCAGCGTCTGCCAGAGATGCTGAGGTTGAGAAACTCGGTCTCAGAGGAACAGACATTTATTAATAATGTTCTCATGGTGTATGTGTTGCTCGCACCTTCTGCCACTCTGGGCCTGTCTGGGCTGATGGTGCACGTGTGGTTGGTCACCTCGTGGTCTGGCTGGCGGTGGGCGTTCCAGGGTGGCCCTGGCTCGAACCCCAGCTATGCTCCACCTGACTGCCCCTCCAGCTGGTACCCAGGGGCTTTCCCACGGCATCACTGGGATCCCGGGAGCGTGACAAGCACGCACGCTCCCCTAGCCTCTGCCCACATCACGCTTGCCAACGCCCACTGCGTGTGGGAGTCACATGGTTCTTCAGACCCTGAGTGGGGAGCTGAGACCGTCGCAGCAGAGGGTGGGGGGAGCAGGAAACAAAACAGAGCGTGGACGTGACCCACCTGCCACGGCAGGTTCCTTGGCCACGTGAGGGAGAGACCAGCCACTCCCCGTCTGCAAGCCTGGTGTTGGTGATTAAGTGAACACGTGTGTGTTAAAACATGCGAGCTCCCAGCAAGCACCTCGCTTTCAAACACCACGACGGGGCGAGACCCTGGGCCTTCCACCTCCCAGTTCTCTGTTCCTCCCACTAAGGAAAAGCCATTTTCTGAGAAAAATGCTTGTGCTACAGCCGGGTGCTGGCCTGGGGCACCCAGGCTGTGCCCTGTCTGGGCTCCGGCTCAGCTCAGGCGGGGGCGCAAACCTAGAATCGCTGAAGCAGCAACTTGTCAACACAGACGTGCGTTTCTTGTCCATGACTGGCTGGGGTGGAGAGACCGTGAGCCTGTGTGTGGTCCCTCATCATCTGATGGGCACAGTCACCTCTGCACGTAAAGAGCAGAGGAGGTTCTCTTCCGTGTCCCCTGCGTGCGGTGATGACTGACCAGAGTGAAGTCGTCGTTTCAACGTGATTCTTTGGCATTTTCTATTTGTTTGACTGTTTGTTGCTTTTTCCCCCTTGGCGTGTAAGTGTGTGTACAACAAGTTATAAATTTAAAGGAAATGACACCTTTTCACTTCATTGGGTCTTTTCCCAGAAGTCATTGGCTAATTAACATTCCTTTAGCGTCTGCCACATGCAAGCTGCAGGGTGAGGTGCTGAGCGGAGAGGGATGGGGCAGGGACCCTGCACCGGAAGTCACAGCTTGTCATCCCCCATGGGACGTGTGTGCCCACGAATGCCACTTGGCTTAGCACAGCAGCCCAGTTAGCCGTGCTTGAATTTGGAATGAACACCAGACTTTGTTTGCTGAAGACGGTGCACACGCATGCGCCCTCTCTCCGGCTCTCTCTCCATTGCGTAGACTCGTCTCGCTGGACTGAGATCTGCGAGAAGCGGGTTAGCAGAGGCCCAGCGGACCCGTGTGAACAGGGCTTCAGATGCGGAGCCAGTGCGTGCGGACTTCGTGTTCAGGGAAACGGGGCGTTTTGTTTTGTGGAAGGAAGTTGAGTCCATGAAGGGGCGGAGCCTTGTTCCCGGACGGTTTGGCTGGAAACCTGCTGGTGGCAGGAGAATGGTCCAGGGATCCCTCAGGAGCTCCGCTGACTCTGCCCTGTGGGGTGGGGGCCTGAGCCAGGAGCTCGGGGAGTCCCCCTCACGTGCCCTTGGCCAGAGTCCCCCTCACGTGCCCTTGGCCAGAGTGGCTGTGACTACGGGCTGACGGCATAGGCCACGAGGATTGACCTGGGTTTCACCCCAGCCATCCCGGTCCAGGTCACGTGTCCCCTCGGGAATCCACAGGGGCTGTCTCAGCACCAAGGACGAGGCTGTCCTCGCGGCAGGGGCCCTCCTGCTCTGACTCGGGTCCCACCTTCGGTCCTCTTTGAAACAAGGCAAAGTATTAGCATAAACAGGCACAGAGATGGAAGCAAGACCCAGAGCCCAGACTTAGCAATCGAACAAAGTTTTAATCTCAGGTCTGTCCTAAGAGCTGCTATTTTTTCCCATGATTTATCCTTTGATTTCTCAAAGAATTCGCCCACAACAGTGTTAGTGCTACGTAAAAGCCACAGATGCAAAAACACGATCTTTATTACAACGCATAACAATTTCATTTCCTGCAGGATGAGAGAGATTCGAGAGAGAAATTGTGATTGTCCAGTTATTTTTACATTCAGATAAATTGCAAATCAGTCTCCCAGGACAACGTGTCCTGTCTTTAACTCGCTCTCACAGGGAAAAACAAGCCAAATGTGCCTGGGAACACTTGCCTCTCCCTGACAGCAGGACAGCAAGACAGCAAGCAGCCTGGTAGTTTTCCACCGCGCCGGCCTCATCCTCGCGGTGCAAGACGAGCGTCGGGCAGGGAAGCCGGCAGCCCGGGCGGGTGCTGAGGGCTCTGAGTCAGGCGTGGGCGCTGGGACGAGCCTGAGAGCCACAGGGTCCTCCTCGCCCTCGCTGCTCATCTGCCTCCAGCTCAAGCTGCTTGTGGCACTGAAACCGTGTTACTAAAGGGAAACCGAAGCCAGAGATTACGCAACACGCCAGGCACAGCCCCAGCTCCCAGGAGCAGAGCAGGCACCGCCGCCCAGGTGGGCTGGTCCCAGCGCCGAGCGCCCTTCTCCAGCCTTCCCTGAGGGGCGGTGGCAGAGCAGCCCGGCTGCCAGCCTCAGGTCCCCTGTCTGTGTGGCCCCGGGTGGCCCCACGTGGCCCCAGCTCAATCTGTGCCCGACCTCCAGCCCAGGTCTTCGAGTTGGAAACTCGGAATTCTCTCTGGGTGGTCTTCTTCCTCCTGTGCCCTTCCTGCCCAGTCTGCTTAATCACCCTGCTCTGCCAGCTGTCTCCCCATCCCCACTGCCCTGACCCCGGCTCATTGCTGCCAGAGTTTTGCATTTCTGTGTGATGGGGGCGGAGGTGGCTCCCATCTCAGGGGGCTCTTGCGAGGACAGCACGGGTCAGTTCATGAGCAGAGCTGGCACAGAGAAGTTCTCCCGCAGGGCCCAGGGGGAGGGCACAGGCCACGTGTCCACTCCTTCCTGTCCCCCTGGCCACGGTTGGCCTGCATTTCCCAGCCACTCCTGCCATGAGCAGGGCAGGGGACTGAGCCCTGGCCAAGGGGAGAGGTCTGACTCTTTTAGGTCTGACCCTGCACGTCCACTCTTGGGATCTGGTGCTATTCTCTCTTGTCCCCTTTGCCAGCCAGATGAAGAGAAGCCAGTAGAGAACACCAAGGCCCCGGGATGACAGAGTCACCTAAAGGAGCCTGGATCCCTGAGTGTCTCCATGGAGCAGAGCACTCTCCACCCAGCCCCACCCACACCCAGCAGGTGGGCTCAGGAACGGACCCTAAACCTGCACTGTGAGGTGTGATGTCACTCACTGATACTGACAACACTAGTAGCCTCGTTATCTTCATCACAATTTTACAGTTTTAAATGCACATATTTCTTTCTTTCTTTCTTTCTTTTTTTTTTTTTATGAGACAGAGTCTCACTCTGTTGTCCGGGCTAGAGTGAGTGCCATGGCGTCAGCCTAGCTCACAGCAACCTCAAACTCCTGGGCTCAAGCGATCCTCCTGCCTCAGCCTCCCGAGTAGCTGGGACTACAGGCGTGTTCCACCATGCCCAGCTAATTTTTTCTATATATATTTTTAGCTGTCCATATAATTTCTTTCTATTTTTAGTAGAGACGGGGCCTCACTCTTGCTCAGGCTGGTCTCGAACTTCTGAGCTCAAATGATCCACCCGCCTCGGCCTCCCAGAGGGCTAGGATTACAGGCGTGAGCCACCGCACCTGGCCCACATATTTATTTCTTTAATTAGAAAAACCAATGCACTGAAATTAAATACACACATTTTTGTGGAAGGTTGGATTTTTACATTGAAGTGCTCCAAGACAGTTGGCTAGTATATTGCGGGAAAAAGTAATGATCTTACCTCTCAGTAAACACCAAAATTAATTCTAGCTATGTTAGAATTAATGATGAAAATAAGAATTTAAGGTAGCACTTTGCCAAAGATCAATTAACAGACAGATGTTTGTTTGTTTCTGGCTTCTCTCTGTCACGTGCAGCTATCGGCCTTGACTCTTGACTGCACAGCCCTGTCTCGATTACTGCAGCTGTGCGTTACATTTTGAAATAAGGTAGCATAAATACTCCAAATTTGTTCTTTTTCAAAGCTGCACCAGCTGTACTCACACTTTTACATTTCTACATATATTTTGGCTTCAACTTGTGGATTTCAATTAAACTTCCTGGGATTTTGACTGAGATTACTTTCAATTTATAAATCAGTTGGGGGAATTGTCCTCTCAACAATAGTTGCTCATTTTTCTAGGTGTAGCATCATTGCAGATTTTGACATAATTCAGTTTTCTTCAAGTAAATACTCTGTATGATCTGATTCTGTTAAAATTTATTACGACTTGTTTCACGGCCCCGTGTAGGACCTCTCTGGGTGAACATACTACATACACCTGGAAAGAGGGTGTGTTCTGCAGTTGCTGAGTGTACGTTCTGTCAGTGCCACGAGGCCACGTGGTCACCGAGTTGTTCAGAACTTGCACGTCTTCACTGTGTCTTTGTTTTGTCTCGTTCTTTTATCAACTGCTGATAGAGGGTTGTTACAGTTTCCAACTATTTAGTATTATTAGGGAGTTACCTTTTTCCCTTTCATTCTGTCAATTGTTGCTCCATTTATTTTGAAGTTCTATCATTAGATGCACATACATTAAATTTTGATTTGCGTTTCTTACCTTCTTGATGAATTTTTCCAATTTTCACTAGGAAGTGGCTCTCTTATCTCCATGACACCTGCCTCTTTGGTCTCTGCCATGTCTGACGTGAACACAGCCACACCCTTCCTTTTGCTCCTTCTTGCAAGCTGTATCCGTTTCCACCTTCTACTGTCATCTTGCCCGTGTCTTTCCACTTAAAATGTGTCTCTCATAGACAGGATGTAGCTGCATCGCACGCTTTCAGTCCAGCGGGACAAACTTATTTATTATCAGAGTGTTTGATCCATTTACATGTAATGTAATTGCAAGTAAGTTGGGCTCATGGGCACCACACTGCGCTTCGCTTACCACTTGCCTCCCCTGCTCTCTGGTCCTTTGTTCTTCCTTTCCTGGTTTCGTTTGATATAGTCAAGTTTTTGTCTTTTTTTGTATTCCATCCTATACTCTCAATTTGCTTTTTGCCTGTACCTGTTCTGTTTTTCTCTTAGCGCATGCTCAGGAGAGTGCACCACTCACCTTAGTTCATTGCGGTCCGTCTGGAGTAAACAGCTGCCTTTGACACACGGTGCAGGAGCCTTCCGGTCACCCCGGCTGCTGCTGTCCTCTTGCTGTTACACATTCTTCTATATATGGTATAAACATCAAAATAGGTCATTATTTTTGCTTTAAATGTACATTTCCTTAAAGAACCTATGAAAAGAAAGAAAACTGTTTTCTACCCATGCAGTTGCATTTGGACGTCACCCCGTAGTGCTGTTTCCCCCTTTGTCTGGCGTTGGGTATGTCTGATTTCTGCCTGCTCTGTCTGCACGTCCCGGCGCCTTCAGGCGGTTGTCTTCCTAATTATCCAGATACTTGTCTGCACAGCTGACCTGCAGCGTGTGCTTCCACTGCAGGGAAGATTAGTCCAGTATAAGCTTCTTTACCCTCAGCAGGAGTCAGAAGTCATATAATCCACGTCTACTCTAGTATGAATCGCCTTTAAATGTCTGCGTGCATTTGTGTGGGCATTTTAATTGCCACGTGTGTGGACGTTTCTGCTTCTCAATGGCACCTGAGCTGCCTGAACAATTTAGCCACATCCCTTTTTCTAAGGGCTTTATGAAAACACAATTCACATAACGAAAAAAAAAACATCACTGTCAAGTGTACAGTCTAGTGGATTTTGGTGTATTTGCAGAGCTGTGTCACCATCCACTGTGTAACTTTAGAGCATTTTCCCCACTGCAGAGAGAAAGCTCGTACCGGGTGGCAGTCACCCTCCGTCCTTACCTGGAAAGCCAGCCCCTGGCACTCAGACGTTCTGTCTGCACAGGTTTGCATGCCCTGGACATTTCATACAAACAGAACCAAACCTTCTGTGACCGGCTTCTGCCACTTAGTACAGTACAATGTGTTCGAGATTTATGCACATTGTATCAAGTTTCAGCAGTTCATTCATTTTTATGGCCAGATGATACTCGATGTTACCAATCCCTGCAGCACTAGCGGACCCACTCGCGCCACCTGCCGTAGCAGCGTCCTGCCCTCCAGCCGGAGAGTGTGACAGACCTGCCACTTGGGTTCTAGCCGTCCGAACCCCGGATCTCTCTCCGACTTAGTCACAGTGACGGTGGAGATCGAGGGGCGTGTTCAGCAGGACCCTCCTTCCCAGCGTGGAGTAGTTATTGTTTGACTGAGAGGTGGCTTTGGGGGTTTGTGTTTCATTATTTGCTGTGATTGTTTATATGATGGAAACGTTTTTTACTGAAGTTATTTTAGGGGACTTGACTATAAAAAGAAAAGATTATAAGGACATTAAGAAGTATCCCATTTAATAGCGTTAATATAATTTAAAAATTCTGTTCATGCTCATACGGCTCCCTGAAGGATGAGGGGAGTAAAGGAATTTATGGGATTAGACACGGTAAATTTATTCTGCAGAACATCGCCGGTCTTCTTCTGTCGGAAAAATCAAAGCTGAGGTCGTATCGACTTGCCCGGGGCTGGGGTGGTGAGTGTCCTCTATCAAAGTGTGTGTCACTAAACCAAGATAATTTGGTGCTGATCAACACAATCTAGAAAGGAAAAGATATTGATTCGTAGAACTGCCAATATTTTCTCCCTAAAAAGGAAGAGGAGTTGAGCTAATTATAAATAAATCCTCACACTTCTCAGAGACGCCCAGGAAGGCTGCGTCCTCGGACCCTGGTGTGGCACTAGTGTGGGACGAACCATGTTTCTGCTGGGCAGAGGCGGCATGAGACCAGGCTACGCACAGCGCCACGGTAGGGGTGCCGAGAGCCGCCAGTGCTCCCCCGGGGTGACTTCGGAGCTCACTGCTTGCCAGGGTCAGAACATGGTAACCAGAGCGGGCAGACACAAGCAGGGACGAGGAATGTGGGGACGGGTTTGTCCCCCCGCAGTTCCCGGCCAGGCCCTGGGTAAATCCAAAGCTGCATGAAGAAGGCTTCTCGGGGTGGCAGGCCCGGCACCACCTGCCCAGCTGGGAATAAGCAAACAAGCTCCGTCCCTTGAAGGTGAGCTGGTTTTCTAGGGCTGCTGCCACCAAGTGCCACAAACCAGATGGCTGAGAACAACAAAAGCTGACGGCCTCACAGTTCCGCAGGCGAGAAATGGGGAATCCCGGTGCCCGTGGGGCCGGGCTCCCGCTGGAACCTGCAGAGGGAGGGTACTCCTGGCCTCCCTAGTCTCTGAGGGTTTGCGGCGATGCTTGGCACTGCTCCGCATAGACGCATCACTCCGATCCCGCATCTTTGCTTGGTGGTCTTTGCTCTGTGCGTGTCTGTCCTGCGTCCCAGTTTCAGCTCTTCGTAAAGACAGCGGTTGTCTTGGGTGAGGGCCCACCCTGATGACTGCATTTTAACTTGGTTCCCTGTATAAAAGGCCCTATTTCCAAATAAGCTGACATTCCGCAGTTGGGACTTGAACACATTGTTTTTGGGAGACAAAGTTTAGCCGGTAACAGTAGGGTTTCATAGGGCATGCAGAGCTCGGCTGCTTTTCACATTTGGAGTCATGGCTTAAGTCAAACGACAGGAAGTCCCCTTCACAGGACCTAAGAGGTTCCCGTGTCCCAGGACACATTCCTGCCCGGGGAGACGCGGAGCCGGCAGTTCGCTCCTGTGCGCACCTGGCCGTGGCCCAAGGCCTGCTTTCCTCCCCGTCTGCCTATTCATCTAAGTTACTTCCCTCTACTTTCTGTGGCTTTATCTTACTCGTTTTCTAATTTTTTGAGTAGGACACTTCAGTCATTAATTTTATCATTTTTTCCTCATCAAACACAGTCACTCTGAATGTATAAATCTTCTTTCAAGCACGGCTTTCGCGGCACGCACAGGTGTTGATAAGTAGCGTTTTCATTAATTTTTGGTTTCAAATCTGTTCTCTTTTCCATTCGCTTATCTCCTCTTTCCCACAAATCATTTAGAAATGAATTTTCATCGAGTTACAGTCAGAGAAATGATCTGTGCGATATTGATTTTCTAACTAGTTCTGAGACGTCTCTGTGACTCGGAATGTGCTCGAGTTCTGCGACTGCCCGTGTGTTCTTGAGAAAAGGATATTCTATTTAACCGCGGTGGGCGCACAGGCTTGTGCCGCGTACATGGCACTTCGGCCTGTGACGGGCTGCACCTGCAGCGGTGGCCCCGCAAGATTAGAAAGCCGTATTTTTACTGTACCGTTTCTATGCGAGGATACGTTTGGGTGGACAGATACTCACCGTTGCGTGACGGTTGCCTGCAGTGTGCAGTGCAGCGGGGGCGGTGCGGGGTGCAGCCCGGGAGCCATAGGCTAGGCCACGGGGCCGAGGTGTGTAGCCGGTGACGCTTTCTGGGTCTGTGTAACTCTGCGCTGTTCGCACACGGACAAAATCGCCTAGTGACGCGCGTCTCAGAATGCGTCCCCGCCATTGGGCGATGCGTGACTGAAGTTCTGTTTGTAATGTGTGTGTCTGTCCAGGCACGTGCGTCGTGCGCTTCGAATCCTCCCTGTCAGGCTTGGCAACCTTTTCCCGTAAAGGGTGAGACAGGACGCTAAGTTTGCGCTGCAGGCCACATGCTCTCTGTTAAGACAGCTCTGCTCTTCCACGGCAGCTTGACGGCAGCCACGGGCAGTGAAGGGATAGGCAAGCCAGTGCGTCTGTGTCCCAGTAAGGCTTTGTTTACAAAACCAGGCAGGAGCTGGTCCCTGTTCCCCGCCCATGTGAGTTTTCAGTCAACTTGGTCCGTTGGTCACTTACTGTGCATTAAGACCCACCACGGTGCGTATGTGTGTGCATACTCATGTGTTCCAGAATTTTCTTATAACTTCATGTAGATCTGCTCTATTTCAAGAATGTATCAGTAAGTGCAGCCTATTCGTTATGGCTATTTTAGCCTCATGAATTAGTCTTTCCATCGTTCTATACTAGCCCTTCGTATTCCTAATAATGCTTTTGCCTTAGGTTTTGTCTTATGTGATATCAACATATTTGCACCAGCGTGTTCTGAGCTTTATTCCCTACTTTTGGCCTCGTATGAATGACCTCTCTCCCTACGCTGCCAACTTTTTCCTGTCGCTATGTCCCAGGTGACTTGCAGATACTTGATAACAGCACAAGTGCATGCCTATTCTGGGGTGTTTTTTGTTGTATTTTGTTTTGAATGAATTTAGATTATTGAAATATTAAATTCACTTTTGTCTTTCTATTGTATGCCTTCTGTTTGGCTTTTTTTGTTTATTTTTTTCATTTTCTTTTCCCTTATTTTTTTATTGTATTGTCTTATTTTCCTATTTTTTGTTTATGATTTGAAAGTTGTATTTTTTATTTTTTAGTAGTGTTCCTTAATTTCTTGTCATTTTAGGGCTTAGCGAAATCCAGCATTTGGTAGCATGTCTCCCTCCTCGAGTAAGCACGTGAGTGTCAGACAGCCGTCACTTCTGTCCCCTCCTGTCTCGAGTGACATCAGTACTGAGTACGTTCATCACACTTGGTGTGTCTGTGTTCACTACGTTTTACAAGGACCCTGAGACCGACTCAGCTAAGGACCAATGTCTTTAATAAGCCATTTTCGCAAGTTGATTGAGCAGTCTCCTGCCGTTGGGTAGTGTCACCGTGTCACTGGCGGCTTCCACCACTCTGAGATCGGCTCTCTCCTTCCGAGTTCTTTCGGGAGACATCGGCACTCACAATCTGACTCTTTACCTTCCTCATCCTCCTTAGGTCACACACTGTAGAGGTCACGTGTCCTGGATTCATTTGGTGGCAGTGGCCAGAGACTCTCCGGTCCTTCCAATGGGGGTGCAGTGGGCAAAGTGGACACGGTGGACCATGGTCCCCAGGCAGGGCCTTTCGAGGCCCAGGCGTCCTCCTTCTGGATGGACAGTGCAGGGGACCGAATGTTTGTGTCCCTGGAATTCGGATGTTGAAATTGTGCCCCCTAGGGTGACGGTGTTAGGAGAGGGACCGTGCGAGGTGCCACAATGACACCTGACCTCAGGCTTCCGGCCTCCAGAACTCCGTCACTGTGAGGAATACGTCTCGGCTGTTTGTGAGACACCCATGTTTGGAGCTTTGCTAGAGCAGCCCCGACACACTAGCACAGGCGATGGCGGCTGCGCTCGGACACAGCACGGCAGTTGGGCCACGAGACTGTCACCAGGCAAGCAGGAGGCTCCCGCAGAGCCCGGCACCCTGACCCTCGTGAAAATGGGGGCTCTCGTGCCCCCCGTTCACCACACCTGCCTACCTGCCTTTCGGGAGTCTATTCTGCATTTGCCCACTCGGCAGGGTTGGGGACTTCCTGCTGCCCCCCCTACGGTGGCTGTCACTCACCACTGGCAGACGAGGCCACACCAGCCAGAGGACAGTCACCAGGCTGTCCTCACAGCCCCTGCAGTCTGGGGTGAGCCAGGCTATACTCCCCTTTCCTCTCCCCCAGGCAGCACGATCACCCGCTAAACTTCAGCAAATGGTCTCCCCGGCTCCCCCCAGGGCCCCAGTGGGTCACCCCAGGGACTCCATTCCCTCCCCTTCTGGGCTCAGCCCACGGGAGCACTGGGAAGCACAGCCGTGGGTCCCCTGTGGCCAGACACCCACGTAGTGGCCAGGCAAGCTGACCGGTCAACAGAGTCCTCTGGGGTCTGGGGTGGTGGGAGAAGCCGGCTGTGAGGACAGACACACAACCGTGGTTCCAAGCCAGCTGTGTCACCTTCGTCAAGTGACTCAACTCCTCAGGCCTCTGGTGACTCATCTAGGTGATGGGACTTACCAAGCCAACCCTAGAGGATGTTGGCTTTTAAACAGAGGCGACTCCCCCAACAGGAACAGGGGGCTCAGGCAGCACCTCCCCCTCCCACTTGTCCCCACGGGGTGCAGCTGGGCGCTGCAGCAGAGGTGGCTCTGGCTCCTCGGCTGTGCAGCTCTAGGACTGATGACACAGCACAACACTCCTCCCATCCTGCAGGACAGTCGTGGGATCCGAATGTCCTCCCCGGGTGGCTTCCCGCAGTCCTCACGGGCTGGCATGACGTGAAGGCCCCTGGTGCTCCACCCGCACTTGGCTGACACCTTCCTTTGCCTCCAAGTTTGCAGAAGGCATCGGAGATGTGAGCCCCCAGCAGCGGGTGGGAGGAGAAAGGCCTGTTTGCTTTCAGGCCGGGCAGCCCCACATCCCGCTCCCGTAATCAGATGTGACGGCAGCTGTGATGTGACATTCCCCATCTGAACCCGCAGCAGAGCCGTCGAGCCGGATCTTTGATGTCGGGATGAAACGCTCTGCAGAGAAGCAAATTAAGGACGGTGTGTGAGTCTTCACAGGGTTGTCGTTTCCTTGGCAATTTCAGCCTCCTGGGTTCCAGAGGGGACTTCAGCAGCCGGGGAACCTTGGGCAATGGGGTGTTCTTCCTGCAGGTGCCCCCCACCCCGCCAGGCTCCATCTCTCTCCTCGGTGGGGTTAGGGAAGGGCCATTCTGCCTCGGCCGGGCATCCTCCTGCACCGTCACCTGCATCCCACTATGATGACCTCCGTTTCTGCCCCCCTCCCCAGCCAGCGAAACTCCCCTTCCTGCCAAGCTCCGCCAGGGGTCTAGAGCAGGCGTTCTGTGGACCCCACAGCTGAGGGCATGCAGCACTCTGAGAAGCTGGCCCCGATTCTTCCCTGCCCCCACCTGTATCCAGGCCACCTGCCACTCACTTTGCCACACCCCCCGCCATGGGCAGAACCAACCCCACCCAGGACTCACCCATGTGATCTGCTTTGCCCAGTGGGCTTTTCACAGCTGTCACCCCAGATCTTAAGGAGCGCTTCCAGTGCACCTGCCTGCGCTGGCCCCTCCGTCTGTGTGGTGGGAAGCAGCCCCTGGGCTGGGCGGGGCCCAGGGAGGGAGCAGAGCCACCCCAGAAAGCCACGCCAAGGTCAGCCGGCCTCTGACTTGTGGGGAGTCGCCTTTGTGTGTTGTGTCCGACTGCTGGGTTTGGGGACGGGGACTCCGTTACGGGACTTAAATGAGCTGTCCACATGGTAGGGGACAGACCCGACGTGGCATTTTTCCGGTTCCGAGTGCCGTCTTTTTCACGTTCTCACCTTCACTCGGGGAAATGCAACCTTGCGTAAACGTCAGACTCCTACGTGGGGAGGGCAGGGAACTGGGAAGGAGGGCAGCGTGTAGCAGCCGTAATATCCACCCCTCTGGCTCTCTCGGGGGATCCATACCCTGGCTCCTCTTCCCCCGGGGGTGTCCGAGTTCAAGAGGCAGGAGAGCGCTCTGGGGAGGGCGGGTCAGGGACGGGCACTCTGGAGAATGAAGGCCACGGGGCCACTGGGAGCTTAGAAGTGGGTGTGGAGCAGTGACAGAGAGCACGTGGTGTGCCGGGAAAACCGCCTTGGAAACGTCTTTGCAGCGTGTCCTGCGGCTGAGCAGACCCCCCCAGCAGCACGCGCACCCACCTGGCACTTGGAGCTGGCACTCTGAGCAGCTCCCTTCACAGCTGCAAATCTGCAGCCACTCAGACCCTCACTGGCCGTAGAGTGGACAAGTACGGTGTGACACAGTCATAGAGTGGAATGCCATGTGCCACAGAGAGGACACACAACCTACAGCCGTGTGCAAGATGTGGCAACGCAGAGTAATGCGAGTCTCCCACGTTACTCTGTGTAAAGTCGGCCACTGTTACAGCGCACACCGAACGGTCACTCCTGCACAAAGACCAAAGACAGAAAATACGCAGAATTACAAGTCGGGGAGCGGACGGACAACCCTGTGTGGACAGCGGCTGGAAGGCACCCAGGGTGCACTGCAGTGCGGGTGGTATGCGGCCTTTTGGCCTGGATGTTGCTCCCATGGGGGGCTCTGGGTGAGGCCCCCCAGGATGTGCTGTGCTTTCTGTGCATATGCTGTACCCCCCAACTTGAAGTGAAGGAAAGAAGGGCCAGGTTGGCAGGCGGAGAGCTGGGGTTCAAAACCCACCACTACTGTGCCTTGTCTCCCTGCAAGCTCGAGCCAGCGAGTTTCTCAGTCTGAAAAGCTGGACGAATGCCGCGGAGGCTCCTCTGAAGGATTAAATGGCCGGATCCCATAGAGCCGTCTGCGTGAGGTGCGCAGTGCCTGCTGGCGAGTGTGCGTTGCGGTTACTGTCGCTGTTGCCTTTGTTGTTTACAGAATCACTTCTAGAAAGCACACCCTCCCATCCAGCATGTGGACACGGGCCAGGACGCTGAACACCTGAAGCCGTCACAGAACCGAGATGGCCCAGATGGCATCGCTGTGGACTTGCAGCCCCGGTGCTGCGGGGACAGCAGTGCCAGCCCTGGGAGGCTGGTGTGACGCAGGCTGACACCTCCCCTGGTGACCGCCGCGCTAGGCCACTCAGTCCTGACGTCTCCCCCTGACTGAGCGGCCCCTGGGAGAACCGTAACAATAGGAGTTTCCAAATCATAAAACATCTCTTTCTTGTAGTTGCTTAATCTCAGAACAGGCTGAGCCTGGCCCTGCGAGGAAGGCGTCTTTACAGGCTGAGTTATACGGCGTGGACACGCACGGGGACCGTGCGGCAGTTCTGCGATACGTCAAGGTGTCCTCGGTGGCAGGGCCACGCAGTGACTGAGCAGGCCAGCGGAGGCGGACGGGCCCCTCAGGGAACGGACGCATCGATCACAGCCCTTGGGCTCCAAGAGGCCGGGGAGGCCGGGCCCATAAATTAGCCATAAAGACCAAAGCAAGTGCTCAACTTTTAATTTAATCTTGTATTTATCTGTCTTTATGGAGTAACACGGTGCCTTCTCACAGATATGGTTATTTCTGCCATAACGTTTCAAGTGCAGGGTAAAATGTGGGCGGCTGGAGCCAGCACGCCGCAGGGGAGGTGGGAGCCAGCGACAGCCGCAGCCCTCAGAGTCGCCCCAGCCCCGTAGCTGCGAAGGCCCAGCTGTTGCACAAAGTCACTTTCTGCTCCATCGTCCTGAGATCCAGGTGGGAGCGGAGGAGGTGCCCCTGGGTGTGGTCCGTGTGCGGGCACCTTGTGTGCTCTGGTTTGATTGTTTTAACCAGTTTCTGAGTTAAGGACAGTGAGTCCAGGTTTTGTTGCTATAGGCTATTTGTTTTTTAGTAAGGAAAGAGTTCATTTAAAGAAATAAACAAATAAGAGTTCACAATCCAGGAGAATGTCTCTTAAACATTATTTTGCAACTATTGACACCGCCGGTTCTTGGGTCCTGCTGCGAGAGACACCTCGGAGCTCCCACTTCGTCTTCAGTGCACGGAGACGTTTCCTAAGTTCTGAGACCGACGTCGTCTGCTCCGCGGGGGCTTCCCGGCCCATTGACTGTGTCCAGTGCTCCCCCTTTGCATCCCAGCGACGTGTGGCCGTCGCCCGCTGACATCGTGGGCACTCCTCCCCAGTGCCCCCCGCCCCAGGCTGCCAAGGCTGCTCCTGTCCCCTTGCCCTGGTTCAGTCTGTGGAGTCTCTGTGCTTCTGGCCCCGCAAGCGTCGGCTCTGAAGACCCCTCCAGCTGCACCCTCCAGCTCACCAGCCGCCTTGTGCAACCGCAAGGCCTGCAGAGCCCACCTCCTGCTGTCTGGGCTCTGAGCTCCCCTCTCCCCAGCCCCGCGGCCACTGCTCTGGCTCACTTTGTGACTGGGGCATTGCTAGCTCTGGGACTCCCTGGCCCCGGCATGGCCTCCGGAAGGCCAGAGAGGTCTGATCTCACAGGTCTCCCAACAGCCACTGCCCGTGAAATCAGGACCTGTCCCTGCCCCGCCCCCCTCCCCAGCCTCCAGGTCCACCTCGCCCTCACCTGCCGACCCACATCCTGTTGGACCAGCTCCAACCCCCAGCTTGCCCTACAATTCAGACCTGCATTGTGCCACCCTTGCCGCCCTGATGGCTAAGCGGAGATTACTAATTACACCTAATTATGTGTCCGGACCTAACTCAGCCCTGCCTGACCCTGCTGGTTGGAGGTTTCCCTCCTCCCTATTCCGTGTGTGTGTGTGTGTGTGTGTGTGTGTGTGTGTGTGTGTGACTGTTTTCACAGCCGTCCCTGAGGTGGAGAGCAGGGGACGTGCTCACCTGACTCTGTCTTCTGACACCCAGCCCGGCCCTGCTCTAGTGGACGGATAAATGCAGCAAGTTTTGTTTTCCTTCCATGGTTTGTTAATTTTACCTTTCCTGGGAGACTCTTAGGAAACAATCACACGCTTCCACGAGCATCCTGTCCCCCCGAATGAAGGAGGGTGTGAACTAGGGACCCACGGCCTCGTCTGTTGCAACTTTGACACTTCCCCATTCACGGCACCTCACAGACGGCCAGGAATTGGGCTGCGCCTCGATGCTTCATCCCTTCAGCCTTTGGAACCAAGACTGGCCCACAGTGTGCCTGGAATTACTGAAGAACGGATAAGTCAATGGATGAGTAGCTAAATGAAAGAAGTCATTTTAAAGCTGGGGTTCTTGGAGGAAGGGAGAGGGCTTACAAAGTAAAGCAAATGGAACTACATTTGCACAGCGCAGAAGGAAATGCTTCCATCAAATGTCAAGAGAAATCATGGCGAGTTGGGTGGTGAACACGGAGTCCTCGGTGAACCAACGCAGATGACGCGCCCGGGTGGTTCAGGAATGGAGCACTAATTAAGGAGTCACTAAAAACAAAGCCAGAGACAAACTCGGATTAGCATCTCAGAACATGCTGTCCCACACAGCTGCGGTTGTCACGCCACTCTCTGAAGAGGGAAAGATTCACACATATCGACAAGGAGCCTAATTCCCAGAGCACAGGTTCATCCTGGTCAGAAACTAAAGCCTGTGAGGTGAAGCATCTTACCTTAGACAGGACGGGGTGGTGGGCTTGAACTTGACACCCGGGTCTCCAGACATCCAGTTTCCAGCACGATCTTATACATCAGGGGTTCCCAAGTAGCCGTCAGCAGCCCACAGGGCTGGAATATTCCGGGAGAGCTCTGTGAGCACCCAGGTCTCAGCCCAGACTCTGGGTCGGATCTGCCGTCAGGCCAGACCCACCTGCACCGAACTCCACCTTCCCTCCTCCATCCTTTCTGCTTATCTCTTCTGTCCATCTATTGATGTCATCTCTCCATTCCTGTCACCTGTCCACATAAAGTATGCACCCACCGCATATCTGTTTATACGTGTCCACCTTTTCATTGGTCTCTCCATTTTAAAGGAACAATGATTTTTATTACTTATAAAAATGGCACAAGCTTATTGCTATAATATCAGAGTCGACTGACTCAGTGCTGACAAAGGAAGAAGGAAGGATTTCACAATCCTCAGAACCCAGAAATACCCATAGCTAATATTTAGAGAAGGTTGTCCCAGACTTACCTCCACCGATTCGTACAAATTGAAGGATACCTCGACAGACTGGCAGATAAATGTGGAAGCCACATAAAATGGGCTCGTAAAATGAAAATGGGCTCCAGCCTATCTAGTTTTTAATAAAATAGTTCAAAATAGTTTTACTTGGAGAAGCAATTCAGAGCAGGGCCGGAGAGACCTGGGCTGAGACTCTCGTGCTCAGACCTGGATGTTGCTGCTGTTAGTAGCTGTGTAGCCCCAGACGAGCAAATTAAGCTAACCAAGCCTCAGTTTCCCACCCTGAAAAGTGGGGATAATAAGAGCTGTGTAGTCCTCATAGTCCTGGGGAGTAAAATAATTAACACACAGAGGATGCTTCGAACAGTGCTGAGCACATGGTGAGCAGTATACGTACTAGGTATTAACTAAAGGGAGGGCAGTTAATGGAATTAATGAGTTTCAAATAAAGATTTCTTCCTAAGAGTTACTAGTTTCAAAAATGTGTACATGTTTAGTATAAGATGATTATGAAATGCATCAAGATGTTGGTGTTATTGTGTATTTTATGACAACTCTATGGAGATGTAATTGGCATACCATAAAATCATTCATTGAAAGCCTACAGTTCAGTGGTTTTGTACATCCACACAGTAGGGCAGCCATCACCACGGTATAACGCTAGAATATTCTCATCGGCTTACAGAGGAACCCCACACCCACTAACTCTACCTTTCCTCCAACCCCCAGCCCTTGGCGAGCACAGACCTACCTTCTGTCTCTATAGATTTGCCTGTCACGGACATTTCCGCCTGAATAAAACCAATCAAATATGTGGTTTTCTGCACCGGGCTCCCTCCACCTACCATGACATGTTCAAGGTTCACACATGCGGCCTGTGTCGGTTTCATTCCTTGCTATGTCCAAATAATACTCCATTGTGTGAAAACACTTCATCTTGTTTATCCGCTCACCAGTTGTCAGGCATTTGGGTCATTTCCACTTTTTGGTTATTGTGAATAATGCTGCTGTGAACATTTGTGTACAAGTTTCTGTGTGAACATGTGTTATCACTGCTCTTGGAGGGGAACTGCAGAATCACATAAGGCCATATTTACATTCTGAGGAACAGCCAAACTTTTTTGCCGCAGTTGCACCATTTTGCATTCTTACCTGCAACGCATGAGAGTTCCAATTTCTCCACATTCTCATTTGTTATTTTTTGTCTCTTTGGATAATCTCACTTTGGTTTTGATTTGCATTTCCCTAATGTCTAACTATGTTGAGCATCTTTCCTTGTACTTACTGATTATTTTTATATCTTCTTTGGAGAAGGACTATTCAAATTTTTTGCCCAGTTTTGAATAGACCTATCTTTTTCATTATTGAGTTGTAAAAGTTCTTTATATATTCTGGATAAAAGTCTTTTCTCAGATACATGATTTGCAAATATTTTATCCTATTTTGTGGGTCCTTTTGCTTTCTTTATGGCATCATTTGAAGCATAAAAATTTTAATTTTGATAAAGTCCAGTTTATGTATTTTTTGGTTGCTTGTGATTTTGGTGTCATATCCAATAAACTACTGCCTAAGCCAACGTCACAAAGACTTATTCCTAAGTCATCTTCTAAGAATTTTACAGTTTTAGGTCTTACGTTTATATCCATGATCCATTTCAGTTAATTTTTGTACATGGTATGAATTTGGAGTTCAACTTCCTTTTTTGGCATATCCATTTGGCCCAGAAAGATTTGTTGAAAGATTATTCTTTCCCTGTCGAATTGTCTTGGCATCATTGTTGAAAAAAAATCATCATGTATTTTTACATATTCGTTTAAAATGTACATAGCAGTAATTGACTCTCCCATGAGCATGAAGAATTAGCACAATCATACTTTGCCCTATTTCTACCCTGCTACAAGTTGTATTTTGTTTGTATTGATGCCATACCACCTGCTTGGAATCTACCCAGTGCTCAGCTCCCACAGTTATTTAAATTTAGTTTAATCTTTAATAGTTTCCGTGTCCAGCCTCAATTCTTGGACGTTGGCATCTTCAATTGTGTTTATTTAGGTTTGCCTATTTGTGACATGGATTTTTCCCCCCAAGAAGGACTTTTGGGTACTATGGTCTCTGGATTTTGCAGATTAGAATGGCTGTATCTTATCTTTATATTGGATGGACAATTTGCCTTCCTTCCTTCTCATAGACATTGCCCTGCTGTGTTTGGGGTGTTTTCTCTTTGGCGTTTTGTGAGGGAATCTGAGGCAACCTCGATGCCATGCCCCACCGCCCTTGCAGATCTTCCGTGACTTTCTTGCATATTCACACCTTCTTCGGAGCATGTGCAGTGTGGATTCTTTTCCTAGTATTTCCCTCTTGAACTATGACAGCCGTTTGATCTCAGATGCAAGTATTCCATTCCTTCAGGAAAGCTTCCTTTTGTTATGTGTCTGCATATTATTTTTTGTTTAGTGCTTCAAAAGCACCAATTGTGTATTGTGTTTCCTTTGTCTTTGTCCGTGTTACATAACTTCTGACTGAGTGCAGTCAGTTCCCACCCCCACCCCCAACGTTACCGCTTCTGATATAGCTTTTATTTCTGGAAGGTTTTCATTTTTGTTTTCCACTGTTTCCTCTTACTGTCTCATAATCTCTCTTTTAAATAGTTTTATTCTATTTCAGGAATTGTTGTAAAGATAGATCAGGTTATCCCTGATGTCTTTGACATGAAAAGACTTTTATCGAGTTATAGAATCTCATGATTCCTCCAGGGGTGAATTATCCCAGAGGGAGCCCCTCGGTCTGTCTTCTGCTTATGTTTGTTTCTACCCCCACCCCGCCTGCAAAACTCACGGTCAAGGACAGAAAAAGACCTTTATGAAGATGTCCAGTGTCCACTCTGCCCAGCGCTGCGGTGCTCTCTGGCCCTGGGCTCTGAGGCAGCCCAGGAGGGGTGCAGGAGCCGGCCCAGCTGGGGGCGCGGAGGGGGCCTAACGGAAAGGCCGCCGGGGTGGGGGTGTGTGTGGGCTTGCGGCAAGCAGAGGGGTCCCCTCACAGCCCTCGAGCACCCCTTCAGTCGTCTGTGTCTCCCGTGATTCGAGGCTTAGTCTAGTAAATGCTATTTTTATTTTACGAAATCATGTTTCTGTCCGGTTTTTGTACTGTTTCTACTTTGAAGTCCCTCTTAACTGGCAATATCTTTACCGACCATATCCCTCTTCACTGACAAGACCTGGCCTTTCGAAGGCAGCAGGGATCAGAGAAGAGGAAATATTCCTGTGAACGCGACCCTTCTCGCGAGGCCATGCGGCGTCTCCCTGCGGAGCTGGCTGAGCCCAGGACGGAGAGGTGCAGCCAGGCGCTCCGACCTTCTCCTCCGTCCCGGTGCAACTGCGCTAACGGATGCTGGTTGCTGGGCCCGCGTGGAGGAGAGCAGACTTGCTACCCTGGACACCTGACAAGAAGGGTTACCTGAGAAGGAAATAATTTTCTTGTTTTTGTAAGGCATTAAATTTTGGAGGTCTATTTCTTCTCTCTTCCTAGTCACCCTAATATTATAGAAATTGGTATATTGAAGTGTGATGCTACAGCATCAAAAATCTAAAATATGTAGCCTTGGCTCAGCCCTGGGTAACAAGCACCGGAAACACACAGAGCCCAGGCTCTGCAGCCAGGCGGGTCCAGCTGCAGCCGCGGAGCGCGGGCCCAAAGCCTGAGCACCTGTAGCATCCCGGGAAGAGCCAGAGTGTGAGTGTGTGTTGTTTGTGCCCTGTCACACCAAGGCTGTGCACAAAAGAGACAAGCTCAGGCCATAATTAAATGGTCTGCAAATAAAAACTAAGGGAGTTAGAGAAAATCCAAAAATTTGGGTTGGAAAAGCACTTCTGGATCCCAAACAGCAGGAAATAAGACAGAAAAGGCATTGAGCTTCAAATTTCCATTAAGGCTTCTCAATTAAACAAAGGAAGTTAACCAGGCAGTAAAGAACAGATTAAGGAAACTATTTACCAAACCCTCTTTTTCTCCCCTTCCAGTGGCCTCAGGGAAGCTGCCATTAAATGACAGAGAGAGAGAAAGGTGTGGAAACAGAGAAACCAAGAAATAATGTAGATTTACAAACTATGTCTAGCAAAAAAATAACAACTTTTGGTGCAGTTCCTGGCACATGGAAATGATTTTTCTCAATTCCACTAAGCCCACTAAGTTTTATTGCTGAAACAGCCACACACCTCGGCTACGGGAGGCTTCTGCCGTGTGAGCATTAACATGACCTCGGAGCGCCAGATGCAGCAGTAGGAGGTGGCGGGACGGCTGTGCAGTCCCCAGGGGGTCATGTGTGCTGGGCCAGCTCAGTGTGGCCACACGTAGCGATGGACAACACGGCACCTTGCAGAGGGCGAGGGCAGGGCATGGGGAACAGGGGACAGGGGACTGCCTCCCAGAAAGCACCGGATGGGCGACTCCCCACCTTGGGCAGGGAGCTTGGCCCAACCCCCCAGCCGACGCTTGTCACCAAGGCCAGTGCCTACTTGCACGGGTGACCTTGCCCGGCCCGTTGCTTCATGTCAGGTGTATGTGGAGCTGGGGAGGCAGATCACGTGTCTTTCCACTTTCTAGGTCACTTGGCCTGAAGGGGGGAACCAGGCGTCTTCTAGAACTCTAGATGTCGAGCTGGAGGCAGGAGCTAGATGGGACATCAGCTGTCTCCCTTGGCGGGGTGACCGAGTGTGTTCTGTGTGTAACAGATGAAAGTGACAAGTGGATACGTGGTGACCAGAAAGTCAAAGCAGGACAACGAGGTTCACCACAATCCATTTGCTCCTCTTCCTGCACACGGTGCCCTGTGTTTCCCGATCCCCCTGCAGGGAGGAGCCGCCGCGTGCCTGGCTCACAGCCATGGGAATCGCTCTGCCTGGGACACCCCCCCCCCCCGTGTGCTCGCCTCCCTCCCCCTTCCTGGCTGGGGGGGATCTCGTGCTGCGTCTGGGGAGCAGCCTGTAGCCAGAACTCCCTCATGGAGCGGCCCCGTGGGGGCGTCCACGGGTCCCGAACTGTCAGTGATTGTAGAAACCTCTTTCGTCTCTCAGCTGCTGATATTTGGAGGGTCTGTTGTAACTACGGCTCCGCCTGCCCCAATGAACATGCTTCCCTGTGGACCGTGATGTTCTTGAGGATTTGCCTCTGTCTTATCTTGAAACAGTTGTCAACGGGTTTTCCTCCTGAGCGTTTCTATTTTCACTCCAACGGCCCTTCTGCCCCTGCAGCCACTGCTCCCGAGGGGGACTGTGTGTGAAACGGAGTCTGATACTCGACGTCCTTCTCCCCACAGTAAGTTCTTGAGATGCGTAACATATGCCAGTCCCGATCGCCAGTGCCACGAAGGAGCAAGAGAAGAGCTTTAAAACTGAGGCAAGGTGTGTGGGCCCCGCAGTCTTAGGGCTCGAAAGGTCTGAGCCTCGTGTGTGTTATAAACTGTGACTTTGGAAGATGGGCCTCTCGTGAGGTGCAGCAGTCGAGCCACAGCGTCAGCCGCCGGTGTGGGTCTCCGGGAGAGATCTCCGAGAAGCCAGGGAGAGGCGAGGGGACGACAGAAACTCCGTCGGGGGGCTCTGACACGGAAGGGACGCTCCTTGTGTTCGGGGTGAAGTTGCGCAGGAACAAGCCTTACTAAGGAGAGAAGCTGTGAAAGGGCTCGGGCAGCTGCCACACGTGATTTACGGCCAGACATGTCTGGGCAGAGGGGACCCGTTTCCTGCAGAACCGGCTGGGATGGAGAAAAATGGGAAAGTGAAAAGCCCACTGTGGATGGAAGAGGTGCTGTCGGTGGGTACGGGTGCAGGCTGTGGGCAGGGAGGGCAGTCGCCACCGCCAGCCACACGGAGGGAGGAGACGTGTCCACCCAGCACCAGCGACCTGACTCACGACTCACTGAATGCCGGCGGGCAGACGAAGGAAACTGGAGATTTGGTGCCCCTCCCCCCCCCAATTACAGTATCAGCAAGTCCCTCCCATTCGTAGCGGGTACCAGCAGGAGACAGAGAGAGGGGCCACAACCCCAGCAGCGTTAGTTTCCAACTGAAATTAATGAGAAATACTAATTTGATTGAGGATACCCTAAGTTGGCCAAGATTAAGAGTTCTATTTCAGGCCGGGCGCAGTGGCTCACACCTGTAATCCTAGCACTCTGGGAGGCCGGGACAGGAGGATTGCTTGAGGTCAGGAGCTTGAGACGAGCCTGAACAAGAGCAAGACCCCGTCTCTACTAAAATTATAAAAAATTAGCTGGGTGTGGTAGTGAGGGCCTGTAGTCCCAGCTACTTGGGAGGCTGAGGCAGGAGGATCACTGGAGCCCAGGAATTGGAGGTCACAGTGAACTAGGCTGACGCCACGGCACTCTAGCCCAGGTGACAGAGCGACTGTCTCAAAAAAAAAAAAAAAAAAAAAAAAAAAACCAAAGACTTCTATTTCAGCGTGGTGGAGTAAAGAAAAACAAGGAAGACTGGGATTGGGCTCCTCTAAATGTCAGGGATGGAAACGCCCTCGGCTGCCAGCAGCCCCAGCGCCCGGCGCGGCCTCAGGCCACTGAGACATTCAGTGCGTGTTTGACAAACAAACGAATGAGATAAACACTCACACGTTATTCGTTTCTGCTCCCATTTAGCCTGTACTGACAAATTAGAACGTCAGATTATTCTCTGTGTAAACATCATGCACTCATCCAAGGAGGCGCTGGCGTCGGCACCGTGTCGCTGCCGCGTGTGAAAACACGTCTGTGGACCGTTTGTGCGCACACCTGACCTAGTCACGGGCATTGAAACTTAATTACAAAACTTGTCATGTCACCTGAACACGATGTAAACTGATTTGAAACTAGTCCAGATTTCGCTTGACAGGCTTTTTTAACTGCTGCATTAGACCAAGGTGGACGCCTGTCCTGGACACGAAAGGCTGGCGCCATGGACGCAAAGCGGCTTTGATTGGCCGCGGCTTCAAAGGGGGCTGTGCGGACAGGATGCCCAGCGTGGCGCTGCCTTCTCTCCTCACAGTTAAACCCTGACACCTTGGTGGCACCTCTCAACCCAGATACACCTTGACTCGTGGAAAGGTGGCACTTCAAAGTCAGCTGGTCATTCAATATAGTTTTGGCAAATGGAATTGATAAGGAGAGAAAATAAGACTCACGACTTGGGCCTGCTCAGCTCTGCATTGCAGCAAAAGGACTTCCCAGTTGATCCATCACCACTGCATGTCCCGTGTGCCTGGATTTGGCCATAGACTCTACGGTCAGGTACTTTTGGGTTTATATTCTAACTCTGGCAAGAAGATGCTTTAGCTTTGGGATGTCTCACCATTTCACCTGAGCTGCCCAAAGGATATAGACATATTTCCTGATCCACCTTCATATCATTCCTGTCAAGTGCTAGTGTCTTTAGCAGACTGGACTGAAGTTTTGAAGTCAGCATGTCTGTGTGCACACACGTGTGTCCGTGTGCACACCCTCAGTCACATCGCTATAGAGCAATGGTACAAATTCAAACAAAAACGAATGGTGGCAGCTCTGGTTTCTGGTAAAATGCAGTAGGCTTACTCCACCCTGTCTCTCCTGAAGGAAGCTACGGGAGCCTAGGAAAAGTGTGTGGAACAGCCACCTGATGATTCAGAAAAATAAATAGTGGCAGGAAGATTGGGAGGGGAAAAGATCAGTATTCAAAGTACCACCTACAGCAGTGAGCTCCCAGCCCTGGACTCTCAGGCTCTGACCCAGTCCAGCCTGGACCCAGAAGTGCCACCGAGTACAGAGAGAACCCGGAGAACTCTCTAGTTTTGGCTTAAGCAATAGGCACGATGCCTGCTAAAACTCAGTGCTCCTTTTTATCTTTTCTCTGTTCTCTCATGCCCAGCCCCCAGGCAGCCTGCTGTGGCAGAACAGCTGTCACAGCAGGAGCCTGAAGGAACCAAAACTACAGAGGTGGAGGGGGGAGGCGACGGCACCTTCCTCTCCTGCCAGAGGAGCTGGGTACGAAGAGGGCAGGGATAAAAATTCAGTTTTCTCTCTATCTCCCCTCCTGGTTGGCTTGATACCTGCGTGCAGTTGCAGGGATGTGTGGCAGCATGGGATGCCAGTCTGGGGACACAAGGGAAATCAGAAAGTACCAAGGAGCCTGTGGGGCGGAGGAGGCTCCGGAAAGCGGCCGCTTAGGGCTGTGTGTGAACTCCTGGGTTCACCCTTGGGATGTGCATGTAGGTATCTGAGCTTCAGGAGTACAAATAAATATTGAGAACTGAACTGTGATATAGTCCACATTCCAAATGTCAGACTTGCCACCGAATACTGCACGTATGAAATATTAATAGATTGACTGGCTTTGCAAAAGTTTTGAAAACTAAGCTCATTCTTGAGCCACAACCACAAAAGTCCTGTTGGAACTGCAGGCCTGAACTCAGCTGGGCTGATTGCGTACAAAAACAAAAATATCAACATGTTTCATAGGATGTAAGCAAGACCCAGGATATAATAATGAAGCATGTAAAACATGTAAGATATAACCTAAAATTACTTGGTATACAAAGAACCAAGAAAATAACAATTTGCATGGGAATAAACAACAGGTGGTGACATCAACATGAAGCAGATGTTGGAAATATCTAACAAGGCCAGTAAAACAGCTGTGATCAATATGCTCCAACAAGTAAAGGTAAACATTCTTGAAACAAATGGGAAGAGAATTTTCTTGGAAAAGAATTAGAAGACAGAAAGCAGAGCCAGATAATAATTGTACAACTTAAAAATATAACGAAAATTAAATACCCACCAAATAGGCTCAATAGTAGACTGGAGATAACTGAGAAACAAGTAATAGAAATTATACAATGTGAAAAGAAGAGAGAAATCAAAAAATTAGAAAAAAATGAAACCTACAACAAAACAGAGTAAAAATGCCACAATGTAAGAATGAGACAAAATATTGATAGCATCCAAAGAAAATGCATGTATTATTTATGGGGTAACAACAATTGGGTCAAGTATATATTTCTCATAAAAAGTATGGATTCCAGGGGAAGGGAAACAACATTGTAAAAGTGCACCATGTGTCTAATAATGAAAAAATTATTTGATTACATCACTTGAAGTAAAAGGGCATTTGACATAATTTAATATAAAAACTCCTAGCAATGCCCCCATGTACCCATTCCAGGTTCTGTGGGGCCCAGTGGAGTGGTCATCTTCCCCTCCTTGTACCTGTGTGACCAGGCGGGGGTTGGAGTTCCCTGCAGGGACAGTGTCAGAGGGCCTGAGCCCCTGCCCCACATCAGTGACAATGAATAGGTAGGACAATTTGGGGTTCATGAGCACTTCATTTTCCCCACACCTGCATCAGCAAGGCCCAGTGGGGAGCTGGGCTCCTGCCCCAATGAACCCCCCCAAAATGGTGCGAGTGGGCCCTCAGTGTACCCGATCTGGGACGGCAGGGGTGCCACGTGGACCCAGTGAGACAGAGGCAGCGAGTTACTGGTGAAGTGGAAGCAGCAGCCAATGTCCCCTGCACCCCCCTGCAATGAGGCAGGGTCGGGGCCCCACCTGAGCTGGGACGGTGACCCAGGGCCCAGTAGGAAGCTGCCCGTACAGGTCAACCTGGCATTGTGCCAGCCACCAACGCAGGGACCTCCTGCTAAGATATATTCTGGATTCTAGTCCTCTGTTGAATATGTGGTTTGCAAATATTTCCTGCCAGGATTTAGCTTGTCTTTTTATTCTCGTAACAGTTGTATTCATGGAACTAAAGTTTTTAATTTTGATGAGGTCTAATTTATCATTTTTTCTTTTTGGGGGATTATGCTTTTGAGATCAAATCTAAGAGCTCTTTGCCTAGCCCAGGAGCCCAAAGATTTTCTCTCTAATGTGTTTCTAAAAGTTGTATGATGTTCAGTTCCACACTGAAGCCAGCCGCGTGGGGCGGATGTGCTGTGACCCCCCCCCAGGTGGGGCACAGGCTGCCACGGCGTCCTGGTGTTTGCAGCGATGCTTCTCACGTGTGCTTGCTGTGGGCCAAGCGTGCAGGTTAGCGCCAGTGGCCTCCGGCGTCAAGACAGAGCGCCGAGGCCAGAGCCCTGCGCAGTCTCCAAACCCGGGTCACCTCTCCAAGGTGCTGATCGGGGCAGAAGCCAATGAACAGAGATGGCAGCACAGGACGGGGACAGGGGCAGGCGGGCTGCAGAGCTGCGAGCAGAGTGAGCCTGCAGCAGCTCATGGAAGGTGTCCACAGGGGCCAGGGCGAGGGCTCTGATGGCTTTTTGTTCCCTGCTGGATGTGTGTATAGGGACTGAAATAGCAGTGCCAGGGAGACAGGCCTCTGCAGGCAGCACAGAGAAAGCAGGGCTTCCGGCCCACAAGCCCAGGCCTTTCTGACTCCAGGCAGTCCAGTCCCCTCCTGCCGCCTCTCTCGAGAGCCCCAGGTGGCTGCTGGGAAGTGCCCGCAGTTCCAGGGCTGTGCCCAGCCGCCCGGCCGAGCTCACCATCTCAGCAGAGACAAGGCAGAGAAGCATCGGCGATGTTTAAGCCGACGTTTCCTGGCGAGGATCTAGTCTGGGGTTGGGGGCCACGTCGGACTGCCTGTGCTGCTTCCCCAGCCGCCCCCCGCCGACGGTTCTAGCCGGGGCCCGGGGTGAGGATTCTGCCAGGCACATCTACACGGTTCTTATCTTGAGAGCTGCCACTGTCATCAAGTTCCAAACAGGGAGACGGTTGTCGGGTGGGGGAAGGGCTGTCTGAACAAACACACGGGACCTGCCGAGGTTAAACGGTGGAGACAACACCAGATTCAGTAACAAGGCAAGATGTGGCAGAATTCTAGCGCGATGCCTCTTGTCGATTAAGTGGGAACTTAGAAGTTTGGCTTCTGAAGCTTCCCGGATGGTTCTTCTTCTGAGAGGAGCCTTTGATGTCCACGTATGCCCCGGCTGCTCAGCTCCCTTTGAAATGGCAACTCCGATCGCTCGGTATTAAATCAGCCCTGTAATTATTGATGCTGCACAACGTCTCCCAAATAATTAGGCAGCAGCCCAGGAAGTGCGGTTGGGAGATGTAACCAGAGTTCCACGAGGCTTTTAATTTTCGGAGTTATAAATAATGCTAAATGCCCAGGAGTTTCAATTAAAAGATGTTTACTTGTGTAAAATGGGAAACGTGATGGGGGGTGCCTGCTCCTCGTTAGCGAGGACTTGAAAGAGGGGCAAAGTCGGGGGGCAGCTGTCCGGCACCGCGCGTGGGAGGTGCAGGGCTCCCCTCTCTGGGAACCTTCAAAGTCGGGAGGAGCTTCAAGCACGATCCGAGCTGGAAACTGGGGCAAGCGCTGCAGCAGCTGGACCGTCCCCAGCAGCTGCCTCACCCTCCTTGTCAAACTCTAGAGCGCCGTAGCCTGGTCCCCGTCCCCCACCCCTGCCCCAAACCCAGGTGTTACTGCTCACCTGGGATGGGGCAGGTGGTTTCAGACTTTGGCTGTTCTCTGTGTGCTACAAGCTGCTTCGCTCCGTCTTGTCCTCGCTGAACCCCGTTCCTCTCTCCCCAGGGCTGGGTCAGCCCCTCTGGGACGGAGCGTCGTGAACTCAGGCTCAGCCCCACCCCCACTGTCTGAGCAGGGCTGACGCCAGGAACTGTGTTTCCTGAACTTGCCAGAATCCACCACCTTGCTGAAGTTTCTAGGGGCTCAGTGGTCTTCCATGTATCGGAATACCCCTTCCAGGGGGATGGACAAACCATCGCATCCGTCCCTCCGGCCACTGAGGACGGGGCCACCACGTCCCAGGCGTGGAGCAAACCCCACAGCCTGGGCCTGCTGCTCTGCCCCATTGCCGCGTGGCCCAAAGGCTGTCGGTTCTGAGCGGTCACTCGGGACACAGGTGGTCTCTCTTGCCCCCGTCCTGGCCGCCCTCTGCAGACGGGCAGCGTGCCTTGCCCATGGCTGTGCCTCACAGGGCATCACCCCTGCAGCAGTGGCCCAGTGCCATGGCGGCAAAGCACTGCACTCACGTGCTCGGAACAGCTGCCTTTGCTCCCTCGGGTCCAGGAGCTCAGCGTGGGAAGTCGAGGTGTCGGCGGGGCCAGGCTTGTTCTGGCAACCGTGTGGGAGGGACCCCTCCCCTCTTCCAGCTTCTGGTGGGCAGTCCAGGGCTTGTGGCTGCCCCACCCTGACCCCCACAGCCTTCCCTGCATCTCCTCCCCTGTCTTCCCCATGCACGGCTGTGCGTCCACATCTCCCCTTTGTGCAAGACACGGGTCGTGCCGGGGCGAGGGCCGGGCCAGCCCACGCTGACTTGGCCACGTCTGCGAATAAGGTTGCGGCCACAGCCCTGAGGTTTAAGCCTCGACATGCCTTAGTGGGGGCAGCTCCCCACTGTGGAAGCCCTGACGCCCAGGCCACACCCAGGCCAGGTTGGGATCCCTGGACGGGGTCAGGGAGCCAAGGTGCCGGCAGGCGGGGCGCTAGGCGGGGAGGGACGGCCACGACCGGGTTTACGCTCCAGAGAGGTTTTCTGGCCTGCAGAGAACGGGCTAGAAGGGAGGGGACTGGAGACCGCCATGCGGCGGGGTGGGGCTCTAGGCCTGGCCTTGGGCTGGCCGTCCCCGTCCCCTCCTACATGTGTGTTTTGGTTCAGCTTTGTCCCTCTGTGAGCTCATCGCAGGAAAGAGCTTGCTCAACCTCCCTGTGTGGCCGCCATCTTCCCCAGAGGCAGCGCCGGCTCACTCGGGACAGACACATGATGGATAATAGACTCGGGGTGCGGCTGGGACGCGGGGAGAGGAGTGGCTGTCACAGTCAGCGCACGCCAGCGGTTCAGACGGGATACACTGGATGAGATGCTGTGCGGACACTTCAGGCAGACTTAGCTTGTTGACACCTCTCTGCCCGTGGGCGCTGTCACGCTGCCTGCCACGTGCCCCGCGCTGGTGGGCAGCTGGGCCGGTCACCCCCGCCGGGGACCCTGCCTGGGCTGGCCGACCTGACGCCGATCTCCCGCCGCTCATCTTCCTCACTGGGTATTCCCTCCCCAGCCCGAGAAATGATCCTCTGAGCAGCGGGTGGCGGGAACTGAGAGTTTATAGGGCGTCGTCGTTTGTGGGGACTGCGGCATCTTAAATCATGCAGAAACTAAGATAGAGATAAACTTGCTGATTCCTTAGTCTGAAGTGCTTATTTTATCGGGAAGGAAACTGAGGCTCAGAGGAGGGGTAACTTGCCCCTAATCACGCGGTTTGTTTCCAGGCCGCCTGCCCCAGAGACCGGCACAGTTTGCTGCTAATACAGTCACTCAGGGAACTTAATCCTGGTGCCCAGGCCACACCCAGAACAATCCGTCAGACCCTCTGGGGGGACCCAGGCGTCTGAGTGTCTTGGATCTTTCTGGATGAAGTCAGCGGGCGAGCCCAGGCACTGACCACCAGAGCTCGGCGCTGTCTCCTGCAGCTGGGCCTCCGGGACCCCCGGCTGTCTTGGCTGCGGGACGAGGTACCAGCGGCCTTCTGTCCACGGAGAGACCACGGCCCCTGCTGCCCACACGGACGATCGTCCCCCCGCCCTCCCCGAGGACGCAGCCACCACTTCCCGGCTGCCCGAATCCCTTACCAAATGGCTTTGTTTTGTTGCTGCTGCTTCTGGGTGACAAGAAGCACAAAGTTATAAATAGTCACAGCGCTGGATGTTTGTGGCTCCCTGAGGCTGTCAGGACCTCGTCAAAGCCCTCGTGTTGGCAGCCTGGGTTCTGCTCCCTACACGGCTGCTATTCACAGGGGCACAGAGGCAGGGGCCCCCCTCCCGCCAGGATGTCCCTGGGATACGGGGCACTCAGCGGTGTCCTCTGTCCTCAGCCTCTGCCCAGTTGTGAGCTGTCCCTGTGTGGTGCCAGGGCTGTGGGACGTGGGACAGAAGGCGATTATGCTCATTAAAGCAACGCCGGGGTGGGCTGGGTGAGGACTGGGGCGTAGGCGCTGCACATGGCTCCGGGGTCAGCTCAGCACCCCTGCGGGTCACCCGGGGAGAGCGTCCAGTGGGGCATGTGGTTTGGAGGTGAGCAGGGCGTGTGGATTTGGAGGTCAGCGGGCTGGGGTCACACACTTTGAGCTACTTGTCGGATGCCCTGACTGGCTGCCCAAATCTTACGCTTTTCTCGCTTCCTCTTCAGTCTTGTTAAGATCCCATTTTCTGTGAAACTGTCCACTTCCTTAAGGTTGTTCTTGACGCTGCTTATGGTGGCTCTGCCTGTGTCCCCTGCTCTTGTCTGACACTGTGACCTTTGCAGAGTTCTGGCTTCAGCTTTGCTCGTCCTCCAGGGAAGTGGTCCCCGTCATTTTTGGCACCAGGGACTGGTTTCACTGAAGACAATTTTCCCACAGACCGGGGGGCGGTCAGGGGAGGTGGTGTCGGGATGATTGAAGCGCATCACACTTATCGTGCAGTCAAACCTCCCTGCTAATGATGATCTGTATTTGCAGCCGCTCCCCAGCACTAGCATCACCGCCTCAGCTCCACCCCAGACCATCAGCATTAGGTTCTCATAAGGAGCCGCGACCTCGACCCCTCGCATGCGCAGTTTACAGGAGGGTTCGCTCCTATGAGAATCCAATGCCGCCGCTGCTCTGATGGGAGGCGGAGCTCAGGCGCTGATGCGAGCGATGGGCAGCGGCTGTAAATGCAGATGAAACTGCTCCCTCGCCCGCCGCTCACCCCCTGCTGTGTGGCCCGGGTCCTAACAGGCCACGGACCAGCGCTGGTCCTCAGCCTGGGGGTGGGGGCTGCAGCTCTAGCTTGTATCATTTTGCCTTCAGTTTTTAACAATGTGCATTTGTACTTTTACCATTTTACTTGGTTTCTCCCCCTTTCTTTCCCGCCCTCCTTTGCTCTGGTCTGTGGTCTGGTAGGACGCAGCCCAAGTCAGACCCCCCCCCGGGACCTGGCCAGGGCTCAGTGGTCCTCCCTGTCCTTGCCAAGGCGACTGACTCGGACGCTGAGGGAACCGGGTCTGCAGAGGGCTCATCTGCAGAGGAGGGAAGAAAAGGAAGTGGAGCATAGACTTCCCCAGACAGTCCCTGCAGCCACCCCGGGTGGTCACACGTCTGGCCGCTGCACACCGGCTTAGACCTTGGGTGATGTGACACCCGGAGGCAGGAGCAGCCTCCCTGCCCAGAGCCCTGCGGAGACCCCCCAGCCCTGCCCTCCAGGATGAGGCAGCCTCCCGTGCAAGGGACAGCCGTGCTCCTGTGGTTGGACACTCTTTGCTGTCTCTCACTGCCCTGGCTTTCTGTCTTCTGGGTTTAGGAGCTGCCACGCCACAGGTAGAGAAGCAGGACAATAATTGTCTCAGACTCCCGTTGCTATGGAATAATTCAGCTCTGGCTGCCTTCTAGAAATGCCAGCGGAATAGAGTGCTGGCTGAGGGTTGCTCCTTGCAGAGCACCACTGCTTGCACCCAGCTGTGAGCTTCTCCGGCGGGGCTGCCAGAGGTCCGGGGCAGCCTGGGCTCTGCTGTGGAGACCCCATCTGCCCCTCCAAGCATCTGAGGACTTGGTGGGGGCCTCTCCCAGGGAAATGCACATGTGCAGCCGCCTAAAGTTACACTTGACATTCAGAGCCCCCTGCCCCTGGAGTTCATGCCAGGCTCCCAGGACAAGAATTCCTCTTTTGGAGCAAAAAGTGGCATAAAAATTCAGACTTCTTTCTCAGGGCTCTTTGCTACGGCTCAGGGGCAGTGATGACTCCTGGTCCGGGTTAAAGTTCGTGGGAAGATGCTGGTTACACACCCAGAGCACAGAGCCCTGCTCTGCTAGGTGGCTCCCTAGGGTTGGGGGAAGAGGCTCTATCTCTCTCTATAATTAAAAATTTGAAAATGATACCCTCGTCTCGGCCACCAGTAAGAGCAGATTTGGGACCACGGCACCCCGATGTGGGTGCCCACCCTCACCCCCGCCTCTCCAGTGTCTTTTCTGGCTGCCCCTCGCCCCTTAATCCCTAGAATTAGGAGCGCGCAGTACCCCACCCCCTGGCAGGCGCTGCCCGTACGACTGGCGACTGCACTCTCCCTCCTCGCACAAGGCGGGAGCAGCCGGAAGGGTTCGCCTCTGCATGTGACAGGCAAGGTCACCAAAGCCCGGAGAAGTCATTTTAGCCGTTTCAGAGCTGCTGTACAGCCTCAGTCTTCCTCCTGTGCCACTAAGTCACGTCGGTCCCACACCTGTGCTTGCGTGACGGATGCCACACGCTCAGCAGCCACAGGCCTGCACTGGCCATGCTGCAGACCCCTGCGCCCAGAGAGCAGGGAGGAGGGGCCCAGGCGTCAAGGCGAAACGTGCAGACAAGTGCTGCCCTGAGGTGGCTTCCCTCCCGCCCTGGCTGTGACAGCCCTGCAGCGGCCGTCCAGGGCAGGAGCCCGGCTGGGGCACATCACACCCACCTCCCTGGGGTCGCGGGCGCTCCAGGACAGGATGCCACCGTCACTGCCACACGGGCCGCAGATGCGGGAACGCGGATGCGCCCTGTTTATTATTTATTCAACTTTGACACCACATTAAGCAACCTCCTGAGGGACGTGCAATTGGATTCACATGAATTAAGGCACACACTGGGATGGAAACGCAACGGGAACGATTTAATTTAAAATGATAGAGAGATGCTGCAGTAGGAGCTGAGTCCGTCTTCCAAAGGAAACAAAAAACAGATCTTCCACAGAAAGCGAGAACTCGGCGAAACTCAGCCTCCCCGACGGGGGCGTCTTCTGCAGCCACGAAGCTCGCCTGCGCTACCGCACGGCAGCCGCGGGTTTGACCTGATGGTGCAGTCCCCAACTCGTAGGCTCCGGGGCAGATGCAGATGGCTGAGCTTGGCACTCGAGGCCCGGGGACTCTGGGCACCGAGGTGCAGTCCCGGCACCTCCTCCTGCATCTGTGTGGGAGGACGTGCCCCTCATGGGGCCCATCTTTTCTGGACTCCTCAGCACAGACGCAGGGACAGCAAACTTCGCATGTCCTGAGAACTGACCCAGCCTCCAGCTGACACCCTGTGAGCATGTCCTAGGCTTCTATTGTTGCTTAACTTCTCCTGTGGCATTCCTGAGTTTTGTTGGTTTTGTTTGCTTTTGACATGAGGAGTTTGGGATTCACACACACAGAAAATGATTTACAGCACAGACCATTGCAGGCGCTTTTAGTCTGTGATATGTACGCTGAAGGTTGGCAGCTGGGCTCCCAGTGCCCTGAGTGACCCTTGTTGGCATCCGCAGTGTCACCTACAAATGCTGAGCAGTGCCCCTCCCCCTCCCCGCAGCTGCCCCTTTCCCACCAGGCCCACACAGGTGTCCTTGTCCCGTTGTCTGATCCTAACCGGCACCTCCCTCGTGCACTGAATGTCTGAGACTCACAACCGGGTGCCCGTTCTGAAATGTTGTGTCTGTTATTTTTTCCATTTAACATAGAAACTGTGTCTGTGGTCAGAGTAAAATTTGGAAGGAAGAGGAATGATACGTGCCTAATGGAAAGGGACCAGTGCCAGGTGGGGTGGCAATGGAGGCTTCCCAAGGCCGGGGGGGAGGAAACCCGAAGGCACAGACCTGGGCCCTGCTCTGTGCTAAGAGGCTGCCTGCGTTTTGCTGGACTCTGGGGCTGCATCAGGCACGTGCTGCTCAAGGTGCGAGGCCACAGCACATGGCACGGGGAGCTCTGGCCTCCAGGGAGCAGCACAGCTGGGCTGTGGGGACATCTAAAGTGGCTCTGAGAACTCTAACTAATTAAACTAGCGACTTAAGCCCTTACTGTTTGCCTAAAGCTGTGCTAGGGTTTGTGGGAGATAAAGGAAAAAAGGGATCACTCATAACCTAATGGAGATTGATATTTGGATAAGACGTCTATATGTAAAATAATCAAAGAGAGTCATTACGGAAGTTTAGCGAGGGAGGAGGGGGTTATCTTCTCGTTACAAAGGCAGAGGATCAGCTGTAAACGATTCCTAAAGCCCAGAAAGATTAAATAATTGACTCAATCATTAAGCATTGATTTAATGTTAAAGTGACTAGATTGAGTGAAATTAATGGAAGGTTGCAGTGGTCAGGGAAGAGGCTTTGAGAACTGGAAATAAAATACAACCTTTAATGAAGAGGGCATGGAGTAGAAAATTCTAGAATTTCTGACACGCACACAGGGGACAAGGCGAGGCCAGGGCTTGATTGAGTCAGCCAGTGAAGACACAACAAGCCCCCTTTAGGTCCAGAGAGCTTATTGCCGATGGAGACGGCGAGAGGAGGAGGAGCCCAAGGTGCCAGCGGTGTCCCTGCCCCGCACGTCAGAAAGGGCAGCAGAGGACAAGATGGCTGCCCCCGGCTGGGCCGGCCCACTGCCCAAGACAGATCTGGCCTCAGCTAAGCCCACGCACAGTCTGTAGCTCTGTCCCCAAGGCGCCACGGCAGGGAGCCCTGTGCATTGCTGGGCGCTGGGAGCTTGCTTATTCCCCACCCGGGAGGGTGCTGGGGTTGGAGTGAGGAGAGGCGTGGGTCCTTGGCTTTCCCCTCTGCACACCAGCCAGTTGTTTTGAAGATAAATATGATTTAATGCCAGTGCATCAGATAGACCCTGATGCCTGATGCTCCTCAGCCAAGTTACACGTGGTCGGGACACAGGGGTCTGAGACCCTGGTTTGCAGGAGGGTCCGTGAACTGTGTTAACAAGGGCCATCAGTAAAGATGCCTGCAGCTGCCTGGAGTTGCCCCAGATCCCAGAGCCAGTGCCTGACAGTCCCTACAGGACACAGGGCAGTGAGTGGGGGACCTGGGGTCAGCTCCTCATGAGGCTCGTACCCTCGTGCGATGGAAGGATGGGTGGGTATTCTAGGAGGGTCACGAGATGTTCTGACTAGACCCAGGTGGGCTGTGGTTGAGCCCTTGCCTGCTTGGCCCGTGTGGACATGTGCAAAGCCAGCAGAGCAGCATGGTGAGCTCCTCCTCTGCAAGGCCACATAAATATGGGAGCTGTGGGGCAGGGTGCCAGCCGGGCTTGAGGAGAACATTCACCCTTCCTATGGGCACCCTGGACAGGAAATGAGTCCTCATCTGGGATCTGGGGCAACTCCAGGCAGCTGCAGGCATCTTTACTGATGGCCCATGCTAACACAGCTCAAGGACCCTCCTGCAAACCAGGGTCTCAGTCCCCTGCACCCCTGACCATGTGTAACTTGGCTGGGGAGCATCATGCATCAGGATCTATCTGATGCACTGGCATTAAATCACATTTGTCTTCAAAATAAACTGCTGGTGTATAGAGGCATAGCCAAGGACACATTCTTCTCCTCACTCCAACCCCAGCACCTTCCTGGGTCAGGGAATAAGTGTGCTCAGTGTGAAAAAGAAGGTAGAGAAGGAGGGAAGAATAAGAGAAAGCTGGGTGGGTGAATGGAGGGATGGACAGAAGAATGAATGGGTGAGTGAATGGATGGGTAGATGGATGGATGGACGGATGGGTGAATGGATAAATGGATGGATGGATGGATGGATGGATGGACGGATGGGTGAATGGATGGATGGATGGGTGGATGGATGGATGCATGGATGGATGGGTAGATGGATAGTTGGATGGATGGGTGGATGGATGGGTGGATGGATGGCTGAGTGGATGAATGTGTGGATGGATGAATGTTTGGATGGGTGGATAGGTGGATGGATGTGTGGATGGTTGGATGGGTGGATGGGTGGATGGATGAAGGGGTAGATGGATGGATAGATGGGTGGGTGGGTGGATGAGTGGATGAATGGCTGGATGAATGAATGTTTGGATGGGTGGATGGGTGAATGGATGGATGGATGGATGGGTAAATGAGTGGATGGATGGATGATCAATGGGTAGATGGACACATGAGCGGACAAATGGAAGGATGAATGAACTAGGGGAGCCAACTACCCACAGTTGGCACCATCCAGTGGAGGCAGTCACAAAAGAAATGATCCAAAGTGCAGACCACAGAGCTGTGGGGACACCATATCTTAGATGTGGAAGAGACTTCTAGGCCCATCAGCTCTCACTTCCCATTTTATAAAGAAAGAAACATTCCCTCTCACTTAGATAAACCATATGAATTTTATGCCAGAGTGAGTTTCCAAACAACCACCACCAAGGAGAGAGCCGGCTCCCCACTGCAGCAGGGAGCAGCTCTGCTCCTCAGTGAAAAGCTTCTCTACCTCCTTTAGAAGACTGAGATGGGGGGTCACTTTACCTGCTTTTTGGAAACCCTAATAAGTAACAATGTCTTCTTGGTAAGCAGTGGATGCCAAGTTAAGTGTCAGCTCGGTGACTGGGTGAGTGAGTGAACGCTGCCCCTCACAAGCTGACCCTGCCTGTCCCAGCTCATCCCTCCCACACCCCTGGGCTGCCCTCCTGCAGTGCCCACCAGCTGTCACCTGTGCCAGGGTTTTGGACAAGAGTAGGAACGGCTGGGTGTGTGACACAGACGGGCTGGTGGGGGGCTCAATCCCTGCACTGCTTTCCTGCTTGTCCCTCAATGGCCAGACGAAGGGCACCTGGCAGTGTGTGCTCCTTAGTCGCTGGGGAGATGACAGCCCCTGTGCACTGGGAGGGGTGCTCCACTTCAGGGTCCCCGCGTGGGACCTGGGACCCAGGGGTACAGTCAAGGAAAAGGCACTGCTCGGGGCTCCGGGCTGGAGCTTGCGCAGCCCTGCCTGAGCCCCTCCCTCCGCGGGTCCCCGCCATCCATTCTGTCCCTCCGCCTTCCTCCCTGTCTCTGTTTCCTTGAGTAAGCTTGTTTCCTCAGCAACCCCAGGGACGGATGCTGCAGCAAAGCAAACAGACCTCAGGCATAAATCCTGCGCATTGTAAACACGGCTGTAAACAACACAAATCATTTGACCCACACGAGTTTTTGCTTTGGGTATGTGTGTGTGTGCCTGTGAATAGCAATGCGAAATTTCGAGCATGCAGAGACATCAGTGTGCACACACACACACACATGCACACACACACACACGAGTATTATATTCAGTCCCTGCACACCAATCAGTGAAATACAACATTGGAGCTATTTCTGCACAATAGACTCAAGTAACAAAATATGTGTTTCAGTACCTGGCAGGTAGAGAACAGGCCCCGTCTTCCACTCTTCTGTCTGGCTCTCCACCCTCCGCTCGGGCCACCTTTCCCCGTTCTCAACAATTGCCAGTGGAACCCCCTCCCCGGGACCACCATCGTTCCAGGCTCATCCCTACAACAGCTGCCTACCCAGAGTGGGCAAGACCCCAAAGGTCTCTGCTGCCAACTAACACCGTGTTTCCGTGATGCCAAGGAAAGCTGTCATCTGTACCCTCCAAATACATATCGATTGGAATTTGCTATAAAATGGTTTCTTAGGAATCTTATGTGAATGAACAAAGCATCTCACATTAATACTTGACGCAGAGCAACACAGGCTTCAGAGATGGTGTGTTTCGGGGAAGATGAAACCTTTCTCCAGGGACAAACCTATAAATAATAGAATCCCAACACCATTCATATAGTCATATTTGCCCAATGAAGGGATGACTGAGCCCATCCACTCTTCCACGGATGTTTATGGACAATGTTCTGCATTGGTACAGCACCTCCCTGCCTCGGGACGGCCTCCGTGGCCTGGAGCCTCTGCCCCACGAGCTTCTCTGACTCGGCTGGAAAACACTTGTTTCTGGCCTCCTCTTCCAATTTGCATCCCATGTGTCCCCCAGACTCACAAACTGAGGGAGCACATCCCACCCTAGCCCATCCGAAATCCAGCCGCATTCGTCCTGACCTGAACTCGAAGGGCTGCAAGGACAGGGGGACGCGATACGAGGGGTTGTCCAGACGGAGGACCATTCCCCCGTGGCCTCAGTGCCGGGGCGCGGGCTCACCACGCTGGGTTCTCGCCCACACGCCAGATGTGCAAAGGGAGGAAGGATGTAAACACCCACATTTAAGGATTTTAGGGCATCTAACTGCAGTCGTGTGTTTCCATAAGAAATAGTGATGTCTCCTAATCACATCATTGCTGTTATTTACTGTAGCTGAAGGTTGTCAACTAAAGATGGCCACCTTGCTGATCTCACAGGTTTGTTGACTTCCAGTCTGTGCTGGACTCCAGTTTGGTACCTGTGTTTGAACACATAGAAGCCAGGTACGGTGCCCGTAGGCACTGAGGATGCCACAGTGAAATATGGGCCACAGAAGGTCAAGGCAGCCGACATTTCCCCCACAGTCAGAACAGAGGACAAGCGTATGGAGTGTTGGAGGCACAGGGCTCTGCCGGGAGGACAATGACTTAGACCAACACAGGGGACTTGTCAGATCGCACTCAACAAGTTCAGATTCTGTCAGGCCCATTTTATTTTAAAATATAGGATTACTGGGAAAGAAATAACAAAAGCTGTACTCGGTGTGACCCTTTTGCAAACCACTGGTTTAGTGTCTCCTGGTGTGGCCAGGTGCTTCTGCACGTGGGAAAGCGCCATGGAGACCACCTGCTTCCTCGGCAGTCCTGCCTGCCCCACACACAACACAGCACCGCTCGAGCCTCAGCTCCAGGACTCAGCTACATGGATAAAAGCTCCGGGAAGAATAAATCTTCAGAACGAGCAGGGAGATGAGCATTTCCAGACAGTTTCATACGCTGGTGAATGATACTCAAATACCGAGAATGTGAGGCCCAGCGGGGTGTGCGAACCCACCATAAGGACGTCCTCGTGACAAATGCTGGAATGCGTAAGACAGTGGTCGCCCCCCACAGACTGCAACCCGTAATTTGCTGATCTGTTGTCACACGCCACATGGCTCCAAACCAAAGCCCCATGGAGCATACGTGTGTGTGTACACATGTGCATGCTGGTGTGCACTTGTGTGAACGTGTGTGTGAGCATGTGTGCTTGCCACTCATCTTCAGACACATTTCTCAGTTCCTTCTCCAGCTGGGAATTTTAAACAAATCGTGTTGTGAGAAAACCTATAAGGTTAAATGTGGATTTTCAAGAGTGAGAACAAGTAAGGAATACTGATACATTTTGGTTTATTATTTTGACAGATTTGAATTCCCACAGTACTCTTAAAACCAAATCTTGCAAAAATGTTTATTCTGTTCCATTGCCCAGAATGAATAACCAACCTGAGGAATCCTTTTGCATGTTCACTGCGTGGTGCTTTGCTCAGGCCTGTGGGTGACCAAGGGCGTCCTGACCGGGGAGCTTGCAGTGCGGTGTGTGGCTGACGCCCGTCACCGACTGTTTGCTGAACCTCCAGACATGAAAGAGGGCCTTGACCAGTGATGGTCCTTTCACAGCATTCGGGGCACACTGGGTTTTCTCTTCCTTTGAATGAGAATAAAATAATATTGACCTCTTAATGTCCTTGTGGTGCTCAGCTAGATAATTAACACAAAGTGTTTAATGCGCTCTCTAGAACCAGTCACCCCTCGGCACGTGGTGGCTGTTATTTTTAACCATGTCAGGTAGGGGCAGAGTGAATCCTGGACATCTTACAAGGTGGCATCCTATGACTATTGCCTGTGTGTGTGTGTGTGTGTGTGTGTGTGTGTGTGTGTGTGTGTGCACAGTTATACATACGTGTGCATGCGACATGGAGACAAAGAATAACACTGTGGGGTGTAAATCGTGGCTAGAAGACAGTGACAGGCAGTGAGAGAATGACCACGTGACGCACAGAAGAAAACATGGAGGAGTATGCTCAGGAATGGATTAAAACGTGTCACGGCCCCCACCTCACTCACAGTAACTCAGTTTGAAAACCACCTGGGAGAATTCGGAGAGGACACTTTAGGTTGGAACACTTGGCTTGTCACTCAAGGCCATGCCATGATGAACTGGCAGAACCTGCCTGAACACACAGCTGTCCCCGCACCACAGACCCCTCCCCCTACACAGCAGGTCAACTGTCCCCATTAGTGTGGCCACCATTTTGCTCGTGAAGCCTGGCGCTCGTAGGGCGCCAAACACCGGCCTGGGCACCCGTGCCTCAGACAGACAGGTTCCCAACGGCGTGGAGCCGGAGACGTCAGGAGTGCGCACCAGGAGCGTCACCTCACCCCCACGCTGGGCATCAGAGACGCGTGGCTGCCGCGGAACCAGGAACTTGCTCTGCTGCTTCCTGGCTGAGTGTGAACACCTGTCAGTGACTCCTCCCTGGTTTGCCCAAGGTCAAGACAAATCTCAGTGGAAATAATGACAACAACAGGCCACACGCTTGTAAACTGTACCACCATCATTTGTTCATCAAACTCTCTATTACACACTCACTCTGGGCCGGACGTCAGTCTCAGTGTTGGCAGAACGTGGAGGAGCCGCCTGCTGATGTCTCTGACACGAAGGCGCTGGCATTCCAGTGGGGGCCGCGGGGTACGTGGCATGGCAGTGCCCATGTGAGCTGCGGATGGGATAACGGTGGTAGACGGGGTGGGGAGCCGGGTTGGGCGGGATCGCTGTTTCAGACAGGACGTCAGGGCACGTGTGGCTGAGACGGTGGGTTCGAGAGGAGGCCCAGAGGAAAGGAAGAAGCAGCAGTCACCCGCCCTCTGGTCAAAGTCATCGAATATGATGGCCCATTTTAACTCCCCTGCACTGCTCATCAAATTTTATTCCTCAGTCGAAGCCTGCACAACTTTTCAAGAAGTTTCAAAGAACTTTCCCTCTGAAGCAAATGCAGTAGCAGCTCTGCTTTAAAAGTGCTGAGGGATGAACAGCCCTTTGGGCTGTAAACCTGATGACTGCAATTCACCATGTACCCATCTTAGGTAGTACAATAAATACACCCCATTGCCTGGACACAGGCAGAGCTCTGCACAGTAAAGCAGGGCCTGCGGAAAGCTGCTGCCATCTCCCGAAAAAAAATTCCAGATGTCAGCAAGCCAGTTATGAGCTGTGCGATCACAGGTAAGTCACTTAAAACTCTGAGTTTCAGGTTTTCGGCATGATGAAGTAGGATGACATCTGCTATAGCTGGTGTGCAGAGTAGCTGTGAGGTACAAAGGAATCAGGAATGAGAAAATGCTCGTATTCTGAAGTCATTCCCCAGAGAGCGCCCTGGGCTGGCTGCAGGAGAGTCCCAGCTGCAAGTGTCATGGTCTCTGCACTTGCACTGCTGAAGACACGAAAGGGTGAACGTGGAAGAATCACGGCAAAGATGTCTCTGAAGTGCAAAAGATAGGCTTCCACTTTCGTCATATGATGGGTTACTGACCCTGGAAAACCTCCTACTATATACAGTTTAAAAAGCTGAAATCAATTTTAAATTAACCTTTTAAGTGTATCATGATGATTAAACAAAAGTCCAGGAAACCCTCACAGCACAAACCCAGTGAGTGGATGCTCATGTCTGTGCTGCCTTAAAGGTATCTTATACCTCAGGGCCCCTGGAGACCTGAGTGGTGCGGGTGCCTGGGAACGGCCCCAGGTGGGGACCTGCAACGGGGACCCTTACACGGATGCTGCATCCTCATGAGAAAAATATCCTGCATCCAGGGTCTCAGGAGATACTTTGCTGGGGATCCTGGGAATAAAACCTGAGGAGCCACTGGGAATGGGAAGCTGTATCCCAAGCGCACACAACTGCTGGCATCGGTCACAGTTGGCACCGCTCCCAGGTACACCGCTGAGGCAAACACACTCCTCCCGAGTGCATCACTCCTCAGCAACCGTGTCCTGTGACTTCTATAGGATTCCAAAGAACACAGACTCAAAGTTTAATAAACAGAAACAGTAGAATCAAACAAGACACCCTGAGCAAATGTTATCAAGGGAAAACAAAGAGAAGAATCATATACCCAATGACATTACATTTTGAAAGAATACAAAATAGACATGTTTATTAAATTAAAAAAAATGTATTTGAGTAAATATATAAAAAATAAGACTATCAAAAATATCGGGCATATTTAATATAGAACTCCAAAATGAAACATCTTATTAATTAAATTTAATTTTAAATGGGTGGGATCAATTAAAGTTTGGATATATTAACACATAAACAGAGGACAAGTAGAATGGAAGGCAGATCTCCATTAATGGCCCAAAATGCAGCACATAGAGGCTCAGAGATGGGAAACAGGAGAGAAAAAGTAAGAGGAATGGACAGAGTGCGAAAGGCTATCTATATCCAAATGTGACTTCCAACGGCGGAAAAAGGATGGAAGGAAAGAAGGAAAAAAGGGAGGGAGAAAAAGGTGTAAAAGGACAATATTGAACGTAATGGCAAAGCACTTCACAGATTAACTGAAACCATGAATCATCCTGATAAGTCCCAGTTGGAATAAATATAAGTAAGTTAATATCAAGATACATCAATAAAGAATCATAAAATTTGGAGGAAAAGAGGAAGACTGTCAAAGGCTCCAGATGACCCACAGGGAGATGACATAGGACGACAGCATACACACAAACAGCAACAATGGAACTTGGGAGAAAGTGGAATCATGTCTTGGAAGAGCTGAGCTGGCGTTTCCAACTGGGAAGCTATCATCCTGCAATGGAAGGAAAAGACATTTTGGATACTTAAACCTGATAGAGTTTGTCTAACTAAAGAAAGGAAATTTCTAACAGATTTACCTCAGAGAGAAGGAAAATGATGCTAAAAGGACTGATGTGCAAAGAAAGTGACAGCCATGTTACTAAGCCTAAACAAAACATCACTTGTGTAGGATAATAATGAATGTCTAATTTCTGGAGCCGAGAGACGTACAGTACTGCTAATTAATCAGCACAACAGATTTCAGGACATCACCCATGAATACAGGCACAGTTTTCCACACAGATGTAAGGGTTCTCAATCTGAAAGTTGGGTGCTTCCCTTGTGCCAGACACTCCGCTGAGCACAGGAGGTTCCAAGAGGAACAAGTGTCCCCTTCCCTGGAGGGACCCAGAGCACCACGGACACGAGGGACCTACAGGCAGATGACCGTACCGACGTGTACTTTCTGGTGTTTGGTGTCTCCGGGCTTCATGCGCATTGTCCCAACGTGAGCTGCACCGGCACCTTTCCCTGGCTGCAGCCTTGCCCCCGCCCACCACGCTCCCCACACCACAGCCTCAGGTACGCGTCTCTGATCTGCGTCTCTAAGCAAATCACTCCAGCGAGGCCACCACCTTCCAGACGGACTCCCAGCCCTTTGTCTGGCTCTGCAGCCCCTCGTTCTGGCTCTGCTCTTTCCGACTGCAGCTTCCCCCTCTGGGATCGGCCCCCAGCTCAGCTATATCTGCCACACAAGCCCCTGTGCGTGCATGCTTGCACACATACAATCATGGGTGTGAGCACAGGCATGCCCTCACACACGTGTGCATTTTCTATCACTGACCTGCTGTCCACCACTCCGGCCCCAGCCTGTGGCCTTTTGCCCTGCAGATCCTCTCGTGCTCAGCAGAACCTTCCATGCACATCTCTCCCCCTGGCCTGCCAGGCTTGTTGCTGTGGACTGCGTCTGTGTGTCCTCCAGAATCCGTGTGTTCAAGCCCGCCCCCCAATGTGGCTGTACTTGGAGAGGGAACCTCTAGGGAAGTCACGAGGGTGGGATTAGGAACACCTTGGCGATATGGTCAGTGCCGTCGTAAGAAAGGACACCAGAAACCTCACCCTTTCTCTCCCTCACTGCAGGTGCAAGCCCCAAAGAGAAGCCGTGTGAGCACACAGCAAGCAGGGGGTGTCTGCGAGCCCAGGGGAGACCCTTCACCACACACCGGCCTGATGACCTTGATCGTGGACTTCTGGCCTCCAGACCTGTAAGGAAAACACTTCTGCTGCTTCGGCCGCCCAGCCCGCGGTGGTTACGGCCGCCTGGCCAACTAGTTCAGCTGTGCACCGGCAGAAGGTCCCGGACCACCCCCACACCACTGCTCTGCGTGTCACTTTCCAGCTACTCACGTGTCCCCTCCGAGTCCGACAGTGGGTCTGAGGGTGAGAGTTGTGTTCTTTGTCACCACTCAGGGTGACAAGAGCAAAGTGGCCTTGGTGCTCAGAAAACATTTATAGAATGAAGAAAAGACCCCCGTAGTCACAAAAGGGGTCTGGTGGGGTGCAGAGATCGGGCTGTCTGCTCAGTGACGGAGCGTGTGTGTGCTCCTGGTCACGCTACAAAGCCTCCCACGTGTGCAGCATCATCTCTCTTCTCATTCCCATTACTCTGTGCTCCTTGGCTTCGTTGGCATCCAAGATTAATATTTATCCAAATAATTATTTTCAAATAAGATAAAAACCAATATTTCAAGCATAAGCCTTCTGACTCATGAAGGAAACTCTGTATATTTTCAAAGCCATTCATCAAATCCACTCTGGCTTGAGACAAGCAGCAATAACGCTCCCACGGCAGGGCCCCTCCCCGCCCACTCATTCATTCATTCATCAGCCGTGCACGGCGTGTCAGACGCGGCTTCTCCCGCCTGTCAGAGGGCACAGCCGACGTCTCAGAGCTGCTGGACACTAAGTGGACGTGGAGCACTTTGGGGCGTGTCCTCGGATACACCTGTCACCAGGAAAGCCAAGCATGCACAGCTTTAGTCTAGAAGATTCCTTCTAAGGGGTTCATTTAAAAACATTCTGCTCCACACACCCCTCAAGAAAACGCTTTCCTCCCCTCTGGGACCCCACTCGGAGCAAGGATCCCTCCTTCGGTTTCCAGTGGCTTGAGGTGGGTTTCCTCGCCTTGTCTGCACCTTTTGCTGGTTTACAGACGTGTGCCCGTTGCCGATTTGGCACGAAACCACCTGAGATCTTCCGATAAAGATCGTTAAGTGCACGTCCCTGTGTTGACTTCTCAGTGGATTGCACTTAATCGCACAATTAACAAAATACTTTCATATCTGTCACCTTGCAGAGCAGTCATGTACTTCCTAGGATTTGTTTCTAGGTTTTTTTTTAATATAAAAACTAATTTGGAAGAATGTTCCTTATTAGAACAGCAAAGACACCCTCAGTCTCCAGGGAGGCATTGGAAGCCCAAGTTCTGTAGTGATTTTCAAGTTCAACGTTGGGCTGCTCCGTCCTTGGTAAGGGTCTGCTCCAGCTTTGGGCCTGCGGTGGGGGCTGCGGCCCCACGGGAATGGAGCAGCTCGTTGCACGTGGACGTGTCAACTGCCAGCCCTTCCGCACTTGGGGTGAGCCGGCCAGTGCGGGCTGAGACCACGCTGATTCCCAAAGAGGGAGCAGGCCTGCAGGGCAGGGACAGCGAGGCAGGGGTGAGGGGGAACCACCTGTCTCCCCACGCCTGAGAACATGGCCCCATTTCAGGGGGACGGTGACAGTCTCAGCAGAACACAAAGGCACACGGTTTATCATACTTTATCTCTTTTCAGATAGGCCCCGGTTTTAGCAGAGTCCACATGATTTCTGCTTCGCACCGGGGCTGGGATCGTCCCCAGAGAACAAGGACTGTGGCCCGGAAGTTGCCACCTGTGCCGAGCCGCTCACAGAGGAGCTTCTCTTTGTGGAGAGTGTCAGAGCGAAGACACCAGCGTCCCCTGCCATGGCTGTACCCGAAACGTTCACTTTGCAAGAAGTGGGTGTCAGCGCCCCCATCCTCTGTCCTCTGGGCTTCGGAGTGAAAACCCCGCGGGGACCGACGGGCACAGGTGAGTCCGGCACAGCCGCGCACACGCGGAGCCCAGGTCGGGAGAGGCCTCTCTCTGCTAAACTGTTCTGCCTGGTTCCTCTTTTCCTCCCCCAGTAAATTCTAAGAGTCTGATGGTGGAATTGGAGACCTTCCAAATTTAAGATCTCTTCCTGCCCCGCCTTGCTAGGGTCGGCCGACCTCACCTTCTCACCCTACCGGAGGGCGAGACCCCCTAGTCCTCTGAAACCTCCCTAGTCCTCCAGACAAAGCCGATCTCTGTCCCCTGGGTTCCAGGGTCCCAGGTCTGCCTGGGTCCCCAACCTCTGACCCCACTGCACCAGGGGGCTGCCAGGGGGCTCTCCTGGCCAACGCAGGCAGCCCATGCTTGTGTAATGGCAGCGGTCCTGGTCCCAGCCCCGTCCTGAGTCCTCCACGAAGCCCCCAGGCACCCGCTCCCCCTGCCATGCAGTGACGGTGCACCACCCCCCGGACCGCTCCATCCCCCACCCTCTGGCCAGCACCATCTGCCGCGAGGGAGGCTGCGCTGAGATGGATCAGTTCATTGGAAACTTAGGGAGTCTCAGCAGGGAGGGAGGGCTGACCTTTCAATCCTGCTTCAGCCGGCTCAGTGATTTTTAAAGCGAGACAAGTGTTATCTGGAGCAGTGACACCACGTCCATCATCAGAGGCCTCGGGCCCAGCCACCCACCGATGCTCCCTGGGCTCCCTCTCCAGACGCCCCTCCCCCGCTGCCCAGCAGCCACCTGCTTTAGGCTGGGTCTTCATTCCCGGAGTGCTGGGTGACCCCAGCCGGGAAGATCTCCCCAAGTGACAATCTCAGGACAACACCCGTCCTTTCTGAAATACGTGTCTCCTGTTGTCCTGAGACAAGAACGCGGAAGGCTGTGCTCTGACTGAAAGTCTTCAGGAAATGCAGCCAGCAGCCATGTCTGCTCTGAATAATGCAGGAGTCCTAATTAACGCTGTTCATCTTGCAAGGCTCCTCCGCATCTTCCCACCGCAGCAGCTCTGCGTCCTGCCCGGGGCGCGGCGGCCGGGCCTGCTTCCTGCTGAGCCGCGCCGCGGGACCTGCGTCCAGTCACTCAGGCTGTCAGGGCGCAGCGTCCCGCCCGTTCCCGGGGTCCGGAATGAGACGAGGGCGCATCCGGGCGCGTCCCACATGTGGCTGCTGCCCGAGGAGCCCGGTCTGCTCCGCCCTCCTTAGAGCTCCTGTCCTCGTGCGGCTCAGAGCCAGCGTGAGTCCCTTGACACGCCCCGCTGTCCCTTCCCAGGCCAGGACGTGTGGGGGCCACAGCACGGGCCCTTCTGGGTCCCCACTGTCTGCTTCCCACCAGCAGAAACTGCCCAGGGGTTGGAGGGGCTGGGGTCCCCGGTCTCCCCGTTCCAGGCCCTCCGTCCGTATCTGCACAGAGGGTCAGGGTCAGGGAGTCCCCGGCTTCCTCTTGCTCCCAGCAGGGCTGGGTCTGACCACATGTCTAGTGACACTCAGCCCACACCCCTGGCCTCTCCTTGTCCTCAGTGTCCCAGGGAGACCCAGCTGACGTGGCCAGGGCTTCCCAGCCTCTCCGCACCCGCAGTGGGCAGTCTCTTTCCCAGACGCCTTGGACAGGAGAGTGATGTGGCCATCAGCCACCAGCCATGCAGCCTTCGTGGGCACCTGCATCGTTCTCCCTGTGTCCCACCCCTGCACTGCCACCCCAGCAGGTCCCACCCCAGGGACACTGCCTGGCCCCTCCCACTCATGCTTCCTTCAGAGCCATCCTCCCCTCGACCAACATGGGCAGCACCTGTGTCCACAGAGCCGGGCAGGACCCCCAAATCCCTCACATTGCCCTGGTAAAAATCAGGGCTGGTTTAGTGTTTGCAGGGCAGGTGGGGTCCCCGGAGAGCTTGGATTGGAAATGCACATGGTGCGTTTGGGTGGGGGAGAGGTGATTATTCTGCACAGGAGGCTCTGGCCAGGCCTCAGGCTTCGACACGAGCTAGTAAGTGTAGGCATTCACACGGAAGCCGCCGGGAAACATGGGTCACTCTAAGGCAGTGAGGAGCGTGGCCAGCTGTCCCTTTGAAAGCCCCCTCTGCCGGAGGCACCTGTTCCCCTGGATCCAGGTGTTGTGCCCTGTGAAGCCCCCACATGGGCGCGTGGCCCCCACGTGCAGAGCCGGAGCGTGGAGGGTAGGACTCGCCTCCGTCTCACCTCTCAGGCGGTGACTCCCTGGCAGAAGCGCCAGCTGGTCCATCTCCGTGCTGATGCCCCTGGCAGAGCCTTGGCTCCTTCCCGGAGCCGCCTGGCGACCAGGTCTCCACGGTGATGCCTGGGCTTCGGACAGGACCTGTCGGAAACCACTCAGAGGGAGATCAGTCGGGAGCTAGCTGCCTTCCAGGGCACACCTGGCGGCTCCAGGACGGGGGTTTCAGGGAGAGAAAGAGGCATGACCCCCCATACCCGCCCACCCCAGTTTCACTCGGTTATGCTCAGTCTGCTTTGGGCTGCGTCATTTAGACGCCACATTTGTGTCTCTTCCTCTCCGTCCTCGCGCAGTCGGAACAGGTGTCCTGAGTCGCTTCAGGGAGCTGAAACGCCCCGACCTGGTCAGGGCCTGTGACGGCCCATCGGGAAGGTGCAGGACACCCCGGCTTCACCCCCGACGCCCTGGGGCCCTGGATGGGTCAGCTCAGCTCCATGGCTCTGGGGTTTGGACGAAGACCTCGGAGATGCCTAATTCTTTCTATTTTTTATTTTTATTTCAGAATATTTCGGGGGGACAAACATTTTGGTTACATGAATTGCTTTTGCACAGTCTGAGTCAGAGTTGCGTGTCTGTCACCCAGCTAGTGGGCACTGTCCCGTTAGGTGTGAATTTACCCAGCCCCCCCTCCACCTGCTTGATTTCTGTTGAGTTTTACTCCATATGATCATGTGGGTGTTGGTCAAATAGTTCCAGTTTGGTAGTGGGTACATGTGGGGTTTGCGAGACTCCTAATTCTGATGTCCCAAAACCCTCCTGCCTTCCCCCCTTCCGTCGGGGGACAGCCCGAGAGCAGCCACTGAGAGCCCCTGCAGGGCTTCTCCCTGCGGGTCCCCTGGGCCACTTCTAATGATGTGACCTGAAGGCAAAGACTCCCCCGTCCATCTTCTCTTCAGCAAAACGGGCGCCTCACTGCCGTGGGTGGGGCTGGGCTGGGGGTGGCGTCCCCAGGAGACTGTGGTTCTCCGAGTTCTCCACCGCCTGCTTCCCAGCCCCCACCCCTGCCACAGCCGTACCTCACTGGGGTCTGAGCCCCTCTCCTCTCGGGCCCCCCGACTCTCGTCTCTCCCCTCCACCCTTCTCCGTGCACGGAGGCAGCGCCTGGGGGCTGTTTCTGGGAAGAAGGATGATGGTGGTCTACACCCGGGCAGGGGCCCCCTCCCTGCCTGGTCCCAGACTCTCCCCAGAGGCATCTTTGCCCCCCAGTTCTTCCTCCAGCCCCTTCATTCCCGTGACCTGCAGAGGCCAAGCCCAGCCGAAGGAGACCCCAGCTGCCGGGTCTTTACCACGGCTTCAGGCCTGCGAGGCCAGGGGGGAAGACAGGGTTAGGGTGGGGGACTCTAGGTGGCTGGGAGCCCCCTTCCTGTGTGGCCTCCATGAACCCGTTTTGACCTCTGTGTGTGCCCAGATGCAGGGGCACTGGTTCACCTGTCCCCGCAGGCCCCATGTGCCTGTGCCCACGCACCTGGTCCAGGGCAAATGGCCTGTCAACCCACAGGTCCTTGCTGGACAGGGCCAAGTGTCGGCCCCGGACCACGGACGCGCCACTTCCATTCCAGCAGGCCTGGGACTCGTTGGTCCTGGGTAGCCCCATGCCGGCGGAGACCGTCTCGTGGGCAACACCTGCACACGGGAGGCACCTGCGTGGGGGCTGCAGGTCACGTGGTCACCACCTGGGGACCAGGTCACATGGTCACCCCCCGGGGACCAGCTGGGCCTCCTCTCACCCCTGTAGAGAACGCAGGGCTGTCTTGCCGGGCCGAGGTCTTTTTGTTTTTCTGCTTTTTTAAATTTCAGTTTGAAAGAGTGAGAGTTTGATAATTTTTTTGTGCTTACTTTTTATTTCTTTTATTAAAAGTATTTAAATTCATACTTCAGGAGATAAAAGAAGCCTAACATCTTTCATCCACTTTATGCATTTTTACTAATTTTTTTCTAAAACATTTTGTACTGGCATCCTGAAGGGTGCAATTTCATGAGTCGGGAGAATAAATAACAGATAAAAATAAAATGTCATTTTCAGCAAAGGTAAGCATGAGTTTCCCTAGGGATGGAAAATAAATGCATGGAAGGGACCAGGCAGCCTCGGGACACACCTGCCGGGGAACGGGTGGGGCTCAGCCCCCGAGGGCCAGGATGGCCAAGCCTGGCGTCTGTCACCTACACCTCACTGAGGGCGTGTCCCCTGCAGAAGAAGCAACGTGTCGTGCAAATCTTATCCTGAGAAGCAGGAAAGAGCTTAGGTTTTGTGATCCAAGAGCGTTGCTTTGGAAGTTCAATCAGACGTTGAAGAATGGCAGGACTTGGGGTTGGTGAAGATGGTGGTGATGATTGTGCTAATTGAAACATGCTTGAGTGCTTACTGTGTATGAGCCAGACAACAGGAGCATTTTGCATGCATCATCCAATGCCATCTTCTTTTCCTCCCAGCTTTATTGAGTTATGATTGACAAATAAAAATTATATATATTTAAGGTACACAATGTAATGTTTTGATATTTGTATACATGGTAAAATGATTACCACCATCAAGCTAATTAATATATCCATCACCTCGTCTGGGCATCTTTTTGCGTGTGTTGAGAACACTTAGGATCCTCCTTCAGCAAATTTCATGCATACAATACGGGTTTGTTGACTGTCGTCACCACAGTATATTTTAGATCTCAGGAAATTATTCTCCTGCAAAACTGAAAATGTGTGGCCTTTGATCCACATCTCCCCGTCTTATCGAGGTTTAGTTTGTTTATCTGACAAACAGAAACAATTCTCCTTCCTCGCAGGGTTGCTGGGGAGACTGGAGGAGACACACATGCAAATGCTGTTACGTGATGGTGACCATGCAGCCGACAGCAGCCAGAGCCACGGCCACCCCAGGGGCGACCCCCACCTGAGACACCCTTGAGGAGCAACCGGGAGTCTGTCCCCACATCAGGAGCAGCCGTGGACCAGAAGGTGAGGGGGCTTGTTGCTGGGGCTCCCTCAGTGAGGACAGGGAGGTCACCAGGTGATGCTGGCATCGGGAACCCTGCTCAGAAACAACCCTGGAGATGCCAGAAAGGCCCCTTTCCATTCCCACTTCTGCCACGTCAGGGGCGCTTGTGTTCAAAGTCAAAATGACCAGCACCCCACCTTCTAGACCGCTCTATAAGCTGTAACTCATTTCAGACACATGTTAAGGACCAAAAAAATCAATCACAGCAGGACAGTTCTGTGCTCGAATAGAGTTTATTCGAGCACTAGCTGGAGGACGACCACCTGGGAAACAGACTCCAAACACATGGTCGGCTTTCCAAAGTGGAGTGGTCAGGGTTTCACTTACGCAGGCAACGAACGGGACTGCGGCGATCTCCACGCAAGGCCAGTACACGCGTCACAGGATTCGACTGGTGCAGCTTGCTACGTTCCAACGAGGTGCCTGAACATCCTGCGAGGAGGGTGACAATCTTGGGGGAGGTGTCTTATCTCTGGTGCCACGAGGCCGTTGCTAAGCGGGTACAGGAAACACATTGCTGCTGTGTGCACGTGACACAGGCCACATAGCCACATTCCTCTCAAGGCTCGGAATAATTCAAAGTTCTAACAGCTTTGAGTCTGACTTGTTCAACCCCACATAGACCAGTGAAGCCACTGCTGAGCTGTGGCTGGCTCCGCCCACTCTCCGCAGGCTGTCACCACTCGGGCTGGAGCACAGAACTGTGGCCTTGGCAGGACGGGGGCGTCCATTCTGCCCTCACTCCACCTTTCTGAGGTCAGCCCCAGGGGCGGGAGTGCCTCCCTTATCTCTGGCCTCTTCCCCTGTTGTGCTGCAGGGAGAAGATGCTGCTAATCTGAGTGGTCAAATCTGGACTCCTTGGGCCACCGTTCACGAGTGGGTGGTACCCAGGGGGGAGTGTTTGCTCCCGAGAGTTCTTCTCCCTGCTGCCTGCAGTAGATGGATGGTCAGAGCCTCGTCCTGCCCTCCCTGTGTCCCAGGTCCCTGCAGGGAATGAGCGGAGCATCCACTTTCATTCCCACGACTGTCAGGTGGGCAGAGGGGGGGCCTTGACCTCAGCCTTGCAGGTGGAGGCCCACAGGCCTCACGCCCCCTGGCGAGGCCCCGTTCCTGCCTGCTTTTCCCTGGCAGCCCTGCGCCAGGCTGGGGGAGGGTGGGCTTTTCCTTGCCCCTGACAGCTGGTGAGCACTGTGTTCTCCACGTGCTACTGCTGGATTCTTAAGTACCTTGGAAAAGAAGAAATGTGGGGGCCGGGTTTAGGCACCCGCATCCCCAGCCAAGCCCCGGCCTTGGATGTCCACCGTCTTCATCCCAGGACACAGGCAGAGACAACTCTCCTTGCTCTGCTCCTGGGCTGTTTCATAGCTCTGGGTTCCAAGCTGGGGGGCGTTTGGCCCCTTCCCCAGTGGACAAATACAGAGAGAGAGGAGGAGAGCTGGGGTCCCTGGGCAGGGCTCATCGGGCTGGGCAGAGGGGGTTTATGCTGCCCCAGCTGCAGGAAAGTCGCCTGGGGACTCTGAACCACGAAAATCCAGGCCCCTGTCCTTGGGCATTTTGATTTAGTGGCTCCAGGTTAGGCAGGAAGAATTGTTATTGCTATTTTTTAATCTCCCTCAAGTAGTTCTGATGGGGCTGGGACCTCCCTGGACAGGAAGTGGGTCTTTAACTGGGCATTTTTGAGCTGGAGTGCTGGGTCTGTCCTTTGGCTGTGACATCCCACTCAATCGTACGCTCAATGAGGCTCTGCTTTCTAATGAGAAGTGGAAACATCATTCTACTTGCCCATTTGGCATCGGTGTTTAAAGATCATCAAATAGCACGGTGATGATGATGACGGCTCTTGGTGCTTGTGTGTTTGCGGATGTGATGTGTCGGGACGAGCCACGTGGAAAGCCATCGCGGGTCGTGCAGAGCCTGCGGGCGGAGAGGAAGCCCCAGGTCTGTGTAACGGGGGGGCTGGGCAGGGGGCCACACGCTGTGTGTGTTGGGGGTGCTCAGCCCACAGACGCTTGCTCTGTGGAGCATGCTCGCGGATCCAGTCATTCTGGAACCAGGGGTTAGACCTGCTGGGCACGGTTGTCAGAAATTTGTCACAGAAAGGTGAATTTCTAAGAGGACGGTGACAGTGTTGGGGGCTCCCAAGGGTGGAGTCCGTACCTGCTCTTAGAACGGCCTGAGGCGCCTCCAGACCTGGTCCCGACTTTCTGGCTTCCTCTCCCCCCCCTCCCCGGCCCACAGTCCTGACTCTGAATCTTGTGTACAGGGCGACTGGAGCCCAGCCTCCCACCTGGTCCTCTGGCCTCGCATCGGACCACTGCCCCCCAAGGCCCCCCACGTGCAACACTGGCCACGGCGGGGCTGCTGGCAAACCGCGGGACTCGGGGGCACTAAGGCGCACCCTGGGAAGGAGACGGGAGGGAGTGGGAAGGGGAGGCGTCTCTAGGCTGGCTGGGGGCGTGTGCGTGGGCATCGGGGCTGAGGGCACGTTCTGCCAAGGTTCATGGTCCCCACAGGCTCCTCGTCAGGGACAACCCACGCCTGACAGCACCGTGGTGCCTTTTTGGGTACATGCTGAAAATAGAAGTAACCTAATAAGGTAAAAGCAGACTTTTATCCTTTTAATTGCCTGGAGATCAGTTCCAGGAGGAAAGCCTGCCACTGCCTTTCTGAGGTTGTCATGGAAGAAGCTGCCCTGAGGGGTGATGAGCCCAGGCACCAGGGGCTCTCAGACCACCCCCTGTCCACCCCTGCCCAAGGCCACCGAGCTGGGCAGGGCTGGGGACTCCAGCCACAGGGGAGAGGCAGACGGGTGTGGTGGGTGCTGACGGTGTTACTGGGTCCCTGGGTACCCACCAAGCCTTGAGTAGGGCAGTTCTGCAGACACGAGCGGGGGGAACATTAATGGGTCAGTGCAGGACCAGGCGGGGGTTGATGTCCTCCAGTGTGCCCCCACAGCAGAGGGTTATGCTGATGCCACTCGGCCCGAGAGCAGTTGTGGGGGCCAGGATAGAATGTGCACTCCTGTGCTGAAGTGTCCAGGACATATGTGGGGGACCATGACACCCTGACAAAGCACCTGGCCTACCCCAGTCACTGGGCACCATGGCTTCCTTGGCCTTAACCCAGCATGGGAGCGCCCAGAGCCCAGGTCCAGCTCCTGGGGGGCCTCAGAGGCCTGGGCTGCTGCCCCCACCTCCTCCTGGCTCTGTCCCGCCACTGGGGCCAGCAGGGCCAGGGGCAGCAGAGGGTGGGGATGGCACCTGCCCCCACCTCCGCACCCTCAGCGCAGCTCTGTGCTCCCCTGCCCTCCTCCACCCTCTGAGATGCAGGTTCCGCCCAGTCCCAGGGCCGGACCCTCAGCGTCCCCTCCCGCTTCAGGCTGGGTGACAGACCCTGGCCTCCACAGGCTGGCCCCGGTTACTCTCCGGGCTGGTGGCTTTCACTCCTGATCCAGGACGGTGCGGTCTGTTCCCCGCCAGCCCTCAGAGCCCTCCAGCCTGGAAACCAGGAGAGGGACCAACTGTGAAACTGTGTCTGTGGCCGCAGCCTCCTCCAGCAAGACCAGGGTGTGCAGGCCAGCCTCGGCCGGGTGTGCCGGGCGCCATCCCGCGGTTCCCGGGACCGTGACAGCGGGCTGGGCTGGCCGACTGGCCGACGGCTCCACCCAAGCCCCGGGAGGCTGGGATGGGACCCTGCTCCACGAGGCTGACGCCTGGTGACTGCGGGCCGGTCAGTGACCTTCCCTCAGCTGTACTCCGCTTCTCTGTGGGACGGGGTCCGCGACGCTGTGTTAAGTGGAGAGGATGACACCTGTAGACAAACCCACAAGGGCCTGGCCGTGGTAGGTGTCACTAAACGTGAGTTACCATTATCGTCAGATGGGCAGTGGACAGCAGGACGCCGGCCCTGTGCCCCCGAGAGCCACGGAGAGGAGTCTGCAGGGAGGGCGGGGACGCAGATGCGGGCTCTGTGGGAGGGGAGGACAGGACAGGAGCACTCTGGACAAACATCCGCACACAGAGGGATTCACTGCAGCAAGTTCTAGCCTCCCTCCTCTGCCTCAGCCCAGCCTCCCAGTTCCTCCCCCCGCAGACGCCGTCCCGCCAGCTCCTGGGACCTCCCTCGCACGTGTGAGCACACGCACATGCACACGCACACGCACCGCCACACGCGGTCCTTTAATTTTAACTCAGACACCAGCATGGTATGCACGTTCTTCTGCTCTTGGCACTTAGAATTTATTGGAGATATTTTCCCTCTCGGTAAAAAAGGTGCTCTTTTGTAAAAAGTTAATGGCTACATAGCATTTCGTTGTGGGACTGTCTTGTAATTTACTTAATCAGTCCTCTCCCTGTGCGTGAATGTTTGGTTTTTTTCCCAATTTTTGCTACTATAAACTCTGCGGCAATGAATGTCACTAATCATATGTTATTTGGCACAAGTGTAAATGTTTGCAGAATAAATTCCTAGAATCAGAATTGCTGAGTCAAAGGTTAGACACCTTAGTAATTTTGAAAGTGTTGCCAAATTGTCCTTCAAACTCGTAAAATTTTACACTCTGCTGCAATTTGTAAGAGTAACTGTTTACCTACAGCCTTGCCAACTTAGTGAGATGCCAGTGCTGTTTGTTGTTTTTTGTTTTTGTTTCTGTTTTTTGGGCTTTCCAATCTGATTAGCTTGAAGCAATATGTTATTGTGGTTTTATTTTTATAGTTCTTATCAGAGGACTAAGACACTTTTCATTAAGTGGCATTTGTATTTCCTTTTGTGGTGGAATCTTCATTCATATGTTTATCTTTTCATGCAGTTAATATTTTTAATGATTTAATAACTATATTTAAATTGTAAGCAAATTATTTCTCTATAACAGGTGTCTTATCTCTACCTATACAGAGACATACAGCATACAGACATTTATAGTTTTATTTTTGTCTATCGGCTTTCCTTAGGTTATGTTTATTGCCATGCTGCTTACAGTTTTAGTATAATTTACCATCTTTTTCTTTTAATTTTTGGTTTTAATGTTAGTCTCTTTAAAAACCTTTCCTTATGCTGCAATTTTATCTAAAATTTTTCCCTGCTGTTTTTCATCACTTGCGTTATGCCAAGTCACTGAGAGGCAGAACTTGATGTGGAGGCAGGAATCGGGGCTCGTGCTGGGGCCGAGGGGAGCAGGGGGGGGCAGATGTGGCTTCAGGAGCCGTCGAGGCTCTGCCAGCCCCAGGGGAGCTCTGGATGTGGGTGGCAGCACGTTCCGCACACCCAGTGGCAAGGGGACTGCACTGCTTCCTGCCTCCACAAAGCGCTGGCTGCGCGTCCTTGCAGGCACCTCTGCTCCCGCAGACCAGGGTGGCCCTGCGGGAAGAGGGCGGTGTGCCCTCCGCCCTGGCCCTGGGGGAGGGGAGCAGGGACGGCCACCAACGGCCTCTGCCGCCAGACATCTGTATCTTCCTCTCCTCTTTCTTCCTCTCTCTTTATCTTTAATCAACCCTCTGGGGTTTATACTGACCTGTGAATACTAAGGTAAAAACCCAACGTTGTTATTATTATTTTGCAAATAGCTGCGCCGCTTATGCCACGCGTGTGTGGGATTTGCCATCTGCCCCTCCCGGCTGTCCTGAGCTGATGCTTCTCTGCACACTGACTTCCTGCGTGCTCTTGGGTCCGCCTCGGTATCGACGCTTTATCTGACTGATTGATTTCTTTTCATTCCAGTACTACACGGTTTTCGTCGGTGCAGGTATAGGCTGCAGCACCTGGTACGTAGCACCAAGTCCACTCCACTCTTTTTTATAACTTATCGCTCTTGGCTATGCTTGCTGGTCTGTGTGTAGAGTTCAGCGTGAGAGTCACACACAGGGGTGTACGGGAATATGCACACGTGACTGGGGTGGCACACACGTGACTGGGGTGGCACACGCGGGTGAGATGACTCTGCACGTGCACGTCACTCGGGGAAGCGCTCACTTCCACATGGAGGCTGCCGCCTCTGCAAGACGGTACAAGGTTTCCCATTTGCTCAGGTATCTCGAGGGTGAATTCCTTTAGTTCTCTCCTTTGCATGATACTGGACATCTCTATTTTGGTTTATTCTTATATACTTTTATAGCTTTATGTTCCTAATATAAATAGGATACTTTCATTAATTTTATCTTTCCATACTCTCTAAATACAAATTTTTGACTCCCCCGAAATGCTATATTTTACTTACAATAAAACCAGCACCTGTGCCCTCCCCTCCCTCCTCGGGGAGCAGCGTGAGCGTCAACACTCTCTGCGTCCCCTTCCCACCTAGCTGCACCCACTCGTGTGCCCGCTAATCTGACTGTGCCTCCCGGGTCTCTTGATCTTCTTGATCATTTTGCCAGACTGGCACATGTCCCTCAGCAGCGGATTGTTTAGCTGTTCTCGCTGGTTTACTTCACACACAGGGCACCGTCCTTCTGCAGTCTCCTGTGACGTGCTGTCATCACTCACCCGGGAGGGTGGACGCGGCCTCTGCTGAGACAGCCGTGGCTGTAGTTACCGCGGGGCCCCTGGCCCGTGGTGTAGACTCTTCTCATCACAGGGCTCAGTCACTCCCCTGAGGACACCTGGGCGGGTCCCCAGTCTTGCAGGGCTACAAATATGCCGCTGTGAACATGCTGTCCGTATTTCCTGCTGTGCATACACGTTGCTTCGGTTATTGACAGTTTCTTGTGTTTTTCCTTGCTCAGGGCTATATAATCACATGGGGCATAGGTCAGGAATATGTTTAGTTTTTAGAAGATGAAGTCTAATTATTATCAACTACCAAAGTGTTTGGAATAAACAATATTTAAGCAAATCTATTGTGTCATATATCTGTCTACGAATGCCAGATTTTTTAAAACTGTATCAATTGTTTTGGCTTGAAATATCTATTTTATTTTTAATTCTTATTTTCCTGATTATTAATCAGATTTGTCATTTATTCATGGGTTAATTGTCCTTTCAATTTCCACTTCTGTGAAATGCTTATTCATACATTGTGCCTGTTGGGATTGCAAATATGTTTTATGGGTTCAATGTGTTGTTTTTACCAAGACTTTTGATGAAAAGAACTTCTTTTGTGGTTTGTACTTTTTTTTTTTTTTTTGAGACAAGAGTCTTGCTCTGTTGCCCCAGCCAGAGTTCAATGGTGTCACCATAGCTCACTGTGACCTCAAACTCCCAGGCTCAAGCGATCCTCCTGCCTCAGCCTCCCGAGTAGCTAAAACTGCAGGTGTGCACCACCATGCCCAGCTAGTTTTTATATTTTATGTAGAGACAGGGTCTTACTCTTTCTCAGGCTGGTCTCAAATTCCTGGCCTCTCATAGTGTTAGAATTACAGGCATGAGCTACGGCACTCAGCCTGTACTGCTATTTTTTTTTTTAAAGTTTCTAAAAGATTCTCTTGTATTTTCTTCTAAAATGTTTAAACTTTGTCATTTGCCTTTTAGTGTTTAAACCACCTGTGTACTTAAATCTACCGATTGTATTTTTTTTCCTTAGCTATTGGTCAACCAAGCACAATTCGTTGAACAGTATATACTTCACCCAGCACTGTGTAAACCTATTCTGGTGTGTATCAAATGGCCACAGGTCCTGTGTTAACAATGTGTGTCTGTTGCTTCCATATTGATAGAGTGTAGCTGGATATTAAATTCTTGCTCTTGCTCTCTTTCTTTAAGGAATTTGTTTGCGTTGTGTTGAATTTTACAGTTGAGAAGTCTTAGACAAGAAAATCTCTTTCCCTTTACAGATGCTGATCTTTTACTGTGCATTTTCAAAAATTGTTTATTTAAAAATTCAGTGGAGTTTATGAAATGTTTCAATGCTGATGGTTTGATATCAATTTGTTTTCAACGTTTCCTGGAATAAAAGGCACCCTTTTAATACATAGATAAAATTCTCTGTTAGTGTCTAGAAAAACATCTAGAATTACTATTTTAAGTGAGTTTTCTAGGGCGTTATCTGGATCTTCTTTTGTTAGGGGACCACTTCTCTATGTGATGGAGTTAGTGTTTGGTTCCCCCCACACCGTGGTGCTCTCTGTTCTACACCCTTTGGATTTCCCATTGTGTTTCGCCTCTTCTCCGTGTCCCGACTGCTCTGCGGGGGAGCCCACGCCTTGACCTCGGTATGCTGATGTGGTCGTGCTCCGTGCCAGGTCCTGCCCTTCACAGAGGGCGGGGTGAACCACCCTGACCCGACAGTCCCTGCTGTTGCAGGGACTCGTGTTAATGAGGGGGGACAGGGACCAACAGAGTAAATGATGTGAACTCAGGTCTCTTCCGTTAGGACAGATGAGACAGAATACGGGCAGAGAGGGTGATAGGACGTCCCCACAGCGAGGACGGGCAGGTGCAGCTTCTCCGGGGCCAGCGTGGAGCACAGGCCTGCGGACGGGCACTATCCAGGTGGGGGATGCTGGGCCCCACGGAGGGGGCTGAGCCAGGTGACCCCCTGAGAGGCGGCCCCCCCCAGAAGCCCCGGGGGCCCACATGGAGTGGAGGGTGCCGAGGCTACAGTGACACGGTGATGCTGATGTGGGAGTATTGATTTTATGTGAGGCCCAAATGCAGGTGTCCTATGGTAAGTGTTCAAAATCCATTAAAAACCGAAACCAAGTGATACATTTTAAATACCAAAATGGCAAACATGTTAAAAAAATCAACTGAAATATAAATTTTTTAACATACAGGAAATTAAACAAACATCACTGTTCTATAAATTATCGGCAGGAAAATAATAAAATTAAAGTATTTACAAATAAACACTGCATATCATAAAATTCATTTTAAAATGTATCTATTTCTTTAAAATGTAATCATCAAAAACAATTTTTATCATTGGTTTCATGGTTGAATCTTGAGTTAATTTTCTTTGTTTTATTGACACATACTAATTGTACATATGTCTGGGTATATGTGATGTTTAATGCATGCATGCAATTGTGTAATTATCAAATCAGGGCAATTAGGGTATTCATCATCTCAAATACTTATCATTTCTTTATGTTGGGCACAATCCAAATCTTTTCTCCTGGCTGTTTGGAAACATACAAGAAATTACAGTTAACTGTAGTCACCCTCCTGTGCCCAGCAGCACTAGAACTGATTCCTCCTATCTGATTGCATTTTTGTACCAATTAGCCAACCTCTCTTCATTCTGAGTTCTTTTCTTGTGCAAATACCTATTGGAAATCTCTTTCTGACTCAGGATAATACTTAGGAGATAGTTATAAGTTAACTCTGTTTTTTTAAATTCTTTTTCCTCTTGACTCATTCACCTTCAGACAGCCCCACACCTCACTTTGTAATTCTGAGCTTTCTCACTGGGCTGTTGTTCCCAGGGACCGGTATCTGTTATCGATAGCCTGGTGTTTCCGGCCTGCCGTTATCTGCCTGCTTCTGTCATGTACAGATGGAGATTCTCCACAGTCACCCATATTTGTTTCACTGCTCTCATGTTTATATTCCATTCCTTCAGAAACCCTTTGAACTCTGATAAGAACCTGTATTCAAACAAAGGATTAGTTTGGATACCGCCTGTGATACGTGCAGGCCCACGCTGCCCAGACGTGGAGGCTGTGGCTGTGTTCGACCTTTCTGCCTACACCAAATAATCAAATCCTTGATCTTGATCTCAAGACATAAACTGTTCAACTTGCAGGTTTGGTTGTTCATATGGGAACACTGGTGTCCCGGCTCACCCAAGCAACTGCTGCATTTTGACAACTAAAAGCGTCCTGCGTAACGCAAGGCGGGTCTCAGAGGGACAGAGAAGTGGGACCTTGGAGGGCCCCGGCCGGAGAAAGACCTAGGACTTTGTTCTAAGTGTGAGGAGGTCCCGGTTAGGTTTCGGGTGGGGTGGGGGGGAATCGGTTATATTTACACGTGGAGAGAACAGATTCAGGCTTGGTTACAAACGGGGGGCAGGCGGCCACTGCAGTGGGAAAAGGACAGCAGTGCTGTGTCCAGGCACATCCTGAGTCACCCTCCGGTGACGGCTGGTACGGACCAGACGTGGAGTGAGCAATGGGGGGTGGCAATGGGTGGTTTGAGGGTTTTGCCTTAGCAAGAGGGTGAACTTGGGAGGGAGCTTACCAAGATGAGACAGAAGGGGAGAGGTGTCAAAGACAAACTCCGTGAAATAATTTAAGGAGGTTTATTCTGAGCCAAACTTGAGGACCATGACCTGGAGCCACGCCCAAGAAGCCTTGAGCAAGTGGACTCGCTGTGGCTGGGTGACAGTTTGGTTTCATGCATTTTGGGGAGACAGGAATTACACATAAAAAGTTGTAAATCAATACACAGAAGGCGTACATTGGTTTGGCCCAGAAAGTCGGGACATCTCAAGGCAGGGGCTTACACATCACAGGTGGGTTTAGGAATCCTTTAGTTGACAACTGGCTGAAGGAGTTAGGCTTTGTCTGAAGACCAGGAATCAGCAGAAAGGAATGCTTGAGTTGAGGTAAGCGTCTTCTGTCTTTTACGTGACGCTATACCAGCATCAGCTCGGGAAGTCAACCACGTCACGAAGACCTGGCCACTGAGATGTTATTGTTTGTAGGCGTGACTCCCCAGGCTCCCTTAGAAAGGAATGTTTTGGGCAAAGGAAAAGATCAGAGTTTAGTGCTGGGAGGGTTGAAGTGGGACATATACAGGGATTTGGGTTGTGGATGTGCTGAATTCAAGAAATCTCTCGTACAAACAAGTGAAGACATGTGAGCATCGCACGCAGCATTCCCGAGCTCAAGGGAAGGTGGGGAAGGTGGTATCAACTCAGCGTCGCCACAGGACAGAGATCTCTTAGAAAGTCTCCACAGAAGGTGAGAGGCCCAAGGACGGGGTCTGGGGGGACCAAAGCCAGAGGCAGTGATGAGGAGGAGGGTGCCCTGGAGGGGACAGTGAAGTGGCCAGTGAGGCGGGAGGAGCCCGGATGGCCGGGGTGCCTTGGGGGGGGCAGGACGCACTTGGGGTCGGGGGAGAGATGCAGCCGATGCGATCTGAGGGGCCAGGGACAGTCAGGCTCCAAACTGACCCTTGGGTGTGGTGACACAGGTGTATTGTTGTCTCTCAGAATGCGACTGAATGGAGGGAGTTCAGAAGAGACCACTAGGAGAGGAGGTGCAGAGCCGACACTTCCAAGGAATTCTGTTGCGAGGAGGAGCAGAGAAACAGGCAGGAACTGGAGGGGGTGTGACATGAAGCTATTTGTTTCAGATGAGCGGCTTTAGGATGCATTTACATGCGTGCGGAATGACCCAGAAGAGAGAGAGCATGGGAGCAAAGTCCTCGGAGGATGATTAGGGTCAGATCTGGGTGCACAGGTGGAGGGAGGGGCTGGCCGCAGGAGGGGGTGAGGACAGTGGCACAGAGTGACTGACGGGGGAGCGGGGAGCGCATGGCCACACAGGGAGGCGGGCATGTGACTTCCGGGGGCAGGAAAAGGTGTGTTATGATTCGTTCTGGGTTTTGTGTGTGAAATAGGAAATGAGGGACTCTAATGAGATGAAGTGGGGTGTTTGGATAATACTGGGTATTTAAGGACAAAGAAGTCATGGGAGCATTGACTGTCTGGGACTGGGATGGGGGACGGGCTGGCATGGCTGGCCTGTGGGCAGGGCTGCGGGTCCGGCGCCTCCCGGGACAAGAGAGTCTGGCTGGGCAGGGCAGGGGCCTGAGCATAAATTCACGTGAACGTTCAGCACACTCGTCCCGCGCCAGCGCCGGCCTGGGGAAGGCAGGGCCGGGTCAGCGGTGGGGTTTGCTCTGCCGCTCCAGGCAGGAAGAGGGGGAGCAGGGTGGGAGCCTCCTTCTGGGAGGGACCCGTGGGCAGAGTCAGGGATGCAGGACTCTGTGGGGTGGCGCTGACGTGCGCTTCATTTTTGTCACATTTCTGTTTTTCCTTCAACTTCTGTTCCTTGCTCTGCCAGCCCGCATTTCTTCTCCATCCCTGTGGTTTCCGTCTCTTCCGTTCCTGCGGATTGAGTTGGTGAGCGCCTGTGGCCTCCGGGTGCGAGTATTTTTTGGTGAATACTGTAGTTTGCCACTTCTTTTCCCGAGGCGTGACTGCTTTTATTTTTCAGTCTGTGTATAGAGCTGATGCTGGTTGCTTTGTGGTCATTTCTCATTTTTAATGAGCGCGTTTTTCCTGGCAGGGTGAGAGGAGGTCAGCGCCGTGTCCCGCGCTGGCAGGAAACCTCCCTGGCTGCGGCGGCTTCGCTTAAAGACAGGGCTGTGTGCGTGAGCCATTGATCCTGAGCCTGCTCGTCTCCCACCCCCGTTTCTCTAGACCTTCCGCTTCTCTCTCCCTCCCCCGGGCTCGTGGGACCGAGAACACGGCCTGCCGGGGCCCCTCCCGGTGTGGCATCTTCCACCTGCGTCACGAAGGCCACCGGGCCACGGTGGCTCCGGCCATCAGCCCAAACACTTTTCTGGAAATTATTGATTTGTCCCTCAAGCCGTGTGGGCCATATTTTAAAAATAAACTTCTAAAATTTTAGGATAGTTTTATATTTACAGAAAAGCTCCATCATTTTGTTGTTAATATTCCCAATAAGTATATATGTTCAGTTGTTGTTGTGTCTAACTTTACCTAAAAAGGCATCATTCCATATGTAGTCACCATGGTCTAAATGCTGTGCGTGTTAGAGTCTCAACATCATCAGTATTTCTCGTGTGACTGTAATTCATTCATTTTGACCACTGCAAGATATTTCACTGTGGGGCTACACACGGGTTATCCAACCACCTCCTGGTAATGGTCATTAGTGTGCACCGAGCTGTTGCCGGCATCAACCGTTTGCATGAAGTTTCTGTGTGTGCTTCCTGTTACGGGCATGCAAGAATTAAACCTGAGGGTACAGAAATAGCATAGGGCAGTCAGAGATTGTATAAATGCTCACCTTCAAAAAATAATGCCAAACTGTTTCCACAAATGACTGTAGCAATTTACCCTCCCACCAGAAATATATTAAAAAAATTCTGTGTATCCACACCTTCCAATATGTTATTTCAGAGTTCAATCTGTCAATCAAATGTGTGTAGCATGGACCTTATTGGGGTCTTCAGTTGCAGTCCACCATCTACTGACGAGCCTGAATGTCTCTTCCCACAGCGGTTGGCTTCGTGCGTCTGCTTTGGTAGACAGTATCTATTCGTGTATTTGGGTCATTTTACGCTGGTCTGTTTTGCATTTGCTATGGAGACAAAGGACGTCTGTATGCATTCTTTATATGGATTAGTTCTTGTTTCTGTTTTCCAAATTTCTTCTCCCGATTTGTAACCTATTTTCTGTCTTTCCGTAAGGTTTTTTGACGAACAAAAGTTTTACATTTAAATATACACACATCTATTTGTTTTTAATTTTTAGTTAATTAATTGTTCTTTTAACAAATCATTTCCCTATATCAAGGTCTAAAAGATGTTCATTTATATTTTCTATAAGAATTTTAAAAGTTTTGCTTTTGACATGTTTAAATAATATACCTAGAGTTGATTCTTGTACGTGATGTGAAGTAACGGTTCACTTTTTCCCCACTCCACTGGTGAAGCAGTCTCGTCTTCTCCCAGACCTGACGTACCTTTCCCATCGCAAGTCTAAGTTTCACTCGTGCCAAGGGTTGAATTCCAGGCTCTCTATTTTGTCTCCTTGGTCAATTTGACTTTCCTTCCTCCTCTTACCATAGTATTAGGACCTACTGTAAAACTATGATACTGAAGAAAAAACAGGCTGTATGTCTCTTCCTGGCCTTTTTCCTTTGGAATTGTCTTGGATTTCCTTGTACTTTTACTTTTTCATATAAATTTTAGAATCATCTTATTAAGTCATAAGTCTCGTGAGTATCCTTTTTCAGGAATTTTGGGAAACTGATTTGAGTCTATACACAACATGTTAGGAGTGATCGACATCTTTACACTACTAGATCTTTCTCTCCACAGACGTGGCATATCTTTGTTAAACACAATCTCTTTATTTGAGAGCAGTTTTAGATTTATAGAAAAATTGTGACGCTAGCAGGGAGAGTTACTGTATACCCATATACAGTTTTCCCTATTGTTAACATCTTACATTAGTGCAGTACTTTGTTATAATTAGTAAACCAATGTTGATATTTTATTAACTGAAGTCCACACATTCAGATTTCTTTAGTTTTTATGTCATGTTTCTTGCTAAATTTTCCTGTTATTTCTGATAATTCTTTTATAGGTTAAATTGACTTTTATTTATTCTGAAAATAACGATAGTTTTAGTGTCCCCCTTTCAATCCTATGTCTTTATTTTTGTTGTTGTTGTTCATTTATGTTTGTGCTGATTCCCACTTTCAATATAATATTGGATAGGGGTGTTGAGAGCCGACTTTTACCTCCCACTCTTGGTTTTAAAGGGACTTCCTCTAAGGTGCCCCCTTTAGAATTATTTTTTTTCTAGGTGTTTCTTTTTCAAGTAAGGATGTCTAGTTATTTTCTTAATTTAGAAAATATTTTTGTCATAAACAAGGGTTAATATGTCAAAGTAAACTTCTTGCCGAGGGTAAGACATCTGCAGAGAGGGTCGCACAGCAGGTGCACGGCTCGAGGACTGTCCCAAGGTGAGCACATTCGTGTAACCAGCACCAAGGTCCACGGACAGAACAAACTGCCTCGTCCCCCTGCCAGTTACAACCCCATCCCAGGGGAAGTCACTATCCCCACTTCCCACCCCACAGGTTAGTTTGCCGGCTTTTGTCCTTTATCTGTATGGCGTCATGCTGCACGTGCTCATTTTAACTCAATCAGAGGAGCATCGCGCTTTCGGGCATTGCAGATTATCGAGTCTCCTGATGTACGTGTGTCATGGTATGGATGTACTGAGGTTGAGGTATCTATCCATTATTGATGGGACTCTAGGAAATTTCTAGGTAGACCATAATGAATAGCACTTTTATAAACTTTGTATATGTCCTTTGAAGAACCTGTGTGTATTTCTGTGAGGTTCTGCACCTGGGAACGGAATTGCCGTGCACAAGATATGGATTTCTTGAGCTACAGAGAATTCTCCCAAATGCCTTCCCAAAGTGGCTGCACCAGTTACACCCCCACCGGCAGTGTGAGCCCCACACGCTGCACATCTTTGTCACGCCTGCGGCTGCCTGTCTTTTGCATCTTGGCCGCTGTGCTGGGTGCGGACTGGCGTGGAAGTCCGGCTCACACTAGTTCTTCCTTGATGGCTAATGAGGGTCAGAAGATTTTCATGTGTTTTATTGACAATTTGAACATTTATTTTTGGCAAGCTTCTCCTCAAGTCTTTGGGCTACTTTGCTTTGAGTTGCCTGCCTTTGTATGATAATTTATATGTGTTTTTAATATGCTTCAGATACAAGCCCATTTGTGTTTTGTATTATATGTTCTATGTTCCCCACTGCTTCTTGCTTTTTGCCTGTAGTGATGTCTTCAGACGAACCTGATCTCACATAGGCATGTTTTTTCCTTTAGGCTTTGCAATTCAGATATTAAATTTAAGATGTCACCTACTCCAAGTTGAGACAGATGTCCTCCTATGGTTTTCTGCAAAACTTTGTTTTAATTTTTGTATTCAATGCTAAAATCCATCTTTGGATTTGCACATGGTGAGATAACACCTCGACTCTCAGTTCCTTGTGGATACCCACCTGACCAAGCAGTGTTCATTGAGAACAACATCCTTCTCCTCGTACGTCACAGTGTTGCTCTGGCTCTGGGTCGGGTGACTGTGAACGTGTGGGTCTGTTTCTCCACTCTCAGTTTGGTTTCATCGGTCTGTCTGTCCGTGCACCAACACCACACCAACATCTCAATTGCTATAGCTTTACAATGAAACACAGCTTGTAGGATCACAAACAATTCAGCTGTGGTTCTTTCCTTCAAATTGCCATGGCTGTGATTAGCCTTGTGCATTTCCATATAAACTCCAGACTCAACTTATCAATTTCTACATGCATGCAAATATTGTTTTGGAATTTTGATTGAAATTGCGTTAAACCTACTGCTCGCTTTAGGAAGAATTGTCAGCTTTATTGAGTCTCTCATTTAACAAACAGGGGTATCTCTCTATTTATGTAAACTTTTAATTTTTCTCAAAAAATTATATGTGTTATATGCAACAGCTCTCCAGCTGTCTGCAGTGAAGGACCAGTGTTTCATTTTGCATGTTTTTTTTTAAATTTCTAATTTGTTTTTAAAATAAACCTATTGTGATAATGTCAAAATTGTCCCCAACATTTCTACACACCTATACTAAAATTATTCTGATCATAAACTGGTCACAAATATTTCACCACCTGTGTTTTGTGTAGCACTGATGAAGGTTTTGAATATCTTTGGTTAGATTAATTTCTATGTATTTGATTTTTGTTCATGCTATTTTAAAAGATTTTTAAACATTTATCTTATATTTCTTTGTTTCTGATATGCAAACATATACTGAATTTCCAGCATCCTTAAAATATTTATTTATTTATTCTAAAAGTTTGGAGTCTTTTGAATTTCCACACACACAATTACGTTATCTGGGATAACAATTTTATTTCCTTTTTTCAACTTGTATGAATTTTATTACTTTTTTCTTGCCATATTGCACTGGCTATGAACACTGTTACAATGTTGCATGGATGCTGTGATAGCGTGATCCTGGACTCATTCCTAATTTAAATTTCAGTGGGAAAGCTTAAGTATGCTGTTACTTTTGCAGATACTCTTTATTTAATCAGGGATGTTCCCTTCCATCCCTAGTTTTACTAAGAGTTTTTGCTTTGTTTTGTTTTCCTTTCCTTTTTTTCTTTAATGTGAATGAATGTTGAACCTTTTCCTGCATCTATTAAGACCAACATATGAGTTTTCTTGGTGGAATAAACTTTTCCAAATTTATGTAGTTAGAACATTCCCAGTATCACATTTTCATTATAGATTATTTTATTATATATTAATGTGGTCACACAAATTTGTCTGTTTTATGTTTGGCAGAAAAGCTTTCCTCTCTTCATTCCCAGCCCTTACTTGTGCTCTTAATACAAATGACACATATGTGGTTTTTTGCTTTTTAGTGAATATATAATCTGTGTGATTTAATTGGTGAGCTTAATTGAGTTACATTTATTATACTTGTTGACATATTGGATTATTTTCAATGATGATAGTTATTTAAGTTTGTCCACTATTTATATTTTTTCTTTCTTCCTCTTCTTAAAATTAATATATTTATCATTTCTCAATAACACACAAACTTTGGCAAGCTCTCAAATCCAATATTGAGACTGTGCTGAATCCGTATAATGTAAATAATATATAAACCTTTAATTCTGGGTTATTATGGAGATATTTTCACTTTTTACTTGGAATCGGTTCTCTCTTATTTTTTTAAGAACAGCAAAATATCCCAAGATATTTTATTTTCTTTATTTTAGATACCTCTTTTAACATCTCCTCTTATTTAAACATTTTGACCGAAATTATTTTGGCTGTGATTCTCTGCACGGCAAAGTGCCTGAGGCCTTGCATTCCGGAGAGAATCTTATCACCACCTGATATTTGAATGACCGCCTGTTGACATAAAAATTCCATTTTCTAAATTTGAAGTTGTTTCTTTCCATCCTTTGAGAACACTACCCCATCGTCTCCTTATACATCTACATATTATAGTACAATTAAAATATAAAAACAACAAACAGGAAAATTCTAAAGCCTACAAAAATGAAGAATGTGTTATTTATAAGGAAACAAGAATAGCACTGATAGATTTTCAACAGTAACTTGGGATGCAAGAAATATACTTATTAAGGAAATTTCAATTTCTTTATATGTTCTCATGTTTTTATTTCTAAGGGCATCTATAACGCATTAAGTTGTTAGCTTCCTTCCTTCCTTCTCTCCCTCCCTGCCTCCCTCCCTTCTTCCTTCCTTCCTTCCTTCCTTCCTTCTTTCCTTTTTTCCATGTGAAATTATGGAGCTCCTCAAAGCCTATTACTTCAGCTCCTTTCCCTGGGCAGGCGGGGGGGGTTCGCCAGGCCCAGGCCCTGTCGGCTCCAGGTGGCTCAGAGGGTGGGTGGTGGCAGACCCTGAGGTGGGGCACCCCAGGGAGGACCTGTCCACTGGGAGCTCCTGAGTCAGGTGCCCCAGGGTGGGGCAGCCCATGGGGGATGCCTGTGCATTGTCGTTCTACAGCCCCCCCACGAGCTCACTGGCCTCTACTTACTCTTCTTGGCTTCTCGCAGGAACACGCTTCTGTGCTTCCCTGACTGTCCTCCCGGGCCCCCAGCCCAGGGTTTCCCTGTGTCCCAAGCCAACACTGGGACAGCAGGTGCCACCACCTGGAGCCCTGACCAGTTCTCCCGGACCAGGCCCAGCCCAGCCAGCCAGTGGCCTGGCGCTCTGGCTCCCTGGTTCCCTGTGCTCTCCTGCGGCTGCTCTGGGGGTGGTGCCGGGAGTGGGAACCCGTGCCGGAGCTGGAGGGGCCCTGCTGGCTGCTGCAGGGCCTGACCCAGACCTGGGCCCTCCCCCTCCCGCCAGGTTGGAGCTGGTCTCACCTGCATTCCAGCCCACAGGTGTCCTCTCGGCATCTGTCTCGCATCTGCGTTTGGGGTTACCTACTTCTCCTCGTCTTGTGCTTTGCTTCTGCTTTCTCATTATTTTGGATAAAGATCACTATAAAATTAGGATAAAATGAGCCCTTTTAAAAGCAGAAATAAAAAGTGACTTCTGCCTTGAGCTCGGGAGCCCAGCCCAGCTAGGGCGCACCTGCCCAGCTGGGTGAGGGGAGGGGCCCGCAGGGGCCTGGCGGCAGGACCAGGCTGAGCGCTGAGACCCAATCCTGACACCGGCTCTGCCCCTGCCCAGGTTTGCAGCAGGGAATCCATCCTTCCAGCCCCAGGACATGGGTCGATTTGCATATAAAGTGAAGTTTTGGGATGCAAATTATAATGTTAAAGCCTATCAATGCCCACTATATACACAAAACCCACCAGGGGTGGGAAGAACCTTTGGTTTTTAGAGAATATCTTTCCGGGACATTGGGGGAGACCCCGATAATCACCATGGGGGTGAGTAGGTGGGCAGACCGTGGCTCTAGTGCCCCAAGCGCACAGAACAGGAATCGGTCGGCAGGGGCCGGGCTGCGGGCTACATCCTCGACCCCCGAGCCTCACTGTCCTCCTCTGTAAAATGGGCACAGTGACCATCAGCATCCCGCAGGGCTGTCTGGGGCCTCTCTCAGACAAGGGGTGGAACGGCCCTACACGTCTTACGCACCCCGTAATTGCCACCTATTGCCTGGAATCGTCACGTAACTTTTGCTGTTGGGTTTTATATCTCTTTGGGGGCCAGTTAGGAAAACATGTCACTTCACAACTATAAAATTTTATAGCCTACCAACTGTACAAATATTGATTTTCTATAATAAAGGTCCAGGCCTTTCCAAATGGTGCGTAAAACGCAGGAATCAGTCAGTCTCCCCCCTACCCGCCGGGCGCTCGTGGGGCAGCTGCTCTTGGCGTGAACAGATGAGGCAGCCCCGAGGGTCTCCCGGGTGACAGACGACACAGGTCTGGGAAACTGCAGCACAACCAGATGAGGTTACTGAGGCCCAGAAATACCTAGAATTCATGGCCGTTAAGGAATAAATGGCAGAAAAGAGAATTCATTCATTCATTCTACAGAAACTGAGCATCTTCTGTTTGCAGCCTCCGACCTCATGGGGCGGAGTTCTCTCCTCCTCGTCTTTCACCTGGGTGTTTATTCGTGGATGTATTTTATCCATCTATATTCCCTCTCGTAAGTGGTAACTGAGGTCCTGCCACGTGTCAGGCAGTGTGGGGGGCGCAGCAGGGAATGGAACCAGCCCCACTTGTCACCGAGTTTCCATGTGACTAGGGAGTGACAGCACGCCCCAGAGCCATGTAACCTGGCATGGGGGGCAGGTGCTGCCAAGACAGGAGAGCGAGATGAAGGTGCAGATCCCCATCCTCACCCCGGGGCTCTGTGCCGGCAGCCATGGGAGGGCCCCCCGGAGGCGGTGACCTCTGAGCAGAGAATCAGAAGCAGTGACAGGCTAAGCCTGGCTGATGTCCAGGGAAGGGTGTTCCGGGCAGAGGGAACAGCAGGTGCCAACTCCCTGAGGTGGAGGGCACAAGGTCCATTTGAGGGAAGCAGGGGGTCAGCGTGTCGGGGTGAAGGGAGTGAGAGAGAGCGTGGGGGTTCCGCCAGGCTCCGTCAGATTTCACGGAGCACCTACTGTGTGCAGGGCCTGTGCCGGTCGCTTTGGGAGCTCAAGGTCCTGTGTGTAGGAAGGCAGGTCACAGAGCAAGAACACGATGTCCTGAGTCATCCGCACCCTTTGCCTCTGTTGCCGTCTGGTCCTATTTTCTAGGCACTAGGACGTGTCTTGGATACGTGATTTTAGTTCATCTTCTCCCAAACCTTAAAAAATAGTCGTTAAACCTAAGCCCACTCTGCAGATGAAGATCCTGAGGTCAGAGAGGTTGAGTAGCCCAAGATGGAGCTGGGATTCAGAGACAGGACGAAAGGTGCAGACAGGGAGGTCAGGTGTCCCCGGTTCTGAACGTTCCTCAGCAGGGTGAGGTCACACCAGTCCTCATCCCTGGGCCTCAGCATCCTCAGCCGCAGGTGCAGGACTGTGGTGATGCAGCGGCTGGCATGGGGGCAGTGAGTTAGTGTGTGCCGAGTGCTGAGTGCTCAGGACTGCACCCTCCCCGGCAGAGTTGTTCACGTCAGGTTTCTGAGACAGAGAAGATCATTTTGGAGTCATTTCAGTGCTTGTCCCCACAGGCAGGGGGTTTTGCTGGCACGTCCCTCAGGGCGTGGCGCAGGCCCAGCGGGGAGCAGCTGCGTGTGACAGTCCGCTGGCTGGAGCGCTCGCTGGATGTCCTCACCAGGGCCGGATGCAGCAGGGAGTGCCAGGCCGCGGCCCCCCGGCACCGCCAGCCTCGCCCGGCTGTGACGTGAGCACGGCGGCCGCTCCCCTTGGCAGGAGTGCAAGGGCCTGTCACGTGGTTTGAATTTATTTTCATGAATGTTAGAGAAAAAGTAACTTCTCAAATCTGTGTTCATTTCTTGGACAAGTTTAAATTATAAAATATGAGTTGATTTAAAAATGATTTAAAGACAGTTATTAAGTGATAACTGTGGATGTGGCAGAAATGGTGAAGTTGCTCCAAGAATGGGAACAGGAAGGCGGATCGGAGAGGGACTCGGGGCGTGTAGGGGACAGCACAGGTGCCCCCAGGGCCCGGCCTGGGGACGGGGTGCTGCTCGCACGAGGGGGCTGCGAGGGCTGGGGAGTGAGCCCAGCTGGGGCCCCCAACGTGCACACCGGGAAGGGGGTCTGTGACAGCCCTGGGGACGGGTCCTTCAAGCAGAAAAAGCGGAGGGTCGAGGGTAGAGTTTAGGCGGAGTCTACACTTAGGCTGCTCGAGGAAGCGGCCCCCGAGGAGGCCACAGGGACCTGGCGCCCTGCCTGGTGGCCTGGGAGGGAGGAAGGGGCAGCGCTGTGCCCCCCGGTGGGCCAGGTGCTGGGCTGAGCACGGAGGTGAGTGGGGTGGGAGGGGGGGAGCAGGACATCAGGCAGAGACTGTGCTTTCCAGAAGCTTCCAGTGACTGGAAGCAGCGAGATGGGGCAGTGTCCAGGTAGGGACAGGGGAACACATTTTTGTTTGTTTCCCTTTGTTTGTTTCTAAACAGTATCTTGGATGTGGGGACAGGTGGGGAGGAAGCCAGCGGGGAGAGAGGGTCACCTTGGACAGGGAGAGAGCAGATCCGATGGGATCCGGACCTGGAAGAAGGGAGCGTCACTGTCTAAGCAGGCAGGGCAGGCCGAAGGGGACTGTCCCTGCTGCTCCGTGACACTGCTGTGCATCCGGCCAGGCGTGTGGACACCCTTCCCCCAGAACCAGCATCTGTCAGTGTTTCTCCCGGGCTGCGCTTAGCGCAAAAGCGGTGCCCACCTACAGAGCCTCAACCGCTCAGCGATGCCAGGACTGTCCCTCTCGTTCCAGCCAATGACAGGGAGGCGCCAGGCAGAAGCCCCGAGGCAGGGAGGGGCCCTCTCCCCGGGGCCAACCCCAGGAGCCATCTCCATCTCGTCAGCCCAGCCTGGCACCCCACGTCCTTCCTGCCTGTGGGGGAGCCCCGGCCAGGAGATGTCACTCCGCGCAAGTGGAGGGTGGCACAGGATCATTTCCAGGGACTTGGACCATTCTACACGCCCATGTCCCCGTCCACGCACCAGTTGTGGGTTGGCTGCCATTGGTGTTGGGTTGGTTTGGTTTGGGTTGTTTGTCGTCGGTATCCGGGAGAGGCCGGGAGCTGCGTGTGGCCTCTGGCTGAGCAAACGAGGACGTGAAACCTGACGTGGTGACTAGGAGACGCTGCTCACAACCGCAGATGCCTCCTGCTGGGACGCGCCACCCCTGGGGATGGGCGCAGAGCCCTGCCGAGCACTTCAGGCCAGGACCCCCCTGGGTGTGACCCTGTGCCCTCCAAGGTCCTCCCGCCCTGCCGGGTGCCAGGACTGAGGCGTGGCGACTGGGCGGATGTGAAACATCACGCATTTGGAGCACGGAATGATAAGTTTCCTGAATTCCCTGCTGTGCACCCGGCACGGACACGTGGCGTGAGGTGCCCCTGGGGACAAGAGTGACATGCACGAACCTGGGACCAATGAAAGTGCACGTTCAAACTGCTGCAAACCTGGTGGCCCGTGCCACGGTCACTCAGTCATCCTGTGGTGCAGGGCTCCGCAGCCTGCCCTGCCCTCCCGGGGGGCACAGAGGGACGTGCGGCAAATATCTGTGGAGCTAACTTGAGAGAGGAGGCCGAGAACCAGAACTTCTGAACTACTCTGAAAGCCGAGTGGTGGTAAAATTCACCCAAAGGTGCTTTGGGAGTTGAGGAGGTGGGGAGGGGGCTTTCTCTCCATCCCCCTCCCTCCCTCCCTCCCTGCCTCCCTCTCATCTCCCCCCTTCCCTTCCCTTCCCTTCCCTTCCCTTCCCTTCCCTTCCTGTCCCTTCCTGTCCCTTCCAGAGCAAACTTCACTGAATGGCGGACGGTGCCCCAGTCTGGGTTAAGTGCTCAGATGCTGAAACGGCTCCCAGAGATCCCGCTCTGCAGACGCCCCCCACCCCAGGGCAGCTGGAAGAGAGAGATCAGTTCCCCGTATGTTGTTGCTTATTCATGAATCGTGGCTTATTCTGGCACCAAACATGCGTCACTACTTGTCGCAGTGAACGGGCCTAGGGTGTGTGGGGACTGAGCGGGTGTTGGGATCCCAGCCTGGTGGGGGCTCACACTGCGGTGGGGAGGTGGTCACAGGAAGGGGACAGGGAAGATGGGGATCGGCATGTGAATGAGTGGAAGAGACACGGCCATGGCTTGGGGAAGGACGTGGTCAACCGCGTGTCCACGGCCCCTGCGTCCTGTCTGGAGACACACCTGAGTCGCAGCCTTGGCCTTCCCTGGGGCAGTTTTCTGACCATGTAGCGGGGGCGACACGTGCACTCAACACCACGCAGGAAATGACACCAGCCTTCCCAGCTCATCGAAGGGTCTCCAGTGCCACCGTTAAACGGGGACGTCTGGATTCTCCGTCCAAAGAGGGAAAAGCCCACATTAAAATACGGAGACTGAACTTCCGTGAGAAGGAAGGATAGCCACCCACACGGATGGAGGAACACGGGAGAAAAATCCAAAGACACGTGACATCAAAGGGTTCACGGCTCCACTTCCCCGTCCCGGTGCTGCGGGGCAGACGGGCTGATGGAAACGCATTTCTAGTCTGTGTAATCAGCCCTCCCTGGCTGCCAGTTGAAGTTTCTCGGTTCAGCACCGTCTGGCTAGATAGGCCAACCTTTGATTTTATGTCCCCCTTGTTGAGAATCAGGTCAAGAGAGAAACTTGACGATGAACTCGGAGCTATTTGCATTATTAGTATGTAATTCTCATTGGCAATTATTCTCCATCTTCGGCCATAAATTACGAATCCTTTGTATCGGTGGTGTCTGCGAAGCAACTCTGCAGTTCCCAGATGCGCGCTGAGCCGGGAGAGGAAGTTGGGTTGGAGCCTCTGAGCCAGTCGCAGACGCCACGCGGCCTGGAGTGCCGGGCACTGGAGCGGGGCCTGGGCCGGGAGCTTAGAAAGCTTCACGGGAGGGAGCGCGGCTGCGGCTGGCGGCGCACACGGAGGTCGTGGCTCCTGCTTTGCCCTTCAGTAGCAGGGAAGATGGCAGAGCGCGCAGCGTCGCGTGGCCAGCTGCCCGTGAGCCTAGTGACCGGCAGCCTTTGACCACCCCCACCCCGAGATGCCCAAATGGGTGCGTACCAGGCCCTGGGCCAGATGCCATGATTGCCCAGAGGGGACTGTGCTCTCTGGGCCACCAGCGTGACAAGCCCAGCAACAGCCACTCAGGGGCCAACGGAAGGCCCTTTACGTCAGATGAAAATCATAGCGTGCACATAGATTGCGTCTGGGTAGGACTGCGTCTGGGTAGGAGGATGAGATATTTGTGGAAGACGTCATCCTTCCGCTTGGTCTTAAAAACGGCTAATGTATCCGGAGGCAGGAAAGCACAGGAGGAGTGTTCCAGGCAGAGACCCCGCCTGCAGGATCTCCCGGGCACCAGGGTGTGCGTGACCTTGATGGACGGTCAGAGGATTTGGGTGGAAGGACCAGGTAGAGAGGAGGTGGACAGGAGTCCCGGCCAAATCCAGAGGCCTCGGGCGGTGCGGGGGTTTGGGGTTTATGTCATGGAAAAAGGATCAATGGAGGGTTTTGGAGAAGACAGGTCTTTGGCAGAAATGTGCAGGGGAGAGGGAGGCGGGGACAGGGTGCTGGGCAGAGATGAGAAGCAGGAACGTTCCAGACAGGAGGCTGTGGGGAGAGACCCCGGGTGTGAGCAGCGAGGCTGACGCTGCTGTGCCCTCTCAGCGCTGGCAGAGGCTGGCGGGGAGGTGTTCGCCCCCCAAGGGGCCGGCGTCGAGGGGCCACGCCCGGCTGTGGAGAAAGTCAGGTCCCTGCACTGTTGGGGCCACGGGCCGTGGAGCCAGCAGCCTCCTGTGAGTCGGTTTTCCAAAGTTTCTGAAGCAGCAGAGAGGCTTTTGTTGATTTTTTAAAAAGTGCTCATTGTTTCCTAAATAAACATAATATTGTGAATAAACTGGGAAACATAGACATGGACCCCCAAGAAGTGTGGTAGGAAAAATACTAATTATAACCCTAAATATCTCCTAAAGAAATGGGTCCTGTCAAATGAATTGCTCTCTCTGCCGAGAGGTGGCTAGGCTGGGCTGTGCGAGGCTGGGGACAGCAGTGGGACAAGCTGTGCTGCTCTGGCCGGGAGGGAGAATCCCCAGGTTCACACGGGAGCGCGGAGCGGAGGGGCTGGAGGGCGGCAGGGAGAGTGAAGCCGCCCACAGCTTGTCCCCCCAGGGGCTGCCGGTCTTCCCCTGCAGGCAGGAGCCTCTCAGGTGCCCGGTGAGACCGGGTCCGCTGAGGCTGGGTTCGGGAGAGTCAAAACAAAGAACTCTCTTGGATTTAAGAACCAAGAAGAGGGCCGACCAGGAGGGAGCAAGCCCTGGAAGGCACAGGCGCCGTGGGCAGGCCTGGGGCTCCGTGGCGTTTGTGGGCCGGGCTCTGCGCCAAGGCTGGCTTGCTGTCGGGAGCGTGGTACAGCAGGAAGGGCATGGCTAATATACAGATTACAACAGGAATCAAAACCTCAACTGTAGCTAAGCCGTTCACATGATTTATAGGCAAATTATCCATATATAATTTGGTTTATTGTATTTGCTGAAAAAAAATTTAAGCACCTACTGATATCATGCATGACCCCAGGCAGGGGAAATACACTAGCGTGGGGGTGAGGGCGGATGGCAGCATGCCCCCACGGAACTGAAGTGCTGGGAGAAAAGAGAGATAAACAAATATGCAAATAAATATGTAAAACTCCACCACAGCAAATCCAATAACAGCACAAGACAAATGGGATTGGAAACTGGCTGTCGTCTCCCACCCAGATCCCGCTCTCAAGTGGAAATGCACTGAATTCCTTGGCTTCCAGAAAAATGCAGACATGCACGAGCCGGTGGGAAAATGATTGGCAGCCCATCCAGGAGGGGGGGAGGGGGTGGTCCTGCACCCCTCAGGGTTCTCTGGGTCTGATCTCCCTGGGTTGAGTAGCTGAGATGCCTGCCCACTAGCCAGGATATTTCCAGAATGCTGCCAGTGCACGGGAAGTGCCAGCCGGGTAACCACGTGTGGTTCATTTTATGTGTCAGCTTGACTGTGCCAAGGGGTGCCCAGATATGTGGCCAGTTGCTATTCCAATGTTTCTGGGGGTGCTTTTGGATGAGATGAACATTTGGATAGGTAGGCTGAGTAATGCACAGTGCCCCCAGTGGGTGAGCCCCTCCAGACAAGAGTGGGTGCACCCAGGGTGGTGTGGCCACAGGTGGGTGAGCCCCATCTAATCAGTGGAAGACCTTATCAGAAGGCATGGCCGACCTCACCTGCTAAGAGCGAAGCCCCCTGCTCGGCTGTCTTCGGACTGGGACGTGGTCCTTTTCCTGCCTTCACCCTGGGACAGAAACACTGGCTCTTCTTGGGGCTCGAGCCTGCCAGCTTCAGGCCGAAACTGCACTCTCTCTCCTGGGTCCCTTGCCAACTCGCCCTGCAGATCTTGGAACTGTCCCACCTCCATGATTGTGTGAGACAGTCCTTTATACTAAATCTTGTCATAATAAATCTCACACACCGCCCCCGTCACACCCACCCTGATGCTTTTGTTTCTCTGGAGAGCCCTGACCGGACACCTGGGGGTCCGGAATCATCCCCTCTGAAATTCAAGCCACAACTGGCAGGCACCACCAGGTGGCGCCACGCTGTAGCAGGGTCTGGGCCGGAAGAGAATTGTGCAGTTGGCGTCCTGAACACCAAGATGGCTGCCCGCCGGGGCTCAGCTGACCCCGCAGCTCCCAAAGCTGGAGTTGCCGGACCCCAGCGTGGTGGGGTTTTGCTGCACACGGCACGCCAGGCGGTCACAGTATTGCAGCAGGTGACCCTGGACAGCCTCACTGTGACAAAGCGACATTTCCTTTCCAGTTCCCCATCCATACGTGCAACACTTTATTTACGTAATTTATATCATGATGATCCATGAATAGTTTCAGTTTCACAATGTAATTTATAACATAATTCAGTTGTAACTCACATGCTATAAGAAATCACTCCTTTGAGTGCGTCATCCAGCGGGTCTGAGTGTATTCGCAGAGTTGTGACCGTCACCACATATAACCTGACGGCGCTTTTGTCACCCGGGAAGGGAATCCCGTACCCACTGCAGCCGTCCCTCCCTCGACTCCTGGGATGTGCTGACCTACTGATACTTTCTGTGTCTGTGGGTTGGCCCGTTCTAGATGTTCTGTGTCAGTAGAATCGCACAGCTGTGATCTGCTCTGACGGGCTTCTTGCAATCAGCATCCTTCATTTAAGGTTCAGCCACATTAGAGCACGTGTCGGTGGTTCATCCTTCCTGGTGGCTGAAGAATACAGCGTTATACGGACATGTCACATTTATGTATCTGCTACCCAGTTGGTGGACATTCGAATGTTTCCACGTTTTTTGCCATTACGAATAGCCATGATCATTCATATGCAAGTTTTTGTGGGAACATATATTTTCCTTCTGTTTGGCTCGTTTTCTTAGCAAAGCCCATCGCTTCAGAACTGTGTGAACGTGTATTTTCATTTCTCTTGGGTACTTACCGAGAGTGGAAATGCTGGGTCTTATGGTAACTCTGTGCTTGACATTTTCAGAAATAGCCAAACTCTTTCTTAAAGTGACTTCACCATCTAAAAATCCCACCGACAACGCACAGGAATTTTGATTTCTTCACATCCTTACCAACATTTGCTATTTGTTTGTCCTTTTATTAATTTTGGCCAACTCAGTGCATGCAAAGGGAGATCTCCTCATGGTCTGCATTTCTCCAGTGAAGACCAATGAGGTTGAGCATCGTTTCACGTGCTTAGCCACTGTTTACCTGCGATCCTCTGTGGGAAAATACCTACTTAAATCTTTTGCTCATTTTAAAATTGATTTATTTGTAATATCATTGTTCAGTTGTAAGAACTGTTTATATTATATTTTCTGAATGCAAGCACCTTATCATATACATGATCTGCAAACACTTTCTCCCATTCTCTATGTGTCTGTTCACTTACCTGATGGTGTCTTTTGAACCGTAAGTTTTTAATGTCAATGAAGTTCAACTCGCTGTGATAACAGAAACAATTGCCTAACCAAGGTCACAAAGTTTTACTCCTATGTTTCAGCTCTAGTAAGAGCTAATGACCTTCCTTACAAGAGTCGTGCTCGAGGATCTATTCTGAATTAGCATCTGTGGGTGGTGTAAGGTAGTGCGTCCAACATCGCTCTTCGGGGTGGGGACAGCAGTTGTTCTAGCATCATTTACTGAAATGACTATGAGTTTCCCTGGCGAATGGTCTTGGCGCACTTGTCCAAAATCAAATTCCCATGGATCTATGCATCTGCAGATTCCCTTGGTTTCTAAGTCTATCCCTACGCTAGGGCTACGACGTGGCTTTCCGTAGCAGTGTAAGAACTTCCAAATGTGGGAAATGTGAGTCCTCCAACTTTGTTCTTCTTTTTCAGGACTCTTCTGACGATTACAACTCCTTGCATATCCATAAGAATTTTAGGAATATCTTGTAAGTTTCTGCAAAAAGGCATTTGGGCTTTTGATAGGGATTATTAAAAACCTGTATGTCAATTTGGGGAGTGTTGGGGAGTGTTTAATGTCTTACCAATATTAAATCTTCTGATCCACAGCCATGGGGTATTTTTCCATTTATGTAAATCTTCCATAATGTTTTTCCAGCAATGTTTGTGGTTCTCAGTATGCATGTTTTGTACTTTCTTTGTTAAATGTATTCTTAAGTACTTTATTCTTCCTGATGCTATTGTATGTAAATGGACTTACTTTTTAAAATCTTGTTTTATTTCAAGCGTATAGAAAACAATTTACTTTCGTATATTTATCGTGTACCCTGCCACTTTGCTGAACTTGTTTATCAGTTTTAATAGTTGTGTTTGTGTACTATGTGGGTTCTGCAGGATTTTCTATGTGCAAGATCATGTTATCCGGGGATAGAGGTGGGTTTCCTCCTTCCATGCCATTCCGGATGCTTTAGTGGCTTTTTCTTGCCCACTTGCCATTGCTGGATCCTCCAGTGAAGTGTCACACGGGAACGGTGGCAGCGGACAGCCTGGGCTCGTCCGATGCTAAGGGGAAGAGGCAGCGCACGTTTAGGTGTGGTGTCAGCGGGAGATTTTCGTAGACGTCTTTTATCGGGATGAGGACACTTCCTCCCACCCATAGTGTCTTGAAGGTTTTTATTGTGAAAACGCCTTGGCATTTGTGAAATGCTTTCTCTTTGTCCACTGAGATGTGGTGTTGTTTTGTCCTTTCTCTGTTGATGCCGCCTCTGTTACCTTGATTGACTCTCAGGTGTTTCCCAGCAGTGAAGCCCCGCGTGGCCGTGGTAAACAATCCTTTTCATTGGCTGCTGGATTCTGTGTGTCACCAGTACTGGTCGAGGGTTTTGTGCCCCCACTCATGAGGATTTGGTCCACGTCTGGCTTGTCACGGCCACCAGTGTAAAGTCTCGGGCTAGCAAGCGCGGTGTCGGGCCCGTGGGGACAGCTGCTGTTCTCTGTCTTTCCCCCAGTATTGACCACACTTCCTGCTTCTCTGTGTGTCTCATAATTTTCTGTTTAAAATGATACGTTGTAAATAATACAAGGTAACAACGCCGGAAACCAGAGGACCCTCAGCCCCCAGTGCTGGCTTTTGTGCCGCTGTCTGTCTGTCTAGTGACCTGGACTGGTCCCGTGGGGTCTGTGTTCTCTGCCGTGTGTGGCCGGGGAAGTCTCTGTCGGTTATGCTGCTGTCAGCTTGCGCCTGGGCACAGATCTCCCCATGGGCTTTCATCCCCCACCTCTCCCGGCCTCTGCGGGGGCTCTGGGTGTCCTTGGGGTGTGACGTCACGTTCTGTTCTTTGCTTCTCGCTTGCACAGAGCCCAGGGTCAGTCAAGGTGAGAGACTGGGCTCTTGTCAGGCCCCGAACACGTGCCCAGCCCTGCACACGCATGTGGGCTTCTAGGTCCCACGAATATTTCAAATGTTTTCAAAGCTGCCTTTGGATATCTCAGCCCCCCAGTTTTCCTTGTAAGATGTTTCACCAGTCTCTTGTTGCCTTACGCTGGTGTCGGCGACTCAGGGATGTTAAACAATTGCTGACGGCCGTTCCTGGCAGACAAACTGGGCCTGCGGCTTGTTTTTCAGGTCAGATAAGGGCGAGGCCTTTGGTGGTTTCCGGTTAACTGCCAGGCAGGTCAAAAGGTGGAAGTTCTCCAGGTTTGGGGCTCTCTGGGCGGTTCCGAGCTCACTCTGTTCTCTCTCGTGGCTGCGTGGAGGCTGGGTCCACGCCCACCGTGGCTCTGAGCCTGCTCATTTTCCCACGTGGGGTGACTAAGCTCATTGTCCTCATGACTGTGCCGCGGGGTGGCCAACACTGGTCAATCGCCATCCAGGGTGTGACGGTGAGGGTGTCTCTGGGGCAATTCGAGCTGCGTCGGTGGCCTGAGTCCAGCAGACGCTGTCCCCGACGTGTGGGGCTCGTCCAGGCCACCAAAGACCTGGGGGGAGCAGAAGCCTGAGGAACAGGGACCCTCCCGCTGGGCTGCTGAGCCGGGGCCTTGGTCTTTTCCTGCGTTTGGACTTGAACAGAAACATTGCATTTTCTTGAGTCCTCAGCCTGGTGGCTCCCAGCTAGAACGTGCCCCGCTGGCTGCCCCCCACCCCTCTTCTCGGCGCCCTCCTGGGCAAGAGGGGACTCCCTCCCACGCCCCGGCGGGCAGCTCCAGAGCCACTGGGCGAGCGCCAGGGAGGCAGACTCGTGGCTGGATCTGAGCACAGCTTTGCTGACAAGAGCTGTTAACCACGGATCAAGTGGCCTCCCGGGGAGGTGAGCCCCGGTGCTGGCAGGGACGGGCAGAGGCTGGGCCGCCATCTGTCGCCACCCAGGGGACCCCTGCCCGGCAGATGGAGCCTCAGCGAGCCCTGGTCCAAACCTTCCCTTTACAGATGGGGAGGCTGAGGCCCGAGGGGATGGGATGTGCCCGAGAACACCCCGTGTTGTCAGCGGCCAGCAGGACCTGGCGGGGACCCAGGCTCTCGGAGACTTTGGAACTGCGCTGTGGGAGCTCTTCCCTTGAGGCCAAAACGTGAGACGCGCAGAGGGAGCCGTGTGTGTTGGGGTCTGGGGGAGAAGGGGGGATTAAGCGCACCCCTCTCCCCTCTGAGCTAAAATCCAAATGAGAAACAGAAGCCGCAAGCCCAGAATCACAACATAAACACAGTCCCCTGAACTGGTGAGTCCTTGAGTGGGACCAAGCACATGTGTCTTGCCATTACTTTATCCAAATAAAGGGACCATCTGGAAAAAGCCAGGGTGGGGTCTCCTGTCCAGGGGTGGACTGTGCTCCACGGAGCCGGGCACAGAGGGCCCGGGAGGCCAGCCCGGGAGGGCCCAGAGCCGGGAGCCCCAGCTGTGGTGGGGGGTGACTTGGCCAGCCTGCCGCTCCGCCCCTCCCTGGCTCTCCCCTGCCCTGCCCTCCCATCCTATCCCCCTCCTCCCCTCCTCCATCCCTCCCCTCCCCCTTCTCACACGTGTGCTCCCCCCACCCCTGAGTGATAGTTCACTCCTATCAGTGGGAAGACCAATAGTGAGAAAGTGAGAGAAAAATTAAAACCCACAAATGGCTCTGGGAGAAGAGGAGGCTTCCTAAGGAGGACATTTGCCGTTCCACGGGCCAGACACAAGGCGGAGGGGATGAGGCAGAGCCACGGCTCCGGCACCCACGGGCCAGGCGCCACGTTAGGGTCAGAGGCAGCACGGCCGGCCCAGAGCAGCCTGGTGACTCCAGACTGGAGCCTGCGTCGTGGGTCACAGCCCTCGGGGAACAAACATGCAGCAGATGGGGACACGGCGCCCATGCAGGAGGTCGCTGATGAGGCTGGAGCCCTCGGGTGACCATGACACCTGCCAGTCACTGAGGACGTGGTGGTTTTGAGATCTTCTTATTGTACCCCCGCCTCCACCAGGTGACCTTCCAGCCTCTGTCTCGGGGAGCAGGAGCAGTGTCCCCCAAGCGACAGAGCACGCTTGGGCAATGTGGGGGCTCAGTGATCAGGAGGGACCTCCAGGTGCACCTGCTGTCCTCGTGGGGAAGGTGAGCAGAGCTGCGGGAAAGGAGTGTGGCCAGCCCGGAGCCTCGGGCATCCTAACGCTCAGCCACGAGGCAGAACCAGGCTCACGCGTTAGAAAACCCAACAGGTGGGCAGGAGAGCGTGGAAGAGGAGGAGGGAGGAGGTGTAGAGGAAGAGGAGGGTGAGGAGGAAGTGGAGGGTGAGGAAGAGGAGAATGAAGAAGAGGAAGGGGACGAGGAAGAAGAGGAGGGAGGCGAGGAGGGAGGAGGGCGTGGGATCCGGTGCTCAGAGCACCTGACCTACAGTGAAGAGAAGGTGGAGTCACCCTGAGAAGACAATTAATATTTTCAAGGCCATAACTGAGTCAGCTCCAGGGAGGGAGGTGTCAGGAGGGACGGTGGCCTGGGGGATGTTGCCCCGCTGGAGGGAGGGAGGACAGAGGAAGGCTTGGCCGTCAGGCTTGCAGAGAGGCCTTCGCTGGGCCCCTGGGCCCCTGGGGTGAGCAGCCCCCTCCCCGGGTCCAGTGGGCCCTGGGCCCTGAGGAGTGAAGGTCCCCGGCCACAGCAGCGGCTCCGGGCTCTGGCCGGGGGTGGGGACCTGGGAACCTCATGCCTCTTGGACTTGCTGCTGCTCCAGGGGCTGGCTCTGGTGATGTCCCCAGCCTGTGTGGCAGGTGGGCCCACGTGGTGCCGCAGAGCCGTGACCTTCTGGGCGGAAGGAAGCCGGTGCCCAGTGAGCCCCTGGGCTGCGAGGGCAGAATCAGAAGCCGGGCTGTAGTTACAAGAGAAAGAAGATTTCAATTTGGACTTTTGGTTTCCTCTGGAAACCTAATAATGCAAGGGCTCTCGCTGTTCCAAGGAAGGCGCGATTCACCTTGTCACCAGAGCTCATCAAATGGTCCCTGGACCCCAGGCAGCAAGGCTGGCAGTGGGCTTGGGGCACACCCTGCCTGGCTACAGCAGAGCCGTGCAGTTTGGCTCAGTGACACCCCTCTGTGGCCCATTTTGGGGCTCCTGGACACAGAGCCAAGCTGGCAGGTGTGGGCTCCAGCGGACACACCCCGAGGACGGTGGGTTTCTGCCCAGCCTCCCTGGGAGGGCACCCTGTCCACAAGGCTCTTGGGGGCCTGGCTGGGGACTGTGTGGTTGCCATCCTGCAGCAGCGTGGGAGGGTCCCCAGGGCCCATCCCGGGGCTGGCTGTCTTCATGGAAGGCCCAAGACAGCCGGCCACAGGGCCGCAGCTTGTCCCCCAGCACAAGTGGCCGAGCCTGCACTGCAGTCACTGGGCCGTGTCGAGGGGCTCAGCCTGCCCTGCCCTTCTGTTCGCCCCAGAGGGAGGGGGTCCTGGGCTCCCCAGCCCTCCAAGGGTATCGGTGGCGAGTTCTGAGAGGGAGAGACCCATGGGCAGAGGAGGCCGGTTCCACCCGGGAGGGAGGCCAGGCAGAGGTGTCCTGGGGAGGGCCCAGGAGCTGTGGGAAGTGCCCCGTGGGGTGGGGTTTCGGAGCTCACTGCTGATTTCCAATCCCCGCTGTGCCTCTTATGAGCTTTGGGGAAGGTTCTTACCCTTTCTGTGCCTCCATTTTCCCATTTTTAAAGTGGGGACCGTGACACCACGTACCTCATACAGCGGCTCCGAGGATTAAGTGATTTAATATGTGAAAAACACTTTCGGCAGCTCCCAGCCCGTAGAACGTGCAACGGAAGTGTGAGCTATTTCTCCAGTTGCTCACATTTTAAGCAAATTAGATAAAGACAAACTACTCATTTACGCGATTTGCCAAAGCAGCTGACAGTGTTTACCTCGGCATGGATTTTTTTTTTTCGGGTCTTTTTTAATCATAAAAGAAGTAACAGTTGATTTAAAAACATGCAGCAAATACAGAAATTCACACTCTTCTTCTCCACACACGTTCCTGGAAGTAATTATTGTTAACAAGCAGGTACGAGTCTTTTCCTCTAGTCACATATTAATGCGAGTGCTCGCACGCACGCTTTGAAGAGCACAAAGCGGCAGCCGCACAAAAGCATCACTCCACCTGGCTTTCGTTGTCTGCAGAAGCCAGAGCTGCCCACAGCCCGTCGCAAACACGGCACTTTCCCCTCCTTCACGGCCCCGTAGTGCCACTTCCGCATGCAGCCATTTTCATGATCCAGTTTTCTGTTTCCATTTTTTTTTCTGTTAAAAACAGCATTGCTGCAGACATGCGTGCGCAGTAACCTCCGAGCGCTGTGTGCTACAGGACGGGGTCTTCAGGATGAAACGTCCCCCCCTGCGTGCACGTTGGTGTTCCCTGTCAAACTGCTCTCCAGAGACATTCTCCCACCGAGAAATGACAGTCCCCACAATCCACGGCCCTTTTAATATTATCATCGTTTCAGTTCTTTGCCGTCGTGATAGATTAAAATCACATTTAATTTGTGCGGATTTGTTAATGGTGAGGTTGAATCGGTGCGTTTTTGTTTTCCCGAGTGACTTACTAGGCAGTAAAAGGGGTGTCAGATCCGAGCACCTGAGACGTGAGCTTTGCGTGTGTTCAGGGCGGGGCGGGGGCTGCTCGCAGGCTCCTGCAGGGACGCTCTGCCGGGGACGCTGGGCTCCGTGCCCTGGTCGTGGCACACGCCGGCAGTTGTGCTGTGTGGTGCCGGTGGCTGCGATGATTTCAAAGAGTAGGACCTTCTCCTTGAACTCTTCTTTGTTGCGACGGCCGCCCTAAAGGGAGCAGGTTGCACAGGAGCCCGAGGGAGGCTGCTCTCTGCAGAGACTGTCAGGGTTTGAACTCAGGGTGTCTGGAGGCCACATGTCCTCCGCGCCTTCCGCCTCATGTGCTCCAAATAGCTCTGCAGCTCTGCTCGAGGGTGACATCTCCCCGGAGCCCTTCCTGACCTTCTGAGAGTGCAGGGACCCCGCCCTGCCACCAGCCTTTGCCCCCATGGGTGATGTCGCCTGCACCTTTCTGCACCTTGTTCCCCGCAGACTGGCCCGTCCACCTTCACGGCCCCCGGTGCCCAGGCCAGTGTGGGGACGTGGAAGGGACTGGCGGATGGAAACGGCAGGCCTGTTGGTTCTCACCGGAAATAGCTGTGGGGGCTGTGGGGGGCCCTTTCCCAGGCACGAGGGGACTAACTAGAAAGACGCCTGAGGCCCCGTCCCTGGGGTCTGGGACACGCCTGGCCCGTAGCCCTGACTTAGTGAAATCCCATGGGGACATGAGACGTGGAGGAAGAAAGCTGACTCTTCCCGACAAAGCCAGGCACGGCAGGCGGGGCAGGCGGGTAGGGCGGCCACCTGGTGTGAAGCCGGCTGCTGGGGGGACGGTGCCAGGTGGCCACAGGCGTGGAGGGGCAGGAGAGGCGTCCCTCTGACTGCAGCTCCGTGTGATCTGCAGGCGGGGGTCTCAGCAGAGGTGTGAGGGGGGCCCGGGAGCCCGGTCTGCAGCTCTAGTCGGGAGGTGGGGGTGACCCCTCCAGGCCAGGCTGCAGCCAGGACGGCATCTGGTCCCCCGGCAGGACAGCCCCTCCCAGAACTGCAGGGCACAGGCTGCAAGCTTCTCTCATCCTTCCAGTCCTGGGACGAGAGAGCCGGAGCTCTCCACCCCTCCTCCCTGCACAAACATTAGATAAAAGCAGATGAAGTCTCACAGCTGGGTGGCCGGCTGGCTGCAGGCAGCACCCTGGGGCAGCAGGCGGCCCGGGAGACGCAGGCTGAGGACGCAGGTTTGTGGTTGGGTCATTCTCCAACCCTGGGGGAGATTCTGGGGCCTGGGTCTGTCCTCTGTGTCCCTTCCCTGTCCCGCACTGAACCGCAATCACTCTAGCTGCTCACTGCATCCCTGCAGAACAGATCTTCCCCTGCTAGGCCCGATCCTTGAACCGAGGGCATCCCCTGGGGGGAGGTGGCCGCCCGACATGAGAAGCCAGCAGAGCCCCAGCCCCAGCTCCCCGTCCCCGATGCGTAACCAGCCGCCCGTTGTTCCCGGACCAGAGCCCTGCGATAGTCCAGAGAGCCCACCTTCGTTTCAGGAGGCCAGAGAAAGGGATCCTCACCAACTATTAAATTCCCACCTGGCCGTCTGGGCCTGTGCTCATGTTGCCATTGAATAGGAAATATTTGCCTCCGTGATAAAAAAAAAAAAGTGTCCTTTTGACTGCAGCCTGCCGGCTCTATCCCACTTGTGCAAGTGCTGCATTCAGCTCTTAGCTGCGCTCCTGAAAGGGCCTTTCCCTCAGTTGCTGCAGGAGTGCCGGGCACCTATGCACAACACCCGCCTCCCACTCCCCGCAACTCCGTCGCCAGCAGTGGCTGTGCCTCGCGGGTGAGCAGACTCCGCCCCACCCTCACTCTCCACTATCCTCGGGGTCCCTCCTCCACCCACCGCACCCCAGAGGGGACACTGTGGAGACACAGAGCAGGGGGAGCCCGTCGAGAGAAACCAGACAGTGCCCGCTGGCCACGAGAAAGAGCTGCTCCTTCTAATTAACCGTGGAAATGAGCTCTGTGTTTCCATCCTTATTACGACGATCATTCCGCTTCCCCAGGAAAAGCCAGCCCTGCATGGCTTCTGCGTCCCAGAGCGATGTCTCTGGGTCTGGGGCTCTTGGAGTCTCTGTCAGCTTCAAATGAACCCGTAGGGCAGGTCCGACGGGAAGATTGGCCACCAATCTCGAGTGACATGGCTTCTCCTGTCAAAAACGTGCAGGTCCTGTGACCATTCGTCACACGGTGCTGCAGGTGGCTACGTCCGTCCCTGTCCGCAGCGGCTGCTTCAGAGCATCTTTTCCACATTAAACCTACTTTGCACCCAAGGAGAAAGTCATGGTGTCATTAAACAAATGACCGGGGCTTCGCTGCCCAGGTTTGAGTCCCGACTCCATCATTTGCTGTGATAATGACTTCAGGTGACTGATTAAGTTCACTTGACCATATCCAAATGTCCTCAATTTTTGCAAAAGTGCCTTTTTATATTTGATTCGTTTGACTTGAGATCGGTTGGCACGTGCATTTGGTAGTGGTATCTCTTGAATTCCGTTGAATCTGTGACAGTCTGTCCTCTGTTTTTCTTTGCACAGAGACTTTTGAAGCTTATTGTTGATGTACCAGCTCATTTCACCTGAGAATATCTCAGTGTGGCTGGTCACTTTCTGTCTGGGCTGTATCTGCCGATTTCCGATAAATGGATGTTAGTTCTAGAGACCCAGTGGGCTGGCGGTTGGTTTTGTGGGTGTGAACTTTCCTTCCTGCCTGTCAGGAGCCTGTGAAGGCGGGTGTGGCCGTCATAGCTGGGTCAACACGGAGGGGCGCGTGTGGTCAGCCTGCCTGCCCGCCGCAACCTCCTCCGCCAACGCCTCCCTGGACATGGGGACTCTGACCAGTGTGCCCTGGGTCCACCAGCTCACTGGTGGGTGCAAAGCTATGATTTTGTAATTGCATCATCCTTTCTGATTTATAAGCTGGCGTAGTCTATAAAAAACTTCTTAGTCAACTATTTAGTAATCCTGAAGGATACTCTGTACAGGAGAAGGAAAGAACGTTTTGATTCTTCCCTCTGCCTTTAATTTTCAGAGGAATGAGTGGTTACCTTAGCAACCGCCAATGACGGTTGAGTTTTATTTTATTTTGGAGTGTCCCATGAGATCACATGGCCTTCCAGTCAATACCAGCCGGACTCCTTCCGATGCTCAGATTGTCCACTTTGCCCCATGTCTGGGGACATGGCCACAGCGACTGCTGGTCACTTGTCAGTCTGCAGTGCAGCGACCCCCCAGGCTTGTCCCACGTGGGTCCTGCCCGAAACCTAGACTTGGCCATTTCTCTGAAAACCCTTATTCTTCTTACAGGAAAATTGTGTGTAGACAACATGATCCAGGTGTGGGATGCTCACTGCTCTGCCAAGTTTCTGGGCGTTTTTAGTGGACTGCATTAGGAAATATATTTTTTAAAAAAGAGAAATAAATTGTTAGTTTATACTGATATTTCCAATTCAGATTTAAGACTACTGGCTGGTCATAACTTCTTGGGTGTTAAATTTTCATCTGTTTTCTATGATGCTGGAAATCTTGACGTCAGTGACATCAATACAATGAATACATAAGAAAATTTCAAAATAGTGACAACAACATCTGAGTGCAGGCCTTTTGCACCTCTTGGGGGACAGAGCTGAGACACTGAATTTAAAGTCAAATGTAGTAATTATTTCTTCCTGTGGATAGATGACATCAACTTGAAATATAGTCTATTTCAGGATGTTTTCAAATTTTCATATTTTTTTATTCAATCTTTAAGAATTATTTAAAAATTTATATGGTTTCAAAATCTAATCTATAAAATAAGGTGTTATTTGGAGAGTTTCTCTCTTCCTTCTGCATTCTCTGTCCCCATTTTAATTCATTTTTGATTTATTGTTTCATTTGTTTTCTTCCATTTTTCCATTTCTACCAAAAAAAGAAATACTTTCAGAGCACCATTCTATTCCTTGTGAATTTATTTTAATTTAATAATATATCCTGGCAATCTCCTACTCGGGAGAATACAGAATTCTCTTTTTGCTCTTATACCACCTCTCCTGCCTCGCATTGCCCTGGCTGTGTGAGTGGTGCCGGGGTGCAGGGGTGCAGGTGAGCAGGGGTGTAGGTGTGCAGGGGTGCAGGGGAGCAGGGGTGCAGGTGCACTGGTGTGCAGGGGTGTAGGTGTGTAGGTACGCAGGTGTGCAGGTGTGCAGGGGTACAGATGTGCAGGTGTGTAGGTGTGCAGGGGTACAGGGGTTCAGGGGTGTAGGTGTGCAGGGGTGCAGGGGTGCGGGGGTGCAGGTGTACAGGGGTGCAGGGGTGTGGGTGTGCAGGGGTGTAGGTGTGCAGGGTGCAGGGGTGTAGGTGTGCCAGGGTGCAGGTGTGCAGGGGTGCAGATGTGCAGGGGTGTAGGTGTGCAGGGGTGCAGGAGTACAGGGGTGCACGGGTGCAGGGGTGCAGGGGTGCCAGTGTACCAGGGTACAAGTGTGCAGGGGTATAGGTATGCAGGTGTACAGGGATGCAGGCATGCAGGGGTGTAGGCATGCAGGGGTGCAGGAGTGTAGGTGTGCAGGGGTGCAGGTGTGCAGGGGTGCAGGGGTGTGGGTGTGCATGGGTGTAGGTGTGCAGGGGTGCAGGAGTGTAGGTGTGCAGGGGTGCAGGTGTGCAGGGGTGTAGGTGTGCAGATGTGCAGGGGTGCAGGGGTACAGGGGTGCCAGTGTGCCAGGGTACAAGTGTGCAGGGGTATAGGTGTGCAGGTGTACAGGGGTGCAGGCGTGCAGGGGTGCAGGCGTGCAGGGGTGCAGGGAGGCAGCAATTCCCTCCTGATGGGAATCTGGGCTGATCCCGCATTTTGCTACTATTCGTGTTACGAACATTGAATGGCCATCAGAAGGTATTTGCGAGAGAATGGCATGACCTAATTTATAGTTCGAACTGTTACTTTGCTTACTATGTGACTTCCACACTGGGGCAGATTAGAATGCCCCCTGGGGAGCCACTGCTTGGCTCCAGGCAAGAGGAGTCCGTGGTGGGTTGAAGCAGGGTGGTAGCCGGGGAGACGGAGCACTTTGTCGAGATTTCCATCTGTTTAAGAGGAAGAACCAACCAGCTCAACAATAAGGTAGCAGGATTACCATGGAGAGAGAGACCCTCAGTTTGTTCTTGGAGCTACGCCCAGGCCCCTCCTGGGCCGCTGGGCGGGACGAGCTCAGGGCCGGCAGACACCCCTGTGCCTTCTCTGGTCTGAGCCCAGGCCCCGCATCTTCCTGTTGGCTGGTCCCAGCCAGAGAAGGCCCAGAGGGGCCAAACGTAGAGATGTCCTTTGCCGCAGCCATGGGTTCCTCTGTATTGTTAAACAAAACCTTAACGCCCCAGCCTGAAGCAGCTGTGTCCGGGCTCATCGCCCAGCACAGCGGTTCCCCAGGAGCAGGGCTGGGCACTTGCCTACGTCTCCTGGGAGACAAAGTTCCCCACGGAGCAAAGGGCTGGCGTCTGCCCACCGTGGAGCCGGCTGCGGCCAGCCGTCCACTGAGCTGTGTGCACCCTTCCCCGTGTCCAGCTGTCACCTGGGCCTATGCAGCCAGAAACGGCATTTCCCAACTGCCCTTACAACAAGTCAAGGCCATGTGACAAGTTATCAACAACGTGTTTTGGGAGGGGGGATGTGTCCCTTCCAGGCTGAGCGTGCGCCTCGCTCCCTTACTTCCCTGCACGCCGAAACCAGAGGTGACCCAGGCCCAGAGGGTCACACAGCCTCGGGTGCAGGAGCCCGGGTCCCTGAGCCACTGCGTGAAGGGCTGTCACATGCAACAGGAACCTCCGTGGCCCTGCAACACTGGTGCCTGGGGCTTATCCCTTAAGCCAGCCTGCGTCGCTCTTCCTAACACAGAAAGTGCTCGTCAGCGCAGCAAGTCCAGCCTGAAACTCCCGGCATTTTTAGAGCCACTGTTTCTGTGTGGCCAAACTGCACCAGGCTCCCCGGCCCAGCGACCTGCAACTGTCTGCCTGGCAGCTCTGTCCCCACCAGCAGACGCACGCCTGTCACTTCTGGGCGTTCAGCACCAGGGTACAGGCATTCAGTTGCTGCAGATAAAACAAGAGCTAATGAAGATGAGGGATGACTCATTAGAATAGAAGAATTTTCATAAATCACTTTTTAAATATGCAGATATAAATAAAAATATATAAGAAAAACAGGCTCCTGTCAGATAAAAGCAGAATCCCAAACCAAAGGGAGATGAGAAAACAGATCTACCCGGCCCAGGCAGGGCCAGTCCTCACCCCAAGAAGGAAACGTCCAGCTCCTGACAGTGGGAGCACCTGGCAACACGGGCCCGATGGGGTCTCAGGACAGAGGCAGAGCTCAGAGACAGACAGGCAGGTGCCGTGGGCACCTGGGAAGGGGGGGCCCGGTGGCTTTGCAGGGTGTTTGCCTCACGCCCCACTGTAGAAGGGGGTTTCCACACTGCCCGGGATGGCACCGGGGACCGCAGCCCAGCTCTCTCCTGCCCACTCGCTGTGACCAAGGCTGTGTAGCCCACAAATCCCAAGGCTGCTTGTCCACTTCAGGTCACCTCTTCTTGCAGCTGTGCCCCGAAGGAACCATGGGCCGGGACATGCCGTGGTCCCCTCTCCCTGAGCCACGTAGGTCTGCCGGGGGCGTGCAGGGCTTAGATTACTCTCCCGTTCTGACACCCGGCCCCAGGATGCATGGACCAGAGGCCCTGGGAAGGAGAGATTCTTAGCCACGAGAGAACTGAGCCAGAGAGACTGAGCGACCTGCCCTGGTCTTGGTGGTGAGGCTGCAGGGCCGTTTGAGGTCTCCGAGGACACAGTGCACAGAAACCCCTGCTGCGCGGGGTGCAGAGGAAAATCCCAGCGGTTCTCATTTACGGGGTGTTTACCGGGCCTGTGCTTTGCAGCCCTGAGAGGTTGTGCCATCCCTGAGAGGTTGTGCCATTTTCATCCCTTTTTACAACAGAGGAAACTGAGGCAGGAGTAGCTGTGCAGCTTGCCCAGGCCTGGGTGTGACCAGCGTCTCTGGCTGGCATCCTGCTGCGGGCACCCGGCCAGTCGGGGAGGACTGTGAGTCAGCCCGGCCATGTCGGAGTGGGAGGACTTCGCTGCTCGTCGCACCAGCGCCTGACATGTGATAAAACAAAACAAAACAAACCCGAGCCCTTAGATTATCTGATTTGTGGTTTAATTAAGTGTCTTTGCAGATGATTTAGGAGCTCAGGAAAGAAGTGGCAACACAGGCTCTCGGGCAGTGCCCGGCCGTGGCGGTTCTGTGCAGGAGCTGCCCCTCCCCAGGGCACCACCAGCCCTGCACGCTCGCCCCTCCCAGAGGGCCGTGTCCAGGACCGCAAGGAGCCCCCAGCCCTGACCCTGCAGGTGTCCTTGGATGCAGCCGGGCAGTGGCCATGGCCGAGGCTGGAGCCAGAGGCCACGACAGCCGGCCCCGGGCCTCAGCACTCTGGAGGGCTGCGATCAGCCAGCGTGGGGACAAAGGACAGCTCCAGGGACAGTGCAGAGAATGGGAAACCACCTGGGTGTCTGAGAAGGAGCCCAGGCCGGGGAAGCCGGCCACTCACGCACAGGTCCCGCTCCCTGGCGGACGTGCCAAGGCGCTGGGTGTGTGGAGCTCGGGTGCTCTGCAGCTCTGCGTGGGATTCACGTGCTGAGACAGCCTCTGAGGGCCACAGCCCTGCAGCTGCGGCCCCTGCCCCTGCCTCCCCAGCCTCACTGGCCCCCACCGCCTCCCCTCCCTCCCCGCCCATCGGCTCCCTGCCCTGCCTTCCTCCCTGTCCACACAGGCTCTTCTCTGGGCTCCACGCAGCCCTGGGAGACAGGCTGCTCCAGGACACCGGCCCCAGCCCTCCAGGTGGCCCCGGGTGTGGCTGTGCCTGGGTCCCCACGTTCCTGCGCAGGTGGGAGCTGAACATGCACAGACATGCTTTGTGGCTCCAGCAGCCCTGGGGGCAGAAAGGGAAGGGGCCGTTTCCCAGGCACCCGAGGTCTGGGGGCAGGTGGCCAAGTCGCACAGCCGGCGAGGGGCCTGCGGCTGCCCCAGCTGGGAGGGCAGAGAGAGTAGGGCAGGCCGGGGTCCCCAGAGTCACCACCCACAAGGAAGGAGGCATGTGAGGGACACCACGTCCCAGGTTCATCCGTGTTGACGTGAATGGAGGATCTCCTGCTGTGCATGGGGGAGCAGTTGTCCCTCACGCACCCGTCACGGTTCTTTGTCCCGTCCCCTGTCGACAGACACTTAGGTCGTCTCCCCATCTCGGCTACTGTGAACAGTGCTGCAGTGAGCCGGGAGTGCCGAAGTCTCTTCGAGAGGCTTGTTTCAACACTTTGGGGGAAAATATATATATATATATATATATAATTTTTTTATTTGTCAACTATATCAATAAAGCTGCTGGGGGTGGGAGGAGACAAGGCAGGGACATGGGACAGATAAGACCCAGAACAATCCGTCAGAGGCCCCAAGGCAGAGAGTGACTGGTCAGGACTCTGCCGACCCAGGGCCAGTGGTTCTCAAAGTTTTACTCTTAGGAACACTGTGCACTCTTGGAAATTATTGAGGACCCAAAAAACTGCTGTCCACGTGGGTTATGTCTATTGGTATTTACCATGTGGGCAATTAACACTAGAAAATGTTTAAAATGTTTCTTTATTTATTAAAATAAAAATTGCAATAAGCCCATGCTATGTAAACATAACCCTAGTTTTAATGAAAATTAAATATTTTCTGAAATACAGCAAAAGTTAGTGAGAAGAGTGGTATCGTTTTATATTTCTGCAAACCTTCTTAGTGTCTGGTTTAATATAAGACAGATGGGTTCTCACGCTCCCTTTGTGCGTTCCAACTGCTGCCATATATTATTTCGGGTGAAGTGTACAAAAACAATTCAGCCTTACACAGATATATAGTTAAAAATGGAAGAGCATTTTAATAGACTTTTCAGATAATTACAGAAATCTTTTGATGCTACATTAAAACTTAACAAGTGATAATTTTTTAAAGGTTATTTGCAATATGGAATCTGAAACTATATCACTGATCTTTCAGATTCAGCTGCATTCTTTAAGAAAGCTGAACATCGGTCTGTCATTGAATAGAGCTTTTATACACGTGTGGTTTTGTAACATCATGCATTGATTATCTGAAAATATAATAACTCACTGAGTTATGAAGATCTTCCAAATATTTATGTAGTACATTGTTCATATAAAAATCACATTGTTTAATATCACTACTTCTCACAAAAAAATTTTAAATACTGGGGAACTGTCAATCTCTTAATGGCAGATGCAAGTTCTCCAAAATTCCAATTTTTGCTTAATATCTTTAATTTTATTATCATTCACAAATACTGTTGGTTGTTTTTCTTGAAGTGATAGGCTCACTTTTTTCATTTTTAGAGAAAATATCTGCCAAATGTCTATTTCCATGTAACCATAGTTTGTGTTATTACATTGTTTCAGGTGAAAATGTGGTTTCATGAAGAAAGTGGCTAGTTTAGCTTGTAACTCAAACGATGGTGCAAGTGCTTTTCCCTGGGACAACCTTGTTACTTCTGTGCACAGCAGAAACTTTGTATGTGTGCTTTCCATTTCCATCACACAGAACATTAAAAAGATACGTACGCCAAGGTCAAGATTTAACGAAATTAATATTTTTGCTGTTTCATCAAGGACACTGTTAAGTGAAACTGGCGTTTTCCTGCCTTATTTCTGTCTCCTTGTCTGTCTATCGTCTGTCAACTGTCTTCTGACCTTACTACAAGCGTGTGGTGGTGGGCACGACCATGGCAGCGGCACATTTTGGAGTCACTGCTTCAATTCGTATCCAGGCATCGTAAGTTTTGCCTGTTGCCATCGCTTTGCAAGCATTTGTCTCATGGGGAGAAAGCTCCGTGACTCAACACTTCCCAGATAAACTATGTCATAAAACCCACAAGGAGTGTGGGGCAAACAGCAACTGCATCAGCTTAGGATTAACCCCATTCTGGGAACGCCTGTGGCATCTCCACTTTCTCTCCTGTACCGCACATCCACCCCTGCACAGATTCACGCAGTGTCCTTGCCTTTTCCCGACACACGTGTGCTGCATGTTCCTCCCTGCAGCGTGTCAGAGGGGGCCGGGGCTGCAGGGCAGGGACACACCAATTGCCTCACGGCCGCTGGGACACGGCCACAGTCTGTGATTCCCGTTAAATGTTTCCCTCTGAGAAACTGGATCTGCCACCTTACGTATATGGCCTCTCAGCTTCCTTGGGGGTTTGGGGGGTGGGTTTGCAGGGACCCACCCATTGCAGAGCACATGGCCAGCCGGGAGCTGGGCCGCCAGGGAGCTGGTGTTTCGGTATTCGGCCTCCTCTGTCCAGCTCATCCAGGGCTCCACCCCGGAGCCAGCCCTCTAATTAAGAAGCAGCTAAGTTGAAAAGAAGACACTTTTCCTGGCACTTTTATCTTCAGATAATGGTCTTGAGTGGCTGCTTGAGGCTGTTTCCTGGAACTCGGACTCTTCTCCATTCGGAAGAGGCTCCCCAGAGCAGGTCTAGCGGCCCCAGGGCAGAGCGTTGTCAGCAGAGCTCTCGGAGCCCGGGACTCACGGCGGCTGCGGCCGGAGCTCCCACTGGAGGAGGAGCTGTCCAGCCTTTGACCATTTCCCACCGAGTCAAACGCAGTGAACTCTGGCTCCCGCCTCGCGGTCGGGTCTCAGACTCAGCCTGCAGGCTCCGCACTCCCCTCCAGCTCAAATGACGCTGCTCATTCCTTGACCTGGGCAGTGGCAGCGCTCAGCTCTTGGGTCCCAGGACACTTGAAACGTGTAACTCTGGAGTCTTTGTGGACAACCACGGACAGGCAGCTTGGCCCGTCAGACCTGGGGGCCGCGGGGCCTGGGGAGATAGGGAAAGGGTGTGGGGTTGGGGTTACAGTGGGTTCTCAGCACGGTCACCCACGGCTGCGCTCGCCGGGCGTGTCCTGCTGCCGTCTGCACCAGGTCCCCGTCCTCGATGTGCAAACGCTGCTGCTCCTCTCCGAGGGCCACTGAGGGGTGATGTTGTCGGCATCACAGAGCAGAATCTCTGGTCTATGTAGACACTTGTTAGATTACCACTATTTATATTTCAGAGTGTTCTCATTTGAAGATGAGTTTTAAAATGTATTCCGCGTTATGTCGGACAGTTGTTTGTGTCGCACTCCGGTGCTGTGTGTTTCAGCGTGGAGAAAATCAACATGACAGAGATGGTTTGTTTTGAATTAGCCCCCACGCGTATTTATTTGAGGCATTCTCTTTGAAAAATTGAGATCCATTTGGTTTGGGGCCAAATAATAACTTAGCTGAAACAGAACGTGCTTTTAGCATCGCTTGATGTCCGGCCACCCAACTTGAACTCAATTAGGCTGGTTCTAGGACACCTCTCCATTTGTGTTTCATAATGAAAAGTGGAGTAAATGAAAAAGCAATCAGTGTAAATATGTAGCACGGACACTCTCATAATCCTCTGATCGTCGCTGGAGATTAAAAAGCAGGAGCCCGGGGTCCACGGTGCCTGGCGCCGCACGGCCTGTGCTGGGCGCTAATTAAAGCTGTGCCGTCATGGGATCGATGCAGCGTGATTACCTTGCTGAACGCAGACGTGCAAGTGCACCGTCCTCGGGACGGCAGTCAATTTTCTCACTGGAGTTCAAAGGTACAGAGACCAGGGCTTTCCCTGATAGATGGCAGACGCTACCTGCACAGTGATCTCCGCCGGCCGCCCCAGCGAGGCGGAAATGAATGCACGGCCCTGGATGGAATTAAATGCATTTTTCATCACCTGTGACCCTCGGGAGAGGAAGAGGCTTTGCAGCCCATAATAAGGACAAGAGGAACTTCTCTGCAGCGTGTTTGCTGCAGTCAGCACGAGCCGTGGGCCGGGCACGAAGGCTGGAGGTTTTTCAGAGCCCACTCTTTGCCTACCCTGGGAAAATGGAAGAGCAAGGAGTCCCCGCAGATGGTGAGCGGGGGTGCTGGGGCGCTGGTTCCAGGAGTGGACCTGGCTCTGCCCCAGGGGAGGGGTGGCCTAGTGACGGGGACAGGGGCTGGACCCCAGAGGCAGCAGGCCTGGGCACCACACCGGGCTCCACTGCTTGGAGGGGTCTAAGCCTCAGTTTCCGCATCTATAAAATGGGGTTGATCACACTTCCCCTAAAGAGTAGGACACACCGGATTAGGCAATAATCTAAGCAGAATATTTGGCACATAGAAAAAGAACACTCCAGCACATTGGTACTGGGAGCTGGAGCCCTAGGTTTACCATAAGAGTTGGCTTTTGGGGTCACCCTTAACACATCGGACCCTCCCAGCCCGAGACCCAAAAGCAGCAGAGACTTGCCCAGGTGTGGGTGATAAAAGCGTCCCCCAAGGGCACAGCGGTGGGAACAGCTGGCCTCCGTGCAGAGAGCGAAGCAGAATGTCTGTAGAGAATTTAAAAACCAGAATAAAACCAAGGAAAAGTCAGTGGGCTTTTTATTGCCACTTTTTATTGGCAATTCTGAACACTACCAGTGATAAAATACCCCCACCTGTGAACAAGCCTTTCCTTGCTCCAGGTTATAAACAATTTCTGTATTTAGTACTGAGTTTTAATTATGTGTGTGCACACGCTCGTACACTCACATGCACTCACATATATCTGCTATATGCTCACATGTGTGTGCATCTATATGTATACTTCTGTGATGATTGATGTCATGTGCCAACTTGGCTGGGCTGGGGGTGCCCAGGTGAGACGTCACATCAGGGTGTGTCTGTGCAGGTGCTGCTGGATGGGACTGGCATCGAGCCGGAGGACTAGGTGAAGCAGGTGCGCTGCTGGCCTGGGGGGCCTCGTCCATTCCCCTGAGGACTAAATAGAGCAAAAGGCTGCAGAAGCAGGAATTCGCCCTGTTTTTGCTTCCTTCCTGCCAGCAGGAGCTGGAACATCGGCTTCTCCTGGCCTTGGCCTGGGATTCACACTGCCAGCTCCCTGGTTCTCAGGCCCTCGGACTCAGGCTGGGACTCACACCACCACCTCCCTGGTCCCAGCTTGCAGAGGGCAGGACGGGGGACTTCTCCGCCCCATAGTCACATGAGCCAGTTCCTCACAATAAATCTCTTCCCCTTCCTCTCTCTCTCTCCATATGTGTATATATGTATGTGTGTGTGTTTATATAACTATGTACACACACACATATCCTATTGGTTCTGTTTCTTTGGTGAACCTTGACAAATACAACTTCAAATTAGCTTATTTTCATTATTCAACCTTTAACGAGCATCATTTTCTACATCAAGTTTGACTTTTAAAACTCCTGGTTATACAGTAGGCCCAGCACCGCGGGACTCAGCTCTGTGCGTTTGCTGTGAGCGAAGTTCACACCATGTGGGGCTGCCCCGGGGCCCCAGCCCGCAGTGGGCGGCCACCTCGGTGTCCCCGCGATGCCTGTGTCTCTGAGTCCGTCCGCAGTGACAGCCGCGGGGCAGGAGCTGCAGAGAGGAGACTGAGAACACGGGCCACCTCCTTTCTGTCCTACGTGACCACTACAAGTTTTTATCTGCATTTAAAATGTAAGACAGGGAAGTAGCCTGCAAACTGTGTGATGTGATGTTTTTATTTGGGACATGCAAATTTTATCTCACACATGAACTCTTGCAATGAGTTCTGATATTTTTAAAACTGAAATTTGTTCCTTAAAATTTTAATGGTTCGAAGACTAAAGAATAATGAGTCAATATTACGAAAATGATTTTGGAGTTTATTTTTGGAGGAGGGGGCTGCTCACGTGATCCGCACTGGTGTCGGCCTGTCAGGTGCCCGGCGCACTGGGCCTTGTCCCCAGGTGGGACTGTGCGCGGGCGGACAGGGCTGCTGCAAAGGCAGGTGCGTGTGGCAGCCCAGCTCTGTGTCAGGAGCTGTGTGAACACACCCACGGCTCTCACCACACCCACAGGTGAGTTCTCTCCGAACACAGAGCTGCGACTTGTGCCAGGGACACACCAGGGCACCTGCATCCAGGCCTGTGCGTTGGCGGGAGTGCACGTCCGCCCGGCCGGCAGAATCAGTGGGTGTTCGAGGGGGTTTCTCTCCAGAGAGCTGCCCGGTGCCTGGGGTGGGGGGTCTGTGTGCCGAGTGGGGGCCACTTTCGGGGCCTGTGGGACCCCAAGGAGGTCTGAGTCCTGGGCCACCAACTCCCGCCTGACATTTTGAAGGAAGGCTGGATTTAAGCTAGGGTTGCCAGATAAAATACAGGATGATCAGTTAAATTTGAATTTCAGATGAACAACGAATATTTTTAGTGTAATTTTGTCCCATGCAACATTTGTGACCACATTTGGAGACAGAGCCCACGCAGGAGTAAGGAGGTTAAATGAGGTCGTAAAGGCGGGGCCCTGATCCCACGGGACTGGCGTCCTTGTAAGAAGACCCCAGAGATTGCTTGCTGTCTTTCTCCCACAGAGAAGCGGTCTCGGGAGCCCACAGGGAGACGCCAGCCGGGGGAAGAGTCCTCACGAGGAAACCTGTCTCGCCGGCACCTTGGTCCTGGACTCCCGCCTCCAGAACCGCGAGAAGGAAATCCCTGGTTTTTAAGCCTCCCAGTTTGTGGCATCTGTTAGAGCAGCCCGAGCAACTAGACTAACACAGACTGACTTCTATTACTCTTCCTTTAAAATCTGAACTTGAAATTTAACCAGGCATGTTGCACTGTTTTGTTTCTCTTTTCCATGTTGTTGTTTTTAGATCCGACAGCCCTTGTCCAGCTGTGGGATGGGTCTGGGGAGAGTGGGTGACGTCCGAGGGCTGCTGTCCTCCTGTGGGGCAGCAGTCGTCACCTGGCCCACACGACCACCATGCTGTGTCCCTGTCCCCTCCTGCGTCCAGAGGGCCACACCTGGCCTCCCAGGGATGGCCATCTCTGCCTTGGCCCCTCACCGGGATTCACAGGAAAGGTGACAACATCTACACTCAAACCACGGTGTGCTCCAGCAAGGCCACCGATGCTCAGTCCCTCTCCCTTCAGCCCCCAGCAGAAGCCAGGCACACAGTGGGACCTCCACACTTGCCAGGTGACTCTGAACAAAGACCTGAGCTTGCAGCATTGCTGACCGGCTTGCGAGGGTGAGGTGGGCTCACGGTGCCCACCGTAGTTTACCTGTTTGAAGTCCCAACCCCCCGCCCCTCACAATGCGGCCGTGTTTGGAGATAGAGCTCCTGGCAAGGTAATTAAATAGGTAAAATGAGGCCGTTAGGGTGGGTCCCAATCCAATATGATTGGTGTCCTTGTAAGAAGAGATTAGGACACAGGCACAGAGGGACGACCCGAGAAGACACAGGGGGAAGACGGAGTCTGCAAGCTGGATGTCAACCCGGCTGCCACCTTGATCTCGCACTGCCAGCCTCCAGCACTGAGCAAGAATGAGGGTCTGCTGTTTGAGCCACCCGGTGTGTGCCATCTTGTTACGGCCACCCCAGGACGCTGATTGGAGAATTGACGGCCAGGAACTGGATACACATGCAGCCCCCGGCGGCGTCGGCCCAGGTGGCTGAGAATCTGACTTGCTGGTCTTTACGTTCACTCACGGCAGGTGTGCTCACCTTGTAACAAGACGGTGATTTCCCCCAAAGTCAGCGCACCTGGGCTAGCAGTGGCCGGGCTGCGGGCGCGGCGGGTGCACGGGCTCCACGCCGGCCCTCGCAGGGTCTAGGACGTGCTCCCATGTGGAAATGGTGTCTCCCCAGATGGGATTCAGGATCTCAAGATGCGATCAGTGACCCTCAGTTCAGGGACAAGTGTCCTGAGAGAAGTGAAGGCCACCTGGAGGCGGAGGCGGAGACTGGAGTGATGTGGCCGCAGCCCAGGACGCCCGGCGTGGCCAGGAGCTGGAAGAGGCAGAAGGAGCCTCCCCAGAGCCTTGGGAGGGTGGGGGGGTGCAGGCGTCTGGCCGCGGAGTCTGTGAGAGGACAAACGTCTGCTGTCTCGGGCCACAAAGCACTTGACAGTTTGTCGCCGCAGCCTCAGGGACCTGGCGAACCCAGAGCTGAGGTTCGTGGGCTCTTCCCGAGGAACGGACAGACCCCACCACGGCCCTGGTAGGTGGTTACAAAATGGGCAGAGATTAGGAAGGAGGTGGGGGGCGGGGGGGGGGGGGACAGGGCAGCCCCGCAAGGGGCCGGCAAGGAGCGGGTGCTCTCTGTCCTCACTCAGCCGGGAGCTGTCACCTCCCGGGTGAGCCTGTTCTTGCTAGTCCAGGAAAGATTCAAACTCCGACAGGAATAATCACATTTTCAATGAGCTGGAGGTGGAAGCTTCTGTTCCAGGTGATTAATCAGACTTTATTTGCCTCTCAGAGTTGGAGTTTATGTATTTTTGGAAGTGGCTTCATGTTTTATGTTCCATCTGCTGCGGTTTTAACAGTGGACAGACCCAGTTGGCAGCAGAGAGGAGGGAAGGGATCTAGCCGAGGAACCGGTGCTCCGAGTGTGGGGACAGCCGTATGTGACGTTGGCCATGACGCCCACCCCTCAGGCATCGAGACCCCCTTCCCATGGCCTTGCAGCCCTCGCAGGAGCCGAGCCAGCGTCCCCGGCAGGGTCAGTCTGCCCAGACACGTGGACACACAGCCAGACTTCTGTTAACAGTCAGGTGACATCAAACGGACGTCAGGGTGGTTCTACGTCCGCCTGTGAGCAGAAATCCAGGTATGATATTCCTGCAGGAAGGTCAGCCCCGCTCCGTGGGGTCTGCTCTCACAGACAGGGCTCTACGGAAATAAACACCGGGCACATCTTGGCGTGTGTCTAGGTGCGCCGATCCGAGTTGTGGTGACAGATCGAGAGTGGTCTGGGGAAGAGGAAGTTTCATGGTGACAAGGAGAATGCTATGAGGTTAATCATACGACACCAACGCCAGCTCTCTGTGACTTTGTTCTTGAAGGAACACGTAGCTTCTGTTGCTGGTCGTGACGGTGGACACACGCTGCACCCGCCGACGCCACGCAGCCTGGGACGGGGCCACCGGTCTCCACCCTGGGCACCATGTGAGTTCAGCCTCTGAGCCTGGGAAGAGGCCGGTGCTGCCCTTGCAGCTCTGGAGGACTCGGCTGGTGGACTTACGAGGACCTCGGGAGGCAGGGCCTGGGGAGGGCGGGAGACCTGAGCTGGGCAGGAGGGCAGCTCCGGGTGCCTGACCACGGCCCAGAGGGGGCACTGGCGTCCTTGTTGGCTCTTCCCACTGGAGGAGAGGTTGCCCAGCCTACAGAGTGTGACCCCAGCCTGCAGCATGACCCCAGCCTGCAGCGTGTGACCCCAGCCTACAGGGTGTGACCCCAGCCTGCAGCATGTGACCCCAGCCTATAGGGTGTGACCCCAGCCTGCAGGGTGTGACTCCAGCCTGCAGCATGTGACCCCAGCCTGCAGGGTGTGACCCCAGCCTATAGGGTGTGACCCCAGCCTGCAGCGTGTGACCCCAGCCTGCAGCGTGTGACCCCAGCCTGCAGCATGTGACCCCAGACTGCAGCATGTGACCCCAGACTGCAGTGTGGCCCCAGGCTCTGGCTGCTGAGACAAAATGCTGCCTTAAAGCAACAGGCGCTCACTCTCCTGCAGCCTGGGGCTCGATGTCTGGCACCCGCTTCTCCGAGGTGTGGGCAGGGCTGGCTGCTCTCTGGAGACTCCAGGGGAGACTACGTCTCTGGCCTTTTCCTGCTTCCAGATCCAGGTTCCTTGTCTCAGGGCGCTTCCTCGACTGCAGCCAGCAGCGCAATGTCCCGCTCCGGCGTCCTGTCACCGTCTCCTGTCCTGTGCTCAAGTCTCCTCCCGCCACCTCCTACGAGGACCTTGCCATGTCGTCTAGGGCACGTCTGGGCAGCCCAGGAAGCCCCTTCCCTTAATCAGACCTGCAGAGTCCTTCCTGCCACATCAGGTAACGCGCCCAGGTGCCCGGGATGAGGGCCTGATGTGCGTCCCCTTTGGGGGACTGAAGGGGGCCTGAGGTCACAGGGCGTGTCCACCGCCCACGTGGATGGGAGCTGCCTCCCCTGCTACAGAAGCAGCCGCAGGCTCAGGCGCACAGCCCAGCCGCTCGGCACTTGCTGACGGAGTGTTGGCCAAGCACCGTGTGTGCCAGCCCTGAGCTACAGCGGGGACGCCCCACTCACTTGCCCAGACGTCCCTGCTCAGTGGATACCGCTGAGGAGTGCTCGTTCCCAGCAACCTGGATGCCACAAGAGTACTCTGGGGACAGGGTAGGGGGAGCCCTGCTCCCTAGGGATCAGAGACCAACAGGGACAGGGCAGCAGGGAGCCACTGTGCAGACAGTCTGGGTGCACGAGAATGGCTCCCACCAGCCTTCCGGGCTCTCACGGACGGAGGACTTCAGGAGGCAGGGACAGGAGACAGGAGACGTCCTGGTCCAATTAGAGTTGGCCAGGCCAAGGGGAGCAGGCGGGTGCAGCTCCCGGCAGCACCAGGGGCGAGATGTGTTTCCCTCCGAGAGCCCAGTAGCTCTGTTTGCCATAAGTGCAGGGTGCACATTCTGCTTTGTCTTCTAAATATCTCTGGAACTTTCCCCTGCCCCCTCCCCCACCCTCCCTTGTCTAGGCCATGACCTTCCCCTCACAGCCCAGTCACCGCCTCCCCACACCACAAGCACCACGTGTGGGCTCCCTTCTGCGTGCAGCCTGCCCGTGACGCCTAGTGGCTGGCCGGGGTCCGCACGACATGACAGCAGCCACTGCGCTGGTGATCACGTGGGAGCCGTGGCCAGGGGCCCCCGGGCAGCAGAGGTCAGGCTTGCGCGCAGTCAGACGGCAGCCGCCCCCGCCCCGCTCTCTCTGCCTCCCCCACGGCCCTCTGTGCCCGCCCCCCCGCCCTGGGCTCTGGAGTCCTGCGGGGTCTCCTGCCCCCCCGCCACGTGTGCTGCCAAATTGTGTCGTTACTATGGTCACTGGAGGGCCCCCTCCCAGAGACAGGGGCCAGCGGCTCGGCGACCTTCCCCTCTGGGGCACTCGTCCCACGCTGTATCTGGCATGGAATGGATGTCCCTTTTCTGCCTGTGCATTTGGGTGACCTGCCATTCCTGCTCAAGGTCTGTCCCTCCATGTCCTGGTGATGGGGGCTGCTCACAGCGAGGCGTGTCCTTCTACATGAGAAACAGGTGGGTTACTATTCGGAGAGGAAGGGGGCGCCTGAGAGCCCCTAGGCGGCAGCTTGGCAGCTTTGCGGGGCAGACCTGCCCTCACGGGAGGGACCCGCACCTCAGGTGCGGCCTCTCGCAGGAGCCTTGGCCCTGCCCCCCACTGAGCTCATTGTCCCTGCAACAGCCAGGGAGGTCTTTGGGAAACATCAACCCGGTCACTTGACCCACTGCTGAGAACTGTTCTGTGGCTTCCCGCTGAATTCAGGTAAAACCCAATCACCGTCCTTAATGGGCCTTTTTGGATTATAAGTTAAAGAAACACAGTGAAAATTAGCTGTAAAAGAAATAACATATAGGGTGGTGTCGCTGGGCCCCAGGCCTCGATGTGTCTCTCTCCTCCTCTGCCGTGGCTGTCTCTGCACGGCGTGTCCTGTGGCCTGGCTCCAGGAGGTGGGGGCAGTCGTTTTTTGTGGCCTCGAATTAGGGTCCTCCCAATTTAACTAAGAGCTTCCCAGGCAAGAGCTTCTCTCTCATCATCCACCCGTCAGCCCCAGGGACAGACCTTGACTGGCCCCCTCGGGCCACACACCCAGCTCTGGACCAGGGGCTGCACGCTTCTCTGAGGACGGGGTTGGGGCCAGTCTGCAAAGGAGGAGGTTGGGACAGGATATGCTGCCCAGAGGAAGCCAGGCTGAGCCAGTGGCTCTAGAATCACCTGCAGGCAGCCCTTTCTTCACAGCCACACAAGACTTCCCCACCATGTCCACACTCTGCCCCTCATCTGCTTTGGTGACCCCCTGTGACCACAGGGCCTTGGCATGTGCCATTCCTAAAGCGCTCAGCCTCCTCCACCCACCCACTCCTTCAGGGCTCAGCCCACTCTCTCTCTGCCAGGAGAGTCTCCCCGACTCCCGAGCATAGCGGGGGTGATGGCTCTTCCAGCCTCTGTGGCTCCGGCAGCAGCCACTGACTTGGGTTGTCACAGCCTTAGTGAGAGGATGGAGGCACGGGGTCTGCTTCTGTGTTGGCCATCTGCAAAATGCAGATCTTAAGAATGCCTCTTGCGTGGAGACATTCTCGGGATCAAATGACATCACATGTGTGGGGAGTTTCTCAGTCCTAAGGTGGCACCAACGGCTCCCAGTGGGAGCACCGGTGCAGGGTGGAGGCCGGCGAGAGCATGGCCGGTGAGCCACAGGGGACGGGGAGCTTGGGGGTGCACGTGGAGCGCACCCTTCCTAAAATCATCAGAGTTACATTTTCTTATCCACTTATGCAGTTGACTCCCGCTGAGACCTAGAAAAAATTAATTAACCTCTTTGTTCCTTGCTCTTCTCCTCGGCAATGGGGTAATGCCCTCATTTTGCAAAGGCCCCCGTCCGTCAGAGATGCCGGAGGGCTGGCTGACCCGGTGCTCGCTAAATCACGGGCTGGCACTGACGATTCCGGGAGACATCGCGGCCCAGAGACTTCCAAATGTCAAGGAGACTCCAGCACGGCCTGTCTTTGTCCCCAGAAGCTGGGATGCGGGAACAGGGCTCAGGCGTGGGGGCTTCCTTCTCGGCCACTGTGGCTCGGGTCTGCTCCGGCCACGGCCGCGCCAGCCGAGCCACCGCGTCTCTCAGCCTCCTCAAACTCAGTCTACTCCAGCGTCGGCTCCTGCTGTCTACCACGAAGCCCGCAACCTCCTCGCCCCTGACCTTCTGTGACTCTTCCTCACCATCCACCCAGGGAGCCTTTCTCCACTCTGTGCACCTCACCCATCCGCAGCGTGGGGGATGGGAACTCGGCACCTGGGCATAGCTGGTCTCAGTGACCTTGAGCCTCCCAGTGTCACCTGTCAGTGTCTCTGTCTTTCCCACCTGCAGAGAGGGGATGGTAGCAGGACCCACCTCCTAGGCTGTTGGATGACTCAGCGCCCACTGTGCACGGTGCGCTCAGCGGCTGCGTACACACTTCCACCCTCCTCTGGCGTCAGAATCTGCTCGCAGCTCTTTGTCACCCGCAGGCCGGTGTGCACCCCTGGGCCGTGGTTTCTCTCTGCTCTTTCTAACTTCAAACCCTTCTCAATCATGTTGTTAGAGACTCAGCAACGCACTCTGGGGCTGTGAGCTGACTCAGTTGTGGAAGTCAGGGCAGGACTGTCACTTCCGTGTGGCAGCTGCACCAGGCTGCTGGCTGCAACTCTTGCTTGTGTTAGCTGTGGGAGCTCCAGGGCAGTGTCCTTGTCGGCTGCCTCTACCTCGTCCCGGGAGCACGGTGACCCACTGGCCAGCCCCAGAGGTCCCTGTGGTCAGACACCTGGTGCCCGTGTTGGTGGCTGTGTCCACCTTCCCTCCAGGGGTCGTTGCCCCATTAGCTTGTCCTGCTCCAATCCCATCCTCTCAGTCCGCACCATGGCAGAGATCCAGCTGCCAACACAGGCCAGGGGACAGGTGTCACCAAGCTCCTTAGAGCAGCTGCTGCCCACAGGTCCCATCCACACCTGCCTTGGCCGTCTGGCTCTGTCCCCCACTTTAACAGCGGAGTTCCGGCATCTCCACGCGTGCCAACTGTCCGTCCCCATGCAAGCTTCCAGGCCCTGACCGGCTCCAGAGGTCCCTGCTGCGAACACCGTGTTCCACGCCGCAGGTTAGTGTGCCACGTCCATGCTGTCTCCCCCACCGGCTTCCCCTTCTGCCTCCCGGGCCCCAGGCTCACTCTTCCTCACTCTCACGCCGTGCATGCTCTGGGTTCTGGCGTATGCCTGAGCCGGGCCCCGCGTTCCTCCCAGGGAGGGCTCTGGCCTTGTTTCTCTGGGCTGGCCTGAGACCTCGACCTGGCCGTGGGCCCGGAGCCAATGCGGGCTGGTGGGTGCACCAGACGGGACACAGAGGGGGGCAGGGGAAGGGCTTCCTTTGCCAACCCCTAATGGTTCACGGGTCCTTGGGAATGAAGATTCTTGGGCCCATTCATAAATGTCCCCATGCCATGTCCCAGGGTCCCATCCCCTTTTACCAGGACCCGTACCCCATCAGGAGAGGTGTGCTGAGGCTGTGTGAGTCACCTGGGCAGCACTCCACTGTCACTGTCACATCCTGGCTTTGACTTCCAGCCAAGCCTGCCCTGCGGCTGCTGAAGCTAAAAGGTCTCAGACCTGCCCCACACGCGCAATCTTTCAGCACGCTTTGGGTTAGAAGACGTCTGTTGTAAATATATTTTCTATTTTCAGAGCTCCCCGCAAAATTCCTGTACCTCAGCTGGTGGACGTGGTGTTCGGGGCAGTGGTAATGGCGTGTTGTGGGGCAGGAACCTTTGCTACGTCTGACTCCACGGATGCCGGGAGGGTCAGCCCCCTTCCTGCCGCCACCAGCAGGCCAGAGGGCAGCCCGGCTTCCAATCCTCCCCGAGCCCTCCTGCTACCACGGACTTCAGCCTGGATCCCCCAGAACCAAGAGACTGAGAGCGAGGGTTATCTGCTACCCGAAGAGGAGTGCCGTCCCAGATGGCAGGACTGAGGGTCTGGGGTGGGGGTGAGGTGAGGAGGAGGGGGTCACAACGGGAGTGGCCAGTGTCACGTGACAGTGGGACTTTGTTTCTCACACGTCTTTGCTTGGGCAGCTGGCCTGGGCCGGATTCAGTGGGTGACGGTGCTTCTAGCTGGACACCTGGCTGGACGTGGGAGCCACCAGTGCCAGCAGCTGAGGATCCTGGGACGTGTCCATGCAAGGCAGGGAGGAGAGTCCCCTAGAGCGTCTCCCACTGTCCAGTGTCCCTGCACTGGTCCCGGGCACCAGTGTCCCGGGTCCCATGGTCCGTCACACTCTCCCGGCACTGGGCGTGGCCCTGGGAATGCCAGATCCGTGAAGACAGCCACGCCAAGCGGCAGCGGAGACACGGGGATGCGGGCGTGAGGTGTGACGTGGCCGGGCTCTGCTCAACGCAGAGAATGTGGCTCGAGCTTTCCCAGCTGGACGCTCCGGCAGGGCTGGGGCAGGGGACGGTGGGGTGGTGCCCCAGAGACCCCTGGGATGCTGGGTGGCTGCGTATCCTGATTTCTGTTTGTCACACTGCGGCTGTCCCCGCACCACGTGCAAGGCACCTCCAGACCTAATAGTGTTTGTCACTGTCACAAGGCCAGCAGTCCTGTGTGTCCACGAAGGCACGGGCCTGCGCAAGGACGGGCAGGTGGAGGTGTCAGCAGCTGGTAACCACCGGTAACACCCATCAGCGCCTGCTAAGCTGCCGCTAGGATGCTCCTTGGCAGGGACTGTCCACGTAATTCTCCAGCCGGCCCCTGAGCAAGGTAACGCGATCGTCCCAACTTCTCCAGAGTAGGGACTAGGCCTTCTGAAGGATCATGAGGCTCTCCTGAGCTCACGTGACCTACGAGAGGAGAGCTGGGGTTCTGCCCGGGCCAGGGGACCCCCAGTCCTTCTACAAGGCTGCTTCCCCATGAACTACTCCAGCCGGCCACCGCCAGGCCAGCAGGACTTCCCAGCCTGGACATGCACAGGGCTTGAGAGGGTGGGGGCGCCGGAGCTTGGATGCCCCAGCTCTGACACACGCCCGGGGAAGACGCTGTCCTGGCCCCTGGGGCCCCAGGGCCCACCCCGGGAGCGTCCTGGACCTGAGGCTCAGAGAACTGTCCAGGCCGGTGGCTTTAGCTTGAGCCTGACTCAAGGTTGGCTGCCGCCTGCCTCTGGGGGTGCTCCCTGCCTCTGGGGGTGCTCCCTTCTGTGATCTCGCAGAGCAGGGGCTGCTCCTGCCTGGTCCACTCCTCCCCACCCCCGCAGCTCTGCAGAGGCGCCGGGCGGGCTGGGAGGAGGGTCCCCGGGTCCAGGAGACCTTGGCACCGTGATGTTTGCACAGCAGAGCTCCCGCCAGGCCCTCCGCCCCTCTCCTCCCAATCCTGGTTTGGGTTGTCTCTGACTTTGTAATTTCTTTCTGGGAAGAAAACAGCCTCCTTCTCTGCGTTTCTGAGGCTCTGCTTCTCTCTGATTAGGCTTCTGCACTGATCTGACTCCATCTGCTTCATTTTTTCAGGAAATCCTTAAACGATCTCTCAGCTCATGAAATTTTCATCGGCTGGTTACCCGATAGCGCCGTGGGTCTTTGCACCCCTCTGGCTGCTGCTTCCTCCTCCTCCCGGCGGGGCTGGGCCAGACGGGACCTGCTATTCCTGGGTGGGCTTCGCAGCCAGGTGGCGCTGGCTCCAGACCGTGTCCCCGCGTTCCGGGATTCCCCAGTCCCACAGGCCATCTGTCTCCTTCCCGTGGTGTCGTCACTTGGCTCTGCACAGCCGTCCCGGCCCAGCCAGCCCCAAGCTCCACTCCCCGCCTCCCCCTCCGCCCCCCGTCCTGGGAGTGGCGCTGCCGTGGCCGGGTCAGGAGAGCCCGGGAGTCACCCCACGGCTCCTCCTCGCCACGCAGCCTCCAGGGTGCTAACTCGCAGCTCTGCGGTGTGACCTCCTCGCTCTTAAACATGTCACCTCCTCCACAGCCCGAGGCCATCCCAGCACCGCGGCCCAGGCGGACCCCCACCTCCCGTCCTGCCCGGGTGGCCACCTTCTCCAACACATGTGACTGTGGGTGTCGGGGCCACCCCTGCGGCCTGCCTGGGGGAGCCACAATGTCACACCCTCTCCTCCACCCGCTGCCAGGCTGATCCCACCTGTGCTCAGCCGTCCACACTGCTCCCTCTCACACCTCTGCACCCCCACTCCTTCCGTCCCTGCCTGTGTCCTGCCCTTGGGCTCCCAGCTCAGGTGCCTCTGGGCCCTCAGGGCTCCTGTGTGCGGCTCACCTGTGCCGTCCTGGCCTCAGGCGACTCCCTAGAGAAAGAGCCTCCTGTGGAGGCTGGCGCTGGCTCCCACGAGCACTGGGCGAGTGCTGTCACAGGGCGAGCATCCCTGGTGCAGCTCTCCGGGTCTGTGGCCGAGGGTCCTGACACACATGCCCTGTGGCCGACCCTGGTGATGGCCGTGGCCCATTACGGTGCTCAGACCTTCCCGCCGCTGGTCCAGACCCCTCTTGCCGACTCCCTCTCTCTCCAGTCCTGTTAGAGTCCAGTCCTTCGCCACCCCGCCTGCAAGAGCATCGTATCATTTGAGGAGCGTCCCTGCAACTGTCAGGTATGAATGTCTCTGTCCTTGCCGTGTGCAGGACACACGATTCCATTCATTTTTATGATCACATTAATGCTGCGATGGGATACACTGGTCTCCACCCGAGTTCCCCCTCGGCTGTGCATACTTGGGGCAGGGGCTGGGACTCATTCGTGGGCGTGTTCCCAGCGCCATGCCGATACTCCGGCACCGCGGGTCTCCGCTGACGCTGGAGAATGGTGAGTGATTTCACGTCGCATCCGCTACTTGTTTCTCTAGCAACGGCTGTGCCTCTGTCAGGAGGGGCTGCGTGGTCTCAGGAAGAATTCCAGACTTGGAGTCTAACGACCTGAGTTCAAATTGTGGCTTTGACACAAAGTACGTGAGCTTAGGTGTGTCCCTCTCAACTTCAGTTCCCCTAGCAGTAACACTGGGGTGTTAATGTGCACATTCTAGCATAGTTGTGAGACAGGAGTGAGATGAAATATGGACATGACCGACCTAAGGCTGAGCCTCGATCAGGCTCAACACACGCGTGGGTTACAGAGCGCCTCTCTCCGGCACCGGGCGGGCACCCTGCAACCACAGGTCCATCTGTAATTGGGGACCGATGCCTGCTCTTCCCCTCCCTGGCATCACTGTCCTCATGGAAGGAGAGAGAGCATTGGTTTTGTTTCGCCTTCTGCATTAGCAAAGCCACCTATGTCCATGACAAAATTCTACGTCCTGGTTGAGATCAATAGAATACTACTTTCTAGGGCAAAATCTGAAAATGATTCCACAATTTAGTCAGAGTACTTTGTATTCATTTATTAATCAGTGAGCCAGAGTAAAAGGGCCACGACCTGTCTCTGCCTGCATATGAAGTCATTTTCAGTATTTATTTTTAGAAACAATATTGGCCTTGAAAGGACTGAGCTGGTGACTGGACGATCTCATTCCAGGCCTCCAAACAGTCATTCTCATTGCGTCGTCGTTAGACCTCGGGCTCCTTCTTACCGAGAAAAGAAAGAAGTCTAGCCCAGGCCTGGCCCCTTGCCCACGTGCGGCCCAGCCACGCCTCTGCCAAGGCGCTGCTTTGCATGTTGCCAAAGGACAGAGGCGGCCACGGCTGCAGCTGGTGCCTGACGGAGGGCAGGGTCCCCTCCTGTGAGAGCAGCGGCTGTTCCCTGCGTGGGACGACGCCCCCCAGTGGTGTTGCTGATGCTCTTCCAGGAGAGTGCAGTCTCCGTGGGCCGTCCACACACGCACACACGTGCACACACACAGACACGCACACACCTGGTATCAGGTGGAAACCGTGATGCACCAAGCAGCCACCTCTGGACGCTGAGCTTGCTGTCTTACGGCAGGTTTAGAGGCAAAGGAGTGAAATCAGGGAATAGAAATATAGCACAAAAACAGAGGTGCTGGTCTGGAGCCAGCGCGGGAATTAGAGCCCCGCTCTGGTCTGCTCAGAAAGGGCCCTGTACGTCCCAGAGCACCTGGAAGCTACGCCCTCTCCAGGGGCAAGGGACGCTCCGGATGCCCCTGGGCGTGGTGGAGAACGGTGTGGGGAAGGGCGTATGGGGGGCAGTTATCTCTGTTTGTCGTGTAACTGTTGGCAGGGTTTGCGGCTGCAGCAAGTGCTCGCCCTGGGCATTCTCGAAATACCTGGGGTGGCAGAGGGCACAGTGTGGCATGTGCCACCTCCTCTGTCCCCGGCGTCAGCGCAACCTTGTTCCTGATGTCCTGCATGTGTGACGCTCCCCCGCACCCTCCGTAAGTAGCCAGAATGGACGTGCCCTCCCCATTTCTGAAACCGTTTCATGCTCTCTCTCAGGAATAATGAACTTGAGTTTCCTATAAATTTACCCCTTCTCTCATGTCTGTGCAATGCCCGCCTGCTCCTGGTCCCACCTCCCTCCCTATTTCATGCTAAATGGTTCCTCCGGCCCTGGCATTGCCAAGATTTCTGCACTTGTGTGATGAGTCAGAGCCTCCCATGGAGGGCCGTGCATATTAAAATCTCTACAGTTCAGACTCACGGGGGTTTTATTCCATTCCTCACTGCTAAACACGCCAGTCCTGCTTGCCCGGGCTTGAGCTCCCAACTGCCTATTTATTTGCTCATTTTAAAATATTTACTAAGGACGTGCTCTGTGCCAAGCCTGGGCCGGACCGTGGGGACGCAGCCGTGAGCCAACTAGATGTGAGCCCTGGTTATCCTGGGGACGGAATCGTACTCTGCACCTGGCAGAGACCCAGGGCAGCAGCGGGGCCTGGTTCTGTTACGAGTGCCGATCACAAGTGAGGAAGATCGCAGGACTTGAGGCCACACTGACCTGGATTTGCCACCATGGATCGACTGGTGTTCATGGGCTATTTGATCAGAGGTAAGTGGTGGAGCCAGGTGGCTACTCAGTTCTCCCAGCTGTAAAACGGGAACCCTAAGCCCTACCCCACTGGCCGGTGGAGTAACCAGAGCTAGTGTACGGGAGGCCTTTGGGCGCTTGGTAACGGTAATTACTGATCAATAGCTGTGGTTTACAAGCTGCCTCTGGCCCAGAAACATGTCAGGGAAGATGGGAGAAACAGCAGATACAACTGTTAAGCTTCAGATGTAAGCAGTGACGGGAGGTTTGGATCCCGGGATGTTTATGGAAAACATTGATCCGTACACTGAACTTTGAAAAGTGGGGGCAACTCCAGGCGCAGAAGCCAGGGTTCTAGAAAGCTCTGTGTGTCTGGGCATTGGGACAGGCAGGTGGTGTTGGCTGGAGTGTGAGCAAGGAGCTCCGGGCTGAGGCTGAAAAGGTGGGAGCAGGCGCTCGGGGACTCGACTCCCCGGCAGGGGCTGGGGACCTTCCTGTGCAGGTGGCAGAGACCAAGCAGGTCCCGCTGACCGAGGGACTGGCTGGATAAGAGTTGAGATTTGTTAAGATCTTTCTAGAAGCCACTGAAGGAGAAAGTGACAAGAGCCCAGGTAGGAGCCTGAGTGAACAGGCGGGGCAGAGCCAGGACTCCTTCCAGAGACAGGCGTGTCCGGAGGAGGGCTCAGCACACGTGTGCCAGGTGAGCCCACATGGCACAGGCCACTTTGAGCTGTGTCCACAGTGCATCGTCACCATGCAAGACTGAATTGTCCCCATCGATTTTCCCTAGGAAACCCTTAAGGGCAACTCCTCCATCCATGTTTCGGGAGGGACATGAGGGAACATGCTGGGAGGCCGCCATCGGGGGCTGCAGAGTCTGGGAACGTCCGTGCTGGGCGGTCTCACAGCCGACCCTCCCGCTCTGCTCAAGAGCCACCTGCCAAGGCCCCTGGCGGCGGCCGGCGGTCTGTACCTGCATGCAAAGCAGCTGCCACGGCTTAAATGCACCAGGCGCCATTACAGTGGCTTTGCAGTGGTTACTCCATGAAATCTTCCCAACAGCCCCATTGGAGCTGGGGAAACTGAGGCTCAGAGACTTTGGCTAGACTGCTCAAGGTCTCTCTGCTGACACGTGGTGGAGCAGGATCGGATCTTGGGGGTTGGTTCCAGACGCTGCACTCTTGGCAGAGGTGCCAGATCCAAGGGCAGGAACGCGAGGTTTGGGGCAGCACAGATCAAAGCTCTTTGGTGCGAACCGCCTGGTCTCCCCCAAGGTTTTACCCGGAGGCCCCAGCTTTGCTCTTGGACTCCCACAGAACCACTGAGGACGTCCTCCATCCTTTGAGCACGGTGAGCCTGCCCCAGCCCTTTCTGGCGGGGCCCCTCTGCCCTCCGCGCCTGACCTGGTTTCTGGACTCTCACTGGTCTGGGGGCTCCCCTGGGAGTGCTGAGTCTGGGGGCGTCTGTCATTTAACTCAAGCCCGGGAGCCACCACAGGGCTACAGGACAGGCTGGCCGAGGCGCAGTCAGTCACCACCTCCTTCTGCAAGAAGTACCTGCGCCCAGCCACCTGGGCACCTGCTGGACCCCAGACAGGCACCCCGGAAACCCCAGCTTTCTCCCTCCCATGCTGGAGCCACCTTCAGGTCAAGTGCAGAGCTTGCTTTCAACATCTGGGCGGTGGACCCCTTACCAGGTAACGGGGCCCTTTTCTAAGGATGTCACGTGGGTCAACTGATTTCATCCCCCCACCTCCCCAGAGAGGGGAAGCGGCAGCATCCACGCGTGGGCGGGAGCACCGCGGTGCAGAGGCTGAGGAAGGGGCCCGGGGACCCCGGCTGTGAGACTGGGCAGCTGCGCCACCCCCGGGCCACTCTGTCCCTTTGCTTCCCGGCTGTCCTCTCAGAGTGCAGCTGTCTAATCTCAGGCGAGAGCATCGACAAGCCAGACCCAATCGCACAGCTTCTGACGTGTCCTGTGCAGCCTTTCGTACACATGTTATTTTAAATTGACAAGTAGTAACTGTGTGTAACATTAAGAATGAGGCACAATGTGGTGTTTCCGTGCACGTGTGTGTCGTGGGATGATTGGAACAGGCTGATTAGCGTAGCCATCCCCTCGCATACGGACGGTTCCTTTGTGGTGAGATCATTGAAACTACTGCTGGAAACCCGCCCCTCCGTCCGGCGCCCCCTTTCCCCAACTCCCCACCTCCAGCCTGGCAACTGCCACTCTACTCTCTGCTTCCGTGCCCCCACATGCGAGTGCGGCCGTGGGTGTTTGCCTTTCTGAGCCGGCTTCTCTCACTTAGCAACGTCCCCAGATCCACTCATGCTGTGACACCTGGCAGGTCCCCGTCTTTTGTAGGCTGACTTGGATCTGCCACTTCGCAAGGGTCCCCCGCTGCTCTCGTGCAAGTCCTCCATGCAGACGTGCCCTCCTGTGTGGCCGGGTGGCGGTGCCGATTCCTCCAGGTCTGTGCCTTCAGCCTCGCCCAACCCGGAATGTTCTCCCCACACCTCTCACTGGACACACGCCAGGGCGATGCCTGCGCCTCTCCTGCCCACGGGCACACACCGGATCAGAGGTGAGGGCATGTACCGCCCCTGGTGTGCACACGCGGTGGGCCGGGCTGGGCCATCAGTCCCAGCCCTGTGATAGGCCACAGGGCCACTTCCTGTTGCCCAGGGTACTGGAAGGTGACGTGTGTACGTCATCTAACCCGACGGTGACTCCAGCAGGGCGATGTCACTTTCCACACAGGAAGCTCAGTGAGGCTCCAGGTCATGCCACTGAACTCCTAAAGCCAAAGCCGGTCTGTCAATGGCAAAACCCACACACGCACCTGGGTGGGCTTCCAGGCCCTTCCTCCCATCCACGGGGAACCACGAGAAACGCCGTCATGTGCTCTTCTGCACTCCCCGGGTCTGGGGTCTGTGGACGCAGCTGTCTCCTTGGCGCCCTGCGTGTTCCTGGTGCTGTCGCGAGGCGGGGCCCTGCGGATGCTACGACGGAAGCAAAACCAGGGCAGACAGGAACAGCAACAGAACCAACCGCGAGACCTGTGCGTCGCTCCCGTGCCCCCCCGGCTAGAGCCTCGCGTGAAAATTTCCAGCAGCGGATGCTGATCCCCAGATTGCTCAATATTTCATTTCAGGGAAATGCCCTTTCCAGGCCCGACCTCCCCTCCAGCTCCGCGTCCCCCGCGCCCCCCGCAGCCCTGGCAGAATCCACCTTTCCTCTTGCAATTCGGCGTCTCGGGGAGAGAAAATGAAAATGTGATTTTCTCTCGGCAGAACTCTAACAGTTTTATACATTTTCTCTCTAGGCAGGAATAGACCTTTCTTTCTTTCTTTTTTCTTTTAGAGAAATCGAAGGTGGTTTTAAAATGTCAAATTTTCTGACTGAGGACAAACTGCCTTTTAAATACCATATTTTCTAAACTTTATGCTTTTTATTTTACCTCTGTCGTCTTTCTCTGGAACATGTCTCCCGTCATCGTATTGAGAAGCATGAAGATTTCTATCTTCTGCTCAGGTAACAGTGACAAGTTTCCAAAGTAGGTGTTTGGGATTCAGTCAAGGAGGGCTTCCTGTAACTGGCGGTGGCCCCGCCCAGGCTCCCACTGCGGAGCGGGGCCGGGGTTTCCCACCCGCCCTGCAGCGCTGGCCTGATACATGGTATCCACACAGGTCAGTGTGTTTTTATATTGGTAGGCCAATAAATAATTCAAAAATAATTTTCAAAAATACAATTTATTCCAAAAAATACCGTATATTCATGTTCATTAAGGCATGATTTACAAAAAAATTCTTATAGTGATTACCCTAATTTTAAAACAGGCCTTTACTACTTTGTTTTGGCACCTGGCCACACCCACATCCAGTGCACGTCACTAGTATTTTTCTGAAGGATGTATTTCTAACATGGTTTTAATTTTAAAATTTTCAAAATAGTGACTATAACTTTCTCAAAATTGAATTTCATAGACAATGCACTTGAACATGGTAACAAATGCAAACGATCCTCCTCTTTATACCTGGATATTTTCAGCTGAGAGAATATTTTCTCTATCCATTTCTGCTAAATGTGAATGTTCTCATATGCAACCTTTTACTGAAATATATAAATATACCAACCTGTAGATTTTCAAAGATATGCTCTATTTAAATCTTTTAGGCTAAATAGAATACTATGGAATGGAAGCTACAGCTTCAGGAAAAACTACAGAGAAAATATGCAGATAAATAGAAAAGATTCCATTTTCCTCTATATTTCTTTGAAATACGTATGACTGTTGAACACACAACTTGCAGTGCTGGGTTGTGTGATTTACAACGTGTGCAGATGTGTTATGTACGATGATGACAGCACAAAACACCAGGTGGGGGCACACAGACCCCCACCTTTATGACAGCAGCTCAACTTCAACACTAAATACACTGCTGAAAATTAATGGTATGTATAACGGTCTCTAGAGCAACCACAAAAAATCAATATTGTCATGGGAGACCTGGAAAACACTATTAATCAACTTCACCAATTGATACTTACAGAGCACTCATACACGTGACTTCAAAATCTGTCTCTCTCAAGTACACGCACATGCATGTTGTAATCACCAGCATAGACCAGATCGGGGCCATGACAGTGTCCACGGAGTTAAAATGACTGTAAGGATACCCAGTATGTTCTCTGCCTACAATGGAAGTAAGTTCGAAATCAACACTATAATATCTGGAAAAAAACACATGTATGGAAATTAATATACTCCTAAATAATTATGGACAAAAAAATAACAAGGAAATAAAATTATTTTGACCAGAATGTTAATGAAAATGCATTAAAGGTCTGCAGAACTTTAATTAAAAATCTGCAGAATGTACTTGAAACAGTATTTTCAGGGAAACTTACTGCATTAAGTGAACAGACATTTTTTGAAAGAAGATACACAAATGGTCCACAAACATATGAAAAATGCTCAGCGTCACCAATTATCAGGGAAATGCAGGTTTAAACCACAATGAGATGCCACCTTAGCCCTGTCAGGATGATCATTATTAAAAAGTCAAAAACAACAGATGTTGGAGTGGATGCAGTGAAAAGGCAACACTTAAACATTGTTTTGGGGACTGTAAATTGCACACCCTCTATGGAAAGCAGAGTGGAGATTCCCCGAAGAGCTGCAAGTGGACCTCCCATTTGATCCAGCGGTTCCACTACCGGGTGTCTATGCAAAGGGAAAGAAGTCACTATATAAAAAATCCACCTGCACCCATATGTTTATCGCAGCACAATGCATAATTGCAAAGATGTGGAATCGACCTAAGTTCCCATCAACTTAGGAGCAGTTACAGAAAATATAGCACATCTATACCATGGAATACTATTCAGCCATAAGAAGGAATAAAATAATGTCTTGTGCAGCAACTTGGATAGAGCATTATCCTGAGTGAAGAATCTCAGGAACAGAGAAACAAATGCCGCGTGTTCTCACAAGTGGCAGCTAAGTGGTGGGTGCACACGGTCATGGGGGTGGAGACACAGACACTGGATGCTCAGGAGGGGGAAGGGTGGGAGGGGAGGGAGGGATGGAAATTCACCTACCAGGTACAGTGGACACTACTCAGGTGACAGGTTCACCAAAAGCCCTGACTTCACACCGCACAATTCATCCATGTAATGAAAAAGCCACTTGTACCCCTTAAATCTATTGAAATAAAAAAAGAGAAAAGAATAGTGGTACAAATTCAATGATATAAAGTTTTATCTTGAGAAGCTGGAAACAGGAAAAAAGTGAATTCAAAATAAGTAAGAATAAGAAAATAACAAAGATAAGAACTGAAATCAATAATATAGAGAAAATAAAGAACATAGAGAAATTAATGAACCAAAATTTGGGTTTTTGAAGATAAAAAAATTGATAAGCTTCTGGTACAATTCGAGAGTAAAAATGGGGAGAGTACAAGTCACACATGACACGACTAGAAGGGAGGACGTCACCACGGGTCCCACAGACAGTGAAGGGGAGTAAGGAAATATTGTGAAGACCTTCGTGCCAATATACTTGACAAATTAGTCATATTTATTGAAACAAAATGACACCGACATAAGTGACTCAAGATGAAGTAGAAAGTCTGAATAGCCCAAATCTGTAATAACTGGGAGATGTACCCTGTTCCTGGATTGAAGGCTCAGTCCTCTTGTTAAGGCATCACTTCTCCCCAAGTTGGGTTTTTGGATTCCATGCAAATCTCAAAACAATTCCACAAGGCACTTTTGTAGAAGTTGACAGGTTGGCTTGAAACGTCGCAAAGAAATGGAAATACCTAGAATAGTAAAATAAATCTTTAAAAAAGAACAAAGTTAGCAAACTGCCTGACTTCAAAACTTACTGTAAATCCGCAATAATTAAGATACTGATGTAAGAACAGAGAGATTGATTACTGAAATAGACCAGAGATCCCCAAATCACAGCCTGCTCATTTTCGAAGATTAGCACCAAAGTGATACAATGTGCAAGGAGAAGTCACTTCACAAATGGTGCTGGGACAAGATGTATTTAGGAAAAAAATAAACCTCACTCCCTACATAAATATTGCTAAATTCTCACCAGCCAGCACATGCGTTAGACAGCATCACCCCACATTTGCACACGCGGGGAAACTCAGATGCAGAGAGGAGCCGTCCCCCCACTCCCTTTCCCGCTGTGCCCCGCCTCTCTGCTCCCGCACACGCCGGGCACACTCCCTCGCAAAGTCACACTTAAATTAAGCTTCTCTTAACAGGAGAAGGGAGGCTCTCCTCGGACTCCAAGCTGGAAAAGGATTTTCCTGATTGTAAAAATTTGGCCAAGCTGGCAGCTGAGCTGCAACTTCAATAGGTTCTTCTCTGAGTGGCTGTTCAGGGTCTTCACCGTAACCGTCTCTTAGTCTAAATCCCGACACGCACACTTGGTATCTAGAGTGACACTGTCATGTAGCTAAAACCCCGACCGAAGGGGTTCACAGAAGGGGAAGGATTGGTTTTTGCAACAGTAAATAATCAAAGGCCAACTTCGTGCGTGGCCCTGCCCGAGGGGCTGAGCAGATGCAGAGATCCCAGAGAGATAGGAGAGGTTCTCGTCTTCAAGGGGAACCAAACGTCAAGTCGCATTGTGATAAATGCTGCAGGAAAGGGAAAAAGTTCTACATCATGATCCGCGGATTCCCCACTGTCGGAGAATCCCTCATTGTTGGGGAGTCACTGGGAAGTGGCTACATTACCAGCAAAAAGGCCACATTTAGGCTTTTTCTTTAAAAAAACATTAAACCTTTGCATTTAAGTTTGATATAAATACAGGGCAGAGCGCATACATGGTTGTCTTAGTCAGTTTGGGTTCCTGTAACAAAATGCCATAAACTGGGTCATTCACGTGACGGAAATGTGTCTCTCACAGTTCCAGAGGCTGCAAGGCCAGGCTCGCGGTGCCGGCTTACCCAGCGTCTGGTGAGGGCCTGATTCCTGTTCTCACCGGGGTCCTCACAGGGTGCAAAGCACACGGCAGCTCCCGGGGCCTCTCGTGAGGACGCCAACTCCACTCACGAGGGCTCTGCCTTCTAATCATGCCCCCCCCAGATGTCCCCACCTCCTGATACCATCACCTGATGATGAGGTTTCAACATACAAATTTTGGGAAGACACAAAGATCCAGACCACAGCAAAAATGCACGCCCAATTTAAAGAATAGCTTTCAGTTACTAAAAGGGACACCCCTGGGCTGACCACTAAGTTTAAAAGTGTAACATAATCAGAGTCATATATTAACAGTTTTAAGTGTACAGCTCCCATTGTCCTCCAGAGATAATTACTAACTTTAATTTTGTGCATGTAAATTCCTCTGCTTCTCTTAATGAGTTTGTCATATATAATTTAAACAGTATAGTCTGATTTTACCTTTTTTTTTTTTTTTTTTCTTTGAGACAGAGTCTCGCTCTGTTGCCCGGGCTAGAGTGCCGTGGTGTCAGCCTAGCTCACAGCAACCTCAAACTCCTGGGCTCAAGTGATCCTCCTGCCTCAGCCTCCCAAGTAGCTGGGACTACAGGCACGCACCACCATGCCTGCCTAATTTTTTCTATATATTTTTAGTTGGCCAGATAATTTCTTTCTATTTTTAGTAGAGACGGGGTCTCGCTCTTGCTCAGGCTGGTCTCGAACTCCTGACCTCGAGAGATCCACCCGCATAGGCCTCCCAGTGAGCTAGCATTACAGGCGTGAGCCACCCACGCCCAGCCAGATTTTACCTGTTTTGAAAGCTCTAAAAACATAAGAACTCGCGGTATAGGTCTGAGCCCAGACAGTGTAGCAGGTGAGAGCCTGTACTCTGGACCTCAGGCTCTGGCTGGAATCCCACCACTCCCACTCCCAGCCTCTGTGGCAGTTGGGCAGGACATTGAATAAGGTCATGCCCCTCAGTTTTCTCCTTTGTAAAATAATAACAATAATAGTGTAAACCTCACAGGGCTCCGTGAGGATCAAGTGGGCTGACACGTCACGCATGTAGAATAAAGTCTGACACACGGTACTCGCCATGGAAGGGTTTGCTGTCGTCACCCATGTTTGTCAACCAGCATTACATTTCCCGAGACCTTTCCTCGTTGATGTATGAATAGCAGTTTTATTATTTTAATGATTGCATTCATCTCTCCAACCATATATAAATAATATATAAAACAAGGGGGGGAATTACTGGATCATAGGATACGCACATTTTCAAATTTGCTAGAGAATGACAAACGTTCTCCAAGTCACCCTATCAGTTTACACTCCACCCAACCGTGCATAACGTCCCCCTTGCTCTGCAGCAGTGCCACCGTGGCACTGTCAGAGCCTGCAGTTTCCGTCACCCTGACTGCTATGAAAAGACTCCTTGTTGTAATAATTTTTGGCTTCCTGATAACTAATTAAGATATATATCTTGTCACACTTTTATGGCCCTTTCCTGTTTTGGCTTTGTTTCCGAATTAATTTCTTAGAATGTTTTCTTTCGAGCATTTTTCTGTTGAGTCTCTGTCTTGTAGATTTAGAGGAATTCTTTATATGGTTTGATCACTAACCAACGAGCGTCAACTGCATGACCAAGTTTGTCGGTTACAGCCATTCCAGATACCACCTTCAGCTTGTAGATCGTATGTTCACTTTCTTACTGTGGTCTTTGGATGCAGAAAAGATCTAAAATTTAATGTATTTGACATCATCAGCTTCCCATTTTATAACATGATTTATGTCACTGCTTATTTAAAGACTCCTCATAATCATAACGCTGTTGGACTCTATTTGTCTTAGACATTGTGAATTTTGCTTTTATGTCACATCCCTCACCATATGGATGACCGGTTGCCCCAGCAATTCTTTTTCCCGTGGATGTATAATGTCATCACGGTCATATTTCAACCTTCCACATTTACATTATTGTGTTTCTGGGGCCGATAATTCATTCAATTCCCGAGTGCGTCTATTTTAACATATCCCAGTTATTTATTACTGAGTAACAAACACATCGAGTCTCAGTATTTTAAAACAACAGCCATAATCTATTTTGCACAGGAAATTGCGATTTTGAAAGCTTTCGGCAAACAGCTTGTCTCTACGCTGCGCAGCATTAGTTGCCAGGTGGCGCCCGGCGTGGCCGGGGACCTGGCGCGCTCGCGGGCGGGAGCAGCCAGAGATGTCAGCCACGGTCCCTACTGGCAGCTCAGCAGTTTCCTCAGCAAGCTTCTCACGCCTAAAGATGCGCAAAGAACCTCTGTACCTTTTGGTATAAATTGGCATAATTTTAATTGATTTTTTTCCTAAGTGTTTGTTGTTATGTAGTTATTTTTGTATGCTGGTTATATATTCTGCCAACTTGCCAATGTTTCATTAGTATACTTTGTATATGGTTTCTGGCGATGTCTAGTCAAGTAATCCTGTTCTCTATGAACAATTAATTGGGAATCTCTTTCTTTCATGTGTTGGTACATACTGTCCCTCTCTCCTGACCCACTGCACGGGAGCACTCAGCCCAGCGGCAGACCAGCGGTGACAGGAAGCGCACTTTTCTTCCTTCCAGCTTCAAAGATAATGCCTCCCATATTTCAGTATTTTGTATGATGTCAATGCCGGTATTTTTTTCCAATAGCTGCTATTTTTCTGGCTCAGGCAGCTCTCTCTTATTCTCAGTTTGCCAAGAGTTTCTTTGTTATCATGAAAAGATACTGATTTTATAAAATTATTTCACTGTTATCTATTTGATGATCCTGTGGTTTTTCAACTTTAATTGGTTAATGTAGCGCGTTGGTTTCATTTTAATGTTGTACCAAAATTGTGCTCTTGAAATAACCCCATTTTGTTGTAATAATTTATACGTTTTATGTGTTGTAAGACTGAGTTTACTAATAATTTAAGATATTTGCATTTGATACATCATGGAGATTAACCTGTAATTTTATTTCTGGCACTATCTGTTTTGCAATTTGGTTATATTATAATAATCACATAAAAAGAAATACCACGTGCTTTTTTTCCCTATAATCTGGAAGAGGCTGAGAAAAAATGAATTTTTCTCCTTCTAAAATGGTTGAAATACTTCTTTAAAATTGATTGGGCCTTGAGGAATCTTTATAGAGATTTAAAATTACTGCTTCAAATTCCATAATGGTTTTTTCTTGCGTTAATTGGTAATTCATATTTTTCTAAAAAATATCCATACCACCTAATTTATCATTTTTATTATAAAATAATTAATAATGTCCTTTTTCTTACCTTTTGCTCTTCTGTGCTTTTCATTTTTCTTGCTTTCTGTGCTTTAGCCCAGATATTTTCTACCGAGCTATGATCTAGCTCACTAACCCTTTCTTTGACTGAGAAGAATTGGCTGTTACACTCATTTATTGAGTTCTTAATTTCAGTTGTTAATTTTTTAATTCAATAATTTACATTCTTAATATTATAGTTTCCTATTGCTATTGTAATAAATTATAAAAACTCAATGGCTTAAGACAACACAAATTTATTATCATACAATTTTTCTATGTAACATAACATATCCAAGGATTAAGATGTGGGCATCTTCGGGAGGGGCATTAATTTTCTGCCTCACACCATCTGCCCTCTGGCCTCTAAAATTTCCCTTCTGTTCCACATGGAAAATGCATTCACCCTGTTCAGGGATCCCCAAAAGTCTCATTCCATTGCAGCATTAGCTCAGAGTTCAAAATTTTATCTAAATCTCATCAGCTCAAAAGTCCTAAATCTCATCATCTAAATAATATGAAATTTAGGAAAAGGATCTGCCTATACCCATCTTGTGACAAAACTATTCTCGATCTGTGAATGTCAAGAAACAAGTTCTCTGTGCCCAAAATAAAATCGTGGAACAAGCATAGACTAACAGTTATAGATATCCCATTCAAAAAGGGAAAAATGGAAGGAAAACAGAAGTCCCTGCTACTGAGCAATTTTGCAATCTAGGAAACCCATCTGAATTTCAAATGATGTAGGGAGGATGTTCTGTGCCTCAGAACTTTGTCCTCAGGGCCTGCAGCTTCATCCCCCAAAGCCACACTTCCTTTTAAATAAAACATGGTCTGTATTTGCAGCTGGGTAGTTTTAGGAGCTTGCTTTTGCCTGCAGAATTTTGGGGGTCCAATAGCCTTCTTTTCATTCTCTGTCCTTTTTGGCACAAACCAGCAGGCAGTTTTTATGCCGATATGACATTTTCAAGAACCTTGTGGGTCTTCCATGTATATGATGGGAATTAATTCCGTAAGACAAGAGGGTCTTCCATATATCTCCCTAGATAATCCCATCTCCATTTCTGTCTCTGCTGAGATGACTGAGGGGAATCCATGAGTCATATCCCTAATCTTGTCAAGGAACCTTCGCTGCAACTAAATACTGATCCTTCGGTGCTTTGAAGGCACTAGCAAAAAGGTTATTGAGCCACGCCTTTGGCACTCTCTCCAGAAAATGCTTTCCTGACAGTGTATCTCCTAATTGAAGCATCTTTTGCAATCTTAATATCCTGAGAATTCCCCAAATCATCAAGTCCTGGTTCCTTTTTGCTTAATAGTTCTTGCTTCAATCTCTTCTTTTTTCTTTCACATTTTATTATACGTAACAAACAAAAAGCTGCACCATCCACACTTTGCTTGGAATCTCCTCAGCTAAATACCCATGTTTATTGTTTACATTTTTTTTTAATTTTTAATTTCAGCACATTACATGGGTACAAACGTTTAGGTTACATATATTGTCTTTGCCCCGCCAGAGTCAGAGCTTCAAGCGTGTCCATCCCCCAGACGGTGCGCACCGCACCCATTCGGTGTGAATACAGCCATACCCCCTTCCACCTCATTGTTTGCAATTTTGATTTCCAAGTAACTGCAGAAGACAATTCAGTTAACCTTTCTGCTACTAGGTAGCAAAGATCGCCTTTCCTCTAATTTCCGATCACGTGTTCCTGGTTTCCTTGTGCATTCTCACCAGGCAGGCTGCAGTGTTCATGTGTCTACACACCCTGCATGCACGGCCACTCCAGCATTTTCTACGATGACGCAGGTTTCCCTACCTTGCCTACTCCTCCTGAGCCTTCACTAATGGCAACATTCCTACCGACAGTCTGCTCAGGGACATCTAGACTTTTTCTATCATAAATATCCTCTCAGCCCCTCCACACTGCCCAATTCTAAGCCACTGCACTTCTTTAGTCAGGAGTTACAGCAGCACCGCACTTTTGAGTACCAAAATCTGTATTTCTTTTTTATTGCTGTTGTTCCAAATTACCACAAACTTACTGGCTTAAAACAGCACAAACATATTATCGTACAGCACTCGGTAATCCAAATGGGTCTCACTGGCCTAAAATCAAGGTACAGGCAGGGATGTGTTCCTCTCTACAGTCTTGGGGGAGAACTTGTTTTGTTGTGTTTTCCATCTTTTGTATCCTGCCTGTATCATTTGGCTAATGCACCAATTCCACCTGCAAAGCCAGTAATAGCAGCCTGAGTATTTCTTATATCACATCACTCTGACACTAACTCTTCCTTCTTCCTCTTCCACATCTAAGGAACTCGCCTAAATAATCCAGGATAATGTCCTTGATCATCAATTTTAACTCCACCTACAATCTTAGTCACCTCTTGCCGTGTACCATAGCATATCTACATGTTCTGAGTTTGAGGACATGGGCACCACCGAGGAGTCATTATTCGGCCTACCATTTGATTCCTTTCCCTAGAAAATAGCATGTTAATTCCAATTATTTTAAAGACAGTGTCAAACATCTTCGATATCTGGGTCATCTGTGGGTCTGATTTTCATTTCTATTTGTTCTCTTTGGCCTGTCTTTGCACGCCTGGCTGCTTTTTGTTTAAAGCTTGACTGTGTACTGAAGTTTCTGAGACTCTGAATGATGCTACCTTCCTCTGTGGAGAGCTCATCTGTCCTCTTTTAGATAAATAGAGTGGGGGAATCACTTTAACTCAAACATGGGTTGAGATGCTTAAAGAATGAGTTGGCATCTCTGTGCAGCTCAGTCTGCATCTGCTTTGCCCCACGCTTAGAATGTAGCAAGACAGAGATCCCCACTGAGACGGGAGGGAGGTTGTTAGTATTTCTTATGGCTGGTGGGTTCTATAAATAGCGTTTTGTTTTGTCTCTCAAGTCCTGCGAGATGCAGGAAACTCTGCCCAGCCTTCGTCAGATTGCAGCTTTTAGGTTGTCCCTTCTGCAGGATAATGATGCAGAACCTGCTTCGCAGCCAACCCTGCAGAGCAGCAGGACTGATTCCCTGTGCCCCCTTCTCCCCAGGACCGCAGGGCCGCAAGTTCTGAAAGTTCTGAGAGTTTTAAACTTTGATTTTTGTCTCTGTGCCCCAATAATCTTGGGAAAACTTTTGTCAGATAGATAGGATTCCTCTTCAAGCATCCTCAGCCTTCTCAAGGTAAGCCTTCTCAAAGATAAGAATTGGCATATACCACAATGGGAAAGTACACACAGTGCTGGCTTGCCTCATCCCGGCCACCTTCCCCCTGTCCCGATGCCTCGACAGTCCTGGGCATCTCTATACATGTAGTATGTAGATTCCCTATCGCTACTGTGTAGTACTGGCCTGCTACAAGCAAATCCATCACTGTCAACCTTTTTTTACTAGAAACTTTTACAAATTTTTTATATATATTTTAAATAAAAACAGCATGACGTATATTTTACATACAGTAAAATGCATCCTTTTTGAGTCCAAAGTTCTTGAGTTTTCACTAGCTTATGCACCCATATAGCAATCAACACATAATGGATATAAAAGGTTCCTATCACCCCCCCCAAATCCCTCATGCTCCCAGCTAATCGCCCTCCACCTCTGGCTCCAAGCAGCCCCTGCTTCATTTCTGTCATTTTAGATAAGATCTGTCTTTTTGTTAATAGTATTTCATGTAAGTGGACTGATACATGCAGTCGGCCCCTTTTATCTGCAGCTTCCACCTCCACAGATTCAACCCAACAGGGATCAAAAATATTCAGAGAAAAACAATATTAATAAAAGTAACAATACAACAATAAAAATAATAAAAATTTTTAAAAATGCAGTATAACAACTTCTGACATAGCATTTCCATTGTATTAGGTATCGTAAGTAATCAGAGATAAGTTAAAATATACGAGAGGAGGTGCACAAGTCCCGTGCAAACACTGTGCCATTTTTCACCAGGGACTGGAGCATCGGTGCATATTGGTATCTGCAGGGGGTCCTGGAGCTAATCCCCCCCAGACACCAAGGGACAATCACACACACACACACACACACACACACACACACACACTCGTGCACCACATGAGTTTTCCCCCCCTTGTGGGTCAGAGCAATTTTCTGCATCTTTGTGTGTTTAGTAGTTTTTAATTGGGTGCTAGACTTTGTGATTTGATGTCGTGTGCTAGATTTTGTTGTCTTCTTTTAAAGAGTTTGGGACTTTGTTCTTTGGGGAAGTTGATTTACTAACAGATCAGCTTCATCTTTTATTCTTTATTCATCTTCATTCTTTGACAGATCAAGTAGGCAAGAAATAAATAAGGATATAGAGGGTCTAATTATTTTAACTAATATGGTGTATATAATGTGATATAAAATTAGACCACATTTAAAACTCAAAGTAAACCTCTCTGAGTTAAAAAAGAAAGTAGAAATTACATAGAGTGCACATTTTGTGATCATCAAGATTGTCATAAATAGCAACATTTATATTAATACATCCCACATTTATTAAATAAATATTTATAAAGTGCCTTCTATGTTCTTGGCTGTGTTCAAAACACTAAGGATTAAAAAAAATAGCTATAAAATCTTGTCCAAATGTTTGCATTTTAGTAAAGGTAGATGGGTAGAGGCAAAAAAGGCAAAGATGACAAGACCAGTGGGGAAAATGAGGCGGGGAGGTGGGGCAGAGAGAGCGGGGGATGGGCTACACCTGGGTAAGGTGGGGCAGGGAGGAGCTCGCTGCAAAGCTGCTATCTGCACAGAGGCCCGAGTGAGGGAGCAGCAGCCCACGGACCTCCCGGAGGAGGGAGGGTTTCCCCTGCGGAGGGCGCAGGTCCAGCAAAGCCTTGGGGTGGGGCCGGCCTGTGCCACACAGGAATGGCCAGGAGGCCAGTGGGGCTGGAGTGTGGGGCGTGGGCGGCACGGTGAGGACCCCGCCGTGGGCACAGGCTCGAGGGTGCAGGGCCTCGCTGCCCACTGCAGGGAATCCCCCCTCCACTGCAAGTGCGACAGGGGCCCTCGGAGGGCTTTGGGCAGGGAGTTGGGCCGACTGACTCAGTCTTTCAAAGCACCTTTCTGGCAGCCGTGTGGTCGCTAGCGTAAAACACAGGCAGGTGGACGCAGGGCGTCGTCCGGGAGGTGTGTGAGAAGCCAGGGGGGTTTGGCTTCCGTGAACGTGGTGGCAAGAAACGGCCACGCCATGACAATAGGTCCTCCGTCACCAGACCTGACTACACACAGCCCTGCATGTCCCCTGGCCAGCCACCGTCCCCCAGAGCCCCCAAGTCTGCAGAACCCCTTCCCTGTGCCCCCCACATCCCCAGCTGAGTCTCCGGCATTCTCACTTTCTCCTGGCTTGAGATCCAGCGGAGAACACCGCCGTCCCTGTGTCCCCGTCACCCTGGGGACAACTTGACTCACACACTGGAACTCAGGCCCGTGTCCTTTGACACTTGTGCTGCTGTCTTCCCCCTTATTCAAAAACCCAGCTTCTCTGAGCATGCGTCGCTCTGTCCGCGGCCTGTCCGAGGTCCGCGTCGCTGCCGATATTCACTAAAGATGCAGCCTCGGCCTCCACGCCTGCCTGTCACCATCCTCCGGGATTTCGGCATCCACGGGACGCGCCCTCACTCTTGCTTGTCTTCCTCAGCAGGTCCCCTCCCTTGTCCCATCTCAGGCAGCCCCGTCCTCAGAACTGCAGGAGCCTCGGGCCCTCGGGTCACCTCCTCGGGCCCTCGGGTCACCTCCTCTCTCCGCAGAGCGCACAGAGCTCCGGGCCCGGACCAAGTCTGCATCCTGGTGTGGAACCAGCTGACCGCAAGCACCACTTCGAGCCCCGCCACTGCCACGTGTCCTGGCCTCACCCTTGGCTCCGTGAGGCCCCACGGCCCATCGTCAGGGCCCCCCGGCCTCCCAACGCCCCTTCCCCAGGCTGTGCGCCCCGCGGGGCTGCCCGGTGAGCTCGGCCAGACGGCCCGGCTCTCGCTCCGTTCCCAGCAGACGGGCGGGCGGCGCCCAGGCCTAACACGGCGCACACTGTGTCCCTCTGTTTGTGCAGGACGGCTATGCCACGGCCTCCTCTGCCTCCTCGTCTGCAGTGCGTGTGCGCACCCCGCGCTCCACCGGGAAAACGGGACCTGCGCCCTCTCCCCCGCCCGCCCGCGCCAGCCTCGCCCCGGGATACACTGCACACGTGCCAAGCCCTCTGCTTCGAAACCACGGCGCTTCCCCTGCAAAGGGGCCCCAGCATGTCCACCGTCTTGCAAAAGTCTAAAACGAACACAGCTTCCCTTGACTTTCTGTCTCCCTCTAGCTATTGCCTCATTTCCCATCTTTTCGTCTCCGCAGACCCTCTCAGAAGCGTCACGGTGTCACCGTCCTCACGTCTGCAGCTCAGGTCCCTCCTGAAAGCGCCTTGCTCTGGTTTCCGGCCGCTGCTCTCCTGACTCTGCTCTTTCCTAAGATCACCAACCACCCACCTGTTGCCCTGTACGAGGTCTCCTGTCTCTTTAAAAATAGACGACTTTATTTCTGAGCAAATTTTAATTGAGTTGACTACCTCACTTCTCGAAGCGCGTGTGCTTGTGGTTTGGGGGTGTCCATGCTCCTAGGGCTCATCTCTTCCTCCCTTGTGCTTTGACCCAGCACTCAGCCTGGCCCATCTCTCTGGGCATGCTGTGGGGACCCCAGGCGGTCAAATACCACCTACCTGCTGGCGACCTCTGAACCCTGCCCTTGGCCACTGGCTCTACAATTAGTAATCCACCGCTTTGCCGACACAGAGTGTCTGATGTCATCGCAGACATATCATGTTCAATATTGAACTCTGGGTTCCCCTCGTGGAGGCCCAGTGCCCCTGGGGTTCTCCCTGCCTCTGCAGGTGGCACGGCTCCCCAGGTGGCCCGGCCCAACATGCAAATCCTGACTTCTCACCTCCTTCCACTTCCTCCACCGCCCTCACCATCACATCCAATACCAGCAGGTCTTGGTGCCTTTTCCCCCAAAATACCTGAAGTCAGTTTCCTTCTCTCCAGCTCAACTGCCATCCCCTGGCCCCAGCCACCACCGTCTCCCAGACGGACAAGTGCCACCACCTTCCGAGGTGCTACCGTCCTCCACTCTTGGAGGCAGATCTATAGGCACAGCAGGAACAAAGGAGGAGGCTGGTCTGCCACCGGCAGGTCACATCAGAATGGTGCTCTGAGGTCACCTATTCCCTGTCCCCACTGTGCCTTGTGAGGGCAAGAAGCAGCCCAGCTACCCAGCCAGGCCAACCTGAGATGAAACAGGCTTGCAGCAAATTGGGCCAATCTGGATTGGCCTAAAGTCAAGTTGGATCATGAGCAGGAAGTGAGAACAGCTTCACTGGAATTAAATGCTATTTAGATTTTGTTTCCAGTGCCAGGAAAGAGCTGGCTTCAAGATGGAGCAGAGAGCAATTTTTACCAAATAAATGATGGGAATGTCATCCCCTGAGACATTTAAAAATCTCCTTGGCATCTGGTTTTAATGATGCTATCTGTTCACTATCATCCCCAAGACAGTGTTTCTCAAAATTCCAAGATATTTCTATTCCTTCACTGAGCAAACATGTGCTCAATGCTTATACTGCAATGGGCACCATACAAGGTACTGGGGAAAACAAAGATGCATTAGACATGCGTGGACAAGAACATGGCGCCGTAGAAGACTCTGTGCCCATGCACTTAAGGAAATACGAGTCTGAGACTATCTTAGGGGGTCCTGCCTGCCCAGGGCTCCCTCTTGCACCAACTCCAGAGTGTGTCCCCTGTGAGGACAGCACTGCCACCTCCTCCCTGACCAGCCCTGGGTCTCTGTGAGTCCCCATGTCAGGCTGCAGGTGCATGAGACGGCTTGTTACAAAGCCAAGGGCAGGGGAGCAGGCGTTGGCACCAGCCCTGAGCCTCTGGGCTGCAGAGCCCCAGCGCCCCTGGGGGAGAACCCTGCAGGGAAGAGTTTGAGCTTTGCCATGGACTTCCAGGAATTGTATTTTTCAGAGAGGATCCCACACAGCAGGCATCGTTCCTGCAGTAAGAGCTGACAGAGAGCAGGAAAGGTTATTAGAAAGTGAGGAAAGAGAGACAGAGAAAGCTTTGTGTCTCAGCAACATGATACACGTCTTCATCGGAAGATACAGGCCTTGTTATTAGTTATTAGAACAAAGTTACTAGAATAAAGCAGCTGAGACTTTTAGCAATTGAAAAAGAAAATCGAATCTGTCCACCTTTACTTAACCTACCATTTCCCAAACCTGCTTGGCTGTGGGGCGGCCCCCACTAGTCCTCTTCCAGCCTCTCCCATAGGGCCTCCGCCCCCCGATGTACTTGTGTGGCAGCCCAGAGGGGTAACTTGCATGTCTGGAACCAAATGGGCAAGAGGACTGTGGACATGACACCAAAGGAAGCTGGGGGAGGCCGTCCTACATCCAGACAGAAGGGATCTGTAATGATTTCATCAGTGCAAACGTGCCACCCTTGCCTGGACTTCGGGAGAAGTTTGACCCAGACCAGGGACGGGGTCCGCAGCGATTCTCTGCACACCCAGAGTGGGTGCTCGTGTGGGGGAGTGGGTGTGTTCTGCCACGGGAACCCACACAAGGAGGCGACGAACTTAAGGGGCCCTCATACTTCCACGGGCATCAAGTCCAGGAAGCCCACCAGGTTCTTGGGGTGAAGACCCACGCAGGACCCCACATGGCCCTGGCAGGGAAGGGAAGAGAACTTGTAAAACGTGCCCAGAGCACCCTCTGGTAGCACCGGTCTGTAACGCTGGGCAGAAGACTCTCTCAGAGCCTCTGCCCACGTGAGGAAGGAAAGTGCCCCCGTCCCAGCCCCCTCCAGCCTCAGAAATACCTGTCAAGGTCATGTCCCAGACAAACAGATCCACTAAAAGCCCGAGAATCCACATAAAGTTACAGAGTGTTTTCTCTTTTCCGCACCTCCCTGCCACACCGACAGGGCTCCCGTACAGTGGCAGGTGTCACAGCTAACAGCGTTTCCAGACAGAGGGACCCCTAAGAAGCCCGACACAAGGGGGGGGAGGGGAGACAAAACAGGGTGCTAGGAGGACCTGAGACTCCAGCGCCTGTAGGTACAGGGAATGTGACACAGCCCGACCCCTCGCCCCATCGACACAACAACCCACGTTCGCTAAAGTCCTGGTTGTATCAGTTCCTGTGAGTCAATGCAACGCACCCAGCATTCAACGAGAAGTTACAAAATTCTTTTGCCTATTTCAAAAAATAGTCTGGAGACAAATCAAATGTCAGAGCCAGAGTCAGATAAGACACGGATTTGGGGACTTAAGACAGGAAAGGTAACGCCACCGTGATTAACACGGAAGGGCTCTAATGAAAAACACAGACGTGCGAGTGCAGGTGGGTGGCGTGAGCAGAGAGGCGGGCACTGTGGGAACAGAATCAAAGGCCAGAAATCACTCACTCGGACCCGGAACCAAGAGCAGCTGCAATGAGCTCGTCAGCAGACTGGACAGGAGCGAAAAGAGTCAGTGAGCCTGAGGGGGATGAATAGAAACTCCCCAAACTGATGTGCAAAAAGGAGAAACAGTGAGGAAAAAAAAATAACATCTAAGAATTGTGACAATTTCATAAGGTGTGCCTTAGCCTGTTTGGGCTGCTGTAACAAAATACCATAGACTGGGTAGATTACAGATAGCAGAAATTTATTTCTTACAGATCTGGAGGCCGGGAGGTCCAGGATCAAGGCACTGGCAGATTCCTGGTTCACAGGTGGCACCTTTTGGCTGTGCCCTCATATGGGGGAAGGGACAAGGCAGCTGGCTGTGGCCTCTTTTATGGGGTCACTAAGTAACCCCCTCACCAGGGCTCCACCCTCATGACCTAATCTTCCCCCAAAGGACCCACCTTCAAATAAAATCACATTGGGATTAGCTTTCAACATGTGAATTTGGGGGTGTGGAGCATAAAATTTAGACCATAACAAGGTGACAGATGTGTGTGATTGGAAAATCATAAGGATAGGAGATAACAGAGCAGAAAAAAATGTATCTGAAGTAGTAACAGCTCAGAATTCTCCAAAAGTGATGACGTACACAAAAATCACACATCCAGACAGCTCAGTGAACAGCCGGCAGGATTAAACAAATTATATCCAAGCATATCGCATTGAAATTATGTTCAAAAATCAGAAAACCAAGGACAGAGAAAACCGTGAAAGAAGCCAAAGAACAACATCACATCTTACTTGCATAAGAACAAGAACAAGAGTTCAGCAGACTTCTCATCACAAACCATGCGGGCAGGAGGACAGTGGAGTGAAATAGTTCCAATATTAAAGTGACTTAAAAAAAAACTCTATAATTCTATATTTAATGAAATTATCCTTCAAAAGTGAGGACAAAATAATGACTTTTTCAAGAAAACAAAAGTTGAGAGATTTCATTGCCAGAAGACCTGCTGCTCAACAAGTGTTAAAGGAAGTAGTTCTTCAGGGAAAGGAAAATAATATAGACCAGAAACTCAGACCCACAGGGACAGGAGGAGCACCGGAGAAGGAATATATTAAGGCAAAACAGAATCTTTATTTTTCTTATTCTTAATTGATTCAAGAGACAACTGTTCAAAGTAATAATGGTAGCACTTTGGTGCATAACTATAGCATAGGGATTATAAAATGGCAAAGAAATGGGAGGGAGGGATGGAGAACAGTCTTTTACAAACACCTGCACCGTGCATGAAGCAGTGTAGTGTTCTTTGAAGGTGGACTTAGATTAGTTAAAAATGCATATTGGATAGTCTAGGGCAGCCAAATTAAAAAAAATTAAAGGAGCATAATAGGTACAGTAAGACAGGAGATAAAACAGAATTTTATAAAATGTTCAGTTGAAACCAAGAAGCAAAAAAAGGAATGATAAAGAGAAACAAAGGAAAAGTGGAATTAAAACACAAACATTGGAGATATTAATTAAATTACATAAAAATCACTCTAAATGCGAATGGTCTAACTATAGCAATTGAAATACAGAGATTGTCAGAGTGGGTAAGAAAACAAGACCCCAGTTACATGTTCTCTGCAAGAGACCCACTTTACGGATAACAATTCAGATGGGTTAAAAGCAAAGGGATAGAGAAAGATATATCCCATTAATGCCAAAAAAAGCTAGAGTAGCTGTATTAATTTCAGATGAAGCAGACATCTAAACAAACAAAATATCGGGGATAAATAATAATTGCATAATAATAAAAAGATCAATTCTTCAAAAAGACATAACAATCTTAAAAGTGTACGTACCTAACAACAGAGTGTCAGAATACTTCGGGGAAAAGTGAAAGAAGGCGTGGGCAAACCCTCTATTAAACTGGAAAACTTCAACATCCCTTTGTCAGCAAATGACAGACCTGGCAGGCAGATAATCACTACAGGCACAGCGTAACGAACAGCACAATGGATGGGACCTCATTGACGTTTATAAAGCACTTGATCCAACAATAGCAGAATACACATTCCTCAAGTTCACACTGATCATTCACAAAGATAGGCCACATTTGAGGCTATACACACATATAAAAGACTAGAAATCACACAAGCTCTGTTCTAAGGAAACAATGAACTCAAACCAGAGATCTCCAAGAGAATGACAGCTGAAAGACCCTGAGATATTTAACGATTGAGCAATACACTTCTAAATAACACATGGGTCAAAGAAAAAATGCAAGAGAAATTTAACACAATTTTGAACTAAGTAAAAATAATATCTTACCAAAACTTGTGGGATGTGATATAATAAAATCAGTGATTAAAAGGAAATTTATAGGATTAAATGCATATCACGGAAATTAAGAAAGATCTAAAATCAATAATTTTAAGATTATTGATTAAGAAGCAAGCTAGAGAACGGAGTGCAATTTAAGCCTGAAGCACTAGTAAGAAAAGAAATAATTATAAAAACAGAGCAGAAGTAAATGAAGTTGAACCCGAGAAACAATAAAGAAAATCTACAAAATTAAAAGTCTGTTCTTTGAAAAGTTTCATAAAATTGATAAACCTCTAATCAGGCTAAACAAGAAAAATAGAAGACAGAAATTTCCAGTGTCATAAATGAAATGGGGTCATCATTACTGAACTTGGGGACATTAAAATGAAAATAAAGGAATATATAAACAACTCCATGCCCATGCATTTGATATTTTGGATAAAATGAAACAATTTCTTTAGAGACATAAATCACCAAAACTCACACAATGAGAAATATGTCTTTTGAATAGCCTTGAATAGGCCTGTATCTATTCAAAAAATTAAATCAATAATTAACAACCTTTCAACAACGACAAAAACAAAGCCCAGATGACTTCATTCGTGAATTCTAGCAAAAATTTAATGAAGAATTGGTACCAATTATCTACAAAAGCTTCTTCCTCCAGAACACAGGGAAGAGTTCTTAACTCTGAAGCCAGTCTTACAACGAACGATACCAAAACCAGGAAAAGGTGTTATAAAAGAAGACCACAGAGCAAAATCTCTCACAACAAAAATTCTCAACAAAACTATAGCAAACCAAATCCAACAATGTATACAACAATTATACAACGTGAGCAAGTGAGATGTATTCCAGGTACACAAGACTGGTTCAACATTCAACAATTAGTCGATGTAACCCGTCGTGTCAACTGTCTACAGAAGGAAACTTGTGATAGTCATTAATGCTGAAAAAGCATTTGACAAAATCCAACACCCATTCGTGATAAAAACTAGGAATAGAGGGAAACTTCCCCAACTTGATAAAGAACATCTTTAAGAAGCTACAGCTAGTGTCACACTTACTGGGAGGAGACGGGACCCTTTCTACATAGGACTGGGCACAGGCAAGAACAAAACAGTGTCTTCTCTTTCCGCTCCTTCCATACTGAAAATCCTCACTGGTGCGAGATGGTGAGAAAATGAAATAATAAGCAAATATACATATTTGAAAGGAAAACATAAAACTGTCTTTATTCACAGATGACATGACATTAACTATTTGGAACATCCAAAAAATCCTAGAACTAATAAGCAATTATAGCAAGGATAGAAGACTAACATACAAAAGTCAATTGCTTTCCTATATGTCAATAATAAACAATTGTAATTCAAAATTTAAAAGCATAGCACCAAATACATATACCACCAAATATATAGGTGATATATATTACCTATAATAGCACCAAAACACAGGTATATAGTAATACTTAGGTATAAATCTCACAAAATACGTATAGGATTTATATGAAGAAAACTACAAAATGCTGATGAATGAATCAAATATTCAGGTAAATGAAGAAAGTTTTGTGTTCATGGATTGCAAGATTCAATGTTGTTAAGATGTTAATTCTTTTCACATTGACCTACAGATTCTACATAATCCCTATCAAATTCCTAGCAAGCTATTTTGTAGATATTGACAAATGGATTCTAAAGTGTGTATGGAAAGGCGAAAGATACAGAATAGCCAACACAATACTGAAGGAAAAGAAGAACAAAGATGGAGGATTTCTACCTGATTTCAAGACTTACTTTAAAGCTACAATAATCAAGAAAGTGTTTTATTGGCAAAAGAATAGACACAGATCAATGGACTAGAATAGAGAGCTCACAGAAATATAGTCAATTGATCTTTGACAAAGGAGAAAAGGCAATTTAATACAGAAAAGAAAGTCTTTTCAACAAATTGTGCTGTAGAAATTGGATGTGCATATTAAAATAAAATGAACCAAGACACAGTCCTGAAAATTTTCACAAAAATTAACTCAAAAGACATGATAGATCTAAATGTAAAGTTCAAAACTCTAGACATAGGAAGAAGAAAAATACATAGAAAGGCATAGAAGAAGAGGAAGAGGAGGAGAAGGAATAATAGAAGAGGGAGAACAAGGCATAAAAAAATTATATGTGATCCTGGGTTTGGTGATGTCCTTTTACATACAATACCGAAAATGCAATCTAGAAAAAAAGTGATAAGTTGGATCTTTTTAAAATTAAAAATTCTACTCTGTAAAAAACAATGTTAAGGGAAGCCAGAAACCGAGAGAAAATATTTGCAAAACATAAATTTGATGAAATATGTATACCTAAATTTTGTAGAAAAACAATGCAACAATAAGAAAACAATTAAGAAGTGGGTATAACATCTAGTTACCTCCTGAAAGAAGATGTACACACGGCATATAAGCATAGAAAAAGATGCTCTGCACCATTTGTCATTAGGGAACTGTAAATTAAAACAACAGTGTGAAGCACTGCACACTTATACTGCAATGGCTGAAATAAAAATATGACAATACCAATTGCAGCAAAGATTGGAGCAACATAAACATATAGTAATTACTGGTCAGGATGTATGTGTCATAGTTACTACCTTGGAAGACAGTTTGGAAGTTTCTTACAAAACTAAACACAGTTTTGCCATATGACCCAGCAAACATGCTCCTGGTACTTACCAAACTGACTTGAAAATTTATGTCTATAAATAAGCTAAAAAAAAATTCTCATGCAAATGATCACAGCAGCTTTATTCAAAATCACCAAAAACTAGAAGCAAACAAGAAGGCCTTCAATAGGTAAAGTGATGAACAAAATGTGGTTCATCTAGTCAATATCATATTATTGGCAATGAAAAAAAAGGTTAACTATCAAGCCACAAAAGACATGGGGAAAATCTCAAATGTGTATTAGTAAGTGAAAGACGTCAGTTTGAAAAGGCTCGATACTGTACGATTCCAATTATATGGCATTTTGGAAAGGACAAAACCATAGAGAGAGTAAATATATCAGTGGTTGCCATGGGCTCAGGCAGTTGGGGTGAGGACTGAACAGGTGAAACATATGATAACCTTTTATGATAAACAGTTATGTACGATACAGTAGTGGTGGATCTATGACTATGCATTTTTCAAAACCCATAGACCTTTACAACACAAATATTGACCTTAATGTACATAAATTTAAAAAATTATTTAGGAGATCAAGGTAATTTTAGGATGGGATGAAGAATGTGGAAAAAGAATCTAATTGTGCTATGAATGTATGCTGGCATCTCATTGGAGAGGGTGGGAGAGAAAGAGGCTTATTTAACTTTGCAAAGAGTAATCTGTAGCACTAAGAAAAAGCAACTGTAGACAAGCACTGAGCTTTAGCTGATACAGTTGTTCCCCACAGATCGTTAATTAGCAATTCTGAAGCCACTGTACCTGTGTACCAAAATTGAGCAATTAAGTAAATGGTTTTTCACTGTTGGAGCAGGAGGTTAGAGATAAGCAGAGGGGGCGGCTAGAATGACCCATGAGAAACAGATTGAGTTGAAATATCAGTGTGAACTCTTGTTTAGCTTCCTGTGGATGCAGATGGTTACACACAGGAGTATACAGATACGTGTATAAACATGGATTGGTATACGCACATGTATTTCCTTGCTCTATTGGAAGCAACAGCACTCCAGTAGCATAGGATACCTGGCATGTAGATCTTGGTTTCTAATACCATTCTCCATTAAAAAAAAAACAGAACAAAACAGGGCTTCTTGGAGAAAAGTCTGGTTCTGGGACTGGGGCAGGACGTGTACAGGAGATGTGCTTGGAGCTTCTTTAATGGCAGAAAGTAAGAAAGCACTGTACACACATGCACACACATGCACACAGTGATGGTGGAATGTCAAAGGGACATAAGAGTCAACAGAAAGAGCTCCCATGGCCAAAATTGGAACATTTTACCCACAAAATTAATAAAGTAGTATTGAATTAAAATCTGACATATAAAATGAATATTCATGAGTCCATACTGCCATAAATAAATGATTGAATAAATTAATACATGGGGAAGAAGAGAGGAATCTCCCATGCAGAAGAGTTTCAAATAATTGATGTAGATACTCCATAATTTATGTGTATATGCCTAACTCCATTCTTCTTAAGTGCAGGCTGCACGCAGTGACCTCCTACCGATGACTGCAACGTGAAAATAGGAGAAGCCTGACGAACACGCCTCACCGGGGTGACCAAGATCAGCGTCACCTGTGATACGTCATGCTGGCAGCATTCCTGCAGCCCTGATAGGATGTGATGAAAATGGCGCTCACCTGTTTGGTCTTTCGTCTCAAGCCCACGTCCTCAGTGGAACCGAGGCAGAGCAGCAGACCCGCCCTGACTGGGGAGTCTCTGTGGCACACTAGCCAGATCGTACCCCTCCCAGCAGTCGAGGGGACGAAAAGAAGGACGGTCCCAGAAACTGTGACATCCCACATGGGATCCTGGAATGGAAAAAGAACATCGGGAAAATATTAGCATCTGAATGAAGTATGGACTTAGGAGAATAATAACCCACCAACATGGGTTCATTAACTGTAACAAGTGTACCCTGCTAGGTATGATTTAGTAACACAGGGAATTGAATATGGGGTGTAGGAGACCTTTATATACTATTCCTACAATATTCTTGCAAATCTACAACTGTTCTAAATAAAAAGTTTATATTAAAAATGATCCCTAAATCTACCAATTTTTTTTTTAAAAAAACGAGATGGCAATAATTCCAGGAAAAAGTCAAATGAGAAAAACAAAGAAGGGGCAAACTATATTCTGTGAAAAGAAAGTCCTTCAAATCTAACAAAATTAGTACTAAGTAAGGAGTTTTAGGAAATACATCATATTTTTCAATCATCAGAAAGTGGGGAATCGGAGACTTCTTGACATTATTTCAGAGGTTAATAGTCAATTTGATTGACTTACACTTTCACGCTGCTTTGGGTAAAATGCTCTTTCCTTCGCGTCTGTTTGCAGATGAGGCTGGGGTTCCCGTGCGAAGGTGCGTGTCGAGCGCAGTGGGCGACCTGCAGCGGCGTTGGCCGGGCACGCGCAGGAAACGCAGGTGAACGTGTGTTCTCACCTGTATTCAATCACGGCTTCCGGCTCGGATAGTTCCACGGGTGCTTTTAAATCCCATTTGAATCGCTTATCCCCCAAATAAACAAATTACACTCATCTATTTTATTTTTATGCTAAGCGTTATTATATCCCAGCATGTTTTTACCCTAAAACGGCTGCGGACGCTGACACGGCTGTGGTCTTTAGCCTCAGCGGTGCAGTCGGTGAAAATTTCCCCCTGACAGTTACGAGGACCCTTTATGTGACTTGCACAGTCCACAACTTACACGGGTAACTGGAAATTGTCCTGAAGGCCAAATTTGCTGAGCTCTAGAGCAAGACGCTACGTCGTCATTAAAGAGGTAAGTTCATAGGAGATGGAAGTCTGCACGGAAAGGCTTCCTGGGCCCCTTGGCACACGCACAGCTGCCCGCGCAGCGCTGCAGGACGGGGCGCCGAGGAGCTGGGCCGCCCTGGGCGTGAGTCGGCAAAGACAGGACGATGCGCTAAGAGCGAGGTGGAGACTCTGCCGGTGGGAAGCGACGGAGCGAGCGCGGGCGGCCGGGGTGTCGGTGCCCGCGGACGCGTGGCGGATCCGGTGCGCTCCGGGCACGCATCCCTCTCCACTGCGCCCCTTCACTCCCGCCAGGCCCTCGGTGTCCCCGCTGCAAACACGAGGAGGACAGCGCCTCCCTGCAGCTGCCCGCGAGGATCAGAGGAGACGGGCGTGGAGACCAGCCGCGGGAGGGAGCGAGTCCCGGGCTGGGCAGAGCCAGAGCCGAGCTCACCCCGCGCACGGCCGGCGCGCTCAGCCCTGGACTCGCTGCGCGGGGCGTTTCCTTGCTTCTCCCCAGGAGGCCTTGCCCTCGCGAGAAAAGCGCGTCGGTGTGAAGATCAGCTGCGGGAATTGCTGCTAATAAACCTTCACTTTGCTAGAATTGGGGAAATGATTTTCTCCTTAGTAGACCTTTTCTTAAAGTGCATCAGCTGTTGGGGCAGCCGGGCAGCCGGGGTAAAAGCTGCGCAAACATAACTGCGGCCGCGCGGGAGGGAGACCGGAGCGCCCACCTCTGCAGGACCCGCGCGGGTTGTTGATGATGCCTTGAGATTTTCTTTGTCTGTTTCATGCTTGCAGAAAGGAGGAAAATACAATCCTTCCCCGGCCACGGCTCGAGCATCAAAGGAGACCCCATCTCCCAGCGCGCAGCAATCAGGTCTCCAACAAAACCCCCACGGGGAGCCTGCGTGGACACGTCGAACGCTTGCCACGGGGCGTGGCGCCAGGATCCTTCCCGGTGGATGGAGGGGCTGAGTTTGGGGGAAAGGAGAGTCTGCCAGTGGCTGGAGGGAGCCAGACTCCTCCCTTCCATAATACTTTTTCAAAACATCACAAGCCTAAAATAACTTAAGCAACAGCTCAGTGTGCCCACAAAGTGTCTGCGGGATAAAAATAACTGGCGTTGGGGGGCGCTGGAGGGAGAAGGGGCGGAGGAAGCTGGACGGGATGCAGGGGCCAGACCACCTCTGATGAGACAGGTTGAGAAAAATCAGAGGAGGGGAGGGAAGGAGCCAGTGCTGGCCACTGTGCCGGTGGAGCCCCTCCCTGACCCGGGTCTGCGCTCGGAGCGCTGCGTTCAGCCTCCCCCTTCCCAGCGAGCCTCCTCTCTCGGGTGCTCCTCCGACAGCGCAGAGAGGCGGGATTCTGAAAAGCTGTGTTGTCCCAAAGTCACAAAACGCTGGGCTCTTGAAGTGGCGACACAAGTTCAAATCGTGGCCCCACCACGACCAAATTCTCCGCAGCCGGGTATGTCGCCCCCGAGACTCCGCTCTCCGGTCTGTAGACCTGAGACGCTGAGAGTTAGTTAAACGGGGTGATGCCACCGACAGGGGGGCCGAGCACAGCACCGGCCCCGAGAAGGCGCCCCCCACACGGCGACTGCTGTCGCTGGGGATCGAGGGTGACAACAGCGCCCAAGGCCGGGGGAGAAGGCAGAGTTCCCTGATGCGTGGGGGTCAGTGCACGCAAAGCCTTGCGCAGGGCCTGCAGCGGCAGCCGCACGTGTGCAGTTTCCATGGGGACTTCCAGACTCTTTCTGCGCATGGACCTGCGAGGCCTGGGGCTTCTCCAGGAGGGGAGGGGGCGGCAGTGGCCGGGGGGCTCCCGCCGTCCTCCCAGGGGCTCCTCCTCAGTCCTGCTGAGGCTGCTGCTCTGCTGCCTCCCCCCAGGGCCCCGCATCCCGCTCCCCTGAGGCGTGCGGTCACTAAACCAGCCCAGGGTCATGCCCAGCAACCTCTGCAGCTGCACTGGGCCCACTCACCGTGATCTCGGAATTCTTGCACCGGGCCCCATGAATTGCATAGCTGGTCCTGCAAAAAACCCTGGGGTTTTGGGGTCAGGGGGCATCAGAGCTCCCTGGGGTCACCTTCCCACACTGCTGATGAGGAAGCAGGTCCAGAGAGGGCAGGGGAGCCGCCAGGCCTCAGCCACTCCTGGGTCAGCCCTGTCATCTCCCAGAGCTCAAGGTGGCCCACACCTGCCTCCTGGCAGCCCTCTGGGGCTGGAGTCACCTGGACACAGCTGCCCCCTCCGTGGTGTGGCATGTGCTGGGCATGGGGAAGACACAGCCTTGGCAGTCGTGGGTGGGTTGCCGTGGCTACCTCCCATAGGTTAGGGACAGGAAGATTCCTCCACCAAACTCTCAGAAACTTGCTCAAACTGGGAGGCTGCAGCGATGGCATGTGCCCTGCAGCCTCACCGTACTGCGCCCTCCCCACCAGCACCCCTGCTCCTTCCCCCAGCCATGGCTTCTTTGCTTATTTATGTTTCTGGTTTTGCCCACGCCTGCCATCAGCGCTCCTCCCTCAGTGTGTCCTGGCCCTGGGTGGGCCCCTGTGGACAGAGGACAATGAGTCACTTCCAGGCAGGACTCAGGGGCTCTGGGCAGCGCAGCTCTCCAGGGCTGAGGGGTCCAGACTCCCGCAAGGTCCCCCAGGTGGGAATGAAGCCACAGCCCCAGTGAACTTGAGCCTGGGGAGGTGCAGCTGCAGTGACAACACAGGCTCTGTCAAGTGACACGAAGGATAGCTGACCCACAAGTCTTCCTGGGGACCGGGAAATGACAGGGCCAGCCTCAGTTTCTCAGTGAGCTTTTGGCTTAGAAGTGAGGTTCAGACGGAGGAGCCTGGTGTCCCCCACCCTGGGATGACCCCGAGAGGGCACACAGGTCACGTGAGAGGAGACTGTGTCTCCAGCCCCTGACTCCAATCTGCAGGGAGAATGCAATGAAGGGACATTCGGAGGAGCAAGTGTCCCCTTTAGCCACCCAAGTCCAGCAGGCCTGCCTAGAGAGCTCAGGGGGTTTCTAGACGCTTTTCATGAGCCCTGGTGAGCGGCTGGGGGCACAGAGCAGGCCTGCACCCCTGGGACAAGCACACTCAGCCCTCGGGTCAACCTCTGCCCTCTGGCTGGGCTGAGGCCCAGGGTGGGGTCCCTGCCCCCAGGACACAGGGCCACACCTCCGGTGGGGGAGGAGGACCAGGTCTCCCCGGGCAGAGCCCAGGGCCACATGGAACACCCGCCTCCCAGGGCAGCTGTGTCCTCTTCGCTCTCACGGGGTGGAGCCAGCAGCCCTGGGCGGCTCACTGGGGGTCTCTTGTGGGTGCCCTGCAGAGCAGCAGCTCCCTGGGTGACCCTCCGTGCCTGTCCTGGGACAGCCCAGTGGCAGACGAAGGCCACAGCGCCCTTCCTCTAAGTAGGCGAAGCAAGGAGGTCTCTGTCGCCCAAACCCTCCACTTCGAGGGTCCTTCAGCTCCGCTAAAAGTAGGACACACTTTAAAATAAAAACAGTGGTTTCCATTTATGGCGTGCAGACCCTGTGTGCCAGCCCTACAAGGAGTTTCTTTTGCAGTTTGTCTGGTCTATTCCTGGCGGTGGTTGTCACCGTCCCGTTTGGAAGAGAAGCTGAGGATCTGGGAAGGGAAGTCGCCGGGCCAGAGTGAAGGCGCTGGCTGGGATTCTAGCGCCACGGTGGCCCGTCTTCCACGCCCCTCCCTTCCTCTCGCAGACCCCACGGCGAGTGGGACTCCGTGGGGACCAGCACGCCTGGGAGCGCACACGGGTGCCCGAGAGCTCACCTGCCGCGCACGCGCTGGGCGAGGAGGCCCAGCCACCAGCACGGCAGCTGGAAGGTCTTGGCCGCAGTTATGGTTTGTCTACACTCCTTCTTATATTAGAGAAAACTTGTCACATCTCTCACACGTTGTCACTGAAGCCTCATTACTCTGAAATGTCACTTCACTTACGAACATCATTATGCACGAACATATGCTGCGAATGACAGGGATTGCAGAAGATTTGAAAAGATGTGATTTTTTTCAGAGCTGCATTTTAGCAGGGATGCAGTCAACATTTTGACATCCAGGAGAGACTTCGACGCGGCAGGGAGCCCTGGTGATCTCCCCGCGGGCTTCGGGGACGATTTCAGGCCTGGCGAACGGTTCCTCTCCAGGAAGACGGTTGCGGATCAGCGCACAGGGAGCAGGGACTACGGTGTCCGGGGGCTGGGTCCCTGGAGCCGAGGACCCGAGCAGGGTCTCTTCCAGGGAGCACCAGGTGCAGCTTAGCTCGGTGGCAGAAATTCCGCCCTCTCCCGCCATGGGTTGGGGCCACTTTTTTCTCCGCGAGGAGAAAAGGCAGCTTCGTGCTGCAGCATTTGGGTGACGTTTTCTTTCAAGTCGGACAGGAGCCTGGAGTTCAGTTTGTATTTTGGGGCCTGGGGTTGAGGACAGGGCGGGGGGGAGGGGATCACAGGGCAGGCAGTCTTCAATCGCTTTGGTTTTGCAAATAGCTGATGTATCAATAGTTATTTGATTCTCTCATTCCTTGGACGGTTATTGAGCACCTACTATATGCAGCATGGCGAGAGGCCGGGGGCCACGGGCACCCGTGGCAAGGGCTGCCTGTCCGTCCACCGGCGGGAAGCCGCTCCCCCTGCACCGGGTGCCACGCGAGGCCTGGCCCAGGCCGAGGCGGTCCACGTCACTTGGTCTGGCTTTGAAACAGTCACGTGTTTGTTTGTTTTTAATTTTCTAAGCCATTATTAAAACATAGCTAAAGTACAAACTTGCACTCATTAAGAAAATGCTTCTTTTCATATGTAAAATTTATAGAGTCCATTAACAGTTATTTCATTTGTGATCCTAATCTTCCAAAGTAGCGGTGAAAAGTGGGTCAGCGTCTGTGTATCTCCTAGACCGCGGGGCTGGCCCTGCGCTCCCCGCTCCCCGGCCGACAGCGAGGGACCTGCTGCCTCTTCCCTCTGGTTTGTGCAGGAGGAAGATCCATCGGGATGCCCGTTTGTGTTAACATGTTTGATAGTTGCTATTAAGTAAGTACTTTCTGGAGAAAGCTTATGTATTTCCAGTTTGGCTGTTTTAAAACTTTACATTTTTTTTTTTTAAAAATTAAGGTTTGTTTGCAGTTCACCCCAAATAAGAACAAATGTTTTCTCATTCGCTGTCGCCGGCCTTCCTTGAGAGCTAGTGAGGGAGGAAGAGGAAACCTCGCTCTCGGAGACGTCCTTCGTTAATTTAAACAGTGTCCCAATGTGGGAGTCTAGGGAAGAGGGGAAGGGACAGTGCCACATGCCCCCTGCGGGTGTGAGGACGGCAGAGCCTGCAGTCACAGGTCCCCCCAGGCCGGCAGCGAGGAGAATGTGCGCAAGGTGCGTTCCGAGCCCCTCACAGGTAGTTCTGCACTTAGGCCTCATCACGGCCCTGGGAGGTGGCTGCTCCTCTGGGCTCATGTTGAAGCTGAGTCCCCCGCAGAGCAGAGGGGCTCCCAGCTCACCCAGTCACACAGCCGGGACTGGTGGAGTCGGGATTGGAACTCGGACAGGCCGTCTCTTGTGACAGTTCATTTACCTGCCACCTTGGCTGGGCCGTCGGGGGCCCAGACGTTGGGTGGAGCATCCTGCGGAGGAGTCTGGAGGGTGTTTCTGGAGGAGGTCAACGTTTGGATTGGCGGACGGGGTGAGGCAGGTGGCCCTCCCAGGGTGGTGGCACATCCTCTTGGAGGCCTGGGTAGAACGGGAGGGAGGTGTCAGGGACAGTGTGCTCTCTGCCCACGAGTGTTTGAGCTGGGACATCCTCCTTCTGAACTTGGACTTGAACTCATGCCATCAGTGCTCCTGGTTCTTGGGTCACAAGGACCAGCTCTCCTGGGTCTCCAACAGCAGATGGCACGTGGTGGGGCCTCTCAGCCTCCACTGCCATAGGAGCCGCTTCCTTGTCATATCACACACACACACACACACACACGTGCACACACACACACACACACACACACACACACACACGCGTTCGTCAGCTTACAGTGGAGCTATGTGCCAATACACTTACCGTGAGTCAAAAATATCGTAAATTGAAAATGCATTCAATACCCTGATAACCCCACCATAAAGCTGGAAAATTTTAGGTTGAACCACTGTGCGTTCAGATGCTCCTCGACTTGGGATGGGGTTGCCCCCTGACAGGGGAGAAACGTACCTGGGACCACCACGGGTCGGGGCCGTCTGGACACCCTGACTGACCCGGCACGTGGCACCCTAGCGCACGCTCTTGCCCGACGCGGGGCTCTCCAGGGTGGAGCCGGGGTCCGGTACACACGCAAGCGATGGTGCCCAGTCGGGGGGATGACTGTCCTCACGCTGTGAGTGGTCAAGAGACACTGCCCCTGACTTAAGAGCACACGTGTTCCTCCTGGACGGCCGTCCTCTGCCCTGGGTGGGCACCAAGCCAGCCGACCTCACCCCGATACTTTGACAATGACACTCCTTGCTTTCCTAGCCATTGTCCTCTCTGTCACAAATAATGTCATGGGTATTTCGATGGAGGTAACGAAAACGGAAGAGAAAGGAAAGAAAGGGCTGTGCTCTCTGTCAAAGCTCAACGTGGAGACGGGGACCCCACCACACGACATTCGGAACCGGGAACAACAGGCTGTGCCAGGAGCTACCAAGTGCTTCCCTGCAGTGTGGCCGCATGGGTCCCCTCAGTGCGGACGGACCCCCACACCCTCGCAGCAGCGTGGGTCCTCATGCCAGCCCGAGTCGAGAGGCAGAGGGACCTGCCCATGCCCTGGCACCAGTTCCAAAGGGGAACGTTTTTCACCGAGACTCCTGAAGTCACTGGAAGCCTCTTCCTCTCCGTGTTCTAACCCTTTCCTACTGTAATCCAAGACCGTCCATCTCTCAGGACGTGGGGTGGGGAGGGCAGTGTAGACACTGCACCCCGACCCTCAACCTGGAGACCTTTGACTGCCCCCTCGTCAGGGCAGGGCCCCACGGGACAGGCCCCCTGGGTGTGGCCAGACACCTGGACTCCAAGCCACACTGACATCTTCCTGATCATGAGTCACCTGCAATTCTAGGCCCCAGTGCTTAGCTGGGGGGACCCAGAAAATAACCCAATTGCTTCGAAGGCCACCTAACCAGGTCTGCTCTCCTACTGCCAGAGGAGCTCTGTGTTCCCTGCAAATGAGTCTGTGCGGAGGATATTTATTGGAACAGATGTTTCTATGTCATCTGACAAAAGCTGCCAGCGGCCTCCTGGCATAATTCTGCACAGACACAAGCGTCCCCTCACATGAAAGCAGAGAAAACAGCTTGCAACTTTGCTTTGCTGTGTGAATGTTCGGGGTTGAAGTGAGTACAAGTACGAGTATCTGTAAACTCAGATATCCAGTGGACAAATTCCGAATTTCAAAGGCGTTTGTAGTTCTGGGCCCTGACTATGAAAGTGACGGGAGTTGCCGGTGCTGCTGATGCCAGATCTGGTGCCACTGGCCTTGTGAAAGCCACCGTCAGTGTATCCACGGAAGCCAGATGGCCTCGGTGCCGTATGGTACAATGGAAGCAACAGGGATGCTGATCACGGCTCGCCCACTTAGGAGCCTTTTGATCTCAGGACAGTTGCTTCGCTTCACTGAGGTGTCATTTCTTCATTTATGAAGTGGTCAGAAAGCTTGTAGCAAAAATAGTTTCTTCCCGATGTGACGTGGGAAGTAGCTTCCGTAGCCTGATGTGAAACTCAAAATAAAATAATGTTCGTAAAAGTATTTCATTTACCGTAAATATCTCACAGCTGGGAGACGTTGTCGTGGTTACCCATCATTCTACAACGATGTCTTAAACAAATAATAAATGCCAGGTATGGTGCGGGGATCCAAAGGTAACGGGTCACTGCCTTGCGTGTTCAACACGGAGGCGTGCACATTGACGGTGATCACAGCGGGAAATTGTCCTAAGAGATTTGGCACTAAGGCTCTGAGGGGACAGATTAAGGAATCCAGACGAGCTTTTCTGGAGCTGAGTCTCGAAACAGGAGTTCATCAGCCAGAAAACGAGTGTGGATGGGAAACTCCATGCTTCCCGCTGAAGGGACAGAACAAGCAGCTCACAGTGAAAGACTTGTCCCGTCCACGAGATGCTCACAAAGTCACAGGTGTGGGGACAACAGGAGCTCTCCATCAGGCAGCCAGCCCCACGCTCATTCTGCGTAACTATCTACCCCGACAGTTACTTGTTTCTCACTCAGAGGTGGGCAGGGTAGGTGGGATTAAGGGATGTGCAGCTGATCCAGCCAGGCTCGGGCTGCTCTTGGCTTTGCCTGCGTGTTGGATTTTTAAGTGGCAGCTGAGGGTCTAAGACAGTCAACAGAGATTGTGGAACTCTTATGTGGCTAGGAGACAAAAATGTTTATTTGGACCCTTTAAGGAGAAAAAGCCCTAGAAAATGATCCAAGCGTTCATTTGGAAATCTGGAAGGCTACAGAAGAGTAGGAGCAAACCAAAATTCAACAAGAACTTACAAACTTACAAATGTAGCTTCAAATAAATAAATTTATAACTTGAAACTAGCCCCAGAATAAAAGCCTACAAGATGAAGTACTAAATCCTTTTTGGAGTAAGATAATACTATCAAATTATGTGTGTAATTGTCAGATATACTATCTAACATTCAACAAAAAAATGTGTCAGGCAGACCACCTGGGCTGCAGAGCTGAGGCACATACAACCAAGGAGATAAAGACCAAAAGAAACAACCAACATTAGAAAGAGATCCACAGGATTTCCAGATAGAGAAGTTATTCCACATGAACTTTAAAATTACTGAAATTTATGTAAGAATACAGATAATAATTTGGAGAATTCCATGAAAGAACCTAAATCCATAAAAATAAAATAAGTGAAAATGCAGTAGTAATAGAAATTAAGAACTCCAAAGATACCATTTTCATTAAAATAGAGATTGAAAGAGAATTAGTAGAATGATGTCGGTGAAAATAGCAGAATATGGACATCCCAAAACTCACTCCTCCCTAAAAGCAATAAAAGGAAAACCTGGCAGAAATTGGCAAAATCAACTTTTTCAGAACTCTAAAAATGCATCAAACGCTTGCAGTAATCTTGGGAGTATTTATTTAAGAAAAATGATTGAATATTGGTAAGAACAGTGACCTTTGTTCACAGATTAACTTGTGCTAGTCCCATCCTCTGCTCTCCAGCTCAGAAATAGCCTTGAAAAATAACAGCGAATATTCCCAGTATATGAAAGAATGATACGAAGCTGGAGTTTTAGTCAAAGCCTCATTCTCAAGGAATTGGCATTATTTGACACGTCAGGTGGCTAGAACTTGGATCTTGCCTTCTTCTCTAGAGGTCATTTTTTGAAAACAATTACAGATAAGGATTTTAACTTTGTAGCTCCCTAAGGCAATGAATAGTAGCCTGGGAAAATGTTTTGAATGAAACTCTTGGAGTTTCTCTATCAATTCAGCTGGTAGTCACTGTCCCCAGAAGCCACCGTCAGTCCAGACAAAAGAGCACCAGCAAGGGATCTGCCTGAATGGGGTCCCTCGGGGCTGCCTTGCTGTCAGGAGTCAGAGTGTGGGCGCAGCAGTGCGGGGGAGAGAGAAGAGAGGGTGGCAACCAGCAGTATATGTTGGGGAACAGGGTGTCGGCCACTGTAAGCGACTGGCAGACCCGCCCTACAAAACTGCTAAATGGAGTCAGTCATTCAGGTTGAAATGGAAGAAATACTTGTACATCTATGCTGGCGTGCACACAGTACATAAAGGTGTAATCAGTGGCACTAAAACATAAAAGCAGGGAAAGGATGTCACATAGGAGCAAGGTTTTCATATACCATTTAAATTAACTTGGTATTATTCCGAAATAGATTATTATAAATTAAGATGCCAATTATAACATCCAGAGAAACCACTAAGAAAATGCCTAGGACATAGATAGTGTAAGAAACAAGAAGGGAATGAAAAACAGTTACTAGGAAACATCCATTTTACACAAACAGGAAAGTAATGGAGGAGTAGAGAAACAAAATCACATAAGACATATAAAAAAGACCAAAGTAATCAAGGTAAATCTTATATTATTAGAAATTACATTAAATTCAAATGAATAAATGAACTAATTTTTTAATTAAAAGTCATAGATTGGTGAAATGGATAAAAAAACGGTCCAACTGTATGCCAGCTACAAAAAACACACCTTAGATTCAAAGACACAAATCAGTGGAAAGTAAAGGATGGAAAAAGATGTAGCACACTAATAGTAATCAAAACAGAACTAGACTGGCTATACCAGTATCAGACAAAGTAAACTCTAAAACAGAAATTGTCACTAGAGACAAGTAAGGACATGTTAAACTAGCAAGGGGTCAATTCGTTAGGAAGACAGAACAATTACAAATATGCACGAGCCTCACAAGAAATCCACAGAATACATCAAGCTTATTGTATGATTCTTTTTGTATGGAATGTCCAGAAGGGCAAATCCACAGGGACAGGGAGTGGACCAGTGGTCGCCAGGGGCTGGGAGCCGGGCAGGGTCACGGCTGATGTTCACGGCGCTTCCCTGCAGCTGATGAAAATCATTTGGAATTAGATAGAGGTGATGGTTACAAGACTTTGTGGATACCCTAAAAACCACTGAATTGTGCACTTCAAAATGGTGAGTTTTATGGTATGTAAGTTATCTCAATTTGAAAAAACAAAAAATAATAATAACAAAAATCAAAATCATGGAGTTATTCTGTAGAGATCACAAAGATACATCTAAGTGATGGATAAAAACCCAACTCTACTAAATATTATGCAAGCAGGTATATGAGGCTTACAGTAAATTTTCATTAACAGCATATTATGAGAATTTTTTAAAAATCTCAAAGCAACTTAGCTGGAAATAAGGACTGTACTTTGCTTTGGAAAACTATCTTTCATGACTCAAAATGTTCCTTGAGTTGTGACAAAGACTGATGTCAAGGGGAAACAGAGTTTAAATAAATAGTGTGTGTGGGAAGTGAAGTCCTGGGAGGCTTAAAAGCTGTATTTCTAGGTATTTCTACGTATTTCATATGCAACCATGAATATGTCTAGATAACCAAATTAATAAAAATTACAGGTAAATAAAAAGAAGAGTAAATGAGAAGATAATTCAGTAGAAAAGATAAAAGAATGGAGAGTATCTTAAAAGGGGACAGAAGACATTCAGAATATCATGAAAACGTCCATGCGTAAGTAAGTGGAGAATCAGACCAAGAGAAAAGAAAATATGGAGTAGAAGAAATATTTATCTAATATTTTTCCCAAATTAACCACAAAAATCACACACACACACACACACACACACACACACACACAGATATTCTAGTCAAACTTATAAACATCAAAGACAGAGAAAAACCTTACAAGCAGTCAGGGAAAATGACATGCATGGCCTGTAAAAGAGCAATAATAAGAAAAATGGCTCAACAGAAGTATCAGAATCCAAAAATAATGATATGTCATTGTCACAGTGCTTAAGAAAATAGCAGCCAATCTAGAATTCAATATGCTAAAAGGATATTTTTCAAAGGTGAAGTTAAAATGAATTATGGAAGTAATTCGACACTGGTAGAACGTTCACTAAAAAATATTACAGAAATTGTTCTGATAGAAAGTGAATCCCAGTGGAAGAAAAAATATTCAAGAAAGTAAAATATTTAAATTATATATACAGTTGTAATTATTAATATATATGCAATTATGTTGTGGGAAATAAATATAAATTTAAGCGGTGAGTCCACAGCACACAGTAGGGAGGAGGTGGAGCATTGTGAGCGTCTGTGGGGGCTCACAGTCGGGGCTGAGACACCACTGAAACCGGCAAACCCAGGGTACGCGTAACGATCCCCAGGGGAACCAACGCATTTATGGTAAAAGCAGGAGACTGAGAAAAAGAAAAACAAAAATACTGGAAAAAAACAAAAGAAGTCAAGAAGAGAGGGAAATTAAATCACAGATCAGGTGTGATGATGGAAATACTAAGGCAGGAAATTAAAATCCCAAAATACCAATGTTTATATTGATGTAAATGGACTAAATACACTGGTTAAAATACAAAGATTTTCATACTAAAGAAAAACAGTACATATATATATAGTGCTTACAAGAGTCACATCTTAAAAATAAGGCAAGGCTGATAGTCAAAGATGGAAAATGACAAACCATGTAAATGTTAGTGACAATAGGAATCATGATGTTCATCACAGTGAGGAAGTGGTGCAGCTGCCACATGTCAAAGTAGACACGAGGCACAAAGGATTTCTAGTTAAAAATGAAACATTTCATAGCAATTAAAGGGGAGCTTCTCTGAGGAAATGAAATAATTCTAAATATACCAACACCTACGGACATGGCCTTCAAGTATATACGATACAAACAAAACTGCTAGAACTGAGAACAGAAACTGACAAAGCAATCATCATAACGGAGACCCTAACTCATGTCACCTCATAACTGAAAACAAAGCAGACGAAATGATCAATTATTGCAGATTTGGACAGCATGATGACAAATTCACTGCAACCGAGGTATGTAGAACGCTGTACCCAGCAGATGCAGACCATGCATTTGTATATGTTAACACGGATCATTTACTGAAGTTACCACACATCAAACCATAAGGCAAGTCCCAAAGAATGACTGAACTTACACATGACGTATTCTCTGACCACAGACGAGTTGAGCTAGAAGCCAATAATAAAAAAAGAATTGTCCTAAGTAGATAATTCCAAAATATCTAAAAACAAGCAACACATTTCTAAATGACCCATGAATCAAAGAAAAAAATTCACAAAGGAAATTAGAAAATATTTTGTCATGTATGATGATAAAACTACTGGGAAAGTTACGTGGGCTATAACTCCAGCTATGCTTAGAAATTTATTAATTCATATAGTCAAAAAGATTAGAGGCTCAAAATCAGTGCAAATATCCATTTCAAGTATTTAGGGGAAAGAAGAGTAAATTAAATTTAAAACAGTAGTTAAGCACAAAATAAAGATAAAATCAGAAATTAAAGAAAGAGAAGCACACTCTTATAATGGATTAAATCAACAATAGCAAATGTTGGTTCTTTAGAAAGAATAATATTAATATGTTAGACAAACCTGACAATACCAAATAAAGTTTAAATAGTAAAAGAGAGAAAAAGCAAAATTTGTGAATATTAAAAACGCAATTGACTAAAACTGACTCGAGAAGAAATAGAAAAATCTAAATTTTCGTATTTATTAAAGCATGTGATACTTAAATCTATAATTAAAATTTCCCATGCCAAAAAATGTCTTCCAAGTCTACATGGCTTTACATTCTTCTAAATAGTTACAGAATAACAAAATAGACAAAACTCTTATGCACAAGATACTCTTCCAAAGTACAGAACGAGAGGAACCGACTGTCTCCGTGAACTCAGAGCCATCGTGGTAACAAACTCTACGGGCTGTTTACAGAGAAAGGCCGTCTGGGGACTGACAGGCGGAATCACGCCTACGCCCCAGAAAGTGATGTCCACACCTTAGTCCCTGGGCCCGTGGCTGTTATCTGACAGGGTAAGAGGGGGGTTGCGGGTGTTACTGAGTTACGCGTCTGTGACATGGAGATTACCCTGGACGACCCTGGTGCTCGGTGTACGATGGAGCCCTGAGAATCCGTCAGTAGCAGGAGTTGTGACCAAGACCAGCTGTGGGGTGATGAAGGAAGGGCTGCGAGCTAAGGAATGCAGGAGGCCCCTAGAAGCCGAGATAGCAAGGAAATGACTCTTCCCTGTGGCCTCCAGAAAGATCCAGCTCTGATGACATCTTGATGTTAGACTTCTGATCTCCAGAACTGTGAAATAACAAACTTGCAGCTTTTCAAACCACTGTGTCTATGGAAATCTGGCACAGCAGCAATAGGAATCCGGCACAGAGACCAAGGTCTCTCATGAATACGGATGCAAAAATTCTCAAAGTAAATATGAGAAAAACAAATCCATGACGTGGAAAAGTAGACAATACATTAAAATCAAGTTGAGTTTTTGCAAGAATACAAGATGTGCAGGGATGCAAAGGTAACATTCGGAAATCGTCACCGTAAATCACCATAATAACTAAAAACAGAAGGGGATTCATACGATCATCTCAATAGATACATAAAAAGCATCTATTAATAATAAAACTCAACACCCATTCGTGGTAAAAAAAAAAATATTCCTAGCAAAGTTGGCATAGAAGGAAATGTTCTTAATCTGATTAAAAAGCGTCACAGCTAATGGTGAAACATTGATGGCATTTTACCTGATACTGGAAGCCAGACAAGCTTCTGCTACTTCTATTCAGAAATGTACTAAAAATGTTAGCTGGTGCAATAAAGCAAGAAAAAGAAATTATGGTTGTAAGACTGAGTAAAAGTAATGTAATTGTCACTATTCTCTGGACAGGATTGTGTACTGTATGTAGAAAATTCTAAGACGTCTACAGACAAGTGCACAATTAATAAGTAAATTTAACAAGTTCACTGAATACAAGGTCGATAAACAAAGCTCAATCTTATTTCTACATACCAAGAACAATTAAAAATAAAATTTAAAAAGACACCATTAACCATGATTTGAAAACTCTAAATTCCTAAGAATAACGAAATACATGCAAAATTCTCTAAATGGAAAACTAGAAGATATTATTTGGAGAAATTAAACAAATAAAAGTAATGGATAAAAGTGCACAATAGTTAAATATAAATTCTTAACAAATTTACCTATGGATTTAATGCAATCCTAAAGAAAATTTCTGCCATTAATTTTTTTCTTGGAAATTTTCAAACTGATTCTACAATTTACATGAAAGTACAAAAGACCAACAACAGATGAGACAATCTTAAAGAAGAATGCAGTCTGAGGAATCACACTCCCAGAAATCGAGATTTATTGCAAAGCTGTAGTGAGTAAGACAAGGTGCAACGCGAGGACAGACAAGGGTACCAGCCGAAGAGAAGAGTCCAGAAACAGACACGCGCTCTGCAGACAAATGATTTATGATAATGGGCTCCCGGGCAGGGGGGAAATGATGTCTTTTCAATAAATGATGCTGAGTCAATTGGATATGCTTATGGAAAGAATAAATCTTGCCCTCTTCACGTCACACACAAAATTAATTTCCAGAGATACTGTAAATCTCAATGTGAAACAAGGACAATTTAGGAGAACATCTCAGTGATCTTTAGTTGGCAAAGATTTCTTCAACAAGACGCAGAATGCATTGACCATACAGGAGAAGACGGATACATTTCTGCATAAAATTAGGAGCTTGTGCTCATCAAGACACCAAAAACAGGAAATTCACAAACCTGTGAATGGGAGACTATTTCAAAACATGTAACAATTCCATAAAAATACTGGCAAGAGACTGAATGGGCACTTCATGGTAGAAGATGTCCCGGGGGCCCGGAACTGTGAAACGGCGCTCACACTCATAGGTAATCAAGACAGTGTGAGTTAAAATCACGGGGAGATGCCATTACGTACCCCTTGAGGGGTGAAATTAAAAGTGTGTGACAATGTGAAACTTTGGCAGGTGTATGGAGCAATTGGTACACTCAAACGCTGCTGGCGAGACTGTCAGCTTTTACAGCTGGTTTGGAAACTGCTGGTCAGCACCTGCTAAAGGTGAACACACGCAGAAGGTAGAATCCAGCTGCTCCATCCTTAGACTTATATCCAGCAAAGCTGCGAGTGTGGATGAGCCAAAGACAGGGACAGAACAACCACAGGGCATTGTACCAGATAGCAGCAAGCTGGGGATGGACCCCTGTCCACCAAAAGTGGAACGTTTAAACACATTGTGATGTAATTACATGGTAGAGTACTCTACAATGATAAAAAAAAAACAGACAAATTATTAGTACACAAAACCCCATCAATAAATCCCACACACAGAATATCAGTGAAAGAAACAGCTATAAAAGAATACACACTATAGGATTCAGTTCCCATAAAATTCAAAACAAGCAAAACCAACCTAGAAGCCAGTGGTCAGAGGTGGTTCACTTTGTGAAGAAGGTGGTCACAGCTGGAAAGGAGCCCGGGGGCATTTGGGGCCCTGGTGCTGTCATCGTCTATGTCAGGGCAGTGACTTCACGGGTGATTTTGCTTTGTGGAAATTCATGGAGCGCGGCACACAGCACACAGCACATGGCACACTTACACTTCATGCACTTTCCTGGTTGTGTATGTTACATTAGAGGTAAAGGTTAGTGAAGATTTAAAAAAAAAAAAAAAGAATGAAGAGAACTTAGAATGAGGGCAAATGTCCTTGTTTCATGGGGACGTGTTAAGTTTGAGACACACAGGAGCATTCAGTCGGTCTAGTGTCCAGCGGTCTCTTGGGGTTACGGCCATGGAGTCAGGAGAGAAAATTCAGGGTAGAAACTCAGAAGCTTCACCATATCTGAGCAGCGGAAACCACGTGTGGACGAGACCCGCCAACGCTGTGCTGAGAGCAGTTGGAGAAAGACGACACGCGGCTTCTGGCACAGTCTCAGCATCAGACGCGGGTCCCCGAGGAACAGAACCAGTAGGATACTGAGAGTGTGTGTGTATATGCGTGAGAGAGAGAGAGAGAGAGAGAGAGAGGGATGTTCCGCCTGGTGTGTCTTGTTTCCTGCTGTGTCCCCGTCACAAGGGAGTGGAGGTGACCTGCACCCAGCTCCCCCTAAGCAGGGGAGCCCGGCAGCCACAGCTTCAGGGCTGCGGAGAACATTTCCCTCCATCCAGAGCTCCGCGTCTGTGGTCGCTGCAGCCTCATCAGTGCACTCCATGTCCTGGGTGAGGCCCCTGACACAGGGGAGACGGCAGCATTTGAGGACAACATGGCTGTCATTGGCGTGTCCATGTCCTTCCCACCAGCCGACCCTTCCGCGCATCTTCCATGTCTTTCGGGTTTTCTAACACGCCATCCTGTGCTGTGTTGAGTCACTGCACGAATCAGAGACCAGGAGAGAGCCTACACTGCTGCTCTCGGCTTTAACTGCAAACTTGGAAATTAAGTGAAAAGCATCCACCACATTTTGCTTAGCCAGTCATGACTGTTGTGAAGAATTAGCTGTGAATGAGTCTCTGCTTTGCGTCTTTCTCCCCATCAGTCATTTCCCGGAGTGGAATTAGGGGAACAATGAAAGAATGAGGAGCTGATCACAACTGTCTGACATCTGCCTCCAACGCTGCATTAGGATGCCCCAGAGGGAGCTGGGGCAGGTGCCGTGAACGGGAGGGGGCTGGGGCAGGTGTGCCACGCCGTGCATGGGAGGGGGCTGGGGCAGGTGCTGTGCACGGGAGGGGGCTGGGACAGGTGTGCCACACCATGCACGGGAGGGAGCTGGGACAGGTGTGCCACGCCATGCACGGGAGGGGGCTGGGGCAGGTGTGCCACACCGTGCACGGGAGGGAGCTGGGGCAGGTGTGCCACACCGTGCACGGGAGGGAGCTGGGGCAGGTGTGCCACACCGTGCACGGGAGGGAGCTGGGGCAGGTGTGCCACACCGTGCACGGGAGGGAGCTGGGACAGGTGTGCCACGCCGTGCACGGGAGGGGGCTGGGGCAGGTGTGCCACACCGTGCACGGGAGGGAGCTGGGACAGGTGCGCCATGCCGTGCACGGGAGGGGGCTGGGGCAGGTGTGCCACGCTGTGCACGGGAGAGAGCTGGGACAGGTGCGCCACGCCGTGCACGGGAGGGAGCTGGGGCAGGTGTGCCACGCCGTGCACGGGAGGGGGCTGTGGCGAGTGCACCATGCATGGGAAACAGAAGGGAGTGAGTTATGTGACGCCCCATAGCGCTGTCTTCCAGAGGAGGGCAGGCGCTGCTCCTCAGTGAGTGGAGCTGGTCGGCAGGTGGCTTAGGGGCAGGGGGTTTCCCTGGGGGAGCAGGGCAAGTGGGCACCCGAGACAGAAGTGTCCTCCTGGGGGCATCACATTGCACAGGAGTCAGAAGACGGCATCACGACATTCCACCCACTGCCCCACCCCCTGCCAAACTAACTAACCAACAAAACAAGCAGCATGAAACCAGCTCAGTGTTAGGTCAGGACTGCTGCTTTGGAACCTTTGCATCTCATGAGCGCAAACCTACTCAGCATCCCACCGAGGGGCATCCTAGATCCAGGCCAGGAAGACCCTGAAAGCAGGGTGCAGGTTGCAGTGGGCGTCCTGCTATCCTCCTCGCGCCCCCCCACCCCCCGCAAGTCCTTTCAGCGGCTGTTTATGGGCACACAGCTCATGCTGCCCTGGGGTGCAATGCGGGACGCAGGCACGAGTAAGCAGTGGCGTCCTTTCACGTGCCGGGGTTTGGGCGTGGTGGTATGGTGGCAACACGGGCAGGAGTGCCAGAGGAAAAGGAGAGGCTTTAGGAACCCGGTGCAGGTCTGGGGAGGTGTCTTTGCAAAGAGAATGACACCTGAGCTGTCAAAGGAAGCAGCAGATGTGTGTGCACGGAGGGCAGTCAGGCGAGTCAGGTGCTACCTGGGTTTCTGCAGTGGGGAAGAGGCCCCAGCGTAAACCGAGCTCAGCCGCAGCCAAGACAAAGGTGACTGTGGTTTTTAAAGGGAGAACAGGGGGAGGGGAAAATAAAGAGCCTAAGGGGGGCAGGAAAAGGGAGAAGAGACTGAGGGGCCACAGGGAAATCACAGAGGGGTATGCCGTGGTCTGCATGTTGGCACCCCCTAAAATCCCCATGTTGGAACCTAACCTCCAATGCCATGGTATTGAGAGGTGGGGCTTTGAGCAGGTGATTCAGTCACGAGGGTGGAGCCCGTAGGAGCAGGATCCGAGTCTATATATATATATGTATATATATATGTGTGTATATATATATATATTTCTTTTTTTTTTTTTTTTTTGAGACAGAGTCTCACTCTGTTGCCCAGGCTAGAGTGAGTGCCCTGGCATCAGCCTAGCTCACAGCAACCTCAAACTCCTGGGCTTAAGTAATCCTCCTGCCTCAGCCTCCCGAGTAGCTGGGACTACAGGCATGCGCCACCATGCCCGGCTAATTTTTTCTATATATACTTTTAGTTGTCCAGATAATTTATTTCTATTTTTAGTAGAGACGAGGTCTCGCTCAGGCTGGTCTCGAACTCCTGACCTCGAGCAATCCACCTGCCTTGGCCTCCCAGAGTGCTAGGATTACAGGCGTGAGCCACCGTGCCCGGACTCGAGTCTTTATAAAAGATGCCAAGGGGCTCCCTCAGCCCTTCCACCTCGTGGGGACCCAGCGAGACAGCCCCTCTCTGAACCTCTGAACCAGGGGCCCTCACCAGACCCTGAGACTGCCGGCACCTGATCTTGGACTTCCAGCCTCCAGAACCGTGAGACATAAACCTCTGTGGCTTTTAAGTCCCCCCGGCCCCCGTCTGTGGCATTTCCTTGCAGCAGCCTGAATGGACGAGGGCGGGGTGAGCGGGGAACACGGAAACCGCCTGGCGGGGTGGGCCTGGCAGGGTGGGCCTGGCGGCGTGGGCTTGGTAGGGTGGGCCTGGTGCACGGTGCTCAGGGTGCAGTTTGCCGCATCGCGTTTGCTTGAACAAAGACTCAGCACAGGCCTGGGGTCACCTTTAGGGCACAGACTCGTGCAGATGGAGGATCGGTCGGGTCTCAGCTCTGTCTCTGGGCAAGTCCTCTGTGCTGGGAGGAGCCCACAGACCCACACCGAGTTCACCGGGCTCAGGCCCAGCGGTGTTGGTCGCCGTGTGGAGCGCAGACCTGCGGGGGTGGCGGCTGAGACAGCGAGGCCCTGGGCCAGCAGGTGGGGAGGACAGGCGTGGGCGTGGGAGGAGGACCCGTGGGCGTGGGAGGAGGACCCGTGGGCGTGGGGGCTGGCTGGCTAGACACGAACAGATGACTCTGAGAACCCTGCAGATTCACCCTGTGGGCTTTGGCGCCAGTCTGTTTTGAATAAGTGACACGGGAGAAAGGCCAAGACTGGGAGTTGGTGCCACAGTGGATTTAGATCTCATGGCAGGATTTTGGGAACCTTTACAGGAGCCCAAATAGCCCGACTGCGACCTGCAGCTAGTGACCGGGGAAAACACAGCACATCTGCCTGGGGGCGTCTGCTCTGGGCCGAGGACTGTCCCAGGCTCTCCCCCACGGCAAACCCAAATGGGAGGAGCTCTCGTTACCACTCGCAGAAAGCACCGCCCAAGGGACTTTCTCCCGGGATAAGGATGGTCTGTAATCCGCACCATCTGACAAGGCGGACGCCAGTAGCCGCGTTAAATTGCAATGTGAGGAGTACACTGTGGAGCTCTGTTTTGTTTTATTATAATTTAAATTCAAGCAGCCACATGTGACTAGTGGCTCCCTTTGGGCAGAGCACAAGTTTAGAGGAGGGAACTGAGGCCCCAGGAGGGGGGTTCTGTGACCCCCACTTCCCAGCACTCCAGGGCGGGGCTGGGGTGAGCTGCGGGTGGGGCCCTCCTGGAGCTGACTCTGCTTCTGTCCCTACCTCAGACTGTGTCCCACTCACCCTCCAACATCCGCAAGGGACAGCAGAAAAATACACTCTGTAAAATATTTCAAAGAGGTTTATTCTGAGCCAATATGAGTACCTGCGGCCCAGGGAAACAGTCTCAAGAGGCCCTGAGAAAGTGCACCCCAGGCGGTGGGGCTAGGGTTCGGTCTGCACATTCTAGGCAGATGAGACTTGCAGGGAAAATCGCAAATCCACGCGTGGGGGTGCACACGGGTTTGGCCTGAGTAGGCAGGACATTTTGAAGTGCAGCCTTACAAGTCGTGGGCGGGTTTAAGGGGTCTTTAGTTGGTTGAAAGAGCTAAGCTTTGTCTAAAATCTTGGAGTCAGTAGAAAAGAATGTTTAAGTTAACATCAGGGGGCCTGTTATCTGCCGTGTGCTGCCACGCTAGAGTCAGAAAGTAAGCCACTAAATACCCAGGTTGAAATGACCTGTTTAGCAAGATTGACAGCCTGCAGGGGTGACTTAACCCTTGCCTTGCATGGCCTTAGGTCCTGTTTATAATTTGGTATCTCGTTGTCACAAAGCATCTGTTTTGTCAGTCTTACAGTCTCTATTTTAACGTTAATGCCGGTCAGTTACTGTATCTAAACTCCGAAGGGAGGGCGTAGAAAGAGACACATCTGGCCTCTTGTACGTCATGGCAGGAACTAGTTTTAAGGTTTCTCTGGGCTGCTCTTGGCCAATAGAGGGTCTGCTTAGTTGGTTGAGGGCTTAGGACTTACAGGGGCTGGTTCCAGGACTCCCCACGATGCTAAAACCCAGGGATGCTCTCGTCTTTCCTATGAAATGGAGCAGTGTGTGCACACAGCCCTTGCACATGTGCCTGCTAACTTCACATCACCCCTGGATCATCTATAATGCCAAATACGAGATCCACACACTATTTGAGTTGATCCAACTTGGTACTCGGTGCATGGCAAATTCTAGTTTTGCTCTTAGGAATTTTGTGGAATTTTTTTTCTGAATATTTTCAACCTGGGGTTGGTTAAATCCATGATGCTGAGCCCAGAGATTCATCTGAGAGTCATAAAACCAGAGTCCAGAGGGGACAGAACCGTAGTCCCAAGTCCTCTTCACTCACCTCCCCCACAGCCCCCCTCAGGGACACGGAAGCTCCTCCAGGGGCCACGGTGGGATCACTCTCCTGCCCTGGGAGTGGCCGGGTACGGACTCTTTTGCTTCCTGCACCCCAGTGTGTGTGTCTAAACCCCACCTCTGAGCTCTTGTCCTTTGTTCCACAGAGAAATGCAGATTTTTAATCTTTTGGAGAATGCTTTGAGATAAGAACAATTTATGTCTCAAACACATTAGCAGAATAAAGCCTCGTATTTCAATGGCTCCGTGTGCGGAGTGCTGCAGCACCTCGGCCATTGTCTAGCTCTTAGGCCACCCAGACCCAGGGAGAGGTGCCGAACCCGTCTTTGCAAGGAGGCATTGGCGCTACTGGAGTGGAATTCATGCATTAAGCTCAAGGTCAGAGTGTGGCAGACACGGAGAGAAGGTTTAACTGTCACGTTGCCCGAGTTGAGAATCTGTCACTCAGGGAAAGAGAAACACTGCCCTGGGGTTGGAGGATCAGAGGCTTGTTCCGGCTCCAGCCAACCTGCAGTGGCGCTTGTGCAAATTCCTCAACTCCTTTGAGTTCAGCGTTCTCACCTGTATGACCAGAGCAAAATAGATCTCTCTTGCTGCTTCTTGAATGTGATAGGTGGAAAAACAGGATAGGAGAAATGGTGACACTTTGGAAGTTAAGGAAATGATCTGTCACAGGTGCTGGTCCCAGAGGCGAGCGACCCTGGCGCGTCCCCTTCCGGGCGGTGCTGAGGGCTCGGGGAGCGGCGAGCCGTGCGGGGTTCCCGGGGGCGGGGGGAGCGGGAAGCAGCTCCCATTCTGTTAGGAAGGCCATTCTCTGGACAAGCAGCCACTGGGGGTCGTGACCAGCCAGTTAGGTGGATCTGGGCAGGACACCAGCAACACCCGGCAGTTGTTCTTCATCTCTGCTGGCGCTGTGTGAGCCAGCGTGTGCCTTCTGCACGGCCGGGCAGTGGTGCACAGCTGTTAGTCACACTCAGCGCCTGCGATGCTGCCTGTGGCTTGCTGGTGTCCAACTGCACACAGTGGGATGCGTCAGGGACGGGAGGACGGGGAGGGAGGGGGCGGGGGGTGGACGCGGGGGCCAGAGCGCACTGGCACACCGGCCACTGCAAGGCGTTTCCAACCTCTGCCTCCCCTGTTAGTTCGACAGCAGCGCTGCGGGTAGGGCTGAGATTCTGTCACTTTTTCGAGTATAAAGGGACAGGCTTGTCCAGCACACTGAGCAGGGCTCCATGGCTGCCCGGTCACTTGCCTAAGACCATTGCCGGTGCCAGCAGGCTGCGTTCTGCTCGGTACAGCACATCGTGCCTAGCGGGGTGGCCAGGTCGGCAAATAAAAATACAGTATTTGGGACCCCCTCACACTGAAAATCCATTCGTTGCCTATCTGAAACTCAAATTTAACTGGATACCCTGTATCTTACCTGGCAAGCCGGGTTTTAGAAGACACCTAAGAGACGTTCAATGAATATGAATCGACCTGGACCTGCAGGTGGCCTTCTCTCTATCACTGAAACAGTCGCCTGCAGCAGTGGCTTCTACAGCACCAGGACAGAGCGCGGGGCGGCCCAGCAAAGAGGCCGTCGTTTCACTCCAGCACCGCTGTGCGGGGGGCCCACGCCCGACAGGAATGCTCTGTGCTGTCAGGGACTCTCCCCACGCGGGAAGCACTTGAGGAGACACAGCGGTGGCAGTGTGGATGCTGACCCTCGCTTAACCTCCGGGCTGTGTCTAACAGGTGGCTCCTCGCCGTCTTGGTCTTCGGTGAACTACGCTCTGGGCAAGGAGAGCGGGAACCGGCGTGACCTTGCACCCCATGCGAAGTCCTCAGTGAACACGTGCTGAGTGTGGCTGGAGGCCGTCATATGGAGCAGGATCTTCTTCCACAGTGCTATATTGATTAAAATATCCGTGCCTTTGTTCGTTGACAAACCGTGCCCGTTTTTGGCCGCAGACTCAACGAGATGGACGCTGCGTCATCTATAGTGATGGTCAGGATGTGCTGGACGTTTGACAGAGGAAATGTTCGGCTCGTAGGAAATTCAATTCCATTAATTGTTGCGAACGGGCACTGAGTGCCTGCGCCTGCCTGTCACTTTGACGTGCGGCTGCTCTTCAGGAATATTGTTCAGACTATTCATTAGTCAAGAAACAGGATTCCAGCGGAAACGTGGGTCGAGGCTCTGGACATTCATCGAGCCGCGTCTCTGCATTATGAGGGACGGTGGGGAGGGGTGACCGAGTGACACAGGGGGTCACTGTCACCCCTGGAGGATGGTCTTGTGGGAGAGATGGCCACAAGGAGGGGCCCACGGAGCTGGGCGAGGGCTGGGATGCGGGTGCTGGGCGGTGGCAGGGAAGGCAGGAGAGAGCAGACCAGGAGGCCGGCTTGGGGGTGGCCTGGAGTCTCCGGACAGCGGGAAGGAGCTTTGCGTTTGAGCCCAGCACCAGGTCCTGCGCTGAGCACCGGGCAGGCAGGTCATAAAGATGCAGTGACCGGATGTCGTGGGTAAATGGCGTGTTAAGACGTCAGCGGGTGCACGAGCAGAAGGAGGTTGTGTGTTCACAGCTTGGGCTGCTTGAACAAGAGAAATTTACTGTCCGTGGTTCTGAGGCCAGGAGTCGAGCTCCAGGTGTGGGCAGGGAGGCTCCTTGTGAGGCTGGAGGAGCCTCGTTCCAGCCCCTCTCCAGCCTCTGCTGGCTGCGGGCCGTCTCTGCATCCCCGGCTCGCAAACGCACGCCCAGGCCCCGCACTCCCCCTGCCTGTGCCTGTGTCCCAATCCCCCCTTCTGACAAGCCCCAGTCACACTGGATTAGGGCCCCTACTCAAGTGTGACCTCATCTTACCTAATAGCATCTGCAGTGGCCTTATGTATGTCTAAATAAGGTCACATTCTGGGAACAGGAAGGCCGATGGCTGCCGCGCGGGGAAGGGAAGAGAACGCGATGGAAGAGACCTTCCTGCAGGCTGCCCCTCCGTGGGGAGCACCCGACACACACACGTCTTCACAGCCTCGCCGGCCTTCTCCACCACTGACAGCTCCTCGGACAGAAAAGCATTTCTCAGACGACCTCGGCACAGCTGCCTTTAATAGCATAAAACAAATTTGCGATGCTGCACTCGCACGGAAAAAAAGCGAGATTCTTAGTCGGGAAGGTGGATCGTTGCTTTTGTCTCCGGGAACCGTCTGGTGAGTGATTTCCTTGGGGGCACGTTGGGAGTTTCGTCCTGTCCATTACAGAGAACGTGACCGTCCCCCGCCCATCAATCCAGGACTCCCAAACCCGAGTCATCCTTCAAAACTTGGGGTAATAGTTGACATCATTGATCCGGCTGTCTGGAAAATTGTATTATGACAGTGCTTTCTCTAATAATCCATCAGGAAAAATCGTTTGGTTCGTGGTGCGGCTCTCGCTCTCCCGTGATCTGGCATCTCCCGTCACCCTGCCATTGATCAGCATTAAGCTGCATCCTTAAGTGCATTTTTAATGACTTTTTGCCGTCGTTGGGAACAACTGGATGGAACAAACGTGGGCCGTGCTCGCCCGCGCCGCCCATCTGTTCCCAGCACGGGCTCCTGGAGGTTTTTCTTCAGTTGCTTTGTGTCAGGCAATTGTTGGAGTTCGTGGAAATGGACTCGAATTGAGGTGTAGATAAATCGAAAGTCTAAAACACAAATCATTGAAGTTGTCTTGGAACTTAATAGCCTCTTTGCCACCTGACATTTCTCCTTCTCTGTGAGGCTGCCATGATGTCACTCAGAAGGTTCCAGCCGACTCCGCATGCCTGCAGATGAGGGGTAGCGGGTTCCCGACAGTCACAGAGGAGCGGAGGGTCAGAGCAGGACAGGGTGGTGAGAGGCCTGCAGGTGGACAGCGTGCAGGGTGGCCGGAGCACACCTGGGGCCGCACGGACCTGGAGGAAAGCCCCAGAATCCCAACTCCTGCGTCTGCGCTCTTCCCGCTCCTCCTGGCCTCCCTGCAGGTGCGCCCGGGAGGGGCCCATGCCGCAGGGGTGTGTCCAGTGACAGGCGTGGTTCTGTGCCAAAAACACGGGACAGACTTTGGTCCATTCTCGATGTTGAGGAGAGCTGTGGACGGGCTTCATCCTTGTGTGGCTCTCTGAGATTTCAAAGGGGTATGAACCCTCCGAGCAGTAGGAGTCTAGACAGAGCCTCAGTGAAAATGCCGGCCCCAGGGCCTTGCCCAAGGAAAGGTGATCGAATCGTACTGCTGTTGTGCTTGGGAGACTTTGCGGTCTTCATGGGGCAGCGAGCGCTGGCCTCAGGGTCGGGATTCCTCAGCCTTGGTTTCCCACTCTGCAAAATGACACCAAGACTTAGCTCTCCGGCTCTAACACCCTGTCATTACACTTCCTGTGACTTTTGTTTGAGGGCCTGGTGGGTGGGCCTGGGTTCTCCCCCTTGCCCCACCCCCCTTCCTGGTGGCCAACTGCTCGCATGTGGCCCTGCTGGCTTGAGGACACTCGTCCCCATCCACTGCCCTTGTCTGTTTGCTTTGGGGCTTCCTCTGAATGCCCCTCCCAAGCCCACCTGTGCTCTAGTCCTCTCTGCAGGTGAAATCTGCCCTTTTAGGCGCCAACGCCTCCGCGTTGCCTGCCGGGCCCACCCCAGAGCTGCACTGAGCTCTGGCTCTGCTGAACGCTGACAAGCAAAACGCCTTTGCTCGCAGGAGAGCTCAAGCTCAGCCTGGGTGCCCCGGCCACCTTTTCCTAGTTTCGCATCCCGCTGTTCAGAAGACTCTTGTCTTCCTAGTTACTTTCCATGGTAACTCATTTGTTTGGTGTTTTGTCTTGGCATATTTTACATAAAAATAGAAGAAACAGTAAAACCTCAAACATAGAAGAATAGATGATTATTACTAGGGCTATTTTAGGAGTTTATTCCTGAGTCCAAGCTGGTATAAGATGGGGAGGATGGTTATATAAGGTTGGTTTCAGTTGTAATACTGTTATTTTAATAAAGCCCAAGGGAGATAGAAATCAAGGGCAGAGAGTAAATCGGAGAAGCAGAGAAATATGAAATTTCGAGCAATGAGGCCGTGTCACCCATCCACTCATCCATCCATCCATCCATCCACTCATCCATCCATCCGTCCATCCACTCATCCATCCATCCAAATCTAACCACTAGTTTAACAAATATTTAAGTACCCTTTCATGTCATTACTAGGCTTAGATATTGGTATGTAGAAATGATAAGGACATGAACTGGATATTATTGAATTATAGAGAACTTCAGGGTATTTTATGGGTAGATGTCTGATAACTAAATCAAACGTTCTAGTGCCAAAAAAGTCCTTGTTTCCCTGAGTTCATGACTGTCTTGGGATGCCACAGGTATGTTTGCAGAACAAGACCCCCTCCCAGAGAGTTTTGGTACATGTAAATGCCTTAATATATTTGATTTGGGACAATGCTTTTAAAAATTAAATATGACAAGCATACCGATGAGGACATGGCTCCTGATCGCTAAGCATACAGTCTCGTGAGACCACTGCCCAAGCCCAGAAGCAGCTTTACCCACACTGCACCGGCTCCTCTCAGCCGACCTAGCCATTATCCTGGCTTTAAACGTGATAGATGTGTTTTGTCCTGACTTTGTACTTCATATGCACTCATTTGCATTTAGGTGTCAGATTCACCCCTGTGGTTTCATGTATGGCAGGTCACTTATCCCTGTTTGTATGTTGTATTCCATTGCATGATGCGCTACAATTATTTATCCGTTCTACCACGGACGAACCTTTGGAGCATTAGCAGTTTGGGGCTATTGCGCAGAGTGCTGCCGTGAACAGCCTTGGCTTTGGTGCGTGGCTGCGTGTATTTCTTTTGGGCGTCTTCCTAAGCATGTAACTGCGGCTCATAGGCTGTGCACCTCTGTGGTTTAAGTGAATACTCCTAAAAGGTTCAAAACTGTTTATACCAACTTATATTCCCACTCACACCACGTGTGAGCTCCAGCTGTTCCATGTTCTTGCCAACACTCGGTTGTCTGTCATTTTCATTTTAGCCATTATAGTATAGCCAGGTATTTTTTATTATTAATAGTATTAACTTTTTCTCTAACAAAAAATAATACTCATGCATTGAGGAAAAATATATAAAAATAATGTTAAAGATGTTTAATGACCACCCCCTGGGGGGAAAAACCAAACTTGTATTTTCAGCATGTTTTTCTCCATTTTATTATCTATAATACTTGATACCAATTTAAGAAAAGGAGTATTAGGACTATCCTTATACAGTTATGCAGCCTTCACTTTTTTCCCCCACATAACATGATACAATGAGTGTGTTCCCAATCTATTTGATAGTGTTTGAGGTTGTGACTTCCATAAAAACATAATTATTGGGAGTACTATACTGTAATTTACTTATCCATACCCTAATAAAGCTTAAAATCAAGCACAAAAGGAAGAAAACAAATCAAACTATCAAGGAGCTTAACTGCATCCCAGAACAAAGCACAACAATATTTAAAGAAGCATCACAAAATCTAGCAACCAACAATGTAAAATCACAAAACGTCCATAATCCACTAAAAGTTGCCAGTCATACAAGGAAGGAGAAAAATATCAGCCAATGGAAACAGAACCAGGAATCACACGGATAATAGAATCAGTAATCTAGGATATTAAAACAACTATTATCAGTGCATGCCATATATGCACAAATATAAAGGAAAATACGAATAGTCTTAAAACAAAAGCCACTCTAACACTCTAATGATAAACAGCGAGTTTTCAGGATACAAACTTAATGTACAAAATCCATTTTATTTTGACAAAAATTGAACATTAAAAATGTAAAATTACCATATCAGTGCCAAATAACATGAATTATTTAGGGATAAATCTAACAAAATATGTGCAAGATATGTGTGCTATAAGCAACAAAGCATTGATGAAAGAAATGTTTTAAAACCTAAATAGAGCCAGGCATGGTGGCGTGAGCCTGTCATCTCAGCTGCTCAGGAGGTTATGCGGACTCACCGGGGAGCCACTGTCCCCCAGGGCCAGCCAGTTCTTAGGGATAGCAAACAACTCACCCAGGAGTGCGCCTTTCACATGAAAATTAATAAATCCAGAGCCCACACTTGGAACCGCCTCTTCTATCTGGTTCTTTCATCGAGGAGGAAACGGTCCCCTACCCTATTCATCCCAGCGCCAGGTGCCAGAGCGCTAGATGAAGCCCCTAGACCCCAAAGCCTGCTGGGCCATTCACCAGCCAGTCCTCTGCCCGGTCTCTCTGCCTCGCCGTGCTCTTCCCATGGAAACACACAAGGCTCCTGTCCATGCTTTTCCATGGCTGACTCTGCTCCTGACCCACCTGGCCCTTCTCCGCCGTGGCCCCACCTGCTGTGGCCCCACCTGCAGTGACACGGCCCCTCCTCTTGGGAACTGTGAATAATGAGCTATTTGTTCAATAGCAATTGTCTCCTGATCTGTTGGCCTCACTATACACGAATAAATAATGAAACTACACTTTAAAACAAAGATATAAATTATCCCAAGTTTTTTTTAGCTGGATCTGAGGACTCCCACATTCTCCCCAAATTGATGTATAGATTCAACACAACCCCAATCAAAATCAGTTTTTGTTCTTTTAAAAAGCAACAAGATGACTCTAAAATTTATGAAAATATAAATGACAAAGAATAGCCAAAACAACTCTAAAAAAAGAATAAATTAAAACTCAGGAGAAAATTTCTAGGAGAAAACATAGAGAACACTTTTGTGACTTTAGACAAGGCATAGGGTTTTTGTTTTAGCTTTTATATTTTTATATAAGACACAAAAGCATAAACCACAAAATAAAATGTTGAAAAGTTAGACTTCATAATAATGAAAAATGTTTTTCCCTGAAAAATTCCTAGAGTTAAAAAATAATCCACAGACTGGGAGTTTATACTTATGAAACACATATCTGAGTAAGAACCTGTACTCATAATGTATAAGGACATTTACAACTCAAAATAAGAAATGGGAAAACTAACGTAGAAACATGGGAAAGATACAGACAGACATTTTACCAGAGAAGAGGTAAGTGTGGTGAACATACATGTGAAAAATGGTTGATGTCCTTCGTGATAAAGGACATGCACAGTAAACCACAAGAGCATGAAACTGAGAGCCTAAGTGGGATGTATAAAATCAATAAAACAGACAAAAACTGACAAGGATCTGCTGCAGCTGAAACCCCCCGTACGCCAACGGTGAGAACGCAAACCGTGCAGCCCCTTGGAATAAGACCCGCATCAGTCCCACCTGCAGGTACTTAATCAAGAGGGAAAAAGTACATTTTTCTGCAGAAAGATTGGTGACTGTTATAGCAGCCTTATTGATAACAGCTATGAACTAGAAAGAGCACAAATGTCCAGCCTCGATGAATGGATAGACAATAATTGGTATATACACAATATAAAGTTCTACTCAACAATAAAAAAAAGAAAGTTAAAGTAGAAAAACCTGACTAAAAATATATTTTAAAAATATCAAATAATATTACTAAGATAAGTGCAAATATAATTGTTACTAAAATAAATGTAAATGTACTAAAATTTCTAGAAAACAAGAAGCTATCATGATGCAGAGAATGAATGTGATCTAACAATATGTGTCTACCAGAAATACACTGAAAACCAAATAATACAGAAATTTTTGAACTTAAAAAAAGCCAGGGTAATAAGAGGTAATGTATATTTAAGATTAAGGATATTCCAAAGGAAAAAAATGTTGTATATTGATAATGATAACAATGGATTACAACTTTAAAATAATTATCAATGTATATAGTTTTAATAATAATGTTTTAAAATATACAAAAACAATGAAAGAACTTGGAAAAATCAATTGATCAATAGTTATACCTAAATATTTTTAAAATCTCTCTTTTAGAAACTGAGATAAAATAAAACAGAATATTTTCATAAGTAGATTAATGAGGTTTAGTAATACATTTTAGACACATGTACATATATTAGCTAGTCAACTGTACATATTAAAACTAATACAACATAATTAATATGGTTTATCCTAGTAAAATTAAAATGTACTAAGGTAATACAGCACACTAATTAACTAACAGAGAAAAAGAGCACATTGTTCCATCAGTAAATACACAAAAACAATTTATTAAAGTTCAACCTTAATTTATGTTATAAACTCATACCAAAAAAGGGAATTAGTACATAAAATGATCATCTATTAGAAATACAGAATAAAAATTAACATTATTAAGAGAATTTGACAAATTTTCAGGTCAATTTATTTACATAAATTAGATTCTTCTACATCAGAAATAATTACCTAATAATATAACAGAAAAAGGGATTCCATTCATAGTATCAATTATCATTTTAATAAAGAAATGAAATTATTCTAAAAGGAATGGACAAGATTTTTATGAGAAACAATTTAAACTCAATCAGATAATGTAACATAAGACTTCAATAAATAGGGAGAAAAACCTTGTTCCAGGATGGGGTAGTTTACCACTATAAAGCTTAATTTTTTCCTATCTTACATAAAACTTCAATGCAATTCCAATCAAAATTATGTTTTTTTATTAAGTCAATATATTTTTAAAATCTATATCGAATGAAAGTCTACAAATGGCTAAGTAGAACTTGAAAAAGAAACAAAGGTAGGGTTATTCCCTGTAGATGTGCGACAGTCTCTGAAGCCAATGTACAAACACCACCAGCACAGCAATCGTGGCATAGCTGTGGGGACAGGCAAAGGGAACGACAGAACTCACAAGTTACATGTCAGTATCTATGGGAGTCAGGGAAATGATAAAAGCATACATTTTGCAACTTTGTATGCCTGGGGGAACAGTTCTCATGGACATGCAATCTTCATTAACTGTACCCATGTATCCACGTTTGCAAACCAGTGGGGAATGAGGGATTGTTTTATAAATTGTATTTTAAAACCAATGGCTTATAGTATAGAGAGAAACACGGTTTTATGTCTACCTTGTATTATATTCCCAGGTGAGACTCCAGATAGATTTTTAAAAGACACTAAATATAAAATATATAACTGACAGAAAAATATGGTGGGACTATATTTGTAATAAAGGTAAGAAGTGATAAATGGAGATTACATCAAAATCAGATTTTCTTTAAAAACACACTCCGGACAAAGAATGCAGACAAATGAAAGACCAGGAGAAGGTATTTACAGCAGCTGAAACTGAGGGTGGGATATCACCTGGAAGGTACCAGGCACCTCTGCACATCCATCAGGAAAAAGCCAAGAAAACTAATGGATGCATTAGCAAAGAATATGGCAGACGATTCCTAGAAAGGCAGAACTGAATGGCTAAGATGTGGGTAAAGAGATACTGAAATGACCTAAAAATAAGACCCCATCGTGGCAAATGTAGAAAGAAAGGCGCTTCCAGCCTATAGCTAGCGCGTAGGGAGGCAGGATTTTCGGTGGAGATACAGACACAGTGGTGGACGTGACCCAGCAGCCTCGTTCCTCCAAGTTTGCCCCCAGGAACCCGCGCACACGTGAGGGCAGGCGGGAGGACGTGGGCTGGTCACGGCTGTGGTGTGGCTGTGGAGCGTGGATGGCTTAGGCTCGCTGGAGACGAGCTGGGAAACTGCAGGAGCTGGAATCTGCAGACAGGCACTGCTCCACGTGCTTTGTGCGTCCTGATCAAATACTCCCCGACCAGCCTGCGAGACTGACAGCTGGGTTCCTATCTTCCCCTCACGGATTAGGAACCTGAAGGGCTGAGACTTTAAGTGGCTGCCCACAACTTACAGCAAGCGACAGGCTGGGCTGCATGGGGACCAGGGCTTTTTTTCTTTGGAGTCGTGCTCTTTTTGCTTTGCATTTTATTATAGAAAACTTCAAACATAAGCAAGAAATAAAACGAACTCTATAACGAAGCCCTGTGGTCATGCCTCAGCTCTTAACGGTAATCAGAACACACACGACCAACCTTGTTTCCTCTCCGCCTCTGCCCACTCTCCACCCTGTTTCATTTTATTTTGGAAGAAAATCCCAAGGAGAATGTCATTTCCTCGTTAAGTATATCATTCAGAAATATAATTTCTTTTCTCTTTGAATGGAATCCCCTGTGAATATCGTCATCATATTATAACCCCACTCCACAGTTTTCAACAATCAATTTTTGCTGTCGTTAAACACACTGCTAGTGCTCACATTGCCCTGAGTGGCCTTAAATGATTGCTAACTATGTGTTTGTTTGCTTATGTGTATTTGTATGTATGTGTACGTACAGGTGCAGCTGTACATTGTAATTCGTTTATCTATTATGTCTCTTAATCTTTTAACGGGTTCTCCCTCACATTTTTTTTCTCTGTGTGAACTTCATTTGTTGAAGAAACCAGGGTGTTTTTCGGGTAGTGTTTCCCACAGTCTGGGTTTTGCTGACCACGTCCCCATTAGATAATTTAAGATGTTCATATGTCCCCTGCACTTCTTGGAAATTGAAAGGTCTAGGAGCTTAATCAGATCAGGTTTTTTATTGTTATCGCTTTGTTTTTATTTATTTTTTTTTTGACAAAGTATTTCATAGACGATATTTTTATTTCTCGTGTAAGTTACACAGTGTCTTGTTTCTAATTTTATGTCAACAGCTAGTGATTATCATTGCCTACCTCCATTAATGCATTAAGGCTTTAAAATCATAGTGGTGAAACTTCATAATTTCTTATTTATCCATAGCTGGAATCATTTTACAGGGAAACACGTGTCCCCTCATCTGCTGCTCGATCAACAGGAATAAACTCAGCAGGAAACGCAGAACAGAACCGGCCGCCCTCCCAGTGCTTCCCCGTGTCGGGTTAATGCCTCTGCTCCCTACTGACCTCCAAAGTTGATAAATGAGTTATTTTTTCAGTATTATTATGAACTCACAGATTTAAATCCAGTTGATGTTTTCCAGTGCATGGCAGTTCACGTTATTATTGGTCTCAGATTTGTTTTCTGAGGATGTTTCACACATCCTTGGTCGCCTTTGATAGCTTTCCTGCCGGAGGTATGAAGTGGTATGCTAGGATCCTTCCAAATGTTTTCTGCCCCACACTTGGACTCAGCAGTTTCTCCAGGGGCCCTGGCTCCTTTGCGTGGGCACCAGCGTTTAGACCAGCTGCTTGACCCCACCACACTGTCCCTTCCTTCTGCGTCCCAGACTCCAGAGTTGAGCAAGAAAGTAAGAGGCCACAGTACGATACATTGTGTACATAATTATGTACAAAAAAGAATACCCTGTATTTCGTAAGTACAATTAGTTATTATAGTTAACATCACAGTTATCTAAAACATCAGAGCCAGTGCCAAGGAAGAGGAGTGGAAGAGTGGAGATCAGAGAAGAATTAGATCATTAAAAAAAAAAAAGAATCAGACTCATATTTTTGGTCTGAGATGTATAATTAATTTAACTTTTTTTCATCTGTTAGTCAATAAGTTAATAAACAACATTTTTAAAGGAAAGAAATATAGACAGATCCACACAGAAACTAGGTCAGTCGTAGCCAGTGGCTGGTAGGAGAACGGGGAGTCATTGCTAATGGGCACTGGGTTTCTTTATAGGGCAATAAAAACTGTCTGGAATTACATTGTGGTGGTGTGAATGTATTTGTGAAAATACTAAAAACCACTGAATTGTACACTTTATAAAGGTAAATTTTATGGCATGTAAATTATATCTCAATTTCATAATAGGAAAGAAACACTATGTTCTATTACCCTCCTATAAGCATACGCTAGAGAAATTCACAAACAGATTTGGGCACACGGCAGTGCCAGGGGTTCTCGGGCAACACTAGAGCCTGTGACTGGGACTCGGCTAACAAACGCTGGAGGACATGTCCCCTGACACTCTGTGCGGGCCCCAGAAGCCGTGATTATGAGCTACGGAGCAACGAACAAAAATCTGAAATATGTGGTGCTTTAGTGTAAAGTGTAGGAAACCAGATGAGATTTATAGTACATTATTTTACATAAATTTTAATATATTTATATATGCATGCATACATACACAACACTGCCTATTTTTCAAAGTTGCGTGTCTATCTAATTCCATATATCACACACATCAGCGCAGACGTCAGGGCGAGAGAGGCACGGGCAGCTGTGACGCACAGTCTCGGAAGAGAAAAACGTCGGGGTGACAAGGGGAGACGGGTCCCGTCTGAGCCGAGGGCGGGCATGCGCCAGCCACAAACTCAGGATGCAGGAACCCCTTCTGCACCTGCATCCAAGGCAGAAAATAAACAAGAACACCAGTCTCAGTCCAGCTCAAATCGTTGCTGGTGTTTCTCTCAAAGGGCGTCAGAGAGATGGAAGTATTAGTATGTGCTTAATTCCCTGCCCAAAGCCTTCAAAATGTTTTTTTCTCATTTCTGCTGCTCTCAGTATCCTTTTCAAAGGGGAGTGTTAGCTTCAAAACCCTCTTCCTCTCTCACCCTCACCTCCCAGCCTCTAAATCGCCCTGATTCTCTGAGCTCTTGTCTTTCTTCTCTTTGGAGAGCGAATTTCGCCTTCTTGGAGACTCACTCACTCTGGCTTCTACCGTCCTGTTCTCTGGAATCCTCAGACAAGTGCCACACACAGAAATGCTCCAGGAACCGGGTTGGCAGATGCGGGGTGAGTTAGTACCATGGCTACAGGGTCCCGTCTTGGGCTTTCATCCCTCAGTACCTGTCCGGCCAGTTCCCTGTGCGAGATCCATCTGTTGAATGCCAGTGTTGGTTTTGTTTCTCCGATTGAATCCTGGCTGTTATACCATTTAGTACTGGAAGTAGTTTCAGCCCAGGAAATAGATGCTCACAAACAGGATTCTGGGACTGGTACAGTCACATTCTTGGCCTTGAATGCAACGCTGAGCTCAGAAGCCATTAAGTCCATGGCATGTAATGGCGTCACGGCTAAACCGTGACACAGTGCCTTTGGGACGCTGGGCTGCAGGGCACCAAGTGACTGGCTCACTTGACTATTATGATAGTTTTATCCTGTGACTACAAAGATTGTGAGCTTATAGTTCTCTTTTCACTACGCTGCAGGGTTTATAGAAAAAGGACAAACTCAAGGCTATGCAGGCTCAGTTTAAGCCATGGTCAGAGAATCAATGGATTTCTGAGCAGCCCTAAAATCATCTCTTTTTTTTCTTGTAGCTACAGTGAGGAACTTGTTGCAAATCAGAACTGAAATATATTTGCACAGGCTGCAGAATTTTAAGTTGAATTTGGATATCTACTGACTCTCTTATGTGAAAGTTAGAGAACTGATTGGAAGAAGTGGAATTTTGAGACTCGAAATTGGTACATCTGGGTGGATTTAGATCAAGTTGAGAACCTTGAGCCCCTGAATCTCTCTGAGGGTCCCCTGCCAGCACACGTGGCCTCTGGCTCTGAGGAGTCCAGCCAAGTGAGCCTCTTTAAAGACTTTGTATCATGTTCACCTGAGAGAAGTGACCGCAAAGGGCTGTGTGTGTTCCCCAAACTCACCCTCCTCACCCCCGTTACCTGTAACTGAAGTCAGAGCTTTCCGTATCTGGGGGGGTGGGGAGTAAGTGCATAATGTCGTCCTGGGAGGAGGTAGTTTATATTAAGACTATGAAAGAATCATGAGATTTTGCTAATTTTCACCAGCAGAAATGTGAGGATACGTGTGGAAATGAATTTGAAGGGTGTCAGCCCAAAGAGGACGGAAGACAAATCGAGATCAGGCCAAATTTACCGGTAGCAGCGCACTCGCCAGAGAGCCTGATTTAACGTGTCAGCTTAGGAAGCTGAAAGAGCTTCTGCCAGTTTTCTTGACTGATTGATTAAAACTTGGACTCGCTGATGACCTAAATCCACTGGAAATGCCACTTCTTCCCTGGCACAGTGCAGAGAGGGAACGCGAAGGCTGAGAAACCCACGGCGTTGCAGTGGATTAGCCGCGTGTGCCTCCACAACCTTCCCCACCTCCCGCCCCGAGAAATGCATTTGCCGAGGAGCAGCGCGCGTGAAAGGCTTGGAATGAGGCCCGGGGCACCCCATGGGTGGGGACGATCAATCCTGGGAAGGAGACACCGGAAGACAACGCCCATGTGACAGAGACACAGGGACGCTGTGCAGATAGATCACTGCTGCCCACAGGCATCTTCAGCAGGGACTGTGGCTCACAGCGCCCTAGGAGCACAGCGCGTGGACAAGCTCACTGAGTGTTACTTAACATACAAAACACAAAAGAACACCAAGCTCTGGTGGGCAGAACCCCAACCTCAGAGACCTCGGTGGGGAGCCACACCTCCTCAACCAGCTCCCACGGCAGGCGCTGTGCACAGACTCAGCTACCTGATGGACGGGGAGGTGAAGTCCCCATGCCGAGGGGCCCCGACACACACTCACAGGTGTGTGCTGAAGGGGACTCACAGGTGTGCACGGTTGATGGGCCTCCAGGCCTTTCCCAAAGGGCCCTGCAGCTACCGGCTGGAGGGAGGTGCCCTGGGCAAAGAGAAACGACCTTAGTCTTCCCTGTTCACTGGACCCCGTCCCTGAACTGATGCTAATTTCTTGGAACCCAAAGGCCACAGAAACCCAAGTAACACAGTGGTCAAGGATGAAAGGGCCCATTTGGTCCAGTTGGCCCTACAGTTATTTCCCAGTTCCTTAGTGTCGGAGACAGTGGACGTTCCTGACAGCGGGCAGAAGCCCGTGTGGCTCCCTGGACCACAGGGTGGGGGCGTCTGTGGTGGGAGGAACCGGGGGGAGGGCCCTGGGTTCCTCCTCTGCACCACAAGAGCGCACAAAGCAATGCCACGGCTCCTGGGGAACAAGGAGAAGCACCATGGACAAAAGGCGGTAAACGCAGTGTGGAGTCGGCGCCACGTCCCTGCGCAACTCACCGGCTTCTCTGTGCGGAAGGTCGATGAATCTTGGAGAAAGATGGTCAAATTATGTCAAAATTGCACAGGAGGCAAACGCAATCACAGCTTCCCTTCCAGACGTGGTACCTTCGCTGGTGCAGATCGATGGGCCCCTGCACCTGACACCATCCCGTGACTTAATTGGCCTCCGCTTGAAACACCTGGAACAGCTCTGGTTTTGAATGGACCCTACTTAATGCCTCTGTTTGCAAGGGCTGCGGCCCACAGCTAGCAGCCTGAGCGTGGGGTGGGTGCAGGGAGGGAGAAGTTACCTTAGAATGAAGTGTTGAACAATAAGAGACGGGTCATTTTAATTTCTAAAGAAGATTATGTTTTGTGGCTTAAAGGGAGTCTTGAGCAGGCAGCCCTGGGGGCTGCTGAGTCCTGAGGCGCAGGTGGGAGCGTGTCCCCCCACCCTGATGAAGGGGCGTGAGACCAAGCGTCAGCTGTGCTCTGACCCCACAGAATCAAGCCTTCAGTGACTGTGGCGCCTGGCGACGGCCACCGTGAGCGAGCACTGGCTGGAGGGTGGCTGCTTCCCACGTCCACGGCCCAATTCTGACCCCGGGAAGCCGGCGGGGCCGCCTCCGCTGTTCCCCTCCGCGGTCCCAGCCGTGCACGGCGCCCTGTGCGGAGCAGGTGCCCGTCAGCCACTCCCGAGACCAGTGGACAAGTAAGTGAATTTTGTAAGTAAAAGAAATAAACGCGCAAGCAGGGGCGGCGATCACCGAGGTCACAGAGACGGACCCTCACCCTCATGTTCGCACTCGGCGTTTTTCCAGCAAGACATTGAATTTCTGCCCATCATCTTTCCCCAGAGTCTGTTATGAGAAACCTGCGCGCTAGGGACCAAGCCCGTGCAAGGCGCCCCCGGGAAGGCGGCTCATCCCTCCGCTCTTCGTGAACCGGCCCGTCGGGGCAAGTCCGGTTCCAGCGAAGGACTTGAACTTGGTGAGGGACGCAGGGATTCCCAAGGTGTGGGCGGAGCCTGCGTGTCCGCTGGGCACGCGCCAGCAACGCCCATTCTCGGCTGCACCTGCGTTCAGGACTTTTCACGACATCAGCGACTCTGGGTTGGGGCGCCAGGATCCGAGCTGGAACCAACCTCCGGGCGATTCCCAGGCTCAGGGGACCCAGCAGGGGGCACCCGGGGCCCGGCAGGGGGGACCCAGCAGGGACCACCCAGGGCCCGGCGTGGGGCCGGCGCGCACTGTGTGCCCAGGACGGGTGGCTGACAGGATCCTAAAAGCCACGCTTTGCCAGCGACTGCGGACCCCTCCCTGGGGCGGGACGTCCTGATTCTGACTCCGGAGACGCTCAAGTTCATCCTTCATTAATGTTGCAAACATGCGATCTCAGAACCAGTAACTGCCCTTCCAAAAAACCAATATTGTAAAAGAGCAAAGCATTTTAAAAAGGCTTTAGGAGCAAAGTTAACTGAAGTCCGTCCTCACAGCGTAGTTTGCTCCATTTAAGGAGGGAACAAGCTTCCCATAGACGCGCCTCTCCTCGCCGGCTCCACAATGCGGTTTGATTTATAAAAATCCAATATACATGGAAGTTTCAAGAGAGGCATTTATTGTGGAAAGTGGGGTATTTGACGTTTGGTTCTGAGATCGATAAGTCTGGGGCCTGTTCCCAGGGAGGGACGAGCCTCTTCCTCGTGGCCGGCCTTGTGGGCAGGTGGCGCTCGCTCCGAGCCACCAAGCGGCGACTAGGTCAGTGCTGAGCGATAAGTCGACGGGGCCCAGCCCCCGACCAGGCAGTTTCAGGAAGTCTGTAAAGTGTGTATTTACAGAATTGGGCCAAATTGTTGCAGGGACTGAAAAAAAAATCGATCCTCTGATCTGTCTATTCCTGTAGCAAGCCTGCCATATAGCGAATGATCAATGAGTGCTGTTCAAAACAGTGATGATGGTGGTAAGATAATGATTTGCATAACTATCTTCCCAACTGGATATGCAAATAACAATGGAATTAATAACGGAAGGTTTGGTTCCGCCCACTTTCAGTGGATGGCAGTTCCGAGCCTGTTTCTTTAGGTCTTTAATTTCAGAGAATAACAGAAAATTTATCTCTCTGTTAGCAGACTACACACCGTATAGATTTTCTAAAGTTCTGGAAAAATGCTTGAAAACACATATTTGATCCTTTCCTCCTCTGTCCAATTGTGGGGAGAAAAATGTTGTCTAGAAAATATGCACGTATGTGAAAACCTGTGTAAACAGCTGAAAATATGAGGAGTTTTTGACAAAATTTTGCAAAATACGACCAACAGTAATCCCTTTAAAAGCGTGAATGTTTGGAGGTGAACCTGTACCCCAGGCACCCGAGGCTGGGGAAATGGCATCTTGGAGGGAGGGCCATGGGGCAGAGGAGGGGATCGTCTTGGGTCCCTGTGGATGGGGTGGATCTAGGCGCAGGGACAGCCGGCCCTGGGGCCGAGGCAGCGGTGGGGTCATTGCTGAGCTGCTTTATCTTCACACGCAGGTGGCTTCCCGCTCACAGCCTCGGGCTTCGGGGGGAAGCGGGCCTGGGCCCCGCCTGCTTGAGAAGAATGACAGTGTGGAACAGTGCAGAACCCTTTCGGCAGGATGTGCTGGAAAGTTGGTGGCACTGGAGCGAGGACTGGCGAATGGTGCTCCCGACAGAGGGCACTGCAGACGCCAGGGGCCGGCCACACAGTGTTTGGGGTGTTTGGGGTACAGTGAGGAGGCCCACGTGTCGGGGCAAGGCGTGTCAGGGCGGTGGCCTGAAGGAGGGCCCCCCGAGGGGGACACAACCGTGGTGAGCAGTGCTGAGTCCATTTGGTTGCAAACAGGAAGGAACCACTGACGGTTTCAATGGGAAATCAGCATCTTCACAGACATAAATGGAACATGCTCTGGAGCTCAAGAGCTATCGGAATCTGCACATCAAAAGCACTCACTATCAGGCCGACGTGATGAAAGAACAGCACCCAGGTACATGCGACGCTGTGGGGTGGTTAAAATATTACAATAACCTTCTTATCTAAGGACAGAAGACGCTGAGCGCAGATGCGAAGTCAGGCTGACTTCCAGCTCCTGGGTGCTGGAGGACTTGCACAAGCGGGAAGCCAGCGGTTCTATCTGAATGTCCCGTGTCCACCCCAGCACGCCACCGTTCCCTTGTCCAAGCTCCCAGAGGGAGACAAGGAGAGAGACTATATCACCCTGGTTTGATCCTTCTGAAACAATGCCACCAACCCAGAGTGAACCAAAGCCATGTGTCCGTGTGCAGGAAGGCTGGTGCCACACGATGAGCCACGAGTGACAGCCCACCAAGGGCAGAATTGCATCCACACGACGCTGGAGTTGTGCCCACAAAATTAATGCCACTGTTGTAGTCTTGCACGGAGGGTCACAGTGGGTTAAAAACGAAAATTTAACTGTAGACACGGACAATGGCTATGCCATCGGCAATGGGGCTGGACTCACAGGAGACACGGAGAGTCTCCGGCAGACACGGCCAGAGCCCGCAGAGGGAAGGGGTTTCCCGCCAAGGTCCTCGAACCCACCTATCCTTTCCACAGAAACGAGAAACTGGCGGAGACAGAGTCTCCACTCTGAGCCCCGTGTGACCACTGGGTGTTTTGGTAGCTGAACCAACAGATCTTTCCTTCCTTCCTTTAGCCTGGTGTCAGTCTGGGTTGAGTCATTGCCACCTACAGAGCAAGGGTCCCGGGACACAGCTGCACCGAGGCCTGGTGAGCGCATGCCCAGTGCAGGTGCGTTCCAGAGAGGCATGTGGCGCTTGGGGTCGTGGAAGAGAGCCCCTGCCGCTGGGCGGGTAGGAGCTCAGCCTGTGTCTGCCTCGGGGAGTGCCAAGGTCCTACTGCCCCGCAAAGAATCATCATGACGTCCCCCAGGAAGGCGCAGCCCTGCCCCAGTTTAGCAGCGACTAAGTCAAACGGTGATTTGTGTGAAAGGCGCAGGTGGGGAAGGTGCTTGCAGGGCAGGGTGGCATTTCAGGGGAGCCCCAGGACACTGCTGCAAGGGAGCCATGCACCCCTGGCCTTGCATCCCACCCCTCCCAGCACAGGACAGCGGGGGGCAACATTCATGGCCCAGCTCTGCCTAGTCCTCGATCCTCCGTGGGAGAGAAAATGGGTGCTGAGATGTCAAAATGGGCCTCAAAAGTAACACAGGGACTTCACTGTGCCTCCTCGTCCCTGGTGGTTGGGGGAAGGGCGGGGGCTTCCTCCTCCCTTTTCACCCAGGGCGAAAGCCCTCAAGGCCCTGCCCCCAGCAGGCAGGGACCTGCCCTCGCCGCGATTTCTGGCCGTGGCTGGTGAACAGGGTGGTCCGGAGCCGGAAGCCAGGCCCCCACGCACTGAATCTGCCATCTCCAAAGAACTCTGAATGCAAATGGAACTCTTCAGTCCCATCGGGCTACAGTTTCTTTTCTTTTCTTAATTTGACAGAATGAAAGGAATAGGGTTGATTGGGTCTTCTAACTTTCAATAATGAGTCAGGAAAGATAACTATGAAAGGCTTCACATTAATTCTAAGCAGCGTAATTATTTTTTTTTTCCTGGATGCATTCTCTCTAAAATGAGTTTTCCTGTCTTCTTCATGTCATAGCAGCCCCCCTGGCATGGCAAAAGTTTATTTTGGGCTTGGGGAATGAATTTGCAATTAAAAAACTTGCTGTCATAATCATACGCATTTGCATAATATGGGCTCTTCATTAGAGCACAGAGAATAAAATCAGTCTGATAATCAAATCAATTCATCTACTACTTATTTAGAGTTTTTGAGACCCACAGTGTCTGGGCTGGTGGACAGAGAGCCCCGGGGGAGCTTTGAGGGTGACACACTGTAGTCTGTGCTGGGCTGTCGGCAGAGACGTTGGGAGCAGCATCGTCCTTCTAGACTGGAGAAGGAAAGTTCCGAGTAGCTTCCCCAGGCCCACAAGGCGGAAGTGCCGGCTCTGACAGCCTCAGCATTTTTATCTGTGTAGGGGCATAAATTCTGGAATATATAATAGCTTCCCTGAAGATTTCCCAAGATGAAATTTCTTAGCAACCTGCACCAGGACTTTTGGGCAGAAGCACACGAATGCTACCTCCCTGCACACATGCGCATGCCTACACACAACCTATACACACGCACACACCACCATACACAACACACATAAACATGCACACACACATGCACACGTATACATACCAGCACACAGCACCATACACAGCACACATAAACCCACACGTACACACACATGTGCACACACAGCCTACATACATTTGAACACAATACACACATACATATATACACGCATGTGTGCATACCACATACCCACACCCACACGTATCTCTCAACCCCCTCACACAGGCACACACACTCCCTCCTTTTAGCTTGTCCTTACCTCTGACTTGTTTCAACCAGTGTGGGTTAAATTTGGAGCCAAGTGCAAAATACTAAAACTATAAATTAATTTCCAAATAGGGACCTGCAATTAGAAATAATTAGAAATAGAATAATTGCTCCAAATCCAATTTCTTACAAGTAATAAATCTGTAATCTACCAAAGTAGAAAGTCTTTCTGGAGGGAACCTACCCTGTGGAAGGACCAGTGCTTCAGGTAAGTGAAGGACCAGTGATCCAGGTAAGACAGGATCTTTTGCAGAGCCAAAGTTTTAAATGTTGATGAAAACCAATTTGACATGTTTTTCTTCTTTTTGAATCATGTGTTTGCTGTCATTTCTAAGAACTCTTTACTAAGCCCTAGGTCACAAAGTTTTTCTCCCATGTAATCTTCTAAAAGTTTTACAGTTCTATATTTTACATTTAAATCTATGGTCCATTCCGAATTAAATTTTATACAAGCTGTGGACTTAGGTTGTGGGTTTTTTTTTCTTTCGCATATGAATGTCCAATTGCTCCAGCACCATTTAGCCTTTGCCAGGTACTAATTAGCTATACTTGTATGGAGCTGTTCCTAGGCTCTCTCTTCTCTTCCATTAATCTATGTTTCTTTCCTCCTGCCAAAACCACACAGTCTCAATCGCAGTAGCTATATAAGTCTTGAAATCAGGTAAAGGGATTCACCATTTTTATTCTTCTTTTCCAAAATTATCCTATTTTCTAGTTCCTTTGCCTTTCAATATAAATTTTAGAGTAAACTTATATATATATATACTCACACATACACACACACAAAAATGTCTTGCTGAGATTTTGACAGAAATTGGATTGAGCCACTGGATCAATTGAAGGGAAAGTTGACTTCTTCACAAAGTTGAATCTTCAATCCATGAACATAGTATGTCTTCCTATGTATTTAAATTTTCTTTGATTTTCTTCATCAGTATTTTATAGATTTCAGTGTACAAGTCCTATACATGTTTTATTACATTTATACCTCAATATTTCATTTTTGAATAATGATAAATGACATTGTCCTTTTTAAACCTTCAGTTTTCACATGGATATTGCAGGTATATAGAAATACAACTGATTTTTTCATGTTGACCTTGTATTCTGTGACATTGATAAGCTCAATTATTAAATGTAGGAGATTTATATTTTTGCATATTCCTATGGAGTTTCTATGTAAACAATCACGTCATCTGCAAATAGCAACCATTTATATATTTCCTCCAACCTTTTATTGCCTTATTTTGCACTGGCTAGCACTTCCACACTATGTTGAATAGGAGTGATGAAAGAGAGTATCCTGGCCTTGTTCCCACTCTTAGCAGAAAAACATTTTGACTTTCACCATTAAATACAGTGTTATCTGTAGAGGGTTTTTTTTATTTGTTTGTTTGTTTTTTATAGATGTTCTTTATCAAGTGGAGGAAGCTCCCTTCCAGTCCTAGATTTTTGAGAGTTTTCATTATGAATGGGTGTTGCATTGTCAAATGCTTTTTCTGCGTCAATTGGTATGATTGTGATTTTTTTTCCTTTAGTCTGTTAATAGAGTGTGTTGTATTTATTGATGTTAAAATATTGAGCCAATCTTAATCCCTGGAATAAATTCCATTTGGTCATGATATATAATTCTTATATATATCATTGAATTTTGTTAAGAATTCTAAACCGTATTTTCCTTTACCCATCCTTATTTTTAATATAATTGTCTTAAGTATTTCCTGTACATACATTGAGAACCACATTATATAGCATTATGATTTTTGCTTCAACCATCAATCATAATTTAGTAAACTCAAAAGGAAAAGGCAAATCTGTTGCACTTTCCCATATATTTGCTCTTTCTTTTGTTCTTCCTTTTTTCCTGATGTTCCATGATTCCTTCCTTTTGTGTTTAGAGTCTTTCCTGTAGCCATGCTTGTAGGATGGGTCTATAAGTGACAAATGCTCTTAAGCTTCTTTCATCTGAGAATTCTTTGATACCCCCTTTATCCCTGAAGGATGTGTTCCCTGGACATAGAATTTCAAATTGACAGCCCTTTTCTTTGTGCACTTGCAAACTGTAATGTCAATTCCTTCTGGCCACTATGGTTTCTGATGCGAAGTTTTCTGTCATTAGAATTATTTTCCCACATAGCTAATTCACTTTTATTTCTTTGTCTGCTTTCAAAGTTCTTTTCTTTGTCTTTGATTTTCAGAAGTTTGACTCTGATGTGTGTTGGTGTAGAGTTCTCTGGATCTATCTTGCTGTGCTTTGCTCAGCTTATTAAATCTGAATGTTTGTGTGTTTTGCCAAATATGGGAAATTTCCAGCCATTGTTTCTTTGAATACTTTCAGCCTCAACCTCTTTCTTTGCTCCTTCCAGGCTACCGATGACACAAATGTTAAATCCTATGTTATAGTCCCCATGTCCCTATGACTCTGTTCTTTATTTCTTTTTTTTTTTAAAAGTCTATTTTCTCTGTTGTTCCGATTGGGTAATTTCTATTGTTTGATGCCAAGTCACGAATTCTTTCCCAACTTCTTATTCTGCTATTGAACCTATTGAGGATTTATATTTCAATTATTTTACTTTCAGTTTTAAAATTCCCATTTTCTGTTCTAAAATTTTCAGTTCTGAGATTTTCTGTTTCTTTGCAGAGACTTTATATATTTTTTCATTTGTGTCTCAGATGTTCTAAATTGCTCTTTGAAGCATTTTTAGGATGACTTCTTTAAAATTCTTTTCAGATAACTCTAACATCTGTGATATCTTAATGTTGGCAGCTGTCAATGATTTTTGTCTCATTCAAGTTGAGATCTTAATGGGCCTTGGTTTAAGGAGTGATATTCTATTGAAAACTGGACATTTTGGATATTGTGTTATGGGATTCTGAATCTCATTTAAATCTCGTGTTTTAGTAGGCCTTCTCTAAAATGTCTCAGGTGGGGGAGGGTGGACACTGCCTCATCACTGGGGGAGTCCAGGATCCCCACTTGCCCTCCACCGAAGCCCAGCTGGAGGGCTCCTCAGTACTGCTGGTTGGGGTGGGGGTTCAGCCTCCTGCTCAGACTCTGCTCATACCACCCTGCTTGGTAGGGGAAGGAGTGGACAGTGCCCTCAATTCCACCAAGTAGGGGTGAAAGTCCTGACTCTAGACTAGCCCTTCCCTGATACTACCCCGTTGGGAGGGAGTTCTCATTACTGCTGGGTGGGTGCGGTTCTCCCTGACACTAATGAGTGGGGAGGCAGAGGTTTCCCTAATCAGCCTTCCCTGACACCTTCTGCCAGTGGGGGTAGACGGAGGTATTAGGGCATCTTGTTATGATCTGGTGTGATATGGTTCTCCAGAGAGAGAGATCAATAGGATAGAGAAATTGTTAGATTAATAGATATAGATACAGATTGATTGATTGACAGAAATAGGAAGATATGGGACAGGATTTACTGGCAGAATTGGCTCACATGATTATGGTGGCCAAGAAGCGCCATGACAGGCCGTCTGCAAGCTGGAGACCCTGGATGCCAGTAGTGTGGCTCGGTCCAAGTCCAAGGGCCTCAGAACCAGTAAAGCCAACGGTGTAACTCTTTGTCCAAGGCTGAAGACCCAAGAGCCTGGAGGCCTCTGGTGCAAGTCCTGGTGTTCAAAAGCTGGAGAGCCTGGAGTTCTCACGGCCAAGGGCAGGAGAAGACGGGCGTCGCAGCTCCGGAAGAGAGAGAGCCTTCTTGTTCTTTCCAGGCCCTCCGCCAGTTGCACGGTGCTTGCCCACGCTGGGTCTGCCTCACTCAGGCCACTGATTCAGATGCTAATCTCTTTTGGAAACACGTTCAAAGACAGACACATCCAGAAATAATGCTTCACCAGCTCTCTCGGTATTTCTTAATCCAGTCAAGTTGACACCTACAAGTACTTATCACTGCCAGCAGGAGTGGCAGTCTCAGCCCTCCACTCCCGCCTCGCCAGCAGGAGTGCGCTGGGACCAGCTCTCCCCGGTGTCTGCTGGAGCAGGGCAGCTGCTGTCTGAAGCTTTTCTGCGTTGCTGGGCGCCTCTTCCCGGTGATTTGGTTAAGGACAGTGGCTCTCGCAGACAGTTCTGTCCCTGCCTGTCAGTGCTTTGGGCTGCTGGCTTCTCTGGTGCTCGGTGTGGGGTCCACGAGGCAACAAGCAACCCCAGAGCCCACTGCGCAGTTGTTCTGTGGGGCCTGAGGTCCCCACCAGTCTTTATTCTCTTCACCTGTTATCTATTTATTTATTTTGGAAAACACATATGTGTGTACCCCCATATTAAGGGGGTACAAATGTTTTTGATACATGGCTTGAGTCAGGGCTGTAAATGTGCCCATCACCTGAATAGTGTTCATTGTACCTGTTAGGTGGGGGTTTGCCCCTCCCCTCTGCCCCCCTCTACCTGCTTGATTTCCTGTGACTGTTACTTCCCTCTGTGCACATGTGCGCTCATTGGTTAGTTCCAATTTATTAGAGAGCACATGTGGTGTTTTTCTATTCTTAAGATATTTCACTTAGGATAATGGTCTCCCGTTCTTCCCAAATTGCTGCAAAGGCATTAATTCATCCTTTTTATGGCTGCGTAATACTCCATGGCATATGAATCACATTATGCTGCTTCACATGTAATGGTCGGGATTTTAGGGGTACATGGCAGAGGAATAGGGAAAATTATATCTAGTCCACATTTCCAAAGCAAAGTCCCCTTATACAGCTACTTTTAAGTCCCCTCTATAGGTACTTTTTATCCTAATCTCTGCCTTGCATCGATTTGATTTCCATACCACCCTGTATGATTTCCTTCATGTTTCTTGCACTTAGGGTTCTTTGAGATTCTTGGATCTGTACGTTTGTGGTTTTCATCAAATTTACATTTTTTCCAGCTGTCATTTCTTTAAATATTTTTTCTATCGCTCCTCTGTTTTCTCCCCGTGGGACACTCAAACTGCACATGGGTCAGGTTTCCTGGAGTTGTGTCTCAGCTTGCTGGCACTTTGCTTTATTTTAGAGTGTTTCTGCAGCTCTGTCTTCAAACATCCTAACCGTTTCTTCTGCATGATCTACTCTGCGGTTAATCCTCCATGGAATATTTTCATGTCAGACAGTCAAGTTTTTGTCCCTGTAGGTTGGATTTGGCGTGTTTCACTATCTTCTCTGTCTCCACGTGATGTGCTCAGTCTTTCCTCTGGCTCCCTGGACACACGGACCACAGTTATAATGACTGTTTTAATATTCGTGCTCACGAATTCTACCATCTTTGTCAGTTCTAGTCTGTTTTTATCGATTGATGTTTCTTCTGCTGGTAAGTTAAACGCTTCTGGGTTCTGTACTGAACGCTCCATGCGTCACGCCGTGTTCTGCTCTGCCTGGTGGCAACTGTCTCAGCCCGTGGGAACTTCTGGGGTTGCTCTCACTGGGAGTTTATTCCCCCGGCTTTGGGACGTCTCCCCACATGCGTGTGCCGACCTGCACGCAGTCCCCGTCTGGAGGGGGAGCCTCTTCCCTTCCCTGCGTAGTTCTCCTCCCTCCGCCGCTGCGCTCTGCGCCCTCCGGCCTGGGCCCTCCTTACAACCGCCTGTCTCTTTGGTTCCGGTGCTGGCCGGGCTTTGTTCACCCTGAATACTCCGGGTAAGCGGCTTTGGCGATCACAGGCCTGCCCTGTTGGTTTCTGTCTCCTGCATCACTGTCCTGTGCTGCCCGATGCTTGAAGCCTTGAAAACCATTGTTTCACCCAGGGTGGGGTTTTCTTCTCACGCGTGGGAAGGTTAATGTGGCCCCTGCTCCTCCATCCAGGCACAGCCAGAAGCCCCTCCTCAGTGTTAGGTTTACACGACGCTCTGAGCCCGGCCCTGGCCCCGCCCCAGCCAGGCAATCAAAGGAAGCAAACCTAGAGTCTGTTGGCCTTGTCAGTTAGTAATTCTTCACTCAGAAGCTCAGAGAAACCCACCTTTGAGACTCATTTTCAAAGAGATGCAGTGGAAATGGGGTGGGTGTGTGGTGGTGCCACAGAACCGTGGCAAACCCACCTGCCTGAGACAGAGCGAGGGTCTGGATTTTGCCTAATCGAGCTTGCAACGTTCTGCCTAATCAGAGTGACAATAGGATAACTTGGAATCTCAGAGAAAGCTCCAGGACAGAAGTTTCTGGGAGAAATCCTGTTACCATAGGGACAAGAACACTGGGGTCCACATGAATGTCTCCGTGTTTCATCATCTTCCGTAGCTTTGATCCTCGGAGCCCTCTTCACATTGCCACTGAAGGGACAGCTCTTTGATCCTCTCTGCTGTGAAACATTTGGCGGTTCCTGTTGCCCCCAAACATGATTCTGATCTTAGTTCTGGCCTTTAATGTCCTTATCAATCTACCTTTCCGTTGTCATCTGCGAATGCTTTCTCCAGCTCCCTTTGGGACTTCTTTATTCCTGGCCTTGGGGAAAGCATAGCTAATTTTGTCACCTGTCTTCCTTGCTGAGGTCCTCTGAACTTCCCAGGCAGGATGGCCTCCCTGTCCCCCACACCTCCGTGGTATGCCACACGGCTCCCGGAGCGCGGATTTGCAATGGCCTCTCCAGCTTTGCACACGCTGAGAACCGACAGCAAACCCCGATGCTGGGCTAGGAAGCTCAGAGCCATATCCAGTTCCGGGTGGTGGACACGCCGGGCTGATCACTGAGCTGGGAGCTCAGGGCGAGACAGGAAGTCACCCCCCACCGCCTGTCCCAGTTCGCCCCGCCCACGGCCTGCTGACGGCCCTACAGGTGAGAGGATGCTTTCCTCTGAGAGGAGACCTCAGGCCACAGCTAGGGTCACCCCCTGGATCATTCTAGAGGAGGCTTCGGGGGAGAGGGAGAAAGTGAACGGTACTCCGAGGGGCTGAGTCAATGGGGTTGGGGCACCCCCAGGGCAGGGCCGGCCGAGTGAGTGCTGGGACGTTTAGGTAGAACACACTCTGCTGACTCCGGCCCCGAGGCCTGGTTTGACCAGGCAGCCCGATCCACGTGAGTCAGAGCAGGGAAAGCAGTGTGGACACGTGTCTGGGGTTGGCCAGAGGCCAGAGTAGCCCACGTTCCGCCTGAGCTGAGCCTCTGGTGATAGTGACAGCTATTTTGACAACAGTGATAATCATTTCACTCAGAATGTCACTTTACCACGAGGAAGCACTTTCTTAGACGTTATTTCATTTCATTTCATCCAATGAGCGTTGCCCAGCCCTCATTTTTAAAAAATTGAATTTGACTTATGGTATACATGCTTATATACTCATAGGCAAGCTTTCCAGCAATGCACAGAGGCAGCAGACTGTTTGCTTTTCCTAGTGCATATTTCTATTTTGTTTTCTTTGTTGCCTCCCCCGACACACACTCCCTTCCCTCCACAACCTCGTCACCCCCCTCAACTCCACTACCAGGAAATGCACGCTAGCATTCTGCCCACTTCTTATTCTACTCGTGTGCGTGTGTGTGCACCTGTGTATCTCCACACGCACACAGCATGCACACACGCCATACGTCTGTTTGTGTGTACACGCACAGATGCACGGTGCATGTGTATGTAAATACACACATGCATATAGAAGCCCTACATAAATATGCAAGCTTTATAGGTTGTCATGGTTTTGCAAAAGTAAATTTCTTTTTTTTTTTTTTTGAGACAAAGTCTTGCTGTTGCCCGGGCTAGAGTGAGTGCCCTGGCATCAGCCTAGCTCACAGCAACCTCAAACTCCTGGGCTTAAGCAATCCTCCTGCCTCAGCCTCCCGAGTAGCTGGGACTACAGACGTGCCACCATGCCCGGCTAATTTTTTCTATATATATTTTTTGTTGGCCAGATAATTTCTTTCTATTTTTAGTAGAGACAGAGTCTCACTCTTGCTCAGGCTGGTCTCGAACTCCTGACCTCGAGCGATCCACCTGCCTCGGCCTCCCAGAGTGCTAGGATTACAGGCGTGAGCCACCGCGCCCGGCCCAGCAAAATTAAATTTCTTTAAACGCACCTTCTAGCATCTTGCTTCTTCAGCTCAGCAACGCCTTGTCAAAACCCTGCCCACCACCTGGCGGGGCTGGGATTGGCTCTCCTGAATGAGGGCAGGATGCTCCGCAACGGGAATCTGCACAAGCTTTTCACTGGCAAGTTCACATTTCAACCCTGCAAGAGCTGTTGAATGTGAACTTAGTCGCAGCTACACACACTGTTCTATTAAAAAAAAAAAAAAAGTAAGTGTCACTTTGGTTCTGTTTTTGCTTTTTAAAGGTACAACTTCAAAGAGCCCTGGTGTAAAAATGCCAAATTCATAAAATTCATGATGAGCTCAGGAATCAAGTGGAGTTTGCAAAGTAGCAGCTCAACCAACTCTGAAGAAGTTCCAAGTCCCTTTGAAATGCAAGTTTTAAAAATTCAGACCATAGAGGGGCTGGTAAAATTAGTGCTGCTGCGGCTTCTATTTTTCCCCTCTTTCTTTCTGAACTTCAAACCATTTTGAGAACCTGTAAATTATATTTTTCCCTTAATCATATCTGTTTAGCCCCTACTGTGTCCCTGACGCTGTGCTTCGGGCGGGGTGCGGTGGACGTTGGTTCGTGCACCCACAGCCACGTCTGTGCTTCTGAACCACAGCTACCGGCAGGGAACCGGCCTCCTCCCTGAGCTCCGAAGCATTTGAGCAGAGCGTCACAGGCCCCAAGGGCAAGGCAGATGGAGAGGGGCCGGAGGGCTCCTGGGCTCCTCAGTGACATCAAGTCCACAGCTCTAGGTGCTGGGGGAGCCCCCTTGAAAGAGCAGACGGAGATGTTCTGCTGAGAATCAGACTGTCCTGGGGCAGCAGGTGTCGTGCGAGCAGGACCAGTGGGTTGTTATTTTTTGCAAAAGTGGACAAGGCACATGCAGGAGTCTTCATCCAGGATGGAGGTGACAGTCACCGCCCTGCCTCGGTGGGGACCGTGTGGTTGGGAAGGTGAGGAACCACCTGGATGCACAAGGGGGACGGATCCCACCTGTTCCCACAGCACTCGGCTGGTCTCCCCGTGAGAATCCCTGGGCGCCGTGTCCCCTCCCTGGCCCTACCCGCCCGTTCCTGCTCCCTCTGTGCCAGCCCCTCTGGCTTCTCTCCATTGCTCTAAGCCTCGAGTCCTTCCCATGCCACCGCGTCTTCTGTGTTTCTCACCTTTTGTGTCCACATGACAGAAACACAAGGACCACCCCTCCCTGGCCCTTGTCATTTGTACAATTTTGGTGTCACGGTGTTTTCAAGAGCAAATGCTGAGTTGACCATTTGACCGCAGATGGTGTGGTCAGGGCGTCGGGAACGCAGGCGGTCTTGGTGGCCCAGCCTCTGACGGACGCCGTCCCTCTCATCACCGGCTGTCACCTGAGTGGCAGGTCACCTGCTGTGCCCAGGGCAATCACCACGGCTGCCCGGGCAGCTGGTCACTAACTCCTGTGGGTCCTAACCTCCTCTGGGGCCGGCCGGTCCGTCCCAACTGCCTTCTCTGCTGATGCCCTGTGCCTGCTTGGCCTCCGTCTCTGCCCACACCAGCACGGAGCCTGCAGCTCCCTCCCGCCGCTGAGCAGCCTCCCGGCCCTGGACCTGGCCACGGCGCCCAGGAGAGATCACAGAGCACCCAGGGCCCTGGGCCTGGGGTCGGATCCGGGCTCTGTCACTTCTGAGCCCTGTGACTGAGAGTGAACCATCAAACCCCTTTGCGCCCCAGTCTGCTCACGTATGATGAGGATGATGAGGGCATCTCCCTCCCAGGGCTGCAGTGGGAATCCCGTTGATTGTCTACTGCTTGTCGACGGAAAAGAACCCAAACTCTGAAAAGTAATTTAAAGAGGTTTACTCTGAGCCCACTATGTGAGACCGTGGCCCGGAGAGCCACGCCCAAGAAGCCTTGAGCAAGTGGCCCTGCCCTGCCTGGGTTACAGTTTGGTTTCGCACATTCTGGGGAGACAAGAATTACACGTAAAGTCATAAATCAATACATGGAAGGTGGACATTGGTTTGGCCCGAAAAGGCAGGACATCTCCAAGCAGGGAATTGCAAGGTGTAGGTGTGTTTAAAGATTCTTTGATTTGTAATTGGTTATAGAAATGAAGCTTTGTCTAAAGGCTTGGAATGTTTTACATTAGGATAAGGAAGTCTGTTAATCAGAGACAAGCCACCAACCACCTGCTGAGACTCGAGTGATCTGTTAAGTAAATCGATGACCTGCAGGTGTGGTTTAACCCTGTCTCACACGGCCTTGGCCTGTTAATGATTTTCTACATTATTGTTACAGAGAGTGAGTCCAAAAGGGACAGGGCATAACTAGGCGTGTCTGCCCTCCCTCTCCCTCATGGCTGGCAACTCAGCTCTAAGGTTATTTTGGGGGTGGATTCCCCTTGCCAATAGGGGGTCCATTCAGTTGCTGGGGGGCTTAAGATTTTACTTTGGTTAACATGCTGAAAGGGCTTGGCCTGCAGTTAGCATCCGGGGACCGCTGGCTCCTGCTGCCCACAGGTACTGACTGTGCCCCTGGCCGTGGGCACGTGTGAGCATCAAGGGGGAGTCAAGGGACATGGGGCTCACAGAGGAAGATGCTAAAGGGTCACAGGTGCAGTTCTGGGCGGTCAGTCCAGAGACGGCTTTGCAGAAGGCTGAGGATTGGGGACGTGGTCCACGCTGAGGATGGGAAGCCACGTGGGCAGGATCCAAACCTCCTGGGGTGACTTGCAGGGGACTGAGCCCTTCAGGTGCGTGTTCGGGCAGGAGAGCCCAGGGTGAGCTTCACTGTGTGCGCGAGTTCTGTATCCATGCGGCAATAAGCGTGGGTAGAACGGAATTCACGGGTGGGGGTGGGCCCTCGACTGTGCGCGCCCCAGGGTCACAGCATCCACCTGGGTGGACGGTGTGCGGAGGAGTCACTAACTCAGAGCACTGCTGGGCTCACCGGCGCTGCTCAGTCTGAGCCACTCTGCAGCACGTGGGACGGGTCAGCTCTGTGGCCTCAGACCGATTTCCAGCGCCTGCAGCGAGACATGAGGGCTCTGTGACGGCAGAAGGGACCACGGGCCTCCGGGCTGCGGCCGGCACTGCCTCTGCTCCCCGGCAGCTCCGAGCTGCCCCGGGCACACGCTGCCGGCTCAGATGCCACATTCTCAACGTTACATGCGTGCTCGCTCAAGGTCCTTGTGAAAACCTTCATCGATCGGTCCATTCCTGGGAGGCCGGCGTGCTCCTGCCTGCCGTGGGATGCCGGCCGCCTGCCGCGCTGGGTAACGCGGATAACTGTGCTGGCTCCCGGCTCCACAGCCCCCACCCAGGGACCTGCGAGCTTCATGATGAAAGGGTCAAGGGCAGAGAAGCCGCCCCCTTCCCAGAGCGGCCCGGGCCCCCCGCAGGCAGGGCAGCGGGATCGCGGGCACACGGCGGGCCCCTTCCTGAATAGCTTCTACCTGCGGGAGCAGACAGCCGCCAGCGCAGCCGGGAGCCTAATCTGGAATTAGCAGGTGGCTGCGGCCCAGCCGGGCTTTGTGCCGGGGTACTCAAGCAGAAATGCTGCTCGGCCCATTGTGATCCTATTAGGGAGCGGGAAGTTAATGAATAGTGTGTTCTCTCCTGCTTCCCCTGTCTGCCTTCAGCACGTTGTGTTTATCTACTTATGTATGGAAATCCCGGCCTCCTGAGCAGGCAGAGCAGAGGAGCAGCTTCTTGTCTTCCTGGGAAACCGCACAAATCATTCCATTCAGGCGCAAGCCTGATTGGGCTCTTTAAGCCTAAATAAGATGTCCTTAACCCTTCCTCAGCCCAGACCCTTGTGGTTTGACACAGGCTCTTTTAGGCTGCAGGAAACAAAGCCATGCTCAGAGAACAAAGACATTCCCAGAGAAGGAATTTCATTATAAGCTTCGGGAGGAGGGGCAGCTGCAGAGCCGGCTCCGGAGGAGGCAGGAGCTCCTGAAGGACAACCAAGGTCGCAGCGCTCTGGCTGAGGTGCCCCCCCCCACCCCGTGTCCTGCAAAGGTGCAGGGGCTGGCTGCTTCCCGCCCGACCAGCACCTGTGCCGTCTGCTCGCCCTGCCTTCCCTCTAGGACCCAGGTCAATCGATCAGAGAGGGGCTGAAGGACCCAGTCACCACCTGTGGCCACAGCGTCCTCAGGGGCACGTGGGTGCAGAGCGAGGCTGGAGGGGAGCGACGTCCTCAGAGAACCCAGGACATCTGTCAGAAGATGGCGTGACCCTGTTTGACAGAGGCAGCAGTCACCACCGACGGTCTGAGCATTGGTGGTGACCGGCCACTGCGCCAAGTGTCTGCGGCAGCTTCCTACTGTTGCACGATGCCTCACCCCCACAGCTCGTGGCATGTCCTGAACATTTATTGTGCACACAGCGACTCTAGGAGCTAGAAATGTGGGGTCTCTCCCGTGTTTGCAGCCAGACACTGGCCAGGCTGCGGGATCCACTTCCAAGGGTGCGCCCACAGGGGTGGCATTGGGTGCTGGCTGGGCCTCAACTCCTCCCCCGTGGAGCTCCCGACGGGCTCCCTAAGGGTCTCCGTGGCACCCAGGCTACTTCCCTGACAGCTCACAAGCCCAGAGGCCCAAGAGGAAGCTGAAATGACTCATGACCTGGTCACTGGCTCTGAATCCTGCATGTCAGATGGCCCTGACTGCGTGTGGGAGGGCATCACTCCGGGACGCGAACTGGGAGGCAGGGTCGGGTCCCCGTCACCACCACCTGAGCTGGTGCCTGCCTGTGGCCCCCAGAGATTCACATCCTTCTCGGGGACAATCGTGAGACTTTCCCCAGCTTTGTGCCTGGAGCTCTGCTGTCCACGGCGTGTCCCCTGCCCTCCGAGCCCCACAGTGTGTTCAAGGCCATCCAACTGCTGCCCACAGCCCGGCACCAAAGCAACGGCCATATTTTTAGGTTTTGTTGTGACAGCCCCCCGCTTCTGGTACCAAAATTCATTCCAGTTACTATGGCTGCATAAAATAGCACCCCAAATTTAGTGAGTCCAAATAACAACATTTTTTCTTTGCCCACAGATCACCAATCTGAGCAGAGCTGAGAAGGTTGAAGAGGCTAAGCTCCTAGTTGTCGCTAAATCCGTGATGAATAATCTGAATACTCTTCAGCTGCAGCCCGGCTCCTGCAGTAGCCGCCAAAGGTCCACTGCGGGCATCCTGCTCCCCCACCCCACCCCCGCCTCGCCCCCGCCCCGCCCGGCTCTGCGCAGCCTCCTGCCCGTCTCCACCAGCTTCAGGGGCTCCGGCGTGAAGTGCCACATCTGCACGCCCTGTCCCCCAGCCTGGGGCCTTGCAGCGCCCTCCTCGCGTCCCGCAGGTGCCCGCTCAAAGTAAGCATTTCAGGGGGGCTTCTTACCTACAGCCTCCACTCCCTGCCCTCCTCCCTTCTTTACGTGTAGTGTTGAGACTTTCTCCCCTGAAAACATGTTTCGAATTGGTGCCTGTTTTCTCAAATAGGAATATAAGCTCACGAGAGCAGAAGGTTTGTCTTGTTTTCTGTTGTACCCGCCCCCATGCCAGTGCCCGGTGTGTAATGGCACCTGGAAAGGGCACACGCTAAGGGAGGGGCCGTAAACCTGCGTGAGGTCCTCTGTTCTTTTCAGTCCCAGCGACCTGTGCCCTCCCAGCGACCTCTGCCCTCCCAGGCTGTGACGTGAGCGGTCCCTGTATCCTTCCAACTAGCTGCGTGCATATTCAGGATTTCTGAGGGTTTAGCACAGGATATCAAAATATCTGATTAAACTCAGATTCTGCAGGGGCTGTGAATAAAAGCAAATGTCGGAGAAGCCAGATGGCATTAGACACCAAGGACACAGGGAAGGGTCACAGACCCTGGGCCACGCGACCCCTCCCCGTTTGGCTGCGAGAGCTCAGGCTGCTGCGTGGGGCGGGGAGGGCACCAGTGGGAACCGAGGACTCTGGGACTCGTCTTTCCGGGAAGCTGTACTGGCTCTAAGATCTCTGCGGAAGGAAGCTTGTTTTGAGCTCATTTTGGTCCCAGCCAACACCTTTGTCACCAAGTGTTGGTCACATTTGCGGAGGCCCTGCTTGTCAAATGAACTTTTTCTGAGCGAGTATATACACTCCCAAGCATGCCACCTGGGCGGGGAAGGGAATGTAACAATCACAAGGTGGGAAATTATAAGAAAAATATACGTACGTTACAATATATACATTACTGTTACAGCTGGCGCGTGGCACACTGTTGGGAAAACGGCCCGGCCGCAGCGGGCACGCTCAGCCCGGCTCCTGAAGACTTTACACAGCAACTCTCCTGCTCCGGCTGCCAGGCGGGTCCACACCCTGCCACCGGCGACTATCCGGGGGTTCAACGCGCATGTCTGAGGGCTGGCCCTCAACCCGGTTCCAGTGTGACCCTGCCCGAACCTCCTCCACCCCACGGCAGCACCAGGCCTGGCCACAGTCCCTGGGGTTACCTGTGAAGGGGGCAGAGGTCAGCTCCCATTTCCAACCACCTGGGTGACCTTGGCCCCTGGATTAACCTTCCTGAGCCTCGGTTTTATCATGTGAGAATCAGGGGTGATGCTGTCACCTACCTTACCTGGTTGTCTGGAGGACAAAATGAGTCACTGCACGTCAAATGCTTAGTGTGGGCTGTCACATGTCACACGAGTGGTAAATACGTGCCGTTGGGGTTATGCATGAACCCAGCAAACACCAGCTGAGAGACAAACTCTCTCTTTGCCCAGCACCTGTTCACCCAGCGCAGGGCCCTCAGCCGGGGGATGAAAGAAGCCCCTGACTCTGAGCACCCGTCTGGCATCTGACGTCCCCACCCAGAGGGCTGGGTGGCTTTGCGCTCGTGGGCACAGCACGCCCCTGCGCTGTCACTTAGCGTGCCCCTCCTGTGCCCTCCTGTGCCCCTCAAATGTACCCGGCCCCACACAGACGCCATCTCCCGCAAGGAGCCTTTCCTTCCTCTCCCCTCTCCCTGGGCCTGAGGGTGACCCCTCATTCTTGAGGGGCCTTAGCTCTGCACTTTTGTCTCTGCCCCTCTTTCTAATAAAAACATTGATAGGAACTTATTCGGGCGTCCACGGTATGATTACCGTTCTCACATCGTGTACCTCGCTAACTCTTCACTCATTCATCCCAGGAAGCCTGCTGGGAACATCTGTGCTCGGGGCGCCACTCTGCACCCCGAGGCCCTGCTCAGCACAGGGTGGCTGTGCCTTCCCAGGGCTTATCTCCTGGAGACAAGACAGGCGCGGACTGAAGCCAGGCAGACACGAAGGCAATACGGTGAAACTCCGGCTAAGGATGAGCAGAGAATTAAACCAGGAGGCTGCCGAGATGGGGCAGGGGCTGAGATAAGGACGAAGGGACAAGGGACGGCAGGAACAGCTAAGGCAGAGGCCCTGGGGTGGGGGACGGAGAGGAGGGCAGTGCAGCAGCAGCAACACGGCGGGCACGTGGGACAGCGTCAGCTGGGTCACAGGAAAAATGAGTGAAGATACGAAAAATAGCAATTAAGATTATCCACCCTCAGCCAAAAAATCACAGATGCCGGTGCAGCCCCTGTTCACTGTCCCGCCCTTCCCTGCCTCCTCCTGGAGGTGCCCAATCCCGAATTTGCTGCTTATTTGACTCCACGCACTCCGTCTACCTTCGCCATGTCCGTGAGCATTCCTGAGCTTTGTGTTTTATTTCTCTATTTATAAAGCTGTCCACATGAAATTAAAATGTATGAATCTTCCTGCAACCAGCTCATTTTCCCGACATTACATTCATGAGAATTATATACCTTGTTACCCAAATCCTAGCTCATCTGTTTTCTCCATATAGCACTTTATTGTGTGAATAGATTACAATTTATTTATCCATTTTCCTCTTGATGGATTTCTGCTGTTTCTGATGTTTTCTTGTATCGGACTGATTTGAACTGCAGTGACCAACCCCATACGGGGTCCTTATCACTTGTCCAAAGGGTGAGAGTTTGAGTGAAATTGCTGCTCGTGGGCCATATGCGTCTCAGATTTACCAGTTATTGATAATTTAGCAGCAAAGTAGTTGCACAAACTCACAGTCCTTCCGCACACACCTGGTCCCTTTTCACACCCGTGCAGCGTGGAGAGTGCACGCCCTTCTGTCTGCCTGCAGTGCCCTGAGATAGCGGCACCTGTCTCCCGAGGCGGGAGTTCGGATGTATCTTCATATTCTCACTCAAAGTTTTGGTTTCTTTTCTCTGAACTACTTTTTCATATCCTCTGACCATTTTTCTGCTGTGTTTATTTTTCTCATGGATGGGTAGTCTGGGTTCTAATCCTTTGCCAGTTACACACATCGTAAATATCTTCTTCCAGGGCGTAGCCTGGGTTTTAACTTTGTTTATAGTGTCTTTTTAAAAATAACATTTTAATTTTAATGCCATTCAATGTGTTCTTATTTTCCTTCATGAGTTGTGCAGTTTGAGACTAAGGTAATGCATTATTCACCATAAAATACAGATTTTTTAAAAAATATTTTTTTCAAACGTGAGAAGTTCTGTCTCTGTCACTTGCCAAGCTTCCACGTATGAGATGTGTTTCTGGGGCCCTCGCAGCCGCCTCTGTCCCAGGAGTCTCTGAGTTAATCCAGGGGCCAGCACCCAGTCTTGCCCAGGCCACCTTCATGATACATCCCCCTGTCTGGCGCAGCAAAACTCTCCCAGATGTTCTGCACCCTTTGTTGTTCCATATAAAGTTAAAATTAATTTGACATATTCTATGAAGACCCTGACATGATTTCGAATGGGCTTCCTTTAACTTTGTGGAGTAGTCTGGGAAAAGAGATATTTATAATATGGACTGTGTCTACGCCCACATTAATATTATCACTCCTTTTATTTAGCTCTTTTGATGAAGAAGATTTATGTATTTTTTTAAAAAGTCTTGAACTTCTTTCGCTAAATTTATCCCTATAAAGCTATGTAGACCTTGTTGTTTTTCTAATAGGTATTTTTGTTGTTCTTTTCAGTATACAAAAAGGTAATTGGTATCTTGCCATTGCTCTTACATCTTATAATTTCTCATTGATTTTACTAATGTATGTGTAGGATTACTTTGGCTACCTATGTAACTCTTAATATTTTCTGTGAATAAAGAGATTTTTCTTCCTTCCTTTTAAAATTCTTACAACATTTATCTCTTTGGCCTGCCTATTTCTTCCCCGGGAATTTCTTCTTTGGCCTCGTGGAGTCCTCCCTTCTCTTTTACCTGCAAATTGATACCCAGCCAGTGTCTCGAGAACACTTTTATGCAGATGTCTGGAGCTTTTTCTCTACTTAGCTGCCTCCTCACTCATGCTCTGCTCTGCAAATCCTGGCCGCCTTGGCCTCACCTGACCCCAGTCTGTCTCCACTACTCAGGACTCCTGGGTTCTGTCGGGACCCCTTCCCTGGGCCGTTTGCCGCCAGGAGGGAATTGGAGCACCCACAGGCTCATTTTGTCTCTTGTCTCATTGACTGTAGCCGTGTGCTGCCTATTATCTATCGTAAAACAGTTGTCTTGTACTTTTTTTCATTTTCTTGTTATTTTTCTTGTTATTTGTTTTCTTATGGTGGGAAGGCAAGTACTACAGAAATCACTGCTTTGGAGAGTGGAAAGAGAAGTTCTAGACCATTTACATTTAATGTAATTCTCAATATAGTTGGGTTTAAGTCCACCATGCTGCTATTTGAGTTATGCTATATATTCTTTATTCCTGCTTTCGTTTTTATTTATAAAGTGGCTTTATATTTCATCTTATCTCTTCTAATTGGCTTTTGTTTTCCTGATTTCTTCAGGCATGGCAACAGGCATTCTTAATTTATACACATCTTCCATGAACTAATGTTTTGCATTTTCTGTAATATAAAAACCTTAAAAGTGCAGTTCTGTTTGTCTCCCTTTCTTTGTGTTTCATTTTCGTACGTTTGACTGCATGTTATAAACCCCACCACACATATTCCTAAAATGTTTGCTCCAAGTTGCCAACTGTCTTTTGTATATTTAAGACAAGAGAACAAAACATAGTCTTTTAAATTCACCCAGTATTTATTATTTCTGGCATTGTTTATGCCTTCCTGTTGATCTGAGCTTGCATCTGGTAAAATGTTTCTTCAACTTGGTATTTCTTTCATGTTTCTGGCAGTGTGGACTAAGATAGATGTCTCTCAGTTTGTACTTACGGAGTTTTCAACCCTTATTTTGGATAATCTCACTGGATACAGAATCCTAGGTTGGCAGTATTTTTCGTTCTTCAAGCACTTTAAAGATGCTTAAAGTTCCCCCTCCCCTGGCTGCTACCGTTTTTAAAGGGAAGTCAGCTCTCGTTCTTATAATTGTTTTGCTTTATGTGACGCGGCAGCCTCCCCCGCACGGCACTTTTATCACTTTCTCTTTGTCCGAGGGTTTCAGCCTTTGGTCTGCGATGGCCCTGGGTGCATCGTGCTCGCTCCCCCGACCTCACGGAGCTCCTGCCTCTGTGGATTGACTTTCCATGTTTTCATGTTGAAAAGACGTCCCGGTCAGCATGCCTTTAAATATTTTACTGCCTCATTCCTTCCTCTCCTTCTCCTACTCCCATTCCGTGCATCTTAGACAGATTTCTTTAAACCACATGTTACTGGTGTTTTGTTCCATTTTTATTCACTATTTTTTTCTTTTCTTGCCTAGAGTCCTGCTTGAGACTGCTGGTTTTATGTTTGTTGGCAAGAGAATTTTTGTTTCTGGTGGATTTTTACTGAATGTGCAATTTCTCAATTCCCAGTAATTATGGAGGGGGGCGGGTGGCAATTTTACATCTCCCTTCCTTGCATGGACCCAAAGACTTATCTCTTTGTTAAAAAATATAAAAAAAAAAGCATTTTAGTTTTTAAGTTGGGAAACACCCCCAGGGAAACACAGGCTTCAGTGCTAGCAAACTGCTTGTTCTGGGCTGTCTTTAAGTTTGTTCCCTTGCGGATTTCCCTTCATGCCACACAGACTCTGCTCTGCATACAAAGGATCTCTGTTATATTTTAACCCATATATCGATGATTGTTATGTAAGAAGACATATTTTCAAGTTGCCAACTTTATTTGAGAATCACTAAAATTATTAAGTGGATGAAGTACATCTTATCACCTTTTTGACAAGGTTGATATGATTAAAAGACTTGCCCTAATTCTCACTGTAGAAAATTCACAGAACCTGATGGCAAACCAATTGCTGTTTCTGTGAATCACTGATTTTTTAAACAAATCTCAGTATCTTCCTTACTTACCACCATGTCCGTCAAGGCGTTGGTACTTAAGATATATTTACAGGATTTTATTTCTTTACTTTGGGTGCTCTCAATTCACTGATAGTCTGTGAATAATTGGAGACCGGAGACTGTATCTGTTGACCACCTCTGTCTGGTACATGCTGCCCAGCACAGTACTGGGCACATAATATTTGCTCAATAATTACTTGTTAATGTGGTCAGATTCCAAAGATCTATGGTCTGTAAACTCTAAACTGAAACTAAAAGACTTAGAGCTGGGCACGGTGGTGCATGCCTATCGTCCCAGCTACTCGGGAGGCTGAGGCAGGAGGATCACTTGTGCCCAGGAGTTTGAGGCTGCAGTGAGCTATGATTGCACCACTGCACTCCAGCCTGGGCAATAGAGCAAGGCCCTGTGTCAAAAACAAACAAACAAACAAAAAACTAATAAATGAAAATAAATTTTTAAAAATGGAGGTAAAAAGCTTTAAGTAATTTTCCTGAGGCCATACTTCTAGTGAAAATTGAGAAATAGGATTTGCATATATTTTGCTCACATCTAAAGTCAGTATAATTTTCACTCAACCAAGATTATTGTACGGATTAGAGATTTTACAGTGAAGGAGGCCTATCTTGATTATTTAATTTGTTTTCATGTTTTTGGTATTACAGATAATACCCTGAAGAAAAAAAATTCTGACATACATGCATACATGGGTCAGTTCTTCTTTTACACAGATTCCTAAAATGTAACACCGGGTCAAAGAGCCTCTGCATTTGGTATTCAACCGACTGATAAATTGCCCTTTCCAAAGTCTCTGCCAATGTGTGTTTCCACCAAAATGCGAAAGCAGAGCATGTTCTCCAACATTTCACATTATAATTTTTTTCCATTATTTCCTTAATATGTGATGCAAAAAAAAATCTTTAGCTTGTATTTGATAATTATGTGCTTATTGGTCATTTTTTTTCATGTTTAATGAATCAACAGTCTATATCCTTTGACTGTTATCTACCGGGTTGTCTTTTTCTTGTTGATGTGTGTGAATGCTTCATAAATTCTGAATTTTAAACTTGTGCCTGTTTCTATTGAAATATTTTTGTCATTCTGCCAGATGTCAATTAACTTTGTGTATTTTGTCATTTATCACAGGGAATTTGTCAACCTTTCTCCATATGGTTTCTAATTCTTTCATACCACTAAATTTTCTCCTGACTCAGATTATGTAGATATTTTTAGGTTTATATCTTTAATAAAACTGAAATTTATTTACATATGCTTTAACTTATGATTCATCTATGCTTCTTTTTAGCAAGTGGCTAGTCAAATATCCCAACATCATTTATTAGATATATTTTCAGTCCTCATTGACTTGAAATGCCACTTTTATTGTATATTAATTTAATCTTCTTATGTTACAAATTCCCTGATGTGTGCATTTGTTCCCAGATTGCCTGTTCTCTCCCATCACCCACCTACATTGCACCAATACCACGCTGCATTCATTGTCCCACCTTATGGCATGTCAAATAGGGCAAACCCACACCCGCATTCGTGCCCACGGTGCATCTTTATAAAACTGTTACATACTGGCTATTTCCACACATTTATTGCCCATACAAACATGAGAAAGTGTATCAGTTTCCATAATAAAGCCCACTGGAATCTGCTCGAGATACAGGTGGAATGCATGCATTCTTGGGGTGAAAGGACACCCTTACGGAGCTGAGCCTTGCCCTGGGTGGCAGGCATCTGGGAGTGTTTACCAAACCACTTTCTTTTTCTTCCTGGACGCACAACAGGGGATATTTCTCATTGTCCCCCACTTTGGGTGGGATCAAATTCTGGATGATTTAAAGTGGGCAAACCTGATGGAGCCACCTCCAGGCCTGGCCCCTGGTGGCCATGTACACTGTCCCTCCCCCTCTCCCTTTCCTTGTCTTCCTCCAGGGTGCAGGGACCCGGCCGGGGACCCGAGGCCACAGAGGATGCCAGGCCCACAAGATGGAAGTGGCCTGAGTCCCTGCACAGCCACGCGGAAGGTTACATCCCAGAAACCCACACCGAACTGTTATTTGAGGAAGAAATGGACAGATGGTTTGCTAAGCCACCCAGAATTCCCGCCCCGCTGGCTCCAGTGTTGGTCCACCTGGCCAGCGGTGAGCGGCTCGGCTCCTCATCCGTTCCAGCCAACTTTCACTTTCTCAGTAGGTAGGAACCGTCTGGAGTTCTTTCGTATTATTATTTTGGCCATGAATGGAATCTTTTTTTTTCCTATTACATTTTCTATTTGGCTGTTGCTGGTTATAGAAAAGCTATTGATTTTCTCAGGTTGATATATTCAGCCCAGGTTGCTGAACTCTCATGGCTGGTTCTAGCGATTCATCAGTTTATGCTTTTGCATTTTTATAGGAAAAAATATTCTCATATACATAATGTCATACTTCTCATGTTATTTTTTTCATTTTTACATTGGTAAGAACCTTCAGCACAATGTTCACTGGTGGTATATAGTCGGCGTCCTTGCCGAGCTAATTTTAGAAAATATCACTGATGTTTCACTAGTAAGTATGACGCTTGCTTCAGGGTTCCGGTAAGTACTTTTTATCAAGATAAGAGCATTTCATTACTGCCTTTGTTTTCTAAGTGGTTTTTATCAGGAATGAGCATTGCCTTTTATCAAATGCTTTTTCGGCGTCCAGTGAGATAATTAAAGTTTTCCCTTTATTCTCTCAGTGTAATGAGCCCATTGATAAATTTTTTAAACCATTCTCATACTTCTGTGGTTAACCCCGTGTGATTGTGGTGTCTCTTTTTTTAATGCCTTGTTGATCTTAATATTGAATATTATTCAGGATTTGCTTATCTGTTTAAAATGGACTTGAATATAGATTTCCCCTTGTCCTTGCTTGTCTGGTGGTGGTGACATGATTACATCAGATATTGCTATGAGATGTCTCTCTCTCTCTCTCTCTCTCTCTCTCTCTTTCTCTCTTTTCCTGTTCTTTGAAAATTTATACGACTTGTGAGTTATTAAATGTTTCTGGCCATTTACTAATGTAAATGTCTCTTTTAGCTATTACTGTTACAGATTTCATTTATATTGTATGTTAATATATAAAGTTAGAAATACTATTTTTTAAATATTTATTATCAAACTTTACATAATATGTAATTTTAAAAACTATGAAGTTCTACAAATTTCTTTTTTTCTTTTTACAAAGCAGCCCCTTGCAGCAATACCATCTCTGTCTATTGCCCAGAAATAATAACTTACTCTGTTTTAGCTGTTTCTTTTGAGATTTCGCATGTCTAAAGCACTTTTGCAACAATTTCTGATTCTTCATCATCAAATATTAACTACTGTCTTCCTACCAAAGAAGTGGGGGATTTGATTTTTTTATGATTATTCTAAAACCCACATACACACTTTCCCTTCGTTGCATACATATAATAATTTCAGAGTTGGTTTGTAGTCAATATTTACATAATATTTAGGCAACCTTGACTATGGTAAACATACATAAGTCATGTACAAAAAGTCACTTACTATAATACTTCTAAAAATTTTTTTCTGAAGTTAATAATTATATCATTCCTCATGCCTAAAATAATTTGTGCCAAATTCACCACCAGATCTGGGTCCCCTCCATGCATTCCAGTTTTTCGAGGCTTTCTCCAGGGCATAATGTAAACACACGTGTGTGTAGGTCAGAAGGTAACCACTTAATAAGTTATCACGAAGCAGACACACCCACGCCCGTGCACCACACCTCAGGCCAAGAAACAGGACATTACCAGGGTCCAAAAAACCTCTCATCCCTTCATCCCATGACTACACGTTCTCCACGTTTAACCAGTATCTTGACTTCTGACACTACAGATTGCTTCTGCCTGTTTATAAAATACACACACACACACGTACTCAAAGTAACGTCTGTGGGAGCAATTCATATTATTCCATGTAACTGCAGTTTGTTATTTTATAATTGCTCTGATATATGGTTGTTTAAATTTCCCACAATGCACTAATCCATTTTACTACTGATGGGCATTTGGGATATTTCCAGCTGCTGATTAGCAAAAACAATGCTATTATAATATATTATGCAAGCTTATTGGCGATTATATATATACATGTTTCTTTGGGGTTTTATACCTAAGAGTGTAATCATTGAATTTAAGGCATTTAAACTCTCACTATTACTGTAATAGAGTTCCTACTGGTATCCTTACCAACATGTGGCACTTTCTAGCTTTTTAAATTTTAGCCATTCTGTTAGGTGTATACTAGTTCACCTTGTGGTTTTGGTTTATAGTTCCCTGATGAGTAATGAGTTGGGCATCTTTCCTTATGTTTATTGGTTCTTTGGCAATTCTTTTTCATGAAGCATCTGAGGCTTGCATTTTCCTCTTTTAATTTTTATGAAGTTATATTCTTAATATTAATTGAATCTCTCTGTTTTATAATGTTTTTGTTAATCATCTTTGCATCTTATTTAAGAAATACCTGCCTATTCTGGACATCAGGTAGCGGATATTTTCCTCCCATTCACTGACTCACCTTTTAATCTCTTGAAGAAGAGAAGTTCTAATATTTCTAAGTCATCTAACACATCATTATTTTCCATTACAGTTAGTTCTTTGTGTCTGGATTAAGAAATCTTCCTGATAATCAAGTTCATTCAAAAATTGCCTCTGATACATTCTGTAAGTTTTAATCATCTACCATTGACATCTAGATCTAACACATAGCTGAACTTGTTTTTTTTATGTGATAGGAGATAAATCAAATTTGTTTTTCCTGTGGGAATCCAATGACCAATGACCTCTTATTTAAAAGATGTTCTTTATACTCTAATGCAATGCTTTTTTTCCCCTCCAAAATCAGGCCATCTGGAACATTGTTAAGGTCTGTGTTAAAAGTGTAGATGAAGGCTCTCAAAGCATAGATATAAATATTTACATATTATAAGTCAAGGCAACAAATTATTACATAAGATATATTCCATCATCTTACATGGACAAATATACTTTTCTCACATTTCCACTTAATAAAATAAATTTCCACTTAAGCATTAGTTTAGCCCTGTCCTACGATTTCTGCTATGTGTTATTTTTGTTAGCATCCAGTGCAAAACATTTTCTAATTTTCATAATGATGTTTCTGGCCAAGGAATTGTTTAAGGGTGTGTTGTTTAACTTTCACATGTCTGAGAATTTCCTAGTTATTTTATTGTTATTAATTTCTCATTTCAGTATTTTGATAATTTGACCATTATCTTCTGGCTTTCATCTTTCTCTTCTGAAATTTTAGCTGTCAGTTTATTTTTGCTCCTTTGAGGGAAATCTTTTTTATTTTTATTTTCATCAACTTTAAGCTTTTCTTTTTGTCTTTGGTTTTCAGAATTTTCCATATTGGGATTAAGTGTGCTTTTCTTTTTATTTTTTCTGCCTATGTTTCATGTTTAGTATGATGATATTTATGGCAACTTCTGGAAAATCCTCATCCTTATTGCTTTCAAATATTGGTCCCATACCATACTCCTTTCTATTTATGGGACTTCCATCATACAGATATTAAATTTTTACACCAAGCTCCATATGTCTCTTACTGCTTTTGGTATATTTTTAAGTCCTTTTATTACTAACTACATGTCTGAGTATTTTCTTCTGATCTGTCTTCCAGTTTTCTAATTTTCTGTTCAGCTGTGTCTAATCTTGAATGAAACCTTTCCATTAAAGGATCTATTTCCTTTGCTTTGTAATTCTAGATTTCCCATCAGCTTTTTTTATTAGTTGCTTATCTTCTATATAAGTTTTCAATCTTTTCTTTCCTTGGAAATATCAAATGTATTTATTTGAAAAATTATTTCACAATTTATTACCTGAGATGACTATGAATATGCTGTTATTATCTATTGTTTCTTTTGGGCTTTGGGTCATGTTGTTGACTCCTCATATGCCTGGTTAATGTTAGTAAATGCTGGACATTGAATTTGAAAAGTTGCAGAGATTACTTAATGTTCCAGACAATGTTGTCTTCTTCTAGAGAGGGAGTGTATTTGTTTCTGGCCAGGGTTAAGCCAGGAACACCAGCAATCTCAGGGATCTTAGCCAAGGCGAGCCCAGTGTGAATTAGGCTTCATTCCTTTTAAAGGCCCGCTCATTCTAGTTTACTCTTACTCCTAGGATATATTCCTTCGAGACACCAATCCAAAGTTTTAGGGAGAGTTTCCAGAGCCTTTCATAGGCAGAGCTCCTCTGGAAACTGACTTGGAGACAGAGAGTTGTGTGCTGAAGTTCTGTTTGGGGGTGTTCTGGGGAATGGTGCTGTGAGAGAGCTCAGGAGGCTGGACCAGGAAAGGGAGAAACTGGACTGGGACGCGGTGGTAGCTGGAGCCTCGGCTGATCCCACTAGGAGCTCAGGAGCTGCAGTGGCCTCAGTGGCTGTCCTCACTTTAGGTGAGGGGCCAAGTCTTTCCCTGCATCAACCAAGCTGTGGATCTGCACTGCCCCCAGCAGAAAGTAGCTCAGGGCAAAATAGCCCCTTCAGCTAAGGGCAAGTCATCTGTGACCTGCTACCAGCCAGCACTCCTGGAAGCTGGGGGAGGGGTGCTTTTTCTGTAAAGGACCAGATAGAATCTATTGAAGGCTTTGCAGCCCATACAGTCTGTCACAGCCACTCAGCTTTGCTGGTGTAATGTGGAAATAGCCGCAGACCACAAAGGACAAGTGGGGACGGCTGCATTCCACTCCAACCTTGTCTGCACAAACAGGCAGGGAGCCATATGTGGCTCGTGGGCCACTGTTTGCCGACCCCCAGCCTCAAATGGACAACACAAGAGTGTAGTGTTATGAGGGGTCTGTGTTACCCCTATCCTGAGCAGACTGAGGCTCTAATATCTAGATTCTGCCCCTCTTGCCCTAATTGTCAGGCAAAATCTCCTATCAGTCTCAGTCTCTCAGGGACTTCACACAAATTTGGCAAATGCTTTCAGAGTTGTGCTGTCCTATATAGAAGCCACTAGTCACATGCAGCTATTTAAATTTAAATCAATTAAAATTAAATAAAACCTAAAATTCAGATTCTCAGCCAAAGTGGCCACATATCAGGTGTTCCACACCCACGTGCGGCTCGTGGCTGCCACGCTGAGCAGAGGAGACGCAGACCACCTTCCTGTTCTGGGAACGACTCACAGGCTGGTGCTGGTGTGGAGAAGGGTCTCCCTCGGGCCTTCTCCTGCCACAGCCTGCCCGTGATTCCTCTCCCTGCCAGTAGCTCTCAGATGCCTTCAAATCAACTTTTTAAAGAAAGTTTTGTCCTGTCTTTCTAGCTCTTTTCAATAGAAATGTCAGTCCATTATAACCAGAAGTAAAACTCTTTACTGTTTTTAATGTTCTATTCATTTTTGATGTAAGCTACTCCTTCTGTTGTCTATTTGGGCATGTTAAATACCCTCATTTCAAATCCTATTTGAGATTACCCTGTTTTTTCATTTTCTTGGGTAGATTTCTGAAGCTGGTCTACATTTTTTTTTTCTCAGTAGAAGCTGTGTGTTGCTTAGAGTTTCGAATTTGCTTGTATTGGTGCTGTATTGGTCCCACGGCTCTGGGATAAATTGCGTGTGTGTGTTTGTGTGTGTGTTCCGTGTGTGCATGTTACATGTATGTGTTCCATGTGTGCATGCATTAGTACGTTCAGGGTTTCTGCATCCTGTTCAACAGGACATTCATGTCCCACACCCACTACCAGTACAGGTTCAGGTTTTGCTTTATCAAAGGTGCTTCGTATCCAGTCATGGCCTGGGGATGCTGGCTCACTTCTGAGCTGAGAGATTGGAAACAGCAACTGTAAACTTCAGTGTCCTCGTCACAAAGGATGCAGTAGTTTATGCAGAAAGCCCTTCCCCGTATGGGCCCTGTAGCTCACTCAACTCCAGACCCTGATGTCAGTCCTAAGTGGCGTCTCCAACTCTGTCTTAATTTTTGGCTCAAAAGTGTATCTATATTTCAACCGTGCAGTGGCTGCTCCTTCTTATTTTCAATCTGGCCTATATTTTTTTTATATTCAGCATATATTTAATCCAAAATTTTTATGTTTGAACCAGAATTAGAGGAGTCTCATCATCTGTTCTGTCTTCTGTCTTGAGCAGAAGCCCTGTGTACTCACATGACCAATGTCACCACATTCAAGTCTCACATTGACCCTAAAGTAGGTATCACAGTCATTATTTCCTGGGAAGGCAAAGAGGTGTAGAGTGGTTATTATCTGTGTGACTTTGAGAGAGCAATCCGGTAAGGGATTCTCCCCGTAATCTCCCCGACGTGTAGCTCTAGACCCCAGCGACAGCTCCCTGCTCCGTGCAGGGCAGGCCGGGAGAGCCAGGCGTCCCTAGGAGTGACAGCTACACCACAAGGAGCTGGCTGGCAGAAAGAGTACCTTTGAGCGAGTGCTTCTATCCAGCGTGGCACACAAAACCAGGTGAGCAGATATTTGGGCAGCAGGGGCTCAGCGTCCACTGAGAACAGCCGGGTAGTGGAGGCACGGCAACCATGGTTGTCAGGGCGGATCCAGCCTCTTGTCTCTGCGTCCCGGGAAGAAGACCCATTAATTCTGCTGTTTGTTCTCCTGTGAACGCTCTTGGGCGACAGGCTGAGAGGGGTGCTCCAGGCTCCCCGGGCCGAGGAGAGGCACATGGCTGGCAGTGAGGAGCATCTGTCTGGCCAGCAGGAGAGTACAGTGTCGGAGCGTGGTGAGCATCTGATTAAACAGCCACACTGAACGAATGAATGGGTGGATGGGTGGGTGGGTGGGCGGATGGATGAAACATTAGGACAAAAAAACAATGACACAGGCTAAAACGAGGGACGCCTGTGACAGCAGCGTTTTGTGTAGTGACAGTTGCATACACTGCGTATGGGGCCCTGCGTGTTGCAGCAGGTGAATTTACATTTCACATCATGTCTGGTTCTGATGGGAAATGTGTGAGCAATGCATTATTTCCCATTTTCCAAGTGGGGAAACTGAGGGAATGACGTCCCACAGAGCCAGCCCGGCCCCTGCACAGAGCACGCGGTGTCAGCCTGGCCCTCAGTCCCACGTGTTCTGCCTTGTGACACGGTGGGTGGGCAGGGAGTGGCGGACGGCATCCAGCCCTGGAGGGCAGGAGGTCGGGCACGAAGGGGACAGGCCGAGGGGGTCTTTCCTGCCCTGGGCTGCGGGACCCCGGCGAGGGCACCGTGCGTGTTCCTGCCCCGCCTGCAGCAGAGCGAGTAACACGGACTAGATGACCACGGTGGCAGAGCCCTCAGGCCGAAAACCAGGCACGTGGCACCTTGGGGTCACTCAGGCGCTGGCAGCCGGAAAGAGGCGTTTTCTTCACACGTCTGCAGGGTTGTCACAGGGAACCTTCTGCAGGTGAAATATTTCCTCGGAAGCCTGTTTTTAAGACATTTTCGTCTACTTCCCTTGTCCCCTGAATGGAACCAACAGTGTCGACCATTCTGTTGTTTGCGGTTAACTCTCACCTGGGCGCAGGGAGGCTGGAGAGACAGTGTCTACGGACCCTCAGAAAGGCATTACCTAGAACCAGAGACAAGGGCTGACGCATTTTATTCTGTTTCATTTCTGTCTGAAAGATCAGCTGTAAGAACTCACCTGGCTGCCCCCTCCCGGCCCAGCCAGTGGAAGCAGGTGGGCTTGGCAGGGTTAGCGATTGTCTTGCTCCAACAGTGAGGGTGACATGCAAACTACTCCCTGCAGCCCAGAATAACGGTGACAAGGAAACATTTTTAGAGCATCATTTCCCAGGAAGGTTGGAATAGTCACCTACCCTCTTCAGTCATCTGTGTGGACCCCCACGCCGAGGCAGGGCTTGTCCCCTTGCTCATGGGAGCACATGAGATGCCACTCAGGGAGGGTGGGCTCTGCTACATCTGGGCACAGCCCCCTCCAACGTGACCACCGTGGAAGTTCTATGACCACAGTGCTGTGGTCTGAATGTTTGCATCCCCCCGGGTGACCATATCAGGAGGTGAGGCCTTGGGGACATGATTGAATCACAGGTGCTGTGCCCTCAGGAGTGGGATTAGCACCCTTATGAAAGAGACCCCAGAGAGACGCTCCCCCTTCCATCACGCGAGGACACAGCACGAGCGCTGAGCACGAGAGTCTGCCTGTTCCTGGGAGGGGCTCCAGGAGAGCAGGGCCAGCCTCTCCTTCCCCTGCTGTGTTCCCCGATCCCATGGGGGCCCCGAACCTATCGCTGTCGACTGGGGCATGCACGCATGTGATCCGGCTGTGACCAAATGCACATATGTGATCTGCGTGTGAGCACCAGGTTGTGAACAGCCACTGCGCCTGCCGTCCTGAGATATGGGAGAAAAGACGATGTCTATCAAATACAAGTGTTACGACGGTCAGAGGGTATTCTGAGATGATTTAGTGTTTAAGACATTAGGGGAAGAAAGCCCATTCACAGACGCAGTGTCCATTTAGGTTTAGGAAGACCAGAGCTGACCCTACAGAAAGCAGACCCCAGAGCACTCACAGGGTGAAAGGTCAAGGGCAAAATGAAGAGAGACGCCGGGGAAAGATGCAGACATGGAGGGGACCCCAGGGCTCTCAGGGCAGGGAACTGACGGCGGTGAAGAGACAGCACGTCAACCGCAGGAAAAGCCACACACAAATGCTCTGTGAAGAGTCTGCCCGACCCTAGCAATGGAAAGGACTCTCATACCCCAGACAACGCACAAACATCGCTGCGGCCCCGAGAAACGACTGCATTCTAGGAATCAATAAAAAGTAAAACAAAGAACACTATGGATTCAATTCAACAAGTTAATAAAAGGAAAAACAAACTATAATATAAACAAAAAAATAAACACAGGTCGGAGCAAAACTAAGCAAATTAGATAACAGCAAAAGGATAACACTGAAATGAAATATGCGGATTGATATTTTTAAATCAACAACTCCCAGCCTAACTCAGAAAAATAGAAGTAAGGTGTCCCAGAAAGGGGTTATGCAATAGAAGAGGGACATAAACGGCACATAAGATACACGTTTTTCTAGAAGCCGTGTGATTCGACAGTTTACTAGGAAAATGTAGATTAACACATTGACTCAGAAGAGGTGGAACGTCTGCGTGTCTGCTCAGGCTGCCTCTGTTGGAGCACACGCCACGGCGCCCCGCCCAGCGCTGTCACCTCACTCAGGAGGCCCGGGTCCTCGCCGTGGCCGGGGCCCCCGAAGGTGCTCTCTCCCGCTCAGACACCTGCAGCCCCCCCACACACGACTGCCCCTGGGCCTTTGCACGCCAGTCTCCAAGATGCCCCCAGGCGGCCTCTCCATCTGACCTGGGATAAAGTGTCACTTTCCAGGAAATCCAAAACAGCACCTCATCACTACTCCTGGGTCTGCCGCCTTGTCCTCAGAGCAATTTTCATCACCTAATACATAGGGTGTTTAATTCTTCACGTTTCTCTCTGTTTCTCTCTGTTTCTCTCTCTCTCTCTCTCTCACACACACACACACACACACACACGCCATTGAGACAAGTATTCCCAAAACACAGATTTAAGGAAGAAATTCCACCCTGCACCCACGGGTCCCCACATTGAGGTCCCACTGGGCTTTCGGCCTGGCCGGGACGGCACAGAGGCTGGGGCTGCCGGGCATCCGCACGCTCTGTCTGTCCTGCGGTGAGGGCTGCTCCCCGCCCCGCCGGCCCGAGATGGAGCCGGGAGGCCCAGGCCACCACGTCCACACCATCCATTCCCCCCTCGTTCCCTTGGCGGATGATCACTGAGCCCGAGAACTCGACGGGGCCTCTCCCAGGACCTGGGCTGCCGCGGAGAGGAGAGACCACAGGGGCGGGGGCCTGTCAGTTCAGCAGACTGTGGGGTCGGGGAGCCCGGGGGTTGTGGAAAGGGCCGGGGCTTTGAGAGAGACAGCGAGCAGCCCGGCGGTGCTGCGACACGGGGGCTGCAGGGGCGGGAGGAGAGGGGGTGCTGGGGCAGACAAGCCCAGCAGGTGCAGCAGGTGCAGCAGGGGGGAGGAGCCAGGTGGTGAGGGCCCGGCCACAGCGCCTCAGCCAGAGGGACCCTCAGCACCTGCGAAGGCCCAGGGAACAGAAAGACGCCTGCACAGAGGCTGGGGTGCTGCTGGGAGATAGGGGTGCTGGGGGGCCGGGGTTGGCCCTCGGAGTCTGGCCACGGGGCTGACACTCTGGCTGCTGCTTCGCCATGCCACCACGGCAGCTGCTGCCGCTGGCCTTGGGTTGCAGATGCGCAGGGAGCAAAGCCAGGCTTTGAATCTCCCAGAATCCCCAAATCACGAGAAATCCAGGAGCAGGCAAACGGCCAGGATTCGAGACCCCGGGCACCAGCTGCGCACTAGGACGGCTGCGATGGATAAACACAGAACGGGGGCTTTAGACGCAGCCTTGGGCAAGCTGCCGGCCCTGTGGGAGCCAGAACTCCCGTCATCTGCACCAGCGGGGACACCTGCCCGTCCTCGTTACGGGGGAGGGGCGATGCACGCGCAGGTGTGAGTGTCAGAGCAGCCCCTGCGGGATGCCTGGTGCTATCATGCAGTGGCCGGGGGGAAGCCAGTTCACAGTTCACCAGCTAGAGTAGGTCGTCTCCCTCCCCACCTGTAGGTGAACCAATAGATACCCAGATGATTAAAAGAAGCTTCTAGAAGGTCTCTCCCCCCCAACCCCCCACCGCCATCTGAGACTTGGCTTTCAGCCCCAAAGCGCTAGGCCCTGCCATTAACCTCCTGCCATTAACCTTTGCTGTTCTTCCATTAGCAGCAGCCAGGGGTCCTTGGCAGGTGTCAGAATTTGGAAGGACGGGCCCAGGGCATCGCCCCAGGCTGCCGCGGAAGGTTCTAAGTGCTCTGCTGGAGGGAAGCCCGGGAGATATCGATCAGACGCAGGTGGGGCCCCAGGGGGAGGCGGCTTCGAGCCCCAGATCCCACCATCCTCCTCCAGGAGAAGGTTTTCCTGGGGCCGAGATGGAGGCAGAATTCCCCACTGCTTGGACAGCCGTCCCCCTCTGAGGCAGGTTCCCTGTTCGTGGGCCACCTTGGAGCTGATGCCATCACGGCCTCAGGGAAAGAGCTTTGCAGACTCCCCACAATTACAACCTTACTACATCAACATACTTGGGGTGCACAGTCACCAGCAACGGGGAGCTGCCCCCTTCCTTACCAGCTGCACGACCTTGAACATCTCGCCCCGTGTGACGTGGGGACGCTGGAACAGCTCTTCCAAGCTCCACAACCCCCACGAACTCGCCTCACGTCCTGGACCTGCCACAGAAGAGTTACGTGGCCTTTGACAACGTGCTTAACTTCCCCGGGACTCAGTTTCCTCCCCTGACCCCGCAACCAGGAAAAGCTACCTTAGGAGCCAGCGAGATAATCCACCTGGCAGCACTTACGGGGGAGGAGCCACCTGCAGGTGAGGCCTGGTGTGCCTAGTCCCAGCCTGGGGAGCGTGGGAAGGGTTGGCCGGAAGGGAGGGCCAGCAAGCCGGGCTTTCCCTGACGCTCTCCACGGCCGTGACTCCTGCTGTGTCCCGGTGTGTCCGAGCCCCGCGGTGCCCCTCGCCCTCCTCCATGCCTCCCGAGCGCTGTCGCTCACGCTTCCGTCCTCAGCGAGGGGCACCTCCTTCGGCTCCGTCTCGCTGCTCCGGCCCGTCGTTCAGGACTGGTCTGCGGGGCCGAGACGGGTGCGCGCCCGGCGCCTGCGCGGTGGAGGCGGTGCTGTCCGTGACGGCTGTCGAGGGGGAGGGGACGGCTCCTGCCCCGCTGCCTTCGCCTCCTGCTCTGTTCTCTACAGTCTCATGTCGTCCCTTCACCAAAAGTCTATCTGGGTTCCCAAAACATTCTCCAGTGACAGCAACCCAGGCTCTCCGGGAAGGGGCTGTTCCTGGGCCGGGCAGGGAGTGCGCAAGGTGAGCCCCGAGCGTCTGGAGTCACAGGGTCAGGACGGGCTCAGGTCACCCACGGTGGGGGGTGTCAAAGGGACCCCATGGCCCAAGCTGCAACGATTGAGCCACAGAGTAACGTAATATTGGATTATAACCCAAAGTATGAAATAAGTATCCATGAATCTATGTCGATATAAGTAAATCATTGGATAAATAAACGGGGAGAAGAGGCAAGTATCTCACGTAGCAGAGTTCCAAAGTATCTATGTAGACACTTCCCCCTTTAATTTGGGCTGTGCACGGCGTCTTCCTCCCAGAGAGGACAGAACAGAGAGAGGGAGGGAGGGCACCTTCAGTGCAGACGGACACACACAGCTCGGCGGGGGGACCGGGCAGCACCCGCAGTGGGTGGCAGGTGGACAGCAGGTGCCCTGACCAGGTGTGACGAGAGGGCACCTCGCCTCTGCGTCCCCTCCCACGGCCCCACCCAGTCCAATGTGAGGGACATCCTACGACACGCCTGGCCCGTGCTCCTCAACGCTGTCCAGGCCACCACACAGAAGGGACGGCTGAGGAACCAGCGCAGCCAGGAGGAGCCTGGGAGACAGGAGGACTAAACGTCACGTGAGATCCTGGAGCAGGAAAAAAAGCCATTAGATTAAAAACAAAAACAAAAACAAATTCCTAGAGGAATGTAAATGAATTATGCAATTTAGCTAATAAAGGCACAGCTACACTGGTTCATTAATTATGACGAATGTACCATGCTGATGTAAGATATTAATAGGAAACCTGGGCATGATAGGCACAAAACTTTCAACATTATCTCTGCAATTATTCTACAAATCTATACCTGTTCTAAAAAATGGTTTATTTTTTAAAAATCAGCCTACAGTTAGATGAGCTCTTTCATCCAGAACACGCAGAAGGTGGGCTACTGAGCCGGGGCTCCTTCCACGGCGACAGCCTGGCTGTCTGCGTCAGCGGCACCTCCCTGAGCTCACGACTACTGAGTGGTCCTCGCTGTGGCGGGTGACGCGGGAGAGATGCAGCCCGCACACCCTGCAGAGCCAGCGCCGGGCGTCCCTCCCTCACCGCCCTGCAGGGAACGATCTGCCCGGGAGCTGATGGCCTGCAAATGAACGTGTTTCATTACACGGGACTTTCCACGCCCACTGAAGGGCTCTGGTGAGCTGGGCTCGGGCCCAGGGAATGCCGTTTGCCTGGGCAAGGAAATCCTAAAATTAAAGCAGCCGGGCAGCCTCCTCTGCTCCTTGCCGACTCCTCGGCCCCCACATAAGCCTCACACCTTTCCCGTGGGCCCTAAGTTGGAGCGGGTGGGATGTGGGCACGCCGTTCCTCAGCCAGGAAACACAGCCGAGTCACCACGGAGCCCCTTAAGATGTCAGATCCGGGTCGGCTCTGCTTGCCCAGGAGCTGCCGGGCAAAGGGCACAGAGTTTGCTGTGTGTAGACGCGGGCAGAGAGGAGAGACGGCCAGAACGACGTCCTCCCAGACCTCGTGCTCAGGAAGGTCAAACTCACCTTAGAGGCTGCAGGAGGCTCTGGGCTGAGGCTGGAGGAACTGGCAGCAAAATGGAGGCCTCTGCCCTCCTCTGGGGAGCGAGTGGGACGCCCAGAGTGCCCGCACGAAGGAGAGCAGGGTCTCGGGGAAGAGGGCGTGGGGCCAAGCACCCTGGAATAATTGAGGAAACATGCTCACACATGCACATGTGTATGCACACATGCATACGTGCATGTTTGTGTTTGCAAGCATGCAAGTGTGTGTATATACACATGTCTAAATATTAACACATACATACAACACACTGCACACATGTGTGCAAACACAGATCCATGTGGTTGGAGGATAAGGAGCAAGAGAAAAGGCAGGTGCTGAGCATGCTGGAGCCAGAGGGACGCAGGGCTGGCGCACACCGTGCACAGAGGTGGGTTTAGCTCTCAGTGTGATGGAAACCAGTGAAGTGTTTTAGGCAGGAGAATAAGGCAGCCCACTGTGACATGTGTCATAATTCCGGTGGCTTCTTTGTGCAGAGTGGATTATTTGGGAACAGTGACGGAGTCAGACCAGTTAGGAGGCCTCTTCAGAGACCCAGGCAGCGAGGACGGTGGCCTGGACCTGGGGTGACAGAGGGGATAGAAATGGGAGAATGGGTGGGAGATGTGTGCACCAGTGGCACGAAGCTTGGAATGATGGTAGTGGGGGAGACGTGACATCTGGAGAGAGGCTGTGGGGAAATTGGATGTGACACGGGCCAAAAGTTTTCCAAAACTGAAGGTTCACATAGTGCCACAGACTCGAGAAGATCTGTTCACCCAAGACAGAGAAACTCAGAGAAAATGCAACCATGGGCATATTGCGCAAAAATAGCAGGGAGGAAAAAGACAAAGGGAAAACCTTAAAATACCCAGAGGACATGGGTGCGTGGTCCTCCCAGCAGCAGCACAAGCCGTGCTGCGAGAGTGGCAGAAGCAGGAAGGCGCCAGTGTTGCAGCTGTAGTCAACGCTCTCTACAAACCCCACGGGAGAGCCTTATACAGAGTTATATGTAGCAGTATCGTGAGTGAAGACAAAATAAGGACATTTTAGTCAATCGGAAACTCAGCCTATAGACCAGAGTGAAAATAAATACTCAACAGAATTCTCTTGACAGATTGAAATAATTGCCAAAAAGGACAATGAAAATTAAAAAAAAAATACAGAAAGAAATGAAAAGCAAAGGATGAAATGTGGCTGCAATTCTATGAATTTAATTGTACAAAGTAATAGTAATAATTCCCTCTAAAGTTTTTGTGTATATACATGATTAAAACACATGCCAATTATAATGCAAACGGCTGGAGGTGAGTGATTGATATTGAAATGATCTTGGGAGCTCAAACATTATTGGGACGTCTTTGTCTTCATTCACGATGATGCTGTAACTCGGTCTAAGCCGTACCTTGGGCCTTTCGCAGAGCTGTGCACGCAGCCTGAAAGTGCAGCGCCTCCTTGCTTCCGCTGTGGACGTCGCAGTCACCTTCAGTCCTACCAGGGTCCGCTTTCCCTGGATGCCTTTGACCACCTCAGCATAAGAGAGAGTTTTTGTTGGGCTGCAAAGTTCCAAGACATTCGTTACAATCTCTAAGTTAGTCCCCTTAAGAATTGTTACAAAATGTATCATTATCAAGCTAAGAGAGGGAAATTAATAGCCTTAAATACATATATAAAGAGTAAATAAAATCAATGACCTAATTCTTGCATCTCAAGAATCTTGCAAAAGAGAACAGCAAACCAAAGTCAACACGGGTAGCAAGAAGCAAATAAGGACAAAAGTAAAAAAAATATGTATCAAATAGAAGAAAACAACAAGGAAAAGTAACAAAGCCAAAAGATGGCTCATTTTATTTTTTTAAAAAAAGATTTCCAAATGTTAAACTAAGCAAGACTGATCAAATAAAACATTACCAATACCTGGAATGATAAAAGGAAATTCATTGCAGACCCTACAGGTATTAGAAGAAAGAAAGGATATTAGGTACCACTTCATGACAATAAATTAGATAATTTAAATGAAATAGGAAATGTTTTTAAAAGATGCCTTCTAACTATGTCACATGAACAAATTTTAAAATCTTTAAAAAAAACGTTTTTATCTGTACAAATCTATGGGGCACATGTGCGTTTTTGTTACATGCATAGATTGTGTAGTGGTCAGGTCAGGACTTTTAGGGTATTCACCACCCCAACAGTGTACATGGTACCAGGTAACTAATTTCCCATCATCCGGCCCCTCCCACCTCCTCTAAATTTAAAAATCTTAGCAGACCCACGTTCAGTGAAGAATTCACTCCCTCCCATTACTTTAAAAACTCCCTGTGCCCACCTATGTAAACAAAAGAACACAAAATAAAAATCTTAAAGTTCAAGATGATTCATGAGTGAATTCTTCCAAGCATTGAAAGAGTAAAATCAATATTATTCGAGGTCTTCCAAAGATAGGAAAAGAGGAAAAGACAACCAATATCCATAATGAGTCCAATTTGTTATTTTTACACAAAACCTAACAAAACACATTAGAAGAAAAAAATCAGGAACCTATCTCTCCCATGAACATAGGTGCAAAGATAACAAACCAATCGTTAGAATATGAGCATTCAGTAGTAAATAAAATGTTAATACCTTAGGACCAAGTGGCAAATATGCCAGCAATGCAAAGGCAATAAATATTTGAAAATAAATCATGTACCTCACTAAATGAAAGAAAAATGGGCAAATTATTAATCACTTGAAAGTGTGTGAAACACACACGCCTTAGCCAAACTAAACACACTGAGCAGCGTGGGTGAGATGGGCACTTCGTTGTTTTGATCAAAGTTCACATTTAACACATTGACTTCCACACTAGAAAAAAATTGTTTTTCCTTGAGGCCATGGTGTTTTATCATGAAAATAGAATAAAAACTTTGAAACAAAATAATCCTTTCTAATTTAATGAAAAATTTGTTAATTTTTATTGTTTTCTGTTCCTGAGTTATGTGCAACTCACACGTCTCTCAAGGGTGGAGGGATGTGTGGGTCACATATGCTTCACAAGGCCCCGGGCTCCAAACCAGCATGAGTTAAATACAACTCACAGGGCAGTTAATGTGTTAAAGGTTAATTATTAAAAGATTTATGTGTAAATAGAAAAGAGCATTGTATCTGCTATCCCCACTTTCATTCAACACTGTGCTGGAGACTTTAGTCAGTGAAATGAGGCAAGAAAAAGAAATAAAGACGATAAAGATAGAAAAAGAAGAAAAATTGTCATCGTAGATATAAAAAGTCCAAATATCTACAAAGAAATTAGAAATAATACATGAATCTGGCAAAGTCATTTGATACATAATCTGTACAAACAGGAACAAGAAAGTACTGCATTTTCTCTACAGCTACAATCAAATAGAAAATGAACTTGTAAAAAGATAAAATAGCATCAAAAATCAAACAAGTAGAATTGAACCTAGTGAAAGTTGTGGAAGAGCTCTATATCAAATTTATACAATGTTACTCAGAGAAATTAAAGATCATATAAATAGAAAGATATTCCATGCACTGGGTGGCTCACTGTAAAATTCAGTTCTCCCCAAACTGATGTACAAATGCAACGCAATCCCCAAAACAATCCCCTGCAGGATTTTCTGTGGAAATGGACACGATTCTTCCCAAGTGTACGTGAAAACACAAAAAGGCCAAAATAGCCAAGGAAATCTCAAAGAGAAGGAACAAAACCAGAAAGCTTACACTGGGAGATATCAAGGCGTGTTACAAAGCCACGGTTATGACTCCGGTGCGAGTTTAGAGGAGCAGAAACACGTGCAGAATAGCAAGTCCAGAAATAGATCTTCACATGTCAGAATTACACAATAGTGCCACCCCGCTCCTGGGGGGGAGGGGGGCTTTCAACCAGTGCTATGTCAACCCGAGACCCACAGGAAAAACAACAATGAAATCTGACCCCTGTCAATCCAACAAATATTTCCATGTGCATCACAGACTTCTGAAGCTAAAAAAAAAAAAAAAGAAAGAAAGAAAGAAAAGAAAAAAAAAGCTTCTAGAAGAAAATGTCCTCCTGAATTTGGGACACGAAAATATCTTTTAAATCAGACAAAAATATGCTTACTCTTCCTAAAATGTATCACCACAATGTCCAGAGTACAATGAAACTATTATTAGCCCCAAAAAAAAAGATTAGCCCTGAGACGGAACAGGAGAATGTGCCCCTTGGGCAAGAGCCAATGGGAAAAGCCATCAGGGGAAACTGATGCTGAGGGAGTTAGATGCTGAGATGCAAACAAGGGCTCCAACCATGTAAGAAAAGACTAACCAGACTCAATTTCTAAAATCTCAGCTTCTTTTCTTTAAAAGGTACCAACTAAGAAGAGTCAATACCCAGACCTTGCAGTGGCCGCCATAGAGCACTGGCGAAGGAGTGGCCCTTCCACCCGGGACAACCGCAAACCAGGTCCCAGACCCCGGACTGATGCATGACAGAGCCGGGAAAAGCAGGAAAAGCAAACAGGTGCCTCGGGCGTGCTGCGGGCCTGCCTTTCCGCCCGGGGTGGGATTCTGGCCACGGAGTCGCGAGACGGTGCCCACGCCGAGTCCGGCCCGGCCATGATAAGGCGGCAGGAGCCCAGGGCCGGGCTGGCCACGCCACGGAGAGTCCACAGAACTCACAGCAGCTGCTGGGGGGCTGGGAGGGAGCCGAGACTTCAGGGGCTCCCTGCTGGAGAGCTTGGGGTCTGCTGGGGCCAGGGCAGAACCTCACCTGGGCACTCAGCAGAGAGCCCAGAGAGACCCCAGCCCAGAGTCAGGACACCCCTGAGCGTGCGAACCACAGGTTGGGGTGAAGGACCGTACGGAAGCTGGCTCGCTGTCACAAAGCTCAAAGAAAGCCTGACAAATAAAACCCATCTACCTCCCAGTAAAAACAAAAACAGCAAACTCCACGCCCTTGAAAGGATGTACTCTGTTCCCCTAAAATCTACCACCACCGTGTCCAGAGTACAACAAACATACTGTGAACCAGGAGCAGAATCAGCAAAGAATCACCCTCGGGCAACAGAAAGCCCGTCAAGAGAAACTGACGCTGAGGGATTCAGAGACTGGGTGGAGAACAACGGCTTCCAAACGGCTGTTTCAGTCGCGCCCGATTCACGGTGAAGGACCGCCACCGCGAGCACACGGACAGTGGTGTCAACCGGGAGTCGGGGCCCACAGAAAGTGACCAGATGGGGGTTCCATAACTTAGAAGCACAATTGTTGAAATTCACTGGAAGGGATTAAGAGAGATTGCACACTGCAGAAGGAAGTGTGAGCTTGAGGACACAGCGATGGAAGTCACCTGACTGAAGAACACAGATGAAAAAGATTGAAAAAACAGTGAAGAGAGCTTGCGAGACCTATGAGATAACATCAAGTGAGCCAACGTATGTTTGAAGTCTCGCGGGGAGAGGAAAGAGAAAATGCAGTAGAAACAGATATCTGAAAGAATAATTGTCAATTTTTTTCTGAATTTGATAGAAATTAAATTCAAGATCAGTGACTCCCACTCAGGATGCATTCAGACAGTGCCGTGTTTATGTACATCACAAAGAAGCAGATAAAAATCAAAGTTTAATTTTTTTAACCTCTATTGACAACCCTGGCCTAAAAAATCAAAGTTTAAGAGAAAAAGGAAATCTTCAAAGTAACCGGAGAAAAAAGGTAGATTATTCGCCCACAGAGGAGCCATGACATGACCTCTCATCAGAAAAGCTGGAGACCAGGAGAAAACAGATCAGTGTCTTTAAAGTGCTTGGAAATAAAGGAGAAATTCTTAAGCCAGAATTATATAACCAGGAAAACATGCTCCAAAGAAAGTGTGAAATAAAAACAATATTTGATAAATGAAAAGTGAAAGAATTGGTCACCGATGAACCACAACTAAAAGAATGCTAAAGGAAGCTCTTCAAGCTGGAGAAAAATAATATGGAATGAAAATTCAGGTTCACAGAAAAGATTAAAGTGCATCAGGTGAGTGATTGTTAAAGGAAGTAATGTTGTAGGTACATGGTGCCGTGGGATTTATAATGCATGCAGGTACAAAATACGTGGCAACGATAGCCCATAGTACGGGAAGATGCTTAAACAGAAGGATATACTGTACGGTTCATAAATTTTATGCAAAATAGTTTAATATTAACTCTCAGAGGCTGCGGTAAATTAAGATTGCATTTTGTAATCTCCAAGCACTTAAACACATGCAAACACAAAAGTAAAACCAAAATATCAATATCTGGAAATAAAAATGAAGTTCCAAAATATGTTTGATTAAGGAAGGCAGAAATAAAAGAACAAAAGCAATATTGACCAAATAGCAAAAAGGATATAATAAACATAACCATATCAATGATTATATGATATATAAATGGAAAATAATACTCTAATTAAAAGACAGAGGCAATGTCACAGTGCATAAAGAAGCAAGACTCAGCTACATGCCATTCACAAGAGAAACATTTTAAACATAAAGGCAGACAATTTAAAAGTAAAAAAATTAAGGAAAGATTATATCCTGAAAACAGTAAACATAAGAATTCTGGCATGGTTATAGTAATGTAAGACAATGCACAATCTAAAATAAGGATTAGAACAGATAAAAAGGAAAGTCCATCATGATAAAATAGTCAATGTGGCACAAAGGCGTACCAGTGACATATGAGTGCCGTTACAAACAGTCTTGCAAAAACTCACGGAAATAGAAAAATCCACGCTTAGAGTTGGGAATTTAAAAACCTCTCTCTCAGTAATTGATAGAACACATAACAGAAACAAATTAAAACACATTTAAAAAGACCAGTAAAGACAAAAATTCTGAAGAGCTCTACCAACCACATCGATCTAACCGGCACTTACGGGAAACTACGCCAGGCACTGCACATTCTGGTCAAGTGCACGGGAAGTGGTCACCAACACAGCTCATGTGGTGGGCTGGAAAATGTCTCAATAGATTATTATGTGTAAGATAAAAATCTTACCTCGTGTGCTACCTGACTACAAGACAATTAAATTAGAATTTAATAAGAATAATACATCTTTTGAAAATCCCCAGATATCTGGGAATTAAGCAATACATTCCTCTTTTTCTTCATTTCTAGAGCTGTACAAACATTAACACAATCCATGTTAAAACACTGCCCCCAAAATTTTCCTCATGGCTTTTCACGATTCCCACTCCCACCACCTGCCTCAGGCAAACACCAATCCACTGTTTCCACGAATTCGCCTTTCCTGGGTATTTCATATAAAGGGAGTTATGCAATAGGTAGTCTACTGCACCTGGCTTCCTCACATGGAATCATGTCACCCGTCCACCCTGTAGCATGTATCAGTGGTTTGTTCCTTTAATCACTGCATAATGTCTCATTGTGGGGATACGTTTGCTTATACGCTCACTAATTGATGGACGTTGAAGTTGTTTGCTCCAAGTGGGTTTACGGATAATGCTGCTGAGATCATCTGTGTGGGGACATATGTTTTCAACTCTCCTGGACAGATTCTGAGCAGTGGAGTTGCTGGGGTATAGATTTAACTTTTTAAGAGACTGCGCAACCGTTTTCCAAAGTGACTGTCCCGTTACGTCCCCGCGAGTTGGCGAGTTGTCGGTGAGGAGTCGAGTCTCTCGCATCCTCAGCTGCCCTTGGCACTGCTGGGCTTTGTGCCCTCTCCTAGGAGCATAGTGGCATCTCACTGCGGTTTTAATTCCCATTGCCCCTATGACTAATGACGCTGAACATTTTTTCACGTGCTTTTTGGCCATGTGTATATCTTCCTCGGCGGTATTTTGAGTGTCTATTCAAAGCTTTTGTCCACTGTTTAATTGGGCTATTAATCTTCTTACTACTGAGTTGTAGGAGCTCTGTATATATTCTGGACACAAATCCTTTACCAGACATATGATTTGCAAATATTTTTCCACAGTCTGTGGCTGGTATTCTCATTTTCTCAACAGAATCTCTTAAAGTGGCAAAGTTTTTAATGTGATGAAGTCCATTTTACCATTTTTAAAAAAATTCTGTGGATCACGCTTTTGCTGTCATTTCTAAGAACTCTTTGCCCAACCCAAAGTTACAAGATTTTATACCTGTCTTTTCTTCTAAAAGATTTTTAGCTTTAGATTATGAAGATTATAATAAATTTTGAATTAATTTTCTTTGTGATATGAGATGGGATTCTAGGCTCATTTATTTTATGTATGTAGGTACCAAGTTGTCCTGGCACATTTGTTGAAAAGACTATTTTCCCCCCATTGAGTTAGCTTGGCACCTTTGTCAAAAATCAATTGATCATAAATGTAAGTCTCTGTTGCTTGACTCTAAAATGTGTTCCATCATCCGTATATCCTTCTTTGAATGAAAGCTGCATTGTCTCAATCATTGTGGCTTTCAACTAAGTTTTAAAATGTAGTAGTGTGTGCCCTCCAACTTTATTCTTATTTTTGAATTTTTGTTCTATTCCCATACACATTTTAGGATCTATCTGTCCATTTCTACACACCCCCACACAAAAAAACCTATTGGGATTTGAGAGGGATTGTGCTGAATTTATGGATGGATTTGAGGAGAATTTCCATCTTGAGATTATTGACTCTTCAGAACTATGAACATGAAATAATTTTAAATTTATTCAAGTGTCTTGTTTCTCTCAGCAAAGTCTTATAAATGCCATTGTACAATTCATGTGTCCTTTGGTTAAATTTATTTTTAAGTGTTTATTCTTTTTGATGTTATTGTGAATACAATTTTTTGGTTAATTTTATTTTTGGATTATTTGTTGCCATTAATAAAGATACAATTGATTTTTGTATGTTGATTTATATCCTCTGAACTTCTAAATATTAAAATATGACAGAAAAAGACATTATAAAGAAAATTAGAAACTATTTTTAAACTTAGTCACAATGAAAATGCAACAAATCAAAAGTTTGTGAAATGTGGAAAAATGCAGTGCTTTTTGGAAAATTTAGTTTTAAATGCTTACATTAAAAACAATGAAAGTTTAAAAGTTTATTATCTAAATTTTGCCTTAAGAAGCTAGAAAATTAAGAGAAAACTAAATCCAAAGTAGATAGAATGAACTAAATAAAAAATTAGAAGCAGAACTAATTAACTAGAAAACAAAAATAAAGAAAATAAAGAGTTAAATTGTTTTTTTGAAAAGATTAATAAAATTTTAAAGCACTCAGTAAGACTGATCAAGAAATAAAGAAAATATAAATTATATCAATGTAAAGAATGAAAGAATAGATGTTGCTACATATTTTACAGATAGTCAAAGGTTGTAAACAATTTGTGACCAAAACTTTATGTCAATGACAACTTAGATCAAGGACACAAATCCCATGGAAAATATGACTTATTAAAATTATCAGACATTATAAAACAAAGGCAAAAACAGAATATTATAGGCAATGTCCTTCACAAAAATAAATAAAAGAATAATTCTTAATAAACTATTAGTAAATTGGGTCTAGCAATACATAAATATAAAATATACTAGAAATAAGTGAAACATCACAGGAATGCAAGGTTGGTTTAACATTCAGACATTAATCAATTAACAAAACAGAATACAGAACAGAATAAAGGAGAAAATCTTAAGATTATCTCAATAAATGCAGGAAAAAACTGGTCAAATTCAACATCCATTCATAATGCAAATTCTCAGCCAACTAACAAATGAAGGAAAGTTACTCAGTCTGTTAAAGAGTATCCACAAAAATTACGTACAGCTAACATCATACTTAATGGTGAGCTATTGTGTGCTTCCTTCCTAATGCTTGAGAACAATGTGAGAACATCTGCTCTTACCACGTAGATTGAATATTGTGCAGAGGTTCTATCCAGTACAGTAAGACAAAGGCAAGGAGTAAATGCATAACAATTGGAAAGGAAAATGGAAACTAACTTCATTTTCAGACATGATTATCATATGAAAGACAAAAAATCTATCAGAACAAAAAATAGCTTCTAACACTGATAAGTTATTTCAGCAGAGACACAGAATACAAGGTCAATATGCAAAAATTGATTATATATCTTTAGATTAGCAGCAAGAAAATGGAAAATTAAATAAAATAATTACATTCTACTAGCATAAAATATATCTAGAAATAAATCAAACAAAATATGCAAAATTACTATACTCAAAACTACAAAACACCTTTGAGATTAATTTAAGAAGATATAATGTTGGAGAGATATGTGTGTTCTTCATGGATTGGAAAACTCAACATTCACATGACACTTGTTATTCCCAATTTAATGAATAAGTTCAATGTAAGCTTAGTCGAACTTTTTAAAGACTTTGTAGAAATTGAGAAAAGCTAAATCAAAAATTTTCTAGATCTTGGATAAGCAATGATATCTTAGAGCAGACATAAGGAGCAATAAATTTTAAGAACAAAAAGGCAGGGGAAAGGCAAGTTTGCTCACTTACTCTTTCTCTTATGGAGCTGGGACACCCGTCTCCTGCCCTTGGAAATTAGAACTCCAGGCTCTCTGGTCTCTGGACTCCGGGACTTGCAACGGCAGCCCCCAAGTTCTCAGGCCTCAACCTTGGTCTGAGAGTTACACCACAAGCTTCCTGGTCATGAGGCTTTTGGACTCAGACTGGGCCACACTCCCGGCTACCCTGTTCCTCTAGCCTGCAGATGGCCTGCCGTGGGACTTCCCAGCCACGGTAATCATGTGAGAAAATTCCTGTGATAAGCCCCTTCTCATTGATCTATCTATCCATCCATCCATCTATCCATGTATTTATCTATCTAAATATCTATCCATCTAAATATCTATCTATCCATCCATCTATCCATCTATTTATCCATCCATCTGTCTAAATATCTATCTATCCCATTGGTTCTGTCTCTCTGAAGAACACTGACTAATACCACATGTATGGATTTCACAGATAACATGTTGACACTGGAAGCTAGACCCCTAATTTGGGGACTGGGTTTCTCGAACATCTGATGAATATATCGGTGGCTCCCTTGCTGGGACAGAGCTCCTAATAGTCTTAAAGTCTTCACCTGAGAGCTGGAAGAAGTTCTGGGCATTTGCTTTGTGTGGATTTAGCTGTGACGACCATGCATTGAAGTTAAGATGCCGAGTGTTTCTTGCTGCACTTTAGAGTTGAGAGGATGAAGGGAGGTGACCAACTCGGGCCAGTGTGCCAGGAACATCCTCCATCATAGAAGTGAAAGTCTTGCATCCTGGGAGACTTTCAGTTCTGGGTAAACTGTGACAATTGGTCACCCTGGTCTGAAAGCTCTAGAAGACTGTAACATTGACGTGGTTTTGTGTGAACTTATTCAACTACTCCTAATGACACACTGAGCGAGAGCAGACGGCACTTTTCTCACCAAAGCATTAAGGAATCCCTGGGAGGGTTGTGGTGGCAGATTCTGTCACTGGGTCCCAGCGGTCATTAGGAACAGGAACGCACAGAGTTGTTTCAGTGTGTTTGATCTCTGGGGAACAATGGGGTGGCTTTTTGATCATAATTTCCCTGTAACTTATGCCAGTTTACACATTTCAGGCCATTTTTGGAGGAAGGTCCCGTCCTTTGGGGAATAATCTTGCAGTGAAGTTATATGTGCTGCTTCAAACCTTCCTCCAAGCCCTCCCTGGAGGGAAATGTGCTCATTTGCCAGGGTGGCTGTTCAGGAGAAATACGTCGACCTTTCTGGGATTACTAGACACTATTCAGAGTTGATGCTAATACCTGGAGAGCCAAGACCCCACACTGGCCAGCCAGGCTGTGCCGGGGGTCGTGGAGGTCAGATGATCCATGAAACCTGACTCGAGCCGGTCTCAGTCTGGGTGCAGCAGGCCAGCAGGAGCACCCTGTGCTCATTTTTCCACTTGCTGAACGCAGAGCTGTAACAGACGTCCCAGCAAGGGGCATCGTCCCACAGCCGCTTCCCTGACCCACGAGGGAGGCTTTACGGCAGGACAGGCCAAGTGCAAGCCTGGAGCTGTTCTCTCCCACGAGGAAAACAGTAAAACAAACACAATACCACGTACTGGGGGGATCGCAGGGATGCAGGGCTGTATTCTGTCTGTCACAGCCATTTAACCCACTGTTTGGCCAGAAGCCCGAGTATGCGCAAGGACCACACAGGTGTTGTTCTAGGCCTAGGAACTTAACTGAGCACATCGGCAGAGATTTGATTCTAGGTGCTCCTCTCGACCTGGGGAAAATTCCCCTGATTTCAGTTAAGAAAGATAAATAAAGCACGTTTGCTTTCTTACCTCAGGATATGTCAGCCAGGTAAGGGGAAGCAAGAAAACTAAGGTGATTTGAAAGTTCTAAAATTTTCTATAACGAAAATAAATGAAAAAGGACAAAACTGAAAAACTGATAGATATAGTTTGTATTAACAGTTTTAAAAGCTACAAAAACAATATCCAGCTGTATTTTGTTTATGCGAGAGACCTGCCTAAAGTGTTCAGGGATGGAAAGTTTGGGGGTGAAGCGATGGTGAGGTCGAGCAGGTGGGGGTGGCCCCCAGGGGCCCCACCTTCCTCACACCCTTTGGTGACACCCTCCCTGCGTGTGGGCGGGGCCTCGTGCCTCGACGGTAAAGCACAGAATCCAGCAACGTCGGGGATGTAGCTCCCGAGATTGGGTTACTGCCTTGCTCACGTTCTTGCTCCCCGACATGCTCGCTCTGGTTGAATCTGGATGCATGTTATAAGCTGTTCTGTAAGGAGGGCTCAGCCTCACGGAGCCCAGGGAAGCCGCTGGCCGAGAACCTGCAAGATGCTGAGTCTGTGGACAACCGCGTGGGTGAGCTGGGAAGAAGGCCTCCCTCCGTCACACCTTCGGATGACACAGCAGCCTTGGCCGCTGCTTTGGGCGCAGCCTTGGGACACCAGGAGCCAGAGGCACCCAGCTAAGCCACACCCAGGTTCCTGGCCCAGAGAAACTGTGAGACAGCAAAGGTTTGTTGTTCTAAAGCCACAGAATGTCAGGGTATCTATCATGCGGCTATAGATAACTAGTGCAATCGGGAAAAGATAACAAACATCAACCAAGACAAACCAAAAGGAAGAGGACATAGCTTTACTAAATACAGAAAGTAAGTCTACATTGAGTCAAAAGAATTGTTAGGGATAAACATTTATACAAAATAAAGTTATAATTTACCAGAATAATATAGCATTTCTAAATTTATTAGTACTTAAAACACACCTAAAATACATGAAGCAAAAGAATTCAAAACTATAGGAGAAATAAATACATGCAAAGTCATAATTTGAGTTTTTAACACTCTTCTCTTAATTATCAACACATCAAATAATAAAAATTATCAAACATTGAAATTATTTGAAAAATGGAATTAGAGCACACTTTGTTTAGTAGATCAATGGTGCCATTTGTTAGAGAAAATATATTCTTCTCAAGCTCATGTGCAGCATAAATCAAAATAGGCCAAGTGCTGGGTCTGGGAAGCTGCAATGAGTTGCTGTCACGTTTTTAGCCCACAGTAAAATTTTAAGTTTACAGCAATATTCATACATTTTAAAATATATTTATTAATAACTTAGGAGTCAATAAGAAATCAGGGAAATTAAAATATTTAAAAGTGAATCATAATAAAAATACTACATAAAATACTAGTATGACCCAGCAAAAACAACTCTGGGAGGAAAATTTATAGCCTGAAATGCTTAATTTAGAAAATAAAGAAGCATAAAAGATCTAAGTAGCTGGAATTAAGTAGTGACAAAAAGTACAGAAGAATAATCCAAAACAGGGATAAGGATGTATCATGATGAGAACAAAAGTTAATAAAACAGACATAGGAGTATCAGAAAAAAAAAAAAAACAGTGGAACTAAAAATACTACTACAATAGTGTTTTTTAATGTGGATATACTCTGGATTCAAACCGGCTTTGAAGAACTTCCTGACCAGAAGCCACAGCCACTAACAGTTCTAGTCATATCTAGACAACAACAAAGTCCCTATGAGGTCTGAAGTGGAAACAATGGCAGTTTAAGGACAAGAGGGACAGACAGAAAGAAGAACCTTCCATGAGGGACGGGGAGCGATGTGTGGCCAGAATGTGAAGGACAAGAAGGAAGTAGAGATGCGGAGATTTGGGGGGATGCGTGATGTTGAGCAGATGTGGGGTAACAAGGAGACCCCAGGCAGCCAGCGGACGGTGGCAGGTTGGCAAGGAGGAGGCCAAAGTAAACGACTTGTCCTGTGGGCAGTGGGAAGACAGGTCTCTCCCCGCCAGACTGTGAATCCCTCAAGAAAAGCATGCCTCATTAAAAAAAAGTTTAATTTTGTCTAAGATGTATACACACACACACACACACACACACACACACACAAACACACACGTATTTACATGCAGATAGTTTTAAAAAACAAGGCTATTACCAGGCTTATAATTAAAAACAGCAGTTTCATGTTCCTTCCCATTCATCTTTAATTCTTGCTCCCCAGATCCAATGATGTTTTCCTGATATTTAATTCCATGTTTTTAAATAGAATGCGTTCATTCTGTCCCTTGAATTTGTAGGTTTCGATCTTATGTTTGAAGATGAGGCTCCAGCCTGTGGTCGCAGCTTCTCATCGTGTGCCCTGCCCGCCCCCCTCCTAACTGGTGAGGCCTCATTTTGCGGCAGATGATTATTGTGCGTTTACATCGCCATGACTATGTGAAATAGTGCTCATGGCTGTGATTATGTTTCCTCCCATGAACTCGTGTTTGCTTGTTTTCTTCAGGGGTCATCGTTGTCTTGTTTAACACGAGTTGTATTTAACTCAGGCTAGATTTGAGCCCGGGACCTCGTGAAACAAAACCCTGCAGGTGGTGTGTGATAATCTTACTTGTTGATGTTATTATTGTTACAGTTAATATTGAAAATTTAATTCTAAAAAACGTGGATTAAATGAGTAGACATCAATAAATTTCATTTTTCTATTTATGTTTATCTTTAAATTACAGGTAAGGCTGATCAGTCAAGGAAAAACTTTACCTTTACGAACTATTTTTCAATTTTCGCATTACTTTTTATATTACTAATTTTCAAGTCCTTATATTGACTTTTTATTGAAGAAAACACAGAAAACAGTAAAAACAACAAATTTTTCATTAAATTAGAAAGGATCGTTTTGTTTTCAAAAAGTTTTTATTCTATTTTCATAATAAAATACAGTGACGCCAAGGCGGAAAAAAATTTTCTAGCGTGGCAGTTAACGTGTTAAATCTGTTTTTTCTTAAGTTTTTAATGTGCCTTGTATACCCCAAAACCCCCCTGCAGACTCACAGCTCTCCCTGGAAGGGTGTCACCTCACACTGCAGACGCACAGTTGTCGTGTGATGCTGCTGTTGTCCTGCCTTCCCGGAGAGCCGCTTGGCTCCTTCCTGCTTGAAGTCACTGTTGCTTGGAGCAACTTGGTTTATGGCTGTGTTTTGTTGAATCACATGTTACAGGGTTTCCCCCTAAAAGGAGTGTGGGTAGTGTCTGCTTCAAGTCTGAATGTACGAACATGCTTTTAATCTTCCCTCGCAGGTGAATGGAAGCTGGGCTGAGTATAAGGTGCTGTGCAAGAAAGATCGTCCCCTGGAAGTCTGGAGCCTGATGAACCTTCCTGCTTTGGAGAAGTTTGACACCATTTAGATTCCCCAACACTGCAGGAATCGATTGCCCTGGAGGGGACACCTTCTCCTAAGTGAGCTGGCTGCCCTGGAACCCTCACCCGCACGGGGTCCCAAACCAAGACACTGCACTGTGTCACTTACACCCAGCCTTTCCTGCTCCACTTGCAAACTGCGTTGCCCCATCCGTTATCCTCGCTGTGCGTGCTTCAGCCTGCTGACAATCCCTTCGTTGTGATTCTAATGAGGTTTTGAAAGGGGAAATAGCTAGATGAGTGTGTCATATTTGCCACGTTTAGCCAGACTTTTCTCAGTCACCACACAGCACCTTGCCCGGTTGCCTGTCCATTCATAAAGACATGAATGAATGCCCGAACACAGGAATGAAAACTTATAATTTCTCCCCTTCAAGGGGAAAAATGCAATTCTGACCTGTCATCTGCGATTCTTCAGAATTTACTGGGGTCCACAAGGTGGTCTCTGTGCCAGTGGGTGGTTAGCTGTGCCCAGGTAGGACGGTATTTCATCTCTGCAGTGAATAAGCTGTGAGCACATCCCTCCAGTGTGGGAAGCGGACGTCCGCGCACAGCTGCCCACACCCCTCCCCCGGCCCCTTCGTCCCTGGACCGTGAAGCCATCCTCATTAGCGCTAAATGCAACGCTGCCACCAGCAAGGTCACCCAGAGACACTCGGGTTCCGTTATCGCCCGCACTACACCAAGAACAATGAAAAGACCATCTTCCCAAATCGCAGTCGGTGCGGCCGATGTTGCCTGATGGTGACATTAGAACGGGCTGAATTGTTTTCATTAAAATGCAGCCCATTACGGTGGATGGGAGAGGAGCTCCACGGAGGGAGATTTCAGATCTATGCTTTGTTTCACTGAATTATGGAAAATTAACGCACTTCCATCTTCACTTCCTAACGGTGATAATACTCCCTCAATTGGAGGGACACAGCTCGCGTGACACGGGAGCCCGGAGGACAGAGGCGGATGTCTAATTTTGCTTTCAAAAACAACAGCCACAAAAATACCCTCTCATTAAAAGCAGTGAAGAAGAGATATTTATATATGAAATGAGTGCTTTTTGATTTGATCCCTGGAGTAAAATGTCATAAATAGCTGTTAATTTGGGTCTGTTTACTAAGAATTTAATGCCTGTAGAAAATCTATTTGAATCATCATAAATGCAATAATGACTGCCAGGAAGAAAGCGGGAACGAGAGCTGCAATTTGGGATGAGACTTGAGTTTACGGGAGCGGTGTCTGCCCTGGCACGGCCCACTTAGTGCATGTTAGTGCGTGTGTGCCGCCCACCACGCACACCAAGCCCCGCGGAGCTTCGTCACAGGAACGGCCTAACCCTCAGGCCTGGCCACAGCAAGGAAAATCATTTTCCCCCATTCTAAATATTATCACTATTAATATGTGGCCCTTAAATGTGTTTTCTGAGCTCTCCCGATGAAAGAAGTTCATTATCATGATGATTATTTCATCATAGGATTTTGTTGCTCTGCCTGGTGAAACAAAGACATTTCCTGGGGCCAGCGGAGAAGGCTAAATAACACACACACAGAACTGAGGCAACAAATGGCCGCATCCCTGGTAATGATGTCCCGGGAGAACGGCCCTGCGGGGAGAGCGGGGACCTTTGATCCGGGCTCCTTCGCCAGGCAAAGACAGCCAGGGAAGCCTTTTGTTTTTCCAGATCATTCAAAGGCAACCCCTGTGCCCTGGGCCTCCTCCTGCACTTGCAATATTCATTTTTTTGAGTATTGCAGGTATTACAGAATTTGGGTCAGAAGATCAGAGAAAATGGCCTTAATTTTGTGTTCCTTCAGCCAAGCTAGCACGCAGGCGCTAACGTCAGTGGTCCGCGAAGCGTCTGGGCTGGGAAGCTCTCTGCACAGCCGGCCCCGTCCCTGCCATGGCTCCGTGGGGAGCTCAGGGCCTCTCTGCTACCGAGGCAGATGTCGACATGCGGAAACTGTGGTTGGTTTTCTAAGCCACGGCGTCACCCAGGCTTCTAGGCAGGATTTGAACACAGCTCCACCCCAGTTCCAGGCTTGTTTTCCGTTAACTACACGAAGTCACCGTCTCTCTCTGCCTAAAACCACCACCAGAGGAACAGCACCATTCGGACCCCACAGGCTTGGGGGCGTGGATTCAGGCCGTGGTCAGCGTCCACCTAGGGCAGCCCTGCCTGGAGTCCTAGAGACAGACGCTGCCCCACCCACAGGCACAGGGTGGCCCAGCTGGGCAGGAAGTCAGCAGCTCCGGTCCATACACAGTCAGGAGGGACCAACACTGTCATTCTTCTGGCCCAGAGCCATGGAATGAGACAAAGTTTCCACTTTCAAACACGTCTGTCCACGTGGCCCCTTTCTGAATGTGCTTCTCCGCGTCCGTGACTTTCCTGTCCCCTGGGTCCTTGGGAAGTTCCATGCTGTGCCCAGGACAGCTGGCTGACTATGGCCACTGTCTTGTCACAGCTTCTTCCAGAAATGGGATCATGTTCCATCCCCTCACCCGGAACCTCTCAGGTGAGCCCTGTCCTTCCCACTCTCGGAGATCGGCACGTGTTCAGGGAGTTTTTCCTTCCTGTTCCCTTTCTACTGCTGCTGTAGAAACAGGCCCTTCTCGCTGGGCCGGGGCCATCCCTCTGCAGCCTTTGCTCTCTCCGTCTCAGCACGGCCCTCGAGGACCAGCCTGCTTCCGCCCTGTGCCCTGGCCCAGACGGGCTAGAGCAGCCCCACGGTCTTGGAAGGGCTGAGACTCCCCGGTCAGTCCAGCCGCACCAAAGTCAGAGGCCAGCCCTGACAGTCCACCTCTGAACTGAACAGGTTGCTGACATCAAACCAGGGGATCTTGTCACATCAAATGCCAGCCAGGCATAGTCTAACTTTGTGATAGGACTGTGAACAAAGAAACTTTAAGATGATTTATGGTGAAGCCAGTACAGCGATCTCAAGCTGCCTCAGTTGTCATGGCACCCCCCCCCACTCACACTCACACAATCACGTCCCATCTCGGGGGTTCTAATTATGGAAAGTTCATTGTGGGAGGTTCCCTGGGGGTAAGACCAAGCTCTAAGATCCATTAGATGACAAGCTCGGTGGCAGAAAGGACCGTGTTTCTTTCTTCCCCTAAGAGTCACAGCAAGCACCATGGCTGGTGGATGGCAGGAAGACAACCCCCGATGGATGGATAAATGAAGGGACACGTAACACAGCAACAAAGCAGGAAAGGAGGACGGCGGGGTACCTGTGGCTTTGCACCCTCGCGGGGTGGCTGGGTTCAGCCGGTCCCTGTTTCCTGCACAGCGTCTCATGGTGATGCTGCCAACACTCTCTCACCAAAGCCCTTCTAGTGAGATACATTAAATTCATTGTCAGTAATATCTCTCACTCACATACACAAAAGCTTCTATGATGTGGGTCGAACTGTCAAGCTGTTTTGCTAGACCTGAAATAGATACGTAACAACACTTGTATTTTGAAGTTGCCTTTAACTTGGCACTGGAATCTCAATTGCAACAAGATCGCTGTCACTTCAGAGCTGTGCCTCTCCTTGTGCAGAAATATATAAATGAATAAAGAAAATAAAAGGAAAGGAACAAGAAGCTAGCATTTACATCTTGGTGGTGCATGAAAGCTGGCTTGTACAAGCTCAGGGAAGCTGACGACAATGTCTAGTGAGGCCTCCTTGGCCACTTCAGATCAATCCCAGTGGGAGGATTTACACCACGGGAACGGGACAGTGGGAAATTCAGGATCAAGGTCTGAATTTCTCGACAGCGTGTGAGCCAGCACAGCACCCACGAGTCCCACCTACCTCTGCCGGTTCTGCCTCGCAGATAGACACGTTTTCTACAGAACGCCCGGCGTGGGTGGACGTCCGCCATGCTTTCCACGCTGTGCCCGGGTCTAGATCCGCAGTGCGGGGGAATGAAGGCCGGCGTGGTGGTTCACAGCGGTAACACACGGAGATTTGCTTTCTGGTTAGGAACAGGGGTCTTGGGCTCAGCCCACGCACTGGCGTAGTGACCCCCATTTTTAATTAAAGGGGTTAATTCTGAGGAAACATCAATGGATTCCAACAAACATGCTCATTTCCCTGTTGACAAAAGGTCCCTGTGAGTCAGGCTGCACTACGCAGGACAGGAGCCCAGGCGTGGGGCTGGGAGAGGGACCAGGCCTAGGGACCCCACTCCTCTGGGCTCAGCTCTTGCCGTCACCAACATCACAGCGAGTTTCTGTACCCTCCCCAGCAGTGCCAGCTGTGGCTGCTGTTCCATTTGTCTTCTATGTCCACATCACCCCAACCCTGCGGGATGTCACCCCATGAAAAGTGCCCGGGAATGTCGCAGACGCTGTCGTCCTGCGTGTCCGCCGTGCAGCACAGGGTGCAGTGAGCGTCGGAGACACTGGGGACCCCTTGGGAGCGGGACTGGTTTAACTCAGAGCTTTTCAAACGTGTCCCTGTCAACAGGATGAGGACTGTCCCCTGAGGAGGACGTGTGAGCCAGCAGGTGAGTCAGAGCAGCGTGTGGCCTTCCTGGCCTCCTGTGCGTCCCCATCGCAGCGCTGGCCCCCCGGCGCAGAGACATCCACTTGCGCGTCAGTCTGGTCCACGGCTGGCACAGTCCTTGGCACGTGACATGGTGCTGATGGGGGATGGGGGACGGGGATGAAAGGACGCTAAGCAGAAGTGTGTCCCTGGAGGGAGGCCATCCGAGGAGGCTCCAAGCGGCTCTGTCAAGGCTGGGTGAGGTGGAGGCTGCAGAGGGAGGCTGGAAGGAGGGTGTGGAGGTGCAGAGCCTTCGTGCAGACAGCCGTCTCCAAGAGTTCGGGGCTTGCTCAGGCACAGAGGTTGGGGGAGACGGTAGGACAGAGATGGGGGAGGGGGTGGGATGCCGGAACTGGGGTGAGGGGCAGCTGAGATCCAGTGAGGAGGGAGAGGGGACGTGGGCCCTCCGCCTCGTGGGTCTGGCGTGCGGCTGGAGGGGCAGGGTGCAGAAGTGCTCCCCCGTGAGGATTCGGACTTCAATGAACGCCCACAAAACCAGCTGTGCTCGGATCCAGGAGTGCGGGACCACAGAGCAGGGGGAGGGGAGCAGGGGTGCGGTCAGGGATGAGGGGAGTAGTGGGCGTGGTCAGGGGCGTGGCTTCAAATGAGAGGCTGAAATACGAATACCAGAGGAGACTTCAGAGGAAGTGCGTATTTTCAGAGCATGCGGCGTTCCTCCCCGTGCTGGTGCAGCCAGCCTGTGTCCCGGAGCACAGACCTGGGGAAGCCTGCGGGAGACGGGAACCACACCTCCCTGCTTCTGTGGGTCACTCCGTCCCCAGGCACACACCACGTGTACGGGTGAGATGGGGAGGGGCTCCAGATCCACTGCAGGACATGTCCATAGGTATGTGAACTCGGAGGAATGTCCCATTTAAATTTCCTAAGAGAGCTTCAGTCATGGCTCACAGGTGACAGAGGAGGAATCTGGGTGGGCTTCATGGAGGAGGAGATACCTGAGGACAATCCTGAAGTTCTGAGTGGCACATTTTGAACTGAAGGAGACTTGTCAGGGGAGGACAGAAACCTGAGTGGGCCTGTTTCCTTGGCCCTGTCCTCACCCCATCCTCTAGGCACGCCCTGCGCCCGCCCTGGGCTCCTGCACAACCCCATTGCACATCCATCTAATTTCCCATGGACCCAAAGGGAGAGACAGTGGCGATTAATATTTTTATGCAAATGTTTTGTGCCTCGGGGCGTACCCTTGCTGTGATTTATGAACAATGATTAAAAATAACTCATTTAATGTAATCTAACAGGAGCAAATACGGGAAGACAAGATTAAATTAAATTCCTTCCCCCTGGAAAAAGAACTTTGAAGGTCACCACCCTCTTGGAAATGCAAGTGGTTCCTTCCATGGGTGTTCAAGGTTTCTGGCCCCAAAATGAAATTCTAAAAATAAAAGATGCCGCATTTAATATGTTGTCCTGAAATTAAGTCTAGGTGTCTAGTTTATTTCCAGCCACCTTTCCGGGACTCAGAGTTTTCTCTCTGCCCCCGGAGTCCAGGTTTCGGATGAGGACAAGCTGGCAAATGCACTCGGCACGATGACCGCCTGGGGCCCAAGTGGCCACTTTCCAGGAAGGGCATTTCTTCGGCTGTATCAAAAAGAATGGGCCAAGTGACAGGCCAGCGGATCTCGGGTGCCTCTCCTCGGGTGTCCAGCCACAGACTCCCTCCCACAGGACTCGCAGAGACACGACGTAGCAGCGTGGCTGGCCCAAGACTCAGAATGCGGTTCTCCATCTCCACAGCGGCCTCCACAGCACCCAGGTTTCCGGGGGTCGGTCAACACCATCACAGGACAGGGAGGCCGAAGCAGGGGCTCTGCAGGAGGCAGTGACTCTCACTGAGAGCTGAGGCTGATCTGAGCATAAGTCACGTGTGTAGCTACTGAAACACTGACCTGCCACCCAGCGCTGTGTGACGTCATTCAGGCGTGTTCCCCCCGCAGCTGCTGCACCCACACACCAAGATGTTGCACATCCTCACTCCCGTGTGTTGTGTCCTGGGTCGGCTCTGACACATGCCGAGTCAGACGGCTGGCGGAGACGCTGGCTCCTTGACACATGGTGCCCGTGAGTAAAGGTGGCCGACACCTTCACCAAAGGAAGTAGGCTCTGCAGCCCCGGGGAGCTTCGGGGCTTCTGCAGCCTCCTCCCTGCAAAGCCCTGACTTTCTGGGTCATCTCGTGATGGCATCAGCGAGTCTTGGTTTCCAAGAACATATTTTAAGCCTCCCAGAGTCCTCGGCAAGCACAACGGGTCATCTGTCATCTTCCTACTAGAGGACCTTGAGGAGCACCAGAGCCCCGGTAACTGCCATTTCTGTGTAAGGACAACCGCCCCTCCCTCCGTGCAGCTGCTCCCGCACCGTCCACCTCCCGGGCACGCGGACGTTTCTCGCTGAGCACCAGCTGTGCGCGGGGGCAGGGAACCCCTGGCCGCCCTGCTCTGCAGGCCACCCTGTCCTGCAGTCTGACCGCAGGGGCAAGAAGAGGAGAGAATTATGTATTTTTCAGGGGCTTCCTTTACGCAGATGACATGCCAGCGTCATTATCACGTAATACGTGTAACGACTCTTAATGGTTCTCATCCGAATAAAATAATAGATACGTTTCATTGAATGTATATATTCATTCATCCACCCATTACCTCAGTCACTCAACAAATACGCTTCATTCATTCAACAAATGCTTCCCGAGTACCGACTTTGTTCCTGATACTCGAACCATACAGCAAGTCATGTTTCTGTGCACCATGTAAACATACATATGATACTTACACACAATGGAAGTACGAACTTGCATTACAATTGAGGGCTAAGTGTCAAGTACTTTCTGACATTCATTGCAATATTTTTAAAATGCCATATTTCATCGTTCTAAGAGAAATCTTTTTTCACATTTTAAATCCTCTGAAATCTGTGCGCACCTGTCATGCCCGTGTGCCGGGTGGTGGTGTTTGCGCAGTGCCCACTGCCAGGGGTGCACACTGGGGCCTGCAGGACAGGTGCGGGGCCTGGGGAGCCAGGGAGCACTCCCTTAAGGCACGCTGCATCCGTGCACTGTTGGCACGGAGGATGATGCTGTGTGGAAAACAGAAATACAGGCAGTGCTTAATCAGAAAGTTCCAGAGAATCAGGCTGTAAATATATTTTTTAAAACTTTACCAATACTGTGATTGTTAGGCGGAATGATGCTCCCCCAAAATGCCCACGCTTGAACCCCCAGGACTATGACGGGCTCACTCCCAAGCCCACGTCTGCCCCGCTACACCCTTCCGGCCTGAGTGGCTGCGCCCAGATCTCCGAGGAAATACTGACCTTGGAGCTCAGATCTGGGGGGCGCTGGGGACCAAGAACCTTGGCCACACGATCTGAAGGATGTGGGGCCCCTCCTGGCTGTCCCCCCAGAAGGGAACAGCTGTGTTGGCTGCTCTCAGTCCCTGCAGGGCAGCCTGGTGCCCTGTTCTTCCTGCACCAGACGCCGGGGCCGGTTTGAGTTTGAGAGGCCAGGTGATGTGTCTACGTCCCGGCCACCTGCAGAAATGAAAATCTTCATTGCTGGTGGCCCTGGCTGGGTCTCCTGCAGCTGTTTTTTCCCCTAACGGAGCCAGGTGCCAAGCACGAGTTTGCAGTTGCAATTCAGCGGCAATGACCCCCTTGAAAATAACCTGCACAAAAATGTCACTTAGGAATCTTTATGACTCGAGCTGTTCATCTATCTTCCCAACAGGTCAGCTCTCAGCTACCCGTGAAAAAGATTTTTCAGAAAACCTCCTCAAATAAATCACGAATTCCCTTTCTCTCACAACTTAGAAGAACAAAACTTTGTGAACTTGAAAGGCAAAAGAAGGAAGCGGCAATTTCTTAGAGGCTCTGTGGGCACAATGGGCACCCGGCGCCCTCCCCGCTCGCTGCGGGCGCCGTCCTCGCACCGCCAACAGCCGCGGCGCATCCGGCAATTCTCTCTCTGTGATCTCTCTCTCCTGGAGGTCGCTGGGAGCTTAATTTATGTGCTGCGAGAGAAGAGAGACGAAGTCTCCGGAACTCACTGTGACCCACTTGGAGCTGAGTCGCTCGCGCCGCAGCGGCCTTTGCCAGAGTGAGGCCCTGAGGAGCCGCCTCGCCCTGCGCACCCTGGGGGGAACGTGTCCTTGGGCCGTGGTGCTGCTGACTCCGACCCCCACCCTGTCCTCACCTGGGGCTCCAGGGAGGCTCTGAGGCCGTTGGCTCTGCCCCTGTCCCCACCCTGGCCTCCCGGGGGAGACTTGCAGCAGCGCGTGCCCCCACCCCCACCCGGCAGCCAAGTCCCCCAGGCAGGGATTGAGATGAAGTCTCTGCAAAGGAGCAACTTAAAAGAGGACAAAGTCACAGACAGGAGATGGGCTGAAGCTGGGCCCTGCCCGGGGGCTGTGCAACTTCAGGCCAACCACTCACCTTCCTGAGCCCTCAGCTTCCTCGTCTGTAAAATGGGGACAGTGATGGCCACCTTACACACCCTGCAGGATTATTCAGAGTTGGAAAGCAGAAGATGCATTTAAAAGCTCTGGAAAATAATGGACGTGCAGGTGAGAGGTGTCTGCCTGTTGCAGGCTGGTGGTGAGAGTGAGGGCAGCTGGGAGTTGGAATCAGATCCCAGGGCACAAGTCCCCCTATCAATACATCTGTCTGTTCTTTGGGGGGCAGGGAGGAGTCCATCCACCCCGTCCTTGGGTGCAACGGCCTGTCCGTTCCAGCCCTGTGGCCTTGGTGTGCACCTGCGACACCCATGCTCCCCGGTCTCGCAGTGGCTGCCACAGTTCTTGCTGTAATCATCATGGTCAGCAGCCGTGTGTGATCTTACGTAAACACCCCGGCTGCTGGGCACTTGCATGGCAGTAGGGCAGCCTCTCCTGCACTGGAGAAGGCCCAGGTGCCCGCATTCCCTAGGGGCAGCCCGCGGCATCCATAGGCCGGGAGCCAGGGTGCACAGTGGAAAAGGAACCAGGACGTTTGTCCTCAGAGTGTGTATGGTGGGCCACGGGGTGGTGGCTGGCAGGTGGGGTGGGACAGTTCTGAGTAGGACCATGAGGAGATCCAACCCCAGATCCGTTGCAAGAGGCTGTTTTCCAAACTCCTGCTCCTGACACGTTGCCCTCTCACCTTGGAGCGTCATGGACTAGACAGGGGCCTGACCAGGGACATGGCTCTTCTTGAGCCACACCCTTCCGTGGTTGGCATGTGACGGGATGAAGGACGCAGTGGGAACCAAGAGACCAGGGTTCTTCCTGGCCAGGACTCTGATGTGTGGCTGTGGCACGACTGTGAGTGGACCGAACCCAGGAACCACATCCTCAACCGCTCACGCTGGGCACAAGCTGGAGGTCGAGGAAAGCTGCCACTGATCCTGCAGACCCGCCTCGGGGAGGCCCACAGGAGCTCAGGTGCAGAGCTCCCCAGACAGCCAGAGGCTGCAGAACTGTCCCTTTGTGCTCTGGCCACAGAGATGCTCCACGAGGCCTCCAGCCATCCCGTGCTGCCTTGGGCAGAGAACGGGAGTGGCCCGGGCCAGGAGACCATCACGTCTGCAAGGGTCAAGGAGCCTCCAGGCAGTGGAGCCAGAGACCCAGTGGCCACCCTGGGGCCTTGAGAGGGTGGGACTGCATGGGAGGCAGGGAGCTGCACCCAGCCAGCTGCACCAAAGCCAGCTGCACCCAGCCCGCTGCACCCCAGCCAGCTGCACCCCAGCCAGCTGCACCCAGCCAGCTGCACCCCAACCAGCTGCACCCAGCCAGCTGCACCTCAGCCAGCTGCACCCCAGCCAGCTGCACCCCAACCAGCTGCACCCCAGCCAGCTGCACCCAGCCAGCTGCACCCAGCCCGCTGCACCCCAGCCAGCTGCACCCCAACCAGCTGCACCCCAACCAGCTGCACCCAGCCCACTGCACCCCAACCAGCTGCACCCCAACCAGCTGCACCCAGCCAGCTGCACCCAACCAGCTGCACCCAGCCAGCTGCACCCCAACCAGCTGCACCCTAGCCAGCTGCACCCAGCCAGCTGCACCCCAACCAGCTGTACCCAGCCCGCTGCACCCAAGACAGCTGCACCCCAACCAGCTGCACCCAGCCCACTGCACCTAAGACAGCTGCACCCCAACCAGCTGCACCCAGCCAGCTGCACCCCAACCAGCTGCACCCCAACCAGCTGCACCCAGCCCGCTGCACCCAAGACAGCTGCACCCCAACCAGCTGCACCCAGCCAGCTGCACCCCAGCCAGCTGCACCCAGCCAGCTGTACCCAACCAGCTACACCCCAACCAGCTGCACCCAGCCCGCTGCACCCAAGACAGCTGCACCCCAACCAGCTGCACCCAGCCCGCTGTACCTAAGACAGCTGCACCCCAACCAGCTGCACCCAGCCAGCTGCACCCCAACCAGCTGCACCCCAACCAGCTGCACCCAAGACAGCTGTACCCCAACCAGCGGCACCCAGCCCGCTGCACCCAAGACAGCTGCACCCCAACCAGCTGCACCCCAGCCCGCTGCACCTAAGACAGCTGCACCCAACCAGCTGCACCCAAGACAGCTGCACCCAACCAGCTGCACCTAAGACAGCTGCACCCAACCAGCTGCACCCAGCCCGCTGCACCCCAACCAGCTGCACCCAGCCCGCTGCACCTAAGACAGCTGCACCCCAACCAGCTGTACCCAGCCAGCTGCACCCCAACCAGCTGCACCCCAACCAGCTGCACCCAGCCCGCTGAACCTAAGACAGCTGCACCCCAACCCGCTGTACCCAGCCAGCTGCACCCAGCCAGCTGCACCCAAGACAGCTGCACCCCAACCAGCTGTACCCAGCCAGCTGCACCCAACCAGCTGCACCCCAACCAGCTGCACCCAGCCCGCTGCACCCAAGACAGCTGCACCCCAACCAGCTGCACCCAGCCCGCTGCACCCAAGACAGCTGCACCCCAACCAGCTGCACCCAGCCAGCTGCACCCAACCAGCTGCACCCCAGCCCGCTGCACCTAAGACAGCTGCATCCCAGCCAGCTACACCCCAGCCAGCTGCACCCCAACCAGCTGTACCCAGCCAGCTGCACCCCAGACAGCCGCACCCCAACCAGCTGCACCCAGCCAGCTGTACCCCAGACAGCTGTGCCCCAGCTCACTGCACCAGCCAGCTGCACCCCAACCAGTTGCACCCAGCCAGCTGCACCCCAGCTCACTGCATCAGCCAGCTGCACCCCAACCAGCTGCATCCCAACCAGCTGCACCCAGCCAGCTGTACCCCAACCAGCTGCACCCCAGCCCACTTCATCCAGACAGCTGCACCCCAACAATCTGCACCCAAGCTGCACCCAAGACAGCTGCACCCAACTGCACCCCAGACAGCTGCACCTGGATAGTGGCACCCAGACAGCGGCACCCCAGACAGCTGCACCCCAGCCTGCAAGAGCACATGCCGTGGAGGACCTCAGAATATCTGCCCAGCACGAGCGGCTAGGAGGGGAAGGGCCCGGAGAGAAGGGGTGAAGGCTATACAGCCGCATTCCAGCCAGGACGAGGGAGGAACAGAGAAAGCAATGCTACAGGGCAGAGTGGGGATAAATGAGGCTACGGCAGAAAACAGAGCTCCGCCGAGCTCCTGGCGGGGAAGGGAAGAAAGACGGAGGTGGACTTAGGGAAACGAGGAGAGGGCGGGCAACCCCACAGGGACAGTAGGGACCATCTGCAAGACTCGTGGAGCCCGCAGCGGGAGGTGGCGGTGTCGAGAGTGAGCGGGTCCTCACACGCTTGTGTGAGGAGGATGGATGGGTTCACCATAGGTCACTGGTTAGTGCAGACCTCAGGCCGGTAAACAGTGCTTCTCTCGGCCTCTGTCTCCTCCTGCGAACACGGCTAATAATAATAGGTGTTCCTGCAGACGTCTTCTTTCACTCGTTCATTCTTTTATTCGAGAACAAATACCTCTCAAGCATTAGAGTGTGGTGCCGGTGGGAAAGATGCCCTTCCTCGAGACATCCAGCGCAAGCACGACCCTGGGAAGCACCCCCGCCCCGCCCCCCGCTTGCTTCTCTGGTAATTTTATCCGGAGGATCATTTTGAGCCAAGACTATGAAGAGCTGTGACTTCATAATTTGAGATTTATGTATCATTAAGTCCCAGCAGTACATGGTAATAAATAAGTGCTAAGTACCCAGGGCTCCCTCCCTGTCCTGCAGGAGGAGATTAAGGTGGCCAAGGGGAGGGGCCGCGCCCAGCACCAGGGGTGTCGATTGCTCGGTGCTGGCAAAGCCCCTTGGACCAGGGTCAGGAATGCTGGAACAGGTGCACTGGCTCCCCGGGAACCTCTGGGGGGTCCGGGCTGTGCGCGGGCTCAGAGGGGTGGGTTTAGAAAGCCCGTGATCCGTCAAGGAAGGGAGTCCTTGACGATGGGCTGAGTCCTGCCCAGAAATCAGGTCAGTGATTCACTGAGCCCTGAGCGCCTGTGCTGGACTCAACAGAAGATGCTCTATCGGGCAGGGCTCACTTGGTTGAAAGCAACGGATGGCAACCTTGAAGTTGAGTGAGGAAAAAAAAAACGTCAAATGACATAGGCATTTTCTAGAAGAGACAGACAATAAACCACAGGAATTGAGAGACAAGGTGATTCCAGGTACCCCAGGATCCACGGCTACAATGCCAACATCATTCTGTGCATGTTTAAAACTTTCCTTCTTTTTTATGGGTGATATTTCAGACAAAAGTACAGGGAATAATGAATATTTTCATACCTACCACTGGGTGTTCTAGAAATATGATATTTAGCTGCGTATGGTTTAGATGCTTTTCTTTTAAAAATTAAATGTTAATAAGAGACTTGAAGCACCCCATGGACTCCTCTCTAACCTCAACACCTGCCCCGCCCTGTCTCCAGAAGCAGCCACTGTCGCGGTCACTGCTGCTGTTCCCGCTCACGGCCGGGCAACATTGTTGCACACGCTTACCCGGAAGCCATGCCGCTGATTGTTCTGCATGTTTTTTAGTTTCGAAGAGTCATTTATATCCTGTATCATATTACATGTATACTTTGAAGTTCATGTTTCTGATTAATAGGATGTTTTTGAGATTTAGATGTCTGGATGCAAACTTTTGATACTTCAGTTTTCCTTTATGATGTGTGTATTTAAGACATTAAATTCTAACCAGAGATCACACAGATATTACACTGAATTCTGAAAGTTTTAGGGCTCTGTTTTTCTTGGTCAAGTCTTTCATTGACCTGGAATTTACGTGTGATGTGAGTATTTGTATTGCATGTAGAAAACCTGTGGTCCCAACGCTACCTGTTGAATAGCTCATTCTTTACCTGCCGAGCTGTAGGGCCAACTCTACGTGAAACCAGCGCATTCACGGACCTGTTCCGGGCCCCCTCCTTGTCCCACTTCTCTATGCGTCTATCCCTGCAGCGATATCACACTGGCTTAATTACCATAGGCTTACAATAAATGCTGATAACCGGTAGATAAATGAAGGCCATAAAACAATGGAATAACGTATACAATATATCAAACGTGCCGGGAAGGTACTGTAAACATACAAGTCTCTTTCCAGCCACCTAAACTATGATTTGATAGTGAGGACAAGTAAAGACATTTTCAGACAAAAGGTTTCTCTCTCTGTGCTGCATCCTGGTTAATTTCTTCAGCTTCATCTTTCCATTTATTAATTCTTTCTCTTCAGCTATATCTAGTCTGCTGCTCAATATGACCAATGGGCCTTAGGTTATATGTGTGTGGGGGGGTGATTTTTATTTCCAGAAGTTCCATTTGGTCCTTTTGCAAATGTACTCATCCATGTCTCCTTTACATCAATATGTCCTTAGCCCACTCGATGACGCCCATGTCCACTCTTCTCCAGGTGACCACACCAGCTCCTCAGTGTCGCTCCTCTCACCGTCCTGGCCGCGCCCTCCTGTGTCTGGAATGAGACTGCGAGCTCACCTTCAGCGGGCATCTGCAGGGATCTCATTCAGGTGTTTATCTCCCAGGTCTGCTCTGATTTGTTTCTTCCAGACATCCCGGGAATCACATGAACTTGGAACAAAGTGCTCGTCACTCTTTGGCTTAGATAATCCCCACCCACAAGGGGATAGTAAATTCACCTGGGCAGGCACAGACCTGGGCTCTGAGTCCTCCAGAAGGACTTTCATTTCATCTCTGCTCCACCAGACTCTGACCTGGGCACTCCCTGGGCCCGTGGGAAGTCAGCTCTCTCCTCCCCAGCCCACCCCCCCCACTGCAGGTGGGCTCTCGGCTCTCACAACCTGACTGGCTGGGGCCTCCCGCCTCACCTGCATACCCCACCAGCCGCAGAGCCAGGGCACTCCCACACACTGGCGTCTGCTTTCCACCGACCTTCAGTCAGTCAACAAACACCCATTGCACACTTACTATATAAGTAAGTCCCCCCTTCTGGGGACCGAGGATGTGGTGTCAGACAAAACAAACGAAAGAGAAGTGTCCTGCATGCATGGCTCTCTTAGTGTCAGGATGCAGGCTACAAACACATCTTCCTGGGGTGCAAGAGCTACGATGGAAAATAAGGCAAGGTCAGGGAAGTAGAGTCATGGTTGGGCCATGACTTTACGTGGGTGGCAGGGACAGCCTCTCTGCCAAGGGGACTCTTGAGCAGGGGCCTGAAGCTGAGAGAGTGAACTGGTCCTGCGTGTGTTTGCGGGAGGAGATTCCAGGCTGCAGGCAGGGGCGGCGCACGTGCCCTGCCAAGGGAGGATGTGCAGGGGTGTCGTGAGAAGGGAAGCCTAGTGGAAGAGGGAAGGCAGGAAGGAGATGAGACCAGACAGTGGCCAGGAGCCAGGCCACGGGAGCCATGTGGGATAAGGACCTCGGATTTCTTTCCAAAGGTGATGGCATCCCACTGGAATGTTTGCAATGAGGGCTATGACCTGGCCAACCCCACTCATCACCCCAATTTCTACCTAAATACCATTTGCCAAAACATTTATTCCATCAGTATCCTGGGATCCATCCATCCCTAGCCCTGGGGACTTTCCTGGCACCTGCGACTTGCCAGGCCCCGTCCAAGTGCCCAGCGTACAACGTGAGCCAACGGGAGGAACCTGACTTTCCCACACTTATAGTTACAAGTCACTTGTGGACTACTGGATGTTTCTCTGCCCTCCCACCCGGCACATCCCACCAAGGCAGCACTCACCAACTGCGTGACTATGGGGACATTACTTAGTCTCTACGTCTCAGAGTCACTCCCTGCAAAATGGGAGTAATAATACTACCAGCCTTGCAGGATGCTGTGAAGTTAGATGAGTCAGAACACACCTGTGAGAGCTCAGTAAATATGAATTTGTTTTCCTCTTGTTTGTGCTGCTCGGGGCTCACCTGGCTTCCTGCTCTCTTCTCTCTTTTTTTTTTTTTTTCATTTTTTTCATATTTGTATTGAGGCAATTGTAGATTTACAGGCAGTTATAAAAAATAACACAGAAAGATCCTGTGTGACCTTTATCCAGTTCCCACCAAAGACAACGTCCCACACAACCGTGGTACAACCTCACAACCCGGCGCCGGCGCTGAGACAATCCACCCATCTTACTTGGACGTGCACAGCGCCACATGCACTTGTGCATGTGTGTGCACATGCATGTGCGTGTACGGTTCTATACAGTTGTATACAGTTTTATCACATGCACAGGTGCACTGCCTGCACAGCAGTCGGGTCACAGAGCGGTCCTGTCACCACGAGGGTGCCCTGTGTATGCGGAACAGTTTCCATGGTGCGGGAAAAGCACTCTCCCCAACCCTGCGCGGCCTGTGGGGTGTGTGCAGATTTGGCTGTTACGAACAAAGCTTCTACGAACACTCATGTAGATGCCTGCGTGTGAATGTGAGCTTTCCTGGTCAGGGACAAACGACCAGAAATGCAACTGAATGTCAGTTTCATCAGAAACTGCCGGGTTGCTTTCCAGCGTGGCCCGTAATGTGTGAGTGCGCCAGTTCCTCCGCACCTCAGCCAACATTTGGTGTTGTCACCATTTTTTATTTCAGGCAATCTAGTAGGTGTGCCGTGATGGCTCGTCACGGTTTGCATCTGCATTTCTCTGACCGCTAATGACGCCGCGCGTCTTTTATTGCGCGTTCGCCATCTGCACACCCTGCACAGTGATCGTCTCTAAGTGCGTCTGTCCCTCTCATCGCTGGGTAGTGTGTGCTTCGCTGTTGAATTTTGAGCACTTTATCAATTCCGGATATTAATCCTTTGTCAGACATGAGACTGGCAGTCACTTCCCCGTCTGCAGCTCGACTTTCACCTGCTCACGCGGGATGACAACCTTGACGAGGTGCACTTGTGTGTTTCCTTTTTATGGATTTGGTGTTGGTGGTGCTGTACTCTTTTTGTAGCCCTAAGTCCCCAAGACTTTATCTTGTTTTGTTTTTTTTTTCTGAAAGTTTTCTAGATTTACTAGTTACAAGTAATTTTATAAACCCTTTCCAGTTAATTTTTGCATAAGGTCTGAGGCTTAGGCTGAGGTTCACTTACTTTGCCTGAGGATAAACAATCGCCCAGCCCTGTGGTTGAAGAGACAGCGTCCTAATTGCGTCAGCACCTTTTTCTACCAGCGCCGGCATTTCGTCACTCGCGTGCAGCGTGGACGCCCTGCTTCCACCCAGGAACCCCTGCGCTCACCTGTCTAGAGCATCATGTGGTAACGCAGCTTTTACCTCCGTCGTCAGGCGCGATTTATACAATCTGCAGAGGAAAGAGCAGTCTGCTCTGCACCCGCGTTCCTGCCCTTCCCCTGTTCTGCCTGACGCGTCGCCATTCTCCATTCGTCATTCCTTTGCTGTCAGACGCTTCCCTTGCCCGGTCCGTGAAAGCAGGTCTGCCAGCAGCAAGCCCGTCTCGTGTCCCCTCAGCTGCGATGTCCCCGTTGCCCTCGTCCTGCCGGACGGTCTCAGGGACACAGGGCTCTAGGCCGGCGGCTCCTTCCCCTCCTCACTTCCTGCCCTCCTCGGCCTCGCAGCCGGGTGTTCACCGCAGGTCACGGGACACCTCTCTCTGCTTTCAAGGTATTTCCTTGGTTTCCCGAGGTTTTTATAGGATGTGCCCAAAGCGTGAATTTCTTTGTGTCTGTCTGGTTTGGGCTTTGCTTATCTTCTTGAATCTGTAGGTTTATGTCTCTAACCAAATTGGGATTTCTCAGCAATTATTCCTTCGAATACTCCTACAGCGCTGGTCTCTCTCTCCCCTCTCGGGATGTCGGTGACAGGAGTGCTGGAGATCGGGCGATCGTCCCAGAGGTCCTCGAGGTGCTCTTTGTTCCCTGCCGTTCAGACAGGTGATTATTCCAGTCTGCCCGTCACCTCCACGCCCCTGCCGCACCCCTCCAGCAAGCGTCAGAAATTCCTGTTGCTGTATTTTTCAGTTCTGTAATTTCCATCTGATTCTCTTTTTACAACTTCAATGTCCCTGCTGAGATTTTTCCCTTTGTGTGTATGTGTGTTTGTTTGAAGAGAATCAGTCATTGATTGCTGAAACATTTTTATGACGACTGCTTTAAAATCTCGTCGGATAATTCCAACATCAGAATTCATCTTGTTGCTGGCATCTGTTAATTGCCTTTTCTCATGCAAATGGTGATTTTTCCTGGTTCTCAGTATGACAGGTGACTTTTCAATTATATCGTGGACGTTTTGCCTGTTATGTTAGGAGACTCTGGGTCCCGCCTACATCTTTTATTGTAGCAATTGGTCACCTGTTTATTTTAGTGCACAGGCCCTGGCCTACTTCTGTGGGCTGTGGCTCTAATGACAGTTGGATTTTCAGAGTCTTTGTGCTATTATTTGGCTCTGCTTGCTTTACCTGGTGCTGTGGGGGCCCACTGGTCCCTGCCGGAGCCACCTGAGGGCAGAGGGGTTTCTGCAGACCAGACCAGCATCTCCTCATGTGGGAGGAGTGTCTTTGGCTTCCTTGGCTGGCGGCAATCATCTGGGACCCCCTGCTGGGCCACCCCCAGGCTCCCCACCGTCCCTGGGCCGGGGAGGGGAGTCTCGGGCTTGCAGGGACAGAGGGGATTCCAGGCTGCATGTTCACTTTGGCAGGTCCTCACTGTCCCCGCCCCGGTTGTGCCTGTGTCTCCAGACTGGGGAGGGGAGTCTCAGGCCTGGCGGGGAAGGAGAGTGTCTCCTTTGCCCCCTTATTTTTGGCAAAGTTCCCAGTTGATCCCTCTTGGTGGTGATTTTGGACTCACTGGTTGTTGTAGGGGCGACTTGCTTGGGGTGCAAGGGAGGCATGAATCCACCTGGGCCAGCTTCCTGTTGATTGCTAGCCTGGGGCCGGAAATGCCAGGAGTCTTGACTCTGCTGGGCGGAGGCAGACCAGGGTCCCAGCTCTGCTGTTCCTCCCATCCTGGGTTCCCAGCCAGTTTGCCGTCCTTTCGCCACTCCCCGAGTCCCCCAGCGGCTGCCTCTGGAGGGTTCCTGGCTGCTCTTGGCAAACAGGCACCATCCTGTCTGGCCCCAAGTCCTCCCACCTGCTCCGGGGCCGCACCTGCTCCCTGGATCCCCAGGGAACCTGTCTCCAGCCCCGCCGCCTCTCTCCCCTGCCCGCGGCAGGTTCTCCTGGGGCAGCTGCCTCGTCCACATCTCTGGCCTGTGTGTGTGTCTGTGACTCTCTGCAGCCGGGGCCTCGCCTTGGGCTCCAGACTCGCACGTGCGTGGAGCCACTACGCGGCGCTTCCACTTGGGTGTTTCACACACGTCACAGCCCGGCCGGGGAAGCAGCGCCGGGTTTCTTCCCTGCATCCTGGCACCTCCAGCTCCCTCTGTCTCAGGAAACCGCAGACCACCATGACCAGAAGGGAGGAGTGGTCTCCGCGTGCCGCTTTCTTTGCAGCCCACGTATAACTCACTGGCACATCTCGTCACCTCTGTCCCCTTGCACAGCTGTGACCCTAGTGCGAGCCAGGGTCCCCTTGCCACAGCAGCAGGACGGCCCTGCTCTCCTGCTCCTCTCTTACTCTTCTTCCAGCCCAGTGCGATGTGGAAGCGTGGAGCATCGGGTCATGCAGCTGCCTAGAACATTCTCACAGCTTCCATAGCTCTCAGGATGGAGCCTGATGCACGGCGCCCTCACTCTCCGCCTCTCCCCACCCACGGTGGGCACCACACTGGCCGTACCTCTGGCCCCGGAACCCACAGGACTCCCTCCGGATCCCAGCCGCCACTCCCTGCCCTTCCTGCTCGGAAAGTTCCCTCCCAGATCCCCACGTGGCTGCTCGCCACTCAGCACAGCCAACCGCCACTTCCTCCCGCAGACACGCAGCCTCGAGCAGCGTCTCTTCCTTCCCTGCGGCGGGACATTCTCTGAGACGCTGTCCTCCCAGAGCACAGCACACGCGTGACATCCACTTATTTACTTATTTAATGTGTTCATTATCCACGTCCCTCAGAACAACTCATCCTCTTGGGGAACAGGACCCTGCCGTACTGCCCACCCGGTGTCCGAGGCCCCACAGGTGGCCTCCCTGAGAGCAGGAGCTCGTGTAGCAGTGGCTAGAGAGGCGCCGCAGTTAATGGGAACCGGCCGAGCCCATCCCGCGAGGGGACGGACCTCAGGGAGCCACGCGAGGGGTGTGAGCAGAGGCAGCAGCGTCCCCCACTGTTCTGCTCCCTCATGACAACCAGGAGCCCTCTGTCCAGCCTCGGAGCCACCTGCTCTAGCAGGTGGACAGAAGGAGAAACTCGCTGGGCAGAGTGAGGTCCCCGAGAGGAGACCAGGCTCGGAAGGAACAGCCTTTGCTCAGTTCTCCGTCAGTCCCAGAGGCTGCGCCGGCGCCAGGGTTTCTGGAGGCCCTGCCCGAGCTGGGCCCGGTCTCCACCCGTGTTCCAAGCCCCACCCAGACACAGGGGCTTCGCTGCCACGTGCCCCAGAGGCGGTGGAGACGGCGTTCAGCACGTGACCTGCCTTTTCTGCCAACCCCCAGAGGTGTGACAGGCCAGGTCACTGTGTTTATCATGGAAAGAGCAAGAAGGCAGGAGGGGAGGGGGCAGGGGTGAGGGGAGAGGGGCGCGGGGCTGGTTAGGGAGAGGGAGGGAGGGATCCGATAAGTAGAAAGAGGCAGAAGCAGGGTGCGAGACATAAAATTGAGAAATAATTCTTAAATTAGATGCCTGGTGCTGGCATGGGTTTTATAGCACATTATGAGATTCTGATGCAAACCAGGGGCCTTGTTTTATTTATGCAGAAAACAGGCGGAGAGATCAGTGTGGCGATCCATGAATTTGAACTACACCAGGTCTAGTAGTAGTGATTTTATTTTATTTTTTTACCTCCACCTCCCTACTTCTCAGTGTCTACCACTCTCAGTGGGCAAGTAATGTTCCCTTTGCCTTCGGATGGTCTCTGAGTCTTTCGGAATCCTGGGGCTGCAGAGGGAAGTTGGTAAGTCATTCACTCGAGAGCCTGGCCCGGTAGATACGAATTTATAGACACAATGTCCATAGATAAAGAGTCTCTGGACCCAGAAGGACCATGAAGCAATTTCAGTGCAAAACATGGTCTTTTGTATTAGCCTCATCCATTCATGCATAAGCTACGGTGTCGCAACTGTGCAAAGACGCAGCCATGCATGCCCCATTCACTCCGGGGTGGGTGGAATATGTATTGTGTGCAGAGGAACACGCCAGGCATCTGGGAGGACAGACGAGAAAGGGAAGCTCGTCCGCTGCCTGGAGAGACCAGAAACAGAGTTTGCAGCAATGTACGAAGGTTGTGCAGCCTCGCAAGCTCTCAGGTGTAAAATAAGAAAGGCACCAGGCGATTATGCAACTTCAAGGAGGCATCGCGACAGAGCAGGGTCAGAACATTTTCCTGCCTTTTCAGACCTGACTTCCCCATTTACTGGTGAAAATATTTCCTACATAATTGGGAGAAAACTACTTTATTCACTAACTTAATAACATTTGATGTATAATCACTTTTTTAAAAAATTTGTATAAAATGTTAAACATACATAAAGGTAGAGAGGTTTTATATTTCATAACTGCTTCAATAAAGTTATTTATTGATTGATAATTTTTTCATTTATTTTTGCAAATGTCAGATATTATATCATTTCATTCCTAAAGGTTTCAGCATGTATCTCTGAAAACTAGAAATTTTCATTTATAGCCAAAATGCCACTGTCACATCTGACACAATTAGCAATAATTTCTTGCATTGATTCAGTGCCGAGTCCGTAGTCATGGATATCTGAGTGCTCATGCATGTCTTCGTACAGTTGGTTTGTTTCAGTCAGAATCCAAATAAGGTTGATGCATTGATTCAGGTTAAGTCTCTTAAGTGTCTTTATTGCTCAGAAGTCCCTGGCCCCTCTTCTATTTTGTGCATTAACTTTTCCAGAAATTAGATCAATTTTCCTGTAAATGCCTCTGTACAGGATTCGTCTGTCCCTTCCTTGTGGGGTCATTTAAGTTGATCTTCTATTCTCAGTTTTTTGGTAAACGGAAGGTAGAAGCTTTAGTAGTTTCAAATGCAATGTTCTTGGCAAGAACACTTTAAAGTAGAACTTGGTGTGATCCACACGGCATCACGTCAGGGACACGCCTGCCCTTAGGATGCCAAGATCCACCGGGGTTAGGTGGTGGCAGCTTTGCCTCTGCATTGTCACATTCTCCATCCGCGGTTCACCTGATGGGTGTGTCACATTCTCCATCCGCGGTTTACCTGATGGATGCGTCTAGTGGTTACCATTGCCCAAATCAGTGAATGCCTTAGAGTTGGCAAAACAGCGCTTTCCAAAGATTCTGTCTTTCTTCTGTACTTAACAGCATAACTTTTAATGAATAAAACTAAAAGGGACCCTGACGTGTCTTCAGTGGTATCTCTGCACCTCGATTTCTGTTTATACGCATGAGGAAGGGGACTGGCCCTTTCTAACTCCTCGTCTTCACAGATGAGGCTGGATGCAAGTTGTCGACTCTGTCCTTGTCTCCGCAGAGCTGACTCTGAGCGGGGTCTCTGGTGGCTGCCTGGAGACCGGAGGCGCCGTCGCCCTCACGCAGCTCCACGTCAGGACGGGAGAGATACCAAACACGGTTCTGTGTGCCCAGCATTTAGCAACAGCCGTGTTTGAGGAACAGTGTAGGCACAGGAGCAGATATGATCCGATACGCACCCGTGGAGCCGGCTGATTGGGCACAGGATAGGCGTGGCAGTTTACCCTGGAAGGACAAGTCAGGTTTCAAACGGATGTGCCTCGGAGCGCGCAGCCTCCTGGAAGGACAGCGACACGGAGGCTGCGGGTGTGAGGCGGCTCGGCATGCCTGGGGACCCTAAGTGGACCCTGTCAGGGTCAAGACCACTGAACTTTTTATAAAGTATATGTACATCCTCAACTTCACTTGTATAAGGTTCATCTGTTTGCTGTGTGTGGCAGTAGTTTGTTCATTTTGTTCCTGTATATTTCGATGCATGAGTACGCCACAATTCATGTATACATTCGACTGTTAGTGTACTTCTGGGTTACTGTTAATTTTAAGCTTTTACATCCAAAGCTTTCTTCCTCACTTCCTTGGTGTGAATAAGTTTCCACCTCTGCTGAGTACACACAGGGAAGTAGGATGTCACTTCAGGGTATCCCTGGGACCTGTGCTTGTGGGTAAATAAATGTTTCTTCTTTCAGTTCTGTAACTGTGGGCTTGCGGATTCTGAGGTTATATGAGGTGGGTTGCTGTGTTATCGAGAATTGGACCAACTGTCAAACCGGCCTTTGGCCACCATGAACTGTCCGTCTTCCTCCAATATCACTTCCTGCTCACGTCTGCAGTGCCTGGTGTCAGTCCAGCCTCGCCAGCCTCCTTGCCCTGGCATTTGCGTGGTGTACTTGTTAATGTCATTTCACTTTCAGCCTTCTTTGCTCCATTTCACCATAATTTCCGTTTTAATCTGAGGTTTTTAAAAAAAATCCTGTATCATCATCTTTGCCTCTTATTTCGAGTATGTAGTTAATTTTCATTTAATGCACTAAATTGAACCACACAGAAGTGCCAATATTCAATGTTTTTGACCAACACAAAGACAATTTCATAAGATTCAACCTGGTAATTACTGTGCATTTGGTTCAAATCTATAATCTTATCTTTTTTTCCTATTTGTCCTGGGTTTTTTCCTTTTTCCTTCTTTTCTTGAATTTTTTTATTAATCCAGTATGTTTTATTATATTATTCCATTTTCTTTGCCATTAGCTTATTATACATCCTTATCTTATCGACTAAATAATTGTCATAATAAGTCGGTAAGTGGGTTGATAGAGCACAACCTACCTAAATTAGCAGTTTCACTGCACCCTGGAAAATGCGAGATCCTACAACACTTTCCGTGCCTTCACCCGCCTGCCCTGTTCGGCTTTAGCATAGATTATCACTCCTAATTCTTCCCTAAGTCCTCAGTCCTTCCTGTAATAGGATTCCAATTCATGCCATCTGCCGTGTGACTTTGTAATCCTTCCCACCCAAGTGGGGTGGTATAATCCCCAGAACACGACATTCGGATGGGCCGTGACTTGCCGTGGAGTGTGTGGACGGACAGGACCAAGGCCGACGCAGCCCCTCAGGGGACCCCAAGTCCTGTCCACTGCGGGACGTGCTCCCGCCACCCACGGAGAACTGACAAGCGGAGAAGACCCTAATTAACAGCCGGGGGCCAGGGCCAGCGGCGCCCAGCTGTGCCTGTTGGCTGGTGAGCCGGCTCTGCTGGGCTTCCTTGTGATCTCCCATTTTTCATTTCTGACGTTTCCACCTGGTCTTCCCATAGCGTTCACCTGCCTGGTGGAAGTCCCCGTTGGCTTCCACCTCCCTCCGGGTCCCTTAGAACAGCTGTCACAGGCTTGCAGAGGGCCTGCTGGATCACGCCACCATCGAGGCTGCTTCGGATGCTCCTCGTGGCCACGGGTCTTCTTTCTTCTTCATGTGTCAAGTGAAATTTTTTATTTTATTCTCAACTTTGTTTGTTTAAAAGGGTGGGGTGTGTGCCATCCAAAAAACAGGCAAAAAGAGAACGATGCCTGTCCCAGCTCCGAGCTGGCTCAAAGATAAAACTGTCCTATGTTTAGATGATGATCACACCCTTTGGGCCCTGCTGTTGTGGGGACAACCACGATTCCTTTTGTACAAACCCTAAAATCTTAATCAATAATAACTTCAAATCACCGTGGGGATGGGCAGCTCCAGAGGGGACAAGGGCAGGTCCCCTGGCAGGAGGGAGAAGGAGAAGACCCAGCCCTGGCCGTCCTGACCTGGGGTGAAGTTCCTGGGGGTGACCTGTGACCCTGCCCTGGCTGCCTGGCTGGAAGGGAGAGGAGGGCAGGAGTGGGGCACCTGGTGTGGGAGCCCTCCCCCAGGGGGACGGGAACCTCCACCCAGGCAGACAGGGAAGGGCCTGCTGGGGAGACCTGCAGGCCCGATCGTCCCACACCCTTCCAGTCCTGCTGGAACAGAAGAAGCACGTGCAGAGCGGTGTCTGGAGTGAGAAGAAGGTCCCAGCTCTGGTCTCTCACACTGGGCCAGCACCCCAGCTCGCCCGTTCTCACCTGTGCGGCCTGGAAAGTCACTTCGCCCTCCTGGGCCTCAGTTCCTGCTTCTGTGGAAAGGATGCAATGACGCCTGTCGCGCTTGTGGTGGTGAGAATAGAAGACGTAATTGATGCAAGATGCCGGCACAGCTCTCCATGAGGAGCGGCACCTCCTCGTTCCTTTGCAGCCGCCATTGTCGTTTTATACCCAGCACAAGGGTCTCGCACCCACAGTCCTCACCCGTGGCCCCTTGTGGGTCGCTGAAGACGACATCACCTTGTCTTCAATACTGACATTTATTTTTGAATCAAAGAAGTAAAAAAGAATCCTTGCTGTCAACAATTCCGATGACGCAGGCACAGAGATGCTCCTCATCCCCTGACTCCCCCCCGCACGGAGGTGACTCACGGGCCAGGGCGGGAGGTGTTGGGAAATTACTTTTTGAATTATAGAGGCCCGGTGAGCAGGCAGGGGCAGGCTGCAATTCTCTGATTAACACCGCCCTTCTCCCTAGTCGGGTCAGGTGCAGGTGGCTCCGGCCTATCCATCTCCGTGCCGCTGTCCTCTGGGTGACTGTCACGGAGCACACAGGCTGTTAGGATGACAAACTCCCTGTTGCAGGGCTAGCCAGTGACCTGATTTCCGTGTGGAGATGTGCCCAGCTCCTAGCCTCAGCATCGGTTCTACTGAATGTCACACCAGGCCTGGAAACTGCCTCTCACGGCCCCCACGTGTGTCAGACAGGGAAACTGAGGCTTTGACAGGACAGTTCCCAAAAACCCAAGCAGTGAAAAGTGGCAGAATTAAGAGTTAAGCTGCCCATTTTCTGGTTTCTGAGTCAAAGTCAATGTTTTGTTTTGTTTTGTTTTCACCACTCTACCCGGTGCCACAGACAATAATCAATTATACAGTCGTGTTCTCCTCAGTCTGTCTTCAGACCCTTGAGACGTGGCAATGTGGTAGGACAGGACAGCCCCACCTGTGGGTCATGTGACTCCCCCAGTCCAGCAGCACCCGCTGACGATCCGCACGTATGTTCAGAGACAGACAGAGAGGGGCAGGACGAGGAGAGAGGAGCAGAGGGAGGACAGGAGCTGGCTGAGAATGTTTCTCCAGGTCCCGCTCCGCGCCCTCTGCCTGCACCTGCTGAACTCTCGGTGAGCGTCGCCGAGCACGGTGCCGGCTCCGCAATCAGCATGGAGAGAATTAAGCCCTAATCATAACTGCTTTTGTCTCTTGATGATGTTTTGTCTTATATGACAATTTCTGCAGAAATAATTGATTTTATGGCTTGATTTCATTCCTTGCCTATCATGTTGAAGACATAAACACATAATGAGACTGTTGTCTAACATTCACCGAGATTAGATGCCAGCAGAGGATCGGGATTAATCAACCTGTTTCTCTCATTAGATCATCCAGAGCAGCTCAAGCCGACAGGCAGGTTTCACTCGGCTCGCAGCCTGTCCCTGGCAGATGTGGCCCGAGCGTGGGCAGTGACTCCCAGGGGGGCGGCTGAAAAGGGCTCTGCTGCAGGAAGATTGCCCGGAGGGCAAGGGACAGAGTCAGATGGCCCACGGGAGCCCTGGCCTTCAGTGTCCAGGAAGACCTCAGACCGAGGCGTGAGCGCAGTGTTTTCCTCCAACAGGGCCTCAGAGACTAAATAAACGGGGGGAATGAAGAAATTGGGGTGGGGAGAAGTGGTAAGAGCACCAGCCCCCGGCTGGGGGTGGGAGAACAGGGCTTGGCCCAGACCTGCTTCACCAGGGCCCGTGCTCTGAGCAGCCTCCTGCCTCTCTGCACCTGGGGCTCCGGCCCGAAATGAAGGGAGGGGCAGGGACTGTCCCTGGAAGGGGCACAGGAAGGGGACATCAGTTGAAGGACCTGCCTCAGGGCAGCTCTCCAATCTCAGACCTGCTGTACAAACTTTTAAGCTTAGTTTCCTGAAATAACGATAAATTTATTCACTTCGCACAGTCTTAGAGTAGCATTGCCAGATAAAATACAGGATCTCCAGTTAAATTTAAATTTCAGATTAACAACAAATATTTTTTCAGTCTGACTGTATCCCACATAGTTCTTGGGACATATTTATACTAAAAATTTATGTATTATCTGAAAGTCAAATTGAGCTGCACACCCTGCATTGTCATTCCTTAAATCTGCAACTCTATCTTAGGAAGAATGCAGTGTGATATGCATTTCTTCCTATTATCTCACGTATTCAATCAACAACCATTTCTTCGCACCCACTACGTGCCAGACACTGTTTTAGACCATGAGAGGAAAATGGCAGAGAATGAATGTCACGCACATACGATTTAAATAGCACACACAGAAAAATCAGTTAAAACCGCTGAGGTGCAGCTAGAAGTTAACTAGGTTTAAGGAAAAATTCCCTGGGGGCGCAGTTCTCTCAGGTGAAGGTGAGGAGCTGCCCAGGTGCTCTGGACGCCCACAGCCTCGGCTCCGCCCACCACTGTGCGAAGACCCCGAGCCTCCACGCAGCAGGCGCTGTTGTCCTTGCGGGGCGACGTCAGTGGCCTGCACGGAAGAGCATTTGCATACAGGGACTGACGCTCTAGATGAGGGAGTCAGCAAAGAAACAGCAGGTGCAACGTGCAGGTACACACGCAGTGCATTGGGGAGCGCCGGGCGGCAGCCTCGAGGGCTGAGCCTGCTCTGTCCTGCGCCCAGGGCGGCTCCGGCGGGCCCAGCACCCAGGCTCCCAGACAGGCATCTTCACACGGGCTCCTGCCTGCAGCTCGTGCCACCCCAAGAGTGCAGGTGGCTGCGTTGCCCTCTCGGAGAGACGTGGGAAAGTCGCATGCCCTGCCCTGTCCACACACACGCACATGCATGTGCACACACACACACGTGCACACACATACACGTGCACATACATGGTCTCACCCGGGCATCCTTTCATGCCTGAGCCTCCTGCGTCCTCTATGTCCAGCTCATCTGAACTATTTGTGAGACTTGGCGCATTATTGGCTGGTAAAGCTCGGGCCACAGAAATCGGTATTTTAGCAGATAGTGACAGTTGAATATTCGCAGTTTCCTACAGCTCAAACTGGTATTAGGGTGATGCTAGGTCCAGGGCACCCGTAATGCCCAGATCCTACTTTGGCCACGTCATTCCCGATGAGCTTTTAGAGGGATGGACCCAGGCGGATAACGACAGATCCCGTGGGCGAGCACTTCATGCCACTTCATTATTCCCACCCGATGCCGCACTTTCTGGCAATGCCAAGTGAGAACAGGTGACGGCTTCAAACCCCAGACGTGAATCCTTCTAAGGGCCGCCTCCCAAGAGTGACCCACCCACTGGCACGGGGGTGAGTCCTCTTCCCCACACGCCCCGTTCTGTCCCCCAGATGACCCTCGCTGACCGACCTATTCCCCAGACTCATCCTGAGCCAGGCAGCAGGAAGGGACATGGGAAACAGGGAGCACCACCTCCAGCCACCTCCCCGCGGTCGGGCAGTCGGGCAGCGCAGGGCCCAGGGAGGGCGACGGGCATCTGGCACAGAACATTTGCATCCTGAAACTTAATTCTTCTTTGGTCGTAGTTGACAAAGGATCCACGTCCTGCACAACTCTCAGGACTCAGAGGCGTCCCACCGTGTCCCTGAAGCTTCCCGATGGCTGAGGCTGGGTCTCTGGGATTCCACTGGGCCACACAAGTGCCCCCACACAGCCTGACTGCACAGAGCCACCCAGAGCCACTCAGGACACACACGGGGCAGGCCCTCACCTTCCTGAGTGGACAAGGGCCTCCTCCCCAGCCTCTTCCTCCCCCTTCAGCCTGCCCGTGGCGTGCCCTCTCTGCTGTGGAACGCAGCCCCGGGCAGCCTGGCTCAACCCGGCACAGGGCCTTGCCCCTGGGGAAGAAGCTTATCCTCAGCACAGCGTCATCCTGGGTGTCCTGGCCTGTGGCCCTGTCTGTGGTCTGTTCCCCTGGTCCCCCACACACGCGGTGCCTGGCACACGGCTCCCTCGCACACCCCCTGCACCCAGGCCCCAGCCTGCTCACCCCCACCTGGCCAGGCGGCCCGTCCACACCACCGTGTCTGGCTGCCTTCTGCCCATTCATCAAGATGCAGGTCTAGGCCCACCTGGCCCAAGAGGTCTTCCCTGTCCCCCAAATCTGATGTAAACTCTCCTTCTTTAAATTGCCATTAGTTTGTGATCCTACGTGGAGCTATTGAAATGCTCTGGGCTCAGTTTGCTCACAGCGAGATGACCTACACTCGGGACTGCTGTGTAGACAAGTGCGTCAGTGAAAGTCGAGCTTGGAGCTCACCTGGTGCTCGTGTCAGTGGAGCTGGAGACCATCTTTGTGTGTTAAACTTCCCTCAGTATATTTTGGGGTCCACGCTCACACTCAGAGCACAAGCTCGTATTCTAAGTGTTGTCATCTCTTGGGACTAACAGACACAGTAGCTGCTCAATAAACCTCAATCCAGGAGTGGACCGTGCAACACAGCCGGTGTCATGCCCTCCTCCCGCTCCCTCTGAAGAGCTTGTGTGCTCTTTGAGTCAGTTTCCTGGGGATGCCACCGTTGTCACAGACTGGTGATTTAAAACAACAGGAATTTGTCCTCCCCCAGTTCGGAGACCAGAAGTCTGAAGCCAAGACATGGGCAGGGCTGTGCTCCCCGCACAACTCCTTCCTGACTCTCCAGCCTGGTGGCTCCACATGTCCCTTGGCTTGTGGTCACATCACCCCAGTCTCTGCCTCCAAGGACACCAGGACTTCTCCTCCGTGTCTGAGTATCTCCTGTTCTCTTCCCAGCAAGGATCTGTTACCAGATTTAAGGCCTAAACTGACCCAGGCGACCTCACCTCCAGATGCTTCATTCAGTCACGCCCGCACAGACCCAATGTCCAAACACGCTCATATCCACCGGTGCCGGGTAGGATTTGGGCAGATCTTTTGGGGAGACACAATTCAACCTACCACACTCCTTATGATTCGGGATAAGGGGAAATGTTCCCTCGGAATCTCCACGGCTACAGGAACACGGTCCAGCTGCACTGGCGTGCATTATGTGTAATTAGAGGCAGCTATTTCAGGGGAAAGGTGGCTTTGACAGGGGGCTGGGGAGGTCGTGCTGTTTGCAGGATTCGCATATGGAAGCCATCCATGGGGATTCACTCCAGCAACCACTTACTGCACGGAAGCGGCCGGATGCTGGGAGATGCCAGCACGCATCAGGCCTGATCCCCGCCCGTGGGGAGCGCAGCCTACGTGGTGACAGACACGCACATGGATCATTTGGATCAAGGTGGTCTGACTCGGCTCTGACTGAGACGTGGCAGAGCCTGGGGGCAGAAGGGGACAGAGATCACAGGCCCAGCTGGGGACCACAGGCGGTGCCTTGGAGGGAAAGCAGAGGAGCGTCCTGGCCCTGCCGAGGTGCCGGCGCCGGGGGCCTCTGGGGTGGAGGGGGCACGGCTTGCAGAGGGAGAGTCCCCAGGGGAGAGTCACTGCACTCTCCACGGCCAAGGAGAAGGCAGAATCCAGCCACCGGGAGGTGCTGCCAGGGCCAGGAAGCCCTCCGGGAGGTGAGTGCCGGGCAGTCTGCAGAAGCTGTCCTGACCTGAGAGCCCCTGAAATCTCACCATCGCACCCCGGGGAAGCGTGAGTTCCATCGGGCACCCCGTCTCCTAACCACTACTTTCTGCTGAACAGGCCACATGCAGATCACTCGGTCAACAAGTATGTACTGAGCACCTACCCTGGGCTCAAGCGCAGCTACTAGGGATGAAACGGGATTAAGACAAAGTCAAAGCCCTCGTGAAGCTTCAAACCCCAAGCTCCTCACACACCGGACTTCTAATCCATTAGGACTCCTAACCCCCCAGGCTCCTAACCTATAAAACTCCTAACCCACCAGTCTCCTAACCCACCAGGCTCCTAACCCACCAGGACTCCAAACCCACCAGGCTGCTAACCCACCAGGCTGCTAACCCACCAATGTTGCTCTCTCAGGTATGAGCACGTTGCCGTGCATGGATCTGCTCTGTGCCAGGAACTGTGGTGGGCTTTTTTCTATATTACTTTACTAATTACTCACAACTCTGTGAGGCATTATTTTTTTCCTTATTTTTCAGATCACACAGCTAACCAGGCCAAGAGGGGTGAACAGCGCAGCTATGGTGTCTCAGCCTGGACCCCCAGCCCCCTCCTTGATGTGTCTTCTCCCTAGTGTATTATTTCCTTCTGTATTAATTTTTTTCTAAATCTGTAAATAACCCCTCGTTGGCGGCTAATGATGTCCAATGCGTAGACACAGAGCCTACGTGTTTAGCAACGTCTCCATGACAACCAGCGAGGAGAAAGTCATCCGTGAGTCATTCTGGTTCTTGCTATGACCGAGTGTGGCGAGTAGCCTCCCCAAGCTGAGGCCGCAGGCCGGGCAGGTGACAGGCACCCAGCCGCACCCCGCCCCGAGGGCCTGGCAGTCCGCAAGCACGTGGTAACGGGACACTGGGTACAGCCAGGGCACAGAGCCTGGGGAAGGGAGGACCACACAGGCAAGAGGGGTCAGAGCAGGCTTCGGGGGACAGTCATGGTCCTACATGACAGTGAGGCTTCCAGCTGGCGGCTCACCTGGGCGGCGCCTCGGCAGCCGTGGGGACAGGTTCAGTGAGTGCTGGGCAGACCCAGGGGGTCCTTGGAGACGTGTAGGTGAGCACACGACGGGGACGCGGACAGACGCGTGTGCCAGGCGTGGGCGTTCCCTCTCTCTCCGCAGAGGACGGGCACCCTCTAGAGTCTGGGGAGCAGGGAAGCGGCTGCACGGTTGGGACTCTCAGCCTGGCACAGGCGGGACACCAGCCTCTGCGGTAGTCGTAACACGGAGGGCCCCAAACCGGCTGGTCGCCTTTACCAACTCAGGGGCTTCATTTAATATGGAAAACAAAAGGCAGAATCTAGCCCCGCCCACCATGCCAAAACCCTGTGGTTCCGTACATGTGAGGTGGGGCCAGGGTTTGAGGACTGGCCAGGTGTGAGAAGTCCTGGTGGGCAGCACCCAGGATCTGGCCGTGTGCAGTGGCCCCTGGGGAGGCGTCTACACTGGCAGGGGCCGCACGTGCAGCAGGCTGTGTGGGGAGCTCCGTCTTCGTGCTGTTTTGACTTTTGCAAGCCTCGCACGACCTGCAAACATTTGGGGACAGGCTAATACCCTTAACAACTTAGTCACCATACCTAGCTTGGCACACGTGTGCCCCTGCTGGCCAGCAGGCCCGAGTGGCCGATCTGGAATCTAGGTAAGATCATCGTGCATCGTGGGTCGACTGCACTGATTCTGATCTGGCTCTGACCAGAGCAGCATCCCTGAGGCAAACCCTCACGGCACTGAAGTCAAGTACGAGTCATGGCAACACCCTAGTCTGAGACACACCCTGTGGTCCTGAAAGCTGGCACAGACCTACATCTGAAACACTGGAATCGATGGTCACACTGCCACGCCCAGGGGGATGACAGCCTCAGAATGCCCCACCCAGGACGATGAAACCACATAGCTGGGAGAGAACCACACCAAACCTGGTGAGGTTTCCCAGACGAAGAGGCATTTTCTCTGGCTGCACGACCAGGTGGAGGGACGTCCCCAAGTACAAGTGTGATGTTCACTCTTCCAGCAAACAGAGTCTCCACCACGGGCTGGACAGGCAGGCAGAGGGGCTGCCATGAGCTTGTGGGGAGGGAGAGGTGTGATCAGATGCTGATAGATACTCACTTGCAGAACATGAAATCGGGCCGAGACCCACGGGCATTTGCCAAGCATAGGCAGCGGCCGCTGGCCAACATTCCCAGTGACATTGCTGTCCCGACTGTTAATATAATTAAGATCCATCGCCATAGAAACAGTCAAAAGCAAGGCTCGTGTGTGGCAGAGCGTGTTCTGAGAAACTGTTGGCAGGAGCAGCCCCCCTGCTCCGGGAAGAGCAAGCAGAGTGGGCAGCAGGATGTGGCCCGAGGGCCGTAGGGCAGGGCCCAGGGGACGCAGCCCGCCCGCTGGCACAGCCCCGCTCCGCACCCCCGCCTGGCGCAGGCCGGGTAAGTGCCGGTCTAACAGCGCTTGACGGGGTGGATGGCAGGAAGGCGGAACATTAGTAGACCTTCCCCCCAAACTCGCCCGGCTACTGGATGGGAAGTGTCAGCGCAGGAAGTACCGCAGGTTCTGAGTTGTCACAAACAGGATTTCAGATAAATGAGAGTTAACTTGGGGCAGGGGGAACAACCTAATGCTTTAGGGAGTTTATTTTAAAAGACAGACAAAAAGCACATTTAATTTAATGTCATGCTAAAGCAGCAGCAGTGTTCAAAGGCAGCGCACGGTAAGAGGGAGCAACTGCTTCTGTGCCCCTCGGAATAAGGAGGCCCAGACAGAAGCAGGCGGCTGCTCTGCATGCTCTGTGCAAAGACCCACCTGCCGGCCTCCTCCCGCCGCGGCAGCCCCCACCACGGATTCCAGAGCACTCGCGCCTTCAGCCCCCCTCGGAGCCTTTACACACTGGTTCCCGAGCAGCCCTGTCATCCAGACACCGCCCGTCCTTTGGGGTCCTCCCCCTCCTCGTCCTCCTGGGATGACCTCCTTCGAGACGGCCTCCCAGCACCTCACAGCCAAAAAGGGCACCTCCTCCTGCGAAGAACACTCAGTTCATTGTGCGCGCGTAGCCCTGTTTCTTTGCTCCTTCCTCAGTCTTAGCTGTGAACAACTGTCACTTATAAAGCATGCTGCCAGGGGAAGAGAGCAGAGGAGGACAGTGATGTCACAGAGCCTGGGGACATTTTGGAGATGCAGTGCTGGACATTTCCATGAGCCACCTCCATCCCTCCACTGAGCCGTGCCCCGAGGGGAGGAGGAATGACAGAACGCATGGGACACACCTAACAGAGGACCTGGCCCCGGGCACGCACTGGGAAAATGCCAGTGCGATGCAGGCTGTGGGTGGCACGGCGGGGGTGAGGACCAGGCAGGAACCGAGGCTCGGAAGGTTCATGTTCTCTCAGAACTGAAGTTGTAGAGTTTCCTTGCATTCTTACCAAGAGGTCATTAATGTCACTATTTTGGGATCAGAAGAGATCGCTTCCAAAAACTGCCATCGTTGTGAGGGTGCTAATGGCTCCAGGCACAGAGCAGGGGGCACGGGCCCGATTGATCTTTGGACAAGGATCTCACTTAAGTAAACGGTCACTCAGTGTTTTACTGGGTAAATTAGTCCACGGACAGGCCGTGGCTGCTGCACCCAGGCGGCTGATGCCAGCAGGTAATTGACTTTGTCTCCAGTGAGTGCCCCACATTGAATTCCTACCAGGAAAAATTAAACCTTAGCAGCTCTCTGTTTCAGCCTGGGTTTAATTAGTCAGTGGCCTGTGAGTCAGAGGGTAGAACCAGCATTCTGCGATCCAGAAGCCAGTCCTGGCCCGGAGGGAGAAGAACCTTTGCTTCAACCGGCCTTGGGTCACCGGCTGACGTAGCCAGGACGGCACTGCCGACGTCTCGCTGGTACGATTTCTAGCCTACCTAGCGCCAGTGTTACCTCGAGGAGATCATTATTTCATGTGTTCTTGTACATTGTGAATGTATTCTTTGGCACTGTAATATTTAAAACATGTTTTCTGAAGCAGTGATTTCTCTGCATTAGGAGCGGTATGAAACTTGCCGGAACCCGTGTCCTGTCAAAACCCCTTCCGCGCGTGGAGGAGCTTTGCTGAGTGTTTGGGGGGGAGGCCCTGGGGGAAGGGAGTGTTGGCAATGAGGTTTGTAGGTAATAAAAACTGACACTCACCATGGCCTGAGTGCGCTGAGATCTCTCCAGGGCGAATCAGCTTGATTGTCTATTAATTAACCTTGAAGTAGAAATACTCTCAAGCACTGAAACCTTTTCAGGTGAACTGCGATGAAATGGAGGTGCCCCATTACCATAATAACGTCTCAAACTCAACAGTGTATTTAACATTTGTCTAACGTAAGTGCCTGTAAGTGCTGTAATATGCCAGTTGTGACAATAAGATCAGACAACAGGCCTCACATAATGGCAGGGATGACACGGGCGCACCTGCCCCAGGTAAGACACTTCCCTTCTCAGGTGCTGGAAGCGAGTCCTGGGCGTGGGGAGGCAGGAACCTCCCTGCGGTTTCAGTCTCCTCCTGGCTCCCTTCCCACTTTCCAAAAGCCTCTGTGCTCAGCGCTGAGCACAGGGTGGGCCTACCTGGGGCAGGCCAGTGCCAGGGGGACACAGGTGTCAATGAGCTGAGATGCCCCCTCAAGGCCCAGGCCTGCTTGTGGTGGGGGTGCCCGTGGCGGCAGAGAGGAAGGCCCGGCCTCCCCTGAGCAGGGGCCCGGGCTCCTGCCTCCTCGCCCCTCGCTGGCTCTCACCACACGGCCTCGTGCACGTGGATTGCACAGGTCAGTACGTGTAACACACGACTCCCATCAAAGTGGCCCGGCCCAACAGCCCATCCCTGCACCCTAGAGTAGCACAGCACCCTCGAGGGCCAGGGGAGTGCTGTGCTCCACACGGGAACTCAGGGACGCAGGCCCCTTTTATCCTGTGGTTCCACATCCTCCCATGGCCGTGGATGCCTCCGCTGCACCTCTGCAGCCAGATGACAAGCGGAGAAAGAGAAGGAGCCGGAAGACACAGGGGCCTTGCCGGGAGCGGGTCTGGAAGTGTGAACCCCCCTGCTGCTCGTGTCTCTTGGCCAGAGGCAGACGCTCGGCCCACCTCCCCGTGAAGGAGCACGGGGAAGGCAGGAGGAAGATGAAGGGGCTCCGCGGACCAGAGCACTCTCCCTGCCCCCATGTGTCTCCGCGGACAGATCTCCGCACCGCATAGCTCCGCCCTGCCGCCAGCACAGAGAAGGCACTGGAGGGACTTCTGGGTCTCTGAGCGGGTGAATTAACAAAACAAGTAATTCTCACTGAATGAGTAAGTGGCGGAGAAAGCCAGACTTGCGTTCCTGAGGTTCCTACTGTACAGCCATGTTGTGCGAGGCGTCCTGTGTCACCGTCCCGCTCAGCACTCCGCAACGTGGCGGGAGGGACGCAGCGCCCCTGGGTAACTTGCCCAGGGTCACGGGAGAGGTTGGCAGGTCTGGGAATGGAACCAAAGTGCCTGCGTTTCCCACTGTTCTTCTCCACCGCGCGAACTCGGAGCTGTGGGAGAGAACAGCTCGCCCTGGGGGAGCTGACGAGGCGACGCAGTGTCTCGGGAGCCCCCAGAGAGACCCCGACAAATTGCTTTCCCTTCCCTACACCTGACCCCACTGGGGCCTCGCCCAGGCCACGCCCCTCCCCCGGTGAGACGCACCCTGGGTCTGGGCCCCCCGAGACGCCCGTCTTCTCGTTGGGAATTTCAGTCTGTTCCGTGCACTAATTATGGGCTGTCATCCGGGAAAAATGCCTCCTATGACAAGCGACATAATTAATATGCTAAGAGAAACTTTCCTTTTTCCTTAATTAAGGCACACAACTCCTTTTGAAAGCAAGAAAATATATCTATTGTCTCTAGTCAGCGCACTTCCGTACCAAGTCAGAACACCGCTGTTTTTTTATATTGTCCTTTCAGTTTTTTAATATGAAAATAATTAGCAGTTAGAAATTTTTTGGAATAAAAATCAGCCAGAAAGTGGCAAACAAACACTGATAGGACAGCTGTTAGGGCGCATCAGTGTGTACGAGGCACTTTGCAAACATCTGTAATGTCCACTCACTCTGCCCAGAATTATTATTATCCTGGCTTTATTCGTGAAAAACAAAACGAAGATGGGGAAGTTGAAGACCACAGTGCCGGCACAGGTGTGGACGTGGTGGGCAGGGCTTGGGGCTCAGATGCTCCTGCCCTGGGTCTGACGCATCACTCCCCGCCCACACCACCTCTCTAGGGTTAGGACTGAAGCAGCCCAAGAACCCCGAGTGCTTTTGGGGTCCCCGCTCCATGCCAGAGATGGTGCTGCCCACTGGTGACACGGGAACTGGAACAGACGGGCCCGTCCACCTGCAGGAGGGCACAGGAAACACGCGTGGAGGAAAGGCCCGTGGGAGGGTCAGCCTGACCTCCTTGTCCCGGGAGGTGCGTGACCGTCTCCACAGCAGACCCCCCAGGAGCCAGGCAGGTCTCTGTCCGCAGTGACTGACACAGAGGGTGCACAGGGAAGACCCAGCCAGAGGCCAGCAAATGGCTGTACCCACAGGTCACAAATGGCCACAGACGTTCCTGTAGGAGACGCAGGTGTCACCTTTTCCAGCTTGGCTCCCACCCTCGGGAGAAGGCAGCTCCGGAGCTGACCCCTGGCCCAGGGCCAAGCCAACAAGGTGAGACCAGGGTAAGGTTCTCGTCTCCCAGCCCCCGCTGCTTTAGCCCCGGCGTCTGGACACCCTGGCTGACGCCTCTTCTCTTCTTGACAAACGTTCTGTTCTGCGGCTCAGGCGTCAAGGGAAGCAGAAAGAGCCCACTGTTCTCCTAGGGGTCTCTTCGTCTTCCTGAGAGGCTGACGCCGGCCTGGCGTGCTGTGCAGTGTGAAGCTGGAGAGCCCACCAGCCCGCCGGGGTCTCATGTGGCAGAGACAATTGTGCCTGGAGGCGCCAGTTGTCGGAGGAGCTGAAAACGTGCCCTCACTGGTCTGAGTTCTCCAGGCTGGACAGGTTTCCATGGAGAAGGCTGAGTGTCTGTCTGGAAGACCTCAGACCCGAGGGGCAGGTGCAGGGGTCTCTCTGGTGCTGCATCCCAAAGAAGGGGCGGCTGAGCCTGGCGTCACGGCGGGAGGCAGGGAAGGGCCCATGTGTGCTGTGCAGGGTGGTGGGAGGCCCAGGAGACGGGAGGAGGGTGAGCTCCGTGCCCTGCCTGGAAGGGTTTGAGGGAAACAAATGACTCAGGGGTCCACGCACTCATGCCTGGGCCCCAGCGCCCCCCGTCCCAGGAGCTGGGCACTGCCAATCAAGAGAGACCACGCAGGGGAAACAGAGGCACCAGCCTGGCAGGATGAAGCCCTGGTTTTCAGTGAAGGGCCCGATGTGGCTAATGACAGGGTGGCTGGCCGTGCTGCCTCCTGCTGGAGGCTGAGGTCGGCCAGGAGCAGGAGATGAGAGGTGGGGCCGGGTGGAGGGGCACGCGGCCCTGGCCATGGCAGAGCATGGCCTTCTGCAGCACAAGCACGGCAGGGCCCGGGGCCTGACCAGGAGCCAGAGGCCAAGGCGGAAGCTCAGAGTGAGCCCTCCCAGGAAGAGGCCCGGGGCGCCCATCCGGGCTGTGAGCACCAGCCATGTGCCAAGGCCTAGGGCAGACTGGCACGAAGACAGGAGGGAAAGATAGGAGAGCCCAGACCTGGTGAGGGGGATGTGGGGGGTGTAGGGGAGGTCTGGGAGCGAGGGTGAGCTGGTAGCTTCAGGGGTAGCACCTTGCACCCCAATCTGGACTTGGGCAGCACTTGTTCCAGAGCGGGGCAGCCGGGCAGCACTGGGCCTGAGGTGGGGTGAGCAGGACCGTGGTCCATATTTCTGTAGGCTTTGACCTTGGAGAAGACCCTTCTCCTTGCTGAGTCATCCATTTTTAAAATCCTCCCACCCACCTGTGACCACCACCTGCAGCTCTAACTGTCATGGCAGAGGCCCCTGTGTGGCCTGTCCGGATACGCACACAGGGACAAAGAGACTGTCATGGTGACTCACTCCATCCAGCCCTCCCTGCAAGGCCCTCCCAGTCAGGGCGCTGCACTGGAAAAGCCCATCTGGACCCCATGCAGCTGCGCCAGACACACCGTGCACCTGGATGAAGGTCCGCGGCTCACCGGCCCTCAGCTCCCAAAGGCACAGAGCCAGGGCCGCCGCCAGCCCCGAGGTTGGCCCTGAACTTGGGTGAGCCCAGCTCACTCCCAAAATGCATTGGGAGGAGAACGTGCACCAAATAGATAAAATAAATCAGAAAAAGAAAAAATATATATAGGTACCTATAGGGGAAGAGGTCGTAAGTGCTGTGAATAGGAAGGGAGGGGCTGCAGTTTTGTTTTGTTTCCTTTTAAATGGACTTTAGTTTTTACAGTGGTTTTAGATTCACAGAAAAATTGAGCAGAAAGTGTAGAGGTTTCCCAGACATCCTCTGCCCTCACCATGCACAGCCTCCCCAGCATCGACTTCTCCCAGCACTGGTGTGTCTGTTACAATGAGTGATGCAGCACTGAGCATCATTGCCACATAGCGTCCGTGGGTTCCAGCCGTCACTCTTGGTGCTGGACACTCCATGGGTTTGGACAAGTGTGTGATGACATGGACTCACCATTAGAGGATCAAACGGATAAAAATCCCACCCTAAAAGTCCTCTGTGCTCCGTCTCTTCATCTCCAATCCCCCACCTCCCAGCAACCACTGATCTCTTCACTGTCTCGTGGTGCTGCCTCTTCCAGAATGTCATGTATTTGGAGTCATGCAGCAGGTAGCCTTTTCAGATGGGCTTCTGTCACTTAGCACTATGTGTTTAAGGTTCCTCCATGTCTTCTGCGGCTAAACAGCTCATTTCTGTTTGGTGCTGAATATTATCCCACTCTGTGGGTACACCACAGTGCACCAATCCATTCGCCTCTGGTAGGACGTCTTCGTTGCTCCAAGTTTTGGCAGTTATGAACAAACACAAACATGTGTGCAGGTTTTCACATGGATATAAGTTTTTGACTCATTTGGGTAAATACAAAGGAGTGTGGTTGTTCAATCATCGTAAGAGTATGTTTAGTTTTATAAAAACACCAAACTCTCCTCCAAAGTGGCTGTACATTTTGCATTCTCACCAGCAACGAATCAGAGTTCCTGATGCTCCACATCCTGGTCAGCATCTGGTGCCGTCGGTGCTGTGGATTTTGCCATTCTAATAGTCCTGTGGTGGCATCTTATCATTTTAATCTGTATTTCCCTGGTGACATGTGACAGGGAGCATCCTTTCATGTGCTTTTTCCTCATCTGTGTGTCCTCTTTGGTGATGTGTCTGTTCAGATGTTTTGTACATTTTTAATCGGGTTGTTCTTTTTTATTGTTGAGTTTTAAGAGTTATTTGTATATTTTGGATAATGGTCCTTTTATCAGACACGTCTTCTGGAATATTTTCTCTATCTGTGCCTTTTATTTTCATTCTCTTAGCAGTGACTTTCACAGAGCAGAGTTTTTAATTTTAATGAAGTCCAGTTTATCAGTTTTTTCTTTTATGGACTGTGCTTTTGCTGTTGTATCTAAAAAGTCATCATCATGCCTAAGGTCATCTAGATTTTTTCTTATGTTATTATCTAGGAGTTTTATAGTTTTGCATTTTACATTTAAGCCTACAATGCATTTTAGTTTTTGTGAAGAGTTTAAGGTCTGTGTCTACATTCGTGTTTTTACATGTATATGCCCTGTTGTTTCAGCACCATTTGTTGGAAAGACTATATTGGCTCCATCGTATTGCCTTTAATCCTTTGTTAAAGAGCAGCTAACTATATTTATGTAGGTCGATTTATGGGCTTTCTGCTCTGTCCCATTGATTTATCTGTCTGTTCTTTCACTAATGCAGCACCATATTGATTACTGCAGCTTAATCATAAGACCTGAAGTCAGATGGAGTCAGTCCTCCAACTTTGTTCTCTTTCAATACTGAGTCGGCTATTCTGGGTCTTTTGCCTCTCCATATAAACTTTAGAATTAATTTGTGGATATCTGCAAAATAAGTTGCTGGAACTTTGATTGAGATTGCATTGAATCTACAGATCAAGTTGGGAAGAACTGACAATTTGACAATACTGACTCTCCCTAATCATAAACACTGAATGTTTCTCATTTATTTAGTTCTTTGTTTTCTTTTTTCAGGGTTTTATAGTTTTCCTCATATAGATTGTGTACATACTTTGTTAGATTTATATGTAATTCATTTTTGAAAGACTAACACAAAAATGGTATTTTTCTCTTAATTTCAAATTTCATTTGTTTGATGCAGATGAATAGAAAAGTGACAGACTTTTGTATATTAACCTTATTAACCAGCAACCTTGCTATAATGGCATATTAATTCCAGAATTTTTATTTCAGTTCATTTTTTTGGATTTTCTACATAGACAATTATGTCATCTGTGAACAAAGATGGTTTTATTTTTTTCTTTCAAATCCATATACCTGTTATTTTCTTGTCTTGTCTTACTGCATTAGCTAGAACACCTAGTACAGTGTTGAAAAGGAGTGTTGAGAGGTGTCATCTTTTCCTTGTTCCTAATCTTAGCAGAAAAGCTCCTAGTTTCTTACTATTAAGCATCATGTGGGCGGTAGGTTCTTTGTAGATGTGCTTTACCTACCTGAGGAAGTTACCCTCTACCTCTAGTTTGCTGAGAGTTTTATAATGAATGGATGTTGAGTTTCATCAAATGTTTTTCCTGCAATTTTTGATATGATCTTTTGATTTTCCTTCTTTAGCTTACTGAAGTGATGGGTTATATTAATTGATTTTCAAGTGTAGAACCAGCCTTGCATACTTGGAATAAATCCTACTTGGTTATGGTATATAATTATTCTTCTACATCTTTTTTCTATATTACTTTATACATGACTCAATTTGCTAGTATTTTGTTGAGGAGTTTTGCATCTATGTTCATGAGAGATATTGGTCTGCAGTTCTCTTTTTTCTTGTAATACCTTTGTCTAGTTTTGGTATTAGGGTAAGGCTGGCCTCAGAATCAGAGGAAGTATTCCTGCTGCTTCTCTCCTCTGTAAGAGATTGCACATAATTGGTATAATGTTTTGCTTAAACACTTAGTAAATCTCACCAATGAAGCCATCTGTGCCTGGTACCTTCTGTTTTTGAAAGTTATTACTGATTCACTTTCTTTAATAGATACAGAAGTTTCTTTCATCCTGTGTGAGTTTTGCCACATCGCATCTTTTAAAGAACTGGTTAATTTTATTTAGGTTGGTAAATTTGGGGGCATACAGTTGTTTGTAGTATTCCTTTATTATCCTTTTAACGTCCATGAGATTTGTAGTGATGGCCCGTATTTCTTTCCAATTAAAGTATTTTGTGTCCTCTCTCTTTTTTTCCTAGTTAGCCTGGCTAGAGGTTTATCAATCTTGTTGATCTTTTCAAAGAGCCAGATTTTGGGTTTGTTGCTTTCCAATTTTTGATGTCCTCAATTTCTGTTCTAATTTTTATTATTCCTTTTTCTCTGTTTTGGATTTAACTTGCTCTTTTTTTCTAGCTTCTCAGGTGATAGATTTTAGCTCTTTCTTCTTTTCTAATATACACATTTGATACCGTAAATTTCCCTCTAAGCATTGCTTTTGCCGCAACCACAAATTTTGATAAGTTTTATTTTTATTGTTATCTAGTTCAAAGTATTAAATTTCTCTTGAAATTTCTTTTTTGACCCATATGTTATTTAGAAGTGTGTTGTTTAATCTCCGAGTGCTTTGGGATTTTCAAGTCATCTTTCTGCTATATATCTCTGCTTTATTATTGTGGTCAGACAGCATGCGCTATAAAATTTCTGTTCTTTTCAATGTGTTAAGGCATGTTTTATGTTCAAGACTGTGTTCTGTTTTGTTGGATGTCCCATGTGATCTTGAGAGGAATGCATGTTCTACTGTTGTTAGATGAAATAGCCACAGATGTCTATTATATCCAGTTGGTTGACGGTGCTGTGGAGTTCAACTGTATCCATATGGATTTCCTGCTTGCTACAGGTGTCCTTTTCCTTGGCCTACCGAGGTGACAGATTATATTAATGGATTGAGGGGTGTTGAAGTCTCCAACTACAGCAGTAGATTCATCTATTTCTCCTCAGATGACTGTCACTTTTCGCTCAGGCATTTTGATGCTCTGTTGTTAGGTGCATCCACGTTAGGGAATGCTATGTCTTCTTGGAGAACAGACCCCTTTATCATTATGGAATGGGGGCTGCAGTTTTAAGAGAGGCAGTTAGGAAAGGCCTGTCAGGGAAGCTGACCAGACATCTGCTGGCAAAGCTGACTGGGGAAAGGGTGACAGTTGCCGCGCCAGAAGTGGCCAAAGGTCCTGTGACAAAGGTGGCAGCTCAGATCCTGCCACCGCCAGCTGAAACTTCACCCCCAGATTTGCAGTGGCCCTAGAACAAGCCGATCCAAGCTTGACCCACAAATCCTGCAGGATCTAGGTCCAGCTGTCATCTCCTCATGATGCTTACCCTCCTTCCCTAAGCTGCAGCACCCTGGCCTGCTCCCTCTTCCTCTGACCCAGTGAGCTGGTGGCTGTCTCAGGTCCTTCACATGCCCTTCCCCCTGCAGGGGTGCAGTTCCTTCTGCTCAGTGCCTAGCCAACTCCTGATTTTATGCTGCCTCCTCCGGGCAGTCCTACCTGATGATCCCATCTCACTTCTTATTGCACACCCCTGCCGTTTCCTTCAGAGAAACCAAACAGCTGAGACAGATCTGTCATTAGATTGCAATTACCCTGAGAGCAGAGATGCCATCTGTTCTGCTTCCATGCTGACCTGGTAATATAGCAGCAGACCCTCAGTGAATGTGCTTTGGACAAATGCATGAGTGGGAGGACAGCTCCCATGACGCTGCCTGGGATGACTCAGACCCATCAGAGCTGGTAAGTACGAGCATCATTCACAGCAGAGGGATCTCAGAGGTTCAGCCGGCTCCACCAGTGCTGCCCAGTCTCTAGGAGTGAAGCTGAGATTCAAACCCACAGCTTCTGACCACATCTCGCACCTCCATGAAAGGAGCAGAGCTGCCCCGGAGCCCGAAATGGAGGAACTTCCCAGCTCTGGAGGTGAAAGGCAGTGGCCCCTTTGTGACCAAGTGGAGTCTCTCTAGCTGGGCCGCACTCTGGTGACAGCCAAGCCCATCTGGACAGCACCACACCCCTCCACTTTGTCTTCACACCGGCAGGGTGTCCCCGCGGCTCTCTGCAGGGAGAGCCAGCACAGCCCTTTCTGCAGCAAGATGCCTTTCCCTATCCCAGCCCTGCTCCATCTGTAAATAATTCAAAGTGCTGAGCCCTTGCAGATCCCTGCAGGCTGGGCGTCCTCCCGGGAAGCAGTCGGAATGAGAAGAAAGGGCTACCTCTCAACCCTGAGTTCAAGAGATGTCCAGAGCTTTTAATTTAGTTTGATTGATTTAATATCCTGCATCCTGGGAGCTGAGCTCAATGTGATCCTGGCTGCTCTTCTCTCCCTGCCAGGCTGACGGGAAGCAGTGCATTACAGGCCTGGGGAAACGGTAAAACGCTTCCTCTGCATTGTTCACCCAGCAGGCAGAGGCGTTTGCAGGGAGGAGCGATGGGCCCCTGGCGGCTGCCCCTGGATCATCCTGAGCTGTGATTCTTGCCAAATTCCCTCCACTGCCCTGGCAGACTGCGCCACCTCCTTGCTCGGGGATGCTTCCCTGGACAGACACCTGACACTTTGGACCACTTTCTGCAGCAGGGACATTTTTACAGAGTGGTCCTTCCTCTGGTTTATCCTCCACCCGCACCAACGGGGACACTTCCACTGGGTTCTGCCGCCATCCCATTTGCCTCCTGCAGGAAACCACCCGCTGATCCAGGACTCGGCCCACCTTCCTTGCAGCTCTGTGGTCTGAACACCCACCCACCTGCATGCGGGTCTGCGGCTCTTGTGGCTTAGACACTGTCATTCCCCCCACAGCCCAGAGGATGTCCTGCAGGCTGCTCGGCACGGAGCTGTATTTGTCCTGGAAGCCTGAACCACCCACAGCAGCAGTCAGAGGGTGTGGCCGGTGAATGGGCGTGACTGCTTCCTGAGGGATAGGCCACTGGGGTCTGCGAGGGGAAGAAGTTTGGGCCCCAGCTCTTACCACCACCTAGGCCTCTTCCGTGCCTGGGACACACAGCCTACACGGCCACACCTCTGGTGACACAGACCCTAGCTTTCCAGTGCTTTCTGCATGACCTCACTGCCCCTCCTCAGCCTGGTACTGACAGCCCCAAGTCCCGGCAGCTCCCCCCCCCAGGCCCACCCCTGCAAACAGGAGGCAAGTCTGGAGGTGGGGGATGGCCAGGTGTCATCAAGGGCCCGGTATGCCCAGCCCTGCTCACCTCTGCACACCCATGGTGGCTTTCTGGGTGGTCTCCAGAGAGCCCAGCAGTGCTAAGAGACCGAGGAGACGCGTGGGCCCAGAAAATAGAGAGAGACGCCTCTTCTCCCACCTGCGCCTTTGCACAACAGCCTCTGCCTGCAGCAGCCCATGAGGGGCCATGCCACGTGTCCCCATCAACACTGGTCAGAACTGCTCCGACCCTCTCACCTCCCCGGGCTGCGAGGAGCCCTCCCTGGATGTACAGGAGGGTGAAATCCCAACTAAGTAAGACTTTCAGCAAGGGAGGGAGCCACGGCTGCCTCGCTCTCCCGCTGGGAAGAATGTCCGTCCGTCCCTGTCACGTCTCCAAAGCCAGCCTGTCCTCACGACACCACTGACACCACGAGCCCTGCGGACAGCGCCTGAGCCCCACCCCTGCCACCTGTCCACAGCCGACCTTTCTCGGCACTGTCGACCTGGCCCCAGGCAGGCAAGTGGGGACCTCCAGGCTGCACCTGTGGAGTGGACCCCCATTAACTGCCCCTCAGCTGGCAGGACCCCAGGCTTCTCCTGGTGTGGTCTGCGTGGTCTCTGTCACTGCCTGGGCTTTGTGTTCATGAAGCAGGGGACTGTGTTCCTGGGGGCAGCCATGGGCCGCCCAGGGGCTATGAGCAGCTCTCAGGGGAAAGCCCCCAGGGGGTGGAGACACTGCTCAAAGCTGTGATCCTATGGACAGGAGCACCAAGGGACACATTGGACCTGGCTGCCCAGATGTCCCTGTGAGTCCTCGTTAGCCCTCAAGCTCTGGTGAAACGGCAGCCCCATCCACACCCGCCCCTTAGCCTCACCTGCTATCATCGTGCACTCAGTGCACATCCTGCTCGGCCCCCTGCGTGCCAGGCACCAGCGAGCACACCCATGAGGCCTTGCTCGCGGGAACCCTGCATTCTCGCGGCTTCACGTGGAGAGCCTCGTCGGTTCTCATCACCCTGTGCAGGAGCTTCTAGGACCCCGTTATCACCCTCTGGACAGAGGGAGCTCTACTCAGGGAGAACACGGGGCCCGTGGATGGCAGAGTTGGAGATAAAGTCAGCTCTGATTGGTCCAACCCCCCACCAATGCGCATTGCTCAGAGGACACCTTGTGTTTGGAAGCAACAGAAACATCCAGACGTCTTCATGAGCAGCGTGGTGTTTGCTGGCTGTGCTTGGCACCATCTCAGAAGCAAAGCTCATCAAACGGACAGTGAACAGGCCTCCCAGACCACGCCCGGTGTGCGGTTAGCGTTCAGTAAAAGCTGGTTACTGCTGCCATACCCAGCACGCTCCCCACCTGCAAGCTCAAAAGCCTTGAGTCCAGGCAGATGAAAAAGACCCTGGCAGGGAGTCCAGCCACCCCCAGGACTCAGTGGGTCCTCAGTGGCTTCCTGGTGGGGCGGAGCCCAGCCAGGCAGGGGTGGCCCTGAGCAGCAGCTGCGGTGACCAGCGATGAGAGTCCAGGCTGGCAGGCAGCTTGAGGGAGGGGCCGCAGCAGCCCAGCAGGTCAGGGAGTGGAAGGAGCACGGCCCAGGGTGAGAGGTCAGAGCAGGACGCTGCTTCCCAGACAGGGCACAGCGAGAACAAGACTTCTCCTCAGCCGAGAGTTTACAGCTTCTGAGCTCATGCTCTGGCTCAAGTGCTGGCTTTGCTGCTTGCGACATGCATGACTTAGATAAGTCCCTGCAGCTCTAGAATTCTCGGTCCTCGCATGAAGTGGGGATTAGTGAAATAAACATTAAAATAAATGTGCCAAGCATAGTAGGCGTTCAATGCACATTAGTTGTGGTTTTCAATCACTGGTGAGACCCAGACCACTAGGGCGATTTTGCATCCAGGGGTTGTGAGTTTGGCTATCTCGGAAGCGTAGGTGAGACTCGTGTCCTGATTTCTGCAAAGGCGGCAGAAGCCAGGGATTAGACCCTGCCAGCGCGTCTGATGAACTAAGACCAAGGATGACAATTGTGAATCTCACAATAAAGAAACAGGCGGGGGCTGGCCGGGTGCAGTGGCTCACACTTGTGACCCCAGCACTCTAGGAGGCCAAGAGACCAGCCGCAGCAACACAGCGATGCCCCATCTCTACAAAATATTTTTAAAAATTAGTTGAGTGTGGTGGCGCATGCCTGTAGTCCCAGCTACTGGGGAGGCTGAGGCAGGAGGATCGCTGGAGCCCAGGAGTCTGAGACTGCAGTGAGATATGATGATGCCACTGCACTCCAGCCCAAGCGACAGAGTGAGACCCTGTCGGACAGGACAGGACAGGAAAGGAAAGGAAAGGAAAGGAAAGGAAAGGACAGGAAAGGAAAGAAAAGAACCTGGGGAGCAGCACCCCAGGTATCAAGGGAGGCAGGAGGGAAGGTGCCAGCTGGGGACAGGAAGTGGGAGCCAGGCAGGCACAGCACAGGTGCCTATGGGGGGACGGGGCAAGGGGCACGGGACTGACATCGGGCAGGTTCTTTTCCAATCCCAGAGCCCTAGAGAAGGTGCCACCCCTGATGCTCAGCCCCGACTCACCACTCTGTGGGGCTTCCTGCTCTCCCTGAAGATGCAATTCTTATCCTTCTAGGAGGGGCACCTCCAGGCAAGGGTCTTCCCTGTCCCCTTTGCAGGCTTGGAAAGACACCCCAAATGTAAATCACAGACTCATCGTGTCTTCACCCAAGGGACCTGTGTGAGACTGGTGGCTCCCCACGGTGGTTTCCTAAGCAACAGCAACGCGGCAAAGACGCAGAAGCCGTGTTCCCCTCAGGCCAGGGCAGTTCATGCCCCAGATCTGAGTGTGCGGGATGGAGACCAGCACCAGCATCGGGAGCTCCAGAAATTCCCTTTCTGGGTATATTTAAAACCCACTTTGCGTCTCCCCTCTGAGAGGACCCAAGGCTGGTTTTTAAAAACAGAAAACAGGAGAAATGTGCTGGCTATGACTCCTTTTCCAGGGTGCATAACCAGAAGAATCAGCTTTCCTTCTATCAGCGTTGAAGCCCCTGGTACCTGTCCGCAGTCTCCCACCTGAACCCTCGGGCCAGGTGCATGTCAGAGCCAGAGTCTCCTAGGAAAGGGAACAGGGTGCATTTGCCTCGTGAAGTGCTCAGCTAGGTTGGGGTTAAAGCCCTCACTCTGTCAGCATTTTGCACCTGCAGCAAAATGCATCATGTCCCCAACAGGGGACAAATGGAGGCTATTTATGACTCCACGGCATTTGAGAGCAGCTTTTCCTGCCAGAGAAATTTCTTTTTTTCCATATGGAAGCCAATTGCTAATGCCAGCTTGCTGTATGCCACGTGGCCCTGCATGCGTGGGTCTGAGACGAGGGGACCCCTTGGTCCATTTGTCCACCCTGCGGCACGCCACTCATTCCCTACAACTTCTTAGTCAATATTCGTCACCATAGGACAAATCTTTCTTATTTTCCTTTTTAATATTGCCTGGCTTTTTTTTAGTCACTTCTTCTTCTGTTCAGATATTAGAATCAATTTGTTCTCTGATGTTACAATTTTGTTACAATTCTGTTACAATTTTGAATTATAATTGTCATCAAATTGATATTTCTATTTGAGGAGAATTGTCATCTTTAAAACATTCGGAATAATCACCCAGGAACAGGGCACACGTCTATAATTTCTTTAAGTTCAAGTTTTTCAATGGAAGTTCACTATTTTCTTTAAAAAGAACTTACTATAATAATTTTGGTAAATTGAGTACTAAGTAACACAGTTATCATCCCTTTTATGATTGTTATGACAATTTCTAAGTGTTTAAGCTGTTGTATACGAACAACATCGATTTACACCTGTTGCTAGATCTTGTATCCAGCAATCCCTACGGCCCTCCCCTCACCGCCAAGAGTGTGTCCTGCGGGGTCCCAGGCGCCTACTCATATAAACGTCCACATAATCTGCAAAGAACGACAACTTGGCCTCTTCCTTCCAGTGCTCACAGCTCACCCTCTTCACCTCCCCCCTACTTTTCGGGCGAGTACGGACAGAAAATGTTTCTCCTACTCTGTCCTTTGAAAAGAGTGGGCCTGGGCCTGTAGTTTCACCCTGGACATGATATTCTAATGTGATAAAATTATCGCGTGCCTGAAATAAACTCGGGACAAATACTACCTAACATATATGAACATGACATATATAATAATAAACATATATTATTTTTACATGCTGCTAATTCAATGGACTGTATTTTTATTTAGAACTTTTGCATCCACGCTCACCACAGAAATTAACCTATCATTTTATTTTTTGTATTGTCCTTGTCCAACTTTGGTATCGAGGACATTTCAGTCTTATACAAAGAACTGGGAGGCTTTCTGACTTCCTTTTCCCTCCGTATTGGAAAGGAATTCTTTGTTCTTCCAAGGCCCTGGAAGCTTACCCTCAGCCTGCCCTCAGGGTGCCTTGCTGGTGCTCGGCGGGGAGGAAGGGGATGGCGGGATTGCTGAGCAGCGCTGCAGCTGATAGGTCCATCTGGAATTCTGTTCTGCCTCTAGTAAATCTTGGTATTTTATAGTTTTCTGTGAAATCTCCATTCCATCATAGATATTAAACTTACGGGCACAAAACTGGTTGTGAGACAGCATCCTCCTACATTCTGAAACTCCACTGAATCCATGAGGTTTTATTCTCACTGGTTTTGTGATCTCTCTCCATTGTATTCATCACTTTTCCCAGAGTTTTATCTTTTTAATTAATTCTTTCAAACAAACTTCTTTTGGTTTGATTGATTATCTCTACTATTTTTAACATTTTTTCAATTTCTGCTTTTAATGTAATTTCCTTTCTTCTAGATTTTGTTTTGTTTTGGTTTGGTTTGGGGTTTAGAGGTGTGTGTATGTTCAGAGTGTTTGTTCTGCTAAGTTGAACATTTATATTTTCCAGCTTCCCCCTCTCCTTTTTTTTTTTTTTTTGGAGACAAGAGTCTTGCTCTGTCACCTGGGCTAGAGTGCCATGGTGTCAGCCCAGCTCACAGCAACCTCAAACTCCTGAGCTCAAGGGATCCTCCTGCCTCGGCCTCCCAGAGTGCTGGGATTACAGGCGTGAGCCACCGTGCCCGGCCTAAATACTTTTTATATGATTGCAATAATTACCCTTAATTCTGTCTACTCAAAGTTTTTAAAGATATTTTCTTATGCTTCTAAAAGATTTATATTTTTAACTTCAAAAATCAGATCTATATTCTCGTTCTACCTGAAATTGATTTTTTAGTATGGTGAAAAGTGGTTCTCAAGATTTTTTTTTAAATGCAGACATACAATTAACCAAGAGCTGGTCAGAAACCACTGATTTTCTAGCACGCATGCATATTCACGTGTTCAGTCGAACATTTCTCCAAACGTCATAAAAAATAGGTACAGCCTCTACTGAAGAAAATAAGACATTTACCATGCTCTAACTTTACCTCTTCTCCTCTTCTGCCTGATTCCACTACTACCATGTAAAGATCTCTTTTTTAATATTTAAAATATTATCCTCTCATTTTTAAATATTATACCTGGAAATCAACTTAAAATTAACTGCCAGAGTCACTTGTCTCTTTCCTACCATTATTCTTGATCTCATGTCCCCTTTCTTTTTGGACTCATGATTTTTGTTTGTTTACTCTCGTTTTGCTTAGGTTTATTTTCAAGTTATTTTTCAAAAACAGCCCATAGAAGGTAATTCGATTTTCTGAGTTTTTTTATGCATGAAAATCGCTTTATTTTGCTCTCCTACTTGAACAATAGTTTTCTGGGCTTACAATTATAGACTCAGAATTCTTTCAGATCCTTGAAGTCATTTTCTCTGGAGGTGTGGTGCTGTTATTAGAAATTTGCCACCAACGTGACTCTTGTTCCATGGAGGAACCCCTGCCTGCTGCTGTTACGCTGTTGGAGGCCTTTGGATGGTTGCTCCATTTTTGGAGTTCTGGCCCCGATTCAGAACGTAGCCAAGTGCGGCATTTTCTCTTAATCTGCGTTGCCTCGCAACAGACGCTTTAATCTAAAAGTTAATGCCTCCCCCAAGGCGAGGAGGCGTCCTTCTTTCCATCAGAGCCTTCCCTTTCCTCTGACCTCTTTTCTCCGCTTTTCCAGGCACTTTTGGTAAAACTCCGTGACCCAGTCACCTAGATGAGTCAGTATTTGGCTGTTCTGCTGCTCAGCCGTGTCTCAGGTTAAACTCCATCACGTTTCCAATATCTCTGATGATTCTCAATCCTCATGATTTTTTCTTCCTAACTCTTAGGACATTATCTGGGAATGTCCCTGCATAGAAGCCCCGTTCAGGGGCCTTCCTGAAGATTCAGTGGAGGACACGTGTCTCCTTCCGTTTCCTTCTGTTTTTTTTTTTTTATTTTTTTGGCAACATATCATAGCTGTACATTTGGGGGGTACATGTGACATTCTGGTACATGCATACTAAGCAAGTCAGGGTAACTGGACGTCCATCACCCCAGACATTTGTCTTTTGTTTGTGTTTGGAGCACTACAATTCTTTCCTTCTAGCTGGTTTGAATATACAATAAATTAGGTTGTAGGGAGCGGAGCCCGGCTTTCTGCTCAACAGGCACATGGCTGGTCTTGGGCTGCCTGGTACTTCTCTCCCCGTTAGAGCGATTCTGAGAAGCCCTGCATGCAGTGGTCACCGCGTGTCTGTTTCTTTGTGTTTTATGTCCGCCATGGGGACTCCCAGAGGGCGCAGAGTGCGCCACATTTACCTCCCAACACCAGTCAGCCTGGCACTTGCAGGCATTTGTGTCTGTTGAGTGAAAAATCAAGCTGTTGCAGTTAGCGTGAACCGAGCGGTAAACTTTCACATCCGTCTCCTCGCCGGCCCCTTGGCACGTCCCGGAGCTCCGAAGGCCGGCACCGCATGCAGAGCAGCTGCCACGGGGCACAGTGCTCACACGGAGCCCCGCAAACCCCTCTGCCCCCTTTACTGATGTGGAAGTAGAAGCTCACGAGTGGGAAAGGAAGTCAGAGGTCCGGCTGCATCTGGATCCAGAGCTGTTGACTTCCAGACCCACCCTCTCCGCCCCTCACCACGGTGCCTCTGGGACAAGCATGGGCCACAGAACGTGTAGAGTTTCCAAGTTCCTTCTTGAATTTTTTAAAACACTATAAAAGTTTAATACTCAAAAGCATCTAAAAAAAATACCGTAAAAACACTGTCTCAAGCCCAGGATGCATCTTCTGTCCTATGATGGAATCAGAATTATCCTCTTGTGTGAGAAACCCATGTGTCTGGCTGGATGACCGAAGCCACCAATAAGCAAATTAAAGATTAAACCCCGCGGCCCCTGTCAGAGACGCACCCCCGGGGCTGCGGCTTGTTCCCCCGTCCCCTCCCGGCCGCCCATCTGGGATGCAGGACATGGGCTGGGATCGGTCTCTGAGGGGGGCTTCCCAGTCGTCCCACAGGAAGTCTCAGTCTGCACACGCTGAGGGGTAAGTAGGTTTTCTGTGGAAACAGGAGTAGAAGGGAGATCCGCCCTCCACTGCGTTGATCTGCACCAGGGCCACACGTTCGTCCTCAAATCCCGTCCCGGGAGGGGTCCCGGCACTCACAGGGCAGCCAAGAGGGAAAAGGGGCAGAACCTGAGGAGGTGACCCCACCGCACGCTGACGAGGGGCTGTGACGGGTCAAACCGTGTCCTCCAAACACTCCCCAAGCCCAGGCCCTAACCCCTGTAGGAGACGGCGTGTGGGTGGAGACGGGTCCTTAAAGAGGTGAGTAAGTTCACTGAGGTCATGTGGGTGGGCCCTAATCCACTGCGGTCAGCGTCCTTAGGAGAAGAGGACACAGACGCGCACGTGCGGACACAGGGAGGGGGACCCCGGCCTCCACGGTCAGGGAGGAACCAGCCCTGTGACACCCTGGTCTTGGACCTCAGCCTCTGGGACTGGGACACAGTGAATGTCTGTTGTTTAGGCTGCCCAGGCTGTGCTGTGGCGCTTTGTTATGGACGTGTCACATGGACATCGTCAGGGGACAGGAGCTGGAGGCACATGTCCCCCCCCCACCCCCGTCCCCACGTGGGAAAGGCTGTGATCAGGAAAGACCGGCGGTGCCTCCCCAGGGCAGGGTGGGAGCCCGGTGAGGACACTCGAGGAGGGAGAGTGGCAGACGCCCGGGAGGTCCATGCCGGCTGCTTCTCCACTCAGGGGAGGCTACAGTGTGTTTAAGTGACACAAGGGCCAGTCAAGAGGAGGGTGGGGTTGAACTGTCCTGGAATAATGACAGCCCTGCCACTCCAGAGCCCCCTCTGCAGCGTCCATCCCAAGCTGTGCCATGCCGGAGCTGCCCCCACGCTCAGCCCGGGGCCTCCCGGTCACGCTGGGCCTGTCAGACCCTGAGACTCTGGCTCTGCAGGTGACAAGAGGCTCCTGGTGAAGGGCTCCCGCGTCAGAGCCAAGGGCCCCACGTGACAGTGGCACCACTGGGCAGGGCCCTCTGCAGAGTCTCTCACATTTTCCCCGTTGCCTCCTGGCTGGACCAGAGGGGCTCCCTGGGCTGGGAAGGCAGCACCCACGGAGGGTGCTGATGTGACGAGGATGCAGGGCATGGGGTCCCCGTGTGCCCATTCATTAAAGCAGAAACGGGGCCTCCTTAGGAAGCCCCAGATGCCAAAGCTCGGGCCCTACCCGCTGGGCCCCTCCACGCTGGATGGTGTCCAAGCGGATTTCCCTTCCCTGCTGCCTTCCTTTCTCTGTGGGCTTTCGGGGTTTCCTGGGACCAGCACCTCCCCGGGCGGCTGGCTGTCTGCCAGCCCCAGTGTGCAGGGAAGTGGCTGTAGGGGTCACTCCTGCCTCTGTAGCATTGGAGCAGTGGGGTGTCTGTCTGTCCTTTGGAATCACCCAGAACCTGGCTTCAAGTCCCCTTCCACCCGTGGCCCTGGGTTGGGCGCAGCCTCAGCCTCGTGTCCTTAGCTGCCTGCCGTGGTTTCCTGGCGCACACAGAGATGCATCGTGGAGGACGAGCAGACGGGACAGGCCTCTGGCATCCCCAGCAAGGCCTGGCCTGCTGCTGCCCCGACAGCCCTCCCCAGGCCCCAGCCCCTCCTGGAGAGCAACCAGCCCCCGGCTCAGTGCAGGAACCACAAAGAATAACTTCTCTACTGAAACCTGGAAGGGTCACAGCTGGAGTCAGAGGACAGCCGCCCTGCGGGGGTCACAGAGCCCCCACCCCACAGCACCAGGCCCCTTGCCCAGGACCCCTCTCCTTAAGAGCGCGAGGCCAGGGAACAGCAGTCCACCTGTACCCTCTCACCCACCCCGCCCTCAGCCCAAGGGGCGTCTGCTCTGCCCGGCAGCTCCGCGCTGGTCCCGAGGCCCCTTCGCCTGCCCCGGGGTGAAGGAAGGTGCTGCAGCGCCGCCGTCTCCAGGACGGGCCTGCGCCTGGGGCCTCGCAGGCTGTCGGGCCACCTGGGTGCATCTGGCGCAGCCCCACTGAGCCGGCGTGGGGAGCGGCCAGGCCCAGGGGCTGCCCAGACAGCTCAGCGCTCTCGGGGCACCTGCCAGGGCACCCCTCCTGCACGCTCTGCTGTGTCCCTGCTGGAAGCGAGCGCTTGGGCGGGGGCTGCGTCTCCTCCCCTCCGGCCTGCAGGAAGCCTCCTCTGCTGTATTGAACTTGCCTGGGGAGAACTGGAAGGTTCCGGGGCCCAAGGGGCAGACAGGGACATCGGGAACCCGGAGGATGGAGGGGTTTTGAGGAGGACTGGAGACTCCTCCAGGTGCCAGCACCCCACGCAGGTTAGGTGCCCTCACCTGGTGAGCAGAGTCGGGCTTGGCAGAGGCCTTTGGGGGGGGGGCAGCAAACGGTACCCAGGCCAGTGGCGCCTGCAGACAGGCCCAGAGCAGACACCGTGTTTCCCCAACGCCCTCTGTGCACCTGGGCGTCCCCACGCTGTCCTGCCAGGTGCCTGCAGACCCAGGGAACGCCGCCTTCTCCACTTACTCTGTAGGGGATGTCACAAAATAAACCTCACGGTGGTTCACCGCGGGTGGCCCGAGGTGCGAGTGTAAGTTATTCAAGTGAGGATTTCCTTTTCTTTCCACTATGTCCAATTAAAGCAGGCGTGCACGATATCACCAACGCGTATGGAAAGATGCAAATGAGGGATCCCCCCATGGGGAGGACGTGCCTGGTGCCCTGAGACCACCCTGCATGGAGGGCTTAGTCCCAGGAGCACACTCGGGGCTCGGGTGGCACCGAGAACACCAGACCCAAGGCTGAGCGAGGACTGGGCCAGGAGCAGGAAGGGCCTGGATGTGGGGCGGGGCTCCGACTGCAGGCGCAGAGCAGGGGGTCCGGCAGCCGATTCGCCTCAGGAGAGCTGCTTGGCGCACCTCAGGGGTGTGCTGTCGGGAGCCAGGCCCTCCCTGCCCCGATAGACGTCCTGGCAGCCCTTACACGGTGCCAAGACCACCCAGGGAGCCTCACCCCAAAGGGGCCGGTGGAGACAGCCACCCCAGCTTCCCACAGGCCCTGGGCCAGGGAGCCCCCACCCACACGCTGCCCCCGTCACAGCAGGGGCTCGCGCTGCCAGCGCAGTCCTGCCGACTAGGACCCCTTCCCCGTATCAATAGTGCTCTCTTCTCTGTTTCACGCTGAACTGCCAGAAACAGCACCTGTGTTTATCGTCCCTTTCCTCAGTGGCCACCCAGGCCTGTCACTAAGGCCACCGAGATTCGTTCGGCTCAATCCCAAGCTGAGTCCGAGCCTGTTGGCAGCTTCTCCTGGTCTCTACTCTCTGCTGTCCCCAGGTTCGCACCACCTCCGCTCCCCTTCTCAGGACGGGGGGTGTGTTCCCAGGACTCCCCAGGGCCCCTCCCTCTCCTCAGCACACTTCCCGGGCATCGTCCTCGTCCTCGTCCTGGCCCCGGAGGTGCTGCCAGACTCAGAACCACCTTCCTGCCCAGCTCGGGCCGCGTCCCCCTGCACGTGTCCGAGGATCCTCCTCCTGCCTCCCTTGCTGCCTACACTGTCCCCGTACGCTGCCACTTCTAACCCCAATGACTCATCCCTGCCACCGGGCCCCACGCCTGTGGCCACAACCGCTGACACCAGCCTCCAGTTGCTCCCACGACAGGGACCCATACACCGCCCCAGTGGTTCCTCTGCCTAGAACGTAGTCCCCACCGGCTTTGGACACGGTGCAGTGGTTAGATCTCAATATACTGTCTGCACCACCCTTGGCTTCTCCGTGTGTCCCTCCTTGTGTGCAGTGTGAGGACAGGACAAACCATGCTGTCTTTGCTGTGGGCCTGGACAAGTCCATTCCTGTGAAATGCTCAGGGTGGTGGCTGGTGCGTGTTAGGTGCCCAGATGACGTCAGATGCTATTGTTCTATTACACCACTCTACTGTCACTGCAGTTTAATGTGACAGATGGCTCCCTGCTCCATACTGTGTTGGACGGAGCCCAGCTCTGCATGTATCATTCATTCACCTGCCCATTTGCTCAGCCATTTGTTCATTCAGTAACTAGCCGTCGTCACCTGTCCCGTGGCAGACACTGTCCTGCACGTCACGAATGCCTCTCTCTCAGGCTCCCTCCCATTTTATCTGCACTGTTCATGTCACATGCACGTCTCTCCCCTCAAGGAGAACCCGGTGGGGACAAGACTTGCCTGACTGGTTCCTGCAGCCGGTGCCCAGCCTGACCCTGCGGCCCACGCGTAGGCACTTCATGCACCGTGGTCGGAACCCAAGCACGGGAGCTCGCGTGTGATGTGGCCCATGTCAGAGGCTCTGCTCGGGGCACGTGGCCCCCGGTGCAGCCAGGGAGCAGGGAGAGCTGGGGGTGGGGGGCTGCCTGCAGCCCTGACACCAGACGGGAAACTCAGCCCAGGGTTGACATGGCAACAAAGCCAGAAATACCATCTCTGCCTCTGCCGGAGAGCACAGCTGGGAAGTGCTGTCACCCCAAGCCCTGTGCCACGTTGGAGCACAGATGTACCGCTGCCGTACTGACCCTCCGCAGGCTGAAAACTGCGCGGGGCAAACGACAGCTGCTCCAGGTTGGCCACTAAGGAGGTGGGAAGAGGGGACCCTGGAGGAGAGACCCCAGTCCCCAGGAGTGTCCCCAACAGCCCTGTATTGTGGCCAGGCCTACGCTGGCTTCTGTGCACGGTGAGCTCCGTGAGGGCAGAGCTACCTCTTCTGATTGTCCCTCCGTCCTCCCTGGTAGCCCGGAAGCCACCACAGGCTTGCACGCAGGAGGCGGGACCATCGCTCACTGTCACGGAACAGGGAGCAAGGGAGGCTCTCCCATTGCTCACTGCATCTGCCGAGCCCAGGGCACCCCTGGCATAAGGTCAGCACTCAATAAACACTGGCCAGTGCCGTCCCTCCGCCCATCCCTCCAATTGAATTAACGCTAGTAATCGTCTGGACTGAGGCCCTTGGCCACGTGGAATGGCGACTGCCACACAGAGTGACCCCACAGCACTTGCTACATACGGAGGCCTCCGTCCTGCTGTTGGCAACTGAGGCAGGCATGGGGTGCAGCCACACGGGGCTGGTGCCCGGGCCGGGCGTCCAGACAGCCGCTCCCTGCACAGCCCGAACGCTCAGGTCTTCCCGGCGTCATGAAACTGTCCACCATTCAGAACCCACAGTGTGGCCCGGCCCTGCCTTCACAGGTGACGAGGCCCACGTCGTCCTTCTGCGGGGCGAGGGGTTCTTCTTGCCGAGCCAGGGTCACATTCAGCCGCACCCCTTTGCTGCAGTCCAGAGCCAGAAGCTCATGCAGTTGAGGAAATGAAACACCTTCCTTGTCAGTGGGCCACGTCCCACGTGGGCCAGGCTCGCTGGCCCCCCAAAGGATGGTCTCAATGGGAGGTCTGCGAATTAGGCAGCTGTCACCACGGTTTTAGAACAGTCGGTGATGCTCTAAACTCTGCCATGACAGTAGGAGTGAACCAAATACACGTCGCTGACAATGCCCATCTCTGTAGGGAGCGGCCAGGAAGCATCACCTCCCGGCCCCCGCGGCGTGGAGAATCAACATGCCCACACTTCTCTCGTGGCTGCGCAGCTGTGTCTGGTACGGTCTGAGCTCAGACAAAAGAGCCCCTGGGCCCGGGTGGCTACAGTCATACCTTGATAACAAAGTCACCAAGACAATGGCGCCTGGTGACACAGCTCGAGTGCCACCACCACCACCAGACAAGCACTTACTGGACATCACAGATGCTGGACACTGTCCCTGACATGGGGATGGAGCTGTGCATAGAACCAATTTCGTCTCCAAAGAGCTTCTGCTGTCATGAACTGTGTCCCCCATTGGGCCAAACTCTGTCTACAAGTCTGTTTCCAATTTGCCGTGCAATTTTGTGAACATCCTTTGGAACTCAGAAGCGGTGTTTAATGTGCAGAGTCCTCCTACAATTACTTCCTTTTGGTGGAAGATTCATTGACCTTTCCGCGGTGGGGAGTTGCAGTCTCTCGAAGCCATCACGGCTTGTCTCGCTCAGAAAGTGATTTCCCCGCGGATCAGATAAAGTGCGCCCGCACAGTCCCGCCTGGCTGTGACACAGAGATACCCCCAGGCCTGCTCAAAGTCTGCAAATCCCGCAGACGGCAACTCCATCAAACGGCGTCTCTGCCCAAGCTCCTTATCACTCCAGATCTGCAGGGGCCCTTGAAGTTCCTCCGTGGGAAGACGGCAGCCTTTTTCTCTCCTGCACACTGCTCGTCCGAGCCTGGCTCCTTCCAGGGACAGGAAGCCTGGCTCCTCTGTAAGTCACAAACCTCAGGCTCGGTGCCTGCAGATCCCACAGGGGCAGGTTCGCCGCCTGCTGCCCTGTGTCTTGTGGGACACAGGACGGGGTGTCACCCCGTCTTGGAGGGCACAGTTTTCTCCAGATAATTGAGTGGAATGTGCCTCTCTGTCTGTCCGTTCTTGTCAATAGCAGTGGGAAACAGTTTTGCTTGCTTCTTTTAGTATTCTTGTTTCTTTGAGGAGAAAATAACATATTCTGAGGGAGATGTGGTGGCTGGGACCAGATCTCACACTGTGCGGTGGCCCGTGACTCCTGGCCCCGCCCCCTGGCTCTGCCCTTTCCCCGTCCCATTCATTTAGCCGATGCTGACCCTTCCCCTCCCTGTCCCCTATTTTGACATCAGGCCACAGAGGCAGCTGGCCTGGCCATGGACAAGAACTTGACATTCCTGAGGATGTGAACCGGGTCCAGCAGGGGCCTGTGACCCACACAGGGCCTTTCTGAGATGCTCTAGACTGACTCCTGGAAAAACATGTTCCTGTCACAGCTGGCAGATGGACTTTGGAGCCGCTGGTGCCTGCCTTGCTCCAGTGCGGAGAGAGCGATTTTGAGGATGAGGCCAAACACAACCAAGCAGCACCAATAGGGGAGACAAAAACAAGAATCCTGACAATGTCACCAGAGATCCTGGATCAAGCCATGCCTGAAGCCAAACCATTCAGTTCCATGAACCAACACATTTTGTTGTTATTGTTCTTGTTCAAGGCAATTTAAATCTGGAATTCCTTTCTTGCAAAGGAAGAGTCCTAACCCATACCGTGGTAGGATCAGAATGCAAACCCAGATTTCACGATCGTGGTGACTGCGGCAGAGTATGTACTCAGCATCAGAGCCTGTTTCTAATAATAATAACAGTCACAGGATTAGCCCCGTGTGAAAACAGTAGCAAGGATCCCTCAGCGGGGACTTTCTCTGTGCCAGGCACTATGCTAAGTACTGAAATCACCGTGATTTCTACCACAACTCTGGAATGTGGCTGTCACATTAGTCCCCACTGTGTGTTTGAGGGCAGGGATGATGAGTGCAGTGGGGGTGTCTGGTGGCTTGTCCGTGATCACACAGCAGATGAGTGGAGGGACAAGGTTCACGGACAGCTGTGTGGCCTGGGCTGAGTGGTCTGCACATTAAGCAAGTGAAGTTTGAACCACAGTTAGAAGAGAAGGCCCTGCAGGCTTGACAGGTGAGATGCGGCGGGTCAGACGCACAGTTCAGCAGCAGCACACCCGCTGCGGGCAGGAGGCGAGCGGAGGGTGAGGGAAGGAAGGCAGCCCGCAGAGGGCCGGGGTCAGGTGACAGGTGCCCGGCCGGCCTGGAGACAGGAGCTGAGTTCCTGGGAGGCCGCCTGGCCTGACCCGTGGCCTCATGCCCTGCGAGGTACGGCGGTTCCTGGCACCACCACACTGACACGCCCTCTCCCAGGCCTTCCGGAGGGCTCTGAGGCACCCCCCCCCCGAACAGCCCGACCTCTCAGTCCCCAGCTGCACTGCAAGAGTCTCATGTTCTTTATTTGGTGTTATATCCATTTCTAGAAATCGTCACAGCATACAGATAACTTTTTCTGGAATGCAGGTCTGTGAATTTTAATACCAAGACCATTAAGATACACAACAGATCCGTCACCCAAAACACACCCTTCTGTTGGTGCCGGCGACAGCGTGGGACATTGCGCAGCGGGGAGGACGCCAGTCCCGGATCGCTGTGTGAGGGTTTCACACGGAATCACAGCACACGGGGAGTTTTCGGATTGACTTTCTTCCACGTAATGTCTTTGAAATTCACTCACATTGTTGCACACATCAATAGTTTATTCCCTTTTACAGTAATATTCTATTGTACGAATATATCCTACTTTGCTTATCCGTCCACCTGCTGAAAGGATGTGTAGATTAATTCTGCTTTCGGGTGATCATTAATAAAGTTGCTGTGAAAATCACTTCCACACGTAAACAAGTTTTCCTTCCCTAGAAGTTGGATAACGGAGCCATATGGTAAGTGTCTGTTTAATTATATAGGAAGCTGCCAACTGTGTTTCAGAGTGGCTGTATCATTTTGCATCCTCGCCAGCAATAAACGAAAGACCCAGTTGTTCCACAATCTTGCCAGCACTTGGCATTGTCAGTATTTTTTATTTTGGCCGTCCTAATAGATATGTAATGGTGTCTCATTATGGTTTCACTTTGCACTTTGTTAATGGCAAATGATGCAAAAATCTTTTCATGTGATTATTTTCCATCCTTATGCTCTTGCTTCAGCGAAATGTCTTTCGGAATCTTTTTTTCTATTTCTTAATTGGCGCATTTATTTTCTTACTGTTAAGTTTGAAGAGTTTTTAAAATATATTCTGGATATGAGTGTTTTGTTGAATATGCGGTTTGCAAATATTTCAGCCCCGTCGACAACTTGCTATACTAGTTTGTTACAGCTGCTGTAACAAAGTCCCACACAGCGGCTACACAAAGGCAGTTTATTGCCTCACAGTCCTGGAGACCAGAAGTCCGAATCAAGGTGTCAGCGGGGTGGGTTCCTTCTGAGGCTCCGGGGAAGCGTCTGTCCTCTCTCTTCTGTGTAGACACGGCTGTCTTCCCCGTGTCTTCACGGGGTCGTCCCTCTGTGTGTCTGTGTCCTAATCTCCTCTTCTTAGAAGGCCACTGGTCAGTCCTGTTGGATTAGGGCCCACCCCAATGACCTCACCGTAACTGTACCTCTGTACATCACACTTTGAGGTACTAGGGTGGAACTTCAGCATGTAAATGTTGTGTGTGGGAGAGACACAATTCACCCTATAACATTTGCCTTTTCATTCTCTTAGCAATGCCTTTTGTAGCAAAAGCTTTCAATTTTGATAAAGTCCAATACATTGATGTTTTCCTTTATGAATTGTGTTTTGATGTTAAGCCGGAGCTAATGACACTTTCCCCAACCCCTGGGGCCCAAAGATTTTCTCCTCTTTCCTCTTAAAGATTTTCCAGTTTTGCATTTTACATTTGGATCAACAATGCATCCCAAGTTAATTTTTGTATGTGGTATGATCCTTAGGTTGAAGTTCTTACTCTTGGCATATGAATGACCTACTTTTCTGATACCAACCATTTGTTTAAAAGACTACTCTTTATATATTGAATTGGTTTTGCACCACTATAAAAAAATTCAAGTGTCCATATTTGTGCAGGTCCATCCTTAGACTCCACAACCTTGCATTTATCCACGTGTCTGTCCCATTGTGGATACCACACTGCCTTGATAGCAGTGGCTTAGGGGTAAGTCTTAAAATCAAAGAATGTAATCCCCAGTTTAATTCTTTTTCAAAAAAGTTTTTATCTATTCTAATTCATTTGACATTTCATGTAAAGTTTGGAATTATCGTGTTTTTACCTACAAAAATCATACTGGAATTTTTACTGGTCTCACTTTGAATCCACGGATCATTCTGCAAAGAATCAACGTCCTCAGTGGATAGAAATTTTGAGCACAGTGAGCCCCTTCATTTATTTACATCTTCTTTGCAACTCTCACCAGCATTGTGTACTTTTCAGCATTCAAATTCTGTGTGTGCTTTGCTTTATTTATGCTTACATATTTCACTGTTTTGAACTATTTTTTTTCAGGATATTATGGGGGTACAAACATTTTGGTTACAAGTAATGACTTTGCCTCACCCAAGCCAGGGCTAGAGGCGTGCCCTTCCCCCAGACGGTGCGCACCAATCCACAGTTGTGAGTTTACCCCCCCACTCCCCACCTGACCCACACCCTATTTTAAATGGTATTTTTTTATATTTTGATTTTCAAATCTTCTATTGCTAACGTGTGTGCACATGTGTGTACATGTGTGTAGATGTGCGTGTGTACATGTGCATGTGTGTGTACATGTATGTATGTGTGCACATGCACGTGTGCCTGTCTGTCGACCTTGTTCCCTGAAACCTTGCTAAACTCCCGTTAGTTCTAGGCGGGTTTGGTACACTCTGGGGATTTTATAGACAATCATGTTGTCTATGAATAGGACAGTTTGATCTTTTTCTCTCAACCTCTGTGCTTTTATCTATCTGTCCTGCCTTATTACACAGGTTAGAACCTTCACTGTAACGCTGCACAGGACTGCTGAGAGGGGACTCCCTAGCCTTTTTCCCAGTTTTTGGAAGAAATTATTACATTTTCACCATTAAGTACGATGTTAGCTATCAGTTTTTTATAAATGCTTTTACCAGGTTGAGGAATTTCAGTTTTATTCCTAGTTGGCTTTGAATTTTGTTATGAATGGATCCTGAATTCTGTCAAATACCTTTTCTCTGCCAATAGATACGATCCTGTGGCATTACTTCCTAGACAGTTAATACAGCTGATAACAGTGATTTGTTTTTTTAATATTGACCAGTTTTGAATTCCTGCAGTGAACCCCAAGCTGATGGCCATGTGCTAATCTTTCTAAATATGGTCAGATTCGATTTACTAATAGGAAAGAAACTTAGAACATCAGCAATGAAGAAGGCGGCAGAAATAACTATGTGAGTAAATAGAACAGACTATTCTTTGTTTTGAATTTAGTATTGTTACGTCTTCTTGATGAATTGACTCTTTTATCATTATGCAATGTTCTACTTTATTCCTGGTAAATTATTTGCTTTGAAGTCCATTTTGTCTGATATTAAAGTCATCAGCTCAGGTTTTTGATTAGTGTTCACATGGATAAATTTTCCATTCTTTTCTTTTAATATATGTAACCATTGTATTTGAAGTGAGTTTCTCATGGACAGCATAGGAAAAATTCTTGCCTTATCCACTGTGATAACCCCTGTCTTTTAGCAGTGAGTGTAAATAACATTTTTATTTGCTGTGATGACTGATATATTTGGGTCTAGTTCTACCATTTTGCTATTTGTTTCTGTTTGTTTGGCCTATTTAACATTTTTCTGTTCCACTTTACTGTCTTCTTTTGGGTTGTCTGAACATTTTTAGTGTTGTCTGCTATGTTCTTCACTACATCTCTTCATATAGATTAGTTTTCAAACTAATTAAGGACTGTGCTGTACATACCTAACCTTTTACAGTCTTCTTAGGAAAACTATGTGATCCCTTCAAGTAGAACATAGAAAACTTACTTCCACATGGATCCCACCCTCTCTTTATGTGATAATTATCTTATGTATAATATTCTACTATAATATACACATTGAAAATCTCATCAGACAATTATACAAGTTTTTACTCTTGATCTTCAAATTTTAAAGAATCCAAACAAAGAACCGTCTGTTGTATTTACTCACATAGTTATCATTTCCGCCGCCTCCTTCGCTGCTGATGTTCTGAGTTTCCTTCCGCTGTCGGCCCCATCTGCGTGAACATCTCCCCCAGGACTCTCCCAGAGCAGCCACGCTGGCAGTGGGTCCTGCTAGTTTTCCTTCAGGTGAGAATGTCTTCATCTCATCTCCATTCCTGCAGGCATTTTCTCTGGATATATATTTCTGGAATGACAATTCTTTTCTTTCAGCACTTTAAAAATGTCGTGCACTTCTGTCCTGCCTCCATGGTCTCAAACGCGGAATCCACAGCATGTGAATTGCCTCCTCCGGGGGCGGGGGGGGGGGGGGCGCTGTGCTATCTTTTCACAGCTGCGTTCAGAACTCTGTGCTCAGTGTGATGTGTCTGGGCCTGGGGTTCTTTGGGGTTTCAGATTCTTGATTCTGTTGGCTTATGTGGTTTTCCAAATTTGGAGAGTTTTCAGCAAATATTTCTTGAAATATTTTTTTCAGCATCGCGCTCTTTCTCCTCAATTTGATTCTGATGACACAAATGCTCGACCTTTCTTGTCCTCTCCCAGGTCCCTGAGGTTCAGTTCATCTTTGTTTCCATCTTTTTCTCTGTTCAGATCGGATCATTTCTGCTCAGAGGATTTTGTTTTTAATTTTGTGGACTCTTTTCCATTTAAAATTTCCATTTAGTAATATTTGATTGATTTCAAATTTGTTTGTGACAACTTGTTGGAATATTTTAGTAACAGCTAGTTTAAGGTCTTTGTCAGATAATTCCAATGGCTGTGCTGTCTCAGTATGTCTGTTGACCATCTTTTCCCATGAGAATTGGGACAGTTCTGGTTCTTCACATGCCAAGTAATTAGACTGTATCCTCGGCATGCAGAGTGCCATGCTGTGCGGCCCTGGGAGAAGGCAGGCCGGTTCCTGTCGGTGCCAGCAGCCGAACTGCTTACATTCGGGCCACAAGTTCCCAGTGCCTTCTCTGGACTGGCTGCGGTTTTACAGTTGGCTTAGTTTTGCAACCCCTTGCAGTTCTGCTCAGATCTGTCCCACGTGTGTCACCCAGAATCTAGGACCTGCTCTGTGAGCTCTCTGTTAGTTTAATCTTCGAACATCGGGAACACTCTCTAAGGGGACATCCACGAATGCACAGCTTCTGTGTGAGCCCAGGAGTTTGGAACAACCATCCCAAGTTCCTCTGGTTAGAATAGGGATGCTGGTCACCCTGCTCTGCTGGGCACTTCTGCAGCCTCGTCCCCACCTGCGGTCCAGCGGCACAGACACGGGGGAGAAGGAAGTGCTTGCTGCAGCCTCCCCTCCCGGGACACCAGATCTGCAGCAGGGAGAGGATGCCCACCCTGCCTCCCGCGGGCTCAGAGCCCACGTGCCGCCTTGTCTCCATGCGACTGAGTGAGCGGCTGTGGCACGAGCAAACAGAGGGAAACAATAGAAAAGAGAATGTGGATTTCTGAACTTTGTGTGTCAGGAGTGCCTTTTCCCACTTCCTGAGCCAGAGCTAGGGAGTTTCCCCTGGAACTCTCCCACCCGCACTGCAGTGCCCGTTGCTGGGTTCTGCGGGCACTGGTTTCAGGCCTGGGCAGACCAGGCTGGGGGAGGGATGGCAAACTCGCCACTGATCTGGAAGGACATTGGATTTTGGAGTTCTTCCCAGTCCACCTGCGGCTGTTGGCTTTCCAGGGTCTTCAAACGGCTGCCCCGTGGACTCTGCCCAGCCTGTCCAGGTGGGCCAGTTGGAGAGTGGAGGACGGTGTTTAATCTGACTCACCCAGATCCGAGCCCAGTCTGCTTGTTTTTGCATCAGAAACATTTGTTCTTAATTTTTAGGCTTCCTTGCACAATCTTCGTGGTTTATAACGTCTGTCCCAACCAGAGCTGTGCCGTTCCACCTGGTGGTGTCAAGTAGCATGTTTTGATGAAATTCCCCGCATTTGTTCTTTGTAACATTAAAAAATATACCCATGTAGTTTTATCGACCTGATTTGGAAACATTTTTAAACACTTTTACCAGAATTCTCCCTGCATGTGTCCCAGACCCAAGTGTCTGGTAGCAAGCTGCAAAACATGAAAAACGACCTTACTTTTCCTTTTTTTTTAAAGAAAATCAATAAATAACAAGAGATGGAGTTAATAAAAAAAGAGAGAAATGAAAGTGTCTGCCTACTAGACGCTGGAACAGGGCGGTGCCGGCTGTCAGACGGGCGCCTGGGGCGAGGATGCAGGCTGAGCCCAGGACACGTCGAGGGCGTGGGAGGCACCAGCCTTTCTCAGGCATCCTTCACACAGGTGCCTTTTGGTTTCTGCCAAACACACCCATCATGTCCAACCAGGCCCACCTACCCACTCCAGAGCACCTGTCCCACCTGGTGGACACACACTGACCTCTTTCACCTGCAGGATACTAGGGGTCAAGGCGTGATCGGGGTCCTACTGCACCCCCAGCTCGCGCTTCATCCCTGTGGGCGCGGGCCAGACACAGACAGTGGGTAACGGCCCTGTCTTCCTCCTCGGTTCCTGCCTCATCCAGGCACAGGGGTAGATCCTCCCTAACAGAGAGGCCAGAGTTTCACAGGCTGAAGGGGGGCAGGGATGCGCCAAGCAGAGCTGGGCCACCAGATTTCAAGGGTGAGTGGGACAGAGCCACCCTCAGGGCTGGGGTGTGGGGCCAGCTGGGGTGCAGTGGTCGAGTGGAGGAGGGCCTGAGTGTGGGGGCTGAGGAAGACGGTCCTGGCAGGTCCTGACTCACATCTCTAGCGTGTGCGTGTGCATGTGCATGTGTGCAGACAGAGCCACAAAGTCAGAGTGTGAGCAGTGCCTTGGAGAAAGACACCTGGGAAGGGGGTTAGGGAGAGTTTGCCATTTAATATGGGACATCATCAAAACCACAATGAGATTCCACTCCACACCCACTAGGATGGCCATAACTCACAAATAAGCAAATAAATACACTCAGAAGATAAGATAATGGGGTGGCAAGGACGTGGAGAGAGCAGCTCTCATGCGCTGGTGGGGAGGTAAGGTGGTGCCGCCGCTCTGGAGAGTTCACGGGGGTGTTAGATGGAGCTGCCATACAACCCAGGGTTCACACCACTGTGTACACCAGGACGACTGGAAACCTACGTTCATATCAAAACTTGTATATGAACAACGATACCAGCTTTATTCATGATAGCCCACAGTGAGAACTGCCCACGTGTGCATCCCCAGATGAAGAGACAAACAAAGCGTGGCCCCTCCCTGCCGTGGAACAGTACGCAGCCAGGCAAAGACGCAGCGTCGACACGAGCTGCTGCACGGCTGAGCCCAAGACGTCTCGCTGAGGCGGGGAGCCAGACCCACTTAGCAGGAACATCGGCGAAAGGCAAATCCACAGAGACAGAAAGCAGGTTCACGGCTGCCAGGGTCATGGGGAAGAGGAAGCTAGGCAGTGACCGCTAACGAGTCCAGGGCTGCTTTTTAGAGCGATGAAAATGTCCCAGAATGAGAGAGTGGTGATGGTCTCACAACCTGCGCATATACGAAAATCCACTGAATTTTACACTTTAAGATGGTGAATTTTGTGGTATTTGAGTTATCATTCTTTTTCTTATAGCCCCCACTCCCCCCAACAACAGAAAGAGCTGGTGGGAAAATGGAAAACGTCCCAGAGCTCACAAGGCAGACACCAGTCGGGAGACCCCCTCCCAGGCGAGGGGACTTCGAGCCCCAAGTGGAGAGGCAGGAAGTCCTGGCGTGTCTGCGGGAGGTGGGGCTGCCGCCTACCTGCGTCGGTGCCAAACAGGCACCAGGACGGGGAAGGCCCCCAGGAGGCTGGCGGGGCTGTGTGTGTGCCCTGCTCCGGTTTCCCACCATGTTTGGGCTGGACAAAGTTCTACATCTCCTCTCCTGGTCAGCAAGGAACATGGACAACTGCCTTCCTGGCCATGTCTGTGTCTCCATTGCCTGGAAGGAGCGAGGCCCCCACAGCCCTGCATGGGCCTGGCAGGATGTGGCTGGGGAGAGCCACTGCTTGGCCAGTGGTCCACCAGGCTGAACTCAGGTAGGGGACTTCTGTCCCCTCCTGGTCCTTGCTGCTGGCCTTGCTTCTGACTGGACACAAGCCCACTTGATAGCTGTGATGCAACTCACAGACTTCCTGGTGCTGCCCGTGAGGACCCCGTGAGCCACAGGGCCTGTGCGTCCATGCCATGCCACCAAGTCCCCCCAGAGCAGAGCCCCGCCCACCGCAGTGTGCTCCCCGCGCAGCCAGTCAGCTCTCGCTGGGCTGGAAATCCATCACCAGGAGTCGCTCCGGCCCAGCCTGTCACATCACATTCCTGACAGGTGCAGCCCGAAGTCGTCACTAAATCTTATATAAGAGTCATGATTGGTCAGCACAGGTCTATTTTCGGAAGCATCTGACGGTAACCAACCTGGAATACAGAAGCAAGTTGGCAGCGAGTGATTGATGTGAGGACCCAGATTTAAAGACACGTGTCTCCTTGGATTTAATGTATTCACAGCACTTGGCGAGCAGAGACTGTTTTCCCTCCATCTGCCCGAGAGCGATACCCTGCCTTTATCACCAAGCCATGAGCTCCCAGGACGGGCGTCACGTGGGGAGCAGGGTGGTGCCTGGTAAGCAAAACCCAGGCCAGAGACTGTCAAAGACTACAGGCCACAGAGAGTACCCTACAGCCCACTGTGGGGACAGAGACCAAGTATGACACACAGAAGGCACAGTGAGAGTCCCTTCCCCAACTCTGTGATTTGTCCAGCAAGTCCCACCTTCTTCAAGGTCACCCAAGAAGCTCTGAACCAACCTTCATGCTCATGTCCACGTTTTCCCTTTGCTTGAGCTCATCTTGTGTTTAAACAGCACCTCGACGCTGGGGACCCCAGATCAAGACCTCTGTCCTGAACTCAGTACTCCTATGACACGGGGTCTACCTGCTGCCATCTCTGGGGGACGACTGATGGCCATTGTGCCTTACACGGGGCTCCCAAGCCCTATCCCCAAACTGCTCAGCCACAGCAGAAGGCAAAGCCGCCCATGCACCCTGCGGCTCGTGCTGGGACCCCTGGAGTCGTGCGTAACTTTCCTTTCTCAAACCCAAGACCAAGCCATCATCAAACACCGTCAACCCTCCCTTTGTGACGGACCCAGAATCCTCTGTAACTCAGCCTCTGCTGCCTCAGCCGGCCACTGTCACGGAGCCACATGGAAGTCAGGTCATCAGATCACATCACGCCTCTGCCCCGGATCCCGCTCTCTCACAGGAAAGTCCAAAGTGAGCACAGCCCCGCCCCCCACCCGTACTCGAGGGCCGTCCTGCTTCCCCTCCCCCAGTGTCAGCCATTGCAGTTGGGTCACAAATTCCCGCAGCCTCATGGCTTCAGACACACACACCTATCCTCTCCCAGGTCCCCGGTCTCAGAATGCTGCCGGCAGCGTACCCGCCAGGGCTGGGGTCCCCTCTGGAGGCCGGGAGGAGGAGGGGTCTGCCCTCAAGCCCCCTCAGCTCCCTGGCAGTTCATTTCTTGTGACGGAGGACGAAGGCCTGGCTTCGCGCCTGCTACACGCAGAAGGCCGTCCCAGCTCCCCCACCTGCGGTTCCCCAACAGATGGCCAAGACCATCCAGCCAGCGACGGGAGGGTCTGGCCCACTGGCCACGTGGCGCCTTACACAACATTTCCTAGTCATGGGAATGACATCCACCGCCTTTGCCATGTTCTAGCACATTCCATTGCTTCGCAGTCAGAGGAGGGGGTCATGCAAGGGCACGAACACCAGGAGGCGGGATCCTGGGCCACCCCAGGGTGGGTCTGCCACAGCCTCCCACCTCGCCTCATCCCGCGGACTCCTGCCCTTGGCCCTGACACACCTGCTGCAGGTAAACGTGCAAACCCCGGGCCCTGGTCGGGGTGCAGGGGGAGCCACATGCTCAAACGCACAGTGCAAATCTCTGCCTTGACCTAAACAAAATAAAGCCGTGCTGGCTGCATCAACTGTTTTCCACAGTTATCAAACACAATATGAAATGTTCTCAAATACTTCACAAATAGCTCTCATGGGTTCATTGTTCAGAATTTTCCATTTAGTTCAAGTCGGAGGTGACTCGAGCTTTTATCTGATACTAGCTGTTGTCTGATGCTGTTGAAAAAGAAGCTTTGGGTGACAATGACTGAGATGTCCAGGCTGGTCTTTGTTGGGTTTAAACAATGCAGGGCTTACACTTAATTTCACAATATTTTGTTTTCCAATCTCGGTTTGTCTGTAATCACAAATCTTGGGTATCTTTCGCTCTGGGAATAGCTTTTCACTATTCAACAGAGTGACATTTCTGAAAGGTGTAATTTGTGCTGGGCAATCGCATATGTAGAATTTAACACACGGTACCTCTTGCTCCTTGTCACAAAGAGGGACGCGTGCCTGGCAGAGCAGGAGCTCACAGGAACCTGCGCTAGATCCAAAGGCCAGCGAGACGGGGGCTGGTCTCCAGGTACCAGGCGTTTGCTCCTGTCGTCATCACAATGTCTGAGGGCGGAGCGTGGGCTTCGGTCTGAGGTTGCACCTACCCTGGGCACACAGGGCCACAAGTTGTTTCACCTCTCTAATCCTCACACTCCCTTCTGTAAAGTGTGGGCCAAATCATACTTATTTCACAGATATTTTCTACTTTAATTTTATTAATTTTTCAGATCCTTCAAAGTTTAAATATTTGGAGGCAAATCTATTTTAATTTTCCCTGTGATTTCCTCCATTAATTTATTCCTTTCAAGGTCAAGGGCCTCGCCTATTCTGATGCCAGTTGATTATTTGCACCCATATTTTACTCATGTTGCTGTTTATTTTGAACATGTTCCTTTTTGAGTACACATGAGTTTTGCTGCATAGTTCAGTGGAGCTTCTCCTTCCAACTAGCCATTCCTTCCAGTGCCACTTGTTTGTCCTTGTCACAGTCGTCCTCCCTCAGCCACAATTTCAGTGACCTGCGGTCAGTTGCAGTCTGAAAATATTAACTGTGAAATTTCAGAAATGAACAGTCTGTACGTTCTAAGTCGCATGCTGTCCTGAGTATCATGACGGGATCTCGCACCACCCGCTCCATCCCTCCTGGGACGAGCCATCCTTTGCTCATGGTGTCCACGCTGCGAGCGCTGCCACCTGTCAGTCATGCACAGGGTCTGCTCCGACACCCAACTGTCGACACCGTCACAGCTCAGTGATCCGGGGTTCCCTGCACGGTGATGATTTCCCTCTGCCGATGCCCAGAGCTGCGTGGCAGTGCCTGCGTCACTCGCCCCACCTCTCTCCTCGCGCAGGCGTATCAGCTCACAGCAGCACAGACGGAGGGGAGCACAGTTCAGTAAGATACTCTGAGGGAGAGCGAGAGACCACGTTCATGTAACTTTTAGTACTGTGTGTTATAATCGTTCTACTTTATTGGTTACTGTTCATCTCTTACTGTATCTAATTTATAAATTAAACTTTATCATTGGAGCATATGTACAGGAAAGACTCAGTATATGCAGGGTTTGGTTCTATCCATGGCTTCAGACATCCACTGGGGGTCTTGGATCGTCCCCTGAGGATAAGGAGGGCTCTGTACTCAGATTTCCTTGCAATAATGTTGCTTAACAAACAATCCTCCAAAATCTCAGTAGCTTAAACGACAAACACGTACTGGGGCCGCCTGGAAGATCTCAGCTCCAGGCAGCCCAGCCCCAGGCAGAGGTGAAGGTCAGGTGCACTCCCCACTGAGTGCGCGTCCAGGACCAGGCTGAAGGATCCCAAACTCTCGGGGCTGCGGTATTCTCACGGCGAAGTCTCTTAAAACCTTTGTTTGGAACTTTCATGCTGTCATGGCTGCCCACATTCTAGTGGCCAAAGGCAATCAAATAACCACATTCAATACCAATGATGTGGGAGAGTGTACTCCTCTTGCGAAGTACAGGAAAAGGGGAGTACGTATTTCTGGAACAGTAGTGCCATCGCCGAAGCTCCCCTATTCATCGTAAACATGCATCTCCCTGCCTCCCTGGGGAGACATCCCCAAAGCGTGGCCCATTCAGGGGGCAGTGCTTGAAAGCCCAGATGGAGTAACTGTCTTCTCATCAGGTTTGGATGGGACTCTTCTCGGCCTGGAGACTTAGGAATTTTTTTCAAAGTGACCTTCCTCCCGCAGAGCCAAAAAGCAACAGTGCCCAGAGCAGCACAACTGCCTCGCGAGGTCCCGCTGGAGCAGGGCATGGGGAGAACAGGAGGCGCCCGGCAGCCGCCGGCCCACAGCGGTTCTGGAATCCTGGGGCTGGTGTTGCGAAGTTCCCTGACGTAGGTAAAGCACGTTGCCAGATTCAGCCGGGCTCTGTTCCACTGTTCCCCAGGGCCCCTGGCTGCTCCCTCAGGGAGTTCCGTCTCCCACCAGTGTCGTTCCAGCCCCCGGCTGAAGGTGTTGGAAACTATACCCTCCCCAGTGGCTAAACAGAAATGTGGGTCTCAGAAGTCATTTTAAAACACCTCAAATCTTAGGGGAGGCACTTTCAACTGATCTGGCATCTCAGGAACTGCACTCTTGAAATATTTATTCTAACCGTAAGGATTTGGTAGGGGCCAATTTAACCAACCAAGTATCTTAAAAAGACATAAAAGCCACGGGCTTGATTGTTTAATGACCACTCCTCACGTGGTTAGAAACAAACACATCTTCTAAACTGGCAAAGTCTGAGAACTTCTCTGCTTTCTCTGCTCTTTCATTTGTGCTTGTAAAACCACCAGTTATTTTCTTAGCTTTCTTGTAGAATCCTGTGTAATGCAACTAATGATGCCAAACTGCCTCCAGTAAGTCTGTCCTGAAATGTCTCTCCCCAGAGTCACAAATTCAGCCAGTACATTTTCTGCCTCATACTTACAGCAGGCTGGAATTTTGTCAAATCTTTTACTGTTGCACAATGTAAGTTGCCATTTTTCAGTTTCCTTTCATGGTCCCCACACTACCTGCTGCCCAGTCCACAGAACAATACCAAAAAACACTGTATTTTAGGATTCTGTTACAGTGGCACTGCACTTCTTTATTGTAAATTCTGTATCAGTCAGCTTTTTCCTCAACAATGCTTTGTAACAAACCACAAAAAACTCCATGACTGTGAACCATGGTGATTGTTCTTCACTCTGGGTCCTGCAGCTATGCTGTGGCTGTTCCTCTCTAGGTCATTTCGATCAATACAGAAATTGTCAATGTAAGTTTCCATCTAGTACCAGTTCCCTTTCTTCTGAAGAATTTCCTATAAAATTCTTGTAGTGCAGGTCACCTTTTCTTTATGTTTTGCTTTCATTTTGAAGGATATTTTTGCTGTGTGTAGATTGAATTCTAGATTACATTTCTCTTTCTGCATAGTAAACCTGCCGTTCCATTGTCTTCTAGATTGCATAGTTTCATGTGAGAAATCGGTAATTATCTTATGTTCATGTCTCTGTATTTTATTGGTCATTTCTGTCTGGTTGTTTTAAGATTTTTCTCTTTATAACTGATTTTTCAACAGTTTTCCTATGATGTGCTGTGGTGTGTGTGCACGTGCACTCTGAGGGCCCACTGAGCCTCTTACAGCTCTGAGTGTAGAGTTTTCATCAAATTCAATTTTTTGCCTTTTTCACCTCAAATATTTTTTCTGAACTTCCATCGCTTCTCCAACACAAACTATACAGATGGTAGACGGCTTGATAATGTCCAGAGGTCAAAAATTAGGCTCATTTTTCATGTCTTTTTTTCTCATGTTGCCTGATTTTGGATATATTCTATGGCTGTCTTCAAGTGCCTGGTGTTTTCTAGCACAGTCTAAAACCTGTTGTTAGCCCAATCCAGTGAAATGCTCATGTATTACATGTCTAATGTCTAGAAGATTCATGTGTTTCTTTTTAGAATGTCCCATGTTTTGTTTACCTAATTGTGCATATTTATGGTAGCTGTTTTAATGCGCTCTTTTCCTACTTTCATCACTTTTATAATTTCTGGGACTGTTTTCATTGACTAATTTTTTTTCCTGATTATGTGTCACACTTTTCTACTCCTTGGCGTGTTTAGTCACTTTGACTGAATGCTGGACACGGGGATGTTGTGCGTTTTATCTTCCTTCAGGGAATGTGGGGCCTTGTTTGCAGGGAGTCAAGTCACTTGCAGTCCAGTCAGATCCCTTCAAGTTCTGTTCTAAGCTTTTCTGAAGAAGGTGTAGAGGAACCCTCACTGCAGGGATAGTTTAAACTGAGTGCTAAGGTGTGACTCCACAGACTTTTCCACTGAATACCCCATGCGACTTCTAAGGGCCCTCCTGTCTAGCTGATTAGAACTTGACTGTCTTCCAGCCCTGTGTCAGCTCTCAGAACTGTTCAGCTTATGGTTCCTCAGGAATCCTCTGCCTGGCTTTAGAAGGTTTCACCCTATGCATACCATGTCTAATACTCAATCAAGACACAAGGTGGCTAATGGAGATTCCTGAAACTCTTTTTGTGTGCTCTTTCTAGAGCACGTTCCTGGAAACTTTAGGTGCCTCAGACTTCCAAATTCCAGTCTTCTCTGTTTGCATTTCTCATTACTATACTCACATGCCAGAAAGTTTCAGGAAGAATTATGGGGCAACTGTGGGGCTCACCTCATTTATTTCCCTTCTCTTTGGAATCACAGTCTTGTGATGCCTGTTGTCCGATATTTGAAAGGAGTTATTTGAAATGTTCTGTTACATTTTCAAGCTTCTATTTATTTTTATAGTGAGAAGTTTCCAATCCTTGATACTCCATCATCAGGAAGCACAAGTTTTGGTGTATACTTCAAGTGGATTCAATCTATTAGCTTAAAAATGTTTCCTTCTATTCATAACTTTTTACTTTGTATTTTAATGAGCCTAAAACTTTACCAATGTTTTTACTGCATCTATCAGGATGATCAAATACGTGATGTTCTCTTTATAGTATTACTGTGGTGAACTACATGAGTTGACTTCTTAATATTAAATCAAAGTAGCATTCCTGGAAAAACCCAACTTGATCATGTTTTATTATTCTGTTTATATATTGCTATATTTGTATTACTACTATTTTGCTTAGAATTTATTATCTAAGTTTATGAATAATTTGCCTGTAATTTTCCAATCCTGTAAAGCCTTTGTTGGGTTTTTGAAATGTGGTTATGCTGGCCTCTGAATGAGTTAGGCAGTGTCTCCTCATTTTCTATTCCCAAGATAAGTCTGTGAAAGTATTTTGTTATTTGTTTGTATTTGGCACATTCCATGGTAAAATTATGAGTGCTTGGACATTTATTTGGAAAGGATTTAAGTTTAATTAATTTAATAGATGTATAACTGATATTCTATTTTTTGGTCAGTTTTTATAAATTTTGTGTTTTGTAGAAATACGTCCATTTATCTAAATTTTAATATTTATGCCAAAAAATCATTTATAATATCCCCTATTCCTCTGTGAGATCTATAGGATCTGTAGTGATTATTTCTTTTTCTTTTCTGATATTAGTAATTTGTGCCTTCTCACCTTTTCTTTAGTTTTACAAATAGCTTAACAATTATTTTAAGAATAGTAACTTCGTCTTCCTTGATTTTTCTCTATTGCATATTTGAAATTTTTAATTTCATAACTTTTATCCTCTTATAATTATTAGTTTTTCCCCTCTATTTGAGATTAATCTGTTGTTCTTTTCCTAACTTTAATTTTTAATCAGTATTCTTCAGATAGATAGAAGAAAAACTGTGAATGCTGTCTTTTCCTGTATGCAATATGCTATATGTTCCATTTAGACAGTTTATTAATCCTGTTCAGATCTTCTATATCTAGATATAGGTATCCATATTTAGACATCTAAACAGTTGTTTTAAATATCCGTATCTATCTCTACTTTAAATATAGATATGACTATGTAAGAATAAGTATCTATAACTAATATAAATATCTATATCTAGATATACATCATATAAATATGATGATCCAGATGTATGAGACATAAATTTCTAAGCACAAATTTAGCTGAATTTCACTAATTTCAGTATCTTGTATTTTTATTATCATTTACTTCCACACATTTCTGTTTCATTTTCAATATATTTTTTCTTTTATTCATGGCTGTTTCAAAGTGTATTGCTTAAATTCCAAATATTTAGGATTTTCTTACCATCTTTTTGTTACCAGCTGCTCCCTTAACTCAACTGTGGTCAAAGTTCATACCAAAATTATCTCAAATCTTTGAAAAATACTGGGTTTGCTTTCTATCCCAGCTGAAGTCAATTTTTGTAAATGATTTATATGCATTTGAAAATTAAATATGTCATTATTAGATGCAGTATTTTATACATTCCCATTAGGCCACATTTGTTAACCTTATTTAAATCCTCCGTATTCTTGCTATTTGTTCTGCTTATCTCATCCATTGTTGGAATAACTCTGTTAAATCTTCCACTGTGATTTTTGAGCTGTCTACTTCACTTTTTTATTTTTAAATTTTGCTTCATTTACCTTGAAACTATATTATCAGGCAATATCAATATAATACTGTAATAACTTCCTTGTGGATTAAGTCTTTGACTGTTATAAAAACAATTCCTTTATATTTCTAATAAATTTTCTTGCCTGAAACCCTACTTCAGCTAATATTTGTTTCCCTATACCAGCTTTCTTTTAGTTATTATTGGGAGATATGTACCTTTTCCTATCATTTTATAATATCTTCAACCTTTCTAGCCTTTCATATTTAATATATAAATTCTGTAAACATTATACATTTAAGTTTTATTTTGTTTGTTTTTCATCTTGTCTGACAATGTTTGTATTTTAATTGGCATTTTTAGTCTCTCTCAATGAAATGTACTTGTGGATGTATTTTATTTTGTGCTGTCTTCCTATTTGTTCCACACATTCTATTACCTTGCTAACTATCCTCTTGCTTTCTCTTTAGTTAAATATATGCTATCATCCTATGTTTCCCCCTCTTTAGCTCTTTTCCTATTCTTTTAATTTAATTTCAGCATGCCTTATTTACTTACTGGAGTCAAATTTAAATTAATACTTTAACACTTAAGAGAAAATGCTAGAAATTTATCACCCTTTAATTGCATGCAGTTTTCTTCTGCCTCATGTTTTGTTGTTTACAAATATCTCAATTGTGTGTGTGTGTGTGTGTCCCCACAAAATAATAATATCATTAATATCATTATTGTATTGCTCAACCAATGTTCACTTAAATTTACTCACATATCAAACCATTCCACTGTGCTTTATCCTGTCTTTGTTTTCGTCTTGCACACATCTATTTAGCTTTCTTTCAGAGTAGGTCTGCTGGCACTGGGTTCTCTCAGGTTTTTCTTATCTAGAAATGTTTTCATTTTTCCTGCACTCTTAAGTACTGTTTTTCCAGAGTATATAAAACTAAGTTAGCATGTATTTTCTTTTGCAACTTTAAAATTACCAACCCAATGTCTTCTGACATATTCTGTCTATTGAAAACTTAGCTGTCAATCACATCGTGGTTCTTTTGAAGGAAACAGTATTTTTTTCCTCTCCCTTTTCATGCTCTTAACATTTTCATCTCAGTTTTGGTTTCAATAATTTTAGTATAATGTGCACAGGGTAGTGTGTGTGTATGTATGTGTTGTCCTGGGTAGCTTTCAAAGCACTTGCTGAATCTGAGGTATGGTATTTTTTAGCAGTTTTGAAAATTGTTGGCTATCATTTCTTTAAATACTGATTCTCCCCCATTCTCTCCTCTGAGCAAATTTACGTCTATATTTGACTTTTCACTTCTTTCAGGTATTTCTCACATTCTTCCCTTTTCTCTTCATGCTCCATGTTGAGCATTTTCTAATATTCTATCATTCACTTCCTCAGTCCCCTCCTCTGCTTATGCAACTGTAAACCCATGTATTGCATTCTTAATTTTAGTTATTTTATTTTTTCATGTCTAGAATTTACATTTCATTTTTTATATGTTGCAGTTCTCTGATGAACTTTTCTAGCTTGTCATCTATCTTCTTGTTACTTTGTGTTATTTCATTCTGTTTTTTCTTATTTTAAATCCACGTCTGATACCTCCAATATATCATGGGTCACCTGTCAGTCTGATTCTGTTGTCAGTTTGATCTCTTGTTCCTATTTCCTCATATGTCCACTGATTGTGTCGTTGAGTCCCTGCCATGTGCCCGAAGACTGCAGAGGCTCTGCTGATGTCTCCCTCCAAGGCAGCTGCCCGTGTCCCCTCGCAGGCGATTCGGGCAGGGCGTGTCAATTCCATCAGGCTGGGAACTGACTTGAGGCTGCCGTTCAGATGTTTTACAGCCCAGACCACCTCCTGTGCTTCTCCAACCTCAAGTCATAGCCCTTTAACCTTCAGCGGGTGGCCTGCGGTGTCTTTCAGGGCCCTTCCTTCTTGGCACGTCCTGAACACCCACCTGTGGCCGCTCACGCTGCGTGGCCACTGAGACCTCAGCCCAGTTCCTCAGTCCTTCCTGCTGAGCCCACGCGCAGCCAGCGGATACCTGGCAATGGCTCTGGAAACTGCTGCAGGGTTAGGTTTGCTTCCCTGCATCTTGTCCCTCTGGGACCCCAGCCCCTCAAACCCGTCTACTTCTGGGTTGCTCCAATGCCGCCAAGTACTTTTTGTTTTAGTTCAACCATATTTGTGAGTTTTCTTCATGGGGAGGGATTGCCTGTTGGGGCCACTTCGTCATGACTGGAGGAGGAATTCTTCCCTGCCACTGTCTCTGTGATGCTGAAGTCAGAAATGTGAAAGTGATTTGACTGAGAGAGCGTTGCAGAGAAGGTGTTCGGAACATAACCGGCATGAGGCTATGAGGATCACGATAATAAAAAAATCATTTCTGTGATGATTATTTCTATTAATTATTAGTGACAATATTTCAAAATCAAAACTTTATATTAAATTTTATCATTATAATTTAGCTTTATATAGACAGCAGATATTGATTTTTTCCAGCTTACTTGATAGTTATATTTTTGATCTATGCAATAGTTATTGGTAAGTTTGCTACATATAATAGTAATATTAATAATTATGACAACAATAACAGCTTACATTTATTAACCAATTAATATATGACAAATATGGTTTTAAATATTTTCCATCTATTATTTCATTTCCTCCTCATAGCAACCCTGTGGCGTCAATACTATTATTATCCCCATTTTACACACGGAGTAAATGAGGCACAGAGAGGTTAGGACATTTCTTAAGGTCACACAGTTAGTAAATAACAGGTCAAGGATTTGGAGTGAGGCAACTGGACTCAAATTCCATGTTCCCAGTCACTGGCTTTGCTGCCTCCCAGTCATGTGAGAGCCCCGGAAGACTGGCACCTCACGAGGCACTGCAAATTCAGATTTTGAACTGTGGTCTTGGATACACCGGCAAGTTCGAGCAACAGATTTTCTAGCCAAGATGACAGATATCTCTGTATCTTCCTGTTTTAAGTCCAAAAATATAAAACAAAGCTACTTACTAAACACATTTATGTACAATTAAAATATAGAATTCAATGACAGCAAACGTTAAATATGATCCCTGCCCTGAGTTTATCATCAACGGAGAGACTTCAATCAAAACTTAGGCCTGTAGCTTTCCATCGCAGTTGTCTTAAGTAGAGGCAGCTAGAAAGAGCACTGCTAGGGTCCCTCTAAAGGCAGTGACGCTGCTAGCAAGTGAACAGGGATCGTGCTCAGGGATGACCCAAGAAGCTGAACAGGCGTGAGCAAGGGATCCGAGGCCGAAGGAGCCTCGCACCTTCAGGGGAGAGGAAGGAGTTCAGCCCATTGCCGGGTGTGGGAGGAAAACAGGGAGCAAAGTGGAGGAGGATTTAGCTGGGGCAGGTTGTGCAGGACATTCCTGACCGGATTACGAATTTTAGCTTTAACTGAGGAATGACGGGAGCCCTTAAGGGCTTATGAGACAAGAATGACATGATCAGAATTGTTGAATTACACTTTCTAAAAGATCACTCTGGCTGTACTGTAGAAAGCACATTGGACGAGACCAAAGGTTGCAGCAGAAGGTGGCCCAAGAGGTGTGTGCCCAGGTCATAGTGTCTCCGGCCAGGTGTTGGCCGTGGTGGTAAACGAGGAAGGATGGAACAAGAATGACGTGGGCAAGAGGAGCTGGCAGGATACAGCAACTGGCTCCGAGGTTTAGCGGGAGGTTGACGTGAAAAACACTGTCAAGTTCCCGGCATTAGCAACTGGGTAGACGGGAAAACATTTCCCTGGGAAGGAGAACACGGGTTTGAAAGTTCCAGAGATAAGTTTTTGACAGATTGAGTTGATGCTACTTGGAAGATTTCCAGGTGGAATTTTCTAGTAGGCAGTTGCAAACACCTGTTTGGAGCTCCTGGGAGAGATCTGAGCCAAACACTGACATCCGGCAGTCGGTGGTACACGGACTGCAATTTAGACAACGGGGAAGATGGAACAGCTCAGCGCGAGCAGGAGCAGATGGAGGAGAGCCCACGCCCACAGCCCGAGATGCCACGCAATTCCTCAGTCTGGGACCGACAGTCTTTGCTTCCAGTAGCCACACCTCCGGAGATCTTTCCTCTGGATTTTACTAGGCTCTTCTTGGGGGTGCAGGACTCAGGCACGTTCCTGGATACGCTCTTCCTCACCTCCACAGGGGCCCTTCCCGCCACGTCCCATCCTCCCATCCGGCTCCCAGACTAGAAGTATTACCCTACCCATGTCCTGGCTTTATACCCAGATACCTTTTCCCTGCAAGGACGTCTGTGGTAGGCACCTAATGACCTCCCCACTCTCAACCTGATGTGCCACACAAGGCTTCCAGGGAAGTCATCCCTGGACCAAAACAAGCCAAGCCCCCCTCCGCCCCAGCACCTCTGCTGTGGCCACTCCTAAAGGCAACGCCAAGGCCGTCCACCCCTGCGTTCCGCACACGTTCACACCCACATCCTCCGTCAGCCCCTGCCCTTCCCTTCTCGTGCAGCAGCGACCCTCCTGCCACAGCGGACAGCACCTGTGCACCCGGCTCATTTGTTTCTTGCCTCCTAGTTCCCAGTGCTTGCAGTGCTCTTCCTATTTCCCAGAGACAGTGCCACATGTTCACCACATCCTTCAATCCACCCCTGCCCACTGGGCATGCAAAGGCCACACTTCATGCCCCATGTCAACTAGGTGGGCATGTGACTACCTCCAACCACAGGACAGAGGTAACACAACACTCCCGCAGCCTTCCTGGTAACACAACCACCCCCCTCTCTTGGCCCCTTCCATGGTGACCTTGAGGCCATGTGTTGACAATGGCTCCACCCTGGGAGGACAGAGAGCCCAGGCCCCTGGGTGGCTGCACAGAGAAGCCACCTATGGCCTCCCACCCCCCTACTACTTGGGGGTTTGATGTGAGTGGGTCAATTTTTCTTGGGTCCCAAGTCCAAGGGTTCAGCATTGGTTTGTTACCATGGCACAGCCCACGCACCCTGACAACACACCTGGTGTCCACCTTCCAAGCCCATTCATTCTGCAAATCCCAAGGAACAATCCCAAGGAACCATAGTGCTATTAAGAGCAAACCTCCCTAGCCCTCAGGTTTCTCATGCCTCTCTTCCTTGCTCCTCTTTGTTCATGGAGTATTTTAAATAACATCCAACACATTATTTGATAATTTTTTCTGTCTCTCCCTGTAGAACACAAAACCCCAAATGACAGGGATGTACTGTCTTCAGTTCTGCCCTCACAGATCTCCAGTTTTTAACCCACAGCTTTCCATGGAGCAGCTGCCGGGCCCCAGGACGTGTAGGGAAGTGGATGCATGTAGTTTATCTGCCTGAGAGCCTCCCGCCTTTCTCTTAAGAGGAGTCTCTTTTCTGGGTGTGCTTGTGCTTTCCTGATTGGTCCATCTACCAGGACTGTAAAATTCCTTGTGTCCCCTCCCCACCTAATGGCCCATAGACATGTGCAGGGGACCCAGGCTGGGCCAACCACGACACCACGTTCCTCTTGGACACATCACCCAAGGCCATAGAGTTTCCCACAATGTCCCATGTGTGACATACTGGAGACACAGGTGACTGGAGACACAGGTGTGCCTTGTCCTCTGATCATGAGCGGCACTGTGCCACCCAGCACTGTGCCACCCAGCACTGTCAGTGACCCTGTCCCCAGCAGGAGGAGGAGTCGGAGAATTGGGTTTGATCCCATAAAGAAGCAAAGATGATGGCGGTGAGACAGTCCCACCAGCCATTTCATCCCAGCCCCTGCTGTCCCACCCAGAAGCCCAAGGAAGCGCTCCCCTCCCCTCCCCAGGGAGCCGGAGTCTGGGCCATCCACCTGGGACGGAAAGACACGACATGAGAAATTACACAGGGCTCATTTTACTACATGGATACATCCTTCAATTCTCAAATATTCAATTGACACCTTCAGTTTTTCCCAGTGACTGATAAAGAGTATTAGGCACTTACTGTGTGCAAATGGCAAAGGTATTTTGTGTCATATCATCTTGTTTCTCCTGGCATTCATGTTAAGACTTTCTATAGAAATGTGTGTGTGCATATCTTACACTTGTATTCTTTAGGCAAGATCAACCTTTATAAAAATGATTTGAGATTTCTCATAACTGTGCATATACTAGTGCATAATAAAGTTAACTAATGGGGAAATCACACCATTGCTTAGTACATCAGATTATAGCCCATATATCTTTTGCAACTGTTAGAGCTGTAGCACAAAATTGCAAAAAAGACATAATTATTTACAAAATATACAATGTACACAACATAAAATTCAACTATTCCGTAATACAAATATTTATATATTTTAGAGATTTCAAACCTGTTTGGTCCGAGCCCCACCACTGAAATTTCTCTCTGTTTCCTTCCACTCAGCCTTGGGATCCAAACAGATGCAGACGCCTGCCCCTTCCTGCAGGAGCACTGAGACCTGCGGAAGTTTCCAAAGAGTGATGCTGTATTTCCATCCATTTCAAAAGAGAAATCAGAGTCATGCAAATGCCTCCCCTTGAGTCAAGGAATATAATCTGAATGGGGAAGCTATTCAACTGTGTGAGATATGTTTATGAAATTTACACAAATGACTGGTAAAAGAATTAAATTTTGTCCAATCTAAGCAAGCATTCGTTTACTCTAAGTGTACACAATGGTTCCAACAATAATAATATTAACAAATAATTTCCCAATGGTTTTGCATATTCTGAAGGACCAGCCGAGTGGTTAGAATTGTCCAGTTTCACCGACTTTCAAGTACTGTCAATGACTCATGCAGAAAAACTCAATTATTCTAGAATATATCAGCACCATACTTGCTTAGTAAAAGTCTGTTGTGGAAATTTACCTATGCAGTTATTCAGGTAAAAAAAAAAAGTTTTCCCTGTATAAATACGAGAGAAAAGTATAATAAACATATCAACACTGGTGATTTTTGACATTTTTAAGAGTCTACTCTAAACAAGTCTGAAAAAGGAAAAGGAAAGTCACGAATCTCTCCATCCATTTCACTGGCAATTATTTTACCTTTGTGAAAACACAGACTCCATGAAGAACCACATTATGTAAAAATAGGATTTCTCTAGGCAACTTTCTCTGCTCATAATCACAGAGAATGTATCAAACTCGCTGTGAGATGAACCTGCAGCCAGGTAACTGTGCTTTCCAATTAAAGCACACGAATATAAAGTGATTCCAAAGAGAAACTCTCAAATATATTTATAATCCCATACCTTTCTCTATTACCAAAATTACTTTCTTTATTACAGAAAAAAAACAAAAAACACATTTTTGGGGGGGGCCTAAAAAGCCTTAATAAAATAATGAAATCATAGAAATTAAAACCAGGGGAACCTTAATCAGTTCTTAATCCAGATAAAATCCTGCCCGTTCAACAGGTCTTTGAATGTTCTGAAATACTATACGACACTATGTGCAGCTTGTATGAGATTTTCAGTATCAATAAACTAATTCCCTGAACACTTTAAAAATCTATTAAATCTATGAAATTATTCAGTAGAGATTGAGCATTCATCTGTTAACAACTAATAATAACAGCTAAAATTATCAAATGTGCTCTATTCACCAGGTGCTATTATTCTAAGGCCTCCACACACTGAATGGTTAATTTTATACGCCGTCTTGGCCAGGCCACTGTGCCCAGTTCCTCGGTCAAACACCGTTTGGCTGTTGCTGGGAAGGCATTTTTGGGACGTGGTTACTGTTTGTGGTCCACTGGCCTTGAGCGGCGCGGATGCCCTTCCATCAAGTGGGCCTCATCCAATTGGTTTGAAGGCTGAAGAGCAAAGACTGGGGTTCCTGAAGAAAAGGCAATTCTGCCTCAAGACCGCAACAAGAAACCATGCCTGCATTTCCAGCCTGCAGAGCTCAGACTCAAGGCTGCAAGAGCAGCTCTCCCCGGAGTTCCCAGCCCCGTGGCCTGCCCTGCAGATTCTAGAATGGCCAATCTCACTCAGCCGTGTGAGCCAGTTCCTTCAAGTAAATCTAGATAGATGGATAGACAGATCTCGATAGATAGATAGACAGATATCTCCCGTTGGTTGTTCTGGAGAGCCCTGAGGAACACACATACATGAACTCATTAATGTAGGAGACAGTCCCACAAACGCAGACAAGTAATGGTCGGCTCAGGCCCTGCCGTCTGGGAGCTCACAGCACAGACAGTGGGGCCTAATAAATGCACACTCGGCAATGACAGTGTCAGGACAGCAGAGAGAAGGCCCTCTGGAGGAGCTGTCCATCTCCCAGGGCGGCCCAGGCTCCGCGTGGAGCAGGGAGCAGCAGGAAGGCAGCTGCAGGCAGACTCTCCCCAGGCAGAAAAACAGCCCAGGCGGGAGCTGGGGAGGGGTGTGGGGGATGGAAGTGGCACATCAATCCCTGCACTGTGGGTTACAAAGACACGCTCTACGAGCAAGGCCCGGGGCAGGACAGACCCGGTCCTAACCCTGAGCTGACACGCATCAGCTGTGCCATCTTGGAGAAAACACTTAACGCTCGGTGACAATCCTTAAAGGTGTTTGGCCACCCGAGCACATGGCACGAGTCCAGCTGCTGTGGGCTGGGCCTGTTGCTGGTCTTGCTCTATCTGCAAATTCTCGAAGAGAGCAGTAGCTGTTTCCTCAAATCTTCTGTACAACAAACTCCCAGCCCTGCTTGCTGAACTGCACACAAACATATTCTGCCCCCAGAAGTTCCACTGACAGTGCTGAAGGCACTAACAGGGGACAAAGGCCAGCTCCTCTCTGCCAGCTAGCAGCCGTGCAGCCCACCTTTGGCCCAGCCTCAGCTGTGGCCCTGCACGTGCCAGATCGCCCTGTCCCCACCTAGAAAGTAAGATGTCCACGCATCCTGCCCCTCCTGCGGCCGAGGAAGACCAAGCGTGGCAGCCGCCATGTGAAAGCTTTGTAACCTCTAAAGTGCTGTTCCAGGTCAAGTGCTGTGTGTGTGTGTGTGTGTGTGTGTGTGTGTGTGTGTGAGAGTGAGTGAGACCCAGGAGAAAGTTAGTTCCTGAGATTTACAGCTTCCAAATATGAATGCTGCTGCGGAAGACTTTTAAGTTCATATAAATCATAATTAATGGGAATGGAGAAAAGCAAAGAAAATTTATTTGGGTTAGGAAAAAAAAGCCGTTGCAATAAGTAAACCACCAGCCTATTAAACACAGAAAGAAGGAGGGAGAGAGAGAGGGAGAGAGAGAGGCGGGAGGGAGGGAAGGAAAGCGCGTCTCTCTATCTGGACGGGATATCGATCGCCGCGCAGCGGCAGAGCAGCAAGTGAAGAAAGACACTTGGAAACTCCGCAGAGATTTCCTACCTTCTCAGCGCAGCTGCGGGCAGGAGAGCGCTCTCACGCGTGTCGGCACGCGCACACCAGGGTCCCTGCGGGAGAGGGGCAGGTGAGCTTCCTGGCTTCTCTGCAGCACCGGGCAGGAGCTCGACGAGGCAAAGCTGCCCCGGCCCAGCCCCACGTCCCGCTGGGCCTGCCGGGCGTCCAGGACGTCCCGGCCATCCTTCCAGGCCTGGGCAGCGAGCTCAGGGCACAGTGAGGCTTCTCAGGAGCAGGGCCCAGGACCAGCCCCTCAACTCCACGTCCTCCCGAGGGCTCCTCTGCGGGGCTGGGAGACGAGCCGGCCCTGGCTGCGGTGAGGGGCTGTCTGCTGCTCCCGCTGGGTCCCAGCCACCGCCCGGCCTGGCACACGGTGAGCGCCCGGTGGACAGCTGTTCCCAGGTGACTCGGAGGAGGAGGAGGAGTCGGCCCAGTGCGGAAGCAGCGGTGGGCGGGGCGGGAGGCGCAGGTCGGGGCGTGGGGCGCAGCCGCGGTGGGAGGCCTGAGTGCACCAGCGGGTGGTTCAACTCCTGTGTCATGTCCAGGAGCCACCAAAGGGGTTAAGCAGCCCAGTGGCGGCCTCAGCGTCGTAATTCAGAAAGACCCCAGGGGCTGAGGTCGGTGCGCAGGGGCACAAGGGGCCGCAGAGGAGGAGGCGGGGGTGGGGGACGTGGCCTTGCCCGGCTGTCCCCGCTGTCCCCGCGGTCCCGTGGAGAGCCCCGGGCCGCGTGTGGCCCTCAGTCCAGCAGGGCGGCCTCGGCGGCGCAGAATCCCAGGCGTCGGCCTCGGGCTGGGCCCTGCAGGTTACAAGACAACACACAGCCTCTCTGGGCCCCGCGCCCTCAGCCCAGACGGAGCTCCGGCCCTCGGGGCAGCCCTGGGAGCATGGGGGCCTCCGCCGGCCGGGACCCGCCCCCCGGGGCCCGCTGCACGCACGCCCCGAGGCGCCGGGCTCCACTTCCGGGGAGCGGCCTCTCGCGGCTTCCGGCCACGGTGGCGAATCGGCTGCAGCAGATTCGCCACGAAGGCCGCGCCCGTACGATTGTCCCTCACTTCCGGTGACCGCAATCCCCGAGGATTTCTTCAAGAGTCAGAGAAATAAATACCGCGTGTCTTTATTAAATTCGGTGCGTATTTATTCCTCGCAGGAAGCCCCGCCGTCCTGCGCCGGCGCCGGCGGGGAGGGCTCAGACGCCGAATCTCAGGCGGCGAAGTCCGGCGCGTGGCGCCGCCTGACACGGCGTCCGTGACATTGCTCTTCACCGCACACACGGCACACAGGGCAGCTCGCACAGCCACACCCCAGCGCACCCGCTCAGCGCCCCGTAAACTCTCCAGGCCCGGGGGGTGGTGCCCCCAGCAGAGGCGGCACTCGGCAAATGCTCCGGCCGCTGGCGGCCTCAGCGCAGGCGGGCCTGAGGTCCACTCAGACCCCCAGCTCGTTAGCGGTCGGAACTCAGAAGAATCACGGATCTCCGTTGCTTCAGCGGTAAAATGGGACGATATTAACTTACTCTCCGGGGATGGTTGCGTTAGATGGCGCAAAAGCTCTTAAGCCTGTGTTGGGCGCACAGGGCCCTTCATTGTGTCACTGTCATAGCTGTTTCATAGATGAGCAACGGGGGCTCAGAGAAGTCCCGCCCTCACCAAGCCTGAGCCTTGCGGGGCGGACGGGGACTAGCTCCAGAGCCCCGCAGAACCCAGACCTCGCTGGTTTCCAGTGGACTCTGCCGTTTCCCCGCAAGCCGGGTCAGGAGGTGGCAGGGACACGGCCGGGAGTCCCCGCGTCCTCCCCGCCCTGTCCAGCCTCGCACATGTCCGCACACGAGGGTGGGAACAGGGACTGGCTGGAGAACACGCCTGTCCTCACTGTGGGCCGTGTCCCCACGGGGCAGAGGCCAGGCCACTCCTGCTTCTGGAGAAGGGGCCGGCGACTCAGGGAGCTGCCTCTGCTGTCACATTGTCACAACACAGGGAGTGTTCCCTTTAAGAACAGCAACAATAGAAAGTCTCACAACAGAGCTTCCCTGAAAGTGATAAGCCGACAATGGAGAGATAAACAGGGTTCAATCTAATCTCACCTGGGAGGCCGACCGTCTGGGGCACCTCTGTGGTCTGCAGAGCACGGATAGCATCGGGGGCTCGGAGAACAATATCGGGACGGTGAGACTCTGTCGCCCAAGGGTTTACACCATGGCGAGACCTTTGATTTACTGAAAAAGAGCAGGAAAATAACTCAGTGTTAGAAGGCAGGGTTTGAAGGGGGAAAATAGACTATTTCTGAATAACAATTGTACTCCTCACCCAATACGTATAAAGACACTCCACGCTAGGCTGTGGAGCGACTGTACCTGCGCTGTGTGAAAACCAGGCTCAGAGGACAGAGCCATCGCCTGCGTCTCGACTTAAACCACTTAGGTGTGGGCATCGACCTGTCTCCTACGCCCCACTTGGCAAGGACCAGCTCTGAACCGGGACACGGCTAGAAACCAACATGAGTTAACGCTGCCCTCCGGCACGGAGGAGTCTGCTCTTCGGGGGAGGCTTGGTGCAAACATGCGTGTAACCTGTACTAAGTGGGACATCGCCCCTCCCAGAACGGCAGCTAAGAAGGGAGGTTGTGGGGTCCTCCACGTTGGGTTCAGAGGTACCAGCCATCCACCAAAAGGTAGTGGTCCAGAACACACCTGCGCCCCATCACCCACCTCTAGGCAGGTAACTCAGGGTGACAGTCCATTCAACAGAGCAAAGACAGAGATCCACGCAGAGAAAACTGTCAGAAGCTTGTGTTTCTGCCACACTGGCCAGAGGGAGGACCTAAGCCCGGTGACAGGTTCTAGGACAACATGCAGAGGAGGAAGAGTTACATCGAGGAGATGCCATTCTGAGGGACAGATGGGAAAAGACTTTACAGAGGTGTTCAGGTACATAAATGGTGGGGCATACCAAGAGCGAGCGAGAGAGAGAATGCACCACCTGGGGGTGTGCAGACAGCTGTTTCTGAGGCCAAACACGCCTGGATACTGATCCCGCCTTCGTCAGCGAGACCTGGGTAGCACAGGTGAGTGGTTTTCTGTCTTTCCCTGAGTTTTCTTGTCTCCAGAGAGAGACTAATAACACCTAAATGGAAGCAGCTGAAGCACAGCAGCAAAGATGGCCTATCAAATGTGGAACTGTCTAGCAAGAGGCTGGAACACAGCAGATGGCCTGGAGGCGGGACCCCTGCAGACCCCTGTAGACCCCTGCAGACTCCCAGCCTCCTCTGCCTGGTGAGGCCGCGTTCAGGAGCTGGTGGGTGAAACTAGGCACCATGGATGCTCTAGAACTCACTCTGCTCACGCCGCCCTCCTGTCCCCTTGCTGTCCCGCTGTCCTGCTCAGAGGCCTGCGCTCTGCCCGTGGCAAAGCCCAGCCTCCCCACCCCGCTTGGCGCTCCCCCGACCCCTCCCACACATCCTTGTTTTACCTGAACTGTCTAGCAAGCTAATTCGATTTTCACCAGCCAGTTTTGGGTTTTTTTGCATAAATGCAAGCTAAGTGTGACTCACACCAGCAACAGATTGAGCTCACTTTACACAGGGATGTGCCCTCAATTTCTCCTGACTCACCCAGAGTTAAATTGCAGAGCTCAGGGACCCTCCTCACTCCAGCCGGGAAAGTGACTCACCCACCTCTCCACGGGGCTCTGACGCGGCTGGGAGGAGGAGGACAGGGCTCAGCGCCCACGCCGGGCCAGGGCCTGACGGGGGGATAAACTGAGCAAATTCCCATGAAATCGCGCTCCTTCTGAGAGGAGGCCGGGATCCTATTTAAAGCAAATCGCCAGCAACGGGGAAGACTGTGTCGTCCCTAATCCTGTACCTGGACTCACGCGCTCACCATCCTCCCTGCTCAGCAGTGGGGGCCGGCGGCCCGCTCAATCTGCTCTCCGGAGGGTCTCTAGTGGGGCGAGTTAGGATGAGAACCCTCAGTCGGGAAGTCTTTTTATTGACTCCAAATGGAATATTCCATTTTCTTTCGCTCCATGGAGGAGGAGCAAGTGTGGATGTTTTTCTGTCAACACCTCAAATGCTCATCTCCTGGCCTCCCTGGAACATCTGGCTTCAAATTTACTGGCACAGGAGGGGCGGCTGCCGCTGTCACCGGGCACTATGTCCCATTTCTCGGACGGGCGACTGAGAGTCAGAGCCGGGAGGAAGGGCCCAGGGCTTCCCTGCCCGGCGTCTCCTGTGCTGTCCGCGTCTCGTCCCCAAACAGGACCACACGCAAACTTCGGTTTACTGATTATGCACGTCCCTCTCCAGCAACCTGAGGGGTAGCCAGAATGTCCGAATGGATTTGAACTGGTTCTCTGCCAAATCACGCTGCAAATCACACTCGTGTCCAGCTCACCCAGATCGCGATGCCAGCCTGGTGGCTCTTAATGGGCCGCCTGCCTCCCACCCTCATCATCCCAACGTTGCAGCCAGGGCTCGGGAGACACTGAAGCGTCGCCAGACTGTCCTGCCCACCCCGTCCTGCTGCAACATGCCGGCGATCCCTCACCTGGAGTGCCCACCCGGAAACCCCGCGTCTCCTGGAGACCGCGCCTGGGCAGGTCTGTAAAGAACAGTAATGTGAGCAGGTGCCCCAGACTCGCCCCCATGGGCTCCCGCTCCCCTGAGGCAGTGCCCCTGCGGAAGGACAGACTGCAGCCCCACTATAGATGGGTGTGCACTGCCAGGCCGCACCTGGGAGGGAACAGCTGCAGCACAGCAGCCGGCCTCCGGGTGAGCCCGGGGCATGCAGCGGAGGGAAACCAGCCCGGCGGGCAGACCCCAAGCGCTGTATTTGGTTTCCACTGTGTCAGGGTGAGTAATGGTGAGAAGTGTGGGCCCACCCTCGAGCGTGGGCATTGGCTAATGGTTTGGAAAGAGCCAGATAGAAGATCACTGACTGTGGCCAGACCTGCGGACAGACTGTCAGAACGGAAACAGACGGTGGTCCCCTGCGTCCTGCGCCAGCACCCACCAGCGGGCAGCCCCCTGGAAGCGATTCTTAACACTCACAGGGACAAGGTGATATATTCTCTTTCCTCAGCCACCCAGGGCTTGTTCTGTGGGCTCATGGACAGGGTGGCCACAGTGGCAGGGACAGAGGCTGTGCCCTGTCTGTTCAGCTGCCCCACACCAAAGCCAACCTGACTACAGCCACCACTGAGTGCCCAGTGAGCCAGCGGCAAGACCAACACTGAGCCCCTGACATGGCAGGATCCCCAGGGGAGCAGCCAGTCACCTGGTGGCAGGTCGAAGACATAGACCTTCTCCTGTCACCGGGGAGACAGATTCATCCTCACGGAATAAGCCCTGATGCCGGGCACGAATGTACCTCCCGTGCCGAGATGGTTTCTGCCACCTCCCACACCCTGGGCCCACGGAGTGCACTGTGCTCCAACGTGGCAGTCCTTGCAGCCTGGCATCCAGCCCAGGGACCATTTCACAGCCAATGGAGCACAGCAAGGGCTCCTGCCCAGGCAGTGACGTAACTGGTCTTACCCTCGTCACCAGAGGCAGACGGCCTGGGGAGGGGTGGGATGCCCACTGAAGACGCAGTGACGGCCTAAGGGGTCAGCTCCCAGCCCTGGGGCTCCTGGGCCTTCTGTGTGGATGTCCTTCTGCTGCTGCGTGTGTTCAGACCTCTGTGACCCCGTGAGGCCCCCCAGGCAGCCCATCCAAAAGCCTGACCCCTCCCCGTCCATGCCCCCTCTTCTCCTGCTTCATCTCTGCATCGGCAGGTGTCACTACCTAACACACGCGATGCTCACTTCCGTTTGGTTTCCCCGCGAACGTCCACGCGGCAGGACTCCCTTCTCCCATGTGTTGTACGCGTTCCCAGGGGCTCGCAGAAGGCCCGACACAGAACAGCGGCTGGATGAATACTCGGGGGAGAAAGGAAGGAGAGAAGAAAGGGAAAGAGACTGAATTGGTGGTATTAAGTGGGCACCGCGTGTGCGTGTGTACATACACGAGTCTAGACTCCAAGGGAGGAGCTGGGCTGGGGATTCGTACCCGAGGAAATCTTAGTGTTGATCTTTCTGCAGCCCCTTCACTGAGCCCTCTTGTTACTGAGCGTAGTTCAGGCGTGCTGTTATTTTCTTTCGTTTGGTAAAGACAGTTTGTTTCTTCCTTGTTACGTATCCCTTCTTTTCATGGCTGCGCTGTATTCAGCAGGACAGTCAGAGAAACACTGAATAGCACCGTATCTGACGCATGTACACAACATTTCTCGTTAAAGCCTCTAAATCGTCACCATTCTGCGGGCTGTGTACCACGTTTCCTGTAGAAGGCCAAATCGAGCTGTCGTATTTCTGGCACCAAACTGTGAACTTAGAAAGTCTGTTGTTGCTACCGTGACTGTTGCTGTTTCTAAAACTCAAAGCAACCTGGTCAAGGATATTTTGCCACCACCATTTACTGATTCGTGATGTCAATTTGGGAAATATCTTAGTCTCTTGCGGGTTGTGGGTTTGTATTTCCAGCAGATGACAGGGAAAGTATGTTCCTGATTTGAGGCTTTTGAGTCCAGATTTTCCTCTTAAAACTCATTGGTAATTAACAATGTTTTCTATTTTAAATATCCTAATCAATTCTAAATGTGAAAACTTGTGTTCATGAGGAAATGACAGCGTTCTAAGGCAATATTTTGTTGGTGTAAATCTCTTCCCTTTGGTGCACTTGCCCTCATTGCCTTGAGCCAAACGCGCTTCCTACGATCTCCATCGCTCCGGAGCTGTGTGCACGCTCGCAAGCCCTGCTCTTCCAAGCTCCACCCAGGTGCTTCCTGTCCCTGGGCTAACCTGCGCCGGGTCTTCGGGCTTCATGGTTGCTGGACTCCTAATTAAACACATGTTTATTGACTGTGGCTCGAAGAGGCAGGACTGTCAGCTCTGCTCTGTACTCAGGCCACGTTCCATCCCACAGGCAGGCTGATTTCCAGTATCTCTGGGAAGCACATTCCACAGCCAAGTAGGGATAAAACACAGCAAAAAAATAAATAAATAAAATAAAATAAAAACAGAAGACAAAAGAAAAACTAAAGGAGAGAAGCAGCAGGAGGGGACCAGGAGGCAGAGAGAGAAGAGAGAAGGAAGACGAGTGTAAGTGAGGGAGAGGACACGCATGCGGAGGACTGGGCTGGGTGTGTCTGTTGAGAAACAGACTCAAGACGGGACTGGCCATGCAAGAGAGCTGCTGAGCCGATGCCTCGAGGGACAAAGGGGACAGAGCAGAGGAGGCAAGGACAGCCTTCAGACCATGCGTAAGTCAAACACCTGTGCAGGGGAGGCCACAGGAGGGAGGAAGGGCTGGAGACGGGCTCAGGCTCTGGCACAGCCCTGGGAACATTGTGGTTAAGCTGATGCAGAGTCATGAAGCCAAAGCTGTCTGTGAGAGGCATCCGTGTGTTGCAGGCAGGGACCAGAATTAGGGCCCCTGCCATGCTCAGCCACTGTGGGAACAGCCTGAGAGAAAACCCGGGGTCACAAATGGTGGTGCATCTGGGGGACCCCATCCGGGGGCCATGCATCAATTGCGATCCCCCAGCAGTGGATCCGAGTGGCCTGTTGTTATGACTGCTGCAGAGAAAAGGAGCAGGAAAAATAATTTATACTAAAGTGGAAAGAGCTGATGGAAGAAGAATCACAAATGTGGGCTTTTTTCATTCCATTTGTGTTTTTAAAACATGATTTAATATTTATACCTTTGTATAGAAGTTTATCCTCTTATAAAAGGAGCACTGTTGGCAGGTTCTGGTTTCCCACTACTAATGCTAGAGAGCGCGGCCCACCCACACAAGCGGAGTTTCCCGCGGAGCGGCTCCTGCGAGGGCAGACGCCGTCCAGTGAGCAGGCAGAGCCCCTCAGCTGAGCTGGGAGGGCTGGGCCCCTTCTGCTCTATGGAGAGAGAATGGCATTTGCATTTTTAAAAAAATGTATTCCCAAAGCATTAGCATCACTTTCAAATGAGGATCCCTTGATTCTATCTCAAATGTTGGAGCAAAACAAAGTATTTATTTTTGCATTTCTTCCTCCCACTGGCACAGGAGCACTGAAGGCAGTGGGGACGGAAGTGAAGGGACTGCCACTGTACTGTGTGGGTGGTTTGGGGCCCCCTGGGGACGGGTCCGGGAGAGCAGCCCCCTCACACCACCAGTAACCACCAGAGGCTGCGGGGCGGGAGACGCGGGGAGGGCTGAATCCTCTCACAGTATCAATATTTTGCAGCACTCGAAATACTGAGATTTTTTCTGAGTTGAGACAGGGCAGCGGTTTATGGTTGGCTGTAGATTCAAAGGGAAATTTATAATGAAAATTATAAATGAAATTTCATTTATAATGAAAATCAAAAAAATGTTGGCCATGAATAAATTATATCAGACTATCTACATTTCTTTTTTTCAAAAATTTGAGGTAAAATGTCCATGCAATGAAATGTACAGATCTTGACTGTACCATCGGACAAACTTTGACGTATACGCACCTACCGAGAATTTGAACATTGTCAGCACCTCGGAGAGCTCCTTCCTGCATCCCTGCCATCACCCCAGCCCCAGGGGCAATCGTTGCTCAAATGTCCGTCATCCTGGGTTAGTTTTGCCTGTGCTTGGGCTTCGTGTAAACGTGAGCGGAGAGCATGTGCTCTGGGCTTTCTCTTACTGTCACGTGTCTGAGATTCCTCCACGCTGCCCCGTGCATCCGCAGTTCATTATTTTATTCCTGAGTAGTGCTCTCTTGTATTAATTAATATTCCACAGATCACATGTACATCTGCAGTTGACGAACACTTAGGTTGTTTGCAATTTCAGGCTACCATGAGTAAAGCTAGCATAGCATCATTTACAAGTTTGCTCAGATAGGATGTTTTTATTCCTCTGGGAGCAGGTACCCTCTCCTTGCCAGATCACAGGGCAGGCATGAATTAAAATTTAAAAGAAACTGACCAACATGTATCCAAAAGGATGACACCCTTTTCATTCCCACCAGCAACATGTGGGATGTTTCATTACTCTACACGCTTGCCAACATTTGATGCTGTGAGTCTTTAATACAGTCCTCTGCTGGGTGTGAGGTGATGTTTCACTGTGGTTTTAATTTGTATTTCCTTAATACTGATGTTTTTAACCCCTCTCACATGCTTATTGGCCATATACCTTCATTTCTGAAGTAGCTATTTAAGCAATTTATCATTTTTCTACAGTTTCCTAACCCTCCGTAACTGACTTACGGGATATTCCTACGTAATCTCTCAAACGAGCACCTGTCTTGGGACAAAGACTGCAGTGCTACCGTGTGCAGCCAATGTTCTCTCCCAGTCTGTGGCTGGCCTTTTCATTTTCTTAATGGTACTTTTTGATGAGAAGAAGCTTTTAATTTTGAGGAAGTTCAAATCATCAATTTATTTTCTTTTATGGTTATTGCTCTTTGCATCCTGCCATAAACATTGCCCTGCGCCAGAATTGCAGTTGGAGCCTTTGATTTTCTTCTTAAAGCTTTATAGTTATAGATTTTTACATGTAAAACTATAATCTCTATTAATTTTTGTGAAAAGTATAAAATACGGGTGGTTTCTTTTTTTCTAAGTGGATATCCAATTGTCAGAGTGCTATTTGTTAAAACGACTTTTGTTCCTCTATTGAATTACCTTGACATCTTTGTCAAAAATCAATTGACTTTATATGCATGAGTCAATCTGAACTCCACTATTTTCCATTGATCCATGCACCTAGATGTATGCCAGCAACACACTGTTCTAGTTACCGTAAGCATTAATATCAGTTGTGAGTCTTCCAACTTTTAAAAACATACTTTATTTATGCTAGGTGATTTGCATGCTAATAAGAATTTTAGAGCCAAATTTTTATTATTTATCAAAACACAAAATTTGGATTTTGAATGGAATTGCATTTAATCTATAGATCTGTTTGCAGAGAATTGACATGTTAATAATATTGATTTTCCCAGTCTCTGAACATGGTATATCTCTCCATTTATGTAGGTCTTCTTTAACTTTACAAGCCAGACTCATATTTTTCAAATAAAAAGCTCATATATGTCATTTGTTAAAGTTATCTTTATATATTTTATGTGTTTTTATAAATTAATTTGTTGTATTACTATTTCTAATTGTTTGCCACTACTAAATAGAAAAAAAACATTTTATGTTGATTTGTTTTATGTGACAATGCTAAATTTACCTGATAATTTACTCTTTTTTTCTTGTTGTTTTAGATTGCTTAAGAAATTTCTACGTAAACAGTAATGCTATATGTGAACATGGACGGTTTTACTTTTTCCTTTCAAATATTTATTTATTCACGCCATTTGTATTCGTCCTGCTTTCTGCCCCTAGCTGGGAGTTCCAGCATAACGTTACACAGAGGCCATCGAAACAGTCTTTGCACCGTTCCTGATCTCGGAGCAAAGGCATCCGTGTTTCGCGGAACGTGACGCCAGCTGTAGGTTTTCCAGGCACATCCATCATTATCAACGTGATGGTTTGGTCCTGCCAAACCCACTCCTGGAGTCACCCCAAAAGCAGTGGCAGGGTAGTTGCCACAAGAAAGTGCCTCAAACGGTCCCCAGGCAGGGCTGGTTGGGATTCCAAGGAAAGACGAAAGCCAGGGCGATCGGTCCAAAGCACTTAGGAGGGGGCTTACCCAGCATCCTCCTGCCAGACAGCAAACGGGGCTCTTGTGAGGGTTTAAGGAGTTGGGTTCAGGGCTGGGGCTAGTTTCTTTCAGTGCCTTGGACAACAACCTAGATATCTTGGTCGGTGCTGGGAATGTTCAAGGTTTGAGTGAGTTCACGCCTGCTGGGAATGGAACAGCCGAGGCCTTCTGAGATTTTGGGTCAGGACACAGGAAGAAAGAGGAGGGGACTGAGGGCCCCACAGTGATGGATCACACCGATTGATTTCAGAATGTTAAGCAAACTTTGCAGCCCCAGAAATAAACCCGTTTAGCAATGCATATTATACTGTTTAATATCACTGCATTCTATTTGCTAATGCCCTGATTTGGATCTTTGTGTCTATGTTGATAAGGGACATTGGGCTGTAATTTTATTTTCTTGTAATATTTTTGTTAGGTTTTAGTATCACAATTATGCCAGCATCATGAAATGATCTGAAAATAAATATTCCCTTTCCCTCTATTTTTTGAGATAGAGCATGTGAGATTAGTAATGCTTCTTACTTTAATGTTCAATTCATCACTTAAGCTGCCAGGGCCTCCAATTTTTGTTGTAAAAGGTACTTAATTATCAATTCAATGTATTAATAGATAGATATAGCACTGTTCTGATTTTCTATTTCTTCTTGTTTTGGTAAGTTATGATTTTTTGAGAAATTTGTCCATTAAAGCTAAGTTGTAAAAATTCCTGGCATGAAGATTTTTATAATATCCGTTTAAGATGTGCAGAGCCTTTAGTAATGGCCTCTCTTTCATGCTGATGGTGGCTATTTGCGGATTTTCCCTCCTGCATCCCACGCTCCATTGGGGGGGGTATGTGTGTGTGTGCATGTATGCGTGCATGTGTGTGTGTGCATGTATGCGTGCATGTGTGTGTGTGCATGTATGCGTGCATGTGCATGTGTGTGTGTGTGCTTGTGGGTGTGCTTGTGCCTGTGTGTTCTTTATTATCTGTCTTGCTCAGCCTTGACCAATTTTATTAGCCTTTTTAGAGAACCTTTGTTTACTTCATTAATTTATTAATTACAGGTTTTCTATTTCATTTAATTCTCTCCAATGTTTATTATTTTTATTATGCTGCTTTCTTTGGGATTAATGTGCTCTTCTTTTTCTAGCTTCTTAAGGCAGACCATTAACTTTAAAACTTTCTTCCCAAACTGTTATGGAATTGGAGTTAAGTAAAAAAAATTAAAATAAATAAAATAAAACTTTTTCCCCTCCTAATTATGTGCTTAAATTTATAAATTTTTTCCTGAACATTATTTCAGCTCATGGATTTTGATATGTTGTGCTTTCATTTTCATTCAGTTCAAAATATTTTCTAATTTTCATTATGACAGCTTCTTTAACTCAAGGGTTATTTACAAGTGTGACTTTAATTGCTAACTATGTGGGTATTTTGTTATTATTAGTTTCTAATTTAATTGTGGTGTCTTTATCAGGTTTTGCTGGCATACTAAAACGTGTAAAGTCTTCCTTTCTGTTACATTTTACTGTGGCCAGGGAACATACTACTTATAATTTCAATGATACAGAATTTACTGAAACTTATTTTGTGCCATAGCGTATGATCATTCTGTTATGCTGAGCTTCCCACATGCACAGGAAAAGAATGCAAATTCTGCCATTGTTGAACAGAGAGCTTTATAAATGTCAATTAGATCTATCAATTGATAGAGTGTTTTTGGATCTTCTGTATCCTTAGTGATTTTGTGTCTGCTGGTTCTATCACACTGAAAGATGAGCGTGAACATCTCCACACATGATTTAGAGTCTGTCTATATCTCCCTTTAGTTTTGCCAATTTTTGCTTTATGCATTTAATTCATAGACAATATGATTCTCTGTATAGAAGAGAATCCTAAGGAATATCAAAAATCCAATAGAGTAAATTGGTTCTGCAAGGCCACAAGATACAATTTCCATACACAGAAATTACTGCATTTCTACATGACTAATGAGCTAACTAAAACTAAAATTTTAAAAATAAATTCCATTCAAAATAGCATCAAAAAGAATAAAATACCTAGGAATAAATGTAATAAAAAAGTACTAGACTTGTAGTCTAGTACTTATAAATTATATAAAGTTATATATAAATATATAAAATTATACAAAATTATTAAGCACTGCTGAGGTAAATTAAAGATCTTAATAAATAAAAAGACATTCCGCGTTCATGGATTAGGAGACTCAACATTGCTAAGATGGTAATTCTCCCCCAAATTGATTCCTAGACCCAATGCAGACTCACAATGCCAGCAGCTTTTTTACTAATATGATGCATTGATCTCAATATATAGATCCCAATGGGAAGGTCACAGAATAGCAAGAGTATTATGAAAAAGAAGAACAAGGTTGGAGGACTCACACTTCCCAGTTTCAAAACTACTTTAAAGCTACTGTAACCAAGAACATGTGGCCTTGGCATCAGGACAGACACACGGACCAACAGGACAGGATGGAGAGTCTGGAAATAAATCCTGACACTTACGGTCAGCTGATGTTCAACAAAGCTGCCAAGACAACTGAATGGAAAAAGGACAGTTTTTTCCCAGTAAATGATGCTGAAACAATATAATATCCATACGAAGGAGGAAGAGGAGGGGGTTGATGAGGAAGAAGAGATGGAGGAAGAGGAGGAGGACGGAGAAGGGGGGAGGACTCAGACCTTTGCCTCACACCACATGCAAAAATTAACTCACAGTGAGTTACAGGTCTAGAAGTAATCATTACAACTTTAAAACTTCTGGAATAAAACATAGGAGAAAATCTTTGTGATCTTGGATTAGGCCAAGATTTCTTAAATATGATACCAAAAGCATGCTCCAAAAAAGAATTTGATAAATTGGACTCTCTCAAAATTAAGAATTTTGTTCTTCAAAAGAGACCATTAAGAACATGAAGACAAAGACTGGAAAGAATATATGCAAATCATATATTTGGCAATGGATTTGTATCAGGAGTATACAAAGAATTTTTACAACTCAAAAATAAGAGGACAAACAACCCAATCTATAAAAAGAACAAAAAGAAAGAAAGGAAAGAAAGAAAGAGAGAGAGAGAGGGAGGGAGGGAAAGAAACAAAGAAAGAAAAAAGCAAAACCTAAAGCAAACATTTGGCTGGAGACCACGCCCATGAAGACATGCACATGGCTTTAAGCACATGAAAGGAGGTTCATAATCATTACGCATTTTAAAAATGCAAATTCAAACCCCAGCGAGATGCCATTTCACACCTACCAGAATGGCTTCAATCACAAAGAGGGGCAATGACAGGTGTTGGTGAGGAGGGAGAAGCTGGAACCCTCAGGTATTACTGGTGGGGAAATAGTTCCAGCAATTTCTTAAGACATTAAACATAAGTTCGCAATAAACCCGGCAATTCCACCCCTCGGCATCCACTCCGAGGGAGGCAGACGCACGTCTGCGCAGAGATGAGCCAGAACCCTCCCAGCTGCTTCCTCTGTCCCAGCCGGCGCTGGAAACGGCCCAGACGTCCGTCAGCTGCCGGGTGGGTAAACAAAGCGCCGTGCACCTACCGAGCAGCGAACCACTCAGCCACACAGGTGCCCAGAGTCCACTCCGTTCTCCCGTGTTTCATCCGGGCAGTTTCCACCCCTGTGTCTTCGCGCTGACTAGCGCACTCCTCCGCAACGTCTAACCTGCCATTCGTCCCCCCGTGTGATTCTGATCTCACACGTTGCAGTTTCCATCTCTATACGTTTCACCTGGTCTCTCTGACGCCTTCTACACCTGCAGCTACATTCTCGGCACGTGGACCGCAGTTATCCACCTGCAAACACCCACCATCTGCCCAGGGACCTCGCATTAATGCTCCTCATTAGAGTCGGCAAACGGACATCAGCCCCTGGCCTGCAAGGACGCTGTGCCCGTGTCTTTGCCAATCGCCTCGTGGATGGTGTGGCGCCAGAGCTGCGTTCTTCCTTCCCCAGGCCACGGCGTGGAAGAACTCACCTGCAGAGTGCGCTTTAAACCCAGCGGGTGGAACTCACCTGGGACGCCAGGCCCACACTCGCAGGAGCAGCATCGCGACATTCCTGCGTCGGCTCGCGCACTCCCATCCCTTGAGACGCACGCGGGCACAGCCGGACTACCCGGCAGTGCCAGGGTCGGGCAGAGGCCCAGCAATCGCGGGACAAGCGCAGAGGGGGACGCCGCCTGGGACGAGGGAGTGCAGGAAGGTGTTCGGGGGAGCGGAGCTCCTACGTGGAGTCCGGAAGGGAGCGGGAGCTGCCTGCCTCGGTGGGTGGGTGGGGGCTCCGCGGAGGGCGCGGCACGAGCCCAGGGGCCTTCGGGGAGCTCGGGGTCAGAGCTTCTCCCGGGCTGTCCGCGGGCCGTGCCGGCACCCACACCTGCTGCTGCAGCCCGTGCTGAGATAAGAGCGAAAATTGAGAGCAAGTGTTCAGAACTGTTTTTAGAAAATTGACAGAGTAATTGCATGTCTGTTGAAATTAATAATAAAAAAAGTGGATTCTGTATTTTGTAGGCCTTTTGATTTCATTTTTGGAGTAATTTATCTTTTGCTGTAATTTTCAAAATACTGTCTGTAACGGACAGAAAAAACTATTCCACCACTGCAGACGAGTAGAGATGCACCAAGCAGTTCCATCTGGCTGAGGGCACGGGGGGCAGGGGGGCAGGGATGGCAGGAGGGACCAGGCCGGGAGGTCTGAGCTTCTACTGCAGGCAGGAGGGGCCCTCCCGGGTGTCCAGCAGGGTGGACGCTACAGACGGGCCTTCCGGATAGTTCTGGCAATTACATGAAGGATGGCGTGGAAGGAGGGAAGCCGGGCAGACGTGGAATCAGGAGACGTCAGTGACGATTTCTGAGAGCCCTGGAGTCCCTTCTGGGCACAGTGGCGGGAAGAGCCGCTGGTCGTGGGGGTTGTCTGTGGGCTCAGCCTTGCCCAGCCCGGACCCGGGGCTCTGGGATTTCTTCGGTGGGGACATGTCGGGCTGCAGGGGCCGTGGATTTGTAACAGGGCCACCCACACATGCAGGAAGTGAGAAAGGAGTTCCTTTTTATTTTGTGCATTTGGGAGAAGTTTTAGTTATTTTTCAACCCCTCAGATGCAGGTATGTGGCCGTGGTATCCCCCCAGCCAGACCGTCACCAGTCACAGGCAGGAAATTTCAACTGTCAGGGACGCATGACCCCGGCTGTGGACACACGGGAAACCAGGCGGTCTTCGGGCTGGTGATTAAGTGAGTCACTGCAAGGCTCTGCCAACGACAATTTAAATTTTAAAATAAACACCTTCTTTTGCAGTGTTGAGATTTAAAGGGGGATAAATAAATATGTAGCAAAGCCTCCCTGCCTCACTATTTGCTTTTCCTCTCCTCAAAGTCAAGACTGGGGAGTCTCTGGGAGAAAAATAAATGTCAGGCCCGGTCTCAGAGTGAAGCCTCCTTGCTTCACGCTCCCAGCACCAGCTGGCCCTCGCCGATGGCTCCGGGGTTCCGGGTTCCGGGCGGAACAGCATGGCGCTGACGGGAGGGCCATGGGGCCTCAGTGGGGCAATGTGGAATCAGGGGAGGGGAGTTATGAACTCTGCCTCTCTGGGTCCAAGAAGACTCCCACCGAGGGAGCGTGGGAACTGGGTTCTGTGACGTGAATAGGAGTTTGCCGGGTATGCACAGCTGGAGAGGAAGTGCCGGCTGAGAGAACAGCCTGGACAAAGACGAAGACGTGTGAAAGGGTATCGCACGTGTGCACGTGTGCAGCTTGGAGTGCTGGAGCACAGAGGGGCCGGCAGAGGGCAGAGGGTACAGGGCCAGGTTAGAGGCTCTCTTCTAGGCACGGGGCTTGGGGCTGTTTTAAGTAAAAAATGCAGTGATAAGCAGGGTTGGATGTGCCTCTGTGTGTGTGTGTGTGTGTGTGTGTGTGTGTGTGTGTGCATGTACACGTGCACATGGAGAGCAGAGTGTAGACGATGCAAAACTGGCTTCCAGGGAGCCTGCCCGACGGCTGCTCCCCCACTCAGGGGTGGCCCCTGCGGGCTGTGGCTTCTCCTGCAGGAGGCACCAGCGTCCTTTCTGCTGCTCCCTGGTCCCAGCCCACACAGAGCCATGCCCGACCCCAAGAGGAGGCTTGTTGGCCTTTTAATATTAAGGGAAAAATTATGCCCAGACTGTCATATCAAGCTGATCTATTATTTAATGCTAGGGTAAGATAAGATTTTCTTAGGCACAAAAAAAAGTTGATGCATTTGACTGTAGTCATCAAAAGACAGTACACAAGAGAGAAAACAAGACACGGAGCAGGAGAAAGTATTTGTAGTACCTGTCGCCAAAACATAAAGCTCATATCCAAAGCATATCCAAAGCATTAAAAAAAAAAACCTCATAAAAATCAACAAAAAGAGAAACATCCCCCCAAAATGTGGACAAAATACAGGAATATCTATTTTGAAAGACAGGATCAAAATGACTAACAAACTAATCAGGGAAATGCAAAATAAAGCCACACCAACACCTATGCACTAGATTGACAAATACGTATGCAAATGCGTTGGTAAGCTGATCGATCCTGTAATAAACACCTGGCAATACCAATGTCATAGTGATGGTGGAACAACGACAGTTCACAAACCCGAGTTCTGAGAGACATAATTGCAATGTCAACTCTGGGACACATTTGCCTTTACCTAGTCAAGTTGCAGGTACCTAGAGCATAGTCTGTAACCCAGCAGTCCCACTACTAAGTATGAACTCTAGAAAACCTCGTTGTCACATCCACCAAGACACACGTGTGGGACTGTTCATGGCAGCCCGGCCTATCCTTGCCCAGAACACGCAACAGTCCACAGAGCCCATCCCTTGAACGATGGAGACGTGAGCTGCACTACGGCCATGCGAGGAACTGCTAGATGTGGTTGAAATTGGTGAAGTACAAATAAGTCCCAAAACACAGATGAAACTCCAAAACATAACTGTAAGTACAACAACTGGACAGGTATGATGCCGGTCCTGTGAAATTCACGTATGGTTTCAGTGTACGAAGAAGCATGAACTGAACTGAACAACGAGTGGTAAAACCATCAAGCAAAGCAAAGAAATGGGTTTCACAAAGGTCAAGGTGGTTGCTACCTGGAGGGGGTGAGAGGACTGACTGCAGAGGGTGCCCAGGGGATCTGGGCAGCTGGCGACATTCTGTGACACTTCGTGACCTGGGTGCTGGTCTGAGTCTCTGCTTACTTGTGTATCAACCTGTACACGTGTTTGTGACTTTACTGTGCATCTATGTTACAACTCAGAGAAGAAGAAAAGGTAAAAATGAAGGCAGGCAGGCAGGTTGAAGAAGAGACCTGCATCACGTAGCACTGGGAGAGGACAGGGGCCAGGTGTGCCAGACAGGTGTGCCCGAGTTGAGCCTTCGTCGTGGGTCCAGACCTGGGTCCCCGAACACTAACTCTGGGCACACAAAGAGCAGAATCTCCAGAATTCTGATGTATTGATTTATAATGAGAAATAAAATTGGATATGGAAATTTATGTAAATTAATGAATGAAATCATTAGAAGGAAGGCATGTAGACAGTTTACAAAGGTTGTTTCCATAAGAAATTTCTTTCAAATACAAGGTTAGACTTTTCATTATTGGACTAAACAGATTTTAAGGTGAAAAACATCGTAATGACATAGAGCAGTGTTACACGCTGACAAACAGAACGCTGGATCAGGAAGACGCGGTGGCTGTGAATATACACGCCCTTTCAAATATCTCGTCACAATATATAACATAGCCACTGACAGAATTATGAGACAAAATAAAGACAACAAAATTTATTGCCCGAGATCTTCACAAAGCCCTATTAGAAACTGGCAGATTAGAGGGACCAAGAAAAAAGTCAAAAACAAAAAAGCATAAATACATATAAAATTTGATTGACAAGATTAATAAAAATCCTGAAGCAAAATATACTTGTGCACGGAGGGAGCTTTCACCGCCGCCAAGACAGCAGGGTCGGAGCCACGACGCATCCGGCCCAGGCCATCTGGGGTCATGTATTCCCTCCGCATGGTGTGGGTGCGATAAACTCAGAAATCAATAACAAAAACGATTAACATAAACAAAATACCATGTGTGCAAGAACTGAAATATCACTCTGCTGAAAAGACTTCAAGATAGAGAGTAAAGCATAAGAAGATTAGAAAATAATGGGACCGCGCCACGGTGTGGGCTGTGTGTTTAAATATATTTATCAGAAAGTAAGAAAAATGAAAAAAATCGAGCAAAGCATTCAATTCAACCAGAAAGCAAAAGGAGAAACAGAAGCAACCCGAAGGGAGAAAAATAAGGAAATAAAATAGATAAGGACAGAAATCAATGAAATAGGAAAGATTAGCAGAACTAAAGGCTATTTCCTTAAAAGATTAGCAAAGTATACAAACCTCTGGCAAATCTAATCAATGAAATGAGGGCAAGATGCAAATTTACAAAACACAGAATCCAAAAGGGGAAATAGCTACACAAACAACAGAGAATTTTTTTAATAAAGACAGAAATTTGAAAATAGGCACATGGATAAATTTCTGGAAAAAGTATAATATTCCAAATCGGGGCAAGGAGAAATAGAACATTTCAATTTATAATTTGTAATGGGAATTAAAACCTCCCCCAAGAGGAAAAAATAAAACAACAACAAAAAATCAGGCCTAGAAAGCTCCACAGGAAAGTTACACCAAACTTTCAAAGAAGAGAGAATTCTTACCTTACACAAGTTGTAAGTTGTTCCAACTAATGAGAGAGAGAGAGAGAGAGAGAGAGAGAGAGAGAGAGAATGTGGTTCTATTAATTTTAAAAGTGTTTTATTAATTCCAAATTGGGTTAAAGAACACTTCTGAAAGCAAAATAAAGGCTCTTTTCATTTATTAAAACTCTTACTCATATATTTGCTAATCAACTTTAACATGGTGTTAAAAATAATAATATATCGTTATACATCAAAGGAATGAAAGGAAGTTTTACCGCAGAAAACCTGTGAATGCAATTCACCATTTTTAGGCACTAAGCGAAAGAAAGAAAAAAAGTATTGACTAGGTTAGTAGAAGCCCCTCAAAAATGCTCTTGGAAATATCTAACATATTTTTAAACAAAATCATGTATTTCCAGAAAACTGTAGACAAAGAGGAATGTCCTTTACCTGACAAATAACTGTGCACTTATGGTGTACAGCAAATGCCATAGTCAGTGGCTTGATTTGAGACATGGCTCCTTTCAGCCTGGAACTAGGAGGACACAGTCATCCTCACCCCGCTGGCAATCCCCTATCCAATGGAAGAATCGAGAGAAGGGCCAACACCAGGTGGAAGTATTCAAGAAGAGTCAAGATGATATCATCACCCAAAGAGATAACTCACCAGAATCAATAGACAAAATTTTTGCCTTAAAAAGAGCTCTATAAAAATTGGGAGGTGTGGTACCAACCATACAATGGTGTTTCTTCACACTGGTAATTTCGAACTAACACGTATAAAAATAAAACAATATGCCATTTACAATAGCAAGAAAAACCACAATGTATCTAAGAGTAAATCTTACAAAGAATTCATGAGACCTTTATAGAGAAAGCTTTAAAATTCATTAAAGGGTATAAAGAAAGATTAGCATAAAGGGAAAGTATACCATATCCAATAATGGGATAGCTTAACATTTGAAGAGATGGCAATTTTCCCCAAAAGTGATACTTTAATAAGATTCCAATAAAATTTTTCAGGAGTAATTTTTTAAGACTTCAACAATCTTATTCTGACATCCCCGTGAAAGAAGAAAGGTCTGTGCAAAAAAATAATTTCAGAAAATGGGAGGATGAAAGGGGACCTGGCTCATAAGATATGAAAAAATTCCACAGAATACTACTTCTTAAAACAAAGAGTAATTTGGGTGTAGAAATATTAAATTCCTAAGTAGAAGAAGACAGAAAGCTCGACACCAGACCCATGAATATTTGGGGACCTGCTTTCTGAGGGCAGTGACACCACACTTCCGTGAGCCAGGAACAGGCTTCTTAATAGATGGGGTTGAGTACGACTGGCTCACCTCGTGGGTGAAAAGAAAATTGGAATTCTCCCTCACAGCTAAGCAAATGATCTCTAGATTGCTTGAAAACCTAAATGCAAAAGGAATAACAATAAAGTTAATAGAATACATCGTTGGAGAAAACTTTTAATCTTGAATTGAATATGTGCTTCTTATATAATGCCCAAAACATGCAAAGTCTAAGGCGGAAAAACATGGATTTCAGCATAAGAACATTAATAATTTGGGTTTGAGGTAGAAGAGCATCATTAAAGTAAACAGATGAGTGACAGATTCCAGAGGCAGGGAGCAGGCAGGGGCGGGGCAGAGTCTGCACCTTAAAAAAACCAACAAGAAATTTACATCCAGAATATGCAAGGAATTTTTGAATGCCAACAAGATAAAGACAATAGACCGTACAACTGGGCGAGGTCTATTCATAGGCATTCACAGGAGAGGAAACCGAAATGGCTGCCAAGTGATGCACCGCTTCACTGGGGCCGCAGAGGTGCGGATTCACCCAGTGAGATTATGTTTTGCACCCATCCCTGTGATTGGCAACACTTGCAAGAGTATAAATATGGTGGGGGTGTGGCAAAGTGAAACCCTCATGAGCTGCTGATGGCGCTGGAGTTGCCATGCCAGCATGGAGAGCGAATTGGCTGTACCAAGTGAAGTGAACTGTGGGGTCTCCTGTGGCCCAGCAGTCCCACTCCCGGGTGACACCCCAAGTGTGAGGACCTTGCAGTACGTCTGTGGAGAGGGAGCCAGAGGCTACCCAGGTGTCTGTGCCAAGAGGAGTGGAACAGGTAAGGTGTGGCAGATGCCTGCTGCGAAGGAAAGCTTAGAGGTTCAAACAGAAACGTCAGTGCATTTTTAAAATAGTGTTGGGTGGAAAAAGAGTGGGAAACAAATGAGATCTGTGGCACAATAACGTGTGGAAATTTAAGATGAACACATAACCCTTGAAAAATTAGAGTTTTTCTTTGCACAAATACTTAAGTGCAGATAAAAATACACTAGAAAGAGCAACTCTGTCATATGGGAAGGGGGAGAATGGGAGTCAGGACTCCTGAAAAAGGAAAAACAAAATAAAACAGTGAGAGAGTTCTTGTAGGGAATGACGGTGACAATGGACTGAGAAGTGAGGAGGATGATTAACAACTCTTTATGAACTTGTGAACCAAAATACTACCACTACTGCTGTGACTATCACTATTAATGCTAACGCTACTGCTCAGAGTAACAGCGGTATATCAACAAAAGCATGGCCTTTGCATAGACCCGAGGTTGAACCTTAATATGCCTCTCAGCAAACTTGTGATCCTAGGACAGTTACTCACCTGTCTGAACCTCAGTTTTCTCAAGCATATAATGAAAATGAGAACACAAATTCCTCTATTTTTTCCAAATTCAAGTCCAAATTCAAGAAAAGATAGGACTGATTGCTCTTTAGCCATGGCGATGAGTCATCACCAAAACTGAATTTGAGCCTGTCCTGATCAATTGAGTTCAATTTCTATCAGTAACCACACTTCTGAGTGACAGCCACTCCACTAAGCAAGCATCCAGGGCCAAGGTCACCAGTCCCTGAAGACTCTCTCTGCCACGAGTGTGAAATCCACCAGCAGTTGCTGTTTTCAGTCTCCTATAAGCACAGCTCTTCCATAGTTAGCAAGAAATACATTCAGGTGTTCTGGTTTCAGCATGTTGTTTGAGTGGTGCCCTCTTGGTTTGGCAAGGACAATTAAGCCCGTCTTCTGGACATAATGAGAGGATCAGATGAGCCATTCGGTAAGAACTTGTGAGTAGGGAAGAGTGCCTCTGGTAGCCGGCAGCCGCTCACGCCTAAAGCCTCATCTGTAAACCACAGACAGGAAAGGAGATGCCAAGAAAAATATTTGATGATGGAACAGACTCGTCACATACATGTGTGTGCTTTTGTCTCCAGACTGTCATGTTAGGTCTTTGCATTGATGCAGAAGTGGTAAAAACACACATCTGAGACAGCCTCTTGAATGCACTAAACCCCAGTGTAACCCATGAAAGAATGATAAGGAATGGGTAGCTAAAAGTAAATAGAGGTACGAATAACGATGATGACTTGATTATCATTATCACATATTGAAAAGAATGTGAAAAGTAAAAATCAGAAACAAAGAACAAATGGAAAACTAAGTAGTACATAGCTAAATTAGTTAAATTTTAAAATATTTCATCAGTTATGTCAAACATAAAGGACAAAGTGTCAGATTGAATGATAAAACAAAACTCAGATATGTGCTACCAAATAAAGACACGTTAAAGATAAATATACATATAGATTACATTAAAAATTGTGAGGAGGACCAGAGTGCCAGCTCTCTTCCATTCAGACTCTTCTCCTCCTCCCCTCCCTTGCCCACAGCTGCCAACACAGCCACGGCAGTTCCCACATGTGTCGGCACGGGCACCCCAGGGATGATTGAGTGGGGGTTCTAGGAGTGGCTGTTTCCCTTCTGTTGGCATATCTGCTACACAAGCTTGCACAGAGAGCGGGGCACACAACTTTCCTCTGAAAGTCCTGCAGTGGACCAAAAGGTACTTGGACTGTGAGCTCCCTGCCTGCCAGCCTGCCCTGGTGCTGCTGCCTGGCTGCCCCAGCAGAGCATCCTCAAAGTGGAGGGACATAAGCACACCACGCGCACCTCGGGACCAGCATGCTTCTCTCTGATACAGTCGGGGATTGAACCTGGGGAATCAGAGGACAGGCCCAAAGGCTGGATCCCGTATCCACAGGGCTGGATCGTGCTGCCTGGGGGCACAAGGGGGGACATGTGAACTCATCTTGGGAGGTGACAGAGCCCTCATGGGCAGCACAGGGAGGGGAGTACAGTGTATGTCCAAGTAACACAATTCACAGGAAGCTCCCGGCCCATGGCGCCATTGCTGGTGAGCTCATCTAGTCTGGGCTACGCCTGTGTCAGACACTGGAAGGAGACCTCGGGCAGGGGCAGGGGGAGAAGAGTGAAACCCACTCCAGCAGCCAGGCTGTTAATGCAGGTGGCCCCTCCCCCATAGCAGACTTTCTGGCTGGGTGGGGCCACTTCAGCCACTCCCTGGTGGCTTATCCCAGCGACCTGGGAGCAGACTCTCAACCCTGCCAGGACAGCCCTTGCGTCCCCCTTTGTGGAGCCTAAAGGGAGACCAAATTACATCGCACTGCCTAGTGAGACAGTGGCAGCCCCGAGAGCTGTCTGAGGGGGTGTCATCAGTCCTGCCGCCATGATCAGTCTCCTGCAGTCCACAATACTATGTCCTGAAAGAAGTCAGACTTGGAAAAGTACTGACTGAATGACACTATTTACATAAATTTAGGGAAAAAAATCTGTGGTGATACAAGTGAAGACAGCAGTGACTGGGGTACCGTGGCTGGGACAGACCATGAGGGAGGCTCCTGCATTATTTTGATCTTGGTGTTGGTAACATGAGTGTGTTTTCTTTACAAATCACTCATTCATTCATTCATTCATTCATCCGAGCCCTACACTTTATTGTATTCATTATTATTATTACTTTTGTGTGTGTGTGTGAGACAGTCTCACTCTGTCACCCCAACTGGAGTGCAGTGGCATCATCACAGCTCACTGCAACCTCAAACTCCTGGGCTCAAGAGAACCTCCTGCCTCAGCCTCCCGAGTAGCTGGGACTACAGGCATGCGCCACCATGCCTGGCTAATTTTTCTAGTTTTTGTAGAGATGGGGTCTTGCTCTTGCTCAGGCTGGTCTTGAACTCCTGACCTCAAGTGATCCTCCTGCCTTGGCCTCCCAGAGTGCTGGGATTACAGGCGTGAGCCACTGCACCTGGCTAGCAGGCCCTGCACTTTAGATTGTGCTCCTTAATATTATTCTCCAGTCTTAAAAAAAAAGATTATCTTAAAAGGAATGAGAAAATGTTACAAGTTCACAAAGTATATTAAAACCCAGAGAATTAAAGATATTCCGTATTTGTTAGCTTAACTTATTGGACTCACAAGCACTGTTTAAATGCTTGAAAGCTTTGTTTGCTAGTCAGACAATTGAAATACAGAAAAAAAGAAAATCAAATATATTACATATGTTAATTTCATTTAAAATACTTAAGGGAATTTAATGATCTAAGTTTATAATTGGAATCAAACATTAATCAAAGTTGAATCCAAAAGGGATAAAGAAGTTATTTTTTAATGTGTGATTTTAATAAATCAAATAATAATTTTAAAACTGTAAGTTCCTAAGTGGCTCCTGAATCCTCTTTTCGGGGGACAAAAGCAGTTCTCCAGGATATTGCAAATGTCGTGTTGACACCACGTGACACGTCAACACAGCCCCTGGAATAAAATAAACAAGGACTGTCAGAGAGCATCATCGTTGTTATTCTAATTATGCTTGCACTTGTGACGACGTTATGACTATTGTCATTTGTCATGCTGAGTGTCAGTCCATTTTGGGTTGCCATAAAGGAACACCTGAGGCTGGGTGATTTATAAAGAGAAGAGGTTTACTTGGCTCAGTGCTCTGCAGCTGGACAGGAATCACGGCGTCAGCATCTGCTTCCGGGGAGGGTCTCGGGGAGATTACGATCCAGGTGGGAGGGGAGGGGGGCACAGATGTCACATGGTGAGAGCACAAGCAAGGTGAGGGCAGGGGGGGTGGTGGCGGGTGCCAGGCTCTTTTTAACAACCGGCTCTTGTGAACTAACAGAGGGAGGACTCTCACTCATGACCGCTGAAGGCACCACTGTGTGTGCAGGATCCGCCCCCATGACCCAAACACCTCCCGCCAGGCCCCACCTCCAACACGGGGGGGTCACATTTAACATGAGGTTTGGGGAGACAAACGCCCAAACCGCATCACAATGCGTCAATGTGTCTGCATCACAGGTTCTCCTCTGTGGGTGGAGTCTCTCGGCCTCCTGCCCCTCCCCTGCAGCCCTGCAGCACAGACAGATGCCCCCCAGCCGTCGCTGTGCCTCGTGGGGGTAGATCTGTGGGCAGGACCCTTAAGGCCAACTCCTCGCTCCCACCCAGATTCCCTCTCGGTTACAGAGCTGAGGCCTCCTCGGTCTGTCTGTCTGGGTGTCTTGTGGGCAGGTCCACCGCTCTTCTCTCTGCTTTGAGTAAGTTCAATCATGGTCTTTATTTGGAGCCACTGGCAGTCGGGGAACAAAGCAGTTTTTCCCTCAGAATTAATCTCTCAGATTGGAAATTCTGAAGTAGGGTTTGCTTTTTCTTTTTCTTGTTTGTTTTTGTTTTTTAAATTTGTACCAAAGGAGCAGGATTTCTTTTTGCTACGCTGTCATTTGTGCCATGTCGCTTCTGATAAAATATGTAGAAACTAAGGACAAAATGGGACCCAGTGAGCCAGGTGGCCACTGGAAAGCCACCGTCAGGTGAGGTTTGAGTTCCTCACGCAGACGGGGTTCCCGGGGCCCAGCGCGCCGGGCGACCAGGGCATGGCGTGGGGACCGGGTGAGCTCCTGCACCACTTCGCCGGACTGTGTGCTTTGCAGAGATGCAATTGCTCGTGTCCTCAGCGAAGTCAGCACAAGCTGCACCACGTGGCCGAACCCGCACGCCGGCGGGGACTCCAGCCCACGTTCCCAGCAGCGGGCCCTCAGTGGACAGTGTGACAATGTGACAAGGATGCCTCAATGTCATAACCGCAGAGCGACCGCGTGACCAACCGTCCACGCCCGGGCACGTGCCCAGGAGAGGTGAGAGCAGCCGTGCAAGCAGACCCCCCACGGGGTGCTCACCCTGCGTCACTCAAGTGGCCCGAACGCGGACACAGCCCCGGTGGCTCGCCACCCAGTGTGGTGGACAGTGGAACACGGTATTTTCCCATGAAAAGGAACGAAGTCCTAACACTCGCTACATGTGGACGAGCCTGGAGGCCATCATGCTGCGTGGCATGAGCCGGACGGCACAAGAGGCCACGTGTTGTCTGACCCGTTTGCGTGAACTATCCAGAAGCAGCAAGTCCACAGAGACGGCAGCAGACGGGCAGTGCCAGGGGCTGGGAGGGGGAGTGAGGAGCAACTGCTGATGGCTGTGGGTGTCTCATAGCGGGGACACGAAAGGTTCTGAGCCCAGGCACTGCTGCTGGCTGCACGGCCTTGCGCACGTGTGACGGCTGAACGCCTCTACACTGAGCCACTTTCAAACGACTAATATCATACGTTTTGTGTTATGTGTAATATACTGTTAAAATAATTAAAAAGGAAGCTGCTAGACTAAGGCTGCCCTAATACTCCAGGTTTTTACATAAGCAAAACAAAACTGAAGCTCCGCCCACCACAGGTGGCCAAATAAGCATGAGTTCTATTAATACTACTGGGAACTTTCCACCCCAGGGGAGTTGTAATAAAATCACTGCTCCACTTCAACAACCGTACAGTTTCTCTGCTTCCACGTCCACCCTGTAGAAGCTCTCCCTGCTCGCACCTGCGGGGACCCCCTAACCCCTGGGGCCGGGGGCTGCCCGGTTCACCAGCAGCTGTCCTCTCAAATGAACGCTTTAGGATTTCAATGTGCCTAAGTTTATATTTTAACCGTATTTCACCATCATCAAGAAAGAAGGAAAGAAAGGAAGAAAGGAAGGAAGGAAGGAAAGAAAGAAAGTAGGAAGGAAGGAAGGAAGGGAGGGAGGGAGGGAGGAAGCAAGCTAGCTAACTCTGGTGACTCTGATCCTTCCTCCCCTGTCCCGGGTCTCCCGTTAAACACGGGCTCTGTGGCATGGTAACTCCCGGCCCCTCCTTGGTCCTCATGGTGGGCAGAAGAGTGGCCGTGGAAAGATCTCTGTGTCCTAATCCCCGGAACCTGTGAACGTGTCACCTTGCATGGCAAAGGGAACTCTGCACAAGTCAGAAGGAATTAGAGATGGGGAGGTGACCCTGGGTCATCTGGGTGGGTCCGAGGTAAGTGGGGTTCCCATAGGGGGGAGATGAGGGGGAGACGTGTCCGTGGAGGCAGAATCAGCCAGAGAGACGCGAGGGCGCGGCTGCCGGCTTTGGAGACGCAGGGGCTGCCGCCACGGGACTCGGCAGCCTCTGGAAGCTGGACAAGGCAGGAAAAGAGACCCCCTCCCCAGACCCACCAGAAGGATCGCAGCCCTGAAGACCCACTTTGCTCTTCGACTTCTGAAACTGTAAGTTAATAAATCTATGTTGTTCCAAACCACGACGTGTGTGGTAATTTCCTGCACCAGTGATGGAAAATTAGCACAGTCGTCCCGCAGCCTTGGTCCCTGCCGTCGCTGGCTGCCGCTCCTCCCCTGGGTGCCACCTCTCCTTTCCTGTGCTTAGCATCCTGCCCGAGCGGGTGCCAGGGCCGCTCTCCTGGCCCCGCCGTGCAGGGACAGCCCCCTGGGGCCCGCGCGTGGACGCAGCCACACCCAAGCTCCATTTCCGTCTCCCACAGCCTCTCCCAACAAAGAGGCGCTCTCCTCTCTCCCACGGCTCCCGCCAGGAGGGCCGCGGAGCAGACTGGTAATTACACGGCTGCATTATGGAATCTTCCAATTAAAGGTATTTTAATTACTCCGAGTCCCAGCCTGGTCTCCGGCCTTCTGATAAGGACGCGGGAGAAAGCGCAAGTGGGATGCCTCCCAGGACGGTCCTCAAGGCCCACCTGAGCCCACCGTGTCTCGCTTTGGAACGCACTTTAATTACGCCCTGCTAGTCGCGGCTCTCCACGGCCAGGGAGGGAACCGCATAATCCCTTTAGTGACAATTAAAAGCAGGGATTTGCCTGCAGATCACCCCAGCATCTCCAAGCAGGCCTGGCCGTTCTTCCCTGTCTCACTTTAATCCCGTTATCTCATTTCCTCGGGGGCCTTTCTTCATTACTTCCAAAACCTTATCAGGGAGGAAGGAACCATCAGAACACTCTCTCGATGCTTATCTGGCCGTAGTTGGAATCCACGTGGTTGGCTCAGAGACCTTCATGCCCAGCAGATTCCTTGGAGAAGGTTCCGTCCAGGGAAGAAGAGACTTCTGCCTTAGAGGGTAGAGGGCCCCATCACGCATCAGCAGCTGGTGCCATGATGGACATTGACGCTGTCGGGCGGGAGCCAACCGCAGACAGCGGGACCACCTGGTGCCCCTCACTCCACAGGGGGACCTGGGGCCCAGGGAACAGGAGAACTAGGCCCAGGCCTGCACTTCCAAGGCTCCGTGTCTGTCTGCCCAGAGGGGCAGCCGCTGTTTGATGATCTCCGTGTACTTTAAAAAATTCATAAAGAAGAAAGCTTGGGGAGAGAAAGAGCCTATTTTACGTGAGAAGACATTAGAACCGCAGAAGTCAGCACTCAGAGGGGCTCAGGAGACAGCGGGAAGCGGAACAAGCAGCGCTGGCCTGAATTCAGAGAGAAGATGCGGCAGATGCGAGTGTTATGACAGCGTGCAAAGTGCGGGCCCATGCGCCTGTGCGCCCTTCTGGGTGACTCTGTGCTTCTGTCCCCACCAGCGAGAGTGTGCATGGTCACAGCTCCACGCCCCGGCGCGAGCACAGACGCTGGCAGACCGCAGGTACAATCGTCAGTGGACGCGTCCACGATCTCAACGAGCCCACGAGAGAGAGCAGCCGGGGCCCCCGCCCCCTCTGCAGATGAGGACCTGAGCTTCAGAGACAGCAAGGGGCTTCCAGGAGGCGGCCACGACTCCCTTCCACGCACTGGTCCCTCACCCTGTTCACCTGCGGCCTCACTGCAGTCCCGGAAAGGGCTCGCTCCCATCTGTATGTTTGACTATGAAATACTTCACCCTCAGAATATTGAAAAGAAATAACAGAGCAGACAATCATGTGCCCGCCACCCACCAACTTGTTAGATCACAGCGTAACCACGTTTGCTTCATTTCTTTTTTTTAAAGATACAGAAAACCCAGGAGCTCTCTGGCTGTCCCTCCCCAGGTGCAGGCCCTGCCTCACACTCCCATGCAGCCTGGAGCTCCGGAGCACCCGCCATGCCGTCTGCTGGAACTCAAGGGCTGAAAAACATCTTAAGAAACTTTTAAAGCAAAAGTCTCACGATTCTGACGTCCGAGATCCTGTCCGCAGGGCGATGCAGAAGCCATCAGGCTGTGCGACTCTGGGTTGGTAGGCGGCCGTAGGGAAGGGGCCAGCGTGCAACCTGGAGGGTCACTCTTGTTAATTCTGCGGGGACAGTTTCACCAGCTTGAAGGGATGAGGCCCTGCCAGGCGGGGACAGGCGAGTTTCCTCAGGAGGGTGAGAGCAGAGCCCTGCCTGGTGCCACGGTCGTCACGGCAGCCACCTCAGCGTCCCCAAGCCTGAGGGCCTCAGGTGAGTCCCACGCAGGGGTGCGGCAGGATCCAGGGAGGCGCTGGGCTGCCTGTGACAGGCGCTGCCTTCCCCATCTCGGAGACTCCGGGGGGGATGAGAGTGCCGGGCCCGAGCGCCACGCGGCACGAGGTGAGCGGGGAATGGGGAGGTGGGAACTCGAAGGTGGCCAGGGAACGCTCGCGGGACCTGACCGCCACCTCTGAGTCCAGAATGCCCCACACGCCCCACCCTGGGGGCTCTCATGCCCTGGACGCAGGAACAGCCACGTGTCCGGGATGAAGGCCCCCTCAGAGCAGAAGCCCAGGAGGGACAGGGTGGCAGGAAGGCCACCCACAGGCCAGCTCAAGGTCCAAGCCTCGGAAGTGGAGATTCGGGTGGCTTCCCCGGCCAGCCCGGAGTTTTCATTGATTCATCCTACAAAGGGGGATCGATGCCTTTGATGGCCTTTCTCCCGTCATTGTCTTCTCTGTAGCTTTGGCTCCAACCCAGCAGCCATTTAGTCTTTGTGAGCTGGGGACTTTCCTGCATTGATATTCAAATGCTGTTGTAGTTATCGGTGACACTTATTGAGTTGTGGCTGCACCAGGCACTTGATATGTGGACGTCATTCAGTCTTCAGGGCACACCTGTGCTCTGTGCGGGGTGACTGTCCCCATCCCCTCGGAGGAGGAGCCCAAGCCCCCAGCAGGGAAGAGGGGCGTTCCCAGACCCACAAGGCCAGAGGCAAAGGTGGGATGTGAACAGGACACCTGACTCCGGAGCTGCCTATATTAAAAAAAAAATGATCCAAACCTTGGAAACAGGCAAAAGGATGACTTGCAGCCCCACACTGGGGTACGTTCTTAACCGCCCACACATGTGCCGTTCATTCTTTGAGGATGCACCTGTTTGCCTCACTCTTTGCTATTGATTAGGACTCAGACTCTAAAATTAGGTGTCAGGTTGTGGATTTTGGCCGAGCAGAGATGCAAAAGGCTGCTCTCTGGTGAGGCAGGAAACCCACAGCTGTGACTCCACTGCCCCGGAGGACACCAACCAGCTTTGTCTCTCACAGAACAGGCTTATTTCAGCTCACGTGTCCTGGTCACCATCTAAGCACCGTTCCCCAAACTCTCTTGGAGTAGTTTCCCTCTCCTGCAGGCTCCCTGTTCAGTGAGGTAAGTCAAGCTTTGACAGTGTTTGCTCTGTGTTTGTAGGACAGCCCTATTTTTAACTTGTAAGAATGATGTTTAGGTCGCTCTTAGCCACTGCTGGGAAGTCTGCTCCTGCTCGGAGGTCAAGTTCAAAGGCATCTCCTCTTTAAGTTTCCTCACCCCACCCTTCACCCTTCATTCCACCCACCTGGCACTTACCTCTAATTGCACCCCATCTCCATCAGGTGTGTGTACCCCATCTCCATCAGGTGTATACACCCCATCTCCATCAGGTGTGTGCACCCCATCTCCATCAGGTGTATACACCCCATCTCCATCAGGTGTATACACCCCATCTCCATCAGGTGTGTGCACCCCATCTCCATCAGGTGTATACACCCCATCTCCATCAGGTGTGTGCACCCCATCTCCATCAGGTGTATACACCCCATCTCCATCAGGTGTATACACCCCATCTCCATCAGGTGTGTGCACCCCATCTCCATCAGGTGTATACACCCCATCTCCATCAGGTGTATACACCCCATCTCCATCAGGTGTATACACCCCATCTCCATCAGGTGTGTGCACCCCCATCTCCATCAGGTGTATACACCCCATCTCCATCAGGTATATACACCCCATCTCAATCAGGTGTATACACCCCATCTCCATCAGGTGTATACACCCCATCTCCATCAGGTGTATACACCCCATCTCCATCAGGTGTGTGCACCCCATCTCCACCAGGTGTGTGCACCCCATCTCCACCAGGTGTGTGTACCCCATCTCCATCAGGTGTATACACCCCATCTCCATCAGGTGTGTGCACCCCCATCTCCATCAGGTGTGTGCACCCCATCTCCATCAGGTGTGTGCACCCCATCTCCATCAGGTGTGTGCACCCCATCTCCATCAGGTGTGTGTACCCCATCTCCATCAGGTGTGTGCACCCCATCTCCATCAGGTGTGTGCACCCCATCTCCATCAGGTGTGTGCACCCCATCTCCATCAGGTGTGTGTACCCCATCTCCATCAGGTGTATACACCCCATCTCCATCAGGTGTATACACCCCATCTCCATCAGGTGTATACACCCCATCTCCACCAGGTGTGTGTACCCCATCTCCATCAGGTGTATACACCCCATCTCCATCAGGTGTATACACCCCATCTCCATCAGGTGTGTGCACCCCATCTCCACCAGGTGTGTGCACCCCATCTCCACCAGGTGTGTGTACCCCATCTCCATCAGGTGTATACACCCCATCTCCATCAGGTGTGTGCACCCCCATCTCCATCAGGTGTGTGCACCCCATCTCCATCAGGTGTGTGCACCCCATCTCCATCAGGTGTGTGCACCCCATCTCCATCAGGTGTGTGTACCCCATCTCCATCAGGTGTGTGCACCCCATCTCCATCAGGTGTGTGCACCCCATCTCCATCAGGTGTGTGCACCCCATCTCCATCAGGTGTGTGTACCCCATCTCCATCAGGTGTATACACCCCATCTCCATCAGGTGTATACACCCCATCTCCATCAGGTGTGTGCACCCCATCTCCATCAGGTGTGTGCACCCCATCTCCATCAGGTGTATACACCCCATCTCCATCAGGTGTGTGTACCCCATCTCCATCAGGTGTGTGCACCCCCATCTCCATCAGGTGTATACACCCCATCTCCATCAGGTGTGTGTACCCCATCTCCATCAGGTGTATACACCCCATCTCCATCAGGTGTATACACCCCATCTCCATCAGGTGTGTGTACCCCATCTCCATCAGGTGTGTGTACCCCATCTCCATCAGGTGTGTGCACCCCATCTCCATCAGGTGTGTGCACCCCATCTCCATCAGGTGTGTGTACCCCATCTCCATCAGGTGTGTACACCCCATCTCCATCAGGTGTGTGCACCCCATCTCCATCAGGTGTATGCACCCCATCTCCATCAGGTGTGTGTACCCCATCTCCATCAGGTGTATACACCCCATCTCCATCAGGTGTGTGCACCCCATCTCCATCAGGTGTGTGCACCCCATCTCCATCAGGTGTATACACCCCATCTCCATCAGGTGTATACACCCCATCTCCATCAGGTGTATACACCCCATCTCCACCAGGTGTGTGTACCCCATCTCCATCAGGTGTATACACCCCATCTCCATCAGGTGTGTGCACCCCCATCTCCATCAGGTGTGTGCACCCCATCTCCATCAGGTGTGTGCACCCCATCTCCATCAGGTGTATACACCCCATCTCCATCAGGTGTATACACCCCATCTCCATCAGGTGTATACACCCCATCTCCATCAGGTGTGTGTACCCCATCTCCATCAGGTGTGTGCACCCCATCTCCATCAGGTGTGTGCACCCCATCTCCATCAGGTGTATACACCCCATCTCCATCAGGTGTATACACCCCATCTCCATCAGGTGTGTGTACCCCATCTCCATCAGGTGTGTGTACCCCATCTCCATCAGGTGTGTGCACCCCATCTCCATCAGGTGTGTGCACCCCATCTCCATCAGGTGTGTGCACCCCATCTCCATCAGGTGTATACACCCCATCTCCATCAGGTGTGTGTACCCCATCTCCATCAGGTGTGTGCACCCCCATCTCCATCAGGTGTATACACCCCATCTCCATCAGGTGTGTGTACCCCATCTCCATCAGGTGTATACACCCCATCTCCATCAGGTGTATACACCCCATCTCCATCAGGTGTGTGTACCCCATCTCCATCAGGTGTGTGCACCCCATCTCCATCAGGTGTGTGTACCCCATCTCCATCAGGTGTATACACCCCATCTCCATCAGGTGTATACACCCCATCTCCATCAGGTGTATACACCCCATCTCCACCAGGTGTGTGTACCCCATCTCCATCAGGTGTATACACCCCATCTCCATCAGGTGTATACACCCCATCTCCATCAGGTGTGTGCACCCCATCTCCACCAGGTGTGTGCACCCCATCTCCACCAGGTGTGTGTACCCCATCTCCATCAGGTGTATACACCCCATCTCCATCAGGTGTGTGCACCCCCATCTCCATCAGGTGTGTGCACCCCATCTCCATCAGGTGTGTGCACCCCATCTCCATCAGGTGTGTGTACCCCATCTCCATCAGGTGTGTGCACCCCATCTCCATCAGGTGTGTGCACCCCATCTCCATCAGGTGTGTGCACCCCATCTCCATCAGGTGTGTGTACCCCATCTCCATCAGGTGTATACACCCCATCTCCATCAGGTGTATACACCCCATCTCCACCAGGTGTGTGTACCCCATCTCCATCAGGTGTATACACCCCATCTCCATCAGGTGTATACACCCCATCTCCATCAGGTGTGTGCACCCCATCTCCACCAGGTGTGTGCACCCCATCTCCACCAGGTGTGTGTACCCCATCTCCATCAGGTGTATACACCCCATCTCCATCAGGTGTGTGCACCCCCATCTCCATCAGGTGTGTGCACCCCATCTCCATCAGGTGTGTGCACCCCATCTCCATCAGGTGTGTGCACCCCATCTCCATCAGGTGTGTGTACCCCATCTCCATCAGGTGTGTGCACCCCATCTCCATCAGGTGTGTGCACCCCATCTCCATCAGGTGTGTGCACCCCATCTCCATCAGGTGTGTGTACCCCATCTCCATCAGGTGTATACACCCCATCTCCATCAGGTGTATACACCCCATCTCCATCAGGTGTGTGCACCCCATCTCCATCAGGTGTGTGCACCCCATCTCCATCAGGTGTATACACCCCATCTCCATCAGGTGTATACACCCCATCTCCATCAGGTGTATACACCCCATCTCCATCAGGTGTGTGTACCCCATCTCCATCAGGTGTATACACCCCATCTCCATCAGGTGTGTGTACCCCATCTCCATCAGGTGTATACACCCCATCTCCATCAGGTGTATACACCCCATCTCCATCAGGTGTGTGTACCCCATCTCCATCAGGTGTGTGTACCCCATCTCCATCAGGTGTGTGCACCCCATCTCCATCAGGTGTGTGCACCCCATCTCCATCAGGTGTGTGTACCCCATCTCCATCAGGTGTGTACACCCCATCTCCATCAGGTGTGTGCACCCCATCTCCATCAGGTGTATGCACCCCATCTCCATCAGGTGTGTGCACCCCATCTCCATCAGGTGTATACACCCCATCTCCATCAGGTGTATACACCCCATCTCCATCAGGTGTATACACCCCATCTCCACCAGGTGTGTGTACCCCATCTCCATCAGGTGTATACACCCCATCTCCATCAGGTGTGTGCACCCCCATCTCCATCAGGTGTGTGCACCCCATCTCCATCAGGTGTGTGCACCCCATCTCCATCAGGTGTATACACCCCATCTCCATCAGGTGTATACACCCCATCTCCATCAGGTGTGTGTACCCCATCTCCATCAGGTGTGTGTACCCCATCTCCATCAGGTGTGTGCACCCCATCTCCATCAGGTGTGTGCACCCCATGTCCATCAGGTGTATACACCCCATCTCCATCAGGTGTGTGCACCCCATGTCCATCAGGTGTATACACCCCATCTCCATCAGGTGTGTGTACCCCATCTCCATCAGGTGTGTGCACCCCATCTCCATCAGGTGTGTGCACCCCATCTCCATCAGGTGTGTGTACCCCATCTCCATCAGGTGTGTACACCCCATCTCCATCAGGTGTGTGCACCCCATCTCCATCAGGTGTATACACCCCATCTCCATCAGGTGTGTGCACCCCATCTCCATCAGGTGTATACACCCCATCTCCATCAGGTGTGTGCACCCCCATCTCCATCAGGTGTGTGCACCCCATCTCCATCAGGTGTGTGCACCCCATCTCCATCAGGTGTGTGCACCCCCATCTCCATCAGGTGTGTGTACCCCATCTCCATCAGGTGTATACACCCCATCTCCACCAGGTGTGTGTACCCCATCTCCATCAGGTGTATACACCCCATCTCCATCAGGTGTATACACCCCATCTCCATCAGGTGTGTGTACCCCATCTCCATCAGGTGTATACACCCCATCTCCATCAGGTGTGTGTACCCCATCTCCATCAGGTGTATACACCCCATCTCCACCAGGTGTGTGTACCCCATCTCCATCAGGTGTATACACCCCATCTCCATCAGGTGTATACTCCCCATCTCCATCAGGTGTGTGCACCCCATCTCCATCAGGTGTGTGCACCCCATCTCCATCAGGTGTGTGTACCCCATCTCCATCAGGTGTATGCACCCCATCTCCATCAGGTGTGTGCACCCCCATCTCCATCAGGTGTGTGCACCCCATCTCCATCAGGTGTGTGCACCCCATCTCCATCAGGTGTGTGTACCCCATCTCCATCAGGTGTGTGCACCCCATCTCCATCAGGTGTGTGCACCCCATCTCCATCAGGTGTATACACCCCATCTCCATCAGGTGTGTGCACCCCATCTCCATCAGGTGTGTGCACCCCATCTCCATCAGGTGTGTGTACCCCATCTCCATCAGGTGTGTACACCCCATCTCCATCAGGTGTATACACCCCATCTCCATCAGGTGTGTGCACCCCATCTCCATCAGGTGTGTGCACCCCATCTCCATCAGGTGTATACACCCCATCTCCATCAGGTGTATACACCCCATCTCCATCAGGTGTGTGCACCCCATCTCCATCAGGTGTGTGCACCCCATCTCCATCAGGTGTATACACCCCATCTCCATCAGGTGTATACACCCCATCTCCATCAGGTGTGTGCACCCCATCTCCATCAGGTGTGTGCACCCCATCTCCATCAGGTGTGTGTACCCCATCTCCATCAGGTGTGTGTACCCCATCTCCATCAGGTGTGTGCACCCCATGTCCATCAGGTGTATACACCCCATCTCCATCAGGTGTATACACCCCATCTCCATCAGGTGTGTGCACCCCATCTCCATCAGGTGTGTGCACCCCATCTCCATCAGGTGTATACACCCCATCTCCATCAGGTGTATACACCCCATCTCCATCAGGTGTGTGCACCCCATCTCCATCAGGTGTGTGCACCCCATCTCCATCAGGTGTGTGTACCCCTTCTCCATCAGGTGTGTGTACCCCATCTCCATCAGGTGTGTGCACCCCATCTCCATCAGGTGTGTACACCCCATCTCCATCAGGTGTATACACCCCATCTCCATCAGGTGTATACACCCCATCTCCATCAGGTGTGTGCACCCCATCTCCATCAGGTGTATACACCCCATCTCCATCAGGTGTATACACCCCATCTCCATCAGGTGTGTGCACCCCATCTCCATCAGGTGTGCGCACCCCATCTCCATCAGGTGTATACACCCCATCTCCATCAGGTGTATGCACCCCATCTCCATCAGGTGTGTGCACCCCATCTCCATCAGGTGTGTGCACCCCATCTCCATCAGGTGTGTGCACCCCATCTCCACCAGGTGTGTGCACCCCATCTCCATCAGGTGTATACACCCCATCTCCATCAGGTGTATACACCCCATCTCCATCAGGTATGTGCACCCCCATCTCCATCAGGTGTGTACACCCCATCTCCATCAGTTGTGTGTACCCCATCTCCATCAGGTGTGTGTACCCCATCTCCATCAGGTGTGTGTACCCCATCTCCATCAGGTGTATACACCCCATCTCCATCAGGTGTATACACCCCATCTCCATCAGGTGTATACACCCCATCTCCATCAGGTGTATACACCCCATCTCCATCAGGTGTGTGCACCCCATCTCCATCAGGTGTATACACCCCATCTCCATCAGGTATGTGCACCCCCATCTCCATCAGGTGTGTACACCCCATCTCCATCAGGTGTATACACCCCATCTCCATCAGGTGTGTGCACCCCATCTCCATCAGGTGTATACACCCCATCTCCATCAGGTATGTGCACCCCCATCTCCATCAGGTGTGTACACCCCATCTCCATCAGGTGTATACACCCCATCTCCATCAGGTGTGTGTACCCCATCTCCATCAGGTGTGTGTACCCCATCTCCATCAGGTGTGTGTACCCCATCTCCATCAGGTGTGTGTACCCCATCTCCATCAGGTGTGTGTACCCCATCTCCATCAGGTGTATACACCCCATCTCCATCAGGTGTGTGTACCCCATCTCCATCAGGTGTATACACCCCATCTCCATCAGGTGTATACACCCCATCTCCATCAGGTGTGTGTACCCCATCTCCATCAGGTGTATACACCCCATCTCCATCAGGTGTGTGCACCCCATCTCCATCAGGTGTGTGTACCCCATCTCCATCAGGTGTATACACCCCATCTCCATCAGGTGTGTGTACCCCATCTCCATCAGGTGTATACACCCCATCTCCATCAGGTGTATACACCCCATCTCCATCAGGTGTGTGTACCCCATCTCCATCAGGTGTGTGTACCCCATCTCCATCAGGTGTATACACCCCATCTCCATCAGGTGTATACACCCCATCTCCATCAGGTGTATACACCCCATCTCCATCAGGTGTGTGTACCCCATCTCCATCAGGTGTATACACCCCATCTCCATCAGGTGTATACACCCCATCTCCATCAGGTGTATACACCCCATCTCCATCAGGTGTATACACCCCATCTCCATCAGGTGTGTGCACCCCATCTCCATCAGGTGTATACACCCCATCTCCATCAGGTGTGTGCACCCCATCTCCATCAGGTGTATACACCCCATCTCCATCAGGTGTATACACCCCATCTCCATCAGGTATGTGCACCCCCATCTCCATCAGGTGTGTACACCCCATCTCCATCAGTTGTGTGTACCCCATCTCCATCAGGTGTGTGTACCCCATCTCCATCAGGTGTGTGTACCCCATCTCCATCAGGTGTATACACCCCATCTCCATCAGGTGTATACACCCCATCTCCATCAGGTGTGTGTACCCCATCTCCATCAGGTGTATACACCCCATCTCCATCAGGTGTGTGCACCCCATCTCCATCAGGTGTGTGCACCCCATCTCCATCAGGTGTGTGTACCCCATCTCCATCAGGTGTATACACCCCATCTCCATCAGGTGTATACACCCCATCTCCATCAGGTGTGTGCACCCCATCTCCATCAGGTGTATACACCCCATCTCCATCAGGTATGTGCACCCCCATCTCCATCAGGTGTGTACACCCCATCTCCATCAGGTGTATACACCCCATCTCCATCAGGTGTGTGCACCCCATCTCCATCAGGTGTATACACCCCATCTCCATCAGGTATGTGCACCCCCATCTCCATCAGGTGTATACACCCCATCTCCATCAGGTGTGTGTACCCCATCTCCATCAGGTGTATACACCCCATCTCCATCAGGTGTGTGTACCCCATCTCCATCAGGTGTGTGTACCCCATCTCCATCAGGTGTGTGTACCCCATCTCCATCAGGTGTATACACCCCATCTCCATCAGGTGTGTGTACCCCATCTCCATCAGGTGTATACACCCCATCTCCATCAGGTGTATACACCCCATCTCCATCAGGTGTGTGTACCCCATCTCCATCAGGTGTATACACCCCATCTCCATCAGGTGTGTGTACCCCATCTCCATCAGGTGTGTGTACCCCATCTCCATCAGGTGTGTGTACCCCATCTCCATCAGGTGTATACACCCCATCTCCATCAGGTGTATACACCCCATCTCCATCAGGTGTATACACCCCATCTCCATCAGGTGTGTGTACCCCATCTCCATCAGGTGTATACACCCCATCTCCATCAGGTGTATACACCCCATCTCCATCAGGTGTATACACCCCATCTCCATCAGGTGTATACACCCCATCTCCATCAGGTGTATACACCCCATCTCCATCAGGTGTGTGCACCCCATCTCCATCAGGTGTGTGTACCCCCATCTCCATCAGGTGTATACACCCCATCTCCATCAGGTGTATACACCCCATCTCCATCAGGTGTATACACCCCATCTCCATCAGGTGTATACACCCCATCTCCATCAGGTGTGTGCACCCCATCTCCATCAGGTGTGTGTACCCCCATCTCCATCAGGTGTATACACCCCATCTCCATCAGGTGTATACACCCCATCTCCATCAGGTGTATACACCCCATCTCCATCAGGTGTGTGCACCCCATCTCCATCAGGTGTATACACCCCATCTCCATCAGGTGTGTGCACCCCATCTCCATCAGGTGTGTGCACCCCATCTCCATCAGGTGTGTGTACCCCATCTCCATCAGGTGTATACACCCCATCTCCATCAGGTGTATACACCCCATCTCCATCAGGTGTGTGCACCCCATCTCCATCAGGTGTATACACCCCATCTCCATCAGGTTTGTGCACCCCCATCTCCATCAGGTGTGTACACCCCATCTCCATCAGGTGTATACACCCCATCTCCATCAGGTGTGTGTACCCCATCTCCATCAGGTGTATACACCCCATCTCCATCAGGTGTGTGTACCCCATCTCCATCAGGTGTGTGTACCCCATCTCCATCAGGTGTGTGTACCCCATCTCCATCAGGTGTATACACCCCATCTCCATCAGGTGTATACACCCCATCTCCATCAGGTGTATACACCCCATCTCCATCAGGTGTGTGTACCCCATCTCCATCAGGTGTATACACCCCATCTCCATCAGGTGTGTGCACCCCATCTCCATCAGGTGTGTGCACCCCATCTCCATCAGGTGTATACACCCCATCTCCATCAGGTGTATACACCCCATCTCCATCAGGTGTGTGTACCCCATCTCCATCAGGTGTATACACCCCATCTCCATCAGGTGTATACACCCCATCTCCATCAGGTGTATACACCCCATCTCCATCAGGTGTATACACCCCATCTCCATCAGGTGTATACACCCCATCTCCATCAGGTGTGTGCACCCCATCTCCATCAGGTGTATACACCCCATCTCCATCAGGTGTGTGCACCCCATCTCCATCAGGTGTGTGCACCCCATCTCCATCAGGTGTGTGTACCCCATCTCCATCAGGTGTATACACCCCATCTCCATCAGGTGTATACACCCCATCTCCATCAGGTGTGTGCACCCCATCTCCATCAGGTGTATACACCCCATCTCCATCAGGTATGTGCACCCCCATCTCCATCAGCTGTGTACACCCCATCTCCATCAGGTGTATACACCCCATCTCCATCAGGTGTGTGCACCCCATCTCCATCAGGTGTATACACCCCATCTCCATCAGGTATGTGCACCCCCATCTCCATCAGGTGTGTACACCCCATCTCCATCAGGTGTATACACCCCATCTCCATCAGGTGTGTGCACCCCATCTCCATCAGGTGTATACACCCCATCTCCATCAGGTATGTGCACCCCCATCTCCATCAGGTGTATACACCCCATCTCCATCAGGTGTGTGTACCCCATCTCCATCAGGTGTATACACCCCATCTCCATCAGGTGTGTGTACCCCATCTCCATCAGGTGTGTGTACCCCATCTCCATCAGGTGTATACACCCCATCTCCATCAGGTGTGTGTACCCCATCTCCATCAGGTGTATACACCCCATCTCCATCAGGTGTATACACCCCATCTCCATCAGGTGTGTGTACCCCATCTCCATCAGGTGTATACACCCCATCTCCATCAGGTGTGTGTACCCCATCTCCATCAGGTGTGTGTACCCCATCTCCATCAGGTGTATACACCCCATCTCCATCAGGTGTATACACCCCATCTCCATCAGGTGTATACACCCCATCTCCATCAGGTGTGTGCACCCCATCTCCATCAGGTGTGTGTACCCCCATCTCCATCAGGTGTATACACCCCATCTCCATCAGGTGTATACACCCCATCTCCATCAGGTGTATACACCCCATCTCCATCAGGTGTATACACCCCATCTCCATCAGGTGTATACACCCCATCTCCATCAGGTGTATACACCCCATCTCCATCAGGTGTATACACCCCATCTCCATCAGGTGTGTGCACCCCATCTCCATCAGGTGTATACACCCCATCTCCATCAGGTGTGTGCACCCCATCTCCATCAGGTGTGTGCACCCCATCTCCATCAGGTGTGTGTACCCCATCTCCATCAGGTGTATACACCCCATCTCCATCAGGTGTATACACCCCATCTCCATCAGGTGTGTGCACCCCATCTCCATCAGGTGTATACACCCCATCTCCATCAGGTATGTGCACCCCCATCTCCATCAGGTGTGTACACCCCATCTCCATCAGGTGTGTGTACCCCATCTCCATCAGGTGTGTGTACCCCATCTCCATCAGGTGTGTGTACCCCATCTCCATCAGGTGTATACACCCCATCTCCATCAGGTGTGTGTACCCCATCTCCATCAGGTGTATACACCCCATCTCCATCAGGTGTGTGTACCCCATCTCCATCAGGTGTGTGTACCCCATCTCCATCAGGTGTGTGCACCCCATCTCCATCAGGTGTATACACCCCATCTCCATCAGGTGTGTGCACCCCATCTCCATCAGGTGTATACACCCCATCTCCATCAGGTGTGTGTACCCCATCTCCATCAGGTGTGTGCACCCCCATCTCCATCAGGTGTATACACCCCATCTCCATCAGGTGTATACACCCCATCTCCATCAGGTGTATACACCCCATCTCCATCAGGTGTGTGCACCCCATCTCCATCAGGTGTATACACCCCATCTCCATCAGGTATGTGCACCCCCATCTCCATCAGGTGTGTACACCCCATCTCCATCAGGTGTGTGTACCCCATCTCCATCAGGTGTGTGTACCCCATCTCCATCAGGTGTGTGTACCCCATCTCCATCAGGTGTATACACCCCATCTCCATCAGGTGTATACACCCCATCTCCATCAGGTGTGTGTACCCCATCTCCATCAGGTGTATACACCCCATCTCCATCAGGTGTATACACCCCATCTCCATCAGGTGTGTGTACCCCATCTCCATCAGGTCTGTGTACCCCATCTCCATCAGGTGTATACACCCCATCTCCATCAGGTGTGTGTACCCCATCTCCATCAGGTGTGTGTACCCCATCTCCATCAGGTGTGTGTACCCCATCTCCATCAGGTGTATACACCCCATCTCCATCAGGTGTATACACCCCATCTCCATCAGGTGTATGCACCCCATCTCCATCAGGTGTGTGCACCCCATCTCCATCAGGTGTGTGCACCCCATCTCCATCAGGTGTGTGTACCCCATCTCCATCAGGTGTGTGTACCCCCATCTCCATCAGGTGTATACACCCCATCTCCATCAGGTGTATACACCCCATCTCCATCAGGTGTATACACCCCATCTCCATCAGGTGTGTGCACCCCATCTCCATCAGGTGTGTGCACCCCATCTCCATCAGGTGTGTGCACCCCATCTCCATCAGGTGTGTGTACCCCATCTCCATCAGGTGTGTGTACCCCCATCTCCATCAGGTGTATACACCCCATCTCCATCAGGTGTGTGCACCCCATCTCCATCAGGTGTGTGCACCCCATCTCCATCAGGTGTATACACCCCATCTCCATCAGGTGTGTGCACCCCATCTCCATCAGGTGTATACACCCCATCTCCATCAGGTATGTGCACCCCCATCTCCATCAGGTGTGTACACCCCATCTCCATCAGGTGTGTGTACCCCATCTCCATCAGGTGTGTGTACCCCATCTCCATCAGGTGTGTGTACCCCATCTCCATCAGGTGTGTGTACCCCATCTCCATCAGGTGTATACACCCCATCTCCATCAGGTGTGTGCACCCCATCTCCATCAGGTGTGTGCACCCCATCTCCATCAGGTGTATACACCCCATCTCCATCAGGTGTATACACCCCATCTCCATCAGGTGTGTGTACCCCATCTCCATCAGGTGTGTGCACCCCCATCTCCATCAGGTGTATACACCCCATCTCCATCAGGTGTATACACCCCATCTCCATCAGGTGTATACACCCCATCTCCATCAGGTGTGTGCACCCCATCTCCATCAGGTGTATACACCCCATCTCCATCAGGTATGTGCACCCCCATCTCCATCAGGTGTGTACACCCCATCTCCATCAGGTGTGTGTACCCCATCTCCATCAGGTGTGTGTACCCCATCTCCATCAGGTGTGTGTACCCCATCTCCATCAGGTGTATACACCCCATCTCCATCAGGTGTATACACCCCATCTCCATCAGGTGTGTGTACCCCATCTCCATCAGGTGTATACACCCCATCTCCATCAGGTGTATACACCCCATCTCCATCAGGTGTGTGTACCCCATCTCCATCAGGTCTGTGTACCCCATCTCCATCAGGTGTATACACCCCATCTCCATCAGGTGTGTGTACCCCATCTCCATCAGGTGTGTGTACCCCATCTCCATCAGGTGTGTGTACCCCATCTCCATCAGGTGTATACACCCCATCTCCATCAGGTGTTTACACCCCATCTCCATCAGGTGTATACACCCCATCTCCATGAGGTGTGTGCACCCCATCTCCATCAGGTGTGTGCACCCCATCTCCATCAGGTGTGTGTACCCCATCTCCATCAGGTGTGTGTACCCCCATCTCCATCAGGTGTATACACCCCATCTCCATCAGGTGTATACACCCCATCTCCATCAGGTGTATACACCCCATCTCCATCAGGTGTGTGCACCCCATCTCCATCAGGTGTGTGCACCCCATCTCCATCAGGTGTGTGTACCCCATCTCCATCAGGTGTGTGTACCCCCATCTCCATCAGGTGTATACACCCCATCTCCATCAGGTGTATACACCCCATCTCCATCAGGTGTGTGCACCCCATCTCCATCAGGTGTATACACCCCATCTCCATCAGGTGTGTGCACCCCATCTCCATCAGGTGTATACACCCCATCTCCATCAGGTATGTGCACCCCCATCTCCATCAGGTGTGTACACCCCATCTCCATCAGGTGTGTGTACCCCATCTCCATCAGGTGTGTGTACCCCATCTCCATCAGGTGTGTGTACCCCATCTCCATCAGGTGTATACACCCCATCTCCATCAGGTGTGTGTACCCCATCTCCATCAGGTGTGTGTACCCCATCTCCATCAGGTGTGTGCACCCCATCTCCATCAGGTGTGTGCACCCCATCTCCATCAGGTGTGTGCACCCCATCTCCATCAGGTGTATACACCCCATCTCCATCAGGTGTATACACCCCATCTCCATCAGGTGTATACACCCCATCTCCATCAGGTGTATGCACCCCATCTCCATCAGGTGTGTGCACCCCATCTCCATCAGGTGTGTGCACCCCATCTCCATCAGGTGTGTGTACCCCATCTCCATCAGGTGTATACACCCCATCTCCATCAGGTGTATACACCCCATCTCCATCAGGTGTGTGCACCCCATCTCCATCAGGTGTGTGTACCCCATCTCCATCAGGTGTATACACCCCATCTCCATCAGGTGTATACACCCCATCTCCATCAGGTGTATACACCCCATCTCCATCAGGTGTGCGCACCCCATCTCCATCAGGTGTGCGCACCCCATCTCCATCAGGTGTATACACCCCATCTCCATCAGGTGTATACACCCCATCTCCATCAGGTGTATACACCCCATCTCCATCAGGTGTGTGCACCCCATCTCCATCAGGTGTGTGCACCCCATCTCCATCAGGTGTGTGCACCCCATCTCCATCAGGTGTGTGTACCCCATCTCCATCAGGTGTATACACCCCATCTCCATCAGGTGTGTGTACCCCATCTCCATCAGGTGTATACACCCCATCTCCATCAGGTGTATACACCCCATCTCCATCAGGTGTGTGCACCCCATCTCCATCAATACACCCCATCTCCATCAGGTGTATACACCCCATCTCCACCAGGTGTGTGCACCCCATCTCCACCAGGTGTGTGCACCCCATCTCCACCAGGTGTGTGCACCCCATCTCCATCAGGTGTGTGCACCCCATCTCCATCAGGTGTGTGCACCCCATCTCCACCAGGTGTGTGCACCCCATCTCCATCAGGTGTATACACCCCATCTCCATCAGGTGTGTGCACCCCATCTCCATCAGGTGTGTGCACCCCATCTCCATCAGGTGTGTGCACCCCATCTCCATCAGGTGTGTGCACCCCATCTCCACCAGGTGTATACACCCCATCTCCATCAGGTGTGTCCACCCCCATCTCCATCAGGTGTGTGTACCCCATCTCCATCAGGTGTGTGCACCCCATCTCCATCAGGTGTGTGCACCCCATCTCCATCAGGTGTATACACCCCATCTCCATCAGGTGTCTGTACCCCATCTCCATCAGGTGTGTGTACCCCATCTCCATCAGGTGTGTGCACCCCATCTCCATCAGGTGTATACACCCCATCTCCATCAGGTGTGTGCACCCCATCTCCATCAGGTGTGTGCACCCCATCTCCATCAGGTGTATACACCCCATCTCCATCAGGTGTCTGTACCCCATCTCCATCAGGTGTGTGCACCCCATCTCCATCAGGTATGTGCACCCCCATCTCCATCAGGTGTGTGCACCCCATCTCCATCAGGTGTATACACCCCATCTCCATCAGGTGTATACACCCCATCTCCATCAGGTGTGTGTACCCCATCTCCATCAGGTGTGTGCACCCCATCTCCACCAGGTGTATACACCCCATCTCCATCAGGTGTGTGCACCCCCATCTCCATCAGGTGTGTGCACCCCATCTCCATCAGGTGTATACACCCCATCTCCATCAGGTGTCTGTACCCCATCTCCATCAGGTGTGTGTACCCCATCTCCATCAGGTGTGTGCACCCCATCTCCATCAGGTGTGTGCACCCCATCTCCATCAGGTGTGTGCACCCCATCTCCATCAGGTATGTGCACCCCCATCTCCATCAGGTGTGTGTACCCCATCTCCATCAGGTGTATACACCCCATCTCCATCAGGTGTATACACCCCATCTCCATCAGGTGTATACACCCCATCTCCATCAGGTGTATACACCCCATCTCCATCAGGTGTGTGCACCCCCATCTCCATCAGGTGTGTGCACCCCATCTCCATCAGGTGTGTGCACCCCATCTCCATCAGGTGTGTGCACCCCCATCTCCATCAGGTGTGTGTACCCCATCTCCATCAGGTGTATACACCCCATCTCCATCAGGTGTGTGCACCCCATCTCCATCAGGTATGTGCACCCCCATCTCCATCAGGTGTGTGTACCCCATCTCCATCAGGTGTATACACCCCATCTCCATCAGGTGTGTGCACCCCATCTCCATCAGGTGTATACACCCCATCTCCATCAGGTGTGTGCACCCCATCTCCATCAGGTATGTGCACCCCCATCTCCATCAGGTGTGTGCACCCCATCTCCATCAGGTGTGTCCACCCCCATCTCCATCAGGTGTGTGTACCCCATCTCCATCAGGTGTGTACACCCCATCTCCATCAGGTGTGTACACCCCATCTCCATCAGGTGTGTACACCCCATCTCCATCAGGTGTGTGTACCCCCATCTCCATCAGGTGTGTGCACCCCATCTCCATCAGGTGTGTGCACCCCATCTCCATCAGGTGTGTACACCCCATCTCCATCAGGTGTGTACACCCCATCTCCATCAGGTGTGTGTACCCCATCTCCATCAGGTGTATACACCCCATCTCCATCAGGTGTGTGCACCCCATCTCCATCAGGTGTGTGCACCCCATCTCCATCAGGTATGTGCACCCCATCTCCATCAGGTATGTGCACCCCCATCTCCATCAGGTGTGTGTACCCCATCTCCATCAGGTGTATGCACCCCATCTCCATCAGGTGTATACACCCCATCTCCATCAGGTGTGTGCACCCCATCTCCATCAGGTGTGTGTACCCCATCTCCATCAGGTGTGTGCACCCCATCTCCATCAGGTGTGTGCACCCCATCTCCATCAGGTGTGTGTACCCCATCTCCATCAGGTGTATACACCCCATCTCCACCAGGTGTGTGTACCCCATCTCCATCAGGTGTGTGCACCCCATCTCCATCAGGTGTGTGTACCCCATCTCCATCAGGTGTATACACCCCATCTCCATCAGGTGTGTGCACCCCATCTCCATCAGGTGTATACACCCCATCTCCATCAGGTGTGTGCACCCCATCTCCATCAGGTGTGTGCACCCCATCTCCATCAGGTGTGTGTACCCCATCTCCATCAGGTGTGTGCACCCCCATCTCCATCAGGTGTATACACCCCATCTCCATCAGGTGTGTTCACCCCATCTCCATCAGGTGTGTGCACCCCATCTCCATCAGGTGTGTGTACCCCATCTCCATCAGGTGTGTGCACCCCATCTCCATCAGGTGTGTGTACCCCATCTCCATCAGGTGTGTGCACCCCCATCTCCATCAGGTGTATACACCCCATCTCCATCAGGTGTGTGCACCCCATCTCCATCAGGTGTGTGTACCCCATCTCCATCAGGTGTGTGCACCCCATCTCCATCAGGTGTATACACCCCATCTCCATCAGGTGTGTGCACCCCATCTCCATCAGGTGTGTGCACCATCTCCATCAGGTGTGTGCACCCCATCTCCATCAGGTGTGTGTACCCCATCTCCATCAGGTGTGTGCACCCCATCTCCACCAGGTGTGTGCACCCCATCTCCATCAGGTGTGTGTACCCCATCTCCATCAGGTGTATACACCCCATCTCCATCAGGTGTGTGCACCCCATCTCCATCAGGTGTGTGCACCCCATCTCCATCAGGTGTGTGTACCCCATCTCCATCAGGTGTGTGCACCCCCATCTCCATCAGGTGTATACACCCCATCTCCATCAGGTGTGTGCACCCCATCTCCATCAGGTGTGTGGACCCCATCTCCACCAGGTGTGTGCACCCCATCTCCACCAGGTGTGTGCCTATAGCACATGCAGAGCCCTGCTCACCCCACTAGCAAACAGTGGCTTCCAAGCCACTCGTCCTAGCCCGCGCCACCTGGGCCCCGCAGCGCCCTCGCGTCCTAGCCGGCACTCGGCCAGGCCCAGGGAGGACGACTGGACTGCGGCCGTCGGGGGAGGCCCGACCTCGCCGGGAGACGCTTCCAGAGTGGACATGGGGACCTGGCGCCACGCAGTGGCCTGAGGCGCGTGGCCGGAGCCGACGCCTGCCCCCGTCGCGCCGGGGTCCCGGGACACTCAGGCCGGACCCCGGCCCGTTTCCCGCGGAGCCACACGCTGGACGAGTCCGGCCCGGCGCTCGGGCCGCCGCGCACCTGCCCGCAGAGGAGGACCTTCCCGGGCGTGCGGAGCCTGGCCCCGCTGCGCGGGCGCGTTAAGTTATTGGACTATCTATGTATTTATTTTGATGGGTCTTTGTCATGACACCGTTTTGTCTTAATATTTTGTTTTTGCATCAGTGTGTCCATTCCAAATAAATGACTCGAGCAGTTAAAAAAAAAAAAAAAAAAAAACGACCGTCACTCATCCTCACTCCTGAAGCCCCTGCACCCCCAATGGGAGGAATACAGTTTCGCGCCTTCCATCTGGCCAGATCCCATCACAGGGCCCGCACCTCTCTCCCAGGCTGTTGGATGGATGGATGACAGCAGATCAGAAGGACTGGCTTGGCCCTTCTCCGTGCCCTGCCACAAAGCTGCAACTTAGCCTCTGAGTCCCCAGGTGACTTTGTGGTGACCGTGTTCTCTCTGGCTCTCGGTGTCCTGACCTATGAGCTGAGGGAGGGGATGAGGTGACACCAAATGCCTCTCCCCACTCTCAGAGTCTCTATCATAGTGCGTATGCCAGAAATTGACTCAGGGACAAATCTTTGAACATCCAGACACTCGATGACAGGAAGTTTGGAAAGAAAAAATATTAATGATGTGAAATTCAAAAACAAAGCAAAATCCGAGTTACATTTGTCAGGAGGCGGCAGAAGCCAGAGCTGATGGGATGACATCACCCAAGCTCACATGTCTTTGTGGGGCGAGATCCTGCAACCCGGGAGCCTCCTCTCTCCCAAGGCCAGAGAAGGGCCCGGGAAGGGGAAACTCAGGGGAGACCTGCGCAGAACTCTGCCCTTCCACCTTCTCCTTCCCTGAAAGGGGTGAGGTGGCCTGTGCCAGCCTGGGCATCTGTCCCTGACAGGGTCAGCCCTGCGTGCAGTGGACAGGTGGGCAGCGTCCAGAACAACCCACCTCCTGCCCCTGCAGGTAACTGGAGAGAGAGGAGCTAAGAGGCTGCCATGCCCCCTGGGTGAGTCATTTGACAGCTTTGACAGAGAAGGGAATTTTCCCTTTTGCTCTGCCGGGAACCTGGCTGTCTAACACGGGAATGTGGCTTCCGTTCCCATTTCCATGCAGACCGACTCCAGCTGCCGGGCTCCCGTGGCTCTTGCCTTTCAAATTTGCATGGCAATGATTGGAGACTGCAGGGGACTGGGAGCCAATTTTTTAGCTGTTGAGCTTATCAATGCAGGAGTCTGCTCAAAGTTAACTTCATCTCGTCCCAGGAAAAGCATCCTCCTCCTTCCCCACGCCCAATCTGATACCTACTTCAAAATGAAAAGAAGAAAAGTTAATAAAAATCTGAAGGCTCGCTAGACAGAACACTTAGCATCGCTGCGGTGATCAAAAATGTGTAAGAATATCTCGCGGAAGATATACACGGAGCTCAGATTAAGAAAGTCTGTCCCCGAGAAACAGGCGGCTTTCTTCTTCAAAGCTCTGGCGTATCAAAGTCTCCTGGAGAAAGAGGAGAAATCGGTGGGAGATGGAAATTGGGTTTTGAAGATGTGTGAATAATTCTCTTCTGGAGAGACAGAAAAGTGCCCTCCAAAGCTCCAAGGAGTTCCCGCGGAAAGGGCAGCTTCCCGTTACCTTCAGTCACGGAAGGTCCCAGAAGGCCAGCACTGCAGACTGCTGGGCCCCAGCCCTCACCGGCTCTGGAGGAAGACACTGAGGCACGGTGGGGAGGCGTTTCCCGGTGCAAACCTTGCCGGGGTGTTAATGTGCTGAGCAGACACTGGGCCTGAGGTGTGGACCCTTTCTGGATGTCAGCTGAGCGTCAGAGGAAGCGGGGACTCCGGTGGTTCAGTCTGTGATGCCCGGTGGGCGCTGCGGGAGGCCGTGCGGGCAGAGTGTGCCACAGAGCCAGGCTGAGCACCCGGCGGCCCCGCGCTCCGTGCCAAGCTCTCCTGCAGGCAGCAGGAGGCCGTCTCAGAAACACACACGCCAGGCCCACGTCCTGGGTCTACCAGCCACCAGCCAGGGGACCTCGTGGCTTACCTGACTCTCCTCCCAGCTTTTTCATAGGTCGCCATGGTGCTGCCGGCATTAGCTTCTGAGACATTCATAAAGCATTCAGGAGTGCCCCACGACCTTCACGAAATAAGACGAACCCCAGGCCAACGTCCTTCTCACGCCCGAAGTCCAGGAAACAAAAGAAGCTTGTGGGGGAGGGGCCTGCAGGGTGGCACCTGCCCCTGGAAAGGGACTGCACCAGGCTCAGAGGCCGCAGGTCCCAGGCTCTGCAGGCTGAGCTGGCACCTGCTCATGCTGGCGCAGAGGGACCTGCTGGGAGCGGGGCCCAGGCTGGCCCAGAGGTGTGAAGCTGGGGTGTGTGCTGTGCTGGCCGCCTGCGGGTAGTTGGGTAGTCCACAGACCCCGCAAACTTGCCGCCCAACCCTGCCCACCTTCCCCCAGGTTAATGTAGCCAATTGATGTCATTGCAATCAAAATCTCATTAGAACATTTCCACAACCTGACAAAAAGATACTCAAATCTACCTGGAAAAATAAATAGCCAGGAATAGCCAATGAATATTGTGGAAATGGAGAATAGTGGGAAAAAAACTTTCACGTCAAACCCAGGCTGTGTTATTATTCACAGCAACGACGGCCGAGGGTTTGGAAAACATCTGATTTCCTGATTGAAATGCCCTTCTCGAAAATCCTCAAGCAGTTTCTGTTTTCCTTACTGAACCCTGACAGATCCAGCTCCCGACCCGCCTCCCCATCCCAGAAGCGATAATGACATTTAAAATGGATTATAAATTAAGGATCTTCAGCCAGAGGAGCTACTGGGATGCTGGAATGTGTGGACAAAGGGTGCCCGCCAGGGTGTCCGGCGCTGCGCCCAGGGGTCCCACCTCCCCTGCCGTGTCCCACTACAGCGGACGTGGCCCTCAGCATGGTAACCTGAGGGTCAGACCCCAGCAGGGTTTCTTGGAGAGAAAAATCCTTTTAGAATTCAGAAAACAGCGATTATACCATCATATTACACGTGTCACAGTCTACGATGGCGACCCCAGCTGCTGCAAGCCCGTCCCTTCTGAACACGGCCACAGGGAGGGAACGTGCTCTGCCTGGACCTGGCTGTTACGGGCTGGAACACAGGGCTGCCAAGACCACGCCCTCGGAGCCAGTCACGGCCCCAGCTCACGTCTGCTGTGACAAGGACAGGCAAACCCCGCTGCCTGGGCAGACCCCCTTAAACTGGCATGCCCTGGGCTGTGCAGAGAAAGGAAGCCTTCGGCCAGCGTGTGTATCACCATCTGGCTTAGAAGACACACCAGGTCCCCAGAGCCACATCGTTGTGACACTTTGGAATATCACTGAGCCAGCTGGGAGCCCAGGCATCCTTTGGGTCGTTCCCAGGGCCTGGTAGGCTGACACGGAGGGACGTGCTGACACGGAGGGACGTGCTGGCCACGGTGGGGATGCTCCTCTCTGGCAAGCGGCAGTGTAGCCGTGAACGCCACTTCTGCTGCTCATCCCTAGAAGTGGCCACTTTGTGTAAGTGACCCCATTCCACGCTAAGGACAGGAACAAAGATGGGTTCTCAGCAAGACAGCATCGTCTCCACGGGCCCCATAGCAGGCCTGGCACGGGCACCCAGGCAGCAGGACCTGCCTCACGCAGGCGCCGAACACCCCACAGCACAGCCCCCAAACTGCACGAGGTGGACAAAGACGTGGTCTGAGGACACTGACGAAGCCGTGGTTGCGTTGCACAGGGTGCTGTGTGCTGAGTGTGAGACTCCTGACAACTTAAAATCCAGGAAATTGTAAGATGTATAACAGAAAAGTGTGGACAAAAAGCCCAGCGTTTAAGTAGCGCAGGACACTGCAGAGGATCAGTGTGAGACTCAGTGATCTCCGGGTGGCACAGAGCAAAGGAGTCACGAGAGTGGAGAGTGAGAGGGGCTATGGGCTGTGCCCAGGCTCTCTGTGGACAACATGCCCACGGGCTGGTGCGACCGGGGCTGTCACATGCACAGACATAGCAGCCCGGGAGTCCTCGAGAGTGTTGGCTGTGCAGCCCTGGGAAAGCCCCGCTCCGCTCCTGGACAGTGGATGGATGGGGTCTCAGAATGTGAGGTCCGGGCTGCTGCTGCAGGGGACATAATGTCTCTCAGGACCTGTGGGAATAGGTCCCCGTTGTTCTCGGGCAGAGAGATGCTTTGGCGGCTACTCTAACTCCTCCAGGGACCTCAGCTCCCTGCCTCTGGCATAATCCTAATCTGGGGTTCTCACGGTTCTCCATGTCACCAGTCATATGTGCAAAAGGGGGACAGGAGACAGGTGCCACCAGCCCATCTGTACCTGCCACTCTTCTTCACCTGCCTCCTAGGTCAGAGACCCTCCAGACTGCGGGACCCTCCCCTGCACGGGAGCTCCGAGTGCATTTCGTGAGACCCCACCGGCACCCCCGGCAGAGCCAGAATCATCACTATTTCCCCCTCGAATTATTCTGCCTTCCGGCATCCTGTGTCCTTCCCGGAGAGCCTGCAGTGGCCAGATGACCCACACACTGAGGACAGGAGTCATCGTAACCTGTTCTCTCAGACCTTGTAGGTCGGAGCCACTACCCGCTGCTCGCCACCTAGAACCAGCCGCCAGCCGCCCTGTGGACTTCCCTTTTATAATTTCCTCTGTGTTTCTGTCTTTTCTACGTCGTCTATGCACCGTTTGTGTGTTTGTTTTTGTCTTTATGTAGACACTCTGCTGTGTCCCGCAAAAGATTTGAACTCCCAGCCCAGGGCTCGGTCAGCTCGTGCCTCAGTCTCCCCGACTTTGTCCCCTCGGACATACCAGCTGCAGTGCCCCACTGTCTGATCTTCCTGTGTCACTCCCTCCCTGACACCCCGAAAGGCAGCATGCAAACCGAGTGGCTCCCGCTCTCTCCGAGGGGCAGAAGCTGACCTAGGAGGTTCCGTGTCACCGCACGGCCCTGACCTGTGTTGCAGCGTGGCTCGCCTGTCCCACCCGCACCCGAGGACGGGCAGCACACGCGACCGGGAGGGTGGTTCCCCCGCCAGCGCCTGGCTTCCCCCAGCGCGGCCCTCTGCAGCAGCGTGTTCCCAGCCGTTCCTCCTTTCAGCACGGCTGGGGACGTCGCACCCCCCGCGCTGTGGCTCACACATCGGACCTGCCTGGCCGGATTCAGCCTGACTCCAGTAACCTCACTAACCTCTCAACGCTACAGTTTCCTCATCCAGAAAACAGGACCCACAACAGAACTCACAAGAGAGCAAGTGCAGAGGTGTCAGAGTGAGCTGCTGACTGTAGAAAGCTCTTGACATCATTCCCCGCACGAAATGAACATTTGATCCTTGGCACTGTCATAGCCTTGGGTTTTGTCGTCATGAATCCTTAGGCCAACACTGGGAGCAGGCATTGTCTGTTTTCCACATAGTTGCACTATTGACCCTGAACCTTCTAGAGAGTTCCCTGAGGGCAATAGCTACACGTCACACGGGCCCCACCATCATTCCTCACAAAACCCCACACATAGTAAGATGCACCAGTTTTAGGAGCCCAGTCCATTCTCGATGGCGGCCCGCCCTGGAGACAGTGGAGAGACCACCTGGCCCTGCACCTGGGGCTCTCTGAGGTGGCATCTTCCTTCCTGAGCAAGAGTCTCTGGGAAATGATGCCGCGTGCCTGGCGCTTTCTCCTCAACTCTATGATCTCCATAGTTGATTAGGAAAGAAAACAAACTAATTAACCTTTTGCAAACATTCCTCTAATCAATCACATATTTTACGGTTTCATTAGCTATGGGGCCAACTCAACCAGGCAGTCACACTCAATTCCTCGCACAGGGTTTATAAAGGATGGCTGTGGCCACCTGCTCATTAGCGGTGTAAGTCGGATTCCCGCTGGAGGTTAATCCCTTTTCCTAATTAAACTGCGTCAGGGCATCCCAAGCGCCCGCAGTGCCCTTGGTGTCCCGTGATGCACTGAGGGCTGCCTGCAGCCTGGGCCCTTCACAGTCGGCTGCTCTCCCTTCATCCTCTCCTGCGTGGTCACTGGGTTTCATCGGAGGTGGCTGTCTTAGTCCACTCATTGCTGCTATAACACGATTCCTGAGATCGGGTAATTCATAAAGAAAAGTAGTCTATTGGGTCACAGTTCTGGAGGCTGGGAAGTCCAAGACTGAGCAGACACACCTGGCAAGGGCCTCGGGGTGCACCGTGACACGGTGGGTGGCTCCGCACGGACGGAGCGTGACGGGGCCTCCCTTTACAACAGCCTGCTCTCAGGGTAACCGACCCAGTCCTGGGAGAGTGAGAGCTCGCTCTCTTGAGAAAGGAATTAATCCTCTTAACAACCTAATGACCTCCTAAAGGCACCACCTCCCAACATCACCGCGAATCTCACGTGAGTTTTCGTTGCCACAAACAATATTCAAACCATAGCCAGGCTTTTCCTGAGTTGTTCGACGTTATCAGCCACCAGCGAAGACTTTTAATCAGGCAACTGTTGACATTCTCAGAGACACTTTGCACATTGCAGCAGTTTTCACTGAGGTGCATGTTACCATCTGACTGTTCTCACCCTCAGCACGCCCAACACCAGGGTCACTACCATCACTGCCACCATCTAAATGTCACCCTCTCTGCCATAACTTGGCTTCCACCATACGGCCACCAACCGTGAGCCCCACCTCTCCCCCGGGAGCAAAGACGTGGCTTCCACTCACGCTCCCATCCGGCCACTACCCCTTCCCTGGCCCCTCCTTGCTTATGAAAAAGCAGAAGGGTAAAGTCATCTCCACTTGGGTCTTGAAACACTAGAACAAGCAGGACAGAGGGCCAGAATGCTGAGCTCTTAACTAAGATTTCCAAACACCCCAAGTCCCTGTAGCCTGACCTCTCCCGTGTTCTGTCAGAGGCAGCCAATTCACTGGGGGTGACTTAGGGATTCTTATAGCTTAAATTTAAATGAAAAATAAAAACCATAGTAAATATCAAAACCTTAAAAAAAGGCTTTTGGGAGTTGTAAAAACAGGCATATTTTAAGTACCAAAAAAAAAAAATTTAAAAACATATGGATACTGTTAATTTAGGAAGGAAGACTCATTCTATAAAAACTAATTTTCCTATCAAAAAAAAGAGACAAAAAGTTCAAGTTATGAGAAGGAGGAGGAGAGACAAACAGAGAAGAAATGGGCCCTAAGACACCCCATCTCCTCTCCCTGCTTCCCAATCACACATGACCTCACAGCCTCACACCTGGACCCTCCCTAAAGAATCTCTGGCCCAGAGCGGCTCATACGGTGCCGGGGACCCGCCTTCCCGTCTGCCCAGGAGTGAGGGGCTTCCCAGGTCATGGGATCTTTTCCCGCTATGCCCAGGAAACTCTTGTGCAGCCCGGATGAGCGGGTCACCTTACAACAGTGCTCACCTCGAACAAGGTGACTGGTTCTCACAAGGGGAGTGGGGCAGGTGCAGATGGCAGGAGTGCAGGAAGGAAGGAGGGAAGGAGGGAAGGAGGGAAGGAGGGAAGGAAGGAAGGAAGGAAGGAAGGAAGGAAGGAAGGAAGGAAGGAAGGAAGGAAGGAAGGAAGGAAGGAGGAAAGCAAACGGCCATGAAGGGTTGTCAGAAAAGTGTCACCAGAGGCTCGAGAGTCCTGTCACCGTGAACTCAGAGGACATGGTGAAAGAGAACAGACCTGAATCTGAGCGCAGAGAGCTCATGAAATGCGCGGAGCAGGAGCACGGGAGGCAGAACCAGAGACGTAGCTGTGCAAATGCTGGCCGCGAGGAACACACTTCGCAAGCAGCACGGCAGCAGGCAGCAGGCAGACGCTCTGGGAAAGGCGGGAGGCACACCCAGAGATGACAGAGAAGGCAACAAAAGTAAACCGACCCGAGCCAGAGTTTAAGATGATTAGAGAGGAAATAATAGACTCCCCCCCTCAAAAAAAAAAATCTGACAGGCCCATAATTGTGTCCCTAAAGAACAGGAGAAAACTATAGGATACAGATGTAATTCAAGAAGCTTTTTCTGAAATAAAATAAAACTTGAATCTAAGCCACAAAGCCCCACCATATTCCAAGGAAGAGCAAGATAAAGAACAACCAGTGCCAAGATGTAGCCTAAAAATCCACTGGAGTTCGACAGTCACAAATGAATGCTTTGAGCGTGCGGGAGGACGTACCCAGACATTTGCGGAGGAAAAAATAAGACCCTAACTAGCCTCGGCTTTCTGCAAAGAATTCTTCAATTCTAGGAGAAAAAAAAAACATGGCTATGAAATCTTCAGATAATTTTTTATTTTCTCAACTGAAAGCATTCAGATACCAGAGCAAGAGATGGATATTTTTGAACAACCAAAGATTCTAGGAATATAATTCTGTTGAGTAAGGAGATAATTTTCAACAAAGGGATGGGTGTGAGGATTGAATGTGCTTCACTACAGTTTTATGTCCTAAATAAGCGTGGGAATTATGTCCATATAATAGACGGTGAATATTGTGAATCACAACATAGAAATAATATAACCAATACGGGTGACAGGGTAAGAGAGAGGAGCTAGCAAGTGGAAAAAGTAAAGTCTAATGTTTCTGTATTACTGGACTCAAAAGATAACATATAAGCTGACAAATCAACCAAAAGTAAATAATTAAACTATCAAGCAAAAGAACAACCCTCCAGAAGCACGAGGTCCAGGCAGTTTCAGAGATGGGGTCTGGGGAATGTTTGAGGGTAGGCACTGTAGTACTGCTCGAACAGTGCCCGAGGACAGAGAAATGGAAGGAAGCTTCCAGATTATTTTTATGAGGACAGGATTACAGTGAAACCAAAGCACTACAAAGAAAACACAAGAAAGAAGATACTGATCTCACTTATGAACATCCATGTACAAGGTACTAGAAACACCCCAAGTATTAGGAAAAAGAATCCAACAATGAAATAAAAGAGCCCACAACACGACAAAGTACAGCTTATTTTGGGAATTCAGCAATGGTTCGATATTTGGAGAATCAAATAACATAATTCGCCATACTAATTGATCAGAAGTGAAAAATCATATGATTAATTCCAAAGATGCTGAAAAGTCATTTAAGTGTATTTAATTTCATTTTTGATAGGTTAAACTTTTAATAACACAGATGTTATGAATATTCTTTGCCCTGGTTTTGTTCCTTTATATATATACTGATGTGAAGAAAAATCTCCAAGACAAATGATTCGATACAAATAGAAACAGAAGAGCTTGGGTTTCACAGCAGAGACATGGAGAGAGGGTGTGTCACTGTACGTGGGGGACCCATCTCCGAAAACATAAACAAGAATCAGGTGTCACTAGGAGCCTTTTGGGGCAGAGCTGAGGAACAGGGATAAAAGCAAGACTTTTTTCCTATATTCTATTAGAACTTTCATAACAAGCATAGTTTCATAAAGAACAATTTTGCAAAACTGTTATTACAGAGCAGTGACTTTTGTTGCCAGGGGACATTTGGCAATGTCTGGAGACACTGCCGGTTGTCACACCTCGGGGTGGGAGGTGGAGGTGGCAGGTAGAAGTCAGTGATGCTACGTAACATCCCAAAGCTGGGGACAGCCACCCACAGCAAGATGTATTCGGCCCCGATGTCACTGTTGCTGAAGCCGAGACACTCTGTTGTAGAGTGACAATTTCTAGCATACAGGTAACTGGGAGGCAGCCAAAGTGGATAGAACTTAAATCAGAAAATCTAAAGTATCCTCTGTCATTCATTAGCTGTTTGACCTTGGGCAAATCATTCCCCACACAAAGCTTCGCTCTTCTCTCCTCTGGCTGTGAGGCCACGGTGTGAAAATTAAGTGATGTGACACCCAGGGGACGGCCAGGTAAGCCCTAGCAACAGCGTCCTGCAGGCTCGGCTGGCGTGGAAGGAAGCTGGACCCGTCAGAGCCCTGCCCTGGGAACTCACCGCCGCCTGGGAGAGGTGACGAGTAAACAGAGAATTTCAATGTGCATTTAGGTGATAAGACAGAGGCGGCAGGGAGTTTGGGAGCTGGTGTGGAGGCCACAGAGGATGTATGCAGACCAGGAAGGCTGGGCACACTGGGCACCTCCGGGCCCTAATGACCCCGTACCTGGACAAGAGCCACTACGGCAGAGTCATAGAGCTTATTGCCTGTCACTCACACACAAAATACATTTCATATCCTGTGTTTGTCAGTGAACATGGAAATCACATGTCCACGTACATACATACACACAGGCACACCTTGGACATGTGGCGGTCCAGTTCCAGACCACCACCACAAGGCCAATATCGCAGTAAAGTGAGTCACACAAATTGTTTGATTTCCCAGTGAACATAAAAGTTACATTTACACTGTACTGCAGTCTATCAAGTGTGCAATGGCACTATATCTAAAAAACCATGTACATAACTTAATTAAAAAGTACTTTATTGCCAAAAAGTGCTGACGGAGAGACACACAGTGAGCACATGCTGTCGGAGAGATGGTGCAATAGACTTGCCTGACTCGGGTCGCCACAAACCTTCCATTTGTGAAAAATGCAGTATCTGCAAAGTGCGATAAAGCAAAGCACAATGAAACGAGGTATGCCTGTGTGTGTGTGTATTATATAATATGCAGCCATTTATGAGCTAATACTTCCCTTTACTACACATTAACTCTCACGCCTGCCATTCTACCGAACGACTGTGTCTGGGAAATGGTGGTGACAGCCCCTTCAGATGACCTCAGACCCTTCTGAGTGAGTCACGGTTCAAGCTTGGCACACGGCGCTGACTGTCCTGGAACGTGGCAGGAGCACGCCGGGGCCCAGGGAGAGAAGCATCTTCGCTGGCTCCCCAGCACCCCGCGTGAAGTCCAGCTCCTCCTCTCGGCCTCCGGCCACCCTGTCCTGACGCCGAGGACCACCAGGCCCGCCCTGCCCCCACCCTCCACCCTGCAAGCACATGGCAGGGCTGGTTCCGCCCTGGGGTTCCTGGCCGTGGAGCGCACCTGAGCAGGGCCCAGCAGGACGAATGCTCCCCTTCACCTGGATTTTCCTCCTTCTTCTAGAATAGAGATGGAAGAGCCTCTTTTCTGGCTGGAGCCATGGGGGTGTGGAAGAGAGAAAAGGGAGGCTCGTGCTGTGTCGAAACCCTTAAGAGAGAGCAAGGGGTCTGCAGAACTGAGATCAGCAGCCTGAGAAAGACGCTGCGAGAGGCAGGGAGGACGCTGAGGTTCGGGAGAGCTACGCGCTACTGCAGATCACGGGCAGAGGCACGGGGCTGTGATCCAAATGGCCGGGACGGCAAGAAAAGCCAGTGGCTGGGCTGTGCCCCAGACCCCAGCCTGGCCTTGCACCCGGACAGGAGCGTTGGGGGCGTGAGCCCGGCGGTCTGAAGGGGCTGCAGCTTCTTGCCTGCGCCAGACCGTCGATGGCGCCTTTGCAAAGCTCAGCACGGTCTCAGGTGCGCTGCGGACTGTGCGCCTTGTGGTGCACGGGGCCGCCCTAGGCCAGTCCGTGAGCTGGCGCACAGGCGTGATCACCGCAAAGTCAGCAGGAGCGTTCCTTGGCAGCCGCTTTGCCTGCCCGACCCCGGGGTGACTGGGAAGCGGCTGCAGGGGTCGGGTTCGGGAGAGCTGCTGCTGGAAATCGCGCCGAGGAAGCGAACAGCTCCTGGCCCTTTAGATCGCCTTCTCGGGGAGGCGGGACGAAGACTAAATCACCCATTCTGTGGAAGGTGGCGACGCCGGCACAGGGAAGACCAGATTAACAGGCTAATTAGGAGGATGAACGACGGTGCCTACCACGATTAGTTTGTAAAACAGCGATTGCTTTCAAACCGAAAATAAAAAAAAGCCCAAGATGGAGGAGCTCAGGTTCTGGTTGCTAATAGGTGGCCTAGATGTAGGTTTGCACTCATCAAACAAGTGCATAATGTTTTTTATGAGCCTTTAAGCCCCCAAGTGATTTCCTATATTCCTGGGTGTCAGGATAGTGGAGTAAATAATTTTAAGGTGCAGAAGTCTCTGTCCACAGAAGCACTGATTTGTCACCATAGTGCAGCAATGTTTTTGCACCAATGTCAGGGATATGAGCCCGACTTCCTTGGACATAAAAATTGGACAATAACCCTCCCTTATCTATGTTTGGGAGTTTTCTGCTGTGTATGGCTTTGAGGCAAGCCCGCAAGGCAGCCCGGGCTCCTCTGCCTGATGTTTCCAGGTGAGGAACCTGCACCTGGGCAGCTAACGTGACTTTACCGGGGGTCTCGGAGCTCCACTGGTGACCTCGAGGTGGACCCCACAGTTCACATTCAGACATGAAACTCTCAGCTGAGAGCAGCCCCTGGAAGTACCTGCAAATATAATATGCAAAGACGCTTAACATTAAAATACGTTCAATAAAGCCGGCGGAGAATATAGAGCCCATCTAGACGTCATCTTCATCAGACAGTGAAATTAAATTAGGTTTCCCGATAACCAGATTTAGTGAGCCCATTTGCATTGCAAGAGTGAGATTAGAAAGGGAGTAATTTGGTGATGAAGCCGCGTGCAGAATTTCTGAGCATGCATTCGGCTCCAGTCGCTCTTCCATTTTAATTCAGAATCATAAAGTTTCAACTTTAATGTGGACCTAGAGGTCACGCGGTCTGAACCCCAGACTCGAGTCTGAACCACGTAGCTTCCCCCAGAATGGTCGCCCAGGCCCTGCATGTGCTGCCCCCGGGCGAGGGGACACACGGCAGCCCCAGGCATCCCACCCACTGCGGTTACCCCCAGAGGTGGGCAACCGGCCCCTGTGTTCAGACAAACTCCATCTTGCCGAGGCAACTCCTCTGTCTTATTTCGGTCCTCAAGGCCACATAAAACCCATCCATCTGCCACCTGACAGCTCCATCTACTTTCAAAGGTCGCATTCCTTCCCCACCTTTGACCCCCAGCCCCCTCCTGCTCCTGCTCCTCTAACCCGTGTCCCTTTCAGTGGTTTGCCCTTGAAGGACAGGAGCCGACGGACTCCTTCCACCCTGGACGGGGAGACAGCGTCAGGCGGGTGGAAAAACTTCCCAGAATGGTGGTGCAGCCGAGGACGGAGCTGGGGCTAGACAGGCGTGTGGAGCTCTGACCCGGAGCACAAGCCGAGGTCGGGGAATGTGAGTCAAAACCAGGCCTTGTGGCCGTGTGTGGCTCCAGAGGAGGCTGAAATCGAGGGGGCTCCGTGGCTGAGGCCATGCGAAGGGGGGCCGTGGCGGGAGCATGAACCTCTCCTGAGAACCACATGTCTCCCAGGACTCGGCATCCGGGGTCTCGGGCAGCTCAGGCCACTGTCACCCTGGAAAGAGTCCCCTTCATGACTGTGCCCTCACCTCTGTCCACCACCGGCTCCAGCACCTTCCTCACAATACTGATCTTAATTTAATCGAGTGATTAAATAAATTTAATCGAGTGAAATATTCTATTGTGAATTGCCGGGGGGGGGGGGGGGGAAGGAAGAGGAGGAGGACATGAAGGTGAGGAAGAAGATGGAAATGAAGGAGGAAGACGAGGAGAGAAATAAGGACACAGATGAGGAGAGAGGAAGGTGATGATGGGGAAGAATTAGTCGAAGAGGAAGGGTCCATTTCCAACCAACGCTTCTGCGACAGCTCAAACTCCCCACAACCTGTGCTAACCTGGAGGCGGGAGCGGCCGCCACGCACTCAGTGGGTACCGAAGTGGCGCTTGCTGGCGGGGGCTTTGTGGTCCACTCAGGGAACGGGAGAGACCCTGTCCGCCCGCCCCCGGGAGCCCAGCCGTGCCCGCCTGGAGATCAGCTGGGCCCTGGAGGGAGGCGACTCTGGCCGGCAGAGCCAGCGGGGAAAATGGGCTTATGTGGACCTTTCTTCAGATAAACGCACATTATCTACACGTGTGGAAAGACGGGCTACGTGTGTATTTAGCCGGAAGCCCAGGCGCAGAGCAGAGCAGAGTGGACTCTGTGTGACAGTGGCAGACATCGCTCGGGGAGCAGTCAATTAGCAGCCACTTGACTGCAGGCGGTCACCCCCTAAAGGAGAGGATAACAGTGTTCTCCTGACACGCCACTGTCAAAGGGACCCTGTGCTTTTCTCCTCTCTAGAGCACATGACAATCGGCTCCCCAGGGTGCCGGCCTGCTGCTGACTCGGTCCCAGGAGGAGGGGACCCAAGGACACAGAGCTGTGAGGTCTCCCCTCCTCGGCAGAGGCGACGGCAGGGTGCGCCCGTCTGCCACCAAGCGCCCTGAGGTCAGGGAACACGGGGCGAGGGTGGGAGAGGCGTCTCCCAGGGCAGGGGTCCCCAGCCTTTCTGGCACCAGGGACCGGCTTCATGGAAGACAGTCCTTCCCTGGACAGGAGGTGGGGGAAGGTCCCAGGGTGACCCAAGCGCAGCACATGCACGGTGCAGTCAAACCTCTCTGCCGGTGACAACCTGCACTGCAGCCGCTCCCCGGCGCCAGCACCACGGCCCCTGCTCCCCCCGACTGTCAGGCACCAGACTCGCCCAGGAGCGTGTGCCCCGGATCCCTCGCACGCATGCGCAGTCCACAGCGGTTCCCGAGCCTCTGAGACCGCCGCTGCGGCTGCTCCGACAGGAGGGGGAGCTCGTGCGATGATGGGAGCGATGGGAGCGGCCACAGACACAGACGAAGCCTCACTGTCACCTCCTGCCCCGAGGCCCGGCCCCCAACAGGCCACTGACCTGCACTGCTCTGCGGCCTGGGGGCTGGGGACCAACCGTAGTCCTAGGGCACAGAGGGAGGGTGTTATGGTCGGAGAAGCCGTTAAGTTTTATTCACCAGGGAGTTTTCTTTGCCATGGTGCCGAGGAGCTGGGATGTAAGAATGGGACCCCTACAGGCTTATCAGGAACAGTGACGGTCATTAGCTATGCTGTCACCATCCACTAGCACTCGGGGTCTAGATGTTCCCCTGCCCATCACCCCACAGAGCCCTAACAACTCCAGGAGAGGGATGCAGAAGCTGGGATGGGGACAGCAGCGTGTCCCTAATATGACGTGGGCAGAGGTAAGAAAGCGCTTACTTCTGCCCACGGATGCAGTGGACGTGGGGGCTGGGATGGACCTTCACAAACCAGTGACCTTGGCCAGGCCCGCAGGGGTGAGGGCATTCCCGGTGGAGGGAGCAGCTCCCACAAAGGCTTGGCGGTGTGCGAGGTACCCCTGCAGCCTGAGCACACGCCCTGGCTCCATAAGTGCATCTCGGGATCTAGGGCCACGCCCTTCCTGAGCCATCATGTGGCCCCGGGCCAGCTGACCGGGACTCAGATTCCCGCCACCTTCCCTGAGCCTTCATCTTCTCCTTGTAAAGTGGGGGTCGTTGTATCTACCGTGCGGCTCGAGGGGCAGAAATGCTGCACACAAAGAACCTACCAGCAGGTGCAATGGGTGGCAGGTGCTCGGTAACCAGAGTTGTGCATCGTTGACACTGTTGTCAGCCGCCCAGGATAGGGAAGGAACAACCAAAGCATAGAGAAACCCTCTGAAGGCCGAGAGAGGCACAAATGCAAACCTGCATCATCATTATTATTATTATTAGCAACACCCTCAATATCATCATCCTAATACCAAATATCAGTTCATAAAGAATAATAATATACATTATCCTTAGGAGAGTGGAAAGGAAATTGCAGCGGGATTCCTGGGGATAAATTAGTTTCCTCTCCAGAACGCTGTGCCTAAGTTAGCAGCCATCGTGTATCTACGAGTAGACGCGTTCTTTAAATACAACCCGGTAAATGCACGTGACGTTCTCGACGGCTATTAGCAGCAAACCATTTACTAAAGGAAAGAATGAGAGAACCAGAAAGAAGCGGAAGGGTGAAGCTAGACTAGCAGTGCGGTTCATGCAGGTGGAGCTTGTTTCTGAAAGCTGGGGCCTCCCCGAGGGCCCCCGGCACAGGGTGGGGCACGCGGCAACCCCCCAGCAATGTGGACCAGGAAAACCTCCACTGGAAGGCAAGTCCCCGCCACCCCTCTCTGCCTGGGGCCTGGCACGGAGAGGAGGCTCCATGCACATGCATTAAATTAACAACCGTTTCCAGGACGGTCTCCTGCCTTTGTCGGCTTAGAACCCCAAGCCCACTCCACGGCGCATGGGAATGACGTGGGGCCTGTGGCAGGAGGGAGGGGGCCCAGGAGGGGGCAGGGGTGAGTCTGTTCCCAAACAATACTTGGCCGGAGGTGCCACTCACCTGGCTCTCACGGAGGGGAGGTGTTTGAGCCGCTGTCACCTCCAGGTACAGAGCGGGGCGGGCAGCCTGCCTGGCTGGGATGCGCTGCGCTGCATCGCCCCTGCCGTCCTCTTCCCAGGATGGGCGTTGCTGCCCTGCGGTAGCTTGGCACTCCTGCTACCCGTGTTTCTGGAACCAACACAGGGGGAACAGTCCGGTGCACGAACTCGGGGTGCTGGCAGAGCATGGGGCATCCAGGTCCCAGAGAGCCCAGCAAAGCACTAAATCCATCCGAGCCCCATTTCCTGGACCCGGCGTCTGTTGCTCAGTTTCTGGGGACAAAAGGCGACATTGCCCATAAAGTATCTTTAAAAGCCAGACGCAAACTCAAGGGCCCCCCGCGCTGCTCTGTTATTGCTTTGCAGCCCAACCCCCCAGACCTTGGGTCCCCTAGACTGTGGAAGTGGGGAGTGGCCCAGACGCCCGAATCCAGCCCTGGCTGTGACACTCGGGGACTCCACGGCAGTGCCGGTCGCATCGTCCACCCGAGCCAGGCCGAGTAGACCAAGCTTCTGTCGCGGTGACTCAGTCCAGCTCGCTCGGCTGCCTGCACATCCTCCATGGGCCATTCTCCAGGCAGGTCCCCCGTGCTGCCTGGTGCCCGCCACGGCTTACCCCACTCAGGGCAGGGCTGTGCGTTCTGTCCCAGTGCCAGGCCAGAGGAAGCCCATGAGGCAGGAAGAGGATAGAAAGGGCCCAGGGCACGCAGAAATGCACCAGCTCTTGTCCAAGCCAGGAGCAGAGGTTTCCCGCAGGGCCCAATCCAGCCATTCTGCATGTTTCCCTCCTAGTGCCTCAGTTAGACCGTCCCCTTCCCTGCAGCCCCTCATCCGCCTGAGGGGTGGGAGATAGCAGGGGCCATGTGCCAGGCATGCTGACAGGTGCCCCCCATCCTCATCCCCACCCTGCCAGGTGCCCTCCATCCCCATCACCACCCGGCCAGGTGCCCCCCATCCTCATCCCCACCCGGCCAGGTGCCCCCCATCCTCATCCCCACCCTGCCAGGTGCCCCCCATCCTCATCTCCACCCTGCCAGGTGCCCTCCATCCTCATCCCCACCCGGCCAGGTGGCCTCCACCCCGTCCCTCCCTGGCCGGTGCTGTGCCTCCCCTGCACACTTCCCCAAATTGCTATCCAGCCCACAGTCTTGCCCCTACTAGAGATCCACACAGGGGCCGGGGCGAGTACCCCAAACCTCAGCAGTGAGTCATGGGGTCCCAGGCTTTGATCCCAGCCCCGGCCCAGGATCCAGGCCCCCCGTGGTGTGGGCCTGCCACTTTTCCTGAGCCTCTGCGTTCTTCGCTTCCTCTTGGCTTCCCTGATCCCCCCAGGGGCAGCGTCACTCACCTCTGAGCAGCTGCTGTGCCTGCTACACATTTCTGCGACTTCACGGGTCACATCTGTGTAAGTCGTGTCTGTTTACCACGAGTCCCTCTGGACACGATGTCACCTCCTCCCTGATAATGGAGGTCCTCTCCTCAATGCCCCTGAGGGGACACAGGCTGAAACACCTACTGCAGGTGACATCATTTGTCACATACGTGCTGTGTAGCTTGGGCAAGTTGTTGGGCTGGCCTGTGCCTCGGTGCCCTTGTCTCTAACACGGGCATGGAAATAGTCAGGCCTCCCTGGGCTGTGGGGGTGCAGTGGGCTGGGTGGTGGCCCTGAAAAAGACACAGCCACCCCCCAAACCTTGGAACCTGTGAATGTGACTTTATTTGGAAAAAGGGTTTTGCAAACGTAATTCACCTAAGGATGCTGAGACGAAGAAACCGGCTTGGATCATCCAGGCCCAGGTGGGCCCCACAGGCAGTCGCAGGTGTCCTGCAACAGAGGCGGGTCTGAGGCGGCAGAGGGGGCTGTGGCCAGGACAGGACGAAAGCAGAGGTCGGAGCGATGTGGTCACAAGTGAAAGACCCCGTGGAGCCACCAGGCGCTGGACAACACAGGAGGGCCGTCCCCTAGAGCCCCCTGGGGAGCACAGCTCCGCCTGCATCTGTCCACGCAGCAGTGAGAGAGTGGCCCATCTCAGCTCAACAATTAAGTAAAGAAACACAAAATCAGAGAAACTCTTCATTCTTCATTAAGAGAGCAAAGCTCTAAGTGCTTCGCAGAGGCGGCCTCCTACCCACCTACCGGGGCTGTCTCCCAGCTCCAGGAGGGTCGAGGGCCCCCACCTGGACCACCACAGCCAGCCAGTGAGCCCACCTCGCTCCCCACTCTGGAGGTGGCAGCCCACGCGGGGCTTCCAGGGTCCCGGCCACGGTCGGCCCTGCCAGCCCCCTGCTCTCGCACTCTGAGCTCCAGAGGCAGCAAGTCGCGCTCCTGAGCGGGCGTGATGGGGTCACCTGTGTCTACACATCCAGGCTGCATTGTCCACTCGCCGTTTGAACAACTGGGTTGTGTTAGATAGATGAGGATGAGGATGAGGATGATGATGATGGAGATGAAGATGATGTTAACTAACATTTACTGAGTTTTCATTAGGTGCTTAGAGCTCTACTTACAGTATCTTATTTAAGTACATAAATTTGATTTTTACTTTCAAGGGTTTAAAGGGGTTTTCTTTGGGAAAAAGCATACTGAAAAAGAATGAATACACTTTTATGACAGTTTAAAACGTTCTTTGAAAAGCAGAAATCACCTTAGGCCCATCATAAATTTCCCCCAATTCCCTGGGTATTTTGAACAGAAGTGTGAGGCTCTTACAGGCAGTATTTTCATTGTCCAGGGGTGTGTGCATGTGTGTGTGTGCACACATGTGTGCGTGTGCGTGTGCGTGTGTGTGTGCACACGTGCGTGTGTGGTGCAGGCTCCCTGGGGTGAGTGCCCAGCTGTGCCCGTCTGCACTCTGGTGCACGTGACTGTGCCCCTTGCTGGGGTGTGGCCCGGAGTCCAGATCTGCCTGACAGCCCCTCCCCCCCCACTTCTCTTCCGGGCCTGGCTGGGAAGAGGGAATGGCAGGCTCTGTTTGTTCCAGGAGAGACAGTCTGAAGCAACGCTGGCAGAACAAAACCCCAGCCTAATACCTTTCCAAAAAGCATATTGTCTTTTGTAGCTGCGGCAGCTGAGAGCCCAACAGCTATTCCCCAGACAGCCCAGCACACAGCACCGCTATTTTTAGACTGTATCACACCTAAGAGTCTGTGCAGCAAAGACACTGTGCCAAGCAGACACGCTATTCCTTTCTCCAGCAACCACTTAGCCTGGTGCAGAAGTAGCAGCTCGCCTGCATTTTTCCTTAATGTATCAGATTCCAGCAACAATGTGCCATTCTCTTTGAATTCCTTTCAAGTGTCTGGTACACATTCATACCTCTTGATAGCTATTATTACAGCACCCGAGAAGTCCAATGCCAAACGACAGAATGCAAACTGGAAAAATAACCACCATGTGCACTTAGCTTTGTGGGCATAGTTAGAATATCACTACATCTGGATGTCTGACTGCACTTTCAGTTTCCACTGAGATGTTTGGCATCAAGTGGAATATTCACACCCAAAATAACATTAACATGGGTAAGTGCAAAAGCTCTTTACTTTATAAAGTAAAAAGCCCTGGCACTTTTGAAATGTTGGAAACAATGTGCAATTTTTCTGGGGATAAGATAGACTTGCCAGCAAATGTTCATTTTTGTTAACTTCATCACCTTTATCACCTTCACCGTCATTAATGTCACCATCATCACCATCATCATCATCACCATCATCACCATTATCATCATCATCATCATAGCCACCATCACCTTCATCACCGTCATCACCATCATCATTATGACCACCGTGGTAATCTTCACCATCATCACCAATGTCACCAACACCATCAGCACCATCTCCACAATCACCATCACCACCATCATCTCCATCATCATCATCATCACCATCACCATCATCATAATCATCACCATCATCATCATCACCACCATCATCACCATCATCATCTCCATCTCCACCATCATCATCATCTCCATCATAATCTCCATCACGACCATCATCACCACCATCATCATCATCACCACCGTCACCATCATCATAATCATCACCATCATCATCATCTCCACCATCATCATCTCCATCATAATCTCCATCACCACCATCATCATCATCTCCATCTCCATCATCACCTCCATCACCATCATCACCTCCATCACCATCATCTCCATCACCATCATCATCTCCATCACCATCATCTCCATCACCATCATCATCTCCATCACCATCATCACCTCCATCACCATCATCTCCATCACCATCATCATCTCCATCACCATCATCACCTCCATCACCATCATCTCCATCACCATCATCATCTCCATCACCATCATCATCTCCATCACCATCATCACCTCCATCACCATCATCTCCATCACCATCTCCATCACCATCATCACCTCCATCACCATCATCACCTCCATCACCATCATCACCATCACCGTCACCAAGGCTGTCATCACGTCATCGTAACATTGTCATTCCGCTCTGCAACCCTGTGCTAGTCAGCACCTGTGTGCCCAGTTCTATGCCCAGCGTGTTCCACCCATCATCTCCGGTCCTCACAGCAACCTTGCATCGTAAGCACTAGATCCTTTTTATTTAGTTAGTTTTCACATAAGGCTTAGAGAACTTAAGGTGAGTTTTTGAAACTGAGTAGCTGTCAGTGGTAGGACTGGAGCTCCCTAGTTCTTTCCATGACACCAGCTTCTTCCTTAATACACTAAATTGCCTCAAAACCTGGAGCCAGCCACCCGCATGAGCACACAGCCGCCTGGCCGGTTAGAAAGGAAAGAACCTAAAACACACCACACATTGCAGTCATTTGCCTCATTTAATGCTTCCAACAGCATCCGAGATGGCACTTAGTTTTGCAATGGACAGATGGAAGACTGAGGCTAAGGTGACAATTTGTTCAAGGTGACATCCAGTAGGAAAGTGAAGAACCAGGAGTCACAGCAGGTTCAGCCTGAAGTGCAGCCCACCCCCTCCCCCAGCCCCATTCAGTTCACCTCGTCTCCTTCCCAAACTGTCCCCGTGGGCACCAGGAGAAAGGCTGTGTACAGCCCCGCTAAGCTGCCCTATTCCCAGGAGCTCCCTGCCGATGGCAGGTGCACTGGACCCCACTGTGGCCTTGCAGCCCCCCGTCAAGGGCAGGGCCTCCTGCACGCTCACCGGGCCTCTGCACCGCTGCAGCTCACAGGTTCTTCCTGAGAAGCTTCCAGCATCTTCCCCAGTTCCATCCTGGGCCTGCTGGTCCACCCTGCAGGAGCAGCCCACACTCCACCGTCCAGGCCGCAGACGCCACCATGGTGGACAGTTTGCAGTCAGCTCCCTTGGAAAGACGGGAGACAGGTGGTCCCAAGAGGCCCTGGGAGTGGTGACAGACAGGCCTGGTCAGTCCTGCCCTCTCCACAGAGCCATCCCCGAGTGCAGAGCAGGACTGTGGCCGGAGGAGGAAGCCAAGGGTCTCGGGGACCCTGCCACTTGCCCAGAATGACAACGAGCACAGTCTACTTACAGACATCTCACCGACGCTTCTGTGAGGTCGTCAGGTTGGGCACCCACTCAGCAGCTTCAGATGCGGGAGCTGATTCCGTCTTTTCAGCAGTGCACGTTAGGGAGTGAGGGAACAAGCGTTGGGTGCCACGCGTTATACTGGCATCGTCGCATGCCAACGCACGGAAGCATTTTAATTCTCCAGGCGCGGGCTCTGGAGCGTGAGTGCTTGAACTGGAACCCCGCCGTGCAGCGCTGGACAAGGGTGATGACGATGATGATGACGGCAGTGAGGACGTCACACTCCGGGCTCCGCTCCCGCGTTGTGAGTAGCGATGTCGCAAGCATCCGCCTCCCAGGATGTCGTGCAGACGGCACAGACAGCTCACAAAACGCTGAGACAGAGCTGGTCACACAGTGAGGACACAATACGTGTCAGCTACGAATGTTTTGTCCTTGAGGGGGAAGACGCTGCGTCCCCGCGAGGTTTAAGATGCACCCAGAGCCCCATCGTGAGCAGAGCTGGGATTCGGGATTCGAGCACTTGTCTCCGGGGAGCTGCCTCTCCTCCCTTCTTCTCCTCTTTGGACTCATTAGAACGTCGTAGGCCCAAGGGACGCCATCATGAAAGCATTTGCAAAGACTGTGTCTCATCAGAGGCTAAGAATTTAAAATACAATAATATCAGAAGAATATAATGGGGTGGAGAAAAGCAATACAAATTCATTTCCAACAACATTGGTCCCTACCATGGAAGGGGGCATCCACGGACATTTGCTGACAGTGGTGACAGGAGGGTGGACGTAGAGCAGCGGCCCCACAAACACTGAGTTCCAGTCCTGGCCCTGGCCTGGGCCCTGCTCCACTGACACAGCCAGGGCTACAGCAGAGCTCTCCCCGATCCCCCCGACGCTAAACTCTCCGAGATGCCCTCCAAGCTGCGCACACCGGCCCCAGGCCCCTCCCGCCAGCCGGCCCGGAGCAGGCCCTGCCTTGGTGCTGTGGGCAGCGGGGGCCGGGACACACCACGCACACTGCGCTGCCGTCCAGCACCACCCGGCCTCGCCCAGAGGCGGATGCCCGGCCACTAATTTTTCTCAACTCCAGCTCTAGTGCCATCCACGGGCCACGGGCTTGTGGCACAGGGGCCTCCACCCAAAAGCTGGGAGGATCATCTTCCAGCACTACCACTTCTGGACAGTGACAGAAGGCAGACGGATGGATGACACAGCTGAGAGACAGATAGGTGACAGTGGTGATATAGATAAACAGAGGTGGATGACAGACAGAAGGACAGACAGGCCTACACATCCACACACCAGCACACAAGCTGCCAGCTCTGGGCCCTGTGTGCTGTGACACCCACCTCCTGTGCCCGCCTGGCCTCCCTGAATCCATGTCCCCGATCCGCGCATTTCTCACCCGGCTCACGACAGCTCCGGCCCCATTGCGCCGCAGAACTCACCGTGGAGCCGGCTGCGAGTGTCCGCCCTGGGCCAGGGCACCAGGTTCTTCACCCTTTAGCTGTGACTAATCAACGCTCGCTGTCAAAAGTGGGTAAGTCTGCGGGTAATTTGTCTACACAGTGACAGATACTCTGACAGGGTTCGGTTTATAGCTGTGGTTGTTACTGATGCTGTCCCTTTGTATTTTTAACTGAACTTTTCACTCTGAGATAAAAACAGATTCACATGAAGTTGCAGGAGATAGCGTTGAGTGACCTGTGTGCACTGTACCAAGGTCCCCCTCGGTGGGAATGGCCGGCAAAGCCACATAAACAACCCACACAGCGTGAGATGTGTGCAGTAAAATAGAACAACCAGGGTATTGAGACCTGAGTAGTCAAAATACAGAAGAGTCCCTTCCTGCGAGGAACCCCCACTGCCCGTGACAGCCGCTCACAGTCACCCCAGTTTCTGTGCCTTCCTTGGCCACTGGCCACTGTCAGCCACGGACCTGCTCTCCGTTTTTGTGACCCTGCCGGCTCAATACTGTCGTATAAATCGAATTGCTCCGTGGGCAACCTTTGCAGAGCAGGTTTTTCACTCGCACAGTCCTCTGGAAGTTCCTCCCGGCCGTTGCGCACGTCAACAGTTTGTTCCCTGTTAGAGCTGAGTGGCATTCCGTGGCGTGGTGTGGTTGTGCCACAGGTGACTAATAATCCACCCGCGAAGGCCGTGTGGCTTGTCTGCAGCATTGAGCTGTCGTGAATAAAGCAGCTTCCACGTCCGTGCGCAGGTTTCTGTGAGCACAAACGCACCGCAGTTCGATGGCCGGGTCGGACGGCGGTTGCACGCTCAGGTCTCAGTTTTGCAGAGAGCCTGTCCCACTGCACGCTCCGCCGGTGGCGTGTGAGCAAGGGGTCCTCTTTCCCTGCACTGTCACCAGCATTTGGTGTTGTTCCTGTTTCATATTTGAGCCGTTCTGGTCAGCGTGTAGTGATACATCCATGTGGTTTTAATGTGCATTTTCCTAATGGTGACCGATGTGACATCTTTCCCTGTGTTTGTTTGTCATCTATACGTCCTCTTTTGTGAACTGTCTCTTCATGCCATTTGCCCATTTTGGATTTTTTAATGATAAATTTCAAGATTTCCTTATATATTTTACATATTAGTCCTTTGTCAGATCTGTAATTTGCAAATATTTTCTTCCACTCTGTAGCTTTTCTTCCTACATTTTCTTAATCAGTTCTGTCACAAAAGACAGGTTCTTAATTCGGGTGATGTTCATTTCATCAATTTTTTCTCCTATGAATTGTGCTTTTAATGTCAAATCTAAGATCTCTTTGCCGAGCCATAGGCCCCGAAGATTGTCCACCATATTTTTTTCTAAAAGTTTTATAGTTTCACATTTTACACTTAAGTCTATTATCCTTTTCAAGTTAAATTTTGTATAAAAAGTGAGAAATGGATTAAAGTGTTTTGTTTTATTTTGTTTTTGTTTTTTCTTGTGGATGTATAATTGCTCTGATGCCATTTGTTGAAAAGGGTATCTTTCTTCCATTAAATTACTTTTACACTTTTGTCAAAAATGAGCTTGACACACTTGTGCGGGTCTCCTCATGCAATCTGTTCTGTTCCATTGATCTAGGTCCGTGCCAACCACACAGTCTTGATGACAGCAGCTACAGGACAATTCTCAAAATCAGGGCGAGCACAGCAGATGACACAATCCGTAGGGCGAAAGGCCACCCATGGAATGGGAGAAAATATTTGCACGTCATATGTCTCATAAAGTTTAACATCCAGAATATATTTTAAAAACTCCTACAACACAGCAACAACAAAACAATGGGCAAAGAACTTTAACAGATATTTTTTCAAAGAAGATATACAAATGGACGATCATCAAATCAAGAGATACTCAACATCAACGACCAGGGAAACACAAATCAACACCCCAGTGCGGTGCTACCTTGCACCCATTAGGGCGGCTACTGCCCCAAACCCAGGAAACAGCCAGTGCTGGCGAGCGTGTGGGGACGCGGCCCCCTCCTGTACTCCTGGGGGGAATGCAAAATGGGGCCCGTATGGCGGGTGGGTCCTCAAAAAACTAAATATAGAATCACCATATGATCCAGGGATTCGACTTCTGGGTACATATCCTCCCAAACTGGGGAAAAAAAAAAAAAAAAGACTCTCAAAGAGATATCTGTGCGGCCATGTTCACAGCAGCACTTCTCCCAACAGCTAAAACTGGAAGCAGCTATCATCAGATGAGCAGATAAACAAACTGTGACTTGTACAACATGGAATATCATTCAGCCTTTAAGAAGCAGGCAGTTGTGACAGCTGCTCCCGCGTGGGTGAGACTTGTGACCTCTACACAGAGTGAGGCCAGCCGTCACAGCAAAGACAGACACCGTGTGAGTCCACGTGTGGGAGCTACCGAGGGCACAGCTGTCCCCTCATCCACGCTTCTCTTTCCACGCTTTCAGTTACCAGCGCTCAGCCTCAATCTGAACATATTATATGGAAAGTTCCAGAAATAAACACTTCGTAAGTTTCAAATTGTGCCGTTTTGAGTAGTGTGATGAAATCTCACGCTGTCCCACCCAGAATGTGAACCTCACTTTGTCTGGAGTATCTGCTCAATACATGCTACGCACCTGTCAGTTACTTCATATCCACCTGTTATCAGATAAATAAATATACGTGTTTATTATATATATTAACCATACATATGTGGTTCAGTACTAACTGCAGTTTTAGGCATTCACTGGGGATCTCAGAACATATCCTCCTCAGATAATCGGGACTAGTGTAGTCAAATTCATAGATAGAAAGTAGAATGGTAGGCCAGGCACAGTGGCTCACGCCTGTAATCCTAGCACTCTGGGAGGCTGAGCTGGGAGGATCACTTGAGGTCAGGAGTTCGAGACCAGCCTGAGCAAAAGCAAGACCCTGTCTCTACTAAAAATAGAAAAATTAGCCGGGCATGGTGGCATATGCCTGTAGTCCCAGCTACTCAGGAGGCTGAGGCAGGAGGATCGCTTGAGCCCAGGAGTTTGAGGTTGCTGTGAGCTAGGCTGACACCACGGCACTCTAGCCCAGGTGACAGAGCAAGACTCTGTCTAAAAAAGAAAGGAAGGAAGGAAGCGGGGGAGGAAGGAAGGAAGGGAGGGAGGGAGGGAGGGAAGGGAAGGAGGGAGGGAAGGAAGGAAGGAAGGAAGGAAGGAAGGAAGGAAGGAAGGGGGAAAGAAAGAAAGAGGAATGATGGTTGCCAGGGGATGCGGGAAGGGGAATGGGAAGGTGATTAATGCATATAAAGAGTTTTTAGTCTTTGCAAGATAAAAAGAATTCTGGAGAATTCTGGTTGTACAACAATGTGAATATACTTAGCACTACTGAACTGTACACTTAAAAAAGGTTAAGATGGTAAATTGTATATTATGTGTATTTTACCACAATTAAAAATGAAAAGAAAATTGGGTAGACTTATTTCTCCCACTTTATTCTTCTTTTTCAAAATTATTTTAACTACTTTAACTATTTTATTTTAGAATGCTCTGTCTATAGCTACAAAAAACCTTGCCAAGATTGATAGGCATTACATTAAACCTGTATATCACTTTGGGTAAAACTGACATCTTTACTACATTCCAATTCTTTTTTAATTTGTGCTATTATCTTATAATTTCCTTCATTCTGTTTGCTATGGGTTCATTTTGCTCTTCTATTTTTAAGTTCTCAAAGTGGAAGTTTAGATTATTGATTTGAGATGTTTACTGGTTTATAACATTTGCATTTCATGTTACAAATTTCCCTCTTATCATGGCTTTAGCTGTGTCCCATAAATTATATTTTCATGTTCATTCAGTTCACAGTATTTTTATTTCCCTGAAGATTTCCTCTTTGACACATGGATTATTTGGGAGTGTGTGGTTTTGTTTCCTAGTGTTTTCCTGTTACTGTTCTGTTATTGGTCCCTAGAGTGACTCCACTGTGGTCAGAGAACACATGGTATAAATTCAGTCCTTTTTAAATGTGTTGAGGTTTGTTTCATGGCTGAGGATGTGTCCTGTCTTGGTTATTTCCATGGACACTTGGAAAGGGTGGGCACTCTGCTTCCGTCCAGTGGAGTCTTCCGCAGATACTACTTGCATCGTGCTTGCCGATGCATTGGTAGGTTTTTCTCTACATTGTTTATTTTCTGTCTAGTTCTATCAATTTTCAAGACAGGGTAGTTGAATTTTCCAACTCTTAATTGTGGGTTTGTCTATTTCTCCTTTTGTTTCTAGCAGTTTTTGTCTCACACGTTTTGCACTTACATTGTTTGGTATATGCAGTGTTAGTATTTCTATGTGTTCATGGTGCATGGGTCCTATCATCACTATATAATGTCGTTGTCTGTCTCTGGTAACTTTCTTTGGTCTGAAGTCTACTTTATTTAATATTAATTTAGCTGCTCCTGCTCTCCTCTGATTAATGTTTCCATGATATGTCTTCTTCCATCCTTTTACTCTCAACCTGCCTGTAGCACTGTGTTTGCAGTGCATTTCTTACACGCAGCATATGGTTGGGTCATGCTTCTTAATCCACGCTCCACTCTCTGTATCTTCAGTGCATTTAGATCATTTACACACTAGTGTAATTATTGATAGTAATATTTTAGGGCCTAAGTCTGCCATTATAATTATTGTTTTCTGTTTATTTTCTCTCTCTCTACCTCTCTCTCACTCTCCTTCTCCCCCCACTTTCTCAGGGTGTGGGGGAATACTTTTTCCTGCTTTCCTGTGGGTTCCTTGAGCAATTTTTAGAAGTCTATTTTGATTTATTTGTAGTTTTTTTAAGTGTCCCTTTCTGTATAGCATTTTCAGTGATCGCTCTAGGTACTGTACTACATATACGTAACTTACCACAGACTGTTGGTGTTGTCCTTTTACTAGTCGGAGTGAAGTACAGAAACATTACCTATCTTTAAGACCCTTCATCTCCCCAGTTGGTAATTGTCTTAAATATTTTCTCTGATCCACATTGAACAGTCTCATCATTTTTGCTTCAACCATCAAATGTAATTCATAAGGCTCAAGAAGAAAAAGAAAATATAACAGTGTTTACCCACATTTTTGTTTACTGTGTTCTTTCTTTCTTCCTTCTCGATGTTTTCAGCTCATTTTTCATCATTTCCTTTCTGTTTGGAGAACTGCCTTCAGTTATTCTGTTAGAGTAGTCTGCCGGGGACAAATTCTCTTAGATTCCCTTCATCTGACAATGTCTTCATTTCCCCTTCACTCCTGAAGGATATTTTCGTGTGTATAGGATTTGGGGTTGACAGTGCTTCTCTTTTAGTAGCTGGAAAACACTGTGTCATTTCTTTCTGTCCTCCGTGGTTTCCGATGACAAATCCACTGTCATTCACATTCCTTTTACTCTCTAGGTTGGGTGTCCTTTTTCTCTGGCTGCTTTCAAAAATTTCCCCTTTTTTTTTTTTTTTTTTTTTTTTTACCTTTCAGGAGTTTAATTATGATGTATGTTGGCATGGATTTCCATAGGTTCATATTGTTTGGGAGTCTTTCAGCTTCTTGAATCTGCAGGTTTATGTATCTTGCCAATTTCTGTAGTTTTCAGCCATTATTACTTCAAGTGCTTTTCAGCCTCTCCCTCTTTCACCTCTCCTTCAGGGACAAAATGACACAAATTTAGTCTTTTGTTATAATCCCACACGTCCCTGAGGCTCTGTTCGTTTCTTTGTTTTCTTAGTCTACTCTCTCTGTGTTGCTCTGATTGGGTCGTTTCAATTGTTCCATCTTCCAGTCCACGGGTTCTTCCCTGTGTCCTTGTCATACTGCTATAGAGCCCATTCACTGTGCTCTTTTATTTCCATTGTATTTTTCAGTTCTAAAATGCCTATTTGTTCTTTTCTTTATTTCTCTATTTCTTTGCTGAGGCTTTCTATTTTTTCATTTGTTTAAGCCTGTTCATAATTGCTCACTGAAGCACTTTCATCACGGCTGCTTTGGAACCTCTGCCGGATAATTCCAACCTCTCTGTCATCTCAGCATCAGCATCTAGTGATTGCCTTTTCATCAGTACGTGATCTTGCCAACTCCTTGTATGATGAGTGATATTCTACCGAATCCTGGACATTCTGGTATTATGCTGTGAGACTCCGGGTCTCACTTAAGCCTTCTGCTTTAGATGTAGGGCAGGTCGGCTGGTAACAAATTATTTTAATTTTCCTTTTCACACTGCTCTGGGAGGGAAAGGGCAGAGACACCATTCTTCCCAAATTTTTTGTTGGTTTGTTTGTTTCCTTTAACTACAGCCAAGTGAAGTCTTCCCTTGATACCCAAAGTGGGGAGGGCTCCTGTTACTGCCGGGTGTGGACGGTGACTCCAGCTCCCACTGGGTATGTGTTGACACCATGGTGGGTGGGGCCCCATGGCTGCTGGGTGGAGGTGAAAGTCCTTACTCTGGCCCAGGCCTCTTCAGATGGCAGCCCAGTGGGGACCGGGAGGGAGACCTCCTTACTGCAGGGGAGGGTTGTCTAGCTGACGTGACTGGTGTCACAGGTGTTTCTGTGGCGTTGCTGGAGCAGAGCGGTTATTATCTAAAAAGTTTCTGTCTTGATGAGCTGCCACTTTCCTTTGCCCAGAAAGAGCAGGCTTTGGGGGTGTTCTGTGTGCGTTTTGCATCCACTGGCCTTTCCAAGGTGCTGGCTTCTTCAGCTCCAAGTCTGGGGACCACGAAGCTGTCAGAAAACCCCGGGCATCAGCCCGTGCCGTTTCTTGGTTGCTAAGGTCAGCCCGCCTTCTCCCCCGCCTCGGAGCCTTCCAGCGTTCGTTCTGTGTCACGTGCTGGTGCATTCGCTGGACTCAGCGGGAGGAACAGGGAAATGTATTCCATCTTCCTGGAAGCATAAGTTCTTACTGATTTTTAAATGTTGATTTTATCATATTCATAAAATTCACAAATTTTCATAAATTCTCGGTCTCACTCTCTGGGGGGTGAGATAATAGCTTTTCCTTTCATTTTTGGAAATTTTCAAGATATGTGATTTTGCCATTTGCCAACAGAGATGGTTTTATTTTTTCCTCTGCTTTCCCAGCTTGTGCTTCTGACTCCTTCCTCTCATCTAATCGCATTGCCTGATACCTCCCACAGCAGGAGGGACGGAGGCATTCTTGTTTTCTTCCTGCCTTTAGCCAAAAGGACGTTTGTATCTACCCATAAGTGGTATAATAACTTCTAGATACATCAATTGCTGATTTTAATCAAGTGCTTTTAACAGGAATGTGTTTAATTATGTAAACTACCTCTTCTGTTTTTGAAATGATCAGATGATATTTCTGCTCAGCTATATTCATTTGATGGATTATATTAATATGTATTTTAATATTGAACCCCCATCCTGTTCCTGGTAAAATGAACACTTGGTCATGATGCATTGTTTTGTTACACTCTGTTCGCTTCTGTTTAGTTATGTTTTATCTAAGATTTTTGTGCCTCTATGTTCATAACTGAAGTTGGTCAGTACTTTTGATTTTGAGTAAAAGCTCTGTCACGTTACAGGGGTTTTATTTGCTTCATGGAAAGAATTTGGGAGTTTTCCATCTTTCCCTATATCCCATTCCAGAATTAGTTCAGTAACATTGCTATTAATTGCTCTAATTAAAACTTGGTGTGTTTCCCCTGTGGCGATGGGGTCTGGAAGAAGTTAGAGCTCTCCGATGACTTCCTCTACTTCTTCAGTGGTAACTGGTCTGTGTAGAGTTTTCTCTCTTTAATGGAGTCAATTTTAGTATTTTGTACTATTCTGAAAAAATTATTCTATCTTGGCATATAATTTTATTTGCATACGATTTTACAATGTAATCATGTGATTTTAAAAATAAATTATTCTGGATTTGATGCCTATTTTCCCATTGTCACTTCCAATTTCGTGTATCTGTGTTTGCCTTTCCCAACCCCACACCAGAGCTGGTTTTCAGATGGCCTCACAGTTTGCCTATGAACCAAACTTTGGATGTATTTACTAGTTAGTTCTATTGCTTTTTGTTCTAACTCATTAGAACGCATTAGGACTTTTATTACTGCCTTTTTCTGCTTTCTTTGAGTTTGCTTTGTTATTTCCTTTCTAGCTTTTTGTATTGGATATTAATTCATTTATTTTTCTTTTTTCATTTTTAATGGTATTCATTTTTATTTAAGGCTAAAATTACTCCTTTATAATGGCTTTAAACATATTCTATAGATTCTTACACTGTTGGTTTACATTATTATTTTTATGAAATTCGGTAATTTCATTCTTTCTTTTGCTTTTGTTCCAAGAGTTGTTTCATACCATGTTTTGTGGGCAAGCCTTTTTGTTTTGTGAATGCTATAATTAACTTCCAGTTTTATTGCTTGTGGTAAGAGAATGCTGATTGTGTTACTTGTATGCTTTGGATTTAATAAGATTCTCTTTGTGGCATAAAATGTGGTCAGTTTGGGGGATGTATGATGTACTTTTAAAAAGAAGATGCATTCCTAATTATCAGAGTTCAGAGTTCAGTATACGTCGCTAGGATCGCCTCATCGGTCCTGTCACTGAAGTCTCCTATCCCCTTCCTAATGGTTTGTCTCGGGCTGAGGGTGGTGCGGCGAATTCTGTTACCAGTGTGTGTTTCTACCTGTTTCCCCTCGAATCTCCTGCAGTTTCCACTCTTTGAAAGTGACTCTGATACATATTAATATAGATTAATAACAGTATATGACTATATATTAATAACTATAAATATTCATAACTGAATGACAGATTTGGTTTGCATCGGGCAGAATGAATACTAAAACCAATATTTAAAACAAAACAAAACAAAATTTCTTCAATTAAGAGAAGACAAATATTGAGGAAGGATACACTCCACGTTTGGGGAAATCCAGCCAGATTGATCAACATAAAAGCGTATTCTAGTAAAACGACTGGGCTTCAGATTAAAATGCAATTCTCTGGGCATTAATGTAAAAAGACCAGGAATCTTACAGGGGAAGGCGGACGGGCCTGGTGACACTGTCTGACAAGGCTTTGCACCAGGAGAAATGGAGAATCGCGTTTAAGACGCTCAGTGACAGCCGTGTCTCCTTCTCCAGGTGTCTGCAGCGTTGCTTTCAACTATTTCCATGTCTTCACGAATTTTCATTCTTTTTAAAATATTTCTTCCTTTATATTTTACATTTCTCTGGTGACATTATCGATAACAGTTGTTTACCACTACATTCCTTCTAATTGCATCTCTTTTGTAAAATGATGCTTTTCCTTTTGTTTTTAATTATTTACTAAGTTCCGTGAGCTCTACTTATCTTCTATTTATCCAATCATCTCATTTATGCGTATTTTAATTCTGATGTGCCCTTTTTTTAACAAGTTCTCTTGTTGTGAAAAACAAAATTAGATTGTTTTGAAATATTGAAGTTTTCCCTTTTTGTGGCTAAGTCTTTCTGTTGCCTGTAGCGATATTGTTATGCTAATTGTTCTCTTTTGTTGTTGTTCTTATACTAACTTTACAGGTAATTAAACCACAATCCTTCTTGCTGGCCACGTGGAAGGAGGCGACTTTCCGTAAGCAGCCGGAGTGGGGAGTGGGCCAGAGCAGCTTCTGGGGCCCGGCGCTGGGGCCGCCCCTTCCCAGGGGAACACCAGGGCTCAGAACCACGGCCGCGCTCCCTGCTCCCCGAGACCTGCCTTCCCTTCCCGCTTCCCCTGTGCTCACCTGCACCTTCGCTTTCGTGTCCCCTACAGTCCGGTCCATCTTAGTGAGCTCAGCTGCTGTAACGTGACACATAAACCGGGTGGCTCAACCACAGAAATTCATATCTCACAGTCCTGGAGATTAGGCCGCTGCCAGAGCCTGTGTCCGGCTTGGGTCCCCTTCCCGGCCCCCGGTGGCCGCCTTCCTGCTGTGTCCTCCAGTGGGGGGTGGGGAACGCTGGTCTTGCCATCCCTTCACAAGGGCACAGGTCCCGTTATGGGGACTCCAACCTGGTGACCCTATCTGAATCCGGTCACCCGTCAGAGGCTCCTCCCGAAAACTGTCACACTGGGAATTCGGGCTCCAGCATGTGCCTTTGGGGGCACAGCCCTGCAGTTCACAGCCAGTCCCTTTCCCGTCCAGTCCACACTCCCGTCTGTCCTAGTCCGCTCTGGGTGCTAACAAACACCACAGACTGGTGGCCTGAACAACTACCACTGATTTCTCCCAGCTCTGAAAGCCAGGATGTCTGAGATCAAAATGCCGGAAGATTCAGTGTGCAGCAGGGCCCACCTCCCGGCTGACACATGGCCGTCTTCGTGCTGCGTCTCCACGTGGCGGGAAGAGGGCCACGGAGCTCTCTAGGGTCTCCTCATAAGGACACTAATCCCCTGTGTGAGGCTCCACCCTCATGACTTAATCACCTTCCAAAGACCTCACCCCCAATTCCTTCACTTGGGGGATTAGGATTTCTACATATGAATTTCGGGGGACACAACCTTCAGGACAAGCACCCCACCCAGTGGTTTCCCCTTGGTAGAGCCGCCCTTGGAGCTGGGCAAGAGGGGCCACGGCCTGTGGGATTCCCCCTCCTTCATTCAGTCTGACTCGCGGGAGAAGGTCCCACCCAGAGCCACTGCCCAAGCACGCCCGGGACCCCAGACCACTGCCCAAGCACGCCTGGGACCCCAGTCCACTGTCCAAGCACACCTGAGACCCCAGACCACTGCCCAAGCACGCCCGGGACCCCAGACCACTGCCCAAGCACACCCGGGACCCCAGACTACTGCCCAAGCACGCCTGGGACCCCAGTCTACTGCCCAAGCATACTGGGGACCCCAGACCACTGCCCAAGAATGCCCGGGACCCCAGTCCACTGTCCAAGCACGCCTGGGACCCCAGTCTACTGCCCAAGCATACTGGGGACCCCAGACCACTGCCCAAGCATGCCCGGGACCCCAGTCCATGCCCACACAGCCCCAGGTCTCGGCCCCACCACCAGGAAACAGTAACCAGATCTCGCTCCCAGGGGTATGGGTGGATTAAACTGCACGATGACTTTGAAATTGTGTGACTTGTGACATGCTGCTCGGCCTGAGTCACTTCCCGCTGGTGCCAAGGCGCAGCTGTGGTTTGGATTTGACCCTGGGGCCTCTGTAGGTGCCGCTTTGCCTACGGTCTGCCTTGGGGATGGCCACTGAGGGTGACCGGCAGCTGCATAGCTGATGGAGAAGGCCGCGCCTGCCGTCTGCTGACCCTCAGCGTCCGGCACAGGCGCTGGGCGAGCATCCCCTGAGCACTCGCTGTGCCTCAGCCTGGACGTGGCCCCACAGCAGGCCGCAAGGACAAACAGGAAAGTTTACAACGTGACTGCAAATAGTAACCATGGACAAGGCGGGGCAGGCACTGCAGACAGGTGCAGGCAGAGACTGTGGTCTCCCACGATAATAACACGAGCCCTTCAAGCGGAGCGCCCGGGAGGCACCAGGCCTGCACCACGTGCTCGTCAGCATCACCTGGTTGAGTCCTGACCCCCGTGCAGTACGACAGCAGGTGCCACATGCGGAGCACAAGGCACAGAGAGGCTCCGCGGCCACACGCGTGACTGAGCCGGGATCTGGAGCTCCGCCCACCCGACCCCCAGACTCACCCTCTGACGCACTCTGACCCCAGACTTGCAGCTCACTCTCGGTCGTGATAATAACTCAGCTATTTGTATCAAGTTCAGCAGAAACTGAGTGAGCACCTACTATGTGCCAGGCACTAGGTCCTGGGAGCCGACATTTATCTCAGAGAAACACAGAAAAGCAAGTTAGCTGGTAAACGTGTGTTAGCCAGTGAGGAGAACGTTCCAGAAACACGAGGCAAGAGCTGGGCTGCGGGTGCCCCAGTGTGCACGTCCCGAACCATCGGGGCGGCGGGTGCGGGGGACGCCAGGGCGGAGGGTGCAGGAGAGCTGCTTTGCATCACTTTGTCTTCCCTTCCTGCTTTCGTGTTCTGCGGCCTTGAGTGAAGTAGTAAGTTGTCGTTCCTTCAAGCTGTCTCATTGCAGAACTCTGAACTTGGCACCAGCAATTTTCTTATTCATATTTGCAGGTATGAGTGAGTGAGTGTGTTAATCCGAAGCCATTACTGGGGGAAGGTGGTAGCTTTAATGTGTGTGTTCAAATGCTGCACACCATGCCTCTGCGTTCCTGCTGGTCAGGGGTCCCCAGGGAAACCTTCCCAACACGGGTGTGTGTGTGTGTGTGTGTGTGTGTGTGTGTGTGTGTGTGTGTGTGTGTGTGTGTGTGTGTGTGTGTGGAGAGAGAGAGAGAGAGAGAGAGGGAGAGAGAGAGAGGCGGGGGGGGGGGGAGAGGGAGAGAGAGAGATTGATTTATTATAAGGACCTGGCTCATGCGATCCGGGTCCAGCAAGTGTGGAGGCCGCAGAGCTGGCAGCAGCATGGGGCTCCCAGCAGCAGTCAGCGCTGCTGTCCGGGGTCCAGGGCAGTCTGCAGGCAGAGCTCCCTCCTCCTGGGGCACCTCAGTCTTTTTTCCTAAGGCCTTCAACTGACTGGACGAGGCCCACCTGCATGTGGAGGGTGAGCTGCTTTACTCAAAGTCCACTGATTCAAAGTGAGTCACATCTACCAAATTCCTTCCCAGCAACATGCAGACCCCGGCGTGACCACACCACTGGGCGTCGCAGCCCAGCCAAGCGGACACATAATACCAATCATCACAGCATTAACAAGTGCGTGTGATCTGTGACCACAGGGGCATTCTGAGACCAGGACGCATACGATGTTGGGGTGGGTGGGGCAGCTCCCCTGTTTAACATTTCACAAAGCCATCTTTTCCCCAACGCAGTGCCAGGTCATTTCTGTGGTGACGGAGCTGACATTTGAAGATGTCAGAGATTTTATTGTTAACTGACCGTCCCTGCCCCAGCCACACTGCACTGGGCTGGCCACCTCCCAGGCTCTGCAGCGAGCGTGGGGGGCCCACACTCAGAGGCAGAGGAGCGGGAGGAGGTGATACCCATCTTAAATGTCACGGTGATTTATAGACTATATTTCCTGGGGAAAGTGCAAAGATTTATTTCCAGGAGACAGGCCGTTTGTAAACATGCAACTCACAGGTGCAGCTGTGTGGGTGACCGAGCCGGCAGGGGTGCCCGCCTGTCCCCAGGGACAGGAACACCAGCGGGCCCTGCAGGTGGTGAACACACCTGGGCCTGCCAGCCAGTGTCCTTGGAATAAAGGTTCCTTCTCCTTGTCTCCCGGTGGACGGTGCATGTGCACCACCTAGGCCACCTCCTCAGATGAAAAGTGAGAAATTGACAAGTGGCCAAGGTGGCAGACATACTGATTAGCTTGATTAAATCCTCCTACAAGGTATACATGTATCAAAACATCCCATTGTTCCCCATAAATGTATACAATTATTGTTTCTCAATTAAAAATAAAAATGTTTGAAGTTCTTCAAAAGTGAAAAAAAATGAAAAGAGTAAGTGTTTTACCAGGGAGATAAAAAAAATCATCAATTCGTATGCTGATAATAATCTAGCTGAAAATATATAAAGCAATCGCCGACACTAAGCAAGGAGAGACTAACACATCTGCAGCGGACCCAGAGACACTGATGCTCCCGCCCAGTCATCGGCAGCTGGGCAGGAAACTGGCCACGTGAAGCCAGAGCTCGGCAGGGGTCACAGGGAGGGAAAGGGTGAGCTGACGATGCAGGAATTTTCCTACAGAAGCAGAAAGCAGCACACAGTGTCCTTCTCAGCCCCGGTGCAAGGAGAAAACCCCACCTGAATATCCGAGGCCCTTCCTGTCCTCACACAGGCCCTTCGCCAGAGCCCCACAGCGGAGATCAAGCCAAAACGAGCTCACACTAAAATTCACAAGACGGTGGAAACACGCCAGCCAGCCAGAGCAAAGCTCTGCAGAAACAGAAAACAGCAAGGAAAGAAGAGCAATGTCAGACTTCAGTTATCCGGGCACAGTTATCGTGCACAAAATGTAAAATAAAGCAATTGTAGAGGAAAAAATATGGGGGAATCAAAGACTTAAGTGGAGATCCAAAGAGTCACCTGCGACAAATGGGCAGATTCACAAAAGCATGAAAGGGAACTTCAGTGAATGGAAAACATAAGCAATGATCTCTCATTGTCCTACTGATTTTTCTGGAGATGTTTCTGATTCCTGCATCATCACGGCATCCACACGTGAGGGCACGTGAGAAACTCGGATGCCAGCCAGGGTCTGTCTGCCTCTCGGATCTGGGGAGACTTTCTTCAAGCCCCCATTGCCCACTGCCCCCCTGCACCTACACTGGTGGCCTGGTGTCACCTTCAAGCTACCAGCTGCACCCTAAGGCGTGAGCGTCCGCCGGTTCCTGCACAGACCCGCTCGCGGCCGAGCAGGCTGGGAATCCTGCAACCTCGAGGACATCGGGAGTGACCAGTCGGGTAGCCGTGGAGTGTGGTGCCTTCTCCCGCCCTGTCTCCCTCCCTCCGGAAGGATGGCGAGTCCCTTTCTCACCACCTCACGCAGTAAACTATGGAGTGATCCTGCTCAGACCTGGGCCCTTCGGAGTCCCACGTTCCGCCCCACTCAGCATTCAGGAAGCTTCCGAGCCACAGCAGCACCGCCCCTTCCTCACCTCCACTGGAAGGAATTCAGGGATTGTGCGGAAGAAAGTTTCTCTACCTCGATTCAGCAGATGCCCCAGCGGATCCAGGTGCTTCTCCTGCCGTGGCGCCACGGTGCCCGGCACAGCTGGAGCGTGTGTCCCTGTTTGCGTGTCTGTCTCCCACAGGCCTGGGGGCTCTGAGACCAGGTCTGTGCCTTACTGGTCACGATATCCAGGACAGTGGGGGTAGGTGCCGGAGGTCCGGTGCCTCCAACAGGCAGCTGCAGGGTCCCCTCCCATGACCCCCAGCATCGGATATGCCCGTGGCCCCTTTGCGACCTGCAGGCACAACCCCCGCTGCTGCGGAGCTGTGGCTAATGGCGAATCTCCCCCCGGCACCATACGGCTCTGTGAGCAGCCGATAATGTATATGTAAAGTAGCTGCTTTTACAGTCTTTTATGTGCCTGTCATATTAAAAGCAATCCTTCGGAAATTACCAAGACATGATGCACACCTGCTTGCAATTTTTATAGCTTCTTTTTTCCCCCCAAGTAAAGAATGTAAAATACTCAAAACTGAACTTGTTTCTGTTCTTTCAAAATGGGTCCTACAGGCTGGGCACAGCGGCACACTCCTGCAGTCGCCGCCACCAGGGAGGCTGAGGCGGGAGGATCTCCTGAGCCCAGGAGGCCGAGGCTGCAGTGAGCCATTATGGCGCCGCTGCCCTCCAGCCTGGGCGATGAAAAAAGGGCCCTTCATTCTCCTCCCTCCCATTTTCCATTTGTCCCCACCTGCCCCATCTCTCCCCAGCTTTGCCACAAGTGTCTTTGCACATGTAATCCCCACGGTGGCCGGGAGGCCCCCCAGAGCCATCCCCAGTCGCTGCCCACACAGCTCCCCACGGTGGCCTGCCTGTCCTGTCCTCTTTGTCACTCCCATTCTTGCCTTCTGGACGGGGGCCCTTTCCCATCCGTGCCCAGGGTTCTCTTTGCCACCGTTACGCCGGAACCACTTGCTCCCCTCTCTCATGGGGGCTTCCGCAGGCTCTTCGGCCAGCTCTTGCTGGCCAGGCACTGTGCCCGGCACCTCGTCCCACGGCCCACGATGACCCGCTCAGGCCCCGCCCCCAGCACCTCCAAACCCAGCGGGCGCTCCTGCCTCCAGGGACACACGGCAGCAGCGTTAGACGGCTTTTCCTCAAACACCCCTTTCCTGAGTCCCCCACCCCCCCGTCGTCAGCCTCTCGTCTGGGTGGTCCTGTCTACACGGACCCGCTGCGGGTATCCCAGGACCCTCCAACATAGCAGGTCTGCATCGGGCGGGGTTAGATTAGGTTGCAACCCAAGGGCTTAAATCGCTTTAATTTTCCTTTCTGTAGAAAAGTCTGGAGATTAGCAGCCAGAGACTGGCTCGGCTGTTCCATGCTCCCCAGGGTGAGGCTATGTCTGTGCTTCTGCTCTGACCCCTTTCACACGGGTCCATCATCCAAGTCACCTCTGGCCACCAGCAGCTGTGGTCACACCCCCTGTTCCCGGACGCAGGAAGGAGGAGGGACCAAAGGGCGGAGGGCTAGGTCCCACTTAGGCCCTGAGGGCTGGGCCTGGAGGCCCCTCCTACCCAGGGCTCTGTGATTTCTCTTTAGCCCCCACGTTCTGAAAGGAGCAACATGGCCCTTGGGTGTGGCGTGCTGAGGAAGAGGGGAGGAGGGACGTGGGGTGCACACGTGGCAGTGCCTGCAGTGTCCCAGATGGACTCCTGCCCCCCCTCCAGGGGTCCCGGAGCTTCCTCCCCTCCTCTCTCTTCTGGTTCCCCCCATCTCTGTCTCCCCTGGGAGCCGCCTCCCTGTCCCCGTCTGGGACAGGCACAGGGGTCTGGGCCGGCTGGAGGGGATTTGGCAGATGCCGCTGGGTTTGCCTAGGACCTTTCTGAAATCTGGGTCCAACTACAACAAGACTTCAACCCGCCTTCTGGCCACTGTTGGGCATGACACCGGTGTGACCCGGGGCTCTAGATTTGCAGAGAAAGCTCCAGGGAAAGCTGAAGGGACTCTCCAGCCGGGAGGGAACTCAGGGTGATGTGGCTCAATCCTACAGAGGTGACCCAGAGGGGACTTGCCCAAGGTCACTGGGGCAGGAGGAGGGAGAGATTCCAGAGTGACAAGTCCAGGTGACAAAGCTCCTCCCATCCCAGAGACGGTCAAGGTCCAAGTTCTCAAACAAACGTCACCTTCTTGAGGGTGTAAGAGCCAGGTCTGTCCCCAGGCGCAGCGGGACATCGCAGTGAGCACCGCCCTGAGCCACGCACCAGAGGGACAGGAGGCTCCGGCTGGCCCTGCCCTCAAGGATCTTGGAGACGGGCACAGAGGGCCAGCCATGCAAGCGAGGATCCTGCTGAGAGAACAAGGAGGGGACCCCCAGGGAGGAGCAGAGCTGTGCCAGGCTCCCTGGAGCAGGTGACTCCGGCGGCCTTGCGAGCTCCACCAGGTCGGAGTGGGGAAGACGCAGGCTGAGGAAGGGAGGCGTGTGGGAAGGGGCAGCTCTCCCCAGGGCAGGGGTGGGTGGAGCGGTCTGACGGGACACAGCGTGAGTGGAGAAGGGGACAGACGCCTCTGCCGGCCCTTCCTGCAATCCTGGCACAGACGAAGGCCCGGGCTCCACAGGGCCACCCTCGCCCATCCAGGCACCCCCAGAGCCCAGGCTGCTGTGCACAAGCCCCCAGAGGGCTCGGTGGCGTGGGGTCTCCCCAACGCTAGGCACGCCCCCACACACGCGCCACACATATGGCACCTACAGACAGCTTACACAGGTAAACACACACGCAGGTGACTGTGCAGGGCTGCACAAGCCGACTCACACTTACACGTGTGCACACACATGCTCACACGCATGCTCACATACACACACACACACACACTTGCACGCACAGGCTAACACACACGGTGCTCAGGCACACGCATGCACGTACACACGCTCACATTCACGAATACTCACAGGTGCGTTTGCGCTCACACACACCTGCCTGGCTCCCTGCGGGAGGGCGTGTGCCTCCGTCCCCAGGCACCTGCCAGCCCCATGGTGCTGCCGGAATTCGACCTGCCTTCCCCAGTTATGTTCTTCAGAGAATATTTTATCACAGACGGTTTGTCAGGCCCATCTCAGGTTTTGCAGGAATAACAAGCCCCATCTTTCTCACGGCTCAAGCGTTCTCTGACAGACAGAAATACCCACCGGCCAACAGCTCCTCGGCGCCCTCCCTGCCCGCCCCTGCGGAAGCCAGGCTTCTTCTCTTTGACTTGCGGGTCGTGTACCCTGGCACTGAAACCTGCCTAAAAGTTGGGAATGTGGTGACTCACCATACCTGGCAGCTCACACACAGAAATATTCCAGAACACTCATGCTGGTGCTCGTTATAATCGGGCTGGGTAATCAGCACCTTCAGCTGCTGAAATCCGGTGCACAATTCCCGTCACCCCTCCGACCAGAAAGGAGCCCCAGCTGGCGTTCATTGCCCAGCGCGTGGGCCAGCCCCACCTCTGGGCGGTGCTTTCTGCAGCCTGCACGGGAGGTGTTTCTCCACGGGGCACAGCGGCCGTGGCCGGAACCCAGGGTCCCCAGGTCAGTCCTGCCCCACGGCCGTCCTGACCTGAGGTCCATTCTCATGGTCCCTCCCTAGAACCAGCATCAGCTGGGCAGGGGCCTCTGAGGGCGTGCGGAGCAGGTAATGCTGCCTCCCAGCCTGCAAGCCGGTAGTTAGCTGAGATGCACCAGCTGATTCTCAGCCTGCAAGCCTGTAGTTAGCTGAGATGCACCAGCTGATTCTCAGCCTGCAAGCCGGTAGTTAGCTGAGATGCACCAGCTGATTCTCAGCCTGCAAGCCTGTAGTTAGCTGAGATGCACCAGCTGATTCTCAGCCTGCAAGCCTGTAGTTAGCTGAGCTGTGCCAGCTGATTCTTGCACAGGTGCAAGGGAGAACTCGCCGAGGCAAGGGGGAGTTTGCAGATTAGCAGAAGTGAAAAGCCCAAGTGCAGATCAGCCTTCAGGTCTGGCTCGATGGAGGCGCACAGGGTGTCTCTCCGGCTCTCATCTCAGGGTCCCTGCAGCCTGGGTGGCTCCGTGCTCTCAGTAACAAGCTCAGAGAAAGCCAGGGCCGGCCCCAGCCAATGCCAAAGTCTCAAGGTGTCCCCTCGTTGTACCCAGTCCTCATGTCTATGTCTCTGTGGCTGGAGAGGCAGGACTGAGGGAGGCAGTGGCAGGGGTGACAGTGGCCCCTTTCCCTCCCGGAAGCTCAGCCTGCTCCTGTCCCCTGCGGGGGACTCTAAGGGGTGTGGTGATCAAGTCATGTGTTCTTATTCAGGGCCAACCGCCGTCAGTGGCTGCGACTACACCTGCCAGCGCGTCTCCTGTGGACGCCCACACTGTCCCGTGATGAGGTCATTTTGCCACCTGTAAAATCCAGGCCTGGAAAGCTCGGGGCACGTAGGGCACAGCCAGTATGGTGCTGACGTCACCGGATGGTGCCCGACCAAGGGAGGCGGAGCTCCACAGACGGCTCCTGGGCTCTCGCCTGGAGACGGAAGCACAGGATGCCAGGGCAGGTGTCACCGAGTGCTGGGCAGCGAGGACCTCAGGGGGCCACAGGGAACACGACGGGGGCTGGGGGAGGTGCCCCCACCGCCGGCCGGCCAGTGGGCAGCCTGGCGCATGAAGGGCAGGGCGCCAGGCCTGGCCTCCCCACTGCTGGGAGATGTAAGATAGGGCCATGAGCTGGCTCATGGGGGGTGGGGGGACGAGGGCAGGGCTGGCAGGTGGGCAGGCTCCCCTGGCAGGGGTGCTGGAAGGGGCAGACAGGTGGTGGGAGAAGGGCTAGCGGCGGGCGGAAGGCAGGCAGGCTCCGCGGCCTTGCAGGCGGGCGGTGTGGGGAGCCACCTCTCCTCTTCAGAACTCACAATCCAATTTCTCCAGGTCCAGCCCCATCCTGCCGCTGCCTGTTTTTATTTCCTGCCCGGAGCGAGCGCGGAATTGGTGCCATCAGGGGTGAGAAATCATCGCGCCTCCAGGGCCTATTTTTCACAGTAACAAGTCATTACTTCTGTGCCCTGAGTCATTTCTCAGGATCTTAATACATTCGTTTATCAATCAATACTTAATTGATGTCTATAAAGCATGTTCAGAGCCGGAGGTGAGAGTGGCTCTCGGGGCGACGCTGTGGCTGGAGCCGCCCCGTCCACAAGCAGCCCCGGCGCACGTGGGTGGGGACGCCCGCATTCCTGGGGAGCTAGCCGGCCGGCTGGGGGGTCCTGGCAGCTCTCCCCCACTGCAGAAGGAAATCCCAGCCCTGGGGAGGGGCTGACCCGCACCCCGGGGGTCTGTGGCCCACCATGGCCCGGCAGCGGCAGGGGCAGTGGCCAAATGCACAGATGTTCTGTCATGAGACAAGGTCCTCAGCCTCGGTCAGCGCCCGTCTACGGCAGCCTGCAGAGCAGACCCTGATCACAGCACCTCTCGCGAAAGGACCCGGCAGGGTGAGCTCCGTGACGTGCCCAGCAGTCGCGTGAGGACGTGACCCGCAGTCCTGGCTGTTGTGCCTGCTGTCGTTAGATCTAGTTATTTGGCCACGTTTGTGACTTAGACCACAACTGCAGTGCAGACTGGCCAAGCCCGGAGTCCCCCGCTGGACTGGACTCCAGAAGGCTGGTTTGGATCCCAAAGTTGACACCTGACACAGGTGTGGCTTTGGGCAGGTGCTGCCAGCCTCAGGCGCTGTTTCCTCTTCTGCAGGGGTGGGGGTGGAGAGTCCAGGCTTGCAGGCTTATGGAGAGCATGAGTGGAGGTCAAGGGCGCCACCCTGGGTTCTCAGGAGGTGCAGGTTACAGTGGCCCTGCTTGTCCACCCTCTGTCCCCTCGCCAGCACCTGAGCAGCTCATGGCCTTGTGGGCGCAGGTGCCTCCTACAGAATACAAGTGTGGCTGGGCCACCTGCACCAGGCCCTTGTCCCCGCCAGGAGAACCCCCAGGGACAGCCAGCAGAACAGCGGGGGATGGGGCAGGAGACGGCTGAGCCCCCGGACCCCGGCCCCGCTCTCATCACTGCAACTTCCCGGGTGTCATCTGTCTCCTGGACACGCTGCTCCCAGCACGGCTCTCCGGGGTGTCCAGAGCAGGCCCACGGCCGTGCAGGTGACTGATTGGGCTTGAGGCTGCCGTCCTGCCTTTCTGGGAGCCGGAATGTTGATTGAACGGCCATTCCACTCTCTCCAACAAGCAAGCAACAGTGTAAACTGGGGTCTAATTTATCAAAAACAGTCGCCTGCATTCTGCACGGCCCGTGTTCCCCGCTGAAATATAGCGCCTGTCCGGCTCCCAGCCCACGTGTGTGCGATCTCATGATATTTCAGTTTTATGGGGGACATCTCACTGATGAATGTCTCTTAGTGAACGATCATTCTGGAATCTATTCTGCCTTCAAAGAGGCTTCTCCTGGAATGGGCTGGGAGGGGTGGGCCCCGTGTTACATATAAATCCACCGCCAGGAGCGCCTGGCAGGGGAGGGGCCGAGGCCCGCGGGAGACAAGAACGAAGCGGGCGAGTCGGCAGCCAAGCCCGCCCTTTCCATCGCAGTCCGAAGGCTGCTGGGATGGGGAAGGCGGCCACAGAGGGACACCCCAGCTCCCCACACGTGGCTGCTCGGCCGTGGGCAGCTCACTCCCTCTGCCAGCCTCAGCCCCTCTCGGGCATCATTACTTCCCGTAATGACGCCGCTTCTTGGTCTCGACCATCATCACCCCCTGGGCAGGTCCAGGGTCCGAGGCTGAGTGGTGCCCTCGTTCCAGGGTGACCCTGCCAGAGTTGCCAGGGAGCCCAAGGGACAATGAGAGCCTTCGCTCCAACCGCAGCTAGCTTCCTGCCTGGCATTTGGCCCAGACATCCGAGACTACAGGGTCCCCAGAACTTCCCTGTTCTCTCTCCTGGGATACCTGGAGCTTCATTGCCTTGTGCTGATGGCCCTGACCAAGCCCCTGGAATCAGGAGTCCAGGCTCCCATGCTAGACCTGGCATTCGAGGCTGCCTGGCGCCTGGAGGGTCCTGCAGCAGCTGGTCCACGCTGTGCATGCTGTGGACCCCGACAGCCCCTCCCAGCATTAGAGAGGCAGCTGCCAGCCAAGAGAGGATCCTAATCCCTTCCGTCCCCCACAAACGGAGCACGACTTCTCCTTTCTAGCCACCTCTCCTCTAGAGTGAGGGTCTCGCCCCCAGGCCAGCAGCTCGGCCTCCCTGGGGAGCTTGCCAGAACTGCAGGTGCTCAGCACCCCCCCACCCCCAATGATGGAATCCAAACCTGGGTGGGGCCCAGGAATGTTTGAACCAGCCGTGTTCATTTTCTATAGCTCCTGGAACAAGTCACCACCACCGTAGTGACAGGAAGCAACACACATTTATTACATGACAGTCTTGGAGGCCAGCAGTCCGACCCGGGTCCCACTGGGCTCAAATCCAGGTGTTGGCAGGGCTGCCTTCCTTCCCCGGAGCTGCAGGGAAAGTACATTTTCTTGCATTTTCCAGCTTCCTGGGCTGCTTTCCTTCCTCCACCTCCGAGCCGGCGGCCCCGGCAGCCTTGATCTCGCTGCACTGTCATGTCGTCCTCGGACCGCGTGGTTAGGGAGGGCACCGGGCAATCTCCCATCTCCAAGTCCTGAACTCAGTCACCCCTGCAGAGGCCCCTGCCATGCCAGGTCTCACGTTCGCAGGTTCCAGGAATTAGGACGGGGACATTTTTGGAAGCCCAGTGTCCTGTGGACCACACAAGACCCCCAGGTGATGCTGACGTGTGGCCCCCACTGAGACCCAAGCCCCCAGTGGGTTGTTAACACCAGAATGGGAGCTCCCCAGAGACACCCCATGTTCCCCACACACCTGGCCCTGTGCCTGGCCCACAGCAGAACCTCAGCGAGCAAATGAGCTGATCTGTCAGCAAACACACGGCTAATGAGACGGCCACTCAGCGCCGGGGCAGGGACCTGCGTGGGGACTGCCAGGTAAGAAGCAGCATGCTCGGTCACAGCTGAACTGTGATAGACAGGGGAACATTTCAATGTCATTGTGCCTCTGGTGACATCTGAGATGTACAGAAATAATTTTTTACCTGAAACTCAAATTTAACAACATCCAGTGTTTTCATCTGCCAGATGTGATACTTGTGAGTGTGGGTCCGGCTGTGCCCCAGATGGTGACACTGGGGACCTCAGTGGCCTTTCAGGACTCTGTCTCCCACCCGGTTTTCTGGAATGCATCCTATTCCCTTGTTGAAACTCACTGTCCAATCTCCCAGTGGTGTGGGGGGTTCCCTCCTCTCCCTGCCCTCTGTTAATCGAATGCCCCACCCCCACCCCCCGCCCCCCAGGACGTGGGAGAGCCCTCCTTACACAGAACCACCCAGAGGAAGTCCAGGGTCTGGAAGCTTCCACTGGTGGCCCAGGTGGGTGATGGGCCAACTCACAGCCCAGCTCTCATGTGACTTCTGCACCCCTGCTTGGGGAGCGAGGAGGACACGGGCTGGCTTGTCTCAAGGCCCTGGGGGGCCTCAGAGAATGCCTGGTTTCGAGGCTGCAGGGTGGAGCTGCACGGGGGGCCAGGAGGAGGACCCCCGCCAGGTGCTCTGCGTGCAGGGGTCACGGCTGGCCTGCTCTGCCGTCTCCTCCACACTCTGGGGATCCAGAGACTCATGATGGTGGAGACCAGTGCTGTCCGCCCCCGTGTCCTCAGCTCTGGAAGGCGGGAAGACATCCTCACACCCACATGCTCTTATGGGTTCTAGGATCTTGCATACATACATAAACTCTAATGAAAATTGTTGATTTCATCTTTGCAACATAAATGGAAGAGAAGGCACATAAAAGAGAAGCCACTTAAACACGTGACGCACTCAAAGGAAGAAAGCCAGCCCGAGCGCACACACACATCGACGGAGGGGCTCCAGAGCCCCCCTTTCCTGGGAGTCTTATTATCCTTTGATCTTCCTAATAATGTGTTTCTTTCCTGGTAATAGGTTTTCATCATCCTCACAGCCTATTGATTAGAACTCTTTTCCGGGGTTTTGAGCTATTGCCTGAAATAAGGGACACAATGATTCGGTCTTCGGGTGATGTTTCAGAGGAGGCGTGTTCTCAGCGTGAGGCCCGGCGAGAACCCGCGCAGGAGCCTGGAAGACGCAGCCTGTCTGCTGTCCTCTCCTCCTGCCTCCCACCATCCTGGCGTTGGCATGGCAACGGTGGGACCCGGTGGGCTGGGCGGGCAGGACCTGGGGCAGGACAGGGCGGCAGCCGAGGGAGGGGAGGGCCAGGAGGGGCGGACGGCGGGCGTGTGTCCCTCAGCTGAGGGGGGCTGCTGCGGATGGCTACCAGGGACTTCCAGGAGGATCTAAGGGGGACGGAATGATCACTGCCTGATGCCGTAGTCCCTTTGGGCTTCTGTGACAAAGTGCCGTAGACCAGGGGCTGGCGAACAGCAGAAACGTATTTCCCACAGTCCGGGAGGCTTCGCGTCCAAGGTCAGGGCTCCAGCAGGTTCGGTGTGTGGTTCGGCCACTTTCTTGTTCACAGACGGCGCGCTCTCGCCGCGCCCTGATGCCGTGGGGGCCGGGGCTGCCTGGGGCCTCTTCTGTGAGGGCTCCAATGGCCCCTGGAGGTGCCGCCTCCTAACACCATCGAACTGGGGATTGGGTCTCAATTCATGAATTTGGGGTGAACACAGACATTCAGGCCACAGAGCACGCCCATGAGGGGACACTGAGGAGTGGCGTGGAGGGTTCTGGAAGGACAGATAGGCCCGGCGGGGCGTCGGGTGCAGGTGGAGCCAGAGGGGCTGTGCGGGCAGGGCTGGGTGCAGGGCGGGGAGGCTGGAGCTGCCCGGCCGGGGTTCCCCCTGGTCGCAGGCGCTGGGGACCTGTGCGCACAGCAGTGCCAGCCACACACGAGCGGGGAGCCTCCCCTCAGGCGGGGCAGGTGTGCTGCGGGTGTGTCCGCTGCTAAAACAAACTCGGTGTGATCAGCCCTGCCTGGCACACAGGCCGGCACGGCGTTTGGACTCAGCGTGGGTCTGAGAGGCCTCACTTCCTCTCGTCCGAGACAGAAACACCACCCGGATCCTCCAGGGACACACGAGCAGGTGGTTGCGTGGCTCACGCCTAAATGCAGAGAAAGGTAAACTGAGGTGCCCGTCCACGGACGTCGACCGAAGTGCAGCCTCCGCCGACTCTGCGATGGCAGACTCAGAACCCACAGCCAAGGCAAGTGCTCTGTGTCGCCCCTTGCGGATGCCAACCGTATATCTAAGGGAAAACCCATCTCAGAGTTCGGTGAGACAGAGAAAAACAACCGCTCCCGAAGCAGCACAAGGACACAGTTTTTCTCGAGGCTTCCTCGCTGCAGGGCCCATTCATCACCTTCAGGGGTTCGATGAAACTGTTGCAAATATGATCAATCATCTTTTTATTGAATTAAGACAAATGGCTGGTTATTAATAGGCTAAAACTTAATGAGGAAAATGGATAATGCTGCACAGTGAACAACAGGCAAAGAAACGTGCACAAGGCGTCTGTGCTCTCTCGGGAAGATCTGGAAGCATCCTCAGTGCAGAAAGCCCCTGACTCGATGACCTCGTTGACTCACACCAAGGTCTCAAGGGCCCAGAAACTCCTAGTTTGAGCCTTTCCCCACCACTTTCCTGCTGTGTGAACTTTGGGCAGTGACTTGACCTCTCTGAGCTTCTGCTTGTGTTGGAAGGCGCTCGGCTTGTGACGCTGTGTCGGGCGGACACAGGCTGAGAGAAGCAGAGTCCTGCAGGACACAGACTGGGCGTGCGTCACCTGCAGTTCTGAAGGAGCAGGGACAGGATAGGGGACAGGGAGGCGTGCAGGGCAGAGCTGGACATTGCTGGACAGCCAGGCGAGGTCACCCCAGCCCTGCCGCGTTTCCAGGAACCCGGGGAACGAGCTCGGGAGTGGCGCAGTATTTGGAGCGTGTCGTTGCCCGGGCTTGGGATGCCTGGTGTCTGTTTATGGCAGCACTTCTGGGGAGACAGATTGTGTTTATGTCAGAAAGAGAAGACCATGTTTTGGGGCAATCTCTGCAGCTTGTTAGGTCAAACCAACACCCCCAGCCCCATCTGCCTCAGCAGAGCGCCGCGGCCCTCCCGGGTGCCAGCAGCCTGGCGCCTCGCACGGAGCAGCCGGGCTCCAGCGGGGGGGAGCCCCGCCACAGAGCGAGGCCCAGGTTGCCCCCCCGCCGAGCCTCCGTCCGTCCCTCCTGCAGCCTCGACTGGCACCGTCCAGGCTGGGCCCCTTGCTGGGTGGTCGGGACTCAGAGCCGGGAGCCGCGGATCCAGGGAATGCAGGGGCCGGGAACAAAGACAGACACGCAAACCTCCAGCACCAGGGTCCTGATCGCACCTGCCGACTGGGCTCCGACGTGTCCAGCGCACATCCGCCGGACGACATTCTGAGGAAGAGAAAAGCACCTGGGAGAGTGGCTGAGCCCGCGTTCTAGAGACACCTGAGCCCAAACACCCGATCAGCCTCCGCAGGTGGACGCAGATGTTTGCAGGAACGTCGGTGGGATGGGGCCGCTCCTTAACCAGGTGCCGGAGCCGCTGTCGGTGCGGGCCTGGATCCCGCCTCCCCACACAGCCTGCGGGATGTCGACCCTGCGGCTCGGCCTGCAGGCCTCTCGGACGTCTGTCCCGACTTGCCGGCCAGGCCCGTCCCGTAAGCTCTGCCTCGCTGTGCCCGTGCCCCGTGACCGTGTGGCCTGCAGGGTTACAAGTGGCCCTGGCTCCCTGTGGCAACTGCTGTAATGTGTCTGCCCGGGGGACGCCTCCTCGCTCTGTAGGAGGCAGCTCAGCCCCTCCGGTCCAGAGCGGCATCTGCTCTGCTGGTCCCGGCTCTCTCCCCGCCTGCAGCGGAGCCGGCCCCTCCAACTCTGAGGGAAACGGCTTCTGCACACCCAGGGTGTGGCAGCACAGAACCCGGCCCAGCTGCAGCTGAGTGACCAGGGAGAGCCTGGATCCCTGTAGGGGCTTTTGGTACGGGAGCCAGAGAAGGGCATTTTCCCTCCGGTGGCAAAGCTGGGGTGTGAGGGCCCAGCCTGCTGCCCACCCTGGCCAGAAAATGCCGCCCACACGGGCCTGACCCCCAAGCAAAGACGAACCGTGGCAGGCACCTCTGCTCCGAAGGTATAATTTACCCACAAACAAAGGCTGCTTTTGGAGAATACTTGATAACATGGAGAAATCCTTAGCACATGGGAAAAAAATGAACAGAAGTATACGTAAAGTAGGATCCTGATATCGTCAAAAATATTATGTAACATAGTGGCTATCCGGGAGACGTTAAGAATATTTATCTTTTTCTCCATCTTTGAAAAAATAGTTTGAGAACATGCATTAGTTTCGTAAGGAAAATGCAGGTTCTCAGCCCTAAGGAAACTCTCGTCCATTCTGTTATGGGGTGAATTCTGTCTCCCCTAAGAGGATCTGCTGGGGTTCTAACCTCCAGCACCCCAGAATGTGCCCTACTTGGAAATAGGGTCATTGCAGAGTGATTGGTTCAGACACCAGGGTAGGGTGGCCCTAACCCAGGGTGACGGGCATCTCTACGAGAAGAATGGCCGTGTGAAAGCAGGCCCAGGAGAAGCCAAGTGACAACAGAGGCAGAGACTGAGCTGATGCAGCTACAAGTCCAGCAATGCCCAGGATGGCCAGCCACCAGAAGGGGTCCCCCCCACGGGTCCCGGAAGGAGCACAGCCCTCCCAACGCTTGATCTTGGACTTCTGGCCTCCAAGATTGTGAGGCAATAACTTTCCGTTACTAGAAGCCACCAGTTTGTGACACTTTCTTGCCGCAGCCACAGAAAACCCACATACCTTCCGAGGAGTAGCTCCCTGTTTGGCACCACACAGCACATTAGGCCGATTAGGGCACTTGACAGGGTGGGGATGAGGATGGGGGGCACCTGGCCGGGTGGGGATGAGGGTGGGGGGGACATGGCCGGGTGGGGATGAGGATGGGGGGGACATGGCCGGGTGGGGATGAGGATGGGGGGCACCTGGCAGGGTGGGGATGAGGATGGGGGGCACCTGGCCGGGTGGGGATGAGGATGGAGGGCACCTGGCCGGGTGGGGATGAGGGTGGGGGGGACATGGCCGGGTGGGGATGAGGATGGGGGGCACCTGGCCGGGTGGGGATGAGGATGGGGGGCACCTGGCAGGGTGGGGATGAGAATGGGGGGCACCTGGCCGGGTGGGGATGAGGATGGGGGGCACCTGGCCGGGTGGGGAAGAGGATGGGGGGCACCTGGCCGGGTGGGGATGAGGATGGGGGGCACCTGGCCGGGTGGGGATGAGGATGGGGGGCACCTGGCAGGGTGGGGATGAGGGTGGGGGGCACCTGGCCGGGTGGGGATGAGGGTGGGGGGCACCTGGCCGGGTGGGGATGAGGATGGGGGGCACCTGGCCGGGTGGGGATGAGGATGGGGGGACACCCTTGCACAGGGCACTGGCTGCCTGGACAGCAGTGTGGCCTCCTCAGCCGGAGCCTCAGTGGGTGGGGAAAGGGGCCACTGTGGTCTCAGGAGCACACAGACCCTGGGGACAAAGCACAGACCCAGGGACACACGCATCACACTGTCCTATGGCCCAGGAAGAACACGTCAGCTTAGCCTGAACATCGTGGCTGCAAAGGAAAGCCATTAGACAGGAACACCCTCTGCTTCTCACTGAGGAGCTGCCACACGAAACACGCCATGCGAGTTCAGAGGCCCCTTATCTGAGGGGGCCTCCCAGGACCTCCAGGGGACGCCTGAACCCGCAGCGGAGAGCGCCGAGCCCGACCGCTGTCAATCGGAACACGATTCTGTTCGCGTCTTCCGCCCACGGCTGAAGCCTTTCCCCCTTAACTAGGCACTTAGCACACACCGCGCTCGACCTGCTGCAGCGCGAGGTGCGACGGGAAACTGGCGTGAATTTCTTTTTCCTGCTTCACAATTTCAGGAGCAGACGATTCGCTCTTACCCTAGACCTTGGCAACCTCAGCAAACAATCTTTCTCTTTTCTTATTGAGTCGAGAACTTTCACCTTTTCACTCAAGGCAGCGCCTTCTGGCCCCTCTATGGCTCTTTAGGGCCGTCACCAGGTGAAGTAAGGGCTGCGTGAGCCCAAGCGCCGCGAAACCCCAAGACTCGGTCCTACAACCCAGAGGCCTACTGGGTGGCTGACAGCGGGTGGCGCGGACAGCGGGACCCACCGGATGCCCCTCCGCAGGGCGACAATCTGACAGCAGCGCCCGCCCCACTCCTCTGGTCTCACCTCTCCTCCGCCAGACCCGCGCTCACTCCGCCACCATCGGGAAGCCACAGCGGCGCACGCAGAGCCGGGAGCGCACAGCCACGCCATCCAAGTCACAGCCCCACAGCCCACCTGGGAGACACCCCTGCCCCGGTCCCCAGCAGTGGGGACACGGAGACCGGGGAGAGATGAGCAATTTTCTTCTCCACGGGATGGCTTTCCAGAGCCGAGTCGTATTACAGCAATACGTTTCCTCTAAACTATTAAATATTCTCTCAGAAATGTAGGCTGGCAATGAGCGGGTCCATATGTCAGCGTCAGCGGGGGCCAAGCCACATTCCATCTGTGCTCCAGTCTGATTTATCAAGGCCTCCGCCACAAAATAGGCGTATTTATGGCGTCGTTCCATCCTGATCGCACACAAGCCCCGGCCCTTCCGAGAGGCCCCGTAAACAGGCGTCCCGGAGCCCGGGCCGCTCCCGCCGCCCCGCCCCGCTCGCCGCAGAAACTTGCAGCAGAACCGGGGGCTTCGTCCTTGCCGGCGTCACCAATTCCAGACAGGCGACTGCTGGCAGCTCCCGCAAAGCTATTTAAAAGCCACTAACAAGGAGCCTGGGCTGCACATAGAAACCAACAGAATGGTGCTCTCGTGGGCGACTTATTCATTTTAGTGCCACTCAGAGAGGTCTAAAACGACCTGATAAAGACTTAAAATCAGAACGATCCTGAGAGTGGACGCCGTGTCAGGCGGGCGTGGGAAAGACACCGTCAGGCCATCTACACACCGGTGACTCTGCCTCCCCCAGAGTGCCCACGGCCGCGTCCTGCCGGCTCGCTGCTCAGTGGGGCAGAAAACGGTTTCCTGACAGGCCACAAAGCAGGACGGGGGGTGAGGCGGGACCAGCCGGGGCGTGGGAAACCCGGCCTCTGCCGCCGTCTGCCTGCCCCGCCCAGGTCACGCTCCTTCCGGCAGCCAGGTGCGTGTGTCCCGGCAGCAGCAGGACCACGGGGCTCCCTGCGGGCACTCAGGGCCACCCGGCTCTCGCCCGGGCCCACGGTGTCCTGCGCGGTCACTCCCCGTTATTCTCAGTCCCTGTAGCCCTAAAGGAGGAAAGCCCTCTGCTGGGACATGCCTGACAGCCCTGCCGCCGTCCTCATGTCACGGCCGCCTCCTCTGTGCCCGACCCGCACCCCCCCACCGCCTCCTTGTGAGGACGCCTGGGGTGGCATTTGGCCCCCACCCCGATAACCCAGGGTCACCGCCGCCTCATCCCAGGATCCCTCACTCCTCCCCCCCCCCCCCCCCCCCCCCCCCCCCGGCCTCAAGTCAGCGGCGGTTGCTCCAGCCCTCCCATCTACACTCCAACAGGCACGGGAGAGAAAAGTGACAGGGCAGAGAGATTTCCTGGAATCCCCAGAGATGTCTGTTTACTTCTCATTGGCCAGACATGTCACAAGGTCACCCCCACCTGCGAAGGGAGTCAGGACCTATTGCCATCCCAGCGGGCTCCTGCCTCCCCTGTGCCGAAGCTCTGCGAGTAACAGTAAGACCGAATGGGACACGGATATCCGGCAGGCAGGTGACGGCTTCTCCCACAACTAGTGGAACATACTCAGTTAGAATCTAAATACGGTTCACTGGTAGAAAAATATATATAATTTTTATATATTTACATTTTACAGATATTCTACATTTTCTATGAATATATACACACACATATGTGTACCTATATATGTATATATATAAACATTTCCTCCTTGTGAGATCAATTATACAGTCTTAAAGATCTGTCTTCACATGATAAATTCTACAGCTTTTAAGAACTTTTTACTGAGAAACTTTTTATGAAAATAAATTGTGCATTCCCCTCCTAGGCCTCTGTATCGACTTGTATGATCAAGTGTCCCCAGGAAGGATTTTTTTTTTCAATGTATAAATGTTTTACTGACAATGAGAAATATCCTTAACTTGTCCAGGTTATAAACTACCTCATATACTCCAGGGTTTTAGAATTACAAATACTGACGTCCAATCAGGGTTGGTTTTGTTTTATAGACAAAGTACAGAGTTGAGTTAAGGGAAGGAAAGGAAAGTTAGGAAATGCCCTTGAACGTTGTAGCTACAAAGTCCCACAAGGACCCGTGGTCAAGACCATGGTTCAGCTGATTGAGACGTGAATTTCTCCGCCAAAGAACGCAGGGCTTTTTGCACTTGCTGCTGATCAAACCAGATTCTCCGAGTTGCTCCGCTGCCCCGGCAGCAAGTGGAGCCCATGAACTTGAACTGTGCTCAGGGTGGGGAGAGTGTCTCGGGGAGCCCAGGCAGGGCAAGTGCACGTTCTAACAAGAGAGCTGAGAACACAGGGCCAGGGCGAGGGTTTGGTTCTGTTGGTTGGGTGTGGGTTTTTTGTGTTGGCTTTGGTTTTGGTTTATTTTTGGTGAGGAGAGCTGCGGGAGGAGGGAAGACCAGGAGTGCCCCCAAGATGACCCCGGGCACTTCCAGAAGAGCGGCAGGTCAGGCTGGGAATCTGGACCGGAGTCCTTCCCACACCCCGTGGGGAGCCTGCAGAGGGTCTTCTCATCTGGGTCAGCCAGGCCAGGGGCGCATGGGGACGAGGAGGGCAAGCTGCTCCCGGGAAGGGGAACATTCAGGGAGACGCGGCAACGGCCCCAGTTAGAGACCAGGAGACCCTCAGTTTAAGCGGGAGATGGAGAGATTCGGAGAGATCACTGAAGGCAGAATCAGCAAAAACGAACCCGCGCTGGATGTTGTCTGGGAGGTTAGTAAAGCCATCAAGATGGTTCCAAACGCTCTAGCCCTGGCAGCTTCTGGAAGGATAATCCCATTAATTACAACAGAAATGCACAGGGCAGAGTTGGCCAGTGGGCGATTTGCTGCACGAATGTGGCCCAGAGCAGGGAGCTGGGCACGAAGATGCGGCTGGGGGCCCTCGGTGGACGGGAGGCGGCCAGACCTTGGGCAGAGCCAGCAGGAGGCCACAGGGCCAGGCTGAGGGACGGCAGAGGCCGGAGGGGAGTGAGGAGGGAGGGGTTTGCGGCGGAGCAGGGATGCTAAGAGCAAAGACAGATGAGGGCAGGAGCTGAGGGCAGGGAGCCCAAGCAGAGGCCCCGGGGCTGCCCACGTGCCCCTCTTCCTGAGCTGCCCTGGCCGTGCCGTCCTCATTTCTGCCGAGGGAGGTTTCCTTGTTGGCACTGTCATTTTAAGAAAAAATTTCCAGTTAACATTAAAAACACAAAAATGTACTATTTTCAATTTTAGGCAAAAGCACATTCTCCAGTTTCTCAAGGGAAAAAATGATAACTTAAAGTTGACAGAGATAACTTGGGATGTGAAAATCACGGGCTCCGTTAAAGAGATGGGGAAACACGACAGCGTCCCCTGCTCCCCGCCCGCCGCGCGGGGTCCAGGCGGGGCCCTGCTCCCCTCCCCCAGCCTCCCGCCCCCACCCAGACCCCCACCACCCGCCGCAGGCCAGCCACCAGCCCGTTCTCTGCAGCCCATACCTGGCCAGAGCCGGTCCAGGCCGAGCCGTGTGAGGGTGGATGCCGGGCCTTGGGCACTGGCCCCGTTGCTGCTCAGACCCAGAAAGCGAGAACGGTGAAGGTGAAGACAGAAAGGGAACCGCAGACAGCTGGGGGTGCAGCACGGCTGTCAGGCTGGGCGCCGGGGCAGATCTTGGCCACTGAGCAGAACTGGCCATCCCTAAAGCTGACCCGAAAGACTGAAATCCCAGTGCAGCTCGCGAAGGGGTGTCTGCAAACCAAAGAGAAACCAGAGCAGAGGCCAACCCCATATCCTCCGAGACCCTGCGGGCCGAGCTAGGGCCCCTCCCGAGGTGCCCACACGTCCCTACAGAGTCCTGGGTCGCTGTGTAATTCCACGTGACAAAGTTTACAACCCATCGTCATCTGTGCCTTTCTGTCCCCTGTGTTGGCCATCAATAGCTGGTGGACCACTGTCATCTGATCTGAAAGACACGTGCCACCCACACGCTGGAACCGCCGAGGCCCGAACGCTGACGACATCAAGTGCAGCCAGGGCGTGGAGCAACAGGAACTCTCGTTCGTTGCTGGCGGGAACGAAAACCGGTGCAGCCACTTGGGAAACCAGTCTGGCCGTTTCTTGCGAAGTCAGACTTAGTCTGGCCACACGACCCAGCACTCACATGCCAGGTGTTTCCCCCAGGTTAGTTGAAAACTACGTCTGCACAGACACTTGCACACGGATGTTTCCAGCAACTGCAGTCATAGTTTCTAAACTTGGACACAGCCAAGGGTCTGTCTGGGCACTTGGACCAGTAAACCAGTCGATGGGATGTTATTCAACACTGCACAGAAATGAGCTTTTCGGTCACAGAAGACACGGGGGACCTTCAATGGGTATCACTGAGTGAAAGAGGAGCGTGTGAAGAAGCTACATGCTGGAGGATTCCAACCATATGACAATCTGGACAAGGCGGAACCACAGAGACAGAGACAGCACCAGGGCTGTCAGGGTGGGGGAGGGGATGGAGGAGACAAAGGTGGGGACATTTGGGGGTGGGGCAGCCCCTCTGCCCGACGCCGTGGGGGTGGACTCTTGCCCTCACACATTCGCCAAGCCCTCAGAAGCACAGTTCCTGGAGCGAGCCGTGATGCACACTGTGGACTCCGGTGACAGTGACGTCCCCATGCGGTTCCAGTAGTTGTGACGAGTGGACCACCTCGGGGTGTCGGGAGAGGGAGCTGTGCCTGTGTGGGGGCAGGGAAGGAACCGGAAGCGTCTGTTCCTTCACCTCAATTTTGCTGAACCTAAAACTGCTCTAAAAAATCAAGTCTTAAAAAAAAAAGACAAGCGAGGCACAGGGCAGTGAAGTGTGTGCAGTGAACACGTTTCCAGGCAGGGACGTTCTCAGCCACTGACTCTGTCACATGTCCCTGGACGTCTGCCTCTCTCTGCGTCCCAGGTGCGTGCCTGGTGCGCAGGTAGCAGGCGGGTTGGCATCGGCGGTCGAATGCATGGAGGACTGAGGAGGGGCCTCAGTTCCTCTGAGAGAGTGACCAGTCCCTTCTGTGGCTGGGACAGAGGAGATGACAGTCGTGACCACAGGGCAGGTGCCAAGCCAGTGGGAATGTCCCTGCTGAGGAAGGCCAGCTGCTGTGTGGAGGAGGAGGAGGAGGGGGAGGGGGAGGAGGGGGAGGAGGAAGAATCCTTCTGGAAAGGGCTGGCCCGTGGGGCAGGAGCAGCATTTCTTGGCCCTCACAGTCAAACTCTCTCCTCTCCCGCCCAGAAGACAAACGGCCATTTCTGTCTCGGATGCCATTTCCCGGGTGTGCTCAGCCGCAGTGAGGTAAAATACCCCTTGTTAAGGGACAGGGAGTTTCTGAGGCATTTTACGCCCTGGGGCTGCCGCCAATGTGGGTTTTGAAGTGTTTTATGCTCCTATCAGCCAGTCCGTCATAAAATCGCCACGGGAGCAAGGCGGGAAGCAAATCCGGCTGCCAGGAGCCTCGCCGGAGAGGACAGAGGGGACCGAGGACTCGTCTTCTATCCTGACTCCAACCTCTCCTGCAGCCTCGCCGGCTGGGTGAGTCTCAGCAAAGTTAAACTTTGCCTTCAAGAACCCCGAGAATTATCGATATGAACCACTTGGAGTTAAGAGCATGTCCCACCTGATATCCTGTTTCCCGGAAGCACAGGACACTCTGTAGCCTGCGGGGAGCCCCCTGGTTAGTGCAGACATGTAGGGGGGGTCCCAGGGAGGCCTCTATGCCCTTCAGGGCTGGCTTGAGGCTCCCTGCACCCGGCAGCTGTCCCGCCCACATGGGACCCCGGAATGAGGCCAGGTGCGTGCACTGAGCAGCTCAGTGCTCTGCAGCCAGCCCAGGGCAGTGCCGGGCAGGGCAGCACGGGCCAGGCTCTCCCGCAGCCGTCACACCACAGCCCGCCAGGGCTGCAGGAGGACCCCACACGATGGGAGGTGGCCAGCGTTAGTGTCAGGCCTAGGACCAGGTCACCCGTCTGCCACCCGGGGTCTCCAGGCGTGACCACCAGGGAGGGAGCACTGAGGTACAGGCTTGGGTGTCAAACCTAAATGCACTTTAGTCCCAGAACTAACAACTTCCTGGGAAGTTGGATAGAGGGGACGACAGCTGTGACCACAGAGCAGGTGCCAAGCCGGTCAGAATGTCCCTGCCGAGGAAGGCCTGCGGCTGTGAGGAGGAGGAGGAGGAAGAATCCCACTTCCCAGGGCAATAAAAGGTGTCTCATCTCCCCCTAATTTTTAAGATATATTTTTGTTCATAAAGACAGTACATTTTTAGAATGGAAAATAGAAATGCACGGGAGTCCAGGTGAGAGCACACGTCTAGCACCCGGCACCGATCGCTGCTGCTGTGTGTTCTGTGCCGAGAGCCCTGGGCGAGCTCCCCGGACGTCTGCTCCTCAGCACTGCGGACAGGTGGGGCCACAGGCTTTGTCGAGGCAGCTGTCCCGGAATCGCAGGACTCTGAACCACATCCATGGTCTGCACACCAGAGGTCAGTGGGGCCTCCCCTGGCCTTGGCCGTCAGAAACGTCTTCAGGCAGTGCCAGTGCACCCTGGGGGCAAAACCACCCCGCTGAGAGCCACCACCCAGGCAGAGATGAGACTCGTGGGACTCCCCAGCTTTGCTCAAGGGGACAAGGAGGCATCTTGTGGGGGAAATGCAGGAGCAGTTTTAGGGTTGAGATTATGACGTATACCCAGGCGTGTCCCCCTGGCTACAGAATAGAGGGCACAAGGTTAGGGTTTCAGGTGGGCAGAGGCCCCCATGGAGGAGGAAAGAGCCCACCAGGAGGGTGCACCTGTCCTGACCCCGACGCCCTGGGCTCCTGTCCCCTGCAGGACACTCCTGTGCTTTCTGTCACTTACGACCAGCAAGGCCGGGCTCGTGCAGGGGCCCCGGCCTGGCGTGTTTAGACAACTGTCCCCAGAGGGTCCGTGAGCAGGGGAGCCTGTGGTTGGGGACGACAGATGAGCCCTCCCTGCTGCTCCTGTCAACTGAACAGGAAACGAATGCAGAGAATTAATAGAAAATGAAAGCGACAGATTTAAGGAGCAGATGGCGTGAACTGTCTAGATCCCGTCATCCGGCAGCGCGAGGCAGCACGAGAACTCACCAAGTGGGGGCTTAACTGGCAAATTGATAATCAGCCGGCACTTGGCGGCACCGTGAGGAAACGTGAGATTCGGTGCTGCGAGAGCGGCCAAGCTGTGTGGCTGTGGGTGGGTCATTCACCTTGACCTTGGGCAGGTACTTCACCTTGACCTGGGGCAAGTACTTCACTCTGACCTTGGGCAGATCATTTCACCTCGGAGGATACTGTCTCCACCTGTAAGATGGGGATAATAGCATCTCTTTCAAGGTCATTGCAAGAAAGGAGGCAAAGTGCCCAGTCCAGGGCTTGGTGCACGGCAGAAATGGTAGATGTCAGCGTTGAGTAATGTCACCAGCATCGTTATTGCCGATTTACAAGTACTTTAACAGGCACCAAAGCACAGCAGCTGACCCCTCCCCACCAGGGGCCCCGACACAGCACTTTGGAAGCTCAACTGCAGATGGTGCGAAGGCCGATCACACGGCTCAGGAAGTGCTGGTGGGGAGGGTGAGACGCACTGTGCCAGTCGCGGGTGCCCGCGGCTCTGTCCCCAGGGCGCTCTGAGCTGCCTCTAGCAGGACGGCGCTGGCGGTGGGGGGCTGAGGTGCTGGCTCGGGTCACAGCTCTCCACTGCCCCTCGGAGGGCCGCCCGTGCTCAGTAGTTTGCAATGTGGCACCACTATTGTCACCACAACCCCAAGAAGTGGTGCCTGAGTTCAGACGCCTTAACCGAGCACCACACCCGGGCAGCCTGCACGGCAGGGCAGGGCTTTGCCGTCTCCCAGTCATGGCGGCCGTGGTCTGAGACCAAGGGCGGTTTCCCCTGAGGCCTCTGTCCTTGGCTCATCAGAGATGCCATCTTCCCCGTGTCCTCATGGGGTCTTTCCTCTGTTTGTGTGTCCTAATCTCTTCTTCTAGGGCGCCAGGCCCATTGGGATAGGGCCCACCCACGTGACCTCATTTAGCCTCAGTCCTCTCTGTCTCCAGACGCAGTCGCGTCCTGAGCTCCTGGGGGCCAGGACTCGAGCATGTGAACTCTGGAGGGCACGGCCCAGCCCACAGAGGTGGGTTTATGATTCTGAATTTACAGGTGAGGGAACAGCCTTCACGGACTCCTGCTCCAAGGCCACATCTCTAGTTAGCTAACGTCCCTTGGCCTCAGCGTCCTCGGCTGTCTAACACTTGCTGAGCCCGCTCAGTGCGGCAGCCCCGGGGCCGTCTCCTGACCCAGTGAGCTTGTGTCCTCCAGGGCTAGTAATGCCTCCTTTGGAGGGACGACACGTTCTTGAGGGCTCTGGGGGGCCCTGGCCTGCTGAGGTGCCCCTCACCTGTCCTCCAGACAGGCACCTGGCCACCGCCTCGGCTCTGTCTCCACGGGAGCCAAGGGGAGCTCCACCTGCTACAGGTCTGGGGGGTGAGGGTAAGGGGAGAGAAGGGTACCACGGCCCTCCTGGAACCTCGAAAGCCGGGAGCCCCTCGCTGTCAGAGCTAGGGAAGGCCGGTCTTGTCCTGAGGGGCTCCAGGTCCCTGCAGAGACTGGGCAGGAGACACAGTACCACAAATGTTTGAGGGCACAGAGCAGGCCAGGGACACATAGTGGCAAAGGGCAGTTCTCTCCAGGGGGTCAGAAAGGCCCCCAGGGGCTCCAGGCCTGGAAACAGCCCAAGGAGGCGAGGGCGGAGGGACACACCTAGGACGCGCAGGCCACTCACGGAGCCGCGCTCCGTCTGTGCTCCCAGGCAGCAGCTGTCTCTGGGCGCCCTGGAGGGCAGCAGGACACGCCAGCCCGAAGTGCGCCTCGCTGGCACAGGGGTTACTCTGAGCTGACGGCAGCCGAGGAGAAGCAGATACAGAAAAGCCCTCTGGCCTCCCTTGCTGTCCTGAAGGCAGGACACCGATCACAAACTGTCCCTCCTCCCCTCTCTGCCAGGAAGGACAAATCACCCAAGATGACTTTCGGGCCTTATCAGCCCGGAGACGGCCCCAGAGGAGTCCACACAGCAAACTCCATCTACCACGATTTCCCACGTGTTTGCCTCCCCACAACTTGCTGTCCGCAGAGACGCAAAGTCCTTTCCCTTGTCCCATCACGACTCTAAAAATGTGCTGTTCTTTGAGGAAGATCTCCACGAGCCAGGGTTCTGGGCCACCTCTTTGAGAATTACCCGTTCCCTGGGTATCCTGTATGCTGAGAGGTGCACGTGGATCGCTTCTGTTTGCTTTTCTCTTGTTAATCTGTTTTTAATCTTATGAAACGTGTCCCAGTCGAAAACTCAGAGGGTGGAGGAAAGAGGGTAGGGGGGAAATTATTTTTCCTTCCTTACACCTTGCACCTTGCCCACAGCGCGCTATCAGGCCAGAGCTGTTTGATGAAGAGAGGGAAGAAAGAAGGGCATGCCACAAAGGGATATGGGGCCGGTGGGGGCCCTGTCCCCACTGTGGTCCATCCCAAAATGCTCCTTCCTGGGAGATGCCCACGGGGCTCAACCGAGATCTGTTTCCTCCAGGTGACCGCTCGTTCGTCACCTTTGTGGATTCAGCGTCACACAGCGGAACATCAGTTCCGACGGGCAATTAGGTGTGAGTTTCCTAATGGCATCACTTTAGTTCTGATATGAACAGGGCCCAACAGCTCCTAATGGACAGGCTTCTAAATCACCCAAGAGTGGCCTCCGTCATCCAAAAGACCCCCAATATGGCTAAATAGTAGAAAGGAGAGCTTTATTGGCAATATCAGTTTGCAAACCAGGGAGAGGCAGTCTCCTGCATGCACCAGAGGTATTCTCTCTTCAAAGAGGAACGGGGAAAGTTGGGTTTTATGTCTCATGGGGTCTGTGTTATACAACAGAGTCACATATTCAGAATGTTTGGGGGAAAAGCTATACATATTTATGAGGGGGGGCAAGCACATGCGCATTAAGTAAACATATATGTAACATACATCCCATGTTCACTCTGGGGTGGGGTTTTAGCATTAAAATGATGTGGGATTTGGCTGTTTATGTCAAAAGGTGAACCATAGGATGCAGAGACAGTTTGTGTATAGCCTCTATAAGCTGGCAAAACTGACTTCAGTTCTGCAGTTCCTTATCAGGAAAGAATATTTGCAAGGTGGTCCTCTCTCCAATCAGAATTTCTGTGGTCTGGGTTACAAATCAGAGTTAGAAGTCTTAGAATTTTCCTGGCAGTTCCTATTGTTAGAGAGTGTAGTAAGAGTGTGGCTTTTATTGTAGCCATAGGAATTTAGAAATCTGCCATGCCCACCGGACCCTGAAGCCTCAATCCTTAGGTAACTTTTGTTTCCTTAACCTTAGGGTTCATCTTAGTTGATAAAGGGGTGTCTATTTTGGCCTCTCAGATCACAAAACCCTATTATCTTGGACCTTAATGCTATTAGGACTGAGGAGAGAGGAGAATCTTCCAGCAGTCATGGCAAAGGCCCTGGATTGGCCTGGGCCTGGGTGACCGTGGGAAGTCATCTCTTCCCCCCACCTATACTCATCTGTAGGACTCACCCTCCAAGGCTAGTGGCAGAACTCACAACACAGCAGGTGACAAAATTCTTTTGTTAACTGCAAAACCCCTTTTATTATTATATTTCTTCCTCTGGTGCCAAGAGGAACATTGCAGAAACCATATGAAATGGTAAAATAAATTACGTTTTCACCTGCCCCTTGGTATGTGAGCAGAGTGTAATTGAATTTCCTGACTTTCTCCCAGCTGCTTTGAGTGAAAGGGAAGATAGGGTCCCTCTGAGTCCCTTCATTATTTTGGAAACATTTGAGCAATAACCCTTTAAGTTTACAGAGGGATCTCCTAGGACAAATGTTCCCATGGGCATTTTTTTGACTGGTCATAACAAGGAGTCCTGAATGGACAGTCCAGGATGCTGAGGAGCCCTGTCTTGGGTGAGGCTCAGGTGCTGGCCCGGGCTCTGTGCCATCCCACCACTGGGGTGGGGGTCTTTCTGTGAGTGACCTGGAGGGCAAGGTGGGGGGGAATTGTGAGGCACAGGAGCTAGCGGGTAAGTGAACATTCCAACACCCCATGCATGAGATTGGCACACCAGAGGGGCTATGGGCTCCCCGGCTGACAGCCAATGGGGCAACTGTTTTCCCTGCTTCTCCCAGACCCTAGGACATTCCAGATCCTGGTGTGGATGGCCAGGGCTGCAGTGATGGGTTTAAAGCCAGAGTGTTCTCTGCAATGTCTCTAATCACAGCTGATGGCCCCGCATGCAACAGCCTCATGGATAAATGTCCTGGTGCACACAAGCTGGGGGCACTTTCAGGGGTCTTCCAGGCCTAAACTACAACTCTCATGGGTCAGGCAGGGCTTGCATTTCCCCAGAGAGGGAAGAACTGGGCTCCAGGACAGCCAGCAAGAGAGGACAGAGTGACAGGGCTCACCTACCTGCCTATGTGGGCATTGCCACCACCCTCCTGCCTCACCGTGGGAATGGCAATGAAGCCCCTGCATTGGAGACCCCAAAGCCACATTTACAGTCTGCCCAAGAGAAAGGAAATAGCAAAGAATGTGGAGCTTGAAGAAGGCGTGTCCAGGCTCATTTCTGGTCCAACTGCTCAGTCTATGTGGAGCTCCGACTTTTCCACACACAAAATGAGAAGCAAAACCAGACAGCACTTCTCATGCCACGGGGAGGGCCCACAGCAGGGAAGGCTGTCTTCTTCCCTCCCTTCTACCCCTAATTATAACTTAAGGAGAACAACCCAGAGAAACACTCGGGGGAGAAGAGCAGGCTCTGGGATCACCTACAGTGTCGCCACTCAAAGCAATTTTGCCAAGCAAGCAAAACATCAGGGCCCGCCGGCTGAGGGTGGGTGGTTGAGAAACTTTTTTTAAAAAAAAATTGCTTGGGCAAACGATTCTTGCCCTATCAATGTGACTTATTTGCAGTTCGATATTCCCCGATGACCATTCTTCATTCGTGGAAGGGAGGAGAGAGTTGGCAACGGCCCAGAGATCTCGCCAAGCATTTTCGCTATTGATTTTTTTGGAACTCCTTGACTAATGGGGCCATTTGACACAAGGATCATGGGGAATCGAAGGGAATCTCAGGTCTGGTGTTGATTCAGGAGCTGAAATGTCTATTCCTGGAAGGGAGACGGGGGAGACGTGTCCAGATGGATGTTTTCTCCTTCGTGTAGAGGAGCACTCAATCCAGGTAGGTGCCTCGTTGTACAACCAGTGCATAACTCATGGGAGCATTTTAGGAATATCTTACTTAACTGTGGTGCAGTAAAAATAGGTATTTGGTCGTTGTCCCTGGTTCTTGGCAGAGTAAGCCCTTGGGATTTCCTGAGTGACAGGAGCATCTTTCATTGTTCTCAATGAGACCATTTTTAAATTACAGCTGAGTTTATGCTAATGAGGGCACTCAGGTGGGGTCCCCAGGTAGCCTTGGGATGGGGCTGGTCACTAGAAAGACCACATGGCCAGAGGCTGGTTCCATCCCTCCAGCCCTACACGCCCCAGGGCAGGGGGGCTGGAGATTGAGCTCCATACAAACTGTTTTTTCTTTATTTTCTTAATTTATTTTTAATTGACAAAAATGCTATAAATTAACAGTGTACAACATGATGTTTTGAAATATGTATATGTTATGGGATGGCTATGAGATATCACCTTAACCCGTTAGAACGACGGCGATCACAAAGATGAAAAGTCAGCGCTGGGGCGCGTGTGGGGGAAGGAGCCCCTGCACCCTGCGGCAAGAATGCAAGTCAGCGCGGCCGCATGGAAACCGGTAGGAGACGCTTCAGAAAACCTAAAACAGAATTATCATGTAACCCAGCAGTCCCACTTCTGTGTATAAACCCCGGGACGTGAAATCGTCTGTTGAAGAGGTAGCTGCACCCTGTGTTCACGGCAACACTGTTCACACAAATCGAGATAGCGAATCAACCTAAGTGTCTGTCCACAGAGGAGTGAAACAGAACGTGGTGTATGCATGCAGTGGAATACTATACAGCCCCAAAAGGGAAAAAATTTCATCATTTGGGACAATGTGAATGAACCTGGAGAACATTATGTCCGGTGAAGCAAGCCAGGCACAGAAAGACAAATGTCTCACTCACACGTGGATCTAGTAAGACTGAACTCACGAAAGCAGAGAGGAGCATGGCGGTTGCCAGGAGCTGCGTGCGGGCAGGGGAAGGAGATGTTGATTAAAGGATAAAAATTTTAGTTAAACAAGAGGAATAAATTCAAGAAATCATTGTACAGCATGGTGTCTATAGTTAATAACAATGTATTGCTTAGAGACTGTCCCCAACTTACAAGGGTTGACTTAGGAAGATTCAACTTTACAAAGGTGCAAAACTGATACCCACTCAGTACAAACCAAACTTCCAACACCCAGGCAACTGCTCTGTTTTGAGCTTTCAGTACAGTAGTCAATAAATTACACGGCTATTCAACACTTCATGACAAAATGGACCTTGTGTTAGGTGATTTTGCCTGAGTGTGGGCTGCCGTAAGTGTTCTGAGCACGTTTAAGGTGCCGGGCTGAGCTACGGTGCTCAGTAGGTGAGGAGCACTGAATGCATTTTCAGTTCAGGATGTTTTCAACTTATGATGGATTTATCAGGACACAACCCATGGTCAGCCCAGGAGCATCTGTGCTTAAAAACTCTCGAACAAGCAGATTCTCAGACTGAGGGGCTCGTGTGCTGAGGGAGCCTGGGAGCTCCAGGCCCCACCCCAGGCCCGGTCCCAGGCAACTCTTCCATCTGGCTGCGCCTGAGTTGTACCCTTTATAATAAACTGGTCATAGTAATAGTAAGTAAAGCTACTACCTCGCTTACTATCCTGTGAGTTTTGTGAGTCATTCTAGGAAATTATGGAACCTGAGAAGGGGGCGTGGAGACTCTTGAATTTGCAGTTGTCAGGGCAGAAGTGCAGGCGTCCTGGGACCCCTGCCGCAGCCGGGGTGAGAAGTGGGGCCGTCTGGTGGGACGGAGGCCTCAGTCTCAGTGACGTCTGCGTTCACTCTGAGAGTGTGTGTCAGAATTATTAATAGATTGAATTATAAAGCACCCAGCTGGCGTCTAGAGAGTTGGAGAATTGGCTGGTGTCAGGAGTCACACACTGAAACAATTGTAAAAATGAAAGTGGCAATAATACAGTCTGACAAACCCAGCAGTGACGCACCCCTGGCTGCCCTCCCCGGGGACAGGGCTGCTGTTTGCCGGGCTGATCAGAGCCACCCTGGCTCTGCGTCCATTGGGGTGTCGTGGTGAAGGCTGATGCTGACATATGGGAGGTAGAGGACCCGCCAGCCATGAGCCCCGGAGGACGCGGAAGGCAGCACGCAGGCCCACACGGCAGAGCTTTGTAGGGGACAGATGTCAAGTGAGTAGGGTGGGGGGGACGAGTGTCACATTGGAGCAGCCTCAAATGAACGGAGCTGTCAGGAGGAAGAGTGGGCCCTGTTCCTGGAAATGGTTTGCCAAATTTGGGAAAGACTAAAACGACAACAGCCCTGGTGCACCTGTGACATTGAACAGTGAGCAGGATGCAGCCAGCGGGGCTCTGTCTTCATTACCTGCCCCAGGTAAATGTTGTCCCTGAACCTGCTGGGACCTTCCCAGCTCCAAGTTCTACACACTACCACCTCCCGCCGAGTTCGAGAGGAGGGAGGTGCCCTGCGGACCTGCCCCCATACCATGAGGAATCCTCTCATTCGGGAGGAGAAGCTACTGAATAGGAGGGCCCTTCTCCGGGGCCACCCCAGCACACAGCACCTGCCCACCTGGCCACTGCAAACTCTCCGTGAGAATGATTCGGGACAACACGTGTTTTCTTCGGACCATTCTCAGCTAATAGCCAGTTAACATGTGAGAGCACCAGAGGGTGGGCTCAGAGGGGTGGGGCTGCTAACGGGGGAGGGTCGTGGGTTTCCGGCTGTCAAGCGTCAGTGACTGCTCAACCGTTTCCTTCCTCCCCCAACCGCAAGCATCTCGTCATGACACGCCACCCAGGAAAGATAGAGGGACACACGCTACGTGCATGCACATGCCACACACAGACACGCACAGACACACGCACATGCACACCCCCCACAAGGCGGCTACCTCCCCAACTCCCTCCAGTCCACACTGCCCAACGTGTCACATGCACCCAGAACACGCAGGGAGCGGGTGCACGTGACCCCTTCTCGGCACTGGGCTCAGGACCCCTTTTCTGGCCACCCAGGGCACTGGCAGTGCGCAGACAAGCTCCGCTTTTAGTCCAAACTTCATTTCCAAACTCGGAATTGGGAAATTGAAGTTGGCCCAAAGTGTCTCATCCCTGCAGGAAACAGGCGAAACTATTCTAAATGTAAAAACATAAGCTGAGAACACACACAACATAACACATTCTGGGAATTAAATAAAGATACGTACGGAAAAGAGAGCCAGGAAGTAAAAATATTTCACCCACTTTGTGTTCACTGGAGGCATCAAAGTGGCCCCCCGGGCAGAGCAGAGAGGCCGGGTGGGGACCCCAGGGACAGCTTCTGGGGCAGAGCGGGCGCAGGGCCGCATGCGGGTGCTGGGCAAACCGAAAGGAGCAGCCCCGGGGATTTTAAAGACAGCAGAAAATATGTGCGGCGCACGCTGGCAAGCGACATTCGGTCCTTCCTGGTTGGGGAAATATTCCACAATTAATCACAAGCGTTACCTGACATTCTTTGCTGTTCTGTTTTGGAAAGATAACTTATCATGGACGAGCCATTCTCAAATTTATAAAACGTCTTTTTAGAAATCTCATGCTGTGGAACCAGGGTCCCTCCTGCCCCCCCAGCTACCCGCCATTAGTGTCCGGCGCCGTCGGGGAGTCAGAACTGTGGCCCCGATGACACGGATGTCCCACCAGGCGGTCTGCGTGACCTCTTCCCCTGCCAGGCGCCGGCCCAGAACTCCCCCAGGAAGAGCAGAGCTGCGCGGGTCCCACCGGGGTAAGCGCGGCCACAGGCCTCGGGTCGGGGCTCGCTCCAGATGAGTGCGCAATGCTGCTCACCAGCCCGTGGCCTAAAGACTTAATCAAACCGTTTACATGATCGGGGTTCCCCAGCATGCGGGAGAGTGGATGGCGGGGGCCGGTGTGACGATCTGTGAGCAGGTTGTGCTGGCCACCCAAGGACAGGGGGAGGAGCATATTGTGGGCCACATAAACAATTATTTTCTCATAAAACAATTAGGGAAACGAACTGGAAGCGCAATAGTGAAATGGACCTTTCGTCACATCTCATTACGTGCTGCTGTTCACCAACACGGCCTGGTGCACAGAATCCCATTTGAGCGGAAGGAAACGAGCAGGGTGTGGGGCTTGCACTCGAGTGCGTGTTTCCTCATTGCATGCACACACCTCACAACCAGCTAGGACAGCCCAGACACCTCGCTCGGGAAGCTCTGATGCGAACCTCCATCCACCACCAGTCACCTTCCTTCCCAGTGGCCTTAGGCTTCTAAGGGCAAGTTCGGGGTGGGGGCGGGTTGTGTCCTTTCTCACTGAATTTCCAGAGCCTGCACCCCGGCGTGGCTCCCAGGAAGCCTCCAGCACAATGCGGATGAGCCTGGCAGCACTAGATTCATGCATCCACCACCCATCCATCCCAGACCCTGTGACAGCCACCCTTGGAAAGCCAACGTCAACTCAGCCAGTGTCAACCCGGAGTCAACTGCCCTCTCTCCTTGCCCACCTGGCCCACTCAGCCTCCACGGCTCCCCTGGCTCTTGTCAACTGGAGAAAGCCCCCAAAGGGACACACATTTGTGGTCTGGCTCCTCCGACAGCCAGTAGCGAAGCTGTCCTCCTCTCACACTGACCACGACCCAGCCAGTGACAAGACCCCACACGCCCCACACATTGGGAAGCCACACAGTTAAGTCTCACAAGTCTCTCCTGGGCGTGTTTAGTCCACAATCCACAGAGGCCTGGCCTCCCGCCTGCCTCTGGCCTCATTCCGAGAGGGCACTGGGTGGACAGGGACAAGGACGGCCATTTGGAGCGGGGAGAACGGCTAATCAGGGAATGTCACCTTTGCAGCTCACACCCTGGATACTCTCATTTTGTCACATCCTTTTTGAACATTAAATCTAATAAGCGGATTTGTCTTCCCAGGTGAGCGCTTGGAACTGGCCCCCAGCTCCCTGCAGAGGACAGAATGCCGGGCACAGGGCGGAGCGCTCGTTCCCTGCAGCTGGGCACGGGGAAGGGCCTGGCAGGCCCCCTTGCTCCCCTCTGGCCTCCAGCCCCGGATCCTGGGCTGGGGACGTCTTCTCCATGTCACAGATCAGGAGGCAAAAGTCAGTTCCTCAGGGTGGTGCAGCACGACACCGAGGGAGGGCAGACGAAACAGCTCTCTGACTTCACATTTTGTGCTCATTATGACAGTTTCTATTTTCTGCCTACTCTGACCCCTCAGCACCCAACACAGGGTCAAGTGAACAGGCCCAGCTTTGAAATGCTGGTAGATGGGAACTTAATTGGCTGGCTCCGGGTTGAGGTCGCCCCCTGCAATCAGGCTAATTAACGTGGATTCTCTCTCTCTCTCTCTCTCTCTCTCTCTCTCTCTCTCTCTCTCTCTCTCTCTCTCGACCGCTGTAGGCAGAGGATCCTGCAATTTTTGTTGCTACTCAAGATACCAGACTCGGACAGAGTCTGCAGGTGGCTGGTTTCCACGCTCTCCTGGCTTAACAGTCTGAAGTGCACACAGGCAGCCAAGCCTGCTCCGTGTATGCCGGGCACGGGCTTGCGCAGGGGCTGGCGTGTGTCTGCACACAAGCCGAGTTCACACCCGCAACGGAATCCACTTTCTTCCCTCCCCCAGAATCGCCACATCAATCAGCGACACCCCAGAGGCCAGCTGCAGCTGCTCCGTGCAAACATCCATCCTTCCTTCTAAGAGCTGTTTCATCATTACCCTGTGTCATGATTATTTTGACAGGATAATTTGAAAGATAACTTATTGACGACTTAGTCATATTTGTCAAGAAAACAATTGAAAACAGTCTGTTTCCCTCCATCTCGGAGCGCACCCGCTCGCAGACATCAGGATTCGTGGCAGACGGCAGGGACGGTCCCTTCCTCCCGCTGAGAGCAATGATTGTGGCAAAGACAGAGAGTGGGGCTGGCTTCTGGCAACATTTTGAGAAGTTTGTCTTCCAAATAGGTCGTCCACCACCTGGAGCCCCTTCCCCCCCACACAGTGGGGCTCTCTGGGCTGGGTGAGCGCGCGTAGTCCCTCACCCTCCCCACGACGTCAGCCCCGGATTGCTCACCTGTCCCGCTGGTCAGTGACGTGCTGGGCCCGGGTATTCCCTGCCTGTGCAGAGACGGACACACAGCCCTCAGCACCCCTCCGCCGCCACCCAGGTCAGGGGCCCGGATCAGCCCCGCCGTGCACCTCCTGTGTCAAGTACCGACTGCACCAACACCTGGAGGCCACCTGCCGACTCTGGGGCCAGGCACTGGGGACTGGAGGAGGAGGCCAGGCCCGCCCCGAGCAGCTCGTCAGGCAGCTGGGGAGAAGTGAATCCACCTCTCACCACGACAACACAGGGCGACACAGCTGCACTATGTGCTTTGGGGGCTGGAGGGGACGTGGACCGAGGGGGCAGCTGAGTTCTGGTGGGCAGTGTGGACGGAGCTGATGGGCAGTTCGGTCAGTGTTGTGTGCCTGCAATTCCTGGACAACCAGTCAGACCAAAAGTAATAGATGGCTCAGGCTTTCCTGGCCGCCTGGAGAAGACATCTAAGTCTGCAGCGATGTATTTCACAGGGAAGGGGAATATGGATTACCCTGAAAATTAATGAAACATACAGAAAATTAATGATATGAAAAATGGCTTATGAAAGCAGCAAATAGCTTCTATTGACCATATGCTAAGCAATTCTCTGCCTCCTAAATCATAACAAACCATTGCTTAAAACCTTCCCCACCTTCGGTAGGGCCCAGCTTTGTGTGCCTGTTCCCCTGGCTGTGTACTCAGTGTCTGGCCCGACTCCCCGGCAGCATCTCAGGCCCCCGAGCTCCGGGTGTCACCTGCAGGGTGTAGAAAGGCCACTCTGTGCCGGCCTCAACAGCCACTTGGAAGATGAGCTGAGTAGTAGCTTTAACAAGTTAAATTGCTGTAGGATGTAAATTACAATTTTTCAACTCTACTAATTTCACATTTAAGTTAATTCAGAGGTGGCCCCATAACTCACTCAGCACGTGTTGGACAAAGCTGACGGTGAATGAAGCCTGGATCTAAACAGGACAGCAGGCACTGCCCCTAATCCAGGTACAAAACACAAGTTAATGACACTGATATCCAATCCGTAGAAGCAATCGTTTAAAGGCAGCAGGCTGCTCGCAGATGACCCTTCCCTAGTCAGACCTCTTCACGAAGCTACGGTGTTAGACACCAGTTGATTCACAATGCTGGTATCTGATAATAATAAAATTCTCACTTTAAAAAGTGACAATTTAGACTTCTCCTGGATCTTTGGACCCCTCCCCACACACACACATAAGCCATAGTTCCCCTAATCCGGGTGGGGGCTGCTGGGGGGAGCCCTGAGACCTATTAACCAGCAGGCCCCGGCCACCAGGACCCACCTGCACCCTCAGCTCCAAGGACAGCCCTTTCCCGTCTGTCCCCGCCTGCCACACACAGTCCCAACCCACCACACACAGTCCCAACATCACAACTGAGCTCCTCTGGCCAAATCTGGGATGACTAGAGCATAAACTTAGTCATAGTAAAAGATTAAAGGATTGTAAATCACTGAAGAAATCAGAGATCTAAGTCCATGCTCATGCCAGTGAGTGGGCGGATGGATGGAAACATACATGCACACACGCACGCGCACGCGTGCACACACACACACACACACACACACACACACACACGTGAGAAGGCTTCCGGCAGGGGAAAGCCAACTAACGAATGCGGAAGAAATGTACATGGAATTACAAAATCACTCTGTGGCAGCCATTTTCCTAATAATTGATCCGGGCAAGAGTCATGGAAAGTGCTACAACTAAAGGGTAAAAGTTTGGGGAACCCACAGAACATTCTCATGCACTCAAACGGTCCCTTCGCCTGTTACTTGCTAATGACCAAGAGGAAACCGTCGCTCTCTGGCAGAGAACACTGGCTGACACCCCTCTGGAGAGCGATCAGCGTCGACCTCACAAAGGAACACGCCGGGGCCACGTGCCACCTGGCAGGGCGCACTGCGGAAACACAGCATCGCTTTTGCCTATTCCTGTCAAAATTGCACAAGCTGAATAGAATCTTGAGGAAACATCAGACAAACAAGAAAGGGGCCATTCTACAAAATCACCATTCCAAAGAGCAAGGCTATGGAAGACACAGGTGGACTGAGATACCCTCCCCGACTAGAGTAGCCCACGGAACACGACACGTGCCTGGGGTGTCCTATCGCTGTAAGAACCTTGTTGGGACATTCGGTGGAATCTGAGTAAGGTCTGCACAAAGATAATAACATTGTTTCACTGCTCACTCTCTGACTTTTATACCTACAGACGTGAAACAGAAAGTCGCTGTTGTCAGGAAATATGCACTTGACGTATTTGCAAGTAAAGGGGCCTCTATCTAAAATTACCCTCCAGTATTTCAGAAAAAGCGCACTACGTATGTCCAAAGAACATGGTAAATACACCGTAGGAAAGAATTCAGCAAGATTCAAAATAGAGGAAAGTTTCCAGGACAAGAAACAGATGAAAGGGTAAGGGAAAAAGGAAGAGGGAAACACACGTAGATTCCAGGAAGTTAGGGGACACCACAGCAAATGCAGTGTGAGCCTGGTTCATTTCAGGGGTCAGAGAAAGATTAAGATAATAAAACAGTTAGAAAAATCCAAACCCTGATACTTTATTATCCTAATGAGTTATTGCTACACGTTCAGGCATAATAGCAGCACTGTATCTTTTCCAGACAGACGCTGACGTGCTTATGGACGGAGTGCCGTGTGGTCTGACCTTGGCTTCGTCACGTCCCCTCAGGTGAGCAGCAGGGGAGACGGGGCAGGACAGTGAGGAGGCGGGAGATGGACACACGAGGTTCATTGCACCACACCTGGCACTCTTACACACGCTTGGAAACTTCCAGAACACAAAACGTAAAAAACAATGAGGGAGATCTACATGTGCTGATCCGAGAAGGTGGATCAGGCACATACAGTGGAAGGAACACGTGGGTCATACACGCAAAGTGACTCCGTGAGGAGCGGCCGAGAGCGGGTGCAGATGCGGGTGGGCAGGGTGGCTCCGCCCACAGGGGTCACCTGCCTCCGCGGAGCATCTGGGCGATGCCCCTTCACAATGGTACAGCTGGGGGGAGGCATTTCCACCCTCTGGGCCTCAGTTTCCCCAATTATAAAATAAACACAGAACAATCTTACAAGCCTTGGAGGCTCTTGTGAGACTTGAACGATGCAGCGTTGGAAAGCTTGTGGAACACACATCACTGAGCAGACCTGGAGGCTCTGTCATTGTGATTATTCTTTATTCTTACCCGTGTCACCGTTGCCCATTTGTCCATCTTGCCATGTCGTTGCCAGGCAGGGAGCTGTGTTAAATTATAACCAGTTAATGTGGCTTTGGAAAGTCGCTTTACTCTCTCGCAACGCCAAGCATAAACCCGCAGGGTTGCACGAACCACGCAGGCTAAATGGTGCCTTGGCGGAGCTGGAGGAGCCACAGGGAAGGTGCTGCCGGTGCTGCTGGCAGGAGCCCAGCGCAGCCTCGGTCCTGCGCAGCTGGGAAGTGAGAAGCTCCAGGGAGGCGGGAGGTGATGGGGGAGGATGACAGGCCGCAGTCAGAGCTGGAGCCCCAGGGGGCTCTGGGACGGTGGCCATGGGGGCAAGTCCCTGCCTGGACCCCTCCTCTTCATTCTCCCTGGCCGTGGCCGAGGACTCCACCGGTGGGTCCCCGCAGTGACCTTCCTCAAGACGTTCATGAGCAGCTTCAATCGGCAGGTGAGTGTCAATGTTTCCTATTTGCTGCCTGTATTTCAGCAATCACAAGGTGTTACTGATTGGCAAATTCAAACGCATATTGTCCTTAATTTGAGGTTAATTATATACAACATTTCAAAGGAGGTAATCTCATTAATTTTGATTTGCTTCTAACGGTATTAAAGCACGCAGTGGAAGACTGACTCGATTAAAAGGGAGCGCATGGGGGAATCGGGCTCTTCCAGGAGTGTGACGTGTGCTTTGTCAGCCACCGAGAGCCACGCAGGAGGCCGTGGGACTTCTCCCAGGGCAGCGGCCTGGGTAAGTGGAGCCACCCAGCAATCGGCAGACGCGCTCACTGCGTGTTCCCAGTCCGCGCCTGTCATATATGTATGACACATGTTTTGTAAACACGTGTGGGTGAACAAATGAACGGATGGGTCCTGGCGGGCCAGTCATGGCCGGATAGAAAGGGGCTGGGATGACGGCATCATTCTTTCAGCATTGACTCGGCCAAAATCAAAGCACAGCGCACTGTGTGCTTGCCGGGTACGGTGTGAAGGTGTCACAGCCTGTGCCCTGGAGGGGGTCACAGTCTAGCAGGAAGGTGGCCAAGATGGCCCTCGGCGCGGGGCTGTACGTTCCCTCTGCATCCCGGGCACGGCACTGACCCTGGCAGAACAGGGACACGCACGACGGCCCCTCCCTGCCCTCCCGCAGCTGGGGGCTGACCTGGCCCATGGCACAGGTGTGGTCACAAGCAGCAGGTGGCCCTGCGATGAGGGAGACCGAGGCACACGCCGCTCGGAGTTCTGGACTTGTCTCGCAGACATGGTGCAGGAACAGCGGCGGTGTGTCCAGAGAGGAGCTGGTGTCAGCAAAGGCCCAGAAGTTCAGGGGACAGAGTGAAAATGGAGAAACGGGGTCAGTCTGTATCCAGCAAAGGGACGTGCAGCCGGGCCAGCCCTCACCTGGCCCGGGAGGTCACGACCAGCGGCTGGAGCCTCGTGTTGAGACCCCTGGTCCCTGGGGTAGGGGCTTCCCGGGAAGCGTGGTTCAATCCCAGGTTTTAGGCCTTGACCCCCACGTAGCCCGTCCTCCCCACTCCCGACCTGAGGGACAGGCGCCAGGCCCAGAAACCAGCCCAGCCTGTGTTTGCTGCTTGGTCTCCGGCAGAGAAGCTGGGGCAGAGGGGGAAAGACACGGGGAGGTGCCAGCCCATCGGGAGGGGCGGGAGACCCGGGCAGCCGGGACAGGCGGGGGAACCCGGCCCAGCAGCGAGGAAGCCCACGAGGCCAGCTGCCCGGGCAGCGTGGGGTGCCCGGCACCCGATCCAGGCCCCGGCATGATTTCAGAAGCTCAGGGGACCACGGCCTTGATCCTATGCGGGGAGTAAGCCGTGCTGTCAGGGCTCCATTCACCCCTCCAGGATTCTGGAGACGTGACACTCCCTCAGCCAGGAGCCCACCCTCGGGGGTCCATGAGCACTTTCTACCCCCCGGGGTTTTTCTGCCACCATCAAACACATCACGGCCTTTGGCAAAGCCTCTTCCTGTCCTGTTCCCATTGCCTGAAACGGGATGGGAGGGGCGGGGCCCGCCTGAGGCCTGCTAAGACCCCCAGAGGACAGAGCATTCTGAGCCCCCTCAGAACCCCCCAAGGCTGGGCGCGGGCCGGAGCCCCCCCTGCACAGCCGGGGTTGCAGCTGGCAGCCCGGGGAGGAGCCCGCAGGGCCAGCACAGAGCCCAGCCTGCTCTGCCCACGGGAGCACAGCAAAGTGCCCCCACAGCCCTCGGCCGGGGGCCACAATCGCCCCCATTCTACTGCTGAGGACGCCCAGACTCCAAGTTCCCCCAGCACACACGGGATCCTGGTCCCCTCCCCGCATCCCCACCGCAAACACAGCAGGCGCTGAGGGGCGTGGGGCCCTCAGCCCAGGCTTGGGGCCTGGAACAGCTGCTGTGGGCAGCAGGGAAATGGGGTTTTCCTTGTTTGAAAATCGCACCCATTGGGGTTGCTGATTCAAACGGCCGCCAGAGGCGAGGTCTGCGGGCTGTGCGGCCTCGGCTTCCTGGTTTAAGCGCGTGCTCGAGCTCACACGTGGTGTGAGACGGACCCGCTGGGGAAACCGGGCGAGGGCTTGGCGGCTTCCGTCTGCTCTGCAGGAGGCGCTGGGAGCGCGGGCGGGAGGGCGGCGCGTGGTCCTCACTCCCAGCGGCCCCTTCTGTCTGCCCGGCCCAGCTCGCTGCTGTCCGGTCGGAGCCTGTCCTGCTCCGACTCACGCCGACGCCCGCCAGGCCGCCAGAACGGGCACCCACGCTCTCTCCTCTGCGTGGCAGCGCCACCTCTGAAGGTAAACAGAGCCTCTGCCACCCCGGGAGCTAAGACTCAAGGCCGGCACTGGAGGGGTTTGGAAAGGAAGCTGCAGGGAGGAGGCCCAGTGGCAGGGACTTCTTGGGGTGAGCAGCCGTGGCGGGCAGCTTTCAATCTTTGTTCTAAAGAGCACGCCCACCCACAAACAGGTGTGAGAACCCACCCACAAACAGGTGTGAGAACCCACCCACATACAGGTGTGAGAACCTATCCACGAACAGGTGTGAGAACCCACCCACAAACAGGTGTGAGAATCCACCCACGAACAGGTGTGAGAACCCACCCACAAACAGGTGCGGCCTGGTGACAGCACACTGCAGAGAAATCGGGAGAGGAAATTTAAGTACCAGTCAAGTGGTTTGATTTGGGTGCACATTTGCGACAACAGGACTAAAGCACAGATTGATCCCAGAGAAGAGCAAATTCTGGGGGTTTTGGGTTTTTTTTTAAGGTACAAAATACTTTGGAGCCTCAGCCAGAAGGAAAAGACACAAACAGAGGAAGCAGCAATCGCAGACTCTGAGTTAGAAAGACCCCTTGGTATTTGGATCGATTGCATGGATTTCCCACTTTATTTTGTTGGAGAGAAGTTCACTTTATGCCTTTTGATGTTCGAGCAGCTCGACAGACGCGGGGACTCCCGGGTGGGGGGTCTGTCCAGAGGCTCCACAGCTGATCGGGGAGCGTCAGACCTCGAGGGAACGTGAGGTTGTCTTGGCCACTTGGGCTGCAGCAAAACACATAGACCAGGCGGCTTAAAGCAAGAGAAATTTGTTCCTCACAGTTCTGGAGGCCGGAAGTGCAGGATGGAGGTGACACAGGTTTGACGTCTGGAGAGGGGGCTCTGCTGTGCACAGACAGGGGCCTCCTTGCTGTGCCCTTGGGAGCTGGGGGCTCCTTGCACCTCTTACAAGGGCATTGAGTCCGTTCCTGAGTGCCCCGCCCTCGTGAACTAATCCCTTCCCGAAGGTCCCTCCTTACACCACCACCTTGGGGTTAGGATCCGAGCGTACGGATGTTAGGGGACACAGACATTCAGCCCCTTGCAGTGGGGGTCAGCTCAGCTCCACCCGCAGCTCCCTGGAAGGTCCCAAGAAGGAGGCTACGACTGGCCTCGACTTGCAAAGATGCGTAAGTGCCCACGGGAGGAGGACGCGGGGAGGAGTTCCATGCAGAGGGGACAGCGTGAGTGAAGGCTGGCTTGGCAAGGTCGTGCAGAGCGTGAGAAATGGCACGGAAAGGAAGGGGGTGGACAGTCGGTGTCACTCGGATGTCAGACCTCACTCACTGCTGAATCACGTCCTGGACGCTCACGTTGTGCAGATGCAGGTGAGCTGCGGTGAACGTGGTTTCTGCCTCGTGGGGCTTAGAGCCTAGTTGCGAGGGGAGGGACTGTGTGTTAAGGATGTGTCAGGGTCACCTATGTACACATGTGATTATGAATTGGGTAAGTGACAGGAAGGAAAAGAAGCAGGTTTTCTGGGCCCCGATCGGCTTGGGGGACAGGGGGGCTTCCTGAGGCTGAAGTGAGAACCCGGCGCAGGTGCGAGTCCCCCAGAGCAGGGGGCCAGGGGCGGAGGCTTCCCCCACCGCTGTGCAGCAGAAGACAGAGGGACAGGGGGACAGAGGGAAGAGCACCTCAAATTAAATCAAAAGGTAGATTTTTATTTCTACAAAGCACAGACTTTAGGGAGAAAGACAGGGCCCAAGTGGACATGGAATTATGATTTCAATAGATTTAACAAAATTGCATTCACTCTGGATATTAAAGCCAATTACAAAGCTACAATAATTAAAAGAATATGGCCATTAACATCAAAATATAAAAGAAAAAGAGGACAAGAGAGAAAGAGCAGGGCAGGACAGAGGTGAGGCCGAGGTGACATCTCATATCAGAGGCGAAAGGAGGAATCTTTCCAACCAGTGTAATTAGTGCAATTAGCCGTTTGGGAAGACACGGGGACAGGTCTGTCTTTTCCACTTACCCCAAAATCAATCCCGGAGGAACAGAGGATCTGAAATATTTTTAGACACTTAATCTGTGAGGTCTTGTTTACTGTTTTCTTCTGGGAAGCAGTGGTATTTTCATAACTGCCGGATGAGGAAGGCTTTTCTGCTCTGGTCTCCACTAACAAACCTACAGAGTGACAGAGCAGTGATAAACACTGCATAAGGAAAAGAAAGACCCGGAACAAACCTAACGGGCACATAAACTCGTAGATAGCAGCCTGATTTTCTCAATGTTTAAAGAGCTCTTACAAATCATTTATAACAAAAGAAGCCCCTATAGAAAAAAACAGGCCACAGAATTGAATATATAAAAATATGCTCGGCCTCACTGGAAGCTAAATAATTATAGGCTAAAACAAAGGAGACACGCGTGTCCACTGAATTGGCCAAGATGTTAAAGAATTGTCACCTCCGGTGCCGGTGTGGGTGCGGGGCACAGGTACAGGCATACACGGAGGTGAACCACACCTCCTCGGAGCCGCAGGTGTCAGCGTCACTGCAGGTGGCACCACCTCTGGGCCACCACTGCCTCCTCCAGGGCTCCCTCAGGCAATGAGCCAGCCGTGGGCAGAGGTCTGCGTAGGAGAACGTTTGCCAGAGCGCCCCCTGCAATAACGAGTTAAAAGTAAGCTACGTGCAGCTTTGTTAGATCGACTTTTTATGGATCCGCCATGCAGGGCGACACTGTGCACGTGAACCATCCTGTGAGGGACGACTGTGACATATCACAAAGGGCTTTCAAAGCTCCTCACCGAACGGTCTGGGCGCCCCCATTCTAGCTTAACAACGTTGTTTAAAAAATCCTCCCCACCCATCTATGCACTCATCTTATCTGAATAGTCACATACGTCAAAAAATCTAATAGGATGTGTCACAACCAGAGCCCAGTCCTTAGAGTTCAAAGAGTCTTGGTTCGTCCTTGTTTTCTATGTTAGACGCTTCTATATTTTATGATAACATATAATACTTTGAGGATTAGGGGGAAAAAGCTGTTTCAAAAAAAGAGACCCAAAACAGCAGGTTACTTAATAGTATATAAAGAATATTCCACTTTTTAAAAATACGTGTTTCTGCACAGAAAAGTGACGAGGAGGAACAGTCGCTACTATGTTAATCGTGCCTTTGGAGCGACAGAACCGGGAGTGCATTTTGCTTTTATTTTCTTCATCAGTTCCTGTACTGGCTCAACTTTTATATATATATGTAAGATACACACACACACACACACACACACACACACACACACACACACACACACACACACATATATATATAAGAAAAAGCAGAAAGTAGCAGTAAAGGTGGAAGAGGTAGTTACCAGGGCCAGGCGAACCCCACGCACGAAGACAGCTGCCCCACCTGGGTCCCCAAGACCCCCCGCAGCACCCTGCAGGAAGCCTGGCTCCAGAACTCCGAGGACGTTCTCTCTGGGCCATCCTCTGGGCAGCTCCTGGTGCCCAGGAGGCCACCATCAACGTGGCCGTGGGCAGAGAGCAGTCGGGTGCTTCTACGTCCCCAGAGGGGGGCTGGCCTGGGGCGCAGCATCTGCCCCACCGCGTAAGGGCCTTCAGGGCGTTTCCTGCCTGTGACGGAAATGACGGTGTTACCGGTTGGGCTGTGCCCCCTCCAAAATTCATATGTTGAAGCTGTAGCCCCCAGTCCTTCAGAATGAGACCTGATTTGGAAATGGGGGGGCTGCGGATACATCACAGTTTAGATGAGGTCGCAGTGGAGTAGGCCGTCCCCTAATGCAATATGACAAGTGTCCTTGCATGACGTGGGGCTTGGGCACACACGCAACGCACAGGGACAACGCCACGTGGAGATGGGCACGGAGCTGGGTGATGCTCTACAAGCCGAGGAACCCCAAAGGCCCCCTGCAAACCAGGAGAGCTGGGGGCGAGGCCTGGAGCACGTCTTAGCCTCAGAAGGGACCGGCCCTGCGGACACCCTGATCTCAGACTGCTGGCCTCAGGCTGTGAGACGACGTCTTTCTGCTGTTTAAGCCACTTGGTTTGTGGTGCTTTGTTGTGCAGCCGGGGATTGATGGGAAGAGAAAACCCTGTCCTGTCAGCAGAGACGCTCGGTGCCAGGCAAGCAGGGCCAGTTTCCCCGGCTGGATCCAAGGAGATGGACCTGGCCAGGCCTTGGAGACCACATGCCTCTCCCACCCGTGGGCTCCCGCTGGGACCCTCACACTCAGGGCAGGGGCCCCGGGGAGCAGCCTTCTGGGCCCCAGATGTGAACACGGCTCGTCCCCAACAGGCCGCTCATGCCCGCGGGGCACTGAAGCCGGTCCCTCCCAGGACGGAGAGCCGTGCCAGGCGGCGATGCACCTGCAGACACTTCCCACCCTGCTGCGGCCTGCGGTGTACAAAGTCCAGCACGCCGAGGGCCCTGGGCGCCACGCAGGGCTGGTCTTTGTCTCAAGATGCTTGGTACTCCTGGCTGTTCCCGGCCCACAGGCTTCAGCCTGGACCTCAGCCGACTTTCTTATTCCACCCGCGCCGCCAGCGCAGAGGGGGACCCAGGCGGGCACAGTCCTGCTTAGGCTGCTCTCTCCCTGCCCTCCCACCAGCATCCACCTCCCGCGCCGCGCAAGCGTCACGCATGAGGATAACGAGGCCACCTACTCCTCCGCCTGTGCCGGGAGGTGCTGTCTGGGGACCTCATTAGAATGCGCCACTCTCAGCAGTGACGGGACAGCACAGAGAGCGCCGGCTCCCAGGGACGCAGCACACACTCACCCGGGCAGAGGTGAGTGACTGGCTTGCTCCGGCCAGTGCTGAGTGTTGAACTCAAATGCGGCCTCCCAGGCAGCGCAACTGTCACCTGCTAAAAATAGGCCGGGTGGCAACACCAGGCCCCGCGCCCAGGGAAGGTGCCTCCGCGGGAGCGCTTGGTGTCAACACGGCAGAGCTGACCGAGGCCCCGCGATGTGCTCACGCCAAGGAGGAGGGAGAACCCCTCCTCCCCGACCGAGCCCGGCCCGTGCTGCCTGACAGAGTGCAACACCCTCCTGCCCTTGAGGGCTTCTTCTCGGGTCACGTCCACCCCCTTCGTCCCACCCGGTCCCCACGGTAAGTGCCGGTGCAGTCTCCTTGTCACAAACAAGGACCAATGGAAGGCCACCTTCTGCAAGAAAAACCAAAATCCAGTCCCTCCAAGATCATCACCGAACAGCGTCTGCAGGTGTGGACAGGTGAGTGGCCCGGGGGCCCGGCCACGCCCCCAGGGTCCTGCCCTTCCAGCTCTCTCGCCCGGTTCACGGAGATTATGACAGGGTTGTGAAAAGTCCTACCTTGCACAGTCAAAGCTCACTGAGATTGGATCCATTTATTTATAAAGTTTTATTAAAAATTAGTTTCAGTAGTGCATTTATACAAAGTAGAATTTGGTATTTTCCGCTAAAATAACCAAGTTTTCTTGGAGTATTGACCTGAGAATGTAAAGTGATTTTTTTTTTTAATCTTTTAAGTAATTGGCCTCAGAAGCAAAGATTTTGTATTTTATCAAGATAATTTCTTGTATTTTATGTTGTCTTTTATTAGGTCTTTGATTACTTAAGAAAATTGAGTCTTCTCAATATTAAAAGAGCTTAGTTTTTGTTCACATTATGAAATCTTCTGTATTTGCCTTGAAAATCTTTTAGTGTCACTTTGATTAAATAGATAGCTAAGGTCATATTTAATTGAGTGTTTTGAACTTTTTGACATTTTTTACAAACTTCCCAAAATCAAATTCTAATGTAAGTCCTGTTCAACCTTGAACTGACTTTGGGACATTCCAGAGGGCCCCTGGAAGGTCTGAATGGGTCAGTAAAAAATACACAAAAAGATAATAAACTAATTAGGCTTATTGGATATGTTAAATTATATGGGGAGCATTTTGAAATAAGAAATATTTAACCTTTCTACAGTTGAATTCGTGTGGATATGTTATTAATATGTATTCCACAAATTGCGTTACATTTCTGTAAATCTGATGTTATCAGTCATAATTTTAGTTATTATGTTAAGATGTCCTATGCTGCAGAAATAACCAAATTTTCCTGTCAGTTGTGTCACTATTACAGAGAACTCTCATCAGATTTTTACCCACAGTCATGTTAAGTCTTTCATCACAGACTGTTGTTGTTTTATTTAATTCTGCTCTAGCAGAGCTTGCAGTCAGCTACAATCCACAATCGCTGCCTCTTCAAGGAGATCTGTGAAAAAGACTCTGAGAAGTGCAGGTTTCTGAAAATGTCATGATCCTACCATTAAACAGAGTAAGACTTTCCGGAATTTTAAGGAAACTGCTGGGTTCAGGAAACAGCCTTCCCCTCATCAGCCTGAGACGGATTTCATTCGTTACCTGGGACCAAGTGAACTGATGAGGGCACATTTTTAATGAATGTGTGTTTAAAATATTGCTGATTTTTAAATGTTTTGTTTTCTATAAATAGATTTAAGAAAACTTTTTTTTTTTTTTTTTTTTGAGACAGAGTCTCACTTTGTTGCCCGGGCTAGAGTGCCGTGGCATCAGCCTAGCTCACAGCAACCTCAAACTCCTGGGCTCAAGCGATCCTCCTGCCTCAGCCTCCCGAGTAGCTGGGATGCACCACCATACCCGGCTAATTTTTTCTATATATATTTTTAGTTGGCCAGATAATTTCTTTCTATTTTTAGTAGAGACGGGGTCTCGCTCTTGCTCAGGCTGGTCTTGAACTCCTGACCTCGAGTGATCCACCCGCCTCAGCCTCCCAGAGTGCTAGGATTACAGGCATGAGCCACCGTGCCCGGCCAGAAATGCCATAATTTTAATGTTCATCATTGAATATGTTTTCCTAATAGTGACCAAGGATCCTATGTGTCTCTTACCTCCTCCCACGCACAGAGTTCATCTCACTTTACCACCAACACCCTCCCGGCCACCCTGCACCCTCTCCTCGTTATCGTAGCAAGTACCTCACTTTTGTCTTTGCTTAGCACACAAAAATTATGGTAATTTTACTGTTGATAGTTAAATTTATGGATTTATTTTTACCCATTTATCTTGTTTTTATTTGTGCATGCTGGACCCCGGGTGCACAGAATTGGATTCGTCATTAGCCTCGGTTCCCAACTGTGGCAGAGTTCATTTCCCAGATGGCCACGCCAGCGTGGGCCCCGCCCCCCAGAGCTCCCACACACAGGGGGGCCTTTGCTCACTGCCCTGGCGCCCAGTACCTCCCACCTGCCTCCACCGACAGGTATCGGCAGGAGGGTGCAATGTCGTCGCAGGCTGGGTCTTGCTGTCTTGCGTGCTTCTCTGGAGCCCAGACTGCGCCACCACCCTGGAGAGCCACATTGGCGTCATTGGAGGAGTACCAGCCGGGCCAGTGCCAGTTGTCTCCCAAACAAGGCTACGAACACTGAGGAATAGAGACAAACCATACCCACTGCATCCTGTCTGAATTCCTGGCCCACAGAATCCGTGCGCTTTGTAATTTGTTGGTTGTGCCGCTAAGCTCTGGTACGAGTCGTGAGGCAGCCACCACGCTGAAACAGTGCCTGGAACACTCTCATCAACAGTCCGCTGTGGCCTTCTGCTACTCAGTTATTCAAAATCAGTTGTTTGTAAAGATGTAATAGTCACCTTCCAGAACAAACTCTGGGGCAGGATCTTGATGTACCTGGCATCTGTGTGGCCACACAGTGACCCACCCCGGTCCTCCCACCCAGGTAGCCGTGAACATGGGTCCCCCGTCCACCATGCCCATTCCCCGTGGCTGTGTTGCGTGGTAGCTGTCCACAACAGGCATGTGTTTTCCTATCAGTTATGTTTAAATTTATAAAAGGGTGACATGCTATACAAAATATTTTTAAACTTTTTTTTCATCTGTCTGTGTGCTATAGTTCGTCAGTTTTGGCTGCTGTGCAATATCCCACGTCTGAGTGGATCACAGTTTGTTAATCCACTGTCGGACTCTGGGTTGTTTCCAGCTCTTCCTAGCGTGAAGATATGAGTCGTCTCAGGCATTCCTCCTAGTACATTGTAGTGAAACTTCTCTTGCAAATACCCAGGAGTCAAATTTCTGGGCTGTGGGTATGTGAATATTCATTCTATGTGTATACTTTCTTTATATGCATATGTCTTATATGCATATACTTCACACTACTCTTTTATAAATTTTGTATACTGGCAATATCTCTCAATTTGTAAATTGCCTTTTCACTTTTTTAAATGGGTCTTTTGACAAAGTCCTTAATGTTAATATAGACAAATTTATCAATCTTTTCTATTATAATCAAAGGTTTTCAAATTGTGTAAGAAATCGTTCTTTACCCAGAGTTCCAAAAAAAAAAAAAATAGTCATTTGTGTCTTATACTAAGAGTTTTAAGGATTTATTTGTGACATTTAAGTACTTAATCCATCTGGATTTGACTTTTGCATAACGTATAATACAGGGCTACAACTCTGCCTTTTTCTGGGTGGACTCCATGTTTACATAAGCCTATTTATGTAACATTCCTCCTTGGCTCATTGATCCTGCGTGCCATGTCTCTCATGTCCTCAAAGCTCCACAGGGCTGTGAGTCTGCCTCCGGGCGCTCTGGTCCATTCCGTGGCAAAGGCATCTCTCTCTTCCCGTATTGCAAAGGCTAAGCTGCTGTTACAGCAGCCCCTGATTCATCTGCCGGGACAGGTTCTTCCAGTTCTTCAGAAGTGGCCTGGTCATTCCTGGCAATTTACTCTTCTGTGTGATGTTTAGAATCATCTTTAAAATGTCATTAAAAACAGCCAGGGGGAATGTAATTGGAACTGCATTGAATCTTGCCATCAAACTGGGAAGAGTTTACATCCTCACTGTATCGTGTTCCTACCTATCCACGCATTTTCCTTCTATTTATTTGCTCCTTGTTAATAGCTCTTACTGCAGTTTTATGACTTTCCCTGTAAAGGTCTCGAACATATTCTGTCATGTTTATTCATGAATGCTTGATCGTTGGATACTCTTATAGGTGACATCTTCTCTTTATGTTGGGGATTTTTTATATTAATCTTATATTAGGCCACTTTGCTAAACACTCGTAGTGCGTGGATTCTCTGGGAATCTCTCAGTAATCGTGTCATCTGCAAATGCTGACAGCTCTATTTGCTCTTTCCAATCCTCTGCCCCGTATCTTTTCCGCATGCTAATGCATTGCTAAGCCCTTCCCTGCGATGTTACAGAGTAGTGGCGGGACTGGGTATCCCTCTGGCTGAGCTAAAAAGAGTGTCCCAGCATTTGCCACTGTGGGATGATATTTACCCCAGGTTTGCTACATTCTTTCGTAGGTTATGAAAATTCTCTGTTTTTAATTTACAAAGAGTGTTTAAAATAAATCATTGTTGAATTTTATCAAATGCATTTTCTGTATCTATTGAGAAGGCATGTTTTATTTAATCTGTTAATTTAATAAGTAAATTCCCTTATTAAACCGTCTGTGCACTCCTGGCATAAACCCAACATGGTCCCGGTGTGTTGTGGGTTTTTTTCCCCTTGTACACTAGTGGATTTGCTACTCTAATATTTTATTTGAGATTTTTAAAATCATATTCATGAGTGAGGCTAGCCTGTTGATTTTATTTTCTTGGAAGGTTCTTGTCTGGTTCTAGAGTTATGTTGGCGTCATAGAATAGTTTAAGAAATATTCTCTCTCTCTCTTTTTTTTTCCTCAACTGTAAATTCATTTGGGCCCATTTATTTATTTTAGTTTTGTTTTTGCAGAAAGATTTTTTTAAGTGCTTCAGTTTCTTTAATAGTTATAAATAGTACTATTTAATGCTTTTTATTTATTATTGAGTCAGTTCTGGTAAGTTACATTTTTCTAAGAATTTGTTCATGTCTTTGAAATTATGAAAGCTACGGACATGTAGATACTGAGAGAACGCTCTTTTCGTGGTTGTAATCTCTATTTATCTGTGTTTATTTTTCCCTTTTCATCATAATATGGTTTATTTGTATCTTCTTTCTTCCTGTAGTAAGTCATACATGAATTTGACTGGTTATTTTTTTCTCAGGAAGTGGCTATGTGTGTGGATTTTCTCTATTGTGTCTTTATTTTGTATTTTGTTAATTTACTCTCTTATCTCTTTCTATTTTCTTTGCATTTATTCTGTTCTTTTTCTTCCTTTAAAATGGGTATGCAGTTCACTATTTTAGAGGCTTTCTTTTTCTCCAGTATAAGTGAGGCTACACGGTTCATGAAAAGAAACATGTAATGTTTTGTTATCATGTAATTGTAAATATGTTTAATTCTACTACGATCTCATCTTTTATCCATGTGTAATTTGACAGTGTATGTGGATTTTTCATTTAATCATAGCATTTATATAGAAAAGTGTATAAAATAAATGGTTTACAGCTCAATGCATGATTACAAAGTGAACACACCCAAGTCACCACCACTCCACTAAAGATGTGGAACTGCCCGCTGAGGCCTCTTAGCCCCCATCACAGGGACTTAACCTCCTCTCAGAAGGTGACAATTACCCGACTGCTAATCCCATAGATTAGGTGTAACCACCTTTGAACTTTGCAGGAATGGGATGGGGCAGCACATACTCCTTGGTCTGGGTGTTTTCACTCCGCATTATGTATGCGAGAATCCCCTTTCTGGATGAATGTGACAATACTTTACATATTTTCACGGCGGTATCATTTTCTCTTATTTGCTTATACCACGATTTTTTTTCCGGTCTATAATCAATGAACATTTGGATTGTTTACATATATTTTGGCACACATATATGTGTATTTCTATAGACTATCTATCTAAGAGCAGGAATTATGGGCATAGACTAGTATATGTTATACCAAACAGTTTTCTAAAATACCTTGTACCAAGTACAAGCCTGCAAACATGTACAAGAGTTCCAGTTCCTCCAAATCCTTGCCAATACTTAATAATTTTCACCTTTTCTACTTTTAACCATGGTGGTGGGTCTGGAGTGTTCTTGTAGTTTTCAGGTGTATTTCCTTGATAATCAATGACAGTAAAAGTTTTTTCTCAAGGCTTTTTTCCATTTTTCCATTGGGTTGTTTTCTTACTTATCTGAAATAGATGTTTATGTGACATGGACCTGAAGCATCTCTGGAGCTTATGTGCTGTCTGTGCAGGCTTGTCTTCACTCTCTGAATTTTGTCTTCTCGTGGCCAGAGCTCCCGAATTTTAATGTAGGTCAGTAGCTCAGTCTTTTTCTTTTGTAATGAGCACTTTTGGGGTTTAGTTAAGACTTTGCCTGTCCAAAGGCCGTGAGGGTATTCTTCTACGTTTTCCTCTATAAGCGTTATTGTTTTATCATTCACATTTGGACTTACAACAGGCTTGTATGCACGACAGACTTGCACACAGGGCACGATTAATCTTTTTCCACGTGGCTGTTTAATGTCCTTTCCAGCACTGTTCTACAGTGCCATAAATCAGATGCCAACAAATGTGTGCGCCAGTTTCTGGGCTCTTTATTCTGTTCCCTTGTCGATTCATCTATTTTTGTACCAATACCCAATTGTTTTAATTACTCTGTTTTATTTTTATTACTACTGCTTAATAGTAACCTTTAATAAGTCTTTCACCACTGTTCTTATTCAGTATTGCCTTGCTTATTCTTGGTCCTTTGGGTTTTCATATAAAATGTTTAAACTGTTTATAAATGTGCTCAGAAAATTTGTGGAAAATTTTACAGTGATTGCATTTGAGCTATAGATGAAAGTACATAAAGTGGATGTCTTTACAATACTTAGTTTTTCAATTTATGAACATGATATAGCCATTGCTGTGCTGGTTAAAGGCCAACAAGCCGGTTAGTAGTTTCTCCAAGGGAAAATATGTGTCTTGACACATTTGCTAATTACTGTGATGTAAGTACTATCACTGTGGCCAATGTCAAGCTACCAATGTGGTCATTACTGGACAGAGACTTGGGAAGAAATACAGACAACTGGCTTTCTAAAATTATTATTTCAAAATATTAAGGGGGTACAGATGTTTTTGATACATGGCTTGAGTCAGGGCTCTAAGTGTGCCCAGCACCCGAATAGTGTTCATTGTACCCACTAGGTGGGGTTTTGCCTCCCCCTTCCACCTGGCTTTACCTGCTTGATTTCCTACGACTGTTACTTCCCTCTGTGCACTTATGTGCTCACTGGTTAGTTCCAATTTATTAGGGGCACATGTGCTATTTGTTTTTCCATTCTTGAGTTACTTCATTTAGGATAATGGTCTCCAATTCCTTCCAAATTGCTGCAAAAGGCATTAATTCATCCTTTTATATGGCTGAGTAGAACTCCATGGTATACATATACATATACATTTTGTTAATCCACTCATGAACTGATGGACACTTGGATTGATCCCGCATCTTTGTGATTGTGAATTGTGCTGCAATAAACATTCGAGTGCAGGTGTCTTTTTGATAAAATGACTTCTCTTCCTTTGGGTAAATACCCAAAAATGGGATTCTGGATTGAATGGCTGGTCTACTTTTAGTTCTTTGAGGAATCTCCTTACTGTTTTCCATAGGGGTTGTACTAATTTGCAGTCCCACCAACAATGGGTAAGTGTTCCTTTCTCTCTGCCATGCCAGCACCTATTGTTTTTGGACTTTTTAATAAAAGCCATTCTAACAGGAGTAATGTGATATCTCATTGTGGTTTTAATTTGCATTTCCCTGATGAGTACTGATGTTAAGCATTTTTTCATATGTTTGTTGGCCATTTGTCTATCTTCTTTTGAAAAACTTCTGTTCATGTCTTTTCCTCACTTTTTAATGGGGTTGTTAATTTTTTCTTACTGATGTGTTTGAGTTCTTTGTAGATTGTTACAGCCCTGTATCAGAAGTGTAGATTATGAATATTTTCTCCCATTCTGTAGGTTGTCTATTTGCTCTGTTAATTATTTCCTTGGCTGTGCAGAAACTTTTTAATTTAATCAAGCCCCATTTGTTTATTTTTGTTGCTGCTATAATTTCCACTGGGTCTTTTTCATAAATTCTTTGGCTTTGTGGCAAATTATGAACCCATAAGTGAATTTGTGTATTTAGGTCTTCTTTGATCTCTCTCAATAATGTTTTGTCCTTTTCTATGTGGAGAGATGCCTGTCTGTCTGAGTTTTTGGAGGCCCCTGCAAACATTATTTCAAGTGGTATTTTAAATTTTCATTTCTAATTTGTGTGGCATATATATGAGATCACCAAGTATGGAAAGATAGACATATATATAATAAATGATCTATTAACATCACATTACAACACAGGAGAAAATAACGTTATCTATGTTTACAGACTTTGAGACCATCTGAAAGAAAGATAATTCATTTTTATATATTGACTCCAAAATCCTTTTACATATTGATTCCAAAAACCTTGCCAAATTCACTCGTTAAGTCTGATAGTTATTTGTATTTTCTTTGGGATTCTTTGTGTATATAGTCATTTTGTCTTCAAGTAATGACAGTTTTATTTCTTGCTTTCTAACTATTCTACATTCAGTTTCTTCCTTGCCTTTTTTATTTCCTGGTTAAAACTTGAAGCAAAATATCGACCACAAGTGGTAATAATAGGTACTCCTGTCTCCTTCCAGATCTCAAGCGGAAAGTTTTTGATAAGTATGGTGTTTTCTGTATGTTTTTTTGTTATTTTTTGGTATATATCCTTTTACATATTAAGTAATTAGTATGTTTCTAGTCTTCTAAACTTTTTGTATTAGTTTTGTTTTTAATTTTATCAAATATTTTTGCTTTACTGACTGCATCATGTAGCTTTTCTCTTTTATTCTGGTTTTTAAGTATATTACAAGGAATTATTTTCAAAAGTTAAATCCTCCTAAAATTCTTAGAAGAACACCAACATGGCCGTGACTTATCTCTCTATACTGCTAGGTTCATTTTGCTGATATTTTGTTCAGTATGTTTGTGTTTATGTTCATGAAAGAAACTGTCCCGTAATTTTATTTGCTTTTACAGTCAGGTTTGGGCATTAAGGTTGTGCTGGCCTCCGGAGATAAACCGGGAAGTATCTCTCATTTTTTACTTTCAGTAGTTTTCCCAAGACGGGCCTTGTGTGCTTTTCTTTTTATTCATTCCTCCTGTGGCCTAATGTCTTTGGCCAATTCTGAAAATTTTTCAGCTTCACTGCTTCAAAAGTTGCACCTGTCCCATCTCGGTTACCTCTGGTTTGGGGACTATAATTACATGCATGGCAGACCTGTCTGTGCTGTCCCATAAATGTCTTAGAGTCTACTTAATATTTTTCATAATTTTCTCAATGTAGTGGATGTTTATTCTAACCTGTCTTCCAAATTATTAATTTTCCCTTAAGCTACGTCTAAATTGCTGATAATGTCTTTTGAGCTCTTCATTTTCCGTTTTTTGCAGTTGTAGAATTTTTATTTTAGCCTTTTCATAATTTCATGTTTCCTGCTGATATTATCTTTGTATTTTAATTTGTGGAACACATCCAAAACAGTTATTTTAATACTTTAATATTTAATACTCTGACACATCCAATAACTGAATTTCTTGTGAGTCTGTTTCCATTGCTATTTTTTGTTTGTTTGTTTGTTTTAGTTAATATTCCATCAATGTCAGTTTATCTTTATTGAATGCTGAGCCTCGCACATGGATTACTGTAGAGGTTGTCTGAGCCGCTGGAGGCTGTAATCATTACTTTTTAGTTTTTCAGGCAACTCAAGTAGGAGCAGATCTGCAAGATCAAGACAATTAAAAGTCGGCCTTGAGTCTTTGTGAGGGCTTTTTTTTTCTAGTTTACCCCTACTTCAGAGCATAGAATGTTGGGGTTCTCCACTAAAATCATGGATTTTTACGAAGCGCCTCATTTTTAACAAGCCATGAACTTCCATTTTTGTTCCCAAAGCTCCATGAGTCTGTGAAATCTCTGGTCAGCCTTTTGGGCTTCAGCCACACCCAGCAAATCAGAAAATACTGGAAGGGAACAAGTGTTGCCAACATTAGCCTCAGCTCTCTCTGTATCTGTCTAGAAATTGTCTCTGGAATTTTAGCCACCCCGATCCTGGTAGCCGTGCTAGTTCTCCGATATTTTCAAATAGATTAACTTTCTATTTTCCCCGGCTTTTACCTTTGTTATCGGTGGAAGGGATAGTCTGAAACAAATTAGTCCTCCATAAACGGAAATGAAAGTTTTTTCCAATATTAAAGATACAATTTAATGTGATAAATCTACAGTCATGGAATCAGCGCTGCTCTCAAAGTATGGGATGGTTCCATCGCCCCAGCATTTCCCCCTGTGCCTCTGCACCGGCCCCACCCGCTCAGCGCCAGCCTCTGGCCGCCACCAGTGTGCTGTCTGTCACTGGAGTTCTGCCTTTTCTCTTCTGTGTTTCATTCTGTTTTGTTGTTTATACTTGCTGATGTTTATCGATTTCCTTGCTTTTGTTACAAAGAATAAGTTGTTAAATGTATTTAACAACTCTGCCACTTTTCTACTTTCTACATCACTTGTTTCTGCTTGTATCTTTATCATTTAATAACTTTCCTGCTTTTGTAACATTGTTTTTCTGTGGTTTTCTTCGTGTTTTAATTAAAAGTTGCAACAGATCGTTAGCATGAAGGAGGGCTTTAGCAGCGCCCTGTCTGTATCTCTGCCCTGGGAGTCCCTTCCCACGCTGGCTCTGGGCTTTGCCATGTGACTTGCTTTGGCTCGCAGGTTAATAGCAAATGTGACACAGTCTTAAAAGCACTTCTGTAATGAGGTTTGCTTTCTCTTGCTGCCCTGGGAACCCTGAGACCATTGTAAGAATAGGCCCAGGCTGGCCTGCTAAAGAAAGGCCACATGCTGGAGAACTAGTGTGCCCCAGCCCACAGCCTGCCAACCACAAGACCTTTCAATGAGGCAATTCCAGGGCAGCCACCCTCCCCACCAGCCGACCGGGACACATGAAAGAGCCGGGCAGAAACCAGCCACACCAGCCTGGATCAGAGCAACGACCCAGCCGCACCGCAGAGCTCCATGCAGTGGGAGTTTTAATCTACTGAGTTTTAGGGGTGGTTTATTATACACCCAAAGCTAACAAATCTAATTGTTATATTTATGATATCATTTTCTGTTTTTAGATAATAAAGTAATTTCTGGTTATGATTTTTTCTTTGAGGATTGTTCTGGCTGAATGCCCTGAGTTTGGGTACATAGTGTTCAACATGGTCTATAATTGAAATATTGTTTTCTTGCCTTTTTTTCTTTTCTGTTCTTACTTTTTTTTTTTTTTTGCTTCTAATAGTGAGTTAAGAGAATGTTTACATTCCATCTTTCTAAAATCATCTTATTATTTTCCAGCTTTATGACATTGTCATTTGCAAAAGTAACCTGAACAATTTATGCTTTTTATAATAGATTGCTGTTTTCTTCACGGCTTAAGAGTTCATCAGATTTTATAAATGTTCAAACGGCTCCGGAAAAGGAGAGAGATTCTCTGCAGGATTCATATTTCAATGTCTTTTCAATCAACCTTCGCCAGAACGCACACTCCACAGGGACAGGAGACTGTTCTGCACGGCTGTGTCCCAGCACAAGCATTGCCTGGCACATAGTAGGGACGCCATTAGCATTTATTTGTTGAGTGAACGAACAAATTATTCCAACGAATAACACCACTTAGATCCTCCATTGCCTTACTATGAGTCATTATTTATAATTTGTTATGATGATTCATCTTACTAACATGCTGAGAAGTGGGATGGGCATGTTAGTGATTTTGCCACCGTTGTGCTATTGCCGATGTCTCCAGGTATAGCCTAATACTCTTTTCTTTAACTATTGCTATATAATGATCTGTTACTCTTAAGGTTTTCCATATCTGTGGGTTTAGCTTTTATCTCTATAAAGTCATAAGCCTTGTCTTGTGATGTGTTTTGCCGTGAATTGTTCTTTGTCTGTTATTAATACTGGAATTTCTGAGAATCCTTTGCCTGGTCTGTTATTGCCCCTCCATGGCAGAGCTGGGCAGGCAGCCACTGACATCCTTTTTTATCCTTGGTGAAAACAACTACAAACCACCCTTATCTAAGGCGTCATTGTGCCCAGCTAAAGAGTCCCTTTTCCTCTGGAGGAGGAAGAGTCAGATGATTAAGTGCTGGCCAGCGAAATGGAAGGGGAAGTTGTTGGGTGGGACGTGAGGAAGGGGACACACTGCTGGGGTCATCGTGTCCTGTTCCTTCCCCCTGCTGCCCGGCAGTTCCCACGGTCATCTCAGACGCTCAGCCCTCCATGAGTCATGAGTGACCACTCAGTGATCATGGAGCAGAGACAGAGAAACAGATCTAGTCTCCAGCAGCCACAACCATCCCCAGGGGGCCAATGTCTGAACTTATGTCATAGGACAAAAGCGACCCTTATGTGTTCATCCCAACACCAGGCACACATGGCAGCGTCCACACCCAACCCCAGTCGACCCACGCTGTTAGTGTCAGGATGCCACGGAGCAGCCTCGACCCCAGACAAGAATTGGGGTCCTCACCTCTTCCCAGTCCTCACAGCCCACGTCCTCATTCCTTTAATATCCGCCTCTCTTTTTCTATAATATATGCGTGTATAATGTATATGATATTAATACACGTAAATTATATATATAATTATAAATATATATATACATTTATATATATATATATATATATATAAACCCTAGATTCCCAAGAAAATCACATGACAGCTTAATCCACTTCCTGGTGGAAGACGTTTCCCAACTGGTTGAGTTCATGAGTCCTGGAGTCCAGACAACTAGGAAAGACCGACTGTCTTGGTGAGTCTGAAACCAAGATTTTTTCTGTTCCTCCTACTACTATAATCTTGGGGGTTAGGATTTCAACATATGAATTTGGGGAGACAGGGAATTCAGCCCATAGCACCTATAGCCCTTTGTGGGTGAGGCTCTCGCTCAGATTGGCCAGAGTCCAGGACATTCGCTGAACCGCATCTGTAATGGTCACTATGTCATTTCCTGGGGCTGCCACAACAAAGCACCTCTCTCCGAGAGGCTTCCTCAACAGAAACGCACAGCTCCTCGCAGTTCTAGAGGCAGGTCTGAGGTCCAGGGCTCCCTCCAAGGCAGCATCTGCTCGAAGCCTCTCCCAGCCGCACTATATCATTTCTAAATAACGACTGCTCAGTGTATTTTGTTTTGTGCCAATTCTCATACATCGTTTCTTTTCCCTGACTTGGTGCACCGGCCTGTCCTTCTGGAAGAGGTCAAGAACAGTTGCAGTCACAGGCCTGGCTCTGTTCCCTGTTTCGAAGAGAAGATTGGGATGGGTCACCATTAAGAACGGTACTTTATGTAGGTTTTTAAAAGATGCACTTTATCAGATTAAAAACATTTTCTTCTATTTCAAAATTGATTCAGTTTTCAAAAAATCATGAATAAATATTGAATTTTTTCCAGAATTTCTGTAGATATTGAGATGATCATATGACTTTTCTCCTATATTTGTTAGCATAGCAAATTATATTGATTGATTTTCTAATATTAAAATACATCAGCTTTCTTAGGATAAACAATTAGGTCGTGATGTATTTGTTATCCTTCTTTGACGGTGCTTAATCTGTTTGCTGGCACGTCATTTTGGGTGCTCATAATTGACGTTTGTCTTCTATTTCCTTTTTTTCAATACTGTCCTCGTCAGGTTTTGTATCCGAATAACGCTAGTCTTATACAAGGAATTGGGAAATATTTCTCTTTCTTCTTTTTTCTGAAAGAATTTGTGTAAGTTTGGAATTCTTCCTTCATTAAATGTTTGGTAGAATGTCCACTGAAATGTCTTTGCCTAAAGTTTTCTCTATGGGAAGGGTTGATAGTACTGATTCAATAATTTTATTATTTATAGGACAATTTTGATTTCCTCTATCTGCTTTGAGCAGTTTTGGTAAGCTGTATTTTTTTGAAATATTTCATCTAAATTTTCTAAAATTCTTATCCCAGAGGCAGAGCCCGTGTGCAGGGTCCCTGTCATCACCCTTTTGGTTCCTGACATTCACCGTCCCCCAGTCTCTGTCTCCGACTCCCCCACCCCCTCCCTGCCTCTCTCTTTCCCTTTTCCATGATTCCTCTCGCCAGACGCTTGTCTGTTTCATGCTCTCGGTTAACCGTGGCTCTGCGACCCGCCCTGTCGTGCACTTGCTGCTGTGGCGTGGTTTTGTCATCAACAACATCACGTGGTTGTTCGGCCCTCTGGGCCCTCATGGCCCCCGCGTGATGCATCAGGTATAACGGGGAGGGATTTGCCATTTGTGCACATGTCCATTTTGGGTTTTGTGTATTTCGAGGTCATGTTTTTAGGTGCAGACTTAGGTCTGTTAAATATTCCTGGTGAACTGAAACTTTTATCAGTATAAACAGTCACTATTTATCTCTAATAATCTTTTTACCTTAAAATTTATTGACCACATGGTGATATTCATATAGCAGCTTCCTTTTGATTAGTGTTTACATGTGTATCTTTTCCCATTCTTTCCTCTAAACCTTTCTTTTTTCTTATGTTTAGATTTGACTCATAGTAACAGCACATGGATTTTAAAAAATCTTGCCTGACAACCTTGGACTTTTAACTGAAGCATTAAGTCTAATTTGCATGTGATTACTGTTGTATTTGAAATATATTTTCCATTTTGCTATGTGATATCTATTTGTAGTGCCTGTTCTAGGTTCTATTTCTTATTTTGTGACTTTCTTTTGGACTAATTGAGTTTTTAAAAATCATTCCACTTCTTCTTCTTTTAGTTAAGAAATATGCACTGTTTTATTTTAGTGGTTATCTTAGAAATTATAATATACATCATTGACACATCAAACTCCAGTGTTAATCATACTTTTACCCATCTCCTGGGAAAATGTGAGAATTCTAGGATGCTTTAGCTCTGCCTATTCCCTCTTGACATACATTCTGGGGGTGCTGGTTATTTTTAATTCTATATCTACATTTATTCGTATATATTTTAATACTCACTAGATACCGTATTGTTGTTTTGTGCATGTGTTGTATATTCAGATTCATTCCTCTATTTGCTGCTCACTCGACTTTCATGATGCCTTGCCTCTGAGGTCATTGTTCTCCTGTCCGGTGGATACCTTTCAGAATTTGTTCGTGTGGGTTTGCTGCTGATGAAATCTCTCTGCTTCTGTTTGAGACTTTCTTTCTTTCGCCCCATTCTTGTCGGATGTGTTAGCTGGGCATGGATTTCTCGGATGGCCATTGGCTTTTGGCATGTTGAGGTCATGTCAATTTCTTTGGGCTTCCACAGCTTTGGAGAAGTCAGCCTGAAGGCTGAGACATCCTTCAAAGGGGTCCATCTTTCTATTTCTCTGCTCATTTTTAAGATTTTCCTTTTTTTTTTTTTTAAGAATTCTGCAGTTTTACTATGAAATACCTAGGTACATTTGTTTTTCACTTGTTCTGCTTGCAATTAATTGGGCTTCTAGAGTTTGTGGGCTGATGCCTTTCATTGGTTCTAGGAAATTTTCAATTTTTATCTTCTTAAATGTTGCCTCTTCTCTATGCTGTCTCTCCTCTGCTTTTGGTACTCCAACTAAAAGTCAGTTAGATCTCACCTCTTATGTCACCTCTGTCTCTTCCCTTCTACTTGGCATGGATTGTATTCTTTCTCATCATATTTCTTTTTGGATAGTTTCTATTGATCTATCTTCCATTTTGCTAGTTTTGGTTCATTTGTGTCTATTTTGTTGTTAAACTGTTCCATTGATCATTAAGTTTTTAATTTTTGTTTGTTTCTAAATTCTAAGAGTTCAGTTTGATTCTTCTTTTAAGATCTGTCATAGTTGTTTGTTTTGTTTGGGTTTGGTTTCCAGTTACTTGCTGCAATTTTCATGCTTGGCTTTTATCTTCTTGAATACAGAAAGCATAGTTGTTTTATAGTCTCGGAATGATAATTCCAGTATCTGGGGTTGGTAGAGGTCTGTTGCTTTAAACTGTTGCTTCTCCTGGTTTTACTCATGATATCTTATCTTTTTATGTGCTCAATTGTCTCTGTTAGTTTTCTAGTCATTGTATATGAACAAAAACATTTGGGGGAATAGAGTGATGATATCTCCCCCACGAGATGGTTTTTATTTTTCTTCCAGGCTGCCATGAGGCACCCAGGGACTTCTTTGTCATATTCTCACCCTGATCCCTGGGTGTAAATAACTAAACCTGCGTGTGGCATCTATGTGCCCTGCGCTGACCTCTCCTTTGAGGTCCGGACTGGTACATGCAACTTCTCTTTGCAGATCTCCTCTCGGGTGTCTAAAGGTCATCTCAAACCTAAACTGTTGGACGCTGAACTGTTAATTTCACCTCCCTGTGGACCTACTTCTTCCCCAGTCTTCCTTATTCAGTCCAAAACACAGTCTTCAACTCCTGTTCCCTTCCTTCCCTCTTTTCCAATAGTGGTGGTTCTGCCTTCAAAACACCCACCAAGCCAAGCCACTGTCACCTTCCTCTGGATGAGGCAGGACCCTTGCAAGTGACTGCCCACCTCCACCTGCCCCTGCACGGCCCACTCTCCATCCGCAAGCCCAGGTAACCTGCTACTCCCCTGTTCACGTTGCTGCAACAACTTCCGTATATACGTCGAATAAAGTCCGAAATCCCCATTGTGGCTCAAGAGAGCCCACCCTTTTGGCCTTTTCTGTGGACGTTTTCAATCCTATCCCCTTTGCTCACATCCACGATAGTGGCACTGGCTTCTTCACTATTCGCAAGAAAGGTCAGATTATGCCCAGCTCAGTGTCTATGCAGGTTCAGCTCCATCTCCCTGGAAAGCCCTTGTCCACATCTGTACATGACATTTCCTGTCACTTCATTTAAATTTCTGCTCAAATGTCAGCTCCTTAGAGAGGAGTTTCCTCGTCACCTGCTTTACATGGTACCCTAAATGTATTAGTAATCTACTCCTGCATATCCAGTGACCCCAAAACTTAAAACAGCAACGAGCATTCATTGTCTCGCAGTTTCTGTGGGTGAGGACTTGGGAGGGGCTTAGCTGTCTCTCAGGTCCTCGATGAAGCTGTGTCGGAGACATCAGCCCAGGCTGTGGTCACCCAAAGGCTCGACTGGGCTTAAGGATCCCCTTCCGACACGGCCACCTCCCGGGGCGGGCAGTGTGGGGTTGGCTGTCGGCAGGAGCCCCCTCCGTGGGGCTGCTTTAGTGCTGTCGCTGGATGGCCGCCAAGTTCCCCCAGGGCAAGTGTGATAAGAGAGTGAGGCGGAAGCAGCAACATCATTCATGACCTCGCCTCAGAGGTCCTCTTTGGTCGTGTCCACAATATCCCCTTGGCCACACAAGCCGTTGCTGTTGGTGTGGAGCCCAGTGCACAGGGGGTGCATCCCAAGAGGCGAGAGCCACCAGGGCACGTCTCGGGGACTGAACACACTCAGTAACTCTGTAGTCTTCACCCTGCTTTGTTTTTTGTTAGTCCTACATCCAGCCAAGCTTGTGTCATTCCTGGCTCTGCCCTTGCCTGTTGTCTGACTCGAGCACCGGCATATTTGCTTCTGGAAGGCTTTTGTCTGCCACGGTCTCCCCAGGACCCAGGCCAGCGTGTGCCGCGCAGCAGGTGCCCCGTGATTATCTACCGCACAGATGCACGGAAGCTTCCTGGCAGCCTGAGGGGCTCTGGGCAAAGGGAGAGGAGACTGGGGAGGAGATTAAGGGGCGAGAGGCAGGAGGTGCGGAGAGCACAGCGGGCACTGAACGGAGGGCTGAGGGCAGAGGCCGGGCGTGGACGGTCGCCGTAGGAAGCCCCTGCTGCTGTCTCGGACGCTCGCTCACTCAGAGCGCACAGTTCTCTGGCTTCGCTGCAATAGAGAAGCAGGCAGAGAGAAACTGGCACAGGACACCTCTGTCAGACAAGAAAAAACCCTCTTGACGAAGCTCACAGTCTGTGGCGTCCACACGGGGAGGCAGAGTAGGGCCAGCGGCCACTGGGAGAACGGGATTTGCGGATTTGGGGACGCCTGGTGGGCGGGCGAGATGTTTAAAATGCTGACTGTGAAGTCCGAGTTCCACCGGCTTTGGTGCGGGGCTGTTGACCGGCACAGTGGACAAGTATTTAGTCAATTTTGGTAAGTGTTTGCTTCTGATTCACGGCTGCAAAGAGCTTTCTGAAAGCCATTCTTGATGATAATAACATAAATATCTATTTCTCCAATTTCCAGAAATCAGTGTTCAGCCCCTACCGTGGAGGACTTGGGAGCTTTGCTTGCCTGAGAACCCGGCTCTGCCGGCTCGCTGCGAGCTGAGGTTCAAGCGAGTCCACCCGCTGGGTGCATTTTTAACTGCGACTCAAGCTAAACTTTTCTGAATTTATTTATCTTTCCCATTCGATTCAGTTCATCAGATAAAAAGATGTTTTGGGGGCAGTTATGTTGCCAGGGCTGGTTAAGCGCTGTGGAGCCTTGGTTCAAATTCCGGCTCATTCACTTTCTAGTCGTGTGAACGTGGGCACATTTCTTAACCTCTCTGCCTCAGTTTCCTCAGCTGTAAGATGAGGACAACTGACTATACCTCATCGGTGCATTTGACAATTAAATGAGTTGTATATTTAAAGCTCTTAGGATAGTACCTGGAACACAGCAAACACTATATAAATAATAAGCATTATACTATTCAGTTATGTTTTAGAAATAAATAATATTCATTATCCTTTTTTGTCTATATGTCCTTGAGGAAGCAGTGAGACACCATGCGTGGGGCATGACTTGGGGCCAGGACAGCCCTTACCCTTCCTGATGTCACCGCTGGTTGCCTTCAAATCATCTACTTCACCCATTCTCTCTTTTTTTAATCTGTATAAATTTAGGGGCTGCAAGTGCAGCTTTGTTACATGGCTATATTGTGTAGTGGTGACACATGGGCTTTTAGTGTATCCGTCACCCAGATAGTGTGCGTTGTACCCATTCAGTGATTTCTCCTCTTCCACCCTGCAAACCTCCCCCTCTGCCGAGTCTCTAGTGTCTGTCACCAAGTCTCTAGCGTCTGTCACCCACTCTCTGTGTCCATGCGCCATTATTGAGCTCTCAGTTATAAGTGAGAACATGCAGCATTTGACTTTCTGTGTCTGATTTGTGTCACTTAAGATAATTGCCTCCAGTTCCATCCACGTTGCCACAAAAGACAATTTCGTTCTCTGTTGTGGCTGAATAGTATTCCAGCGCGTGTGTGTACCGCATGGCTTTATCCAGTCACCGCTGCTGGACACTGAGGTTGATTCCACACCTTTGCTATTGTGAATCGTGCTGTGGTGAACACTCCTACCTTCTTACCGGCAGCGCTCCGAACCTGCCGGGGCGGGGGAGTGTCCTCCTGGAATTCAGCAGCGACGATAACAATTGCATTTCCAGCCCTCCTTGGGACTCAAGTTCCTTCCCCCGAGATGTAACCACAGGTTGCTGGCTGAGGCTTTCAGGGAGACTTTTCGAAAGGAAGGCAGACTCAGCTCGCGGGGAGATCACGTCTGCCCTTTGCTTTCCCTCCTTCCTGCCTGGGAGGCTGACGCAGTGCTGGGGCTGCAGCAGCTGTCTGGTGCCAAGTGGACAGTAGCCCGCAGGAAGCGTATCGGCCTCCCAGGGTGGCCATGACAGAGTACACAAAGTGTCCTAAAGCAGCAGACGTTGATTCTCTACACTCCTCAAGGTCTGAAGTCTGAATCGCGGCGTCGGCAGGACCACGCTCCCTCTGTGGCTCTAGGGAGGGGTCTCTTCCGGGCCTTTCTCTTAGCTCTGGTGCCACCAGCCGTCCTTGGTGCCGCGAGCTCGCAGCTACGCGGCTCAGGTCTCCGCCTCTGTCTTCACAGGTGTCCTCTGTGTTTCCGTGTTTCTTCTCCTCTCCTTATGAGGTCCCGGTGACGCTGGACGGTGGCCCACCTGCTCCGTGCCGACCTCATCTTAACCACCTGTATCCGCAGTGGCCCTATCTTCAAATAAAGTCACAGGCACTAGGCCTTAGATCTCCAACATGTTTCTTTGGGGGACAGGATTCAGTCCCCACACTCGGGTGGCAGAGCAGAGAGGTAGAAGGAGGCAGAGTGCCTGATGGCATCGTCACCCAGCCAGCCCTGCCACCTGCAGCCAGTGCTCAGGTTCCCTGCGGCCAACAGTCGTTCCTAACAGACACGGCGTCTTACTAAAATGCCACAGCAGCCCAGCCTCAAGGAATGCCTGTCATTGTCCCTGCCTGTGAGATGAAGGACCTCGAGCTTGGAGACCACAACCACAAGTGGCAGAGTGACTCTGAACCCTGGCCAGCCACCCCAGCATCTGAGCCCATCCCTCGGCAGCCGGCCCCTGGGAACCTGAGTCCCAGGCTTGGCTGTCCGCCACAGTCTCTTGCCTGCAATGTGCTGATGTCTCCCTGAGGCTTTTAAGTGTTGAAAGACTCTGTGTGCTGCTGGCTCGGGGGTGTGTGTTGACCGGGACCCGCCCTTCCTTGGGCCCCTGAGGGTGATCGGGCTGGAGTCGTGCACATCCCTGTGCAGGGGAACGTGCTTTTGATTTTGTCCCTTGTAATGTCACTATTATTTCTGCAATGACATTTCTGTGGTCCTCAATTGGTCTTCAACTCATTCTAACTCATTTTATCTGAGTCCTAATCTAATTAGGTTGTTCTGTAGCATGAAGCCACTTGAGTACTTTCTTTCCCTATGTTATTTTCTTTTACGGTAAAGATCCTTATATTTTGCATTGATTCCTTGTTTTTGTTTCCCTGTAGCACGTTTGCCTAGTTGTGCGTGTTCTTTTCATCTTGTTTATGCTTGGACAGTTCTGGCATAAGGTGTGTCGCTTCTCGATCTCTTCCCAGCAGTTTGGGCCCAGCTTATTTCCTGCGAGAGCCGAGGTGTGGAGCCTGGATGTTTTATGTTCTCCACTTTCCCAGAGCAGGGCTGTCCGCCCTGAGAGTCCACGTGGAGTCCCGTGCCAAGGCGCCCCTGTCCAGGTGGGGAGGACATGTGATGTCCCATTCAGTCAGGGGCCTTGCAACTGTTCCCCTAACTCAGTATTTTCTGGAAGACTTTGCTTCCACCAAGTGGATTCCGCCCACGTTTCAGGTCCTCTGCTTCACCTTCACCGGCTTCTTCAAGCACCAGGTCCCGTGGCTTTGTGGGCAGGAGCAGGAGGAGGAGGAGAATAATTGTGATAATAACAGCAACAGTGCGGACAACGCATCTGCCAGTGTCAGTGAGAAGCCTCAGGGTCCAGTTTCTGGGGTTGGGAGCCTCAGTCACACGGCTACTCTACCCCCAAAGTCTTCTCTATCTTTTTTGATCTCTGGTTGGTCAGGTTTATGGCTTTCGGATAAGCGCCTTTCCTTGTTTGGTTGCTGGTGGGATGGGCAAGGAATGGTAGTGGGGCCGGTGTTTTGAGGCCTTGTACTAGATTTTATCACATGACTGAGGCTTGGGTCAAAGAGCGTCCACGAAGACAGTGCCGTGTGGTCTTGCTAAGACCACCCAGCCCGCAGTGTCCGGCTCCCCCAGAGGGCAGCGGCCAGCTGAGTCCCCACAAGCAAGCTTCAGGAAGGAGTGACTGAGTTCACAGTTTCCAGTGGTTTCTCTACAAGCTAAAGGGCTTGTTCTTAAAAAGGGGTGCTGTGCTGTGTGCAGTACTCAGGCACGAGTCTGTGTGTGTGCACGTGTTTGTGCATGTCCATGTGTGTGTGTGCATGTCCGTGTGTGCATGTGTGTGTGCATGTCCGTGTGTGCATGTGTGTGTGCATGTGTGTGTGTGCATGTGTGTGTTAGACTAGTTGTCGGCGTGCACTAATGAGAGATTTCAGAGCAGAAGCATTGAGCACGGATCCAGCCAGCTCTTTGGTGGCTCTGGTTCCTGTCACCCCTGTAACTTGGCGCAGCAAAGCTGAGGAACTGCGCCCTTGGAAGGACCTCACTCACACCTGCCGGCATCCTCCTGCTCTGCTTCCTTGGCCTTGGTTTCTTCCTTCTTCCCTTCCTTCCTCCCTCCTCTTCCCCAAACGTCAGACAGACGGGCAGAGATCTATAACAATCCACTGTCGGGAAAGGGGCCCATCCTGATGTTGGTGGCTGCTGACTGCCCCAACTCTGGCTTCACGTGAGTCGGGGAAGGAGGGTCCTTGCAAACGCAGCAGTGGTGGCCAATGAAGTGGCCTCCTGGGCCTCCTCCGGCCGTTTGTGAAGACCCCAGATGACTGTGGCTTGCAGACTCCTTGTTACTTCCCTAAACTACAATGTTGAAAAATCTCTCCTTTCCAAGAAGCTAAATAAACCCTGACTTGACTTACTTAGTTGGCTAATCTATGTTAAAGCCATCAGAAACAATTTATTGATTTGCTTAAAAGAGAAATCCCAGGAGGAAGTCACTTTGAGATTTTTCCAACAAATCCCACGTTCACCCTGATAATGAAGACTTTTTCAAGGTAAGATTGGAAAATAAGAATTTCATACTAAAGTAAAATTGCTTTATAACTTCATTGTGTTTGAGGAATAAAAATTTCTTGATGATTAAAAAATCCCCAGCGGTAGCAGCCAGACCAGCACCGTTCTTTATTTCTACATCCCAGTCCAAGTCCGAGAGGTCCTGCAGGTGCCAGCCCAGGACCAGGGACAGGGACCCTGAGTGGGAGCCCCCAGGGAGTTCCAGGGGTCCATAAAGCGCTCCCTCCTGGATGGTGCCGGGGAGGGTTGACTCGGGGGGTGCAGGCCAGTGGGTGTGTTTGTGGGTGAAAGAGCCGAGCTGGGAGGAACAGGAGCCTGGGGCTGCATTCCAGCCCTGGCTCTGGTCCTGGTGGGGACAGGGAAGCTGGGGCAGGTCTGCAAGGCCAAAGGCGGGGCCACAGTGGCAGCACTGATGTTGCATCCATGGGGAAGGGCAGACAAGGCTGCAGAATGGTGGGGAGCCCAGGGATGGGCTCCAGGGGGTGGGAGTGCTAGGCACCGTGGGAGGGCTGGGTGGGGGTCGATGGGCTCAGGGGTGGGGACCCTAGGAACCTGTGGTAAGGGGTAAGAGAGCAGATTCCACCTGATGCAGCCGCCCAGCACCATCCCCTGTCTCCTGGGACCCTCCCACCCCCTGCCGCACCGAAGGTCTCACTGAGAGCCGTCGCCCTTCCCTGGCAGGCTGGACCGTGGTGGGTCCAGCTCTGTGAGCTCAGCCTGCCAGCAGGTGTCTGGCACACAAAAGCGGCTCAGGGACGATCTGCCAGTGAAGAGCAATTAAGTAAGTAAATAAATGGGTGACTGAGGCCCCAGATTCCCCAGCTTGGAACCCCTTTCCATGGATGGGAACCCCCCAGGTGGCCTCGTGGGCCGAGGACCAAGTGCTCTAATGAGAAGCCTGTTGTGAGTGTGACTGTGACTGCTGCTGTCTAGTGACATTCCATCTCAGCAGGTGCCACCACTAGTCAGTAACCCACCTCCTGTTTTGTTTTTGATGGTGATAAGTCTGCAGTGAACACCCTTGAATATTAATCTTGATGTGCTTCTGTGATTATTTCCTTAAAGTTGAATCCCAGACACGTGTAAACAGGATCCTGTGTTTTTCTAAGGGGCCAACTTCAGATTTTGGCAGTGTCTGGCAGTGCCATGGCCAAGAACATGGGGATGCCTAGTAGTCCTGCCCAGCCACCGTGCCTCGGTTCTGGGGAGACAACCAGCCAAGTAGGAAATGCCTTAGAATAGCTTTTTAATTTTGCAGCTGGCCAGTGCTGGTGCCAGCGCTCAGGCAGGGCTCGCCGTCCCCACTCAGGCACCATTTGGATCTTGCAGTCTTGTCCCGTCTGGCTGCTGGATGGCAGGTGCACTCTGGTGTGGCCTGTGTGCCGCAGGCATGTTGGGTGTGGGTGTGGCGACAGCTGTGCTGAGGAGATGAGCCCCAAGGCACAGCCACCCGGAGCCTGAGGAAGAGGCCAACCTGTCCTTGGGCCAGCATGGGTGAGTGCTCTTTGAGAGACAGTGACCTGCCCTCAGTATTGCCACGTGGATCAGTTAGCTTTTGCTGCTTCACAAACTACCCCAGGAATTAGTGGCTTAAAACAACCCCCGAAGGTTTAGCTCATGATTCAGAGGGTCAGCAGTTTGGGCTGGGCTCAGCTGGGAGTTTCTTGTGGCCTTGCTGGTGCTCCCTCTTGTATCTGTGGTCAGCCTTAGGTCAGCCAGGTGGCTCTGCTCTGGGGTCTGGCTGGCTGTCAGCTGGAGTGACCGGTGGGTGACTCTATCCAGAAGGCTAGCCTGGGCTGGTTCACCTGGAGCTGGGCAGGTTTCCAGGAGAACACGTTTGTCTCTCGAGCCTAGGCTCAGGACGGGCACATGTTCATATCATTTCTACCAGATTCTATTGGTCCAAGCAAGTCATAGGTCCCACCAAGGTTCAAGGGCTGGGGAAATAGACTCCACTTTCTGATGGTGGGAGCTGCAGCTGCCAAGTCCCACTGCAAAGGGATTTGCAGCTTTGACTTGCTGCAAGACACTTGTAGCTTTCTTTGGCCAACATCGGCCATACAGCCTAATACACAGTGTTGACTGTGATTGACCAGACTAGCCCCTTGTCCTCTTTGCGGGAGGAAGGGGAACGAAAAGGGAGGCAAGCTGGTGCATGAGAGTGGAGGATGCGGCTTCAACTCCTTCCTGTAAAATCTCCTTGGCAGCACTTCCGTGGGGGAAGGGGCAAACTTCCCGAGCTCTTTCTGTCCCAGCCTGTCGGTCTCCTTGTATGGCACTGTCTACCCACAGCCTCTGCCGAGAAGCTTCTTTCCTAGTCGGTGCCATCTGAAATGAACTGGAATCGCTTAGAAGCCAGGCTGGAGGCATATCTGACCTGCTGGGATGCACCAGCCGGGAGTGAGGCTCTGAAATCAATTTGGAAATCGTTTCCATGTAATATGAATGGACTTGGTGAGGGAATAGAAATCCCTGCCAAATCCCTGCCTTGAATGGGATGAAAAATCAGATTAATCTGAAAAAAAGAAGTCAGCGGAACTTGCCCTGTTTTAGATGTCCGGGAGGACTGAGAACATTGTGGCGTGGTGTGGTAGAAAGTACAGAGCTTCCAGTCCTGGGTCTGCCACCTAACAGTTGTGAACTTTGGCCACGTGTCTACGCTGCCCCAGCCTCTGTTTCCCTAGTGCTAGATTAGGGACAGTAAGTGTTGCCTTGCTGCTGGCAGCATTAGCTGGAACAGGTGTGAAACAGGATGGGCAAGTGGCAGCCACCGGCACCCACTTCCTGGAAAAGCTCTGCCATGTGGGTTGTCGGGGGCCCCTGGCCAGCTTTCCCAGAGACCAGGGGCGTCTCCACAGGTGTTGTGCACTGGCCTGTGGTCTCACATGACTCATCTTATGACATAGATACAGTCAGAGTATATAGGCATTTGGGGGGTAACCAGCTTCATTTCACTGATACCGTAAGCATTTTTCATATTGCCAGAGCCTGCATAATTGAAATGTGTGATACTTGTGAACAGTAGGATTGGACACATCAGGTAACTTTTGATATCGAGGTTGTTTCTAATTGTTTGTCATTAGAGATAATGTTAGAATGCAGCAATGGAGCCCTCCAGCAATACTCTGGATTATGACTATTTTTTGTTCTGACTGCCAGAAGTGGTTTGGAGACCCCCATGGTCCTTGATTCTCATGTCCAAATTGTTATTTGCAAGCTGTATCAATTTATGCCATTACCCACACGTCACTGCAGCAATTTCGTTGAACACTTGCCAAGATTAAGACTCATTTCTCAATATTTTAAAAGTGGATATAAAATATAGCCACTTTATTCTTTTTAAAAAGTGTGGTGTCTTTATGATGTGTCACCTTGGCTGGGTGAACTACACTGCCCAGAATTCCCTTGTTTGTGTGTTTCCGCCCACGTGGGCTGCGGAGGGCAGAAGTGAGGCAGCAGCCACTGGTAGCTGATGCGTGTTGTCCTCATCTGCTGGCCTGGCTTAACGTGAGGCAGGGCCAGGCCTGAGACTGCTCCTTGTTTCCCTGGATCCTCCTTTGCCTCTCCAGCTTCTGGGCAGGGAGCGTGCGTTTAAGTCTATGAGGAAGAGCCTGAACCCCACAGCAGCGAGGCCAGAAGCAACCAGAGGGACGTGGGTTTGTCCATCCTTGTGGGCTCTGCTCCTGCCATGGGTTCCAGCTGGTTCTTGCTTCCCCACCTGACAGCCACCGTCCCCTCCCCACTGCCTGCTCCACCACCAGCCACAAAGGCAATAAGCCGTGGGAGACTGCTGAACTGGCTCCATGAGTGTGTGAGGTCAGCTTCCTCTAACAAGTCTGTCACCGTCTCCATCTCAGTCACTGTCACCGTCACCTCCGTCACCTCTGTCATCTCCATCTGAATCACCTCCATCTCAGTCACCTCCATCTCAATCACCTCCATCTCAGTCACCTCCGTCATCTCCATCTCAGTCACCTCCATCACCTCCATCTCAGTCACCTCCATCATCTCCATCTCAGTCACCTCCATCACCTCCATCTCAGTCACCTCCATCTCAGTCACCTCCATCACCTCCATCTCAGTCACCTCCATCTCAGTCACCTCCATCTCAGTCACCTCCATCATCTCCATCTCAGTCACCTCCGTCACCTCCATCTCAGTCACCTCCGTCACCTCCATCCCAGTCACCTCCATCACCTCCATCTCAGTCACCTCCATCACCTCCATCCCAGTCACCTCCATCATCTCCATCTCAGTCACCTCCGTCACCTCCATCCCAGTCACCTCCATCACCTCCATCTCAGTCACCTCCATCACCTCCATCTCAGTCACCTCCATCATCTCCATCTCAGTCACCTCCATCACCTCCATCTCAGTCACCTCCATCTCAGTCACCTCCATCTCAGTCACCTCCATCACCTCCATCTCAGTCACCTCCATCACCTCCATCTCAGTCACCTCCGTCATCTCCATCTCAGTCACCTCCATCACCTCCATCTCAGTCACCTCCATCACCTCCATCTCAGTCACCTCCATCTCAGTCACCTCCGTCATCTCCATCTCAGTCACCTCCATCACCTCCATCTCAGTCACCTCCATCACCTCCATCTCAGTCACCTCCATCTCAGTCACCTCCGTCACCTCCATCTCAGTCACCTCCGTCACCTCCATCTCAGTCACCTCCGTCACAGTCACCTCCATCATCTCCATCTCAGTCACCTCCATCACCTCCATCTCAGTCACCTCCATCATCTCCATCTCAGTCACCTCCATCATCTCCATCTCAGTCACCTCCATCACCTCCATCTCAGTCACCTCCATCATCTCCATCTCAGTCACCTCCATCATCTCCATCTCAGTCACCTCCATCACCTCCATCTCAGTCACCTCCATCTCAGTCACCTCCATCATCTCCATCTCAGTCACCTCCGTCATCTCCATCTCAGTCACCTCCATCACCTCCATCTCAGTCACCTCCATCACCTCCATCTCAGTCACCTCCATCACCTCCATCTCAGTCACCTCCGTCACCTCCATCTCAGTCACCTCCGTCATCTCCATCTCAGTCACCTCCATCTCAGTCACCTCCATCACCTCCATCTCAGTCACCTCCATCACCTCCATCTCAGTCACCTCTGTCACCTCCATCTCAGTCACCTCCATCTCAGTCACCTCCATCACCTCCATCTCAGTCACCTCCATCTCAGTCACCTCCATCATCTCCATCTCAGTCACCTCCATCTCAGTCACCTCCATCACCTCCATCTCAGTCACCTCCATCTCAGTCACCTCCATCATCTCCATCTCAGTCACCTCCATCATCTCCATCTCAGTCACCTCCATCTCAGTCACCTCCATCACCTCCATCTCAGTCACCTCCATCTCAGTCACCTCCATCATCTCCATCTCAGTCACCTCCATCACCTCCATCTCAGTCACCTCCGTCATCTCCATCTCAGTCACCTCCATCACCTCCATCTCAGTCACCTCCATCACCTCCATCTCAGTCACCTCCATCTCAGTCACCTCCATCATCTCCATCTCAGTCACCTCCATCATCTCCATCTCAGTCACCTCCATCTCAGTCACCTCCATCACCTCCATCTCAGTCACCTCCATCTCAGTCACCTCCATCATCTCCATCTCAGTCACCTCCATCACCTCCATCTCAGTCACCTCCATCACCTCCATCTCAGTCACCTCCATCGTCTCCATCTCAATCCACCCCATCACCTCTGTCATCTTTGTCTCCATCACCTCCATCTCAGTCACCTCCATCTCAGTCACCTCCATCATCTCCATCTCAGTCACCTCCATCACCTCCATCTCAGTCACCTCCATCACCTCCATCTCAGTCACCTCCATCGTCTCCATCTCAATCCACCCCATCACCTCTGTCATCTTTGTCTCCATCACCTCCATTACCTCTGTCTCAGTCACCTCCATCATCTCCATCACCATCTCTATCACCTTCAGCTCTAAATTTATTTATACCTATTAGTTCTACTTCTCTGATTTACCCTTGACTGATACGAGTATTACTCCTGCATGACTAGCCAATATGTGGGAAAACAAACAACAGACACAGAAGGGAGACCCTCCTCACCAGCCCCCATTCCTGTTCTCCTCCTTGGAGACAGCTGCCTTTTAAGGTTCTTAACAATCTTCAAAAGTGAGTCCATGCATCAACAAGCTTATCTGTACACCATTAATTTTAATTTTTACACAAATGTATCAACACATTACACACACTGTTATGCTTTATTCACTGGACGGTATATCTTGGAAATGGAGCCAGAGTTGTCATACGGAACTGCCTTACTGTTTTAAATGGATGCCTAGTAGTCCATTATGAGAATGCATCATAACTGATTTTGCCCGTCCTATGATAATGGACATTTATGGTATTTCCAATCTTTTGATATCACAAACAGTGCTATTCGTAATATCCATTTGGTGCACGTGCTAAATACCTGTAGGATAAATTCCTGGCTGTGTAGTTACTGGGTAGCAGGGTAAATTTGATGGGTGTTGTTACCCACATGGGTCGTACAAATTTGCACACTTTTGTAAATTATCTGTTATTGTCTCCTCATTATTCCTTCTCCCTTTGATGTATCCATCTGTATTGTAGGAGTTAGAGCCCGGAAACTACATTCCCCCAAATCCTTTGCCAGCAAGGATCTTGTTTAGTTCCTGCCAGTGACGGCCACTGGTGTGGAAGTTGGTAGCCCCACAGAAAGAGGAGCTGACTTTTGGTGATGGCATGAGACAGGGATTTCAGTAAAGGCTGAGCTCTGTCAGTGGCTTTCAGTTGGGCTTCCTGCAAATCACTTGCGTACGTAGTTGAGACCCACAGGGGCGGTTCCCTGCATTTTCACATTTCTTGGATTCCTGAATGCTTCCGAAGCATCCCTGACCTCTACTTTCCCCAACAACTTTGTAAGCCCGTCATCTTCTGCATTAATCCCCTTTTGATTGAAGGAGGGTTTCCATTTTCCCAGCCGAACCCTGACTAATACGCATCCTCATCCTCACTGCGTGAGAGTGCCCACGGCTCCGTCCCTGACCACGCAGTCGGGCCAGCGTTGTCGTCAGCCACATCCGTGAAACATGGTGTTGCACTGCAGTTGTAATTGCAGAAGTGTGTGTGTGTGTGTGTGTGTGTGTGTGTGTGTGTGTGTGGTTGAACTTTTAAAAATATGTTTGGGAGCCATTTGTATTTTCTTTTTTATAAACTGGGTTCATATCCCGTGGTTATTCTTCTGTTGTATTATTACTCTTCTTATTGATCTGAAGGACTCTTTTTAAAAAAAAAAAAAAAAAGTAACACTTTGTCTATGACACGAATTGCAAACCCTTTCTCCAGTTTGCAGTTTGTCTTTTGATTTAGTTTATATCTATTTCTTGATATGAAGATTAAAACTATCTTTTATGTAATCAAATTTATTTTCTTTTATGGATTTGGGGTTTTGTGCTGTACTTACCCTGGCAGGGCAGTTTGTGCTCATTGATTATTCCCTGAATTCCCGGGCGCCCCTGCAGCCTGCGTGCCCTTTAATTACACCCTCAGGCCTCCATGTTCTTACTCATTTTTTTACCTCGACCTGCCAAGGACTGAGAGAGCTGAATTAAAACCTCCTACTCTAAGATACTCCTGCTTTGTCTTGTATTTTCTGAGCTTTTGCTCTGTGAGTGTTGACGGTGTGTTGTGCTGTGATAATACCCATAATTGCTAGACTTCTTTGTGGATCATACCCTTTGCCATTATGAAGTGGCTGTTTTGTTTTATATAATGCCTTTTGTCCCAAAATAAAATCTGTCTGATACCGATTGTTGTCCCTGCATTTTTTAAATGCATTTGCCTTGGATGTTTTTATCTGTAACCTCCCTGAGTGGCTTTGTTTTCAGTATATCTCTGGGATGCAGCCTGCACCTGGATTTCCTTCCTCAGTAAGTTTAACCCTTTAAAGGATTATATATACTATATAAATAACTATATATATTATACTATATATCTGTAAAGGACAGATATATTTGAGGTTAGTTCTGTTATCATTATACTTTCTATTTTTAATTAGTTCTGCTATTATTATATCTTCTATTTTTAATTGTATTTTAAGAACACCTTTCACCATAGGCTGTCTGTACCCTTTGCTTTGCTTTGTCTATTTATTTATTTTTATTATTTGGAAGGACTAGAGGTTTGCTTCAGTGGTTGTCTTATAACTCTAACTTTACATACTTTATTCAATCCTCTACTGACTCCACATGATGAAAAATTATAGAACTAGCATACCTCAACTTTGTCTGCTCCTAAATTTACTTGGCTATATATTACAAAACCAGCATTTGCCTTTATACTTTCACATATATTTAATTATAGTAACTGATCAGATTTAAATGTATTTTTTATCTCTGGAAATCGTATGCTTATACTACCACCCAGACACCCTGTTCTTTCCCTCCCAGTCCCTGATAGTTAAAGTATTTCTAAACTGTCCTCATATATAACGTTTGTATTTCCCCTGGTAACTAAGACGCTGCATTTGTTTCTATCTCAGTTTCACAGTTAAACATGTCACAGGTTTGCCACTGTTTGCCACAGTTCCTCTGTCTCTCTCTTCGTGGGCCAAAGTTGTCATCCGGTAGTTTCTTCAGGATGGGTTCATTTTAAGGATTTTCTCCAGATTTTGAATTTTCAAAACATATTTGTCTTTTGCTTTTATATTTGAAAGGCAGATTGGCTGGCGGTGAAGCTTTTGGGTTACCATTTCCTTTCTGAGGACTTTGTTGCTGAATGTTGTCATGGTAACATCTGAGGTCAGTCTAATGTTTTCCCTTTTATGTGACTTGATGTCCCCCCACCGCCAGCTGTCCAAAGAATTCTTTATCTTTAAAATCCAGCAACATTAAAAGCATCCTTTGCTGTTTATCCCCTGAGACAGGTACTCTTTGACTCTGTAGGCACAAGTCTTCTTTTATTTCTGAAAATTGTTCTTGAATAATATTTTTTTTTGTTACATTAATTTTGTTCTCTCATTCCAAGATGCCAATTAAGTGTGTGTTGGATACTCCTTGTCTGTCTGCCGCATCCACCCCTTTCTCTCTCGTCCTGTTTCTCCTTCCCCTGACATGTGCACCCCGGGCTCTCTTCCTTGCCCCTGCCATGCCTGTGTGTGGCTTGATTACAAGTCCTTTGTAAATTTCCATTTCATTCTGCTTGCCTTTCTCAATCCTGTCTTCCATTCCTATTACTGTGCTTCATTCATGTTTGTATTTGTGTTTGTGCTTGTACTGCTTTCAGTTGGGTTTACATTTTAGATATAATTTTATATTTTTCTCTTACTTTTTTCCTAGGCATTGTCACTTTCTGTTCTCTCTATTTTCCCTCAATACTTTTCTCTACTTTGAGCTCTTGTCTATAGAACTGATTCCTCTATTGAGTATTAAATTCTCCTAATTATGGTGAAATATTCGATGTGTGTTAGAGATGAGCAGAAAGTCTCCTGATGACACAGGTTGTGTTATTTTAGTTCTACTTCTCCCTGCCCACATCAGATCATAACTTAATTCACAATAAAGCCTCCTTCCTCTGTGTGGCTCTTTAACAAACTGCTTCCTGCAAACATGGCTTCTGTGGAATTCCTGGTCCAGCCCCACTTTTCCTGCTCTGGGTGCTGCAAACTTGGTGCATGTGTGCTTTTGTCACACATCTGCGTACCATTCCCTGTCCCAGACGGGGACTGTCAGTTTTCACTCTGGTTTTGTCTCCGCCCGATATCTGCACCCCGGGTGCTCTTCCCGGCCTCCTTCCATGCTTCGGCTGCACACGGGGGCCTTCCTCAGACACCAAGGTTCAGAACACAGACATCTTTTGGTGTCTTGTTGTCATTTTTGCTTTTGATTAATGTCTGATAGAAGAGGGGAATCACTCTTTCTCTCACCATGTAAAAACTACTCTATTTTTAAAATTTGCATTTCTTTATTAATAAAGCTGAATATTGAAAATGTGCCCTAAATAAGGAATTTATAGCAATTCCAGTATAATGCACAGTGCAGCCAGAGGTTGACCTTGTTTAAGTCCGTTCTGCAAGTCCTGGAATTTCTGTCCCTGCCTGTCAAGGAAACAGAATTCTAGTGGATTTACTCAGACCACATCGGTACTTATAACAATAAATAGGGCCCGTTTGGTGAGGACTTTATGAAGATGACACATAGGGCTTTGTAATAGTGACAAAACCACACTTGAATGAATTGACTACAATGTTATAGGAGAAACTTAACATGAACACACACACACACATATGACAACCTCAGTGACATTCAAAGGGCCTCTGTCCCTCCTTGTTTGTTAATGGATGATGCTTGGGGGACATTTCTACATCCTTGTCCTGTTTGGCCATTTCCCTGTCTCTGCCCTGACTCTGACTCACAGGCTAACCCGTTCTCACATTGCAACGGCCACATACTTGGCCAGAACCTTGATGCTGATTGTAAGAATTCCCTGCATCCTCTGCAGGGTCTCAAGTTCACGCTTTGCCCTCAGAGCCTTTGGCTGCCCTCCTGCACTGTGCGAGCCCAATCCAGTGCTGCCCCAAGGCGGAGGCTGGCGTCTCTCCACTGAGCACGGCGAAGAATGTCTGGGCACGGCCCTTCTGAGCGTGTGTGCTTCTCTGATCTCTGCTGCAGTCACGGGAGGGGCTTTTAACCAGCTCTGGTGTTATGGCAGGTAAAGCCTAGGGTCCTGCCTTCATGGTTCCTGACAAGCGTCAGTGTGGATGCTGCCTCCTCATGGCGTTTTGTGTGTCTCAGTCCCGACTGCCCCAGGCTGAGCCGCTGGGGTTTATCATTTATCCACCTTTCTAGAGATGTGAGCTTCACTAGTCACTGGCTGCTGCACCACATATTGGCTGCCTCTTGGTTTCCAACTTCTGCCCTGAATGCACTTAGGCAAACCTAAGTAGGTTCAATGCTTTTTTTTTCTTCCCTAAATGCTGGTGTCCAGAATAGTCTTCCATAGAAGCCCAGAGAGCATGATGCAAACACTATTTTGTATTATGCTTGCAGGATTCTGGGGCCTCCCTGTGCTCAGAGCAGGATCTGAGAGGTGGATGTGGTGAGGCTGGGATGCAGGATGAGGGTGGCAGGCCCGTCTGCAAGGGCTCCCTGCTCTAGGGGAGACCTCCGTCCAGCAGGGGAGACAGAGATTCAAAAGATTTTTAAAGAGGCTCCTAGTTACATGACACCGTGTGTGACCTTGCAGGCATCTGAGGGCCCAGGCTGCATCCTGGGTGCTGCAAGAAGCCCCTGAGGGTCCTCAGTGGACAGCAGGTCATAGGGCTGTCGCTGCCCCTGGTGACACGGTCAGGCTCGTTGGAGAAGGGATGGTAGGGAGCAGGGAGGGAGAGAGGGAGCCAGTTTCCAACAGTGTTTGCAGGACAGAAGCCTCAATCTGGGTGGCCCCACTGGAGGTGAGCGGCCTTGGGAGGGCAGGGAGGGCGGCTCAGCAGGGTTGAGGACCCGTGTTGGCAGGTCTTGTGTCTGGCCAAATGGGGAGGGGTCCGTGTGTATGACCAACCTCCACTTTCCTCCCAACCCCTGGCTTTGGGTAACAGACAAGGGTCTGTGCAGCCAGCATTCTCTAGACTGTTCCGCCATGAGGGTGGACACAGTAAACTCTGCTGACTTCACAGCCCCCAGGTCCCAGGACTCTCAGATTCTCTCCTTAGGGGCTAATGATCTGATGGAACCACATTGGCGCTTCTCCCTTGGCATAAATGTCACCACCAGGGAGAGACTCCATAGGTTTACAGTAAACCAGGAGGCGGGGGTAACAGAAGCACCCTCGCTCTGTGCTCAGACCCTCATCCTGAGCTCCCTGGATATTGGGGTGCAGGGAAGATGTGGGGGAGGTCGGGGGAGGGTCACTGTTAATGAAAATGGGGAGGTAGGAAGATGTCAATTGGGCACTCCGAGAAAAAGAAATTCATTTTTCCATCCCTGCAGAACTTCCAAATTAATTTATTACAATTAGAGGGAACGCGCCAGTTCTTGCACGCATGTGATTTAAGGCTTGGCAGAAACTGCTCGAGTGGCAGGAGCTGAGGACGGAAACTAGCCGCCCCGCTGGCTTCTGTCCCCGCCCGTACGATGCCCACACCAGCCAGAGCTCTGCCCCCTCCCGCGCTCCAGGCCCGGCTCAGATCCCGCCACCCCTGGGCTCCAGTGCTGCTGCTGCAGGCGACCCCTGCGTGACATTGTCCCGGCCTGGGTGATTTTGCTGGTACCATGGGACGCAAGGACTAGAATCTTCCCTTGCTCACGCACCAGTGCCACAGACATTTGCGTTATGAAGGGGACTCAGAAGAAAAACTAATCCTCGCCCCGCCCAAGGCCTGCACCCGATGGTCGATGGTTCCCTTCCCTCCAAGCACAGATGCAGGGAGAGATCACGGCCGTTGCTTCAGCAGGGAGGGCCGAGGCGGGGGTCCCCATCCCCGCGTTAGGTGCGGGGAGCGTGAAGGCCGAGGGGAGGCTAGAGCCTGTGCGTGGAGCCTGCGCCTGGGCTTGCTGCTGCTGTGGTGAGCTCTGTGGACACGAGTGTGGTCTCGGTCAGTGACAAAGGGTCTCTTTGAGTCCCAAATGGTTCGTCCTTGGAATTCGCCACAGTGGAGGCTGGGCCAGATATCTCAGGACCATTTGTGGTTCCGTCATCGGTGGTGTGGGGCTCGTGCTGTATCTGCCGTGAGTCGCTGGGGTGCTGGTTTCCTGGCTGCAGAGAAGAGTTGCAGGATCAGCAATATGAGCCCCCGAAGGGACCCCGGGCCCCCTGCCACCGTCCACCTTCATGGGCTCCCTAGAGACAAGCACGGTCCAGAGACCCCCGCGATGGCAGAGTGAGTCAGTGACATTGTCAGGCTATGATCCAGGCCCCTGGATGCCACAGCCAGTGTCCTTCCCACGGTGGGGCCTCCCTGGGAGCCATGTGAGTCCCGGGTTGGGCTGTGGCCAGAACAGCCCATGAGGCCTGGACGTGCCCCCATCCAAACCACCAGTGGGCTCCCCTGCTGGACGGGCAGCTCGTCCATGGCCCAAAGCCTCAGCTCGCACCATCTTGGTCCCAGGGTCCCCTCGTCCTTGTCACCCTGGGAAGACAGTGGTGGCTCTTCTCTGTGGCCCCCACAGTCCCCTGGGCTGCTATTTAAAGGTGAAGTGGCCTCGTTCCTCCCCTTGGGACCCCGGGTGCCCAGCGCAGCGTCTGGGCCCCAGGCACCCAGCACACACGATGTCTGGGGAAGGTGAGGGGCCTGCGGGCTCCGTCTCTCTGCAACACGGAGCACTCCCAGGAGATGCTGCCTCCCGATGTCGCTCCACTCTGGGTGTGGCCTGTGTCTCACGTGGCAGACTGCAGTGGTCCTCAGAGCCTCCCGACGCAGCCGAGCTGACGTCCTGCAGGCTCTGCTGTCCGAGGGCTCCTGCCAGCTCTGGGCCCGCCCAGCCACGGCCCGGAAGCCGCGCAGTAATTCACAGCTTTATCTTGAAGGACCATCCTCTGTCCGTGCCCGGAAGCTTCTCACACATTCTTCTCCGGAAAACAGAAGCTTTGCACTTCAAGCCGACGTGAGGCTGGAAAGCAGGCGGAGGCCTGGGGAAGACTGTTAGAAAGCGTGAAGGAGAAGGAAAGGGCAGGTGAGATGTTTGCTCACTGGCCACAATCACTGAGCCCCTGTCCGTAAGGCCCATGTGCCCACGGTGTGGACACAGGTGACCCAAGGGCGTCCCTACCTTTGTGGACCTGAGTCCGGGCCCACGTGAGCACACAGGCCTGGCTTGGACACTGCCAGCATCTGCCTGCCCCCGGAGCACCCGTCCTTGGAAAAACATCTTTAGAGAGATGACACCTTCAGGTGCGGCTCGCTCAGGCAGGGCCACCACTCCATTCTGCACATTCCTGTTGACGTTATCCACGGACTGACCTGCTCCCAGAGGACCATGCAAGCCACTTCTTTCCTGCAAATGACCTTGTGTGACTTGCCAAGTGTTTTAACATAATCTCAAAAACCAATTTGTAAAACCTGAGAGGATTCCTCTGAATTCTGCGTTTCAGTTTGTCTAGTTTTTCTTTGATAAATGAAGAGAGTTGGCCACTTGGCCAGATGTCTGTGGGACAATGTTCTACTAGAAATAAGTAGGCCGTCCCTGAACGGGGCTGGTGGTCTCCTGCCCATCACCGTCCCGCTGCTGTTTGTGCTCCTGTACCTGGGACAGTCCCTGGGCCCACCTGCCCTCCTTGAGGATCTTGGTGGCCAGCACCTGAGTTGGTGGCTCTGGGGCAAGGCAGGCCAAGACGGGGATGCAGAGGGGCCACAGATGGCGTGCAGGGGGAGGGACACGGGGGCCAGAGGGTCTGGGGACTTCTTGGCAACTCTGAGGTATGGCAGGGATGTTTGAGGACAGTCTGGGGACATGTTGATGGATCCCAGGGAGACTGGGTCAGGCCAAGCGCCTGCGTTTGTCAGTGTCCCCGACCCGTGCTGTGGCAGGAGGCCTTGATGTGGTGGCGAGAGCATGTCCTTGGGGGGAGAGGACAGGGACACCTGGCTGCAAGTCTCCCCTTTGCCAGGCACTGTCTGCAGGACCCTGGCAGGTGTCTCGCCTTTGCACGTCTCAGCGTTCTCACCTGTGGAACGGGGCTCACAGTGCTGTATGGAATCACTGTGAGAGTTAGAAGGAGTGTCGTAGTGCACAAAAACCATCATTTCCTCTCTCCTCCCTCTTCTTCTCCTTCCTTCCCTCTACACAGTGAACTCGAGGCTGCCCTGTGGTCCCCGGACCGTCAGGACTCTGGATCTTCCTAAATCACCCGCCGAGTTCGTTTGTGTTGATGCAGTGGCTGTGACCCTTACGTGGGTTCACGCTCACTCACTGTCTCGTCTGAAGCCACCCCAGGTGCCCACACCAGGGGCACAGTGAGCGCCAAGGACCCTGGGTCCAGAGAGCTTCGTCACCTGTGCAAAGACACAGAGCAGGTGCAGGCGAAGCCAAGATCACAGTCCTGTCCCCAGGTACCCTGCCACAGGCTCCCCACTCGGCCAGCACCTTGCAGGCGCTGCTGCCCTACCACGAGCACCGGGGCGGTGGGCTGGGCTCACGCCCGGCTGCTCTGACCCCAGGGCTCCTGGACCTGGAGGGGCAGCCTTCCCCCACCCCCAGACCCCGGCCACTGCGCCCTGGGCTGGCATTTGTCCACGCACATGGTGCCACTCAGAGATGGATTGGCCCCAAAGCCAGAGCACAAAACAAATAAATATTTGTTCCAGAAACTCTTGTGATGTCAAGTTTTATTGTAAGTACATTTGGTGTGTGACAGGCTGATAAATCTTGCCCGTGTTAAGAGATTCTCCCGGCCGCATGCCCTTCTCCTGACTGCTTGTCATTCCACAGCTGTGTGGCCCTGTCCCTGAGACATGGCTCCTCCTCCATCTCCGCTAAACACCCAGCAAGAATCTCAAGCCTTAGAGCCCCCCCAGGCCCCACCCCACCCTCAGCAAAGACCGCTTTTCCCCATCCCTTTTCTGCACAGGAGTGGAGCTACTTCGGATAAAATGCCACCACGCGGGGACAGTGCCTGTTCCTGACCCCCTTCCACGCCTAAACTTGGGCGGAGGGCTGGGGTGCTGCTGGGCCCCGGGAGGGGACTTTCCACGGCGTGCCCTGCGGGGCAGCAGGCTCATGGGGGCCCATCCCTGTGGACTTCTGCGGTCCCTGGGGCAGGCCGCGCAGCCTGGCCTTCTCTCGGGATCCCCGGCCCTCAGCAGCATCCGGCAGGGCCGCAGCTCAGGGAAAACACCGAGGGGCAAGACGGGCTGCGCAGCGCTCCAGGACTGGCATTCGGGGACCCACCTGTAACTGCCAGCAGGTTTCTTCCCCCCTGACCTCTCGCTCCTCCTCGGCAGAGCAAACGGGTGAAGGGAGCTGACCCGTTGACTCGTGCCCTGGAAGCGTTTCTCGAGGGCCCGTGAAATTCTAGCACTGTGATCCAGGGGCTTCCAGAAGCAGGGCGACTCCTTAATTCAGCACGTGGGCACTGAGCACCTGCCCTGTGAGCGGCAGGTGTGCCCAGCCGGGTCCAGGCCGGACTCCGTCCCCCTGGGGCCCCCGTGCGCGTGCCCAGCCCTGTGGCTCGGTGCTGTGCTGCGGTCCGTGTGGGGCTGTCCAGATGCCGGGTGAGGCCGTCTGGAGACAAGTGGACATGGCACGGGTCAGTCCCCCTGTACCCCCAGGCTTTGGTCATGTTGGGGAGGAGCAAGGAGGATGCTGGTTCTGCAACCCGGGGACAAAACGATGGCTTCTGGACTGTCCCGAAATTGGTGATTCTCTGCTTACAAGATGTGGAGGGTGACGTTTCCATCCTCTGCTTTGAGGACCTTGCAGGGAAAAAAGGGGAAGTTCCGACATTATTTAAAGCGAAGAACTTTGACAGCTCTGCAGGTCTGGGCCACAGTGCTGGGGTGGAGAACGCTTGCCAGCCAGTGGGGAGTGCTGGGGACAGTGAGTCTGGCCCGTGGCAGGCGGGGCGGGCAGTGGGTCCTGGTGTCCTTGTTCTTGCTGGTGCCCACTCTGCGTGACGTCTGGGGACAGAGCAGCCGTTTGTACTGGGACCCATTTTTCATTGTAAAGTTTACCTTGGAGCAGAGAACTGGCTAAAGAAAGTTAAAAAAATAAATGGAAAGTTTCCATTATCCAGACCAGGGGTTAGCCAACCCCCACCCTGGGCCAACCAGGCCAGCGTTTGCTTTTCAAAATAACGTTTTCCTGGAACACAGTCCTGGCCTTAGCGGCTGCTATCTCCAACAGCAGGAAAAGCCATTTACACGGAAAATTCCAGAGAAGGACATAAAAATCTATTAAACACCCATATATTCACCAACTAGATTTAGACGTTTTTAACATTTTGCAATATTGGCTGCAGATTTTTATGTTCATTTGTGTTTAAGAGGATCCCAGTCACAGTTATGTCTGAGGTCCCCTGTGTGTCCCTCCGCAACCCTTTGCTCTCCGTCTGTCCGGGGAGCAACCGCTCACCTGGGCTGGTGCACCTTGGCTTTATTCCTTTCCCATGCAGATCCAGCGTTGTTTGGGAGCTGACAATTCCATGTGCATGAATCTATTTTGCATAGCACCCACCGTGGCCTGTGCCTCCCTCCTGCTCTGGGGCTGTACAGGTCACTTCCGTCCCTCGCCGTTGCAGAGAAGGGGGCCGTGCACGGTGCTGTCCCGTCCCGAGAGTCCTCGTGGTGGAGCTCAGCCGCGGGGACCCTGGAGATGGGACGGCTGCGTGTCGGTTTGCGCCAGTTTGCTCGACACCAGCAGCTGGTCACAGGTCACAGGCAGCGGGGCCTCTCTACAATGTCTCACGTGTTAACGTTGGCTCGTGGCCCCTCCCACGGCCCCGCCACCTACGGACTGTTATTCTCCTCGATTTACAGATGAGGCAGGTGAGGCACGCAGGGTGGAGGGTCAGGGCCTTGCCCGAGGCCGACAGCTGACAAGTGGCAGGGCAATGTGCAAAGCTCTGGCCATCTGGCGCTAGGGCCTGAGAGAGACACCACAGCGTGTCATCGGGGGTCTCTCCAAGGTGCTGGGCCGTTTTCTGCGCTGCTGGCCACGAATGCCAAGTCCCACCCCCCACACCCGTGACAACATGTGGTGTGACCACACTAACCCTTCTGCCAAACTGACGGCAGGTCACGGGGGGTGGGGGGGTGGGGGGAGGTGTCAGTGTGCGTCTCCCTGGCTGTTAGAGACGTGAGCGTCTTTTCTCGGTGAGCGGCTGTGATGGTTGGTTTCACATGTCCATGTGGCTGGGCTGGAATAACCAGGTATTTAACCAAAACCTAATCTGGGTGTTGCTGCGAAGGCATGTTGTGTCTCACATCTACACTCAGTCGGCGTTAAGTAAAGGAGGCGACCCCCACTCCCGGGGTGGGCCTCACCCAATCCGTTAAAGGCCTTATGAGCAAAATCTGAGGTTTCCCGGAAAATAAGAAATTCTGCCTCAAGACTGCGGCATCCACTCCTGCATCCCGCCGGCATGCCCAGCGGATTTCAGACGTGCCCACACCCACAGCTGTATTGGCCGCTCTCTGAAGACAAATCATATATATCTCCTGCCAGTTCTGTCCTCTGCAGAGCTCTGGCGGGGATGGAGCCACTTATGTTTTCCCTCTGTGACTTGCCTGTGTACACCTTTAAACATCCCAGACGCTGATGTGTAGTCAGTTACGGGAGTCGAAATGTCTTCCCGGCAGGCTGTGACTTACCTCTGTGGGATCTTTCTGATGAACAAAATTCTCCCTTTATTGTTTGTAGGGGTGTGTGTGTGTGCACCTCTGTGTTAAGATGGCTCTCTGCTTTGAAGTCCTAAATATATTCTACATGTTCTCTTTAAAAGTTTGTCATTTTTATTTGCCACAGAAGCCTTTTATTCAGTAAAAACGGATCTGTGTGAGTTGAATGAGGGGTTACGGTGGCGCTGGCTGCTGGGTGCAGCCCCCCGAGGTGCTGGATGTGCTGGATACACTGCTTGAATACACACCCAGATGACTCATCCCACATGTCCAGACTCAGTAACTGGACTGGAACTGCGCCCTGTAGACGTCTGCTCGTTGTTACATGTTCGGTGGCAAATGTGGCCAGGTGGGTTTGGTGCTACGGGAAAACATCATGCCCAGAATACTGGGTTCAGGCATGTGACCTATTAAGGAGATTTTCTTCAACCGTATAAAGTATCTATGCTGGAGTTGCAACGTGACGTAATTGGAGATATACGGGCCTTCACGGGACCACTGACGACAGGGCAGGTCTCAGCCTGGCCCAGAGAAATGCAGTCGGCACCATTGCCGCTGGCCCCGGTGCACCCCAGTGGGGCAGCGGAGCCCCGAGAAGCTGGCGCAGCGCACACGTCCCCACGGACTTGCCGGGGCCTGGGCTTAGCACACACCGTCGCAACTCAGGAAAACCACTGCGACTGCCCGAGCGTATTTCAGCCGAGCCTCCAGCCCAGTATCCTCAGGACTGTATCAGGGTCCAAATTTCACGTTATTTTTTGTACATGGACACTCATTCCGGTGACATTTAGGGGATAATTCATTTGTTCTCTATCAATTTTTGTTTTGCTTCGCTGTGCTCTTGGCTGATATCGATTGGATGTTGGGCATTTTATCTGAAACACTGTAGAAATGATTTTAAGCCTACGGTCTTGTTATCTCCCTCTGGAGGAGGATTATTTAGTTTCTGGCTGGAAACAGGGGTGCAAAGATGCCAGGATCACCCCGGTTTCCTCTGCAGACAGAAGGGTTCGGAGCTGGTCTTCCAGCCCGGTGAGGGCTCAGCTCTCCTTACTCTCAGCGTCGGGGGTGGAAGGGGCCCAATCAACGTCACTCTGCCAATACCAGGTTTCCGCTGACAGGCAGGTCTGGTTTCGTGCTGTGTCCTGTTCCATGAGTTTGTCTTTCTGCCTCTGTGCTGTCACCAAGCTAACACAACTGCTTCTGCCACTTGGTGGGACGAACTCCAGCCCTTTGTTTTACTTTAGTATTTCCTCAGCCAGTCCCGAGCATTTGACCTTCTAGGTGAATTTTAGGATGAGTTTATTAAGCTTCACGAAGCACCCTTTGGGGTTTGATCAGAATTGTGATGGAGACGCAGATCGACTTTGGGGAAGTGGCATCTACAGGGGCCGACCCTTCCCTTGCAGGAGCCTGGTACGCTGCCGGTTTGAGCACGTCTTCACACGTGTCCTGCGTTTATCTTCTTTCTTTGTTAACAGAGTTTTTACAAGAGCAGTTGTAGATTTACAGTGTAGTTGAGTAGAAAGGACAGAGACTTCCCCTGTAGCCCTCCCCTCATTCCCCCTATCACTAGCATCTTGCAACAGTGTGGTACCTTTGTTACAGTGGACGAGCTAATATTGATGATTATTATTAAAGTCCACTGTTGGTGGTGCACGTTCTGTGGGTCTTGCCAGATGCACAACGCTGTGTCTCTGCCATTACAAAGCCACGCAGAAGAGTTTCGCCACCCTGCAAATGCCTGCTGGATCTGCCCATTATTGGTAGAGGGACATTAAATGTTTCAACTATAATAATGGATTCATCTATTTCTCCTTGAAGTTCTATCAGTTTTTGCTTCACATATTTTGAAGCTTTGTTGTTAGGTGCATACACATTAAGGATTGTTAGGTCTTCTTGGAAAATTGATCTTTTGACCTTTATGTAGTGCCCCTATTTATCCACAATATTTTCCATGTTCTGAAGTCTGCTTTGTCTGAAATTAATATAGTTACTACAGTTTTCCTTTGATTAGTGTTATCATAGCATATCTGTCTTCATTCATTTACTTGTAATCCACCAGTGTGTTTGTATTCAAAGCAGATTTCTTATACAACATATAATCGAGTCTTTCTTTTTACACTCTAAAAGTCTATCTTTTAATTGTGTATTTGGATCATTCACATTTGAAGTGATTAGCAATATAATTGGATTAAGAGCTGTGATATTTTTAACTGTTTTTTATTTGTTGCATTTGTGCTTTGTTTCCTTTTTTTCTCTCTTTTTCTATGTTCTCTGGTTTTAATTGAGCATTTTTACATGATTTCATTTTTTCTTCCCTCTTAGTATAGCAATTATACTTCTGTTTCAAATTTTTCAAGTGGTTGTCCATGAGTTGGCAATATTCATTTACAACTAATCTAAGTTTACCTTTAGTAAGTAACACTAAACCACTTCATGGGCAGTTCAGGTACATTTTAATAGAATCTTCCCAATTACTTTCTCCCATCCCTTATAATTGCTGTCCTTAATTTCACTTATACATATGCCACAATTACCCCATATGTTGTTGCAATTATTTTGAGCAGTTATTTATTAGACCAGATAAGATTAGGAAAAATAAAGGATTTTATTTTACTTTCATTTATTTCTTCTCTGAAGCTCTTTCTTTCTTTGCTTAGATCCAAATGTGTGGCCTATATCATTTTCCTTCTTGGCAAAGAACTTTGTTAGTATTTATTGCAAGGTAGGTCTATTGGCAAAAAAATTTCCTCAGTTTTTGTTTGTCTGAGAAAATCTTTATTTCTCCTCTGTTTTAGAAGGATAATTTCACTGTATACAGAATTCTATGCTAATGTTTTATTCTTTCAACACTTTAAAGATTTTACTCCACTCTTTTCTTGTGTGCATGGTTTCTGATGAGAACTCCCACTAACACCTATTCATATTTTTCTGTAGGTTAGCTATATCTATTCTCTGGCTTATTTAAAATTTTCTCTGTCTTGTTTTCTTTTCTTTTCTTTTGTCGGTAGTTTGAATATCATATGTAGGCGTAGATTCTTTTTCTTTTTTACATTTATCCTGCTTGCTGTTTTCTGAGCTTCCTGAATTTGTGGCTTGGTGTCTGTTATTAATTTTGGAAGACTCTCAGCCACTATTACTTCAAATGTTCCTTCTGCTTCTTTCTTCTCCTTCTGGTGTTCCCACTATAGGTGTGTTATACCTTTTGATATTGTCCCATGCTTCTTGGATGTTCTGCTCATTTTGTCAACCTCTTTCCCTTCGTGTTTCAGTTTGGCAAATTTCCATGCACAAACCTTCAAGCTCACTGATTCCTTCCTCAGCTGTGTCCAGTTCACTGACGAGCCCATCAAAGCTATTCCTCATTTTGGTTACAGTGCATTTGATTCCCAGCGTTTCCTTTGGATTCTTTGAGTTTCCATTTCCCTGCTTATATTGCCCATTTGTTTTTGCATGTTGTTTACTGTTTCCATTAGAGCCTTTAATATATTACTCTGGGTTCTTTTAAGTTCCTTATCTGTTACATCTAAGTTTTGTTCTGTGTTTTTTTTTCTTGCCTTTTAGTCCTTTAATTTTTTGTTCCAAGCCACACATGATGTATCAGGTGATAGAAACAAAGGTAATTAGGTTTTCAGTGTGAGGTTTTATGTTAATATGGTTAGGAATTAGAGTATATGTAATGACTGCACTATTTATGCCAGAAGCTTCAGTTTTCTTATATTTTTCTTCCCTGTTTTCTTTGTCTTTTCCTGTGAACTTCTTAAACAGAGCCTGTGTCTTACAGCTCTCCCAGCTGTTATTCCACCTTCACTGTTACGCTGTGGCCCTGTTGATGCGGGGGTGAGGAGCTGGGGAGGGGAAGCAGTCTGCAATTCTATGATCAGATCTCAGTTTTGCAGTGGACCTGTGTCCCAGGGTTGTGATCCCCAGACATTCCTAGCTTCCCTCCGTCTCTCTTTATATGAGACATGAAATCCAGAGGGGCCCTGAGCTGGCCAACTTCTCTTCCTCCAGGTCATATAAGGCTCTGGTAAAATAGTTTCCCCTGGAAGTCAGGGCTTTGTTAGGGCAAATTCTCTGGTCATATTTCAAAATGTTTCTTTCCCCCTTCTCTTTCTAAAACACTTTTCCCTGATCTTTATGGTGCGAACCTGGTAAGGATCCTAGAGATGAAACTGAGAAAACTGTGGCAGCCCTCCTGAGACTAGGCCCCCAGGAGTTTTTGACTCTCAAGCTAGTCCACCCTCAGCCTCTGGTAACTTGCCAAAATTAGCATTAAAGGGGCCACACAGTTTACTGGCTCCAGCGGCTTTAGCCTCAGGTAAACTGATCTTGGCTATGATTCTCTGTCTTCATCTTTTTCTGCAGGCTTCAGAGTGGTGGTTTGCTCTGTGATCTCAATTCCCTGGTGGATCTAAGAAAAGTCATTGATTTTCAGTTTGCTCAGTGTTTTTCTTGACGTGAGGACGAGAGGGATGACTTGCATGCTGTTTGCACACTGGGCTGAATCTGGAAGTCGCCTGTATGTTCCCCACGTATGTATCGCACATGTTCTATTAGATGCATTCTAGGTGCCCCATATTTTCTGTTACTATTTCAACTATATTCTTCATCATCACTTTTTCCTTCCATTATAGTTTCTCAGTTGTTACTGGAATACCGGAGTGGACTTGAATTTTGTGTGTTAATAAGGTAGACTCTGAAGCCAGACAGCCTGGGCTTATCCCACAGCTCCTACACTGATTGGCAACTTAATTACTGCACTTAGACTCAGTTTCCTTCTGTATAAAATGGAAATAATAATAGTATCTACTTCATAAGGTTGTTATGAGGTGAGAAAAAATTAAAACATTTAGAGCTCATAGGGCAATGCTTCTGCCTTAGCGACCATTCCATAAATATTATATGCTATTATTAGTATGTTATTTTATTATAATTATCCAGAAACCTTGCTAATCATCTAAAAAAAATTTTTTTTCTTAGAGAGAGTGTCTCATTCTGTCACCCAGGCTGGAGTGCAGTGTCGTGATCACAGCCCGTGGTAACCTCCAACTCCTAGGCTCACGTGACCCTCCTGCCCCTCACAGGTGCTGCAGGTGTGCCCATAGTTCCCCGGTATCTGGGATCCCAGAATGGCGCCCAGCTCAAGCTGGTTCAATCTTGGATATCTGTGAGATTCCACATGGGTTCCCTTTTCGGAGCAACGTCTCCATAAAATCTCCAAGCAGCTCCCTAATTTAGGCCTGAGACCTGTGTCAGTTGGGGGGCTCCCCTGTAGCCAACATCATAATAGCCTCACCCCCGGCCCATGAGGGCTTTTCTCTTACTGTTTCCCCCCGTTCAGGAGCTTCTCCTGGCCTGTCCTCAGCTGGGCAAGTCGATCTGAACCTTCTCCTTACACACCTTACACAGCTTTGGTGCCTTCTGTGGCTCCCCTGGTGGATCCTGGCATTCTCTCCCAGACGATCTGCTGGAAACGTGAGAATCCGCTCACTGTTGGGCTCTGCTTCCTGGAGGAAGCGAGTGCTCCCTGTGCCCAGCTGGCCAGCTCCATCCTGTCAGGCCCGGATCACAGAGACTTATAATAATTCTGTTTGATTTATGTTTTCTTCTAAGAGTTTGATAGTCTTAGCTCTTACACTCGGTCTTTGATCAATTTGGGGCTCATTTTTGTGTACAGTGTGTGGTATGGATCCAACTTCATTCGTTTGCACATAGACATCCAGTGCCTCAGCGCCATTTGTTGAAAATGCTATTCTTTTCTCATTGAATTTCCTTGGCATCATCTTCAGAAATCAATTGACCACAAATATAAGGGTTTATTTCTGGACTTTCAATTCTATTTCATTGATCTGTGCATGCACGCTTATGCCAGTGTCACACTGTCTGGATTACTGTGCTTTGTATTCAGTTTAAAAATAGAAAGTGGGAGTCCTCCAACTTTGTTGTTCTTTTTCAAGATTGTTTTGGCTGTTATGGGTTCCTTGAATTTACATATGAATTTTTAGGATTAGCTTGTAAATTTCTGCAAAAAAGCTAGCTGGGCTTTGTATGAGGATTGTGTTGAGCCTTTAGATCATGGAAAATATTGCCACCTTAACACTATTGTCTTCCAATCCACGGTCTCTTTCTAGTTACTTAGGTTTCCTTTAATTTATTTCACTAACGTTTTGTAGTTTTCAGTGTACTAGTCATGCACTTCTTTGGCTAAACTTATTCCTAACTATTAATATTTTATTCTTTTTGATGCTATTGAAAATAGAACTGTTTTCTATTTTTGGATTATTCATTACAAATGCATAGAAATATAATTGATTTTGTATATTGATCTTGTACTTGCAAACTTGTTAAACTCGTTTATTAGTTTTAATAATTTTGTAGCAGATTCCTTAATGTTTTCTATATTCACATCATGCCATCTCTATTCAAATAATGACAGATATAGTTTTACTGATTTCTTTCTGATGTGGATGCCTTTTATTTCTTTTTGTTGCCTTATTAGGTATATAAGATCTCTTGTACAATTTTAAATGGAAATGGTGAAGGCAAATGCTTTTTTTAAATGTCTGTTGAGATGATAATATGTCTTTGTTTCTTTATTCTATTAATATGGTGTATTACAATGATTGATTTGCAGATATTGAATCAGCCTTGCATTTCTGGGACAGATCTTACTTTGTCCGGGTGTCCAATCATTTTTAAAAATCTGTTCCTGCATTCAGTTTTCTTGTATTAATATTTTGTTGAGAATTTATGCATTTGCAGTCATAAGGATAACTGGTCTTTAGTTTTCTTGTAATGTCTGGTTTTGGTATCAGGGTGTAGTACCGGCCAAATAGAATAAGTTGTGATATATTCCCTGTTCTTCTATATTTTGGAAGAGTTTGTGAAGGATTAGTATTAATTCTTCTCTGAATATTTGGTAGAATTCACCAGTGCAGTCTTCTGAGCCTGGAAGTTTTTCTTGTGGGAAGGTTTTGATTATGAACCAGCTGTACCTAAGAGACATCCACAAAACACTCCACTCTACAACAGTAGAGTGAACATTCTTCTCAAGAGCTCCTAGAAAATTTTCTGATAAGACTATATGCCAGGCCATAAAACACGCCTCAATAAACTATAAGGAATTGAAATCAAACAAAGTATATGCTCTAATTGCAATAGAATGAATCAGAAATTGACAATAGTAGGGAATTTTGGAAATTCCCAAGTATGTGGAAATTAAATAATATGTTCCTACATAACCAATGGGTCAAGAAGAAATTGCAAGGAAATTAGAAAATACATTTTGCTGAATAAAAATGAAGACACAAGATACCAAAACTTATGAGATGCAGATAATGCAGTGCTCAGAGGGAAATTTATAGCTGTATACTCATGTAAAAAAAGAAACATCTAAAAAAAATAACTTTCTACCTCAAGAAATTAGAAAATGAAGGAAAAACTAACCTCCAAGGCAAAGAAAGGAACAAAATAATTAAGACAAGAACAAAGATTAATGAAACAGAAATAGAAAAAAAGAACAAAATCTATAAAATAAAAAGTTGGTTCTTTGTCAAAATGAAAAAATTGACAAAAAGTTAGCTATATTGACTGGGAACATAGAGAGAAGACTCAAATTACTAAAACCAGGAATGAATAAGGGGACATCACTACTGATCTTACAGAAACAAAGAGGATTATATGAGAATACCACGAACAATTGTGTGCCAACAGATTTCATGACCTAATGAAATGGACAAATTCCTAAAAAGACATCAACTGTTGAAATTGACTCAAAAGAAATAGAAAATATGAATATACTTATAGTAAATGATTATATTAACATTAAAAATGCATACAAATAAAAGCCCAGACACAGATGGATTTCCCTGTGAATTCAACCAAAAATTTAGAGAACTAATATCAACCCTTAATAAACTCTTCCAAAAAATATAAGAGGAAGGAATGCATTCAAATTCATTCTATGAAGCCGATATTACCCTGACATCAAAACTGGACAAAGATATCAATGTACATTACTCCAGTGACGGATACACTAGGAGCCCTGAGTTCACCACTATGCAACACATCAATGTAATCAAATTACACTTATACCCCATACATTTATACACTTTAAAAAAGAAAAAAAAAGCAAAAGAAAACCATACCTTATAAATAGAGACACAGAATCCTAAGAAAATACTAGGAAACCAAGTCCAACAACATATAAAAAGGAATAGAGATCATGACCAAGTGGGATTTGTCCCAAAAGTGAAAAGTTTGCTTAACATCTGAAAATCAATTCATATAACACACTATGTCAATAGAATTAAAGGTAATAAGCAAAAACCGTATGAGCATCTCAATACACACAGAAAGCATTTTACAAAAATTCAACACCTTTGTGTGGTAAAAAAAACTCAACAATTTTTTTTTTTGAGACAACGTGGGGAGATTGGAACCTTGGACATTGCTCGTGGAACTATGAAACGGAGTGGCTTCTTTGGGAAGCAGTCTGGCAGCTTCTCAGGGCACAAACGTAGAACTGCTCTAGACCCAGAAATCCCACTCCTAGGTATATTCCCAAGAGCAACAATAATGTGTGTTCACAAAACAACTTGTACACAAATGGTCTTAACAACATTATTTGTAATAGCCCCAAGTTAGAAACAACTCAAATGTCCATCAGCTAATGAATGGATAAACAGAACATGGAAGATCCACACAATGGCATGTTACTTGGTGATGAAAAGGGAAGAAGTGTTGATATGTGCACAATGTGGACGAACCTTGAGAACATTGGGTGGAAGCAGCAAAACACAGAGGCCACATACTGTGCGAATCTATTTACACGAAGTGCCCAGAATGGGCTGATCCACAGAGAGGCAAGTGGAGCAGCAGCTGCTGGGGTGGGTGGCAGGGAGGAATGGGAGGGGACTGCTAATGGGTGTCGGGTTACTTTTTGTCATGGTGGAAATGTTCTAAAATTGCCTGTGGAGATGGCTGCACAACTCCGTGAGTATATACAACTCCGCTTTGCCCACTGAATTGTTCACTTTACCAAAGTGAATTGTGTGCTGTGTGAATTATATCTCCTTAAAGTCTCCATAAAGCTGTTATGTATAAAAAGAAAATTATATGCTTTCCAAATTATGAAGACCTTTGCCCCTTCCTTCCCAAAGTTTGTATTTCATTAGTTTTCTTTTCTTTTTTCCTGCTCCTTGAGGATCTACTACAAGATAGAATAGAAGCAGTGAAAATTGGCATCCCTGTCTGGTTGCTGGCGTTAATGAAATAACTTGTAAAGCTTGCTGTAGGTTTCTGAAAGTCTCGATCATATGAAAGAAGTTGCTTTCTATTCTTCGCCAAGTGTTTTTTATCCTGAAAGGGTATTGCACTTTATCAAATGCCATTTTAAAAAGTCTATTTAGGTGATCATACGTTTTCTTTCCTATTCTGTTACTTTTGTGTTTCACAGCAATAGATTTTTCTTATGTTGGACTGTTTTAGGATTCCTGTGTAAAGCCCTACTTGGTAGTGATGTCCAATGCTAGATGCGAATTCCTTGTATCTTTTTTGTATTTTTGTATATATTTTTATGTAAGATTACTTCATAATTCTCTTTTCTTCTACTATCTTGTCCAGTTTGGGTATGTTAGTTGGGTATATGTCCTTCCTTTTAAAAATTTATTTTAAAATTTGCATACAGTAAAATCCGCTCTTTTTACTATCAAGAACTATGAGTTTTGACAAATGGACGTTTAAATGTTGCAATAAAGATGTAGAACGGTTGCAACATCTCCCAAATTGCCTTCTGTTGTCTTTTTGTGACCGACCTTCTCTCACTACCAACCCGTGATCACAGCGGGTCTGCTGTCCGTCCCCACAGCTTTGCTTGTTCAGAATGTCATGCAAATTGAGTGCTGCCGCCTGTAGCCTCTTGAGTCCGGCACCTTTTACTCAGCATAATTGACATCAGAGTCACTCATGTCGCGTGACTCAGAAACTTACTACTTCTGATTGCCGATCGCTATTCCATCATATGGGTGGTTGCTGGCTCCAGTGACGTGGCTTCCGCAGTTTGCCGTAGGCTTCTGACAGTCTCAATAGGGTCAGAGAAGTTGCCTTTGTTTCTTTATCTGTTGAAGAACGGTTGGGTTGTTTTCAGTTTGGGGGTACTATAAATAATTACGTTCCAATTTTTCTGTCACTGTAGGTTGTAATTTCTTCTCACCCCAAGGAATGAGATTGTCCGGTCATTTGGTAAGTGAATGCTGAGCTTTGTAAGGAACCTCCAAACTCTTTTCCATAGTGGCTGCGCCATTTTTGTTCCCACCAGCGATGTCCAGGAGATGCTGTCGCTCTCTCTGCATGCCAGCTGCCACTCAGGATCGTAGGTGTTTGCTGCTGTTGGTTTTGTGTTAGCCTTAGTTTTAGTTTTAGTGATGCTAGCGGGTGCGGTGTTATCTCACGGTGCCTTAACTTGCACTTCCCTGGTGAACAGTGACATCAAGCACCTTTTCGTGAGCTACTTGCCACACAGATATTTTTTGCCTACTTTTATTTGGGGCATTGTTTTCTTATTGCCGAGTTCTAATAGTACTTTATATATTGTAGACTTAGGTCTTTTTTGAGATATGTGAATTGACAATATTTTCTCCAAGTCTATATCTTGCACAGAGCCACATTTTTAATTTCTGTGGATTCTCATTTGCCTATTTTTTTTCTGTTGTGGATTGTGCTCTTGGTGTATCCATCTAAGACTTTGCCTGACCCAAGGTCACAAGGAATTTCCTCCTCTGATTTCTTCTAGAAATTTTATAGTTTACATTTTACATTTAGGTCTATGACCCATTTTCAGTTATTTTTTGTACAAGGTACAAGGTATGGGCCAAGGTCTTTGTCTCTCTGATGTCCTGTTGTTGAAAAGACTGTCCTTTCTCCACTGAGGTGCCCTGTGCCATTGTCAACGATCAGTTCACCGCGTTTGTGTTTCTGGACTCTATCTGCTTCCATTGATTAATGTGTCCTTTGCCAAATGCCACATTGTCCCCATTCTTGTAGCTTTGTAATAAGTCTAGAAATCGGTGTGGTTTCATTTTGTTCCCCCCACGATTGGTCTATTTCTGTTCCTTCACCATTCCATATAAATGTTGAATGCTTATTAACCTTTATTTGTTTGATACATTAACTTCTTATAGATTTAAAATTATTCTCATTATAATAGTGGATTTGGAAAATTCTCCTACAAGTTCATGATTTTTATTATTTTTGGCATCTTTTTATTCTGTGATGTTCATTTTTAATCCCTATTGAAGGGTTTTGCCTTAAGTTACATTTCCTCTGTGTTTTGCTACCTTCCTCCTTTATGCAGTATTTTGCTTGTATATATTTTCCACCTCTTTATTTTCAACTATTCTGTGTGACTGGTTTTCAGATATGTTCCTTCTAATCAGGAATTAGTTAGGGTTAAAGATCCAGTAAAGTCTTCGAGGCTGCCAGGCCCACCGCAGGCCGGGAGTTCCAGGGCCTCCAGGGCAGGGCGGCTTCAGGGGAGGGGCCTGGGGCGTCCGTGGGACCCTGGGGCCGCTGCCCAGGGCTGCCTTGAGTCTCTGCTCCCCACATTCTGGCGCAGAGCCCCCCGGCCTCAGCGGTGGCTCCAGCAGGCCCTGGTGCAGCCCCTGTGGCACAGTGGGGGGCCTGGTGCCCCCACGCAGTGCTCATTCTGCCTGCTGAGCTCAGGGGCTTCAGAGCCACTGCTCTCTCCACCTACCTGGAAAAGGATGTCTGGGGCAGCCGGGGGCCCAGGCACACACCTGTGCAGGTGTCAGAGCCCCCACTAGGCAAACACCCAGTACAGCTGTGGGGCGAGGGCTGCCAGGAGCCTTGGGGCCCAACCCTGCCCCGGTGTGTGCAGAGGGAGGGACACGGAGTCTCAAGCCTAAAGATTTAGTGTGGTTTGCCCTGATGGGTGTTGGGCTCACTTGGGACCTGTTACCCCTTGGTCTTGCCTGCTCAGCATTTTGGAGTGGAAATGCCCGTCCTGGGCCTGCCCACAGTTGCACTTGGAAGCCGGTACCTTGTCTGGGTTCCAGGCTCACAGCTGGAGGGATTTGCCTCGGGATGAATTGAACCTGGCGTCTCGCCCACGTGTTTCGAGGAGACTTTGGGCTCAGACTTTAGCGTTGAAGCTGGAACGAGTTAAGACCCTGGGATGGAATGAGGGTGGTTTGTATGCGGGAAAGATGTGAATCTGGGAGGGGCAGCGGCAACATGCTGTGGTTTGAATGTGTCTCCTCCCAAATTCAGGTGTTTTCAATGTGGGGGGGTGAGGAGGTGGTGAACGCGATCACGCCCTTAACAAAGAGGTTTCGGGCTCGTTCAGGCCTCTTGCCCCCGGCCTCCTGCCGTGCGGGACGCGGCGTCCTCCCCTGGGGAAGACACAGCAGCAAGGCGCCGTGTGGGACGCAGGGAGCAGCCCTCACGGGACGCCCAAACCTGCCGCCACCTTGATCTTGGACTTTGAAGCCTCCAGAAAGGTGAGAAAATAAATGTCTGTTATTTGTGAATTACCCAGGGCACTATCTGTTAGAGCAGCACGAAGGGACTGAGACAGTGTGTTTTGGACTTTTACTCCATGAGTTTAGTCCTTTTGCATTTAGTGTGATCACTCGCGGGTTAGACTGATGTCCCGTTTCTGCTGTGTTTTTAGCTTGTCATCATTTTCATTTGTTTTTCCTCTTTGCCTTCCACTGCATTAGCAGTGCTTTCTAAATTCCTTTTTCCTTTACGGGTTTGGCGGTTATATGTCATAATTATACTGTTTTAGTGGTTTTTCTTTACCTTTTAAGCATTAAATATTTAACTACACATTTCCTAGTGAAATCCAAGTACCTCAGAATGGGCGTCTATTTATCCATGTCAGCCCTCCACGAACTCCCGAAAACCTCAAGTTCTATGTAAATGTGCTAACCAGGAGTTTATTTCCCATTATTTGAAAGGGAAATATTTATAGTGTATTACACATAAATCCAGAACTCTCAACCAATTTCCTAGAGTGTTTCTAAAGCAGCGAAAATGCCTATATAAAACTAAAACCCTAGCCTAGTAGGACATAAAATGTTTAAGTATTGGTTCCAGATCACCAGCACTTACTATGGCTGTTAGCAAAGCAGTGCTTTGCAGGCGGCAATATATCCAGTTTGCATGCTGCTCCGCAAACATTATCTTTGCCACCCAGCATGGCAAATAAAAATGGAAATATATACGCTTTTTAGAAAAATGCAGACTGCAATGGACTGATTGTCACTCCCTAAAATTCATATGCGGAACCCTAATTCCAATGGGAAGATATTTGTAAGTGGGTTTTGGGAGGTAAGAGGCCGTGGGGTGGAGCCTTCCAGAATGGTTAAGGCCCTTGGGGCCGAGGCAGCGAGCGGGGCAGCTCTCTTCCTGCCAGGTGAGGATACGGGGACGCTGAGTCAGGGACAGCGTCCTTTGCAGAACCAGCCCGTGCAGACCTGACTCCCCTGTTTCCGCAATTGTGGAAAGTAGGGGTTTGTCGTTTGAGCCACCCGGTCTATGACGGTTTGTTTAGCCCAGACTCGGGCACAGACTGACATGTCTAGTAAAACTCAAGTGAATTCCTGTGATGAACTCCGGCTCCCCGAGCGACGTGGAGACTCGCAGCTCCAAGTCCGTGGGGGAAGAGAGGGCTGGAGGGAGGAGGCGGCTGCTGCGTGTCCTGGTGGTGGAGGGGTGGGTGGAGGGCCCGGTGAGAAAGGGTGGCTTGGGGCAAGTTGTCACACTCAGAAGAGCCCTGAGGGGCTCTTCACCATGCGGTGGCTGCTCCCAAGGAGGGGGCTTGCGAGCTCTGCAGAGGGGCTGCCCAGCTCCCTGGGGTGACACAGTTGCGAGGTGCCGTCTAGCCTGTTGTCTTGGTGTTGACATTCGTAAATTTACTTTATGAAATCATGTCTGAGGAACGTCAGCCTGTTTCCTCTTCCTTGTTTTGAAGCGTCCCGTCACACCCGGGGACACGCGAGGCTAGTACTGAAGGCACACTGGCACGGTGCCCGTGGAGTGCCACCTCCCGCAGGCCCAGCAGGTGCGTCCCAGATCACGTCCCTGCCTTGGAGACTGGGGGGCCCTCAAGATGTTCACAGGAGCGACTCACATTCTGCCAATGTTGTCTGGGACAGACCCTGAGGCTTCCTGCGTATCATCTTGTTTAAAGTGTGTAATTGAGTCTTTGAGACGTGGACGTAAGTGTTTCCTACATAACGAATAACCGAGAACACGGCACCGGGAGGTGCTTGGCTCTGTGACGTGAGTGCGCGGAACGCAGGAAGGCCTCCCGGGGGGCGTCGGGGAGGGCGGCTTGCTGCAGGGGTGCCCCTGTTTCTGCCTTTTCCCCAGCGTGACCTCGGCCTCAGCAGAACTCACCAACCCCCAGAGCACTCTGCTATCGCCCTTTCTGTGACTGTTCTGCAATTTGATTTTACTGTAGAAACCCCCGAACTTGTTATTATTTCGTAAGCCAATATTCGGTTAAATTCCTCAGTGTGTAAATCATCCACATCTGAGCTTTCTCATTTCTGACATGCAAAAAGCTGTCTCTGGGGGCACTTTCCCTCTCGGGAGAGAATCCTTGCATAGTTCCTACGGTGAGAGCGTCTTTGGTGGTAAATCGTTTTAGTCTTTGCAAGTTTTTCTTGTCTGTTTTTGTTAGATAATTATTTATATTTGTATAAGAGGCAGATCAGTAACTATTTTCTATTAGCTTTTTGAAGACATTAGTCCATTCCATCTCTGCCACTGTTGGTAAATCTACAGTCTGCCTAGTTCCTAACGCTTTATAGGAATCTGGCTTTTCTCTCTGGTAGCCTTTAAGAGTTTCCATTTTCACCCTGCTTTTGTGCAGCTGCACTGCCCTGTGTCTACAGGTGGGTTTTTGGTTCGTTTGTCCTGCTCTGTGGAACTGAGGAGTCCTGTTTTTCTCTAATTCTGAAAAAAAAACATTAAACGATTAGCTCTTCAGATAGTGCCTCTCTCCTTTCTTCCTCTGGAATTGTTATTTTGTAGATAGAGGGTCTCCCTGACTATCCTTTATCTCCGATCTTCTTGCGTGTGAACGTGCAGATAAACACACCTCAACCAACCTACGATGCCGTCGGCGGACGGAGGAACTGTTTCCCCTGTGCCACTGAAAGAAAGTTGCCAAAGGTGAGGAGTCTAACAGAAGACCCCTATGAAAACTGAGGACCCCAAAGGGCTGCGGGCTTGCTGTAGGAGTAAATTAGAAACGAACCCATCTGGAAGAAAGGGCGGCAAGGAAAACAAACATGCTCCCATGAGATTTGAAACCCCAAACTTGTACACACTCAAGTTACAGCTTGAATTCAAATCTTAATAATATATTTTAATTGGAAGTAACCTTAGGTCAGTGTACTTTCAGGTGGCTGGTGGGGCAGAGGTAGAGTCTCTCTGGAAAGTGTCTCCAATTTAGACCAAGAGTGGTTGCAAGTCATCTTCAATTGTCATGTGTACTCCAATTTCAGGTAAATTAACACGAGAAAAATGCATGTAGGGCAACAACACGCAGCGTGTGTGTGATGTGCACATGCACAGAGTCATGTCTGTGTATCTGCAGAGTCATTTTGTCTCTGTGCCATTCTAGGTGAGTTCCTCAATGTTTCTCCAATTCACTAATTCTCTCTTTAACTCTGTTCTACCTAAAACATATTCCCCTTATCACGTATTTTATTTCAAGGGCTATATGTTTAATTTCCTAGTTTTCATTTTAAGTAAACATCTGCTGTTATTTCTCATATGCCTGTTATATTTTTCTATAGTTTCTTGTGCTTTTAAAGTACATTTTCTTCCATTCACCTCTGTTATCTCTTTAAGCACCCTAAACATAATTATGTTAAAGTCTTTGACAAATTGTTCCACACAATTCATTTCACCTGGAGCCACTCATGTTCTGAAAGTCGATTTTGTATCTATTCTTCCTGAGCACTGGAGCACTCCTGTGTTGAGTGAGACAGGAGCTTCTGGTTTTTCTCCCTAGCTCCACTTTCCTTCTTCTCTGTCCCTCCTTCTACAGCAGCTTTGCAATTGTCCCCGCCATCCTGGGGCTGCTAGAGCCATGCAGGTACCATGTGGCGCTCTCTCCCTCACGTGTCTCTGTCACTGGGATGTCAGCTTCCTGGTCCTTCCCGGGCTGGCCACTTCTCACTGGGCCCCGTAGATTCTTCCCTCCCCATGTCTTTTTCTCACTCATTCATGCAACAGACAACTTTGAGCACCTGCTATGTACCAACCTCTGTCCCGTCTCTATCTCCTTTTAGCTATCCATTTTATGGAGATGGGTTATATTTTGTTATTTATTATTTATACTAAATAATTTAGGAGTTTTGTTTCACTTATGAGAAAGTGAGTGGAATGGTGCATATTTATCTGAAAAATTCTTCTTGCTCCTCCGACCCTCAGTGGATTATTTTCTGTAAATCTCTGGCCTTCTGTGATAATACCGTGCCTTGTTCTTGCACAGCACTTTGCAACCTACGGATGTTTTCTTATCCATCAACTCAGTTGACTGTCTTGACCAGCTATGATATGAAACAGGTGGGACAGATATTGGTCCTTTCGTACGGAGGGTGCACCTGAGGCTCAGAGAGGGTAGGTCTGCTCCAGGGCCACCAGCCAATAAGGAGCAGAGCAGGGTCCCACCTTACACCCAGTCTCATGGCTCAGATACCTGCATTAGACTCTGCAGCTGGAACGCAGGCTGTCACCTGGGCAGGGGTCACATTTTACTTTCTGGTATCCCTGGTCATACCGAGCACACTGCTGGGCATGGGATGTATTTACATAAACAAAATGTTTGCAGGCTGCCTGGGAGAAAGCTGGTATCGTGTGTCTCAGTGAGGGGGGTGTCTGAACCCACAGGGCAGGTTCCTGCGTCCCCTGCGGCCCCTCAAGGGTGTCAGCCCAAAGGAGGAGCCAGGGGACCTGAAGGAAGGTATGTAAGTGAGCCAGGGAGACCCGGCTGCCCGTGGGCCCCTCATTCCCTAACGAAGGAGGATTTATGGCCCAGCCGCGGTCGTGGGGATTCAGGATCTCTCCACATGTTCAATTGGAAAAGTCAGTAGGTATCGATTCACGTTGCTGAGCTGACTGGAGGCAGAGGCGGTATTTATTTGGAGCTGTGCTCCTGATGTAATAATACTTAGATTACAATATTTTCTGTAATTACTTAGAAATGACAATGCATATTGAGTTAGTGATAAATCAGAGGCAATTTAAATAATGTCATCAGGAACTGAGGAGCATAAATTCTGTGGGTTTATTCCCAGCCAACGGGCCGTTGCTTCAAAGGACGAACAGAGTCACCAACACCCAGAGCGGCCCAGGGGAGGGGAGGGGGCTGAGGCTGTGGGCTGGCCCTGGCCCGGGGTGTCCTGCCGAGTCAGCAGGGCCACTCTGGGTGCAGCAGCACGAGTGGGCCGGAGCCTGCAGCCCAGACCACGTGAAGAGCCCAGCGGTGGCGGGGCTGCAGGACGGTGTGGCCTGGGCAACAGCAGCCAGGGAGGAGCACGCCTGGCCAGGTGACCTGGGACTGACGACAGCACCAGCACCTGCGTCTCTGCACAGTGCCCAGGCTGCTCGCTCACCGCCCCCTCCACCCCGTCACTGCGGCAGCCGCTCCGGGGTGAGCTGCACTGGCGTGCAGGGCCCGGGGCTTCCTCTGACAGGACATCAGTTTCTCCAAAAGCTCGGTGGGGCTCAACGGAGCTCAGTGCGGGCTCCAGAGCCCCACGGGAGGGTCCGAGTTCCCTTCAGGGCTGGGTGGGTGCTGTGGGGGGAGAAAGCAGGTGGTGGTTGAGCCCCCACCACGTGACGGGCGCTGCGCCGGCCGCCTTCGTTACGGAATCGATTGTTAATAAAACTGTCTTCTTGCAAGAAACACAAACCAACTTGGATGGGTGTAAAGGAGAATTCGAGCTGGTGGCAGCCTCTGGTGTGTCGGGGGCAGGAGTGTGGGCTGGACCCCAGGCAGGGGTGGGGTCAGAGTCAGCGGAAGTGACCAGAGTCTCTCTCTATGTCCCCCCTCCGGCTCTCCCGGGTGCCCCGGCTGCATCCTCCTCCGACTCAGTCGTGTGTCCCCTGCGGCCCCCATCCCACTGGTGCGAGTCTGGCCTCTGGGAGGCACAAACTCGTTCTTGGGCTCAATCCCGCATCTTGCAGGAGGGTCAGGGGCTCACCCTAGTTCCACTGGGGTAGTGTCACGCGCAGAATGACTGTCTTTGTCCCATGGGTGTGGACCAGGTGTCAGCTAAGGGGTCTGTAATTTCAAGGGTGTCTGCTACGTTGATGCCATGTCACTGCATGACCCACAGCCCACAGGGCAGATTTCGTATGGCTGTTGCCAGTGGGGACCTGAGAGCCGACCGTGCCCACGTGAGACGAGCCATGCCCCAGCAGGGGCTGAACGCACGGCTGCGGGTCCCGGGTGGCTGCTCGGTCCCCCGCCGCCCTCCCCTCCCACCGCGTGGCTCTGTGCTCCAGTCAGAGGAAGCGGAGTAAGCAGAGGGCCAGAGCCTGGCAGCCGGCACAGCAGCCCCGGGTGGCATTTGGAAAGTGTCTTTGTGGAGTGTTTTTTTCCACGGGGGTTAGGTGAGATGAGCCTTCATCCTGCTGGTGGCACCGTGAGAGTCCACAGCACAGGCTATCAACAAGGACATTCAGCGCGGCCACAGGAGGGGGCGGGGAGGGGGATATGAGCTCTAATGGGGGAATAAGGTGGAGAATGAAGACACGGACCCAGAGCAAGAGGATCCCAGACTCGATGACGAACAAAACAGGAATCGATTTAATGCCTGTACCGGAGAATCCAGACTGGCTTCCTCTTCCCACGCCCTGCTGGTCCCACGCCTGCGCCCGGGACCCCCGTTTCTCACCCAGGGCGGTTCGAGACCCAGCCTGCAAGATGCTGGATCATCCAGACCAACGTTTCCCCGACATCCGGGGTCCCCGCACCCTCCATCCCCAGCACCGCCCGGCCTCCGTGCGGCCACACAGCTCTGCCTGCAGGGGGCATATGCAGGAGGCTCGGGGGCCCTCAAATCGGGGTCGATTTTCTTCTTTCTAAATAACTTGAATTTTTTTTTCCTTCCAGTGCTCAAATTTTCTAAGCTACTTGATATTTTAAAAACATGAAAATGACTGTGGTTTTGAATTGAGTTCATTGCTCTGGAAAAGAAAATAACTGTGCTGGAATCAAAGCCTGGTCGGGAGGAAGAGTGAGGAGGTTCCGATCAAGGCCGTTGTCACCTCCGCACCGAGAGCCACCTTGTCCTGCCCTCGTCACACTCAGGCGTGCTCGGAGTTGCAGAGACCCAGCTTCAAGTGCCAACTCTGCCTCTGGAGACTGCGGGGCCGACCTTTGGCGATGCCTTCACAGCTCTGAGGCTTGTTTTCTCGTTAAAATATATATGAAAAAGAGATAATTGGGTCTACATCAGAGGATGGTTAGAACAAAATGAAAAAAACATGCAAAACAGCTGTGTACTCTCGAAAGTCCTCTATAAATGTACCGTCCTTATTCATGGCACTAATAATTGTTATTGCTAGTCATTCCTCTCCCAAGCATTTATCTGGAACCTACTGTGTGCAGAGTCCCCTTGCTACATGCCAGAGGAAGGAACTGGGTTGAAACTGCCTGCTTGCAAAATTGATGGTGGTTTTCTTGTAGGCTTCTTCTCCTGGAAATAAAATCACTATTCAGTACCTGGGACATTACAATAATTCATTTTAATGAAAACTTAATTAATTTGAAACGATTGCTTTGTTGTAAGTAAAAGGGGAAGAAAATCACTGAAAATTGGCAAATGGGGAGAGAAAAATGCTTTTATATAAGGACATAGGAGAGACGTATCGAGGCCATGAATATTTCTAAAATAAGAAAACATAATATTTGAATTTGTAAAGTTATTTCCTTAATTTGGAGGGCTGTTTCAACTTGTTCCCAAACAAAAATAAAAGGCTCAAGCTCTGCAGCTTGTGCAAATGAATGAGGGAGTCAATGTAGGCTTTTTATTTTTTTTGAACTGTTTTCCCGTGGGATCCAACAGCGTGGGTTCATCCGGGGCTTCGGGTGCCTGTTCATTCAGTTTGGTTCTTGTAGTTCTTGCGGAAAAACCCAAGTCTCAGCTAAGTGACCATTCAGGCTGCACTTGCCTCCCCGATGCCTGCAGCCAGGCTGTTCTGCTGTAGCTCTCTGGGTCCTGGCGGGCAGAGGAGAGGGGCTGGGATGAGGCCAGAGGCAGCAGTGGATCAGAGGGGCCGAGTTGGAGTCCTGGCTGTGCCATTTGTCACCCTCTCGTCCCAGGCAGGTCACAGCCCCAGAGCTAGGTGCAGTGCGCCGTGCCGCGCATAGGTTGTCTCATTTGATCTTCCTCACAGTCCCCGGATCTAGTCCCTTGGTGCAGATGCTTACGTCACCTGCCCAGGGCCCTGCAGCCGGGAGGAGGAAGAGGAGTCTGTGGCATCTGACTTGGCCGTCCCTGCTTTTAGGCGATGTGCAACCCCAGATTTCCACCTTGCTGCTTTCCGCTCCTGACAATTTTTCCTGCCTGCAGAAAAATGCCCTGATACACACAGCAAGTCCATTTCCATTTGCTGCTTTTATTTTGAATTCATTTATCAAATCTCTTGATGATTATTGTGCATCTCTTTATTGTGCCTGGCCTATTAATAAACAGACTTGTAAACATATTTTGATGATATTTTTCTGCACTTTGAGAACTTGCAGATTCATGCTGTTTAGTGTTTTCTTTCTGTTTTGTCTTTGGATTGGTCCCATTAACAGGGTAGAGTGCAGACATATGGGTCTTATGTAAAAAAAAAAAAAAGTGAATTTATAACAGCTTTTCTGTGATTAGGGAAAGAAACAGCCTTAAGTCAAGGGAGCTATTTGGAGCAGAGAGGTTTTTAATTAGGGTGATATTCTGGAGCCGAGTGACGGAGCGTTTCTGACTAGCAGAAGCCTGGAGAACGTTCCCTTGGAAGGGCATTGCGTGCACCAGCCGCCAAGCTGATTTTTCAGGGAATTAAGCCCTGCACCCAAACTGGCAGAGGCGTGGAGCAGTTGTCCAGCTGAGCACGGTACAAAGTGGTTTGGAACACAATCAATTATCTAGGGAATCGGGCCAGGTGGAGTGCCAGGCTGGGCAGTGTGTCCTGGTTGGCAGCGATGCTCTCTGCCCAGGGCATGGTCCTGTGGGCTGCTGGCCTTGGCCCTGAGCAGGCTGCCTCCCGGGGGATGACGGTCTCAGGCCACTGTACCTGGTTTTAAATGAATTCAGGATACCATTATTGCTCCTGTTGCTGGGGTCAGGAAGTGCCCTGCCACCAAAGGGGACATCTGCCGGACTGCTGCCCTCCTCCTCCTCCGTCCGGTTTCTCCCTGGCCTTAGCGCTGACGTGGTCGTCCCTGGGACCCTTCCCTCCTGACCTCTCCCCTCCTGGGGAGAAACATAGATTTGGAAAGACGTGACTTTTGCTGGAATCAGCTCTCTGGTGGACAGCACGGTGTAGCAGAAACGGCATTTTCAGTAAGTAATGGCTTTGCTGTTTTCATAAAAACGGTAGCTACTAATTATAAAAATAGTTCAAACTGTGTGTAAGGAAGAAACAACAAATTACCTAAACTCCTGCCATTCAGAAATAATCACACAGCTGGTGACTTTTCCTGTTATCTGTCTCGACATGACAAATAGCCCTGCACATAGTGGCATTAGACGAAAGCCACCTTGTACCTCTCATGGGATCTGCAGGTCAGGAATGTGGACCCGGGGTGTGTCTCTTCTCCATGGTGTCTGAAGCCGCGGCTGGAAAGACCTTCATGGGTGGGGTGGCTCAATTGCCCGGGCACTGGAATATTCCAGAGCTTCCTTCACTCGAGTGTCTGGGATGACTCAAAGGCTAGACTCAGCAAAAACGGTGACCCAGAGTGCTTTGCATGGTCTTTCCGTGTGGCTTGAGTATCACACGCTGCGGCTGGGTTCTGAGAGGGCTGCCCCAAAGGGCAGAGGGTGAGCTCCCAGGGCCCCAGGCAGAAGCTGCACGGCTTCCACGGACCCCCTGGAAGCTACAGGTGCTGTTTTCCTCCGCATTCTGCTGGGTACAAGTGGGTCACCGAAGCCCCCATTCAAGGGAGGGGAATTTGATGCCACCTCTTGATGGGGAAGAACAAGTCACGCTGCCGGAGAGCCATTTGGGGATGGAAGACATTGTTGTGGCCATCTTTGAAAAGTCCACTCTGCCGCTAGGCTATCTTTGCAGAAAATTCTTTAGACATGTGTACGAATATATGACAGACAGCTGGTGGCACCTGCAATTCATATGAAACCTACAAAGGTAGATCTGCAGATAGAAATACTTTCATAAGAACATAATTACTTAATCACGCTTTTAAAAATACAAATTAATGAACTTCACTTGAATTTATCAGGAGAAGAAGAAACTGATGTAAAATTGAAAGATTTGCTGGACTTCAGATCATTTCTTTAACCACAAGAGAGATTAGTTCTTAAGTGATCTAAGAATAAGGAAATAAATTACGAAAAATATTAAACCATGGACTCATTATCTTCTGCAATACGTTTGCCCCGTTTCAGACAGGATCAGCTCCCTGCTGGGAACATGCAGTGACTGCGGTTTCCACACTGTCACCCCCTCCTGCCCCTTGCCCCGGGTTTTGTGCTTATGTCATTTTTACTTGCCAGAGTGTGACAGGGACGGTCTCGTGCTACTGTGGTTTCTCGGGGTTGTCTTAGTGCCGTGTTAATGTGGACACAGACGTCGGTCACTCCTTCCTGCAGGCATTGGTTCATGCTTTTTGTTTTCATCCACTCACGAGACATCTGCATCTCCATCTTCTGTTGCTCCGTCTCTTGGTTGGATGCATCTCACTGGACTGATTTGCATTAGGAAGAACTCCTGGGTGCTTTGGTTCCCAAGTTGTTTAATGCTGAAATGTTAGCTTGCTGCTGCTAACCTGTAGTTGCCCCCGGCTGGGTAATTTCCGTGTCTTTGGGCACTGAAGGTCACTGGGAGGTGGCTTCCTCCGCCGGGTTCACCTGCCCCTTTCCTGGTTGCCCTCGGCGAGGTGACACTTTCACGCAAGGATCTGTGGCCTGAGGACATGGGGGCAGTGAAGAAGTGGTGGCCGGGCCTGGGGACGCCTGTCCTGGGCCCCAGGTGCTGCCTGCCTGACTGTTCAACTCTTTCGCACACCCGCCCTCTCCATTGGCCTTGGGGCTGGTCCTGGGGGGGCTCGGGGAGGAGGCCGCCAAGAGCGGCTGAAGCTCCAGCCACCAGGCAGTCCTGCCCCAGCTGGAAAGCACATGCTCCACAGTAGAGCATTGAAATCAGGAGCGAAACCCCTGGCTTGGGTCACAGGTCCCTTTGCTTGGCTCGGTTTGTCCTTGGGGGTGGCGTGGGGTGGTCTCTCTGGGGTCCCCGGGCTGTTGTGGAGTCTGAGGCAGGGCAGAACTTAAAGGTACAAGACCCTTTTCTGCCTTAATAAGCCTTTGGGGTAGATTTTAAAATATCCCTTACTACTCTCTATACCTCAGTTTCCCCATTTGTAAGACAGAGGCTTTGATATCCCCCACCTGGAAGGGTTGTTGCTGGCATTGGACGCGTTGTTACAGGAATGCTTGGGGACCCATCTGGCATAGAGGAGGGGCCACCTGGAAGCCACCCCCACTGCCATCAGGGTCATTATTATTGTTCCCCTGTTAGGGTCAGGAAGTGCCCTGCCTCCGAGTTCCCGCTGCCTCTCCTGGCAGGGTCTGCACGCCGGGGCCGGGGCCGGGGCAGCCCACCTTTGAGTCCCTGTCTCCACCTGCGGGCTGTGGACGCGGGCAGTGATTGAACCCGTCTGGGCCCATCGGGTGCCGGGAGGATGAAGCAAGGAGGCCCCACAGGCCAGAGCTCACCCCCCTTCCGCCGCCCTGCCCCGGGCTCTGCCATTGCTGACGGCTCTGGAGCATCTGCCCTGCCCAACCCGAGCCACTAACTGCACGGAAATAGAAATATTTTCAGAGCCCTTGTCTGGCCCAGGCGCTTTCCCAGGGAAATCTCAGTGACGCTTCGGCAGACACTGTTGTCACTGCTGTTCTCTGGACGAGGGAGCAGAGGGTTGGGGCACTGTGCCCGGGGGGCTGGCTCACACCCCTCTGCCCCGTGGCCGGTGTGCTGTGGGAAGGCGGGCCATTCTCTCGAGCAGCTGGCGGCCCCTGCCCGAGGTGTGTGCTTAGCGCAGGCCTGTGAAATCGGACTGAAGGTTTTGAGGGCATCACAGAGCCCAGAGTCTGTAGCAGGTGCCGTGAGGTCTAGCGAAGCATTTCAAGCTCTGCTCTGAAGCCATTGTTAGCACTACCAATGCAAGGAGAATCGTCGTGCTTGAGAAGGGTGAATGTCGTGGTCAGCAGAACAGTGGCCCCGAGACAGCCAGTGCTGATCCCTAGAACCCGGGAACACGTCAGGTTACACGGCAACAGGGAGCCAAGGTTGCAAATGGAACTGAGGTGCTTGCGATGGGCGGTTATCTGGGGGCGTCCAACATCATCGCAAGCGTCCTCGTAGGAGGCAGGCGGGAGGCTCGGAGTTGGGGACAGGTGAGGAAGATTCCAGCTGCTGCTGCTGGTTTGGAAAGTGAAAGGGGCCTCGAGCCAAGGAGAGCTGCAGCCCCGGGAGCCGGAAAACGCACAAGAGCCGGAAAACGCACGGGGAGCCGGCTCCCCCTGAGCCTCTGGGAGGATCCGCTCAGGACGCCCACATCAGACTCTGCGCCTCTAGAGCCGGGGATTCCAAGTCTCTGTCACTTGTCATTGCAGCCAGAGGAAATGAATGCAGGTGGCCTGGCGCTGTGCAGGGCCCACGCGGTCCCAGGAGCAGGGCTGGCGTGGCGGACGTGTGTGTACGAGGCGCTCGGCACTCGCAGGCTTGTGGGGTGACACGGCACAGCCACGGTGCACGGCTGCCCCATGCGGGCCCTAGCCCAGCGAGCCCCTGCATGTGCCTGGCTTCTGTTCCTTCTTATTCGATAAAGTTCCATGACAGCTGTTCGTGGGGAAGAACTTTTACCTACAGTGACCTTTAAAAGGACTGTAATTATGACAAGCACCAGGTGACATGAATCTTTAGAAGTATTTTCCGGATAGGTTTCCTTACGTTGCCTTCCTCATCCACACCAAGCCAATGCACACGCTCACAGCACCCCAAACTCGCGCCCCCACACACAGTGCACACGCCTCAAACACGGGGACGTCCTCGCGGCCCGAGTGCAGGGCGTTCCTGAGGCTGCCCAGGGGGCACAGCGCACTGCACTGAGTGACCTGCCAGGTGGTAGTAAGGGTGCTGGGGTGGCCTGAGGATGGCCACCCTTGGGTGTCTGAACCCCAAGCCAGCCGTGGCCGGGGAGGACTGTGCTCACTTGCGTTTTCCCGGGCGGAGCCCGCAAGCCGGGCCCTGCCGCAGCCGTGCAGCCTCCTCAGGGCTCCCGGCTGGTCGCAGCCTCAGGAGCCGGCATGCAGGCCTGGGTCCTCGCCACTGCTCCAGGAGGGACAGTGCCGATTCCAAAGCCAGGGGCTCCCGGGAGGCGGGCGGGGGCTTGTTCAGCACAGTTGCTCTGGGCACCCTGGCTCTGGGGACTCGGTGTCATCACCGTCCGTTCCTGTTCCCCCTGCACAGAGACACACCAGAGCCGGGGAGGCTGTGAGGACAGCCCGGGGTCCTGGGGGCACCGAGGAGACCGCCTGAGCCAGGCGGGGGTGGGTGGAACAGGATCATCGGGGAGATGGGGAGGGGTGTGCTCCTGATAGAGGCCAGAGCTGTGCACCAGCAGGGCCTGGGAGTGTCTCCCCGGGGGTCCCTCTGTTCATGGGGTCCTGAGTTTTCCCCAGGCAACGTTCAGGAGAACCGTCAGCCCGAGCCCCGAGGCGGGGACGGAACAGGGGACAGAGCAGCTCACGGTGCCGGGACCTCAGAGGCCTGAGGGCCGTGGCAGGATGCACAGGCTGTGTCTGGGGGCCCCTGCTGGGCACCAGCCCTCTGTGCCCTCTGTGTGTCAGCCTTGGTGGCCAGGATGGGAGGTGGAGTTCGGGGAAAGGACAGATCCTAAAAGGATCTGGACAAAAAGGACAGGGTGTGTGCAAACAGCCCGTGGATCGTGCTTGGTGGGCAGGCCACGGCCGGCCGAGCTCAGCTCTGGAGTCTGGGCTTTGCGAGGTGCCTCGCTTCTCTCTGGACCGTCACCGGGGTTTCCTCCCCCCTCCCACCTGCGCTGCCTGCGCAAGCCCTTCCCTGTGTGCTGTGGACCCTGGCCCTGTGCACCCCCCGGTGGGGCTCCACAAGCAGCAGCCAGGCCGGCGGAGGCTCTGCCTGTGGGCACTGCGTGGGGCCAGGAACGTCACTCGGGGTGTGGGCCCCCCGCTCCAACCTGCAGTGCTGGGCTTGGATGTTATTTCTGTGCACGCAGGTGCTGTGAAAGCCGTGCGGTTACTGTTGTCTGTTACTGCCTGTGACGCTGGCTGAGGATGCGTTTCTTGCAGAGTCGGTGGCACTCTGCTCCCGGAGCTCAGGAGCAAGGTGACCCGAGGACCCCTTGGGGGTGAGGCCTTCCCCGTGCTCACCTCTCTCGCCCAGTTGGAGGGACTCTGGGGACCCTGCTTGCTGGGCTAAAGACAGTCAGTTCTCCACTGACCGCCTGCCTCGACGGTTCCCGTGTTGTGCACCTGCTGCGTCAGGACTTGGCGCCTTCTGTTTTCTTGGCGTGTTTCCTCCCCGCCAACGGGGCCGTGACACGCCGACACCTGCGCACGATGGCGAGGACGAGTGCTTGGAACGCTCACTGCTTCTGCTCTGCGTTCAGCCCTCCTCTCGCACCTCCTCAGCTGTCCTTGACAGCAGCTGCCCCGGGTGTGCTGCGTGTCACCCGCCAGCCCTGGCTCACATCACCGCCGTCCCGCCAGGGGAGCTGCGTGGAGACGCCCGGAGCCAAGAAGGCCCAGACTCCGGGCTGGGCGGCCGGCAGGAGCGCAGGCTGCTCAGACAGACGGATGCATGGGCAGAGCCGAGGCTGCAGCTCGGTGGCTCTCTCACCAGCTGTGACCCTCGGCCGGGACATTGACCCCTCTAAGCCTCCTTTGTCAAAGGGAGACATTATAGCACCTGCTTCGCAGGTGTGCAACCTGCCCCAACCAATCTGTGCAATACAGGGGCCTCCCGCCCTCCATTTTCCCACACCCCATTCTGCCTGTGACCGTCCCACCCGACGCACCACCAGTGTGGGCCCTGCCCAGCCCCATCCCGCACACCCCAGGCATGGCCCGTGCCCTGTGAAGGTTCTCCGTGGATGGGACGTGGCACCTGCTGACGTGGAATGTGGCGTGGATGCAGCCCCTCGGTCTGCCTGCCTTGGAGAGCAGACCCGGCTGTGTTCCGAGGGGGCACAGCCCAGGGGCAGGAGTGAGGGGCACGTGGGGAGCAGGGAGGGAGGCAGAGCCAGGGGGACACACAGGTGGTGTCTCTGCAGCCCCCCTGAGCAGGCCACGGAGAGCCACCTAACCGTGTCCCTGGGTGAGACCCGGGGTTGGTGGGAGGAGGGAAGAGAATTTATCGCTTGGCTCACTTACTGGTTAGAAGTTTCCCAGCTGGAGCACCTGGGGTAGGGCCTCTCAGCGTCATCAAGTGGGAAGCCATTCATTCATTCATTCACTTGTTCATCCATCCACCCACTCACTCACCTGTATGTGTCAGACATCTGGGGCTCCCTCTCCCCACTTGCCTTCTCTAACCGCACCCTGCAGTCTGTGATCTGGGCGTGTGGCCTGAGTCTCGCTGTGGCTGGTCTTACTGGAAACCTTGAGTTCCGGAAGCTTCTCCATAGTTCCGGATGCAACAGAGCCAATTCTGGCCTTTCCTTTTTGAAAAGTGGGAAAATGTGAATTCTGAGTTCTGATCCTATTCTGTGAACCTGAACTCCTTGCCTGTAAAATGGGGGTAAGAACATCCAGCCCACAGAGCGCTGGTGGGGCCGTGTAGAGCACAGGGGCTGCCACCGCTCAGGCGACGCATGCAGCCCGCAGGGCACTGTCAGCGCTGCCGTCCCGCTAGTGCTGCTGCCACACTGCGAGCATCCCACGTAGTCCTACGACTTACAGTCAACATGGCAAACAGGATTGACACAGGATGCTTCCCCTGGCTTCACACATGCAGAAAGGATGGATAAGACATAGCAGAAAACTGTAAATACACATTGGAGATTGAAAGCCAGGGAAACCTCGGACCCCAGAAGTAAAGGGGGCTCAAACCCGGAGGAGGATCTCGCGTTCAAGTGCAGTGAGAAGCAGCTACAGGGCTGCCATGAGCCCCCGGCCCCAGGGACAGGGCAGAGCTGGAATTAAGTTTCCTTCATAAATTTGGGGTCAGACAAAGGCTGTCACTTCAGTGACTGGGACAGCCAAGTGGGCACCCGCTCTCTGCCAGGGCTTCCCGATTTGGGATGCCAATCCTGTGATGTGTACAGTGCGTGTTTGTACCAAAGAAGCCGTAAATTGAGAAGTCGAAGCCACTTGGCTCTCATGATGCCAACGCCAAACCACTGCTCGGGGACGTCTCCGCCACCCGGGATGCTTGGAGCCCCCGTGAAAACCAATTCTCCCTTCAAAGATGCACCTGGAGTAAATAAATACAGTGGATTTGCAGCATGAAAAAGAACTGGCATTCCAGAACTGCAGAAAACAGGGCAATCAGAGGATTTTAAAATAAGTATGTGTAAGTTTTCCAACAAGTCAAAGGAACAGAGTACACAGACCCAAGTAGGGCGTTACGAAGAAGACAAACAGGTCGTTTAAAAAAAGAATCAAATTCTAGGAATGTAAAATATAGTCACTGGAGAAATAAAGAGGTTTTATCACCCCTGTTTCTATTCCTAGGGCAACTCTCTTAAGCATATAAAGTTGTTCTCCTTCCAGTCTTTGCAAATATGATAAGGAAGTTAAAAGTGCCCAAGTCCCCACTACCCTCTCCGTGGTGGATTCATAATCCATTGAGGGCTGCAGGTCTCAGAAAATAACAGTAACACGGAGCATTTATTCACATTTTACTGTGTCCTGGCACAGAGGGCAGTCTTTATGAGCGTCAGCTCATTTAATTCCAGCAACAGCCCTGCTGGGGAAGCCGGTTGTTACCTGAGGCTCAGAGTTAGGACTGTGCGGGCCCCTGTCATTTGTCCCAGGTGGGGCTGGACCCAAACCCAGGGCTGTGGACTTCAAAGCCGGGTGGTAAAATCGCTGAACACAGATTATGGGAGAGACCCTTGTGCAGTGGAAGAACAAAGGAACCAGCTGGCACGAGCAGCTTCCACCCTGACCACAACTGGGTCTCACGTCCACTTCTGGGTCCATTTGCCAAAAGTGTGAACATCAATTTCCACAGTAATTAATTTATTAACATTACACTGTTTTACGAGGATTTTAATTTTCTGGTTTTTTGGCATTGACGCTGTTTTCCTAACTTCCACCACGGCACCTGCCTCTCCGTCAGCCCTCGCACTCGGCACGGGCAGCTCCGGCATCCTCCCACCTTTCCCATCTGTCTGGGTGGTGCGCATGGCTTCCACCGAGAAGCTTGACGGCTAAGGGCAAATTCTAGGACAGGAAAATTCAAGTCCAGCCGCAGCTCCTGTGGTTGCCGGGGCTGCTGGGATCACTGAGCTGTTTACGCCAGACTGCGATCTGCCGGACGTGGTATCCATTATGCAGATTGATCGCGCTTCGGGGAGAGGATCAGGAATGCACAGGGCATGACGATTGGTGGAGTTAATTGTAATTAATGGCTAGGAAGCCCTTTAAGAATTCAAAATTAATTCAAGAAGACACATGTACGAATACAGCGTAGGTCCAACCATCTTTAAATGCTTCACATTTAATGCATATTTATCAGAAGCGCATTTTTTCAGACATGCTTTCGGAAGAGTAAGTAAAATATGTTCTTAAAATATCTCAAAGTCCGATCCCCTCCTCATCAAAAGGTCGTGGTCGGGGGAGACAGACAGGCTGTAGAAGATGCCGCAGTCTGAGTTGGGCAGGAATTAGGCCACTGATCATCAGGGAACTTGCTTTAATTTGGAGATTTTAGGTAAAGTGGTAGGTTCCCATCCTAGCCATGATGGGCGCTTTATTTCCAGTGAGAGGTGTTTTAAAAATCTAGAGTGTGGAAGAAGAGAAAATTGGAGGCCTCCACCACTGTGGTGTGGTAAAGACAGCTGCAGAGTCTTTGCTAGCCCCCCCCCGTTAGAGGCACGATCTAAGCCCCCTCCCCTTGAATCTGGGTGGACTCTGTGATGCCTGGCCCTAGACTATGGCAGCCAGGACACTGTGCCAGCTTTTAGGCACAGTCCTTTAGAGAATGGTAAGTTTCTCTTCCTGTATCTTCAGATGACCCAGCCACTATGTTGCAAGAAAGCGCAATTGGCCACGTGGACACCCCTATCTGCAAAGGAGCTGAGGCCCCCCTGACAGCACCCCCCAAGCTCCAGCCTAGAAAACCAGTGCGGACTTGCCCGCCACGTGGGAGCGAGTGACCCTCCCGCCCCCGTCAAGCTGTCATTACTGACCACGTGGAATAGACATGAGCCGCCATGGCTGGGCCCTTTCCAAACTGTGGATTTGTAGGCAAGGGCGAAGTGTGTTGATGGTTTAAGCTACTCAGATTTGTGGTAGTTTCTTAGGCAGCAACAGATAACCAGAAAAATAATGAAATGAGCTATGTGAGAAATTCCTTCTTTTCTGCTCCAAACAAATATAAATGTGTTGAAATAAAAATACTCATAATTTATTTAATATTTAAATAGACAGCATTTATTTTTGAAAACAAGTACACAGATAGATTTAAAGGCAGCGCTGGGGACCCCCAGGTGCTGGACGTAAGTGCGACCTCGCTGGTTAGCAAAGGGGGAGCCCCCGTGCCTGGGGCTGCTGGCACCAGACTCGGCCCGAGGAGCTGGATTCCAGTGCCTGCCTCAGGCCTCAGCGAAGCCCGGAGACCCCGGTTGGTAAAAGGGCGCTAGACTTGGGCTGTCTGCAGGAAGCACACGGCAGGAACGGATCTACCCAATGCATGATGGAAACAGAACACCTCCACCCAGCCCGGGGAAGCGGGCGGGAAACAAGCCGCCTTGGACAGAAACGGCTTCTCCCGAGTGGTGAGAGCCCCAGGCCCAGGCTGTTCTGGAGTCTTAGTCCACACAGTGCTGCAGAAACCCTGAAATCAGAAACTAGGGCTCAGACTGATCTAGAACCAGGAACTCAAGCACTTCTAAAATACCGCCCTGTAGAAACACCTTCCCATTCTAGGGAGCTGGCAGGACTGTGGCCTGGGTCAACCCTGAGGGAAGTGGAGCTGGTACAAAAATGTACAAAGCACTAAGAGGATGCACCATGATGAGAGTGGTTTGCAAAGAACACGCTGGGGGATTCGCCCCTGAGGAGCTAGACATGACAGAGTGTCCTACACGGCTTTAGCAAAAGCACGATGAAATCAGCCGAGAGACAAAGAAGGAGATGCAAGTCATAAAATGAGAAGGGGACATTAAGAAAAACCAAAACAAAAGCAATTACAGAGTTGGGAAATCCAGCCAAATGGCAGTAACTAAAACACCTCTCAATAGCTATTTTATGTGACGAGGGTTAGAAGGTGCATGTGAGCACAGCAGGCCCGGGTGCAGCTCTGAGGGGGCAGCAAGGAGACTGGGGACCCCACACAGCCGGCTCTCTCGAGCCTGCGGGACCCCTGCCTCTGTCCCCAGGTTCATCCGCAACCCCCGTGCCCCTCACCCTCGCTGCACGCAATGCTCTGACCCCGCACTGTCCTGGCACAGAAGGGATTTCTTTCTTGCTGTGAGTTGAGCTTTGTTTGAGAAACTGTTTTTTGTTGTTAGGACTTATTCTGTATTTGCGGGTATTTGGAGTAGGCAGTGGGCTTTTAGTTCAATTTGTCACGTTTTGGCCACAGATTCCTAGCAGAAATCCTCCAGGGCTACACAGTCCAGTAGAGCAGCCGCCAGCCACATTCAAACGACATGAAGTTAAAAACTCAGTTCCTCAGTTGCTGCAGCCGCATTTTAGGGCTCCGTCTGCCGTGGCGACCGGGCGGGAGGGGGTGATGGGAGGCTTCTCCCCATCTGCAGACGCCCGACGGGACAGCTGCGTGTCCAGGGGTCCCGTCGAGGTCGTCACAGGGTGGAAACACGGCTCCTGTCGGAACCTGTGTGCCCACGAATGTGCTGCAACACAGTGTGCGGGTCGCAGTGTAATCTAGCAGCATCCGGAAACAGCCCCTCAGCTTCCAGAAAGGAACCCTCTGCAGAGGGTGGTGGGCTCGTTTTCACAGGGCACCAGACAGTGCCCGCGGGCGGCTGCGGGAGCGATGCTTGTTTGGGCAGGAGGTCGTGCCAGGTGGCTGGTGAGGGTCCTCCAGGGAGCACTACCACAGGGAATGAGTCATAGGTGCTCCTGGTGGCTCCCCCGTGCCGCCCCGCCGGTGGCCGAGGAAGGGACAGTGAGACGGAAGAAGGGAGTATGAACAGCTATGTGGCCTGTCCCCTCCTCCCAGTGACTGCAAAATCCTGCATCTGTGAGCTCTGGGCGCAGAAATCTCAGGGAGCCGTTTCCAGATGTTGCTAAATTACACCATAACCCACGGCACCATATTGCAGCAACACGGATTCATTTATGTGCACACAGATTTTGACATGAACTGCATTTCAAAATTAAGCAGAAACAGGGAACTGCAACAGCTTCTGATCGCCGTGATAAGAACAGAGGAGAAGAGCAAACTGTTTAAACAGGAGCAGAAACAGTCGACTGGAGAGGTTTGCATTACAAAATGAATGAAATGGAGCGTCTTGCCGAGATGGTCCCCCAGCCAGGCATCAGCGATGAGCGGGAATATCCTGTAGGTGGCGGGGCAGCAGAGCAAGGTTTGAGCACAATATGTCCTCAGTCGATAATGCTGGAAAACGCAGTCCTCAATTTGCAAGAGAAGCATGGAAAAATCTGTCAACATGGCAAGCAGGGGAGCCGAGCTAATGAGTTTCTCATTTTGAATCACCCAAGTGCCTGGTAAATTCCAGAGCGATGCCCGGGGGCCCCATCCATTTAAGGTGGAGGGACAGAACATTAGGCTGGAGGAAGGGGGGCTGCAGGAGGGACCAGGAGGGGCAGAGAGGGGCACCGGGGGCTGCTGGCAGCACCGAGGGGCTGCACGTACTGCAGCCGCCGGGCCCGGCTGCTCTGGATGGCTCCGTCCCTTCCGGCTCACCCCCGTGCTGTGCTCTGGGGCTCCAGAGTTATGCATGACCTTGGGCTTGTCTACATGGGCTCACTGTCTGGGGGGGTTAAACTTCACGTTGGAAAAGGCTACATTTGCAGTGTGACCTGGATTCTGTGAAGACGTCGGCCCGTCTGAGAGGTGGGGCCAGGGTGGCATGTCAGTGTCTGGGGGCTGCAGGAACACAGTGCCACACCCCAGGTGGCTGCAAACAACAGGAATTTATTCTCTCATGGTCTGGAGACTAGAATGCCTAAGTCAGGTGTCTGCAGGGCCACACTCTCTCTGGGGCCCTCGGGGAGCGTCCTTCCCTGCCTCTTCCAGCTCCTGGCATTTGCCGGCCTCCTCAGCTTGTAGACGCACCACGTCAGTCTCTGGCATCCCTGTCCCAGGGCCGTCCTGCCCCATGTGCTGCTCTCCTGGTCTCCCAAGGGGACCAGTCAGCGTGGATGAAGAGCACGCCCTAGTCCCGAAGGGCCTTGTCCTAGCCGATCACGTCTGCAGTGACCCTCTTTCCAAATCAGGTCACATGGTGAGGTTCTGGTGCTAACGACTTCAACCAAGCTCTTTGGGGGACGCAGCTCAACCCAGGGCAGAGGGACGAGAGGGACTGCAGCAGTTGTAGGAGTCTCCCTGGTTGGAAGGCAGGGAGTCCCTGACCGGGTGCTCCATCCGCACGGCCACCTGTGTGTGTGGCTGCTTTCTCACCTGGGTCGTCAGTCTGTCCCCATCTGTCTGGATGGCTGCCAGCCCTCTTACGGTGAGTCTCCAAAGCTGCCCCACTCACTACCAGCCCCGGCCAGAGTGACAGCTCTCGAACACACGTGTGACCTACTCAGAATCCTAAAGGGGCCTTGGCACTTGCAGGGTAATATCCAAATGCCCTCTAATGACTCACGAGGCTCTGCACAGCCCGTTCCAGCGCGTCTGCCCAGCTCCGCCGTCGTACAAAACCAGCAGGCGTCCGCCGGAGCCCGCCACGCTCCAGGTACCTGGAGTGCACGCGTTGCCTTGTTTACTCCTCTCAGCACGCTGGGTGGGCAGATCATCGACCCCCTTATTACCAAGAGGCGCACTCGAAAGAGGAAACAGAAGCATGGAGAGTGCAGTTAACTTTAAAATGGTATTAGTTGAATGAGCGTATAGCCGTTGCAGGATACGCAGCTGGTAATTCCCAGAGCCCAGACGTAGAACCCGGGAAGCCACATGTTTGCCATGTGCTCTCAGCTCCTGGTCCTCAGTGCTGGACCCTGAGCCACAAGCGTCCTGACACCACCCATCGGCACTTCCTGCAGCAGGCGCTGTGTGCTCCCGCTGCGTCTGAGTCCCGCTTTCGTCCCTGCTGGAACTCCTGTCCCCCTGCAGAACCCAGGTGTAAAACCTCCCACCTGCAGCCTGCTGACCTTGGACAGAGCAGACAGCAGCGTGCGCTGGGGACAGGGAGCCCCACTCAGTAACCGGTGCTGGGAAGATTGGACAGCGACGTGCGGAAAAATGGGACGGGACCCCCATCTCTCCCCACTCACAAAAATTAATTCGAGGTGGATAAAAGACTTAAATGTAAGGCACGAAACCATAAGAATTCTAGGGGAAAACGTAGGACAAACTCTTCTAGACACTGGCCTAGGCAAAGAATTTATGAGCAAGATCCCAATGACAATCACAGCAACAACAAAAATAAATAAATGGGGTTTTATTCATTGTATTTTCCAATTTCTTCTGGGCATGGTTTTACTTCTGTCTGAAGGAGTTGCTCTGTGGTGTGGTCAACTGGCAGCACATTATCTTATTATGTTACTTTATATCTGAAATGTCTGCATTTTACCTTCCTTATTAAATGGTGGTTTCTCTGAGTACATGATTCCGTCATTTTCTCTGAAATACACGGATGATATTATTTCCCCTTCTTTGTGGCGTCATGTGTTGCTGTTGGGAGGTCTGACTTTTGCTCCTTTGTGGGTGATATTTGTTCTCTTTCTTGCTGCTTTTGATGTCTCGTTTTTGTATGATATTTTCCTTGCTCATTCTGTAGTTTATTAGGTATTTAAGTGTATTTTTCTTTCTTTTATGAAAAATGTGTTCTTTTAGTGTTTTGTGAGGTTGCCTGAGGGTAGGGGTTGGTGCCTTTCTTCTGTTTCTGAAAATTGTCATCCAGCATCTGATCAAGACACGCTCTTCCCCTCTGGATTAGCTGCTTTTAGCATCTTGATGGCTGTCCCCTCTCCACTGTCCTCCTCCTGCCCCTGTCCGTCCTGGCATCTGTCGTCTGTCTGTCTGTGCCACGTCCTGCCCTTCTGCCCAGCAGCGGCTTCATCAGCTCTGCACAGTCTGCTGCGACCTGTTGAGTCTTTAATTCAATGACAATTTTTAATTTTGTTTCCAGACTCCTACTTAGTTACTTTTCAAATCTATGTCTTTATTTCTTATAATCTCTTGCACTTTAAGCATCTTTTAAAGTGTTTGTTTCTTAAACCGTATTCCACATGCTTATTTTCTCTTCCAGCGTAGACAATGGCAGCGGCTGGGGCTTTGTGGCGCGGGGGTTGCTGCTGCCTGTCGCGCCTACGGCCTGATTTTTTTGTTTATTTTGTGACTTTTGAGCACGGCTCATTTTTTCTTATAACTTTATACGTGGCAATTATTTGAGGCCTGTACTGAAGGTACATGCTGTGTAAGAGAAGCTGTATTTCTTGGTTTGTTACCAGCTTAGGGTAGGACAACTTTAAAATAATTTCTCACTTGGGGTTGTTTTTTTTTTTTTTTTTTTCTTTTTAATCACAGTTGGTGTGAGTTCAGGCTGCAGAACCCCATGAGGATCGGCTCAGGGTTTCAAATTATCAGGGGGGTTTAAGTTTTCCCCCCACTCAGCAACAACTCTGAGCCAAGGTGGGCTCTTCACTGTCCGAGTTCTCTGTGTCCTTCTAGGTTTCACGCACCAAGGGGAGCTCCCAACTCCGCGTGGCCGCTCGGACGGGGCACCCCCTTTCGGCTGCCCTAGCCTTGTCCTCTGCACCCCAGATCTGTGCGGCTGTCAGCCAGAGGCCACGTCTCCAGGATTTAGCAGATGTTCGGAGGATCAAAGCCGCCTTCGGGGTTTCATCCCTTCCCGGAATCCGGCTCTCACCCTCCTGGTCCCGGAGGATTTGAGATTCTTGCCCATTCAGCAAGGCATTTCAAAAGGGATTGTTAGAATATTTTACTGGGTGTGTTTTGTTGCTTTCAGAAGGGTTATTCCTTTCATATGTTTCATAGCAGTGTTTAGTTTCTTTGTCACTAATCCCACACTTTCCCCTTCATCCTCTGTCCCCACTTCCATTCTGCCTCTAAGCCTCGTAAGCACCCGCTCTGATAGGTTTGGCGTGTGTCCTCGCCCTGGCAGAAATCCCTGCAGGTACTCAGTGTCGTGTCGCATAAATGTCACTCCCGCTTGACACATGCGAGTGCCACAGCCGGCACCACCCGCCCTCGACTGCGTTCTGAGGGTGCGCCGTGCTGGAGTGTCCCCCGGCTGCCGCGGGCGGTGCTGGAGGGGCGTCGCCTCGTGTTATTTGCTGACCACCTGCAGATGGGCGCTTAGGTGAGATGGTGAAAAGGTCAAATTGGTGTTTTAAAATTGTTCTTTTCAGGCAGAGTGAAAGCTGTTTTGTGGGGTAGTGCCTGGAAACGGGGAGACTTGACTCTGTTTCGTTACCACTGTTTATTAATCGCTAGTTGAGCTTCTGGGACAGCTGAATGAGCCGCGGCTCTGAGGGAGGCTCCCTGCTGCGTCTGAACGCCCGTGAGCCCACCTGCCACTCTCCTGGGGCACCGAGCACCCTCTGCTTGGTGACTCGGCTGTGGCATCTGTCCTAGGGGACCCCAGTGTGACCCTTTGTCCATTTGCACCCGCCGATCTCCATGGGACCCGAAGACGCTCTCAGAGGGTGAAGAGTCACCCACAGGCGTCGAGAGCCATGTCTGAGGGCTCCCGTGGAGGGGTGGCGGTGGGGGTGCAGGTCAGAGGTCACACTGCGAGGAGGATGACGGAGCCTGCTCTAGTCAGGTCGGGGAGGCAGGAGGAGCGTGAGTGGGCGTTTCCTTTGCTGCAGCAGCCGACAGCAGCAGAGCTGAGCAGGCTCACAGTGTCCCTGGGGGCTTCCCAAAAGTGAATCCGTGGTCCCTGGGATGGGGCAGGACACTCCCCTACAGGGAGACACGGCAGGTCACCCGGGGACAGGGAGGGGTGCATAATCTCTGCACGGGGGGCCCGTGAGTACGTGGGGAACAGGACGTGGTCTCCAGCAGACCCTGAGGAGGGCTCTGCCTTGGGGGTGAGGAGCTGCTGCCAGGGGCTCTGCCAGAGGGTCTTGCGATGAACCTCGCTCTGGCCTGGCGCCCCCGGGGCACCCGCAGAAAGGCTGGGTTTGTGAGCTGGAAGAGCCACGTGAAGTGGCCCCATCACGCTTTGGAGCCACTGCGGTGGGATCCTCCCGATCCAGTGCAGCGCAGACGAGGGCTTTGCCCCCGAGAGACGGCTCAGCAGAGGCGTCGTGGTGGAGGAGGACGCGGACGGGTGAAAGGGCGGCCGGACAGGTGTGGCGCCTTGGAGCAGCAGGCCAGCCCGAGGGCCGTTCGTCCCTGCTCGTTCTGTTGGCTGGGGGTCTCCAGGGAAACAGACACAACAGGAGGTACATACAGAGAGAGGATGTCTGTCTACCAAGCGACAAAGAGAGTTTGTGTTAAGGAATCAGCTCCTGCTGTCATGGAGGCCGACAAGGCCAGGTCAGGATCTGCAGGACGGGCCAGCAGGCCGGAGACCTGGGAAGGCCAGCTGTGGGCAGAATCCCTTCCACCTTGGGGATGTCACTCTTTGTTCCCTTAAAACCGTCACCTGATTGGACAAGGCCCAGCCACACAGAGAACAGTGTGCTTTACTTGAAGCCTGCTGATTTAAATGTTAATCTCATCCAAAACACAGCCACAGAGACATGCAGAATAATGTTTGACAAAATATCTGGCCCAACCAGCCTGACCCATGAAATGAGCCATCACACATGTGGACAGCAGGGAAGGCTGGATGCCACGGGAGATGCTCTCCCCGAGCAGGTGACGGCTGGAGCCGGTGACATGCAGGCACAGGGAGCACCTGGCGGTCACTCGGGTCTCCGTCTGCCTTCTCCAGGCCGAGAGCCCTTGAGGGTGGGTCTGCACCCCTCCCCCAGGGGGGCCTGCAGCGCTTGGTCAAGGTTATTGAATCAACAGAACTCCGTCACATGTAAACGTGCGTTTTCCTAGACGAGATGGTCTGACCTTCCAGGTGCTCAGCGAGCTTGTCATCCGTCCCCTCCCTGCCTTGCGTCTCAGCCCCGCTGCGTCTGCCTGGCACACAGTCCGGGAAAGCTGCTCAGCAGGCCTGGGGGGAGGGGCTCGCTCCGAACGGCGCTGGGGAAGGTGAAGGGCGACCTGGCTCTCGGGTGGCTCTTCCTGCCTCCCTGTCTGGGTTACCCCGCTCCCCCTCCGTCCCTGACTGCACTCCTGGGGGAGCGCCCCCCGTTGTCCATTTGTCTGTTCCCACCTGGGGGAGAGCAGCGGGGAGGGTGCAGTGGAACTCTGACCAGGGGACTTTCACAGGAGTCTCTCTTGTATCAGGCCCACGCTGCGCCTGCTCTGTGTGTGACTGGGGGCTTCACGGTCCGTCAGCCATGGGGCCCCAACGCCCCAAGCCACTCCTTGTGGGCTGCCCTGCTGCCCTGGACCCCCCAGCAGGCCGTCTGTCCCACTTCCCTCCAATTCTGCTCAGGCTCTTCCCGTGGTCTGGAATCTGCTTCCCTCCCCTGGAAACGCTGCTCATGTTTCAGGAGGGGCTTGGTCTGCCCCAGGAAGCTTTGTGTGAGTGCTGGGGCAGGTTGAACGTCTTTCTCTGAGCCCCGTGACGTGCCGTCCTTCCGCTGCCGTAGCTGCATGTGCTGCATGTCCCCGTTCCCCTGCCCCCTGCCCTGCAGATTCTGATCCCGGGAGCTGTGTTCCTCATCCTGCATTTCTGCCCCGAGGGTCTAAGTGTCGTAGGTGCTCAGTCTGTGCTTTCTGATTACGAGAGTGAGCGGGCATTGGTTCGTCCTGGGCAAGGCAGGAGGTTGGCCGCTGAGATTAATCACTGTCCTCATTATGCTGTCCTCTCCCACAGAGGGACAGGGTTCCCACAGAGGGACAGGGTTCCCAGGACTCGTGAGAGCTCAGGACCCCCAGGAGCAGGGGGCTGTCCAGGGCCACTGAGCCTCAGGTCTCTTGGCACCGTGGCTGCGGAGCCTGGCGGGATATTTATTTGTCTCATAAACCAGAGCGATGGATCCTGTTTCCTCGCTCACATTTATGAGTAAAATGTCCTCTTAGGTTGTTCAAAGAAGCAAGTTTTAGACCATTAACTTTTTTTTATTTTACCTTTTATAGGAGTTTAAATAACAAGGTGAGCGTGGAGCACAATGCAGGGTGATTATGAAGCAGTAAAAGGCATTTAGAGCACTCATGGGGCAGGCGGCGCAGCTCGGAGCCAGTGGGAGAAGGAAGATGGGCTGCGTTGACTCAAAGCACAGCATTTATCTAACCTTTCCTTTTAATGGAGTAACTTGTAAAAGAGGGGACCGACGTTAGGAAGCTGCAGGTCAGCCGGCGGCAGCGGGCGGGGCCGCTGGGATTCTCCAAGGTGGGGGCTGGGGCAGAGCTGGCTTCCAGCTGTTCGCAGCCCCGTTTCATCCAGAAGGTGCTGAGTGGGGCCACGTGGCTGCACATGCCACAGGGGAGAGGGCACGGGTTGGGTGTCAGAACTGGGGTTCTAATCCCAGCTTCCCCACCGTGACCGGTGACTTGGGGCAAATCACTCGACGTGTCAGTGCCCGAGGTTCCCATCTGTGCAATGGGAAGAAGGGTCATGCCTGCCTCTCAGCTGTACTATGACAGATAAATGGGACAGTGAGTGTAAAATTGCCTTGACAATGAAAAAAATGCCAATTTCAGTTATTATTTAAAGTATTGTGTCATGTTCCTTATCAATAACAACACTTACTGAGAGGGCTTAAGAAGAAGGGAGTGGTGAGGTGGGGCACCCAGGCCAGGTGCCTTGATTAGGAATAGAGGATCTGGAATGTTCCCCGGGTTGCCGTTCCTGCCTTTCTGCCATATTTGCTCAGTTTGAAGCCTTTCTGATGACAACACCTGTGCTAACATCCCGCCGCCTAGAGTGGGCCTGAACTCCCTCTAGCCTGGGTAGGAGAGCGAGGGACACATCTGTCACCTTCAGCTACTTGCTCTGCAGACTCTCTGGACCTCTGCTGCTGTCTCGTTTGGATGTGCTGACGTCAATCCTGGGGAGACATGAGGAGATTTGAATGTGAACCTGGGCCCAAGATACTGGAGCTCCCAGACCCACTCGGGGAGGGGCTGAGCAATGTAGGAGGCTGCGGGTCATGCCAAGACCCACCTGCACACGGATGAGAGCTGTGGGTGAAATCTCCAAAAGCGGAGCATGAGAACTCCGCTGTCCCCAGTCTTGTCCGTAGCCTCTACTGTTTATGACGTCAGGCGCGGTCTGGCCAGCATGGGAGGGAGGGGCCCGTTTGGGAGGCAACTGAGGAAGGAGGGGGCGTCTTCACGGGGTTTGCAGTCTAGGAAAGGCGTATTGCACAACGTGAGGCAGATACACATCTCAGGAGGAAGGTAAAACAAGGAAGGTGGTTTGGAGGAAACTCAGAGTGGTGTGTTTGGGGGAGGAGGAGGGCGAGCGGTCTGAAACAGGAATGACAAGCAAGAATGACACTTGCCCACCCGCAGGCCCAGAGGTGCAAGTGGCTACAATTTTCCTCCTTTGTGAAGGGGGAGGGAAACCAGGAGATCACGGGAGCTGAGTCCTGGAGGAGTGAGTCCACCACGCGGACCGGTGGTGTTCCGCACACAAACGACAGCTGGGCTGGGGCAGCCTGGGGCTCACTGAGTCACTTGGGAAGACTCGGCTTTCAAGCCAGTAGATTTGGGTCTAAAGCCTGAGTCTATCACTTATGATGGATAAATATGGGTGAGTTACTTAACCCCGCCGATCTTCTGGCTTCTCATCTGAAATTGGGAAATAGTTGGTTCCTTCTAGGATCGTCACAGATGCTAAAGAATAACATGTACACTTGTTTGGTGGCCAGTCACTAATGTTTATTAGCTTTCCCTCTTTTCTCTGTGAACAGGTTTCTTTATCTGTAAATGTATAATAGTACACATGTGGACTGTCATATGAATTAGATGAGGTAACACAGTACACATTTTCTGGTTCATAAGATTCACTCAGATGATTTTTAGAGTTAGCTTTACTTTTCTAAAATGTCCCTTGTCTATAAAGTAGGGATAGTACCCCATGAAAAGTTCTCAAAAATACTGCTATTTACCTTAGCATATTTTCACTTCACTTCACGCTAAACCAGCAGGTAGGAGGAAGAAACACATGCAGACTTACACTTATACACTCACGGAAATTTCTAGGTCTACTATGATAGTTGTGTTCAATCTAATTGAAATTGGAGTTGATTTAATTATCGGCATTTAAAATACTAAATTTTTCTGGATACCTGTGTGTTACATGGAAATCCAAAAGAACCCCAAATTCCAGTAAGTGATTAGTTCGTTATGTAGACTAATTGCTTTTATAGTTATAAATAAATTCGAAATATCTCAGATCTAAAGTACACACCTGTGCACTAATTGCTTTTCTGAGAGCTGTTTCCATGGCTGCAGAGTAGACATCCTGCCACCCACAGATAGGATGGTGCAGGTGGGTACCAGAGACAAGTTTCAGAGAGGGCATGTTTATGCCAGAGCTTCAGCACCACACGTCTGGACAGCTCCACTCTGAAGACTCTACCCTGACTTGAATTCGAAAAGAACATTAATTAGGTCTGAAAAATATTTTTCACCAGTGAGAACACTGGGTCCCGGGGATCTAAGCCGCATCCCCAATGCCTCATAGCGAATAAAGCAACAATCTGGAGCCAGCGCCCTGGTGCATTGGCGTCTAAACCCTTCGTTCTCTGTTCAATGACAACTGGTGGAAACAATGCTTTCTTGGGAACATTTTTAAAAGAAACTAATGACCAGAACTCTGGATGCTTTAGTTAAATATGTGCATTTTAAAAAGCTTGCCTCTGCCTGAATTTGCATAATTGTCCTTTCCCACAGGCCAAAGTTACCTTTTACTCTGTTTAATAGACTCAATGTTGCATTATTAACAACCATATGCAAAATGATGACCTCAGGAGGCTCGTTTCCCCCAAAATGGCTCCGTCCCTGATTGCCCACCTGTGACCTCTGCGGCCTGGTCAGCTTCCTAATGGAGCTGGAGCGTTTCTCTGGTCCCAGAGTCTCATGGAGCCTCATTGCCTGACGAGTGCTCAGGGCTGGGAGAAGGAAGCCCGAGTGAGGCAGAAATGACCTTCCTTTCTGAGCCTTGAGCACACACAAGCCCTTCCATCAGAACTTAGCAAAGAATGGTGTTTGAGTCCATCTGTGCTGCTATAAACAGAATACCTGAAACTGGGTAACTTATAAGCTGCAAACATTTATTTCGTACAGTTCTAGAGGCCGAGAAGCCCAAGATCCGGGCTCCATCAGGTTTAGTGGTCCAGGAGGCCTGCATCCTCGGGAGCGGAGGAAGGCTGTGTCCTCCCACAGAGGAAAATGGACAGGAAGGTGCCTGAACTGCGTGAGGCCTCTTTCATGATGGCCTGAGCCCCCTTCACGAGGGAGGAGCCCTCCTGGCCTAATCACCTCTCGAAGACCCTGCCTCTTAATATTATCACATGGGCAACACCTGAATCTTGGAGGGAACACATTGAAACCGTAGCATTCTGCCCGTGGCCTCTCAAAATTCATGTCGTCACACAAAAATACTTTCATTCTATCCCAATAGGCCTCAAGGTCTTAACCCATTCCAGCATCAACTTTAAAGTCTCAAGTCTGAGAGTCTCATCTAGATGTCACTGTAGGCAAATTGTTCTCCAGGTGTGAACCTGTGAAATTAAATAACTTACGTGCTTCCAAAATACTATGGTGGGGCAGGCAGAGGATAGACATTTCCACTTCAAAGGGAAGAAATAAGAAGAACGGGGTAAGAGGTCTCACGTGAGTCCAAAACCCAACAAGGCAAACATCATTAAACCTTGAGGTTGAGAATAATCTTCTCCAACTCCATGTGCTACCTGGACATACTGGGGTAGGGGTCGGGCCCTCAAGGACTCGGACAGCCCCACTCCCACAGCTTTGCTGAGTGCAGCCCACACAGCGGGTCTCACAGGTTAGGATCGGGTGGCTGAAGCTGTCTTAGGCTGGGACTGCACACTGCTGACTCTACAGGTCTGGGGTCTTGGGGCAGCCCTGCCCCCGTGGCTCCACTAGGCATTTGCCCTAGTGAGGGCTCTCTGCAGTAGCCCTGACTTCACAGTTAGGCTAAGCATTGCCCTGTTGGGACTCTCTGTGGCAAGTCTCTGCCTGGACCCCAAGGTGGTCCTTGAAACCCAGGTGGAGGAAGCCATGCCCCCATAGCTGTTGCACTCTGCACACCTGCAGAATTAGCACCATGGGGACACTGTCAAGGTTTGCAGTAGCTCCAGCTCTGTCTGGGTCCACTGGAGCCACGACGCTGGGGAAGCCAAGGGCCGCAGTGCTGGAATGCAAGATGCAGGTGAGGGAGCCCCTGGGGCAGCCCTGGGAAGGGAGCCCCGAGGTTCCACAAGCACCCTGGGCTCCTTCATGGGAACTTCTCTGTTCTTAAAGCCCTAGTACTCTGGGCCTGTAATGAACACAACAACTTCAAAGGTCTCAGAAAGTGCCTTTGAGGTCTTTCTCTCACTCTCTTGATGAACCACACCTGGCTTCCTCCTCGCTAGAGTAATCTCATGAAGGGGTCACTGGGTCACACCTTGGTTTTCTCTCCCAAACACACTTTCCTATACTTTCCGTGGCAAGGCTGAGAAGTTTCAGGTGTTTGCATTCTGCTTCCCTCTTACTTACACATTCTATCTTTAAATCGCTTCTCTCTTCTCACATTTTACTATAAGCAGTTAAGAGAAGCCATGTGGCACCCGGCATGGTTTTCTGCTTAGAGATTTCCTCCATCAAATATCCTAGTTCATGACTAAGTTCTGCCTTCCACAAAGTCCTAAAATATGAACAATATTCAGCAAATTCTTTGCCACTTTATAATAGGAATGCGCTTTTCTCCAGTTTCTAGTACGAGATTCCTCATTTCCACCTAGGACCTCATCAGAATGACCTGTCCCATCCCCGTTACTGTTTATGGCCACTTCAGTAATCTCTAAGAAGAATGGGGCTCCCCTACGGCACCCCTCTTCTTTTGAACCCTCATCTACGTTGCCCTTAACGCTTCATTCGTGGAAATACAGGCTGTCTTCACCTTTCACCCCAAAACTCTTCCAGCCACTACTCAGTGCCCAGCGCCAAAGCCGCTTCCACGTTTGTAAGCATTTGTTATGGCAACACACGGCACTCTCCGGACCGATTTCTGTCTCACTTCCTTTGTGCTGCTATAACAGAATCTCTGACACTAGATAATTTATAAGAAAACAGGAATCTATTTCTCACAGTTCCAGAGGCTGGGAAGTCCAACATCCAGGCACTGGTGGGTGGTCTGCTGGGGGCTGCGTCCCCTGGAGGAGAAGAATGCCGTGTCCTCCCATGACAGAGAGTGGACGGGCAGGCGGCAGAATGCTGCAGGAGGCCCCTTTTATAAGGGTCTGCATCTCCTTCGTGAGGGAACAGCCCTCATGGCCCAGTCACCTCTTAATGGCCCACCCCCCAGTACTGTCACACGACCAGTGCCTGAATTTTGGAGGGGACACATTCAAGCCCTGGCATAAAGCCATGCCATTTCTTTCCATTTTTATTTTGAAACAATTCCAATCTTACAAAAAAAAAATTTGCAAAGAGAGCACCCTTCACTCGGCGGCCCTACTGAAGTTTCAACAGTTTTCCCCTTGATATTCTTTACAGCAAAAGGATCCAATCCAGAGTCACGCACTGTAATTTCTCATCCTCTTCAGTACCTTTCTGGAACATTCTAGACTTCTGTGCCCTTATATTTTTGAAGATTACAGGCCATTAATTTTGTAAAATAGCTATCAGTTTGGGATTTTCTGATATTTCCTCCTGATTAGACCCAGGTTAGGTCTTCTTTGGCCAGAGTATCCCATAGGTGATATCATGTGGCTGTCACTGCAGCCCTTCAGGTGACCTGTGAGGTTCATCTCTCCTGTTATGTGTGACGTTAACTTTCATCACTGTTCCAGTCAGCTATTGCTGTGTGACAAGTCACTTCCACACTTACAGGCATGAAACAACCATTGTATAATCTTGCTGGTTTCTGTGTACGAAGAATTCAGGGATGGCTGGGAGTTGAGACTAGGGCTGTCACATGTGGGTGCAGTGAGACAGTGACTGAACTGGCGGTTGGATGTTTTTCTTTCTGTCTTCTGTAGTCTTGGGACCTCTCCAATGTGGGCCAGTTTGAGCTTTCCCGTAACATGTGGGAAAACATGCTCAGGGGTGTTGGACTCCTTCCCTGGTGCTGGCTTCCCTGGAGTGCACATAGCAAACGTGAACGTCCCCATTCCCTAAGAGAACAGGTGGACGTGCCAGCTACTGTCATGACCCGGCCTCAGGTGTTACTTGCACCGTACCCTGCTGGTCCAGGCCATCACATACACCAATCCGTGTTCAAAGGGAGGGGCTAGAGCTTGCCACTCAATGGGAGGAGTGTCAAGGTCATTGTAAGAGGAGCACATGCTATCCCTGCTGTGACTGGCCATGGGACCAGCCAAGAGAGTCATAAGCTTCTGTGGACCTCAGTTTACTCATCTGTAAAATGCTGGCAGTGGGGGAGGGGACGGCTCAGCGTCGGGGCTGGGGGTGCCGGGGCAGCTGAGCCACCAGGGCCTTTCTGCCACAGACGTCCTGTGTTCCCCCTGCCTATCCTGATGAATGAGGGAATAAATGAGCGGTTGAATTTCGCGTCTTCCGGCCCTGATCCCACCAGCCACTTGGCTGGTAATGCTCGCCAGCCCATCCCTGCAGCAGTGCCCCGCTCTCGATCCCTGCCGCGCCCGCCTTCCCGCCGCTCTCCAGGCTGCAGGGAGCCTGCCCGTGCAGGGCAGGGCGATGGGCTGCTCTTTCCTCAGCTCATGACTGACCGCAGAGTTCCCTGCTGACATGGACCGAGGCTCACCACACGTCACGCACTTCTGAGCATGTCCCGTTTTTACGGTCTCAGTGCCTCAGCATCACAGCTTTAGGAGGGAGTGCCATTGTCATTCCCAATCTGAAGACAGGGAAACCGAGGCACACAGAGGCTAGCTAAATCCCAGGGTCACAAAGCTGGTGAGTGTCGCAGTCCAGGGCAGGGTTTTCCTGTGTAGAAGGGGCCGGGCGGATGAGCAGTGAGCTTATGTAAGAGGATGATCAGTATTCGAGACCTCAGAGGGAGGCTTTGCAGCGGGCTGGGGCGGGGGGTGGGAGCTCAAAGAGGATCGTGAACCCGTTAGAAATGTAAAGTGCTGTAAATATTAACAACAAGGAGGCTGTTTCCATAATCTCCCGTTTTCCATTGTGTTGCAAATTCTCGTGCATTTTCTTGCTCTCTGGAAAGATGAAGGCGGCCTGTTTAATAACCGTGCTATTAGCGAGGTATCAAGTATTTGATTGCGTTTTCCAGAAAGCACCTCAGTGGCTGGGGGATCATTTCACATCTGCCTTTTCTACTCACGCTCAGCAGTTCTTGCCTCGTGGCCGGCATCCTCGGTGTAAAATTGTCTGTGTATGGCGGGTGAGGGAAATTATTTTTTAAAGGCAGGAAAAGAGTATCCAATTTACAGATGTCTTGTGTAATGCACGGAGCAAGGATGACGCTTCCCGGCCCTGAGCGTGGATGGATTTAGCAGGCGTCAACAGAATGCTGGAGTGGGTGTCAGACGGAGGCAACTTCTTCATAAGAGCCTCAGTGGAACTCACGCGGTTAACTGCTGTGGCATCAAGTTTGGGACGACACATCCTCCTCCTTCCTGTCCCACCTGTGCAGTGGTTCTCACCCTGTCTGGAGTGACCTGGGGGTACCGAATGGCCTCTCCTGCCCCCGGTACCCCACGATCTCGGAGCTGTTTGGTGTGGCCACACCCAGCCCCAGGTGTTTACCCGGCATGGTAGGACGAATCGTGTCCCCCCAAAACTCAGGTCCACCAGAAACCTCAGAACATGACCTTATTTGGAATATCTGCAGGTGTAATCAGTTTAGTTAAGGATCTCGCCATGAAATCATCCTGGATTTAGGGTGGACCCAAAACCCAACGACAGATGTCCTCGTAGGAAGAGGAGAAGACACAAGGAAATGTAGGAGGAAGGCCACGTGGAGACGGGGAGATCAGAGTGACGTGTCCACAAGCCGAGGAACGCACGGGTTGCCGGTCACCCCCAGAAGCTGGGAGAGGCCCGGGCCAGGTTCTCCCTAAGGAGCCAGCCCCGCCCACACCTGCTTCCTGGACTGCGGCCTCGGGAACTGTGGGAGGACATGTGTCTGAGGTGTAAGCGGCCAGCCTCAGTGCCCTGCACAGCAGCCCCGGGGAAGGACCAAAACTGACCTCCAAGCATCAGTCCCTGCTTCTCTGGGACACCTGTCCTGGCCGCCATCTCCCACCCGGCCGCGCCCTTCCCACGGAAACCCCCGTAAGGCTGTGGCCGGGCCTCCCCTCCCCCGCTGCCTTCTGCTCCTGTGTCCCCCGCCCCGCCATGGCCGTGTCCAGTGCTGCGCCTCTCACGCCTCTTGTTTCCAGGGAGCTGTCACAGTCGCTTCTCTGTTCGTGGCATGGACCCCTTCCTGTTGCCTTGCAGTCACCTCTGTAAATGAAGACCCAGCTCACATCGTTATTTTTAACACCACGTGGTCTGCAGCCATGAAAATAGGGCTGCGTGTTCTAGAAAGGGTTGTATCTCCCGCCGATGACAGGAGACGCGTCTCTGCAGGGGCCTCCAGCAGCCCCCGGCCCCGCCCCCGGCCCCGCCCCTAGGGCTGCTGCGTCTCAGGGACTCGTGGCCTCTCCCCACGACTCTGACGTGTCTGCAGCGGGATCCGGGCTCGTGCCCCAGCAGAACCCTTGTTTGCTGAGACGAGGCCCGGGCCTGAGAACTGACAGCAACTTCATTTTGTGGCTTATTCTTCCTGCCTTGCTCACAAAATCGGTGCCTCTCCTTATGATAATAAGTCATCAAAATTCAATGAATAGTGAACTCTCTTAATAAAATGCAATGTCTGCATCCGTGGAACGCCAAGCGGGGACGCTGGTGTTTGTCCTCACTCCCCCGGGACGGTTGAGTACGGCCAGCTCCGCTGCCAGCGCCGGCCGAGCGCCGCGCTGGTGGTTCGGCCTGCCGGGGGCAGTCCCTCCCGACGGCTCGCTGGCTGGCTTCGTGTTGACGGCTTCAGCGTTTGCTGGGTAACCCCATAGAGAAGTCTCTTAAAATGCATCTTTGAAATTCTGGCGCTGTCGCCTCCAATAAAAGCCGTGGAAGGGAAATTTCAATAAGATAACTCAAGAACATTTAATTTTCTGCTCCTTTGGACTTGCTATCTTATTACAGCCATTCAGTTAGCTAATAAATGTCCAATCCTGTCCAATCTTCATGGTGAGTAGAGAGGCTGGGATTTAAATAATTGGATGGAATGTCTAGGGGGCAGCTTTTAGCTGCGTCTGCCCTCAAAATCGGAGGGTACAATGTCTGGCCCAATTTCTGGAGCTGCCTCATGTCACCCCGGCCTGCCTGTCCTCTCCGAGCGGCCCTGCGCGTGCAGGGGCCTGTGCGTGCTGGGGACCACCCCTCAGGGGCAGGAGCAGGGACAGCGAGGGCCCTGGCTTCGTTCTCAGGCCGGACGGAGGGTGGGTCTGGGCTGCCAGCTGAGGGGCCGGAGAGACCAGCTCTTCTGGAAAGGCTTCGTGTCTCGCCGTGACACAAGATCCATACCCCGCCATGCCACGTCCGCTCACCTGGCGAGCGAAGGAGACGTAGCCTCCCCCTCGAGACAGCAGGTGGCCGAGGTCTCCACGGGAGCAAAGCCCACGCCTCCCTGGGCTCCCCCACTGAGTCTCTGGGGACATGCGGGGCCCGGGCTTGACCACGTCCTTTTCTGCCCAGTGACCCCGTGTGAGGCCGTTCTGCAGGGCCTGGGGCGGGGGCTCCGCAGCCGTGGTGTCAGCTGTAGCCAGGCAGAGGCCTCCTGGGGGTGGCTGCCTTCTTCCCCAAGCTGTCACGTGGGCCTTTCCTGGGGACACGCTTGGCCTGGGTGAGCCCGTCTGCAGGGCTGTGCCTCCTCCTGCAGGGACCCTTGTGGGGACAGAGCAGGTGCACTGAGCTCGAGGTGACCACCCTGCTCCAGACCCTGCACCTGGGCCGTGTCTGTGGCCTCCTAACAGCCCTGGGAGGACGGTCCCTCTGAGGCCCCCTGGAAGAAGGCGTCCACGGCTCAAGCCACATTCAGCAAACGTCGGGTTAGCGCTGGACGTTCAGCTGACATTCCTGACGCCGACTGGGCGGCTGCCGTGCCCTGGGGAGCAGGGGCCTGGCCCTCGGCTGCTCACAGTCCGAGGCGGACGCAGGCACAGCTCAGCCACCAATGCCATGAGCGTTGAAAGGCGGGAGAGTCTGGGGCTTGAAGAGTCCGGGGGCCACGACCCAAGCCTGGGAGGCTGAGTCCCCTGACTCAGGCTGCAACGGTCAGGAAGCATAGACCCGGCAGGGAGGGCGGGAGCGTGGCGGCCACGCAGCCAGCAAAGCCACGTGGAATCCGAACCACGGCCTCCGTGGCCAAGTCCCAGGCACCTTCCACTGGCTCAGGACTCGGGGCTGAGGAGTAAGACCCTCTGCAGAGCCCTGGGGTCTGCACTCGTCAGCTACGGTAGTTACTGAGACGGATGCTGAGACTGTTTCTGGCCTCAGTTTCCTCAGTAAATTGGGAATGTGAGTGGCACCTCCCCTGTGAAACGCTTTGCTGATGGAAGGCGCGGGGCCCTTACTGGTGGGCGGGGTGGCTTGGGGGTCTGGGGCCGTCGCGGTAAGGGTGCTCGGCGCCGTGTGCACTGTTGCCGGGCCTGGGCCAGCCTCCCTGGGGTGGAGGACACTGCACACAGGACACTGCCCAGCCCCGCCCTCGGCCCTGGGATGGTAAAGGCTGAGCCAGGACCTTGCCTGGGTGCCCAGTTCCAACCCCCACAGTGTCCGCACCACGTGCCCGTCCCAGGCGGGGCACTGGGCAAGTGGAGGGGGTGGCCCTGGCCTGGCGGGCGTGCCGCCGCCCTCTGACAACAGTGGAGCAGTGAGGGCCCTTCCAGACTCTTCTGGGGCCCTGTCCAAGGCTGGAGGCAGCAGGGGACCCTGCTGGCCAGGCGGGCTCTCGGTGGCCCTGGGATTGTCCAGAGGGCGCAGTCCTGTGCAATTCCCAGGACATTTCCCGGCATCCGAACACAGTGCTCCTGCCCTGGGTGGGCAGGGATGGGGGCACCCAGTGGGCACTGGGCGGATCTAAGGCTGTGACTTTGGCTGTGACACTCCCAAGTCTGGTCACCATCGTGCTGGGTCTGTGAAGCCCCGGCATTGCCGTGTACATGTGTACACAGCTCAATCTGGGTCACGTAGTTTCCTCCGTGTGCAGACCTGGGGCGCACGTTAGCACACGCGTGCCTCTCGGTGTGTGTGGGCACGTTGTGTTGGTTTTTACTGTTGCATCACAAAGTAACGCGAGTCGTGGCTTAGAGCAACGCAAGTTTGTCACCTGCCAGTTCCCGAGGCTCGACGTCTGGCGAAGCTCGACTGGGTTTCCTGCTGAGGGTCTCACAAGGCCGAAGTCCAGGTGCCAGGTGGGCAAGGCGCTTACCCGGAGGCTTCCCGGAAGGATGTGCTTCCGAGCTCATGCTGTCCTCGGCCAAATTAAGTTCCCCAAGGCCGCAGACTGGAAGTCCTATTTCCGGGCTGGCTGCCACCTGGGGCTGCTCACTGCTGTTTGAGGACACCCACGTCCCTTCTCACGTGGCCCCGCCATCTCCCAGCCCTGCGCCCAGCCCAAGAGAGCACCCTGCCCCTCCAGGCTCAGGCCCACCTGATCGCCCCTGTCTTAGGGTCAGTGGTGCGTGTCACAGTAAGGGTGATGCTGTGTCACAGTCACAGTCTGAAGATTAGTGTGGGCATCTTCGGGGGTGCATTTCAGAAACTCTGCCCCCACACGTATGCATGGTTGCACACCTTAACCCACAGGCCGCGGAGCCTGCGGGGGCCGGGCCAGGAGGGGACATCACCCTGCTCCCTGCCCTCGAGGCTCACAGTCCCGCTGGGAGACGGGCCCACACCAAAGCCCCCTCACAGCAAGTGCCCGCTGCACGTCCGGGATGTGACACTGAGCAGAGAGGGACGGCGTTGACTTGCCTGGAAGGCGCCTGGGCTGGCTCCTGCAGGGGGATAGCAGTTTGCTGTGCTCGGGGGCGCACGTGTGTCCTGGAGAGCACGTGTCCTCGCGGTGTGTGCAGGCAGTGGCACCGCTGGAGTGGGGCACGAGGTGGGGCAGGAGAGTCCGCAGAGGCCGGAGTGGGCGCCGTGGGCCGGGCGAGCAGGCGGCCTGGGCTGGGAAGGGAGCAGCCAGGGGACAGAGGTGAGCAGGGGACCCCGGGCAGGGAGAGGGGGGGCTCAGGGGCTGCATGTGCCATGCCGGGGCTCACACGCTAACTGGGGTGGAGAAAGGCCTGGCTGTGCACGTGTGCATGTGGTGCTTGTGTATGTGGTGAGTATGCATGTAGTAGACATGTGCATGTGGTATACATGTGCATGCGGTGCGTGTGCCCTGGCAGGTGAGTGTGAGGCACACATACCCATGTCCTTGCATTCTTGAAGTATCTGTGCATTCAGCAGTGAGTGTCTGTTTGGGCCAGGCCCTCAACTGGTGCCGTGACTCAGAGATGAGCCCCAAGGGCACGGGGTCCCGGGGTGGGGTGGCCCTGTGAGGAGACCCGTGGGAGCATGGTCACTGTGATCAGAGGGTGAACAGGGGCTGTGGGAATGGAGGTCGAGGGTGTCGGCATCTGTCTACACCACCTGTGCTCATGCCTGTCCTTGCGTGAGCAGGTGTGTATGCGTGAGCACGGCTGCCGGCTTTGGCTGCACGTGCACAGGTGTGGTGCGAGCTCCGTGGGGGTCCGGGGGAGACTCGCTCTCAAGCGTCCCTGGTTTGGGTGTGAAGTCCCCCTGCCCCCGCCAGTCTTCCAGTCCCTCGCTGTGGATGGGGAGCCACTTTCGTCCATCTTGAGAACTTTGATCAGGGGAGTTCCACTGTACAGATGGGGAAACTGAGGCTCAGAGGGGCGACATGGCTTGGGCTCGTCTCTCAGGGCCGAGTTGGAGGAGCTGGAGCAGGTCTGTCTGTGGCCTACCCAGGCCCCGGGGTCATCCCACAGGGTTCCCAGGACCCGAAAACGTTCCCAGGAATCCTCTCTGAGGACAAGCCACACAAATGAACGCTCCATTTTTTTCAGTCAGATTTTCCAATAACCAACCACGTAAACAGTCTGATGCATTAAACAAAAATCGATGTATTTCTGCCCCGCAAAGGATGTTTAATACCCTGCCATAACTCGTGCTATCTGTTTGGACCAGGAGAGAGATGGCTTTATTTCCCCCATAACTCTCAGTGGCACAATCCCATTGTTTACTTTGTGACAGGACGTGCTGTCGTTAATCACCTGGGGAGAGAGCTGGGAGTCGCTGGCCGGCTTGGAAACGGGCTGGGAGCTCACTCGGGGCCGGGCTGGGGCGACTGATGTTCCCGAAGCTGCATCTGGCTCTGTGGAGAGTTCAAGGCCTTGGAGAACTTCCTGTGCCTGTTGCCTGTTTACCTGAGGCGTAGCTGTGTCCCAGGTCCCTTCAGCCGTGGGCAGCGTTCCGCACCGTTCCAACCTCAGGTCCACGGTCCCCGTGGACGACCCCAACCCCTCGCCATGCTTGTCCCAGGAAAACAGGTACCGTTAGTTTGCAGTCATCTCCAGTGTGGTGGAGACATTACTGCTAATTGGCAATAAGAAATGCTAAATGGAGCAAGGTTTCATATTAACGAGCTGTTTATCAATACCGAACGCACCGCCTGCCTCCGTCGATCGCTTGATTGGCGTCGGCTTGCTTGAGTGGCGGAGGTTTCCCGGCATCACGCTCGGCCTCCACTGTCGGCCGTCCTCCCCTCCCCCGCTCTTCTGTCAAGTCTCTGGGGACAACGGACGTCAGGAACGGAGCATCCAGGCACCACGCGAGCCCTTGTAACTCCCAGCAGAGTTTAGGCCTCGCACAGCCCTGCGCTCCCGATCAGAGAGGTCAAGAAGCTCCGCCAGTGTCCCTCAGCTGTGGCCGTGCCACCCGTGTCTCCGCCCCTGTCGTGCGTCATGTGGCTCCTGCTCTCCTCTTCCATCCCCTAGGAGGACACTTGCCCTGGGATGCGAGGCTGCCGGGTAGCATAGGGTGACCCCGAGCTCCTTCGTGTCATTATATCTGCAAGACCCTTGTCCAAACAGTGTCACATCCACAGGTTCTGGGACGTGGATGTAGCCTTTGGGGACCCCGTCCAATCCACCACAGGTGGGGAAGGCAGGCAAAGCCCCGTGTCCTCACCCGCTGGAGAAATGAGTCCAGGCCTCAAGGCAGGGGTGGCTTGTGGGTGGGGCTTTCTGGAAGGCCCGGGAACCATCGAGTGTCCATTAAGTTGGTCATCTATTCACACAGCAAGTATGTATGGGCTGACGTCAAGGACGTGCATGGCCACAGCCGGCACAGTGACCGTTTCCGATGCCAGAGGGAGGGGGACAGTGAGGGCGGTGACTCCAGTCATCGGTCTTCACTGCCGGACGCCGTGGACTCCTCCACGGGCAGCTTCCAGCCTTGTTTGTTTGAGCCCCTGGTGCTACCGAAGCCCCTGCTCCTCCCCAGTTCCAGCAGAGGGGACAGCAGGGATAAACTGGAACGTGCTCAGCGGTTTGGCAGCATGCTGGAGTGCGGAGAAGCAAGCGCAGGCCTTAGAGAAGCCACTAATGGGAGTTTTAGGACCAGTCACGGCTGCACACCCTGGCCGGGCCCTCAGGACTGTGTCTTGAACTGTCACAATTTTGTGAATCACGGTCCCCACTCCCTCCCGCCGGGGCTGGGTTGTGAGGCCTGAGTTAGAGACCTGAGCTGACGCTGGCCGTGTGCCCAGCTGGGAGCCTGGCGTGCACGCAGTAGGTCTCAGAAGCTGCCGTCCTCTCCCTGGACGGAGGAAGCGTGTTGGGCCATTTCCGCTGTCGGAGGGGTGCTCTGGCCGTGGGGTGGGGTGAGCGCTGGCAGCACAAAGGCCGAGTGCACGGGACAGCCGTGCATTCCTGGGCTCATTTCCTGCCCGGGCATGGGGGCTGCGGGCCGGTGGAGACCGCAGTGAGACACTGCGCCTGTCCCGGGCCCCGTCTGTGATGGGGCTGCTGGTTTGGCCCTGGGCTGTGGAGCCCTGTGAGGTGGAAACAGACCGGGGCCACCACGCTGTGAGGAAGCCCAGGCTGGCGCACGGAGGGACGGGTGGGCAAGAACGGGGGCGCCGACTGACAGCTGTGCCCAGCCCAGACACGCAGCGACAGCCCTGCCCGGCCCCCCGGCACCAGCCGTGCCCGCCCTGCACTGATGCCTGACCACTGCTCCCGTCCCCGAGCCAGAGTGAGGAGCAAATACAGCTTCTGGGCTTGGCGCTGCTGCGTTGGGGCGGTCGGTACCAGAGCCAAGAGGGAAGGGGCCAGAGCCACGAGTCCCGCCCACTCTCTGCCTGTCGCCATGGGCCTGGCTCAGCGCCAGTCAGCGGGGCTTGTGCTCGTGTGCGCTGCCGCCCGGCTAACATGCAACAGCCACGGCTGTGACGTCAGCAGCGACAGCACCAAGTACCAGCCGATGTGTACCAAGGGTGTCCTGTCGGAGACACCAGACAGCCAGGAGACCCTGTCCCGACAGCCCAGGCACAGGGACACGCTGCCCCTCCCTCCTACAGACAGCGACTGGGGGCTGGAGGGCCCCCCGGGATCTCGGGCTCTGCACGCTCACCTGGCACCCAGTGGGCATGGTTTCCCACCAAGGGTCTGTCCTGGAGCTCAGCGTCTTGCCCCTCCCTGAAGTCCCCTACCCTGAGCTCCTCTCTGGAGGTGCTGCCTCGGTGGGATCAGATACACAGATGGCTCGTGTGGTCTGAGTGGCGTGTGCAGTGTGCGTGTTCAGTGGCTGTGTGTGTGCACGATGTGTGTGGTGTGTTTGGGGGAGGCCTGCCTTGGGCTTTGCACAGGGAGGAGAGAGGAATGGGGTTCTGGGGTGTCGGAGGCAGGTATGCTGATCAGCGGGGGCTTGGGGCAGGCCAGGCCGAGTGCCCCAGGAGGAAGGCGGGCGCCTGCCCATGGCTGCTGGGGGGTCCCCGCCCTGGCTGGGCACAGCTCACATCTCGCCTGCCCCCTGACCCCTGACCCCTGCCGTCCACAGTCAGCCCTGCGTCCAGGCCGCACCTTTGGCTTCGTGAGAAGGGGGGCTGCAGAATGAAGCCTTCAGGGGTCTGAGAAGGTGAGTCGGCTGCTGGGGCACGGTCAGCGTGGGCACAGGGCTGTGGGGTCCTACAGCACAGCCCAAGGCTGCCACCCCATGTCACGACACAGAGACCCAGTGTCCCCAGCACCCCCGGCATCAGCACCATTCCAGGGTGGGAGCCCCTGGCGTTTCACGGATGCCGGAGGCCAAGGCCAGAGCTGAGAGGCGAGCACGTGCCCAGGCCAGAAAGCCACGCGGCAGATCGAGGCCGGCGGCAGGCCGGGGAGCCCGGAGCCTCCGGGAAGCCAAAGTCTCACCTTGAGTCGGGAGCTGCCTTCTCCGATATTCTCAGAAGCCTTGTACTATTTGAATATTTTATGCAAACGCATGGAAATTTGACTCCGAGCCTCACAGATCTGACACCCTGACTTGGTTCTGAGGTTTGCTCGTTTCTCCTTGGACAGTTGGAATTACTTTAAGAGGAGAGAGGGCAAGACCAACGCTTCTTCATTCCCGAGTGTGGCGTGGGTGCCGGGGAAGGGCACTCCTGGGCGCTCCCCTGCGTGGTGCAGCGATGCATTTGAAAGCAGGGTCTGGTGGCTTCTGGCAGCCACAGTGACACCTGCCACCACTATGGGCCGATGGCAAGTGGTCAGCGTGCTCAGGCCTGGTCAGGGTTGGGTGTGCAGATCAGTGGCCTAGAACAGACTCTAATCCTGCTGTGAGCAGAGCAGCAGCTGGGCAGAAGGGCAGAGGAACACATAGTCGCTGCCTGCCCGGGGCTGTCCAGAGGCCTTCCTGGAGGAGGCAGCTTCAGGGGCTGGATTGCAGAGGGGGTCAAGAGGTGGCCTGAGGGGCATTCAGACAGAGGGGACAGGAAGGCAGAGGGAGGGTTTGGGCAAGGGCGGGGCTTCGGGCAGCCAAGCAGGGGGAGGCTGGCCAGGGCATCCGGGTGGTCGGTGGGCACGTGGATTCCCCAGGGGAGGGGGCTGCACTCTGCCAGTCGTGCCTGGACAAGGAGGTCAGCGGGAACCAGGCGTGTGTGATTGGCAGCCACATGTGTCCACAGTCTCTTCCAGATGTTTCCCGTCTCCGGATGTTGTCTATTGTTTGGGATTCCTTATCTGGAGCTTCCAAATTCTCTGTCTTAATCGGGTGTATTTTATGTCTTCGGGCTGTAATTAACGGTGTTTCCCGCCATGGCCAGCCACTGTTAAAGAAATATTTCCCCCAGGCTGGGAAAGGCGGAGCTGGATTTGTGAAGAGTCGCTCTTGCGAAACACCTGGTGAGGTTTCTGTGTGGTTCAGCAGAGATAGGATGAAGAGCGGAGCCACTTTATTTCCTTTTTTGATGCAAGAGGACAGTAATCTTAGCGTGCGTCCGTCCGTCACGCAGGGCACCGGCTGGAGAGGCTGCTGACGCTGAGCAGCGGCAGGTCCCAGCAAGGAGGACCGGCTGAAGGCAGAGGGAGACAAGATCCCGGGCCGTGGCCCAGGAGGCTGGGGGAGATGAGAGGCGTTCGCCGAGGCTGCCTGGGGAGGGGACGGAGACCACGCAGCGCTGAGCAGCTGGCAAGGGCCAGGCACCTCCATCTCCCGCATCCCCCTCACACCCCGTCACGTCGTCCCCGCGGGCGCGGAGGCCAGCGTGGTATCTGCAGTTCACAGCTGGTGCGCGGCGCAGCCAGGAGCCCGGCCCAGGTGCCCCGACGCTGAGCTCCGCAGAGCGGCAATTAACACCCACCGGATCCCAACAGGCCCTCGTGATGGGGTGGCCGCGTCAGCAGGTGGCACCTGGTGCCACCAGGTTAGCTTCAGGCCCCCTGCTCCCGGCTCCCACGGCCCGGTGTCACCTCTCTGCCTTCTTCGGAGCCTCCCTCTCTCAGGGACCAGAGGCCACCCTGGGTGGTGGGGAAGCAGCCGGAAGTGGCGTTTGGTAGGTGACGACCCCACCCTGTCTGGAAATCCCTGTCTGTCCCTGGCTGTCTCTCCTGGCGGTGACCCCTGCGCCCACCCTGGGCCTGAAAGCCTCGCTCTGCTCCCCAGTGGGAGATGGAGAGACGAGACCCCGGTGTCCACGGCCCGGTCCCCGGAGCCTGTGAAGATGATGCCTCACTTGGCACGAGGGATGTCCCAGATGTGACGTTAAAGACCTCGAGACAGGGGGATTGTGCTGGGTTATCCGGGTGGGCCCCGTGTCACCACAGGGTCCTCCCATGAGCAGAGATGAGGGTGGAAGCCGATGACGGAGTGATGAGACTTCTGGCCTTGGAGGCGGAATGAGCTGAGAGCTCTGTCCCCACCCAGGGAGGCCTCACATGTCCCTGCCGAGTGCCTGACAGGCCCCATCAAGAATTCCTGGGGATGAAATCGGAGCCCTGCCCTGGGGACCCCAGATCCCACAGCAGGGGCAGTTTCCGGGCTCCGATGGACTCTGCTCCGTCCTCACTTGTCAGACTTGCCCAGGACCTCGGTGGCCGGGCAGGCGGCCACGAGAATGGGGGAGGACCAGCTTGGAACCATCACAGAACAGGGCACTCGAGGTTAGGCACTGACGTGTGAATCCCACGGGGCCACACTCAGGTTTCTAACTTCGTGATCCAGAGCGTGACCTGCCTCATCCCATGTCCTCAGCTTCATTCAGACTCAGCCACCTCCCGGTCCTGGCCAGCCACGCCCACCTGCCGGAACAGGTGGCGGGAGACGGGCCGGGGGAGCCCTCTCGGGGGAAACCGGCACTGAGGAATCGGGGAGGAGGCAGGTTAAAGATGAGACAGATGTCCAGGAAATGATGCAAAACCAAACCAATCACAGCATGGCTTGTGGCATTTTTAATAAAAGCTGCTGCTGAGAATGACGGAGGGACCACGTGCAGACCCACCCCCGCCGGCCGTGCGATCTGCAACGTCCCCAGGGTGTCCGTCACACTGTTTGGAGGCAGGAGAGTGCCGCCGTCCAATTATTTACGCCTTGAACTAGTCTTTCCTGGGCCTCAGATTCACGCCAGCGGTGGAGGCAGAGCCCTGGGCCTCGTCCTGAGGGGCGCAGATCGGGTGACACGGCTCAGTCACCCTCCCAGCGGGGCCAGAGGCCCACCTGCCCCATTTCCCAAGGAATCTAGAACCGGGACTCCCGGCAGTCTCGCCATCCCCCTCCGTGCTGCTGTGCCTCCCCGTGGCCGGAGGACGCAGGTCAGGCCCTGCCACTGGGCAGGTGTGAACCTGGGAGAGCAAGGCCTGCCCCTGCGGAGCTGTGCGACCCCTGGGTCATCCCCGCCCCGCGGCTCCCAGGTTGGGGCGGGACCTTCCCTTGGGCGGGGAGAGCCCCAGGCAGCCCCTTCCCCAGGCCTTGGCCTGAGGGTCTCAGGAAGGCAGAGAAGGAAGCACACAGGCACCTGGTCCCCCAAGCTCCAAGGGGTGGGGGCTGCTGGCATGTGCTCAGTGGCCCCAGTGGTTTGAGGTTTCTCCGGGTGAGCCAGTGACCGGGTGACTCTCCATCCGACCCCCAGATCCATTCCTGTCCTGCCCTGTGCCCCTGGTCACCGCAGGCAGCATCCCGCAGTCCATGCAGCCTATGGAAAGTTCTGGCAGGTGGGGCAGTAGCAGAACAAGGCCAGGCATGGTCCCGCCGCCCTGCCCCCGGGTGCAGGTCCTGCAGGTCCTGTGGTGGCTCCTGGCCACAGCCACCGGCTCCCACTTGCCCCCGCCCCGCGGCAGCTGTGGCTGCCTGTGGTCGCTGGGCTCGGTGGGCCTGTCTCCAGGCCCTTCTCCGTCCCGCCCTCCTTTCTGTAAATAGTCTTCGTTAATTCTCCAGTTCAACCTCCGAGTGGAATTCTGGTTCCTTCTGGGAACCCGATTTTTCCAAAGTGGCGTCATGATTAATTTGATGCGTTTAATTACTAAAAGGACATCATCTCTCTTCCATTTTGCTCACCAGCCCTTCCCTCCAGGCCTGGCTCCGGCTCTGGGCTCAGAGTCATCCTCCCACACCCACCCACTCCACGCTCCTCTGGCCTGCCTGTCCCCAGTGTCACTCTGGGCACACTGCATCTGCCCGAGATGGGTTTGTCGAGAAAGAATCATTTTCTAACTTGATGTTAGTCACTGTGTCCACCAGCGTTTTATGAGCTTAAAGCCACAGCGTCCCCACAGCCAGCGACCCTCCCCGGGGACCCCCACACACCACGGCAGGTCGGGGTGGGCTTCGAAGGTGGGTTCACAGTGGGCTCTGTGGCTCAATGCCACACCGATGGCCTACTGGCTTCCGGAATGCCTCTCCTGCCTGGATTTCCAAAACTGGTTCTCTTCCTCCCTAGAACAGCCGTCTTGAGGGTGGATGAGCCCAGCCCGGCCCCGGGCGCCTGTCGTCCACATGCAGCATGTCTGTGCACAGGGGCTTGTCCATGTTGACCAGCTGCCTACGTGGTTCTTTGCATGGAGACAAATCAAACTCTCTGTCAGTGCTGTTAGGCTCCTTCCTGGGACCAGCCAGAGTATGACGCATCTGCCTTCCAAAATCTAACAGACCTTTCGTTGTGGGTGGGCAGTGCCTGGGCCCTCGGTCTCTGTTCCGCCAAGCACGGGCCGTGGGGACACTCTGGCCGACACAGAGCTATCGGTGGGGCTGGCTCTGTCCGTGGGGCCGACGTGCCCACCTCCCCGGCTCTCTGCACTGCCGACACCCCCCGGGCGGCCTGGGCTCGAGGGGCCAGTCATTCAACACTCATGACACCAGACCCCTGGCCAGGCATGGCGCTGAGGACAGGGCAGTGGGGAACTGTCACCTGCCTTTGGGGACAGTGGGAGAAGCCGAGGAGACACGGGAAGTCACCCTTGCAGTTTAGGCCCACACCTGGGGCTGGCAGTGTGCTGGGTGCTTTGTCTCACCATCCTGTTCCCCCAGCACGGTAGCCGGAACCCTCACTGCTGCTTTGCAGATGAGCCGTGGGTGGGACTCTGAGGGTCTCCCTTCCGCCCTTCCTTCTCCTAACCGAGCCGTCGCCAAACACACGGGCCCACCATGCCCAGCGCGGTTGAGCAGGACGCCCAGAGCCCACCACGCCCACCCTGTCTGTGGACGGCGACGGGGCACCAACTCCTTCTGCCAACACGGGTCATTATTCCCAGTGTGGTCCAGGCACTCCAGGGCCCGTGGGGTCTGCCGTGAGTCTGCCCTGACCGTGCCCCCCACCCTCCCCGGCCCTCGGCTCAGTGTGAGAAGCCAACGTGAGTCAGCTGCCGAGGCCCCCGCTGGGCACAGCCCCCGCCAGGCGCTGTCCCCTTGGCGTCACTGGTCATGTGCCTCCTTCCTTCCGGGCAAGCCGAAGCACAGAGTCGTGCTGGATGGATAATCAATTTCAGTAATAAGTTAAATGGGTTTGCTTTTGTCTCCAGAAAAACTCCCATGGAGAGAGGGATTTTTTAAAAGACTCCTGGGTTGCGTATTACTTCTGAACTTGGGCCTCCAGCTGCGCCTGAGCTAATTGAGTGCAGAGCATGAATAAACAGGGACAGGGCCACTTCTTCACCCGCCGACGCGCAGGGCTGGCGCTCCGGATACTGCCGGGGGGGTCTCAGGACTGGCTCCTGCACAGGCCTCGGGGGCCCGAGTCCTCAGGACACATCACAGCCTCAGCGTCTCTCTGCCTCACGTGTTTAAGGGTCATTTCAGAGCCAGGTCGCTCCTCCTAGGAGAATAACTCATGGTTCCCAAGACATAGGGATGCTGTGTGTCAGACACACCGGACCGCGGCACCCAAATGACGGTTGCAAAGCCGCGCCAAGAAACTTACGTGGTCGCGGGACGAGGCTGGGGCTCTGCAGCCCTCTGTACGTGCCATCTCTGCTGCTGTAGGCACGTGTCCCGTTCGTCCCTGTGTCTCTGGGACTTAGAGCATGGCACGTGCTGTCCTGCACGGGCTGCTGGGCGGAGCAGGGAGTGGAGTGTCTCCAGACTGTCAGCTCTCCGGCGTGAGGGTGGGTTTCTCTGGGAAACCGGAAGATCCTGGAGGGCAAGATCACGCCGGACACCCATCTGCCACCACTCTGTGGGCACGCTCACTCCATACCACGCACGCTCAGTGGAGACCCACGGACAGAACGTCCTTCTTGCGCTGTTGCCAAGCTTCCTCGGTGGCTTTGACCTCTCTGTGACAGCAGGAGTCCGGAATAAGCCGCCTTCCCTTTGATAAGTCCTCACAGCACCATAAGCGTCTTTGCGGTGTGACGTCTCGGAGAGTTCAGGGTGTTGTGACTCATGGCTATTTCTTTGATTGGAACCCAGACAAAGTCATTGTCTTGCGTTAGGGGCCGTGTGTACGAAGACCCCAGCCTCACACGCAGCTGCGCCTGCCTGGAGGGCGGATGTGAGCTGGGGGGTGGGGGAGGAAGGCAGTTCTTTGTCGGTGTATCTTGCTCACTCGCTCAGCTACACTACTGAAATTACTTCATTTCCTTTCTTTTTGTATTTTGTTTCTTTCTTTTTGAAAATAGAGTCGAAGTGATCTAAGTGAAATTCACGTGTGACGTGAATCTACCATGGCAGGGAGACAGTTTCTTGTTGGCTTCAAGGAGCAACATTTTATCATTTAAGGAGAAAACCACCGAACCAACCCCCCCCACCAACCCTCTAACCCACCAACTGACCCCCGACCAATGACGCAGCCGCCCCCCTGGTCTGGAGGGACCCGCCACGCCCCTCCGTGTGGATGTAGGGAAGGCGCAGGTGAAACTCGGCCTGTCGCGTGGCACGAGGAGTGTGCGGTGGCCGCCGGCAGTCTCACGCTCTGACTCGGTGACACAGTTACTGGGCTCCTGTTGGAGAATTCCTCCTCTGGGGACCAAAATTCCTAAACCAGAAGAGCTCAGAGCTGCACAGACTGGAGACATGATCTTTGCGACTGGACTGGAGGTGACAGAGTGAGAAGTGGCTGCGTCCCCTCCACGTGGGTCTGGACAGGCCCATTCCCGCTTGAGCAGCAGCCCCGGGAGGGGAGGGCTGGACAAACGGCCGGAACCTGGAGGCTTAAAGCAACATGCATTTGTCACGGCAAGGCTGGCAGCAAGGGCAGCCCGCAGTCCTTCCCAGGCCCCGGGTGGTCTTCCAAGCTCCTGTGCTTGTTGGCAGAATTCAGGTTATGTGCAGTGTTAGGGCTGAAGTCTCTGTTTTCTTTTTTGCTGCTGGCCAGAGGCTGCTCTCAGACCCTAGAGCCAGCCTGCAGGCCCTGCCATGCCAGCTGCTCACTCTGCGACTCTCCACACGCCCCTCTTGCTTAGCAGCTGTCCCTGCAGGAAGGACCCAGTGTCCCTTAAAGGCTCATCTGATTGGGCCAGGCCCACCAAGGATAATCTTCCTTTTGTTTAATATAAAGTCTTCAGACGTGGTGGCTCATGCCTCTAATCCTAGCATGCTGGGAAGCTGAGGCGGGAGGATCGCTTGAGGCCAGGAGTTTGAGACCAGCCTGAGCAAGAGTGATACCCCATCTCTACAAAATATAGAGAAAGTAGCTGGGTCTGGTGGTGCATGCCTGTAGTCCCAGCCACTGGAAAGGCTGAGGCAGGAAGATCACTTTGGCCCAGGAGTTTGAGGTTGCAGTGAGCTAGGCTGATGCCACTGCGCTCTAGCCCGGGCAAGAGAGCGAGACCCTGTCTCAAAAATAAACAAATGCCACATAAGTCAACTGATTAGAGACCTTAATTACAACTGCAAAATCCTTTCTGCTGGCACATAACATAGGCACCGGAGTGACATACCAACACATGCACAAGGCCTGCCCATACTCAGGGAGGGGATGATGTGGGATCAGCAGGGGACGGAGGCCTTGGGGGCCACTTTACAATTTGCCTACACGGGGCCATATTTCAGCCTCTGGTGCAGAGCACACGTCTGCCACGGAGCAGCACACGGTCTCACAAAGTCTCGTCTCTGGGCAGACCGTAGTGAGTCTGTACCAGGGCACTGCATGGTCGGTGGTGAGCCAGGGCCCCCCTCCTCTTCTGGCCCCCCAACCAGAATGGCTTCTTGGGCAGAAGCAACGTTGAAGGCGGCACTGTGGCAATGAATCCAGCACTCGGAAAGCCCGGCTGAGCTGAGGCGGGCACGGCCGGTTCCCACCCAGACTGAGCGCCCACTCTGAGGGCAGACTCTTCCTGCTGAGTTAGAGGGGTGTACCCTAACCAGCCTGCACCCATGGGCCACACCCCCGCCTTGTGCCAGATGAAGGGTTCAGGGCTGGCTGTCAGCAGTGGTGGCCAGGCCAGCCCCTACCAGTGCCATGCTGGCCTCTAAGGCCACTTTGTCCCCAAGCCCAGTGAGCATGCATGGGGTGGCTGGTGGGAGAGACTGCTGGGGTCTGCAGGCACGTGAGACCTCGCCCTCTGGGGACATGTGGAGGGCCCTGGGCACTTCCGCTCTCTGAGAGTTCCAGCTGCATCCCCCAAGACACTCTGTGCCCACCCTGCTCTTGTCCCTCAGTGTCCCTGAATGTCCAGTCAAACCATCTGCCAACGAGGAATGGCTGTGGACCTGCCCCTTGGGCCGTCAACCCCTTGCGAGTGGCCCATGAGCTGTGCTGTGCGGAGCTCTGCCCACTGGGCTTTCCGCTTCCTCCGATGCCCGCTGGGAGGGCTGGCCGTGCCCCAGGGCCTCTGCTGGGCCGGGGGTTGTGGCAAGGAGCAAACTCGCACTTTCCCTCCACTGGTTGCAAGCCGCTGCCCTCGAGGCTGCGCGGGCAGACCCACAGCGCGCTCGGTATCCTTCCCAACACATCTGCTTCCCGTGCGTGCACTCAGCAGCCGGGTAGTAGACACCTGCTGTGTATCCTCCTGGCTGCCGAGCACAGAGAGGGGGTGTCATGCCTGTGGTTCTAGCCGGGGGGGAGCCAGGGAAAGAGACAGATACACACACAAAAATAAAGTCCAGCTTCTCATGTAGTCGCCGTGTGGCAGCCAGGGAACTGGAGCGTGCCGTGCACCTGCTGGCTGCGAGTGGCCCCTCACGCAGCCCAGGCACTGGGACGGGCTTCCTGCGCCTGGCCCGACCTTCCCTCCCTCTCTGACCACGCCCGGGGCCTGCCCTGCCGCCCCGACCATCAGAGCCACTGACGCGTTTCTCTGCTTCCAGTCTTGCCCTTTCAATAATTTCCCTCACCAGACGGCCTCAAAAATGTTTGAAAGATGCAAATCTAGTCATCCTGCTGCTCCGAGAAGCACACTGTGCGTCCACGTGCCTCCGGGAGGCCCCAGGCGCTCCCTGCCCTCCTCTCCGGCTGCTCCCAGTCGCGTTCCAGAAATACCAGCCGCCTCCGGCCCCCACGCGGCTTCCTGTTTGTGCCTCACAGCGCTGTCCCCGGCCGCAATGCTCTCTCCGCCGCCGCACCACCGAAAACGCTTCTTTGCAGTTTTCAAACCCTGTTGAGCCCTTGTCCTCTGTCTGAATTCTCTCTCGAAAACCCCAAACAGAGATAATCACCCCTCTTCATGTTTTTTCTGTGCCTTGAACATCCTGATGTCACCAGACGTATCACCTTGGACGGTAATTACCTGTTTACAGTGCAGTTGTATCTTGTGTAGCGTTTGGTTCTGGAGTCACCCAGGAGGTGAAAATTGCTTGTAATCAAAATCACCCCTGAAATCCCCTTGGATTGCCCACGAGGAGCGGTGCACAGGTCTGAGGACGGTTCGCCAGTTGCTCTGGCCTGGGCTGGTCGCTGGCTCGCTAAGACCCTCTAAAGGCTTGGTTTCCTCGTGGGTGCGGAGCAAGCCCTTGCCTGCCTCCGCCGTGGGGAGGCCTGTCTTCCTGCCTGCTCAACAGTCGGGGAAACTGGGGCACCCGTGTCCCCTCCAGGGGCCTTGCTGGCTGGCCTGGGCCACTGCCCCTGGGGCCGTGGGTCCTCACAGTGCTGGGTGGATGGAGCCTCCCTCCCCTGGCCCCACGCCCTCTCCCCAGCGAGCCGAGCTGGGTTCACTGCGTCCAGGGAGCCTGTGCTCTCTCCCCGTGAGACCGCAAGTTCCCCCGGAGTAGAAATGACAGCTACTCATTCATCTCCAGCGACCATGGCCGCTGGGAAAGCACTCTCTAAGGTCAAGGGTGTCTTCCACTGACGCCTGCATCTGGGGCCCTGTGCGCCCCCAGCCACGGAGCTGTGCAGAGCTGTCAGCGACGGTGGCCCCGACGGGGACGGGGCTTCCCGCCCTTCCTGTCCACTCTGTCCTGCAGATGTGCTCTATGCTCTGCGCAGTTATTACCGGACTGACTGTATTACGCCAGAGTCTAACTTTTAGAAGGCTGTGTGACGCTCAGGGATTAAACAAGAAATTTCACTGTAACACCCTCATTTAATTCCTTATAAATTAGCATTTCCTGATACAGGTTTATAAACATATGCTGTAAATAAATATTCTTTCTCTGCGTTTTTGATCCAGTTCCTTATGCCCCTGAGAGAAAGATCCTGAAACCCTAGGGAAAGTGACCTTGAAGCCCGGGAACGGCAGGAGGGAGACGGGTTTGCTGAGTCATCAGGAACTGGGGTCTTTGCTCCAAAGATGGAAGCCGAGACCCCCTTTCCACCGCCTTTGCCCAGCACCTGATCTCCACACCGAAAGACATGGCTTCCCAAGTCGGCAGTAGTCGGGGTGGTTTTCATTAAATATATTGAGACTGAAGAAAAATATGTTGCAAGTAGTCTGGGCACTAAAAATCTTGATCTATACTCAACATAAAGGTCTATTGATGAGCATTTTCAGTCTGAAGGTACAGCTGATGGGAACATTTGCTACATTAGGACAGGTGGTCCCAGTGCAGTCTGGTGGGCTCTGTGATGGAGGGAGGACAGGGAAATTAGAGGACATGAGGGAGGGTGGGCCCAGGAAGGCTTCCTGGAGGAGGTGATGCTTTGGCCTGAGTTGTGACCTGAGTTGTGATTCTGGGAGTTCCTCGGGTGGATGGGGCCTGGGGGGAGAGGGCAGCCCTGACCAGGAGGAGCCTGTGCCGAGGCCCAGCTGAGAGCGTGTGGGCTGGGATCCGGGGACACCAGCCTGGGGAGTCTTCGTATTTTCAGGTCTCCTTGTGTCCCGCTCCGTGTGTAGACACCACTTTTCTCAGATTCCTCTTACCCGACCTCCTTCAAAATGCAGATTCCCTTTTCAGAAGCGGGATGTTCACCAGGCACTAAACGTGTAGGAAAAGGGAATGACTTACCAGCCTGGGGTTGGGGACAGCGCAGGACCTCCTCTCTCAGGAGCTGGGTGGGCTCCGGGTGCCCCTAGAACTTCCTGGGCTGGCTCTGACGCAGGGGCGTCAGCAGCGGAGCCTCCCGGGACGGCGGTCTTCGGTCCTGGGAGACGGAGGCTGGGGAGGCCTCACGTCAGGCGCCAGCTGCAAGAGGGGCTGGATGCGTCGGGGACCGTGTACACCCACAGGTGACAATTGCTTCCTGTCCCCACTGAGCGCTGCAGGAGGGCCTGTGGTCCTACAGAATGCTTCCAACCCAAAGGCCACCACGTCCCCCTCGGGGGTCTCCCGGCACCTTCACAGGCCTGGGGGGCCATGGGCCTGGATTTGGTCAGACGCTGGCTCTGTCCCCAATGAGCTCTCTGCAGCCGGGTCTCCTGGGCCTCTCTGGGGACACCACGGGGCACGTGTCAGTAACTGAGGGGCATGGGATGACGTCTCTGAGTGCAAAGCCTGGCGTACGGCGCACGCAGGGCTCGGTGGGCGATGGCTGCCTCTGGGGGACAGGGTCTGTGCGGAGCGGGGCCGACCCACGCTCCCACGTGCAAGCTTCGGCTCCCCACACTAGTCTGTTCTCGTTCGCTCTTGCTCGGACCCCCCTTCAGCTCTTTGCCGGGCCGGCTCCTCGTCCGCCTGGAAACGCCCATCCTCTCTGCTGTGCGCACCTGGCTCCTGCCGAGGCTCCGCCTGGCAGCACCTGCCAGGCCTCCCTGAGCGGCTGCCATGCAGGACGTTCCACACTCTTCCTCCTGCCCGACCGGGAGGGGGGTGCCGTGTCCTGGCCCCTGGAGCTCCTCGGAATGCGCGTTCCGCGGGAGTGCGCGGCTTTCTGGTCGAGCACAGATCTGGAACACCTGCCCGGTGCTCCGTACGCGTTTGATAAACCAAGTGCTTGGAGGAAAGTTCGCTGCCCCCCAGTGGGCCGGACGCTGTGGGCTCAGGACTCTCGTCAGCCTGAAATGAATAGAATGTGCCCCTGCCACCCGCCACCCCCGGAGCTCCCATCACGGCTCCCACACGTGGGGACGAGGCTTCCCGAAGCCAGAGGAGTGGGAGGGGGCAGGGCTGGGCCGGCTGGTGCTGCTCACAGGAGCCTGGTGTGAAATACCAGGAATTCTGTGACAGTGGCTGTCACAGTGGCAGCTGGACTCGGCTGTGCAGGCGGTGTTGACACCACAGCTGTGAGTGCCGGCTGCACTTCCGACCCCCCACCCCACGGAGAGCCGCTTGGTGAGCACTGACCAGCACCCCGCCGTCTGGGCCCGTGGGCACCAGCGTGTCATTTCCTCCGCGCTCGGCATCCTAAGACTCTTGCCTCTTGCAGCCACACCCGGGCCAGCGCACAGAGGGCCGGGCATCCTCTTCTTGCTCCACAGTCGCCTCTGAAGGGCAGCAGGCAGGAGGCAGCGTGGCATCCGGCAAAGGCCCAGCCCGTCTGCCAGGCCTTGCCCTCCTGTGATTTCCCGGCGACTCAGCCGCTTGGGGTGCCTGGCGGAGCTCGAGGGCAGATGCAGGTCAACGGCAGGTGCCTTTCTGTTTCTGGGTGTGATGGTTCGCTGGGTGGTCTACACGGCCAGGCTGGACTCCGCTCCTCCAGCCTGTGACCCGGCACCGTCAGCGCCCTGAGCCCTCAGAGCAGCCGCGCCCAACCCCGCACAGGTGCCGTTGCCCACAGGTGTGATGTCTGCCGCCAGCGTCTGTCTCTCTCTAGGCGGTAAACCCACTTGGGAAGTGACAGAGTGACCCGCAAACGCTTTGTTCTTCGTGACCCCCAGCAGTGGGCCCAGCACCAGGCACCCATGGTCCCTCACATGGGCAGATCCATGCGTGATCTAGTGCCTGCTACAGCCGTGGGGGGGTCCTGTCCCTGTCATTGGCATTGTTGTGTATTTCGTCCCTGCCGTTGTTGTGTCTCAGAGTGTGTGTTCTCATAGCCACTATTGTGCACTGTCAGCCTGTGTGTTCCCATTGGCATGGCTGTATTGTCACTCCCACTGTTGTGTGTCACCTTATGTGTGTGTTACCATTGCTATTGTGTATTGTCACTCGCACTATTGTGTGTCACCTTGTGTGTGTGCTCCCATTGGCATGGCTGTGTTGTCACTCCCACTATTGCGTGTCACCTTGTGTGTGTGCTCCCTTTGGCATGGCTGTGTTGTCACTCCCACGATTGTCACCTTGTGTGTGTGCTCCCCTTGGCATGGCTGTGTTGTCACTCCCACGGTGCATGTGTCGTCTCCACCCTGATGGCTGCTGTGCTCTCTCAGTGATCATCTGAGCTCAGGTCACCTCAGACCTGGCGTTTTTCCGTTATGACTAGTTTATATTCTCACCCCGAGGTTTGGCAAAAATATTGAATCAATTGTTTTTAATTATGTCCGTCTTGTACACTTTACATTACAGGGACAGCTCAATAACGCTTTACAATCCAAACAGCCGTAGGAGCATTGCTCAATACCCCAGGATGGAAAGCTAGAGTTTTCTTTTTGTTGAACTCGTAAACTATTCTTAAAAGTGCCATATTTCCCTGATTCAATTGTTGTTCTCCCCCTTTATGGCTCGTTCATTGTCCTGTGTCTGCGGAGTGGAGCCGTCTTAAATGCTAATCATGCCGCTTGGTTTGTCGCCCGCGTGAAGGTGCCCGGCCGGGCAGTGGGGGCAGAGCCCCGGGAGGTAGGCAGGTGGCGGGGTGTGCTCCTGCCTGGCTGTGTGTCCCTGGGCACCAGGGGAGCCTCTCTGTGCTCAGGCCGCCGTCCTTGAAGGGAGGGAGCCAGTGAGCAAACACCTGACTAGCAGGCTGGGCCAGCGCGGCAAGACACGGTCCAGGGTGGCGTTTACCAGGACACACCCCAGGGACAAACCCAGCTCGGGCTCCTCCCTGCCGGGCAGGCGTGGGCAGGCCGGCCAACATCTCAAAGTTCGGGTTTCGCCATTTATAAAATGGGCACAGCAGACTCGGTCCCGAGGGTGGCTGACGGGTGAGCTGAGACCGAGTCCGGGTTCTTGCCGGCGTGGCTGCGGGTGCGGCGAACAGAGCCGAGGGCCGCGGAGGCGCCTGTGTCTTTCAGGTGTGAGGGGCTCCTGCCGGTTAGTGCGGTCGCGGTTGCCCAAAGAATCAGGAATCTGCTTTGACCTCGACGGGCCCTCCGCAGAGACGAGGTTGTAGCTGGTGGGACACGGGGCCGAGGCCCAGAATCCCCCAACCCTTGAGAGGTGACGGTGGGGCCAGGGGCCGCCTTCCCCTGGGCCTCTCCTCTGTCCCCTCCAGAAGTGAAAGCTCTCGCTGTCCTGCCCTCCAGCAGCCCCATCCCCGGCCTGCGGACCCAGGGGGGCACACTCCGCCCGGGCGTTGGGTGCCGCCACGCCGACCACGCAGCCTCGGCTGAGGAAGGGCAGGGACTTGGGGACGTCCCGAGGGTGGCAGATCTGGCCCCGGAAGCACTTTTTGCCAACAGCCTTGGCAGCTGCTGGGGGCTCACGGGCCGGGCCCTCATTGCATGGAAGAAAAATGCCTCCGCGGCTCATAAAAAGGCCCCGCAGACCCTCGCTGGGCGAGCCGGGCGGCTCAGAGCGAAGAAAGATGCTTCCTGAGGGTGCCAGGCGTGCTGGCGGGTTTAAAACCCACCGCTGCAGATATATGCTTCTCCACAAGCAGAGATTGGGCGCAGGGCGAAGAAAATAATCCATTTCAGCCCGCAGAGCGGCCAGCAGGGGAGGAAGGAGCGTGCGATGAAATGGTAAATTCAGGGCCAGCAACTCCTTTCCCGCTGTGGAAGCCGATGACACAGTGTTTTTGTAAGCAGTGCCGAGACGGTGCCACTCCGAGCGCCTCCCTGTGCTGGGGCAGGGTGGGCTCTGCAGGGGGCACCCTGCACCGGTTCACAGAGCTGCGTGCAGGGCAGGAAGCTGCGGCCCCAATCGATCTGCTGCTTGGAGGAGAAGGGGTGAGGACGGCAGTGCAGGACATCTGTGCCCGAGCCGCACAGGGTCCTCCTGGTGGTGTCAAGAGGTCCCCAGGGCCCCACAGACAGGGCCAGCCCCAGAGCAGCTGAGGAAATGGGGGTTGCGGGGACAGACTCGCCTGGAGCAGTGAGAAGAGCCTGCTTGGCCTCAGGACACTCGCATGGGGGCTCTGGGTACACTGCCCGTCCTTTCTGGGCTTCCCTCCTCTGCTTGGAGACAGAGTGGTGACATCTGTGGCCGCCCTCCCGGGGTGAGGGTCGGCCAGAGGAGGCCATGGGAGGTGCCATGGTGCCCACAGCGGGGACTGCCTGCACGTGGCCAGCACCTGCCTGAGCCCCGCGTGGGTTACGTCCTTCCAAACACGGCTGCTGTGGGGCGATGATACCACCTCTGCCAAGGGAAGGGGAGTCCAGGGGCCGACGGGCGAGGCTCTGCAGGGTCCCTGAGCATGTGGGCCCGCCCATGCAGGTGACCTGTGCCCAGGACCACTCCGTACCAGCCAAGGCAGCACAGTGTCCACGATTCCCATTCTCTGTGGGACCCTGCACCTCCCCACACACATCCCCACCCCTGCTCCCCGTCTGTTCTTCCTTTTTGGGTTTTCCCAGTCCCACTCATCCCTCTATGTCTGGCTATTCGCCTCCTTCTTGGTGTACCCTTCCCCAACCCCATCCTCCTACACCTTCACACTCTAGTCAGAATTAGCCCATTCTGCTCTGTGCTTCCAGCGTTCTTTGCACCTCTCCTACAGCCCGTATCTACTGCCCCTCTAGAGCAGCGACCACTGCTTGCCCCAGCTGTCACTCCCCAGGAGCCTTTCATTAAAATAGAATGTTCAGTGAGTTTTTAGCAGACCATCTTGGATCCTTCTGCGAGCACTTTGCACATTGCCTGACATCCCACCTCCCGACGAGGGAGGTGGAAAAACTGAGGCACATGCCCACAGAGGTGCGGCGCAGGGCACTCCATCGTGGCAGGCCGCCTCCAGATGCGGGTGTCCCGGTCCTGCCTCCAGGGAGGGGCCCAAGGTGTGTGTCCTGTGTGCACCCCTGAGTACTGGGGACAGAGCACCTGGGACGCAGGCCCTCCTGTCCCCACCTGCCCAGCCCCAGGAGCAGGGACCCCTCTACCACCGGTTCTGCTTCAGTGCGGGTCATGAGGCTCCTCACCTTCCTTGGGTCCTGGTGCCGCCTCCAGGACTAACGGGGGCCCGGGGTCACGGCAGAGGCACCTTCATGCCTGTCCCCGTCCCCTGGGGAGTGAGGCAGGTGCATTCCCAGGGTTCTTTCTTCTGTGACATCATCTGGAAATGGCTCTGGCTCTGGAGCTGGAACGCCCGGATCCAAACCCAGCGGTGCGACCTTGGCAGGCCTCTTGCCTGCCTGCACCCTGGGGGCCTCCATCGGGGTGAGGAGGGCACCCCCAGGCGTGTCAACAGGGCCGAGCACTCAGCCCGGGGCTGGGACCAAGCAAACGCCACGCCTGCTGTGTTTGCTGCGGTTACTGTGCTAAAGGTCCCCCCATCCAGGTCTTCTCCCAGGGCCAGTCTCCAACTGCCCACTCGACACTTTCCACCCGACTGGGGGTGTCTCAACCCCAACATGGCCAAAGCAGAATCCCCCGTCTGTCCTCAGACCAGCTGCCCTCCAGGTCACGGCCCCACTGTCCGCCCAGCAGCTCCACCTGCAAACCCACCAGTCGTCCTCACTCCTCCCACTCTCTCCCCCTCAGTCTCCTCCCTCCACAACGTGGGGGACCACGACACCCTCCGCAGCTCCCCGGCCCATCTTGGTTCCACCTAAGCCTGGCCCTCCACGAGCCCCTCCTGGGCTGACATCCGTCTTCCGCTCCATCCCCTCCCGCGGCTGTGGGCAGCGAGGAAGCATCGGAGCTTGCGTTCCTTTACCCGTCACCCTGCAACCAACCCAGGGCTCAGTGCCTTAAAACTTTGGAAGCCGCCTCATGGCTCCTGAGCGCCTGGACCAGGAGCTTCTCAGCTGGGGGCTCTTGCTCCGGCTCCTCCTGAGCCCCCCACGGGGCCAGAGGTTCCACCCGGGAGGTTCCTCCGTGGCTGTGAGCTGGAGGCCTTGGCCCCTCACTGCTGCCACATGGGCCTCTCCTGGGGCTGCCTGAAGGTCCTCAAGGCTTGGCAGCTGGCTAGAGAGAGAGACACAGAGGGAGGGAGAGGAGAAAGCGCTGCAGTTCTTTAAGAGCCCAGCCCTGGCACTTCCTGGGAGGAAAGGTCCTGAGACCCCGAGTCCCTGCCTGGGGCCGTCTTGCAGGCGGCAGGAGCCTGCCACAGTTAGGAGGCTGGGAGTGGCTTGGTCAGATGGCATCTCAGCAAGTCTGGGCAGATTATTCCACTGTGGATGGGAGCAGGGAGGGGGCAGCAGGGAGGCTGGGGGCGGCACAGCCGTTGGCCCACTCAGTAGTGTCTGTGGGGCCCTGTTCGGGGTTGGTCCCTGCACCAGGCACAGGGCTGGGCGGAGAGCAGGCCAGAGGTGGCTTCTGCCTGCCTGAAGCACGTCACCCACAAGGGAGAAGGACAGAGGGCAGAGGTGCTGCGTGGGGCAGCGGGTGGCTGTCCTAGCCTGAGTGCTGGGTGGCTCCACCTGCACATGGCAGCAGCTCAGGCTCCGTGCGGCTTCTGGGCAAGGGTCAGGGACGTCCTCCTGAGGGGGACATGGGGCTGCCCTGGGGACCCAGGACACCCATCAACCCTCCTGGCACACAGCAGGGGCTCCACAAAGTGAGTTCCCTCCCCCGGCCCTGGCACAGGTGGGAAAGACGCGGGTAGAAGTCGCTCTCCAGGCAAGGAGACGGGACGGACGTGGGCAACGCGCGGGGCACATCCTCTCTCACACCGTGCTGCCTTGCTCCTGGCAAAGAGATTTGGAACGATAATTTGAATTTATAAGCCCCATTCCAGCGCCGTTATTGATGTGCAAGGAAAGAATACATAAGCGTGTGGCAAGGTGCGTACTCGATTAGCTCCCTGGTTATTTATTTATCCCTAAGAAGTGCTTCCTGGAGGGTGCCGAGCATTTGTTTCATAGATGGAGCCCAGAGGACTGGCCCTGCCGAGAGAAATCGGATTATCAGTGCTCTGACAATTGAGTTTACACAAACTTTTACTCCCAGGTATTAGGAAATGCAGAGAGTTTATATTCATGTGGCACCGCAGTGCCGAGGGGCAACCTGCTGGCTCCCCGCAGCCCCTCCGGCCGCCGCTGCTGCAGGGAGGGGCAGAGGGAGCCCCGGCTCTTCCAGGACCAGCTCCCCTCTGGGACGTCACCTGGGGTGGCCTGGCTGCTCCTCCCGACTGTCCCGGTGGATCCCCTGCTGTGAGCACACTCCGCCCAGGGCCTGCTACTGCGGAGCAGAAGGCCAAGAACAGGTAAAATCCCTCCTCCCCAGTAGGAGCACTCCAGAGCCTGCCGCAGGGGAGAAACAGGAAGTGTCCTGCACAGGGGACACTGTGCAGCCCCTTAGAGACGGGAGCTGGGTTGCGTGGGTCAGCAAACCCAGCTCAGCTCTACATCCCCGACCCTGCCACCAAGAACGGCCCCCACCTGCTCCATCCCGAGTTCTTTTCCACCTCTCAGTTCCCGTCTGTGCCGCCCCTGCCTGAGGGCTTCAGGCTTCCCCCTGTGCTTCAGCCTCATCTTGGAGCTGCCTCCGGGAAGCCTCCAGGCCCTCAGCCACCCTGGTCACCCTTGGACCCACCGGTGTTTGATGTGCTGTTTTCTTGACCCTGCTTATTCATCCGTCCCCCAGGGAGTGCCGGCCCCATCTCACCCATGTCCCATGCTGCCTCCATTTCTGGGCACACAGGGGCTGCGTGTGTAGACTGTGTGGCCTGGGCTGGCTCTGTCCAGGGGGCCCGGAATATGTGCGGCTGAGCCCTGGAGCAGCTGCCAGCCACTGGCGGTGGGCTCAGTGGATGCCACAGAAACTCTTGAGCCTGGTTCTTTCACAACGTTCAGGACTTAGTAAACTGCCGCCCCAAGCTGACCATCCTATCACACTCCCCCTGGGGCCCCGTGACCCCAGTCCGGCCTCCCCGGGCCCTAGGTCTGTCTTTCCAATATGGCAGCCACGGCCACATGTGGACACCCAGCCCTAAGTGTGGCCGTCGGCCTCGGGAGGTGCTCAAAGTGCAAACTACACTCTGGATTTCAAAGACTTATTTTGAAAAAAAGAATGTCAAGTGGTTCAATCAATTTTTCATATTGAATTCTTATTGCAATGCTAGTATTTTGGATCTATTGTGTTTAATGAACTATATTATTAAAAATTAATTTCACTCAAAGGGTATGAAGTTTTAGTTAAGCAGAAGTAAGTTCTGGAGACCTATTGTACAGTGTGGTGACTGTAGTTAACAATAATGAACATTTGACAGTTGCTCAGGGGGTAGATTTTAAATGTTATCGCTACAGAAAATAAACATATGAGGGGATGGATATGTTAATTAGCCTGATTTATTCATTGAAAAGTGCATACAAATATCAAAGCAACATGTTGCACACCATAAATATTAATATGCATGATTTTTAGTTGTCAATTAAAATTAATTAAAAATTGATTTCATTTTTTTTTACTTTTTAAGAATGTGGCTACTATAAAATCTAAAATTGCATATGGGGCTCATGTTTTTGGCTTGTTATGTGTGTACCAGGCGGCAGAGCTCCCGAGACAGACGCCGGGTTTGTGGCCGTGCTCTGACACACATCAGCTGTGAGGCCTTCAGAATATCCTTAACCGTCCCGTGCCTCAGTTTCCTCCTCTGCACAGTGGGGCGAAGGACATTAAGCACAGGGCTGAAACATCGTCAAAGTACTCATGTAACATTAGCTATTAGTACTCTTTGTCTCATTTGTGCATTTTAATTACCTTGGCTTTATTTTCTTTCATCACGCTTGCCAGTCTATGAGATGATCTTGTTTAATCATCCGTGTGCTTATTCACGCGTGGTCTGGCCTCTAGTGTCAGCTCTGGGAAACAGGGACTTGTCTGTTTTGCTCACGGCGTGTCCTCAGCCTGGTCCTGGGCCCAGAACACAGTAGGAGCACAGGCAATGCATGCCGACTGAATGAACAGATGATGAAGCCCAGCTGTGGTCCCTGGTGCCTTTCCATCTTGTCCGGACACTTCCACCCACTCTGCTGAAAAGAGGCCATTAGCATGTGGCATAAGCACATGTTGTGACATGAATGGGAGCATAAGTGAAGTAGGCAGGAGGAGGGCAGGAAGAACGGATGCTGTTCTGCAACGCAGAGAGGACAGGAGTGTTCCCACGCTCCCTCGCTTCGTGTGGGGGTGGGATCCCAGGGCCAGGGGTAGGGCTGCTGGGGGCTTGGGGCATGAGAACACCGGGGCATGAATGACCTTTGTCTTCAAGCTGACCCACGCTGGCTGAGGCACACCTCTTCGTTCCCGCTCCTGCCCTGCCGCTCAGTGACTTGGGTGGTCTCTACCAGCTCCCTCCGACCTCTGCTGCTCAACTCCTTCCTGAGTCCTTGTGATGGTTAATTTTATGCATCTTGACTGGGCCACAGGGCGCCCAGATGTTTGGTTCAGCATTACCTCTGGTTGTGTCTATGAGAGTGTTTCCGGAAGAGATTACCATTAGGACTGGTGGACAGAGTGCAGCAGATGCCCTGAGGGGGCTGGACCGCATCTGACTTGCTGGAGGCCTGGGCAGGACAGGAAGGTGGGCTAAGGAGGACGTGCCCCTCTGGCCGAGGCTCAGGCTGGGGCACTGGCCTTCGCCCTTGGAGGGGACTTACACCATTGTCTCCCTGGTTCTCGGGCCTTTGGACTCAGTCTGGAGCTTATACCACTGGCTTCCCTGGGTCTCCAGCCTGCAGACAAGATTGTGGGACTTCTCAGCCCCCATAATCACGGGAGCCAATTCCTTATACTAACTCTCGTTCTAGATACGTACATATCTATCCTATTGGTTCTGTTTCTCTGGTAACCCTGACAATACAGACCTCCAGTAGGGTGCACCCCCCCCCCCCACAGAACCCCTAGAAGCATGGACTCCAGTCTCACCCTTCATTTTACAGAGGACCACGTGGAGACCTGGGAGAGAAAGTGTCTTGGAAAGCGAGACAGCAGAGCAGTCAGGGAGGCGAGAGCAGGCATGCTGACCCTGGCAACAGGGAATGAACCAGCCTTGGCTCTGCCTGGGGGAGGTCCCTGTCCTGCAGAGATGGGGATGAGGAGCATGGTGGCTGCTGACCAAACCGTGGTCAGGCTCCTCTCAGCCTCTCCTGGACCCGGCCTTGACCTTCCCCTGCCTAGTGCACTTTCAGCAAAGATCGCTCAGCCAGTTTAGATGTCAGGGCGGCACGTTCTCAGTAATCAGCCACTCTCTCCTTCCTTGGTGTCTGCTCACCCTGGCCTGTCTCTAGCAAGAGTCCCGTCACCGTTTAGCGCAAACCCCCTGCCCTTGATATCTGATCCAGTCCCTCCCAGGAACCTCCTGTCTACCCGCCCCTGCAGGCTCACCGCGGTAAGGCCCAGCGGTTCTTGCACTCGGAGTTGGGTCAGTCTCTCTCCTCTAGTGCGGAAGCCTTCACTAAGGTTTGTCTTGCCATTTTTAACAGATCTAATGAATAATTTTTCTGTTACAATGTGAAGGGGACAACGGACAATGGCGGGGACGGGCAGGGGCAGGAAGAAGCCTTTGCAAGCCAGAGCTAGTGGCACTTTCTTTAAAGACCACAGTGTGCCTGGCCCTGAGTTAAATGCACAGAAGCTTCTGGAAGAAGAAAAATCCAGGGCTTTCTTCTGAGGACCTGAGGAACCACAAGCCTGGTTTGGGGAGAGCCCTGCTGGGTTCAAATGTTCCCCTAAACTCTCCCCATCTGCGTCTGCCTGGGCCTCAGTTCCCCAGGTGTGAAGTGGACTGGCGAGGGGGCAGCACTCAGGTGCCATGAAACATCACCAGCGCGTGACTGCGAGGCATGGCAGGTGCTGCTGTCGGGTGTCCTCCCCTGACACGGCGAGCGTCCGGCAGCGGCTGCCGTCATTTATAGAGCAGGGCTGGGGCTCAGAGAGGCAGAGGGCCCTGCTCAAGGTCACAAAACCACTTAGTGGCGGGGGCCTGGCCGGGCTGCAGCCGCGTCCCCCGGGAGCTGGCTTTCTTATCAGCCGCCCGGCAGATGTGCGCGGAGCCCCCGTCTCTGCTCTCGTGCCAGGCCGGCGTCTGACCCTCCAAACCCAGCCGCTTCTCTCAGCAACCGCATCAGCATCCTTTATCCCTTCTGAGCTCTGACCCAGAAAAACCCCATTTGTGGAGCACAAAGCTTGCCGCCTGCTTGGAATTCACGAGCACATAATCGCTCCCTTTGGACACCCGGCGCTTCGGGTGGAGACGAGGGAGGCCCAGCCGGCAGGAACCAGCCCAAATGGGTTGGCGGGCAGGAGCGCAGGGGCCGTCCCTCTGCACCTGAATTCTGCCTGGACCTGCACCAGGCAGGATCTGTTTTCCTGCTCTGAATAAACAAACGACCGAGCCTGGGCAGAGGAGGCAGCCCCATGAAGGGACGTGGCTTGGAGCTAAGCCCTTCTGGGCATGGCCTGGTGGCTGGGCAGGGACTCAGGGCAGACGGCCCCGGGGAAGGGCCAGTGATCAGAAATTCCGAGGGATCCATAGAGGCAGTTTGGGGCTCCAGCCCCAGCTGTTAGAGACCATCTGGAAATCAGGTGCAAACCCTGTGCCCAGGACTGGGGCTCCCCAGCCACTGAGGACATGCAGAGTCTTCATGAACATCAAACCGGTGCTGTGGCGGAGGGCCAGCACTCTCTGGACAGGAGGACAAGTGCATGTCCTTATTTTCCCCGTGCTTTGGAAATCCTGGCTCCTGCATGTTACTTAAGGAGCACCAGGCCCATTGCTGGGCACCGAGTGAGAAGTCCAGCAGGACAGATCTGTGCCGGGAGCTGTCACACCGAAGATCAACCTGGGCCTTTTCATTAGGGCTTCCCCGTCCAGGGAAGGGGACAGAGTGGAACCCGAAATGGTCAGGGGTGAGGTAAGAGTATGGCAGAGCTCTGGGGTAGGTGCACACTGGCCTGGGACTTGAGAGTGATTTCACCAAGTTTCTAAGGTGGAAAGAACAATTCAGACAAAAGGAGCAACATTTGCAAAGGCACAGGGGTGAGGGGCTAGTGTGGGAGTCTCCAAATACAATTGCTTCTTTTATACGGGCACCAATCCCATTCATGAGAGCTCCACCCTCAGGAGCCAATCACCACCTAAAGGCAGTGATTAGCTTAATCCTGCTGCATTGGGATTGACAGCGTCACTGTCATTCAAAACACAGCAGAACACACATCCCACGGAGCAGCTGTATGAGGACGCTGGCAGCAGACGGGCGGAGTGGAAAGGAATCTGAAGGAGCACCAAGCTGGTGGTGAGGTTCCCACTTTATTTTCCTCTGGTATTGTCCAGACTGTGCTGGACAGCAGCATGAAACATGGAGGAGGCACCAGTGACCGAGAAAAAGGACATCAACAAGAGCCTTTGGTTTCTGTCCTGAGAAACAGGAACGTGCACTCCAAAGGTTGAGAGATGAGGGGGGAATCCATTGTTTTATTATTTTTTCTTGTTATCCATTTTCTCTTGCCCCAGCCCCCTACGCAATCTCCACAGGGTGCAACATAAGTGTGGGCAATTCTTCCCCCTGACCAGAGGTGGTCCTAAGATCAATAGAGTGAATTCCTGTTGCTCTTTGCCCTCTCTCCTCCTGTTGTTTGACCCAGACACAATGGAAAATAAACAGCAGAGCAGAAAAATGGCAGGTTTCTAGCTCAAGGACTGCAAAAGAAAGCTCCAGGGAACCTAACACTGTTGGGGAAATCATGAAGAAGGAAATCCAGGGGCTATCCTATAAAATGGTTCAAGCTCACGCTGTGCATGAATGGATCTGGCCTTAAATAGCACACCAGAGACGCTGAGAGTGATTGTCCAAGTCCCAGGGGGCACACACTGGACAGGTCTTAATAGCACTGCAAAGGCTTCGAAAGCTGCTCTGACCCTGAGACCACAACCTGCAGAAGGAGGTTCAGTTCAGAACTTTGCTCTAAACATAACCAGACTGATGACTTATGAAACAAAACATCAACATTATCCATAGGATTTAAACAAGACTCGGAGAGTCTCCTAATATAATATCTAAAATGTGTAAGGTACAATCCAAAATTAATTGGTATACAAAGAATCACACCAGGGAAACTTGTAAGGTAAAAGTCAATCAATAGACACCAACACCAAGAGGACACAGATGTTGGAATTATTAGAAAAACACTAAATTAGCTATGAAAACCATGCCGTAAGAAGTAAGGGCAAAATCTCTGGAAACAAACACAGAGATAGAACGTGTCAGTAACAAAATAGAAGATGTAAAGAAGAGCCCAATGGAAGTTTTAGAGCTGAAGAATATAATGATTGAGTTTTTAAAATTTTTCAAATAGACCTAATAGCAAATTGGAAATAACAAGAGAAAGAGTAAACTGGAAGATAAGTCAATAGAAATGATCCATTCTAAATACCAGGGAGAAAACATCTTTAAAACAATGAATGGAATCCCAGGGACCTGTGAGAAAATAACAAAAGGACTAACATTTATGTCATCAGAGTCCCAGAAAGAGAAGAAAGAACATGACACAGAAAAAACATTTGAAAAAATACTGCCTTGAAACTTTCCAAATTTGGGGAAAGACATAAACTTACAGATTCAAGGACCCCAAACAAAGTAAACTCAAAGAAATCTTTCCCAGAAAAATAATAATGAAACTGCTGAAAACTAAAGAAAAAATAAAAGGCATCCAGAGGAAGACTCTGAATAGTACATAAGGAGGTAATAATTCAAATTACTGCAGATTTCTCACAAGAAATCAGGAAGGCCAGAAGGAACAGATAGCACATTTATAAAGTACTGGAGAAAGAAGAGCTATTGAGCTGGAATTCTATATTTGGCAAAAAAATTCTTTCAGGAGTAAAGGTGAAAAAGATGAAGAAAACTTAAGAAAATTTGTTGCCAGCAGACCTGCTCTAATGGAAGTGCTGAAGGCAGCTTTTCAGAAGTCAGAGAAATTATGCCAGATGCAAATTTGAAACATTGGGATGAAGGAAGAGCAAAGGAAACGTCGGATATCTAGATAAATATAATAGACTATTCCTCTCTTAAGTTCTTTAAAATAAGTATGACCATTGTAAGAAAAATTATAACATTGTTTGATGGAATTTTCAATGATTATAATGTGCTACACATATGAATGCTACAACTTAAATGGAATGACAATAGAACTGTATGATGGTTAGGTTTCTATATTATATTTGAAGTGGTAAAATATTAATGCAACTATGAAAAGTTAAGTATGTACATTATAATTTCTAGGCCAATCACTAAAATAAATCTACATAAAAGATATAGTAAAAGACTCAGTAGATAAAATAAAATGATATCTTAAAAATATTAAAATAATCCAATCAGAAAATGGGAAACAGAAAAAATAGAATGTAAATAGTTTAAATATGCATAACAATTAATTGGAAGTAAGTCAAAATGGTACGATTCCATTTGTGTGAAATGTCTAGAATTGGCAAATTCATAGAGACAGGAAGTAAATGAGTGATTGCCTGGGGCTGGGTCAGGGAAAAGTTGAATGACAGACAATGAGTAGGGAGTTTCTTTTTGGGGTGTTGAAAACATTCTAAAGTTAGATTGTGGTGATGGTTACACAAGTCTGTGACTACACTGAAAACCAAGCAACTGTATACTTTAAATGAGTAAGTTTTATGGTATTTGAAACATACCTCAATAAAGCTGTAAAACTGATGAATTAGAAAATAAAAAATAGTGTAATTAAATTATTTTTAAAAGATACATTATCAAAATTGATAAAGATACAATGATATGCTATTTAAAAAAGGCATTATATGTAACCAAAATGTTTGTATCCCCATCATATTCTGATTTCAAAACAAAAACTGAAAAAAAAATCCACTTTGAGTGTAATGATATGGATAAGTTAACAGTAAAACAATAGATAAAGACACATCATGTACACTAATCCAAGGAATCCTGGAATGGTTGTATTAATACCAGGCTACATATACTTCAGAGCAAAGAAAATTATCAGGGACAAAAGGGGGCATTTCAGAATAATAAAATGGCCAATTTACCAGGAATGTATAACAATCCTAAATTGGTTTGCATGTAAAAATACTTCAAAATAAATGAAGCAAAAACTGATAGAGTTAACTGAAAGAAGAAACAGATAAATTTGCAATTATATTTGGAGACTTTAACACTTCTTTGTCAGTAGTCAATGGAACAAATAGAAATCTGCAAGGATCTAGAAGACTGAACAACACCATCATCTCCATCAGCTAAAGGGATAAAAATGACATTTATATAATACTTCAACCAAGAACAGGAGAATATGCATTCTTTTCAGGTGTACATGCTCATGCTCAAACTACCTTGACAGTAAAACCAGACAAAGAGAGTACAAGAAAAGGATGCTACTGAAGATCAATATCTTTCACAGACACACAGGCAAGAAAATTTAGCAAATTAAGTCCAGGAATATTAAAAAGTCCAAAAACAATAGATGCTGGCATGGATGCAGAGAAAAACTTATACACTGTTTGCGGGACTGCAAATTAAAACAACCCCTATGGAAAACAGTATGGAGATTTCTCAAAGAACTAAAAGTAGACCTTCCATTCGATCCAGCAACCCCACTACTGGGTATCTCTACCCAAAGGAAAAGAAGTCATTTTATCAAAAAGACACCTGCACTCAAATGTTTATTGCAGCACGATTCATAATCTCAAAGATGTGGAATCAACCCAAGTGCCCATGAATTCGTGAGTGGACTAACAAAATTTGGTATTTGTATACCATGGAGTACTACTCAGCCATAAAAAGGATGAATTAATGCCTATTGCAGCAATCTGGGAGGAACTGGAGGCCATTATTCTAAGCAAAGTATCTCAAGAATGGAAAAACAAATACCACAGGTACTCTCTAATAAATTGTGACTAACTGATTGGCACAAAAGTGCACAGAGGGAAGTAAAATTCACAGGAAATCAAGCAGGGGGAGAGGGGAGGGACAAAACCCCACCTAACAGGTACAATGAACCCTATTTGGGTGATGGTCACATTTACAGCCCTGGATCAAGCCATGTATCAGAAACATTTGTACCCCCTTAATATTTTGGGAAAAAATCAATAAATATAATCCACCCTATTAAAAGACTAAAAAGAAAAACCATATGATAAAATTAATTTTTGCAGAAAAACATTTGAAAGAATTCAACTCTATTCATGACAAACACTGTCAGGAAGCTAAGAGAAGTCACAGATTTTCTTCACCTGAAAAAGGGCATCCTCCAAAACCCTACAGCTGACATCATGCTTAATGGTGAAATCTCAGTGCTTTGTTCCTGAGATCAGGAACAAGGCAGCTTGTACATTTTCACCACTCCTATTCAACATGGCCTAGAAGTCCTAGGAAGTGCATTAAAATAAATAAAAGGCACATACACTGGAATGGAAGAAATAAAATTGTCACTATTCAAACCGATGTGATTGTATGCATAAAAAATCTCAAGAAATCTTTTAAAAAGTTGTTACATAAATGAATTTAGCAAGGATGCTGGATACAAGGTGAACACACAAAAATTAGTTATGTTTTTATGTACTAGCAATGAACCATTGGAGACCAAAATTAGTAGAAATAATACTATTTAAAATAGTTTCATACAAAATGAAACACTGGGCTGTAAATTTCACACACACATACAGGATTAGTACTCTGGAAACAATAAAATGTGTGTGTTAGAAATCAAGACAGACCTATGTAAATTGAGAGGTATACCATATTCATGGATAGGAAGACTCAATATAGCTAATATACAAATTCTTCCCAAATGGACCTATAGCTTTAATGCAATTTCAACAAAAATTACAGCTGTTTTTTTGAGACGTAAACTAATTACAACGTATATGACAAACCAAAGAAAGAAAGAAAGTGGAATAACCCAAATAACTTTTAAAGAGAAGCATCAATTTGGAGGACTCTCATCACCTGATTTTATAAAGCTACAGGACTCAAGAGGAGATATGGCGAAGGGATAGATGTATGAATCAAAGAAGCAGAATGGCAAGTATGGAAATGGATTCACATAAATATATTGAAGGTGCACTGGAGAAAGGATCATCTTTTCAATGAATCATGCTGGAACAAATGGGCATTCATATGCATAAAAGGGTCTGGATTTAAACTTTACACTCAGACAAAAATTAACTCACAAAGAGTTATAGATCTAAATGTAGAAGTTCAACTATAAAATGTTTAAGAGGAAAAAATAGGGGTAAATATTTGTGACTCGTTAGGCAAGAATTCCAAAATCCTGACTCATAAAAGAAAAAAAAAAAGATAAGTAAGACTTCATCAAAACAAAAAATGTTTGCTTTGTGAAAGACCTTTGTTAAGAAGATGAAAAGACAAGCTACAGACCAGGAGAAAGCATTTGCAAATCACATATTTGATAAAAGAGCTCTATTCAGAATACAATAAAAAACTTTCAAACTCGACGGTTAGAAACAAACAACCCAGTGGAGAGAAAAACAAACATAAGCTGTGAAACGACGCTCCACCAAACCAGACGTACGGATGCAAAGAAGCACACGAAAGGATACTCAACGCTGTCAGCCGTTAGGGAAATGCAAATTAAAACCGCTATTCGAGGTCTCTACGCACCTACTATAAATGCTAAAATTAAAAATCTGACAATGTCGAGTGCTGCTGAGGGTGTCGAGCAACTGGAACGCACATGCGTTGTGGATGGGATTCCACAATGGTGCATACAGCAAATCTGGAAAACAGTTTGGTGGTTTCTCACGAAGTTAAACAAAGACTTACCGGATGACCCAGCAATCCATCCCTAGCTATTTACTGTAGAGAAACGTGAGCTCCACACAACACGTATGTTTACAGCACCTTTATTTATAATCCTGAAAAAACAGAAAGAGCCCAAGGGTCTCTTAGCTGGCGAATGGGCGGACTGCGGTACCTCCGTGCAAGGAAACACTATCCGGCAATGGGAAATGAATCAATATCGGCGCACGCAACAACATGGACGAGTCACAAGGCAGCATGCTGTGGGAAGGAAGCCAGTCTCCTGTGACTCCACTTACGTCATCTCTGGCAAGGTGACACTAGAACGACAAAGGGAGCTCAGTGGTTGCAGGGCTGGGCGGTGTGCAGAGGGAGTGGGGGGTGACGGGACTGTTCACCTTGATTATGACGCTGGTTACATGAATCCATACATGTGTTAAATCTCATAGACTCAAACCAAAAAAGTCAATTTATTGCATGTTAATTTTTTAAATAAAAATGATATAATGTTATAAAAGTGCCTGGCTCATAAGTATACATAATACTTGGTTTCGTCTATCTTTTCATTGATTTAAAAAAAGTGTTCAAAAGATCCCACTGTATTGTTGTGGCATGAATCACGTTTGTGACCAGCATGCATAGTGGGGGCCACCCTCATCTGTAGGCAGCAGCCCCCTCCCCTGCTGTCACCCAGCAGTGCCAGAAGGGCTCCCGCAGCTCACCGTACCCTCCTGTGTCCCAGACTGCAAGGGCCCTGCTCTTGCCAGCTCATTTCACTGGGCTCTGGCGGCTGATGACGGTCGACTCCCTAATGTTGACTCTGGAGAGGCAGGGTCAAGAGTGACCTGACCACCCCCTACTGCCAGCTCTCTGTCTCACTACCTTTAACCTTTCTGACTTTCTCTGTCCCCTGACTTATCTGCCCAACCTCCCGCACACCCCAGCTGGGAGCCCCAAGGGGAGGGCAGTGTGTGTGCCCGAGTCACCTCCGTGTCCTGGGGTCTGGCCCAGACGGGACTGTGGACGATGCAGAATGGTGCTCAGCAAAAGACGAGCCCTGCAGGTGCCAGCACTGTGCCCAGACCCCAAAGGAGAGATGCTTGAGGTCTGGACTATGTCTTCTCTGGCTTTATAAGCCCCAGTGGGCTCCGTCCGGGCTTGGAGATGGTGTATAGGAGGCGCTGTCTAGGTTTGCTCCGCTGTGGCCGAGGGTGCGGCTGTCTCCCCCTCCTGCCCCCAGCGTGGGGAAGGGCTCCTGGGTGGTGTCAAAGAAAAAATTATTCCATGATGCTTGGTAGAGCATGGTGAGGTGGACTTCATTCAGAACCATGGCGACAGGTATAGGCACCATGGCAATGGGACTTTGCAGTGCTGGGGGGAGACTGGGCTCACCCCTGAATGCAGACTGGGAAATGGGGATTGTGGCCCGGGAGCAGGGTGGGGGTCCGGAAACGGAAAACGACCACAAGGAAACATCAGGGGCAAGGGGGATTCTGGCTAAACTGACCAACAGGATCTTGCTGCGGACAGGGGGGTTGACCATCCTCACCTGGGGGAGCTGGAGGACGAGGGAGCTGTCAGGCGGTGAGGACGATCGGGTACGGAGGGAGGGAGTTAATAACGACCTGACTCAGCCGGGCTCTTGCTATACCCGGATTCTATGAGGAAGTGCACAGATGGTTCTGGGAGAAGGTTCGGGGTCAGGCGGAGACTCTCTGTCGGGGCAACATGTCCACGCTGGACCCAGGCCTGCTCTTCCTCTCGCCCTGCTAATGAAGTGCCCTTGTGCATCCTGGTGACTCCTCATGAAGCAGGAGTTAGAGAACAAACCAGCACGAAATAATATTTTTACTAAATTTCTGCTCTCCAGCCTGTGGAGTTGTATCAACTTGTTAGTGGGCCTCTGGGAACGCCACGGTGCATACTGATGTCGGTTCATGCCAATTACGAGCTGAGTGATGAAATAGCCTGGTATCATCTCGCCAGTGCATGGGAACAGCAGGTGAATGCTATAGTTTATGATTTTCAATTATAAATCAAATAGACTGAGCTCTCGCTTCTCTTAATAAAGGCTGTAAAAGCGCTGAAGTGTGGACAGGCTTCTGCCTGGGAAAGAAAAACAGGCTGAGTCTATAAGCGATCACTTGTGTTGTGTTTTTGTTTTTGCCACCATTAGGTATGTTCAGTGCTTGGAAGGACATTTTGGAATATGTGCTCCTGCAGGAGCTGGTGGCAGAGGGTCTTGTTAGTGACCTTGGATGTGCCTGGACAACACATCCAACAGACGGGGTCATCCCATGTCCTGTCCCCCTAGCTCATCCTGATGGTGACTGCAGCCCCATCCATGGGAGGTCCCTCAGCAGGGAGGTCAGGACAATTCCAGCAGACCTCTGGGGACAGCATTCCCACCGGACCAGGAGATGATGTGGTGCCTTGTGTTTGTCATTGGCTCAGGAGTGGATGGGAGACCCATGGGAATGGGGGACAGTGACAATTCTGTCCATATTGAGAGAATTTGATATTTCCTTTGAGCATTCTGACTCTGCCTGGACAAGCCGATTAATCTTGGGCAATGCTATAGTTTCAACTCCCTCCAAAACTCCTGTTGAAATTTAATTGCCACTGTAACAGTGTTGAGTAGCGGGACCTTTACAAGCTGATTAGGTCACAGGGGCTCTGCCCTCACGAATGGGTTGATGGGCGAGTTACCGCAGGAGCAGGCTCCCGATAAAGGGGTGAGGTCAGCCCCTGCTTTCTCTCTGCCTCTCCCGATGGCTTTTGATGTGATGCCTTCTGCCTTGGAACCACCCTGGCCAGAGGCTGGCGCCGTGATCTTGGACTCCCAACCTCCAGAACCATGAGCCAAATAAACCTCTGTTGTTTATAAGTTATCCGGCTTGTGGTATTTTGCTATAGCATTAGAAATGACTAAGACAGGCACGTAAATTCTCTCTTCCCTACTTGCTGCGTGTACAGATAATGACAATAATACACACCTTGGTATAAACCATGCATGTAGCAAACTGCCCCAGGCAGCTGCTTGTCCCTGTTAGTGCGGGAAGGGGAAGAACAGGACGGTGCCCGTGATGAGAGCACAGGGGACATGGTGGACGGACGATGGGGAACCAGTGCGTGGGCAGTTAGTGTCTGGTTAAAAACCTGAAGACACAAAATTGATGCAAAAACTGGAAGACAGGGAAGATGAGTTTCCTCCCTTAAAGAAACAGCTCACCTATCAGGTGTAAAAGGTTTACCCTATTCAATTCAAAATGAGACATATCCAGTGAAAAATTTAAATTATAAGGATAAAAAAATTTTCATAAGTATCTGGGTAGTAGTGAGAAGTTATGCCAAAACGAACAAAGATCCTGTTGGCCTCATATTCCTTCTTAGCCACGTTTAACGCCCAAAGACAAAGGGGCCATCTCTGCCAGACACTTACCGAGTGTGTTAATGGGTTTTTACTATAATGAGCCGAGGGCCTACGAATTTCCAGGTCCTGCAGCCAGTCGTGCCCTGTGCAGGGTCCCGTTAGGGTGGTGTGTGCGAGAAACAGTCGCTGCAGGAGGACAAGTGGCAGTCACCAGGGCAAGTGTCTCTGAGACCTGGGTCAGGGCAGCCCCCACTTCCTGTCTTCCCAGTCCCCGGGGTCTGCCGAGAAGGAGCTGGAACAATGTAGAAAGCGGAGACCTGAACAGTGCCATGCTGAGGAGTCAGCTCAGCTCGGCGGGTCACTGCATAAATACTAGTGACGATGAGGTCACACTGGGGTAGAGTGGGCCCCTAATCCAATATGACTGGTGTCCTTATAGAAGGGGGAGATTTGGACACACACATGCACACGAGGAAGATCCCATGAGAAGACAAAGGCAGAGACTGACATCCGCAGCCCAGGGCTGCTCAGGACCAGCTAATAGGAAAGAATTTATATATATGCAATTTGAAATAACATAAAAGCTTTCCAATATGATGGGATAGAAACTCAATATTAAAATTCAGTATTATCTCTACATACCAGAAATAAATAGCAATTTTTTTACAGATTGTATGTATTATGTGTATGCCTTTCAGCTTCTGATAATTCTAGATTAGCTTAGATATCACTGGTAACAATTATAAACTCTGAGGAAAATGTAAAAACAACTTTTTGAAGTCACAGGGGAGCAAAGAGAAGTAGCCAGAAACTGGGTGAGTCTCCCATGGAGGAAAGGGGGGTGAGTCTGACATCTGCCCAGCTGTTCTAGAAGTGTGTCAGGCAGGGGACAGCGTCCGCACGAAGCCACAGCAACCTTGGAGACAGGACTTGGACGTCAGAGTGGGGGCTACTCGGGGTTTCTGGAAATTGAGGTCAAAAGTGCCAGGAATGAAAGAACCAATATGGAAATGGTCTCCCAGGAGGAGAAAGGAAAGGAAATGAGGGATAAATATATATATATATATGAAGAAATATTGGTTGAAAATTATCTAAATTTGACCAAAACATCAAACCCACAGCTGCAAGAATCTCAACAAATCCCAATCAAGATAAACACAAAGAAAACCACTCTTCAGCGCCTCTTAATCAAACTGATGAAAGAAAAAAATATAGAAGAAAAATGTTAAGTCCCCCAGAAAGATGTCCCCATTTGGTCATGAAAGAGTAGCTGGTCTGGAGCTTGTCCTCGCACCTCAGCCAGCTACGAAACTGTTCAAAATACGTAAGATGACTGCTTCGTGTTGGGGCAAAAGACTGTGCAGGACAGAAACCCCGGGATCAGGGAGACAAACGAGGAGATCCCGCCCCGGCCCTGGCCTCCCCGGGAGACGCAGCTGCAGCGCTGGAGCCTGCAGGTGGGTTACCCGAGGAGCCCCGCAGAGAGGGGCTGAGGGGCCTTCATCAGGCTGTCCCCGAGATGCCGGCCGGACACGGATCTACACGCAGCAGGTGGAGCGACACAAAGCCAGTCAGCGGGAGCTATCGGGAGAAATCCCACACCCCATACGGGATGAAGATATTTTAATTCCATTCTACAAGAGTAGAAAGACTTTGCTGCACATGGGAGCAGTCGCTAGAGACCCTGGAAGGGCCAGACTAGCATGAGGGGGTCGTTTTTCCTGGCATGAAGGCTGTGCCAGGCTCAGACACAGCCCTCCAGGAGACCGAGCCGACCGCGAGCAAGCGAGCTGCCTGCAGAAACTGACTTCCCTACTCCTTAGAAGAAGACACGAACCTCAAACAGTCAGCAACGGGAAATGCCAACTGCCTGGCATCCAATCAAGAGCTGCAACCTATAAACAGAAAAAAATCAACCCATAGAGAAACATCTGTCCCTCAGACAAGGACTTAAAAACACGTATTATAAGTATTTAAATTTGTTCAAATATTTAAAGGAAAACATGAACATGGAAAAGATGGAAAATATCAGAGCCAACAGCAACATCTAGAACCAAAAAAATATAATCTCTAAAATAAAACTTTTACAAAATAAGGTTAACAAGGTTGGGCACAGTGGCTAACCCCTACAATCCTAGCACTCTGGGAGGCTGAGGTGGGAGGATCACTTGAGGTCAGGAGTTTGAGACCAGCCTGAGCAAGAGCGAGACCCTGTCTCTACAAAATCAGCCAGGCATGGTGGTGCACACCTGTGGTCCCAGCTACTCAGGAGGCTGAGGCGGGAGGATCGCTTGAGCCCAAGAGTGTGAGGTTGCTGTGAGCTATGATGATGCCACTACACTCCAGCCTGGGCAACACAGCAAGACCCTATCTTAATAATAATAAACTCTGGAATCAGGAAAGGACAGGAAAAAAAATTTTAAATGAGGTTAACAGCACATTAGACACCAGAGTACAAAAGGTTAACTCAAAAACATAGCAGGAGGAGCTATACAATATGAAACAGGGAGGAAAAAAAGATTTAAAATAACAAGCAAAAAATCTGAACAGAGCCTCAGTAATCTACAGGACAATGTCAGCAGTTCAAACATGTGCAACTGGAGGTCCTGAAGGAGGAGGGACAGAGGCAAAGAAAGAAAAGTCACTTAGAGAAGCAACAGTCTTGATACGCAGTCACGACTTAACCAAACTGCTGAAAACCAGTGACACGGGGAACATATTAAAAGAAACCAGGTGGTGGAAGGAAGACATTTATGGATGGAGGAACAAAGAGAAAAAGCATTGCAGACCTATCATCCGAAACCACATAAGCCAGAGACATAGAGGGACATCATTAAGGTGCTGAAAGAAAAAAGCCAGCCACCTTGAATTCCATACCCCACAAGAAAATCCTATCAATGAAGGTTAAATAAAAACTCTCTCAGATAAACAAAAACTGGGAGGATTTGTTGCCAGTAGACTTGCACTTTCAGAGAAAAGCTATAAAAAGTTATTTAGGTAAAGTAATAGTGACACCAGTTTGAAACATGAAGCCACACAAACAAATCAAGAGCAGTGGAAACGGTGACCATGTGGGTAGATGTAAAACCTTTTCTTTTTTTCAAATTTTTAAAATTTATTTTTTAAAAAATTGTTTAAAGGAAAAACATAGATTTGGAGGTTTATAACACAGGTAGAATTAAAACACGTAGGCCCACTATGGCAGAAAGGACCAGAGGACAGTTGTGAGGTTTGTACGCTGTGGGTGAAGTTGCACGATATTATGGCAGAGACTGGTGAGTTGCAGGCACATATTGTAAACCCTAAAGCAACCACTAAAAAACTAAAAACAATGGTCACAGTCAAAAAACCAATAATGCAGATACAATGGAATCATAAAAAAAATCCAAAAGAAGGCAGAGAGAGAAAAGATCAATAAAAAAAGAAAATAACTAATAATGCAATAAAGCAAATAAAAACAAATAGCAAGGTGGTAGCTTTAAACCAACCATGTTGACAATTATATGAAATGTACTTGTCACTCGGGACGGGTCCTGTCTACAACAACCCACTTTAAAAACAAGGACACACACACACACACACACACACACACACACAAAGATTAAAATGAAAAGGATGGAAATACATGCCATACAAACAGCAAGCATAAGAAATATGGATAGTACCAGGGATGAAGGAAGACAATTCATAATGATAAACAGGTCGATTTATTCAAAAAGCATAGTAACTCTAAAATGTGAATATGCCTAATAACAGAACTTTGAAATACATGAAACAAAAACTGGCAGAACTAAAAAGAAAAATGGACAGAATCAAAACTATCATTGGAGACTCTTCTCATGCTAATTAATGGAACACTAGCAGAAGACATAGAGTAACAGTGAAGATGCAGACGACATAAACAAATGATATTATCAACCAACTGGATCCAGCTGACGCTTACAGAACACTCCACCTAACGACAAGAGAATACACGTTCTTGAAACATGCACCAAGACAGACTATATGTTGGACCATAAAATCACTCTTAGTATGTTTTAAAGATTTGAAATTATATTAAAACAGAAATTTTAGAAAAACAGAATTACATTAGAAATCAATAACAGAAAAAAGATGTTTGGAAAATCCTCCAAGTATTTGGAAATTAAACAATACACATCAAAGTAATCCATGGGTCAAAGAAGAAATCCTAAGGGAAATTGGAAAATAATTTATGCTAAGGAAAAAGAAATTATCAAAATTTGTGGGATGCAGCTTATGTAGTCTGCAGAGGAAAATTAAGAGTTTTAAATGTTTATATTGGAAAATTAGAAAGGTCTAAAATTGATGAGCCTATTTTTCACCTTAAAATAGCTAGAAAAAAAGAGAATATTAAATGCAAAGCAATTAGAAGAAAGGAAATTATAAAGTTAGCAGCAGAAATAAAGCAGAAAAAAGGAAAACAGAGAAAATCAAGGAAACCAAAATCTGGTTCTTAGAAGCAACCATCTGAGTTGATAAACATCCAGTTTAGCTGATGAAGGCTATAAGACAGAAGATGCAAATTGCTGTACCAGGAATGCAAGATGCAACATCGCTAAAGATCCTACAATCATCAAAATAACAATATGGTAATATCATGAAAAAATTTATGCCAATAAATTCAACTACTTCCATGAAATAGACAAATTCTTTTAAATACTCAAATTGCTAAAACTGACTCAGAAAGAAATGAAAAATCCAAATAGCCCTATAACTATTAAAGAAATTAAAATCACAATTAAAAATCTACCCACAAAGATAACTCCAGGCCCAGACACCCTCACTGATGAATTATATTTCACAGTAGGAACAAGTCAAACCAATTCTACACAATTACTTTTGGAAAATGGAGGAAGAGGAATACTTCTCAATTCATTTTATTAAGCTAACACTAACAATTACTAAAACCTGGTAAAGATATTATAAAACAAGAAAGCTACTAACCAATATTTCCCATGTATATAGATGCAAAAAAGCTTAACAAAATCTTAATAAATCAAATCTACCAACATATAAAAGTTGGTGTATTCCAGGGATGCAAGTTTGTTTTAATATTCAAAAAAAAAAGGGTAATTCACCGTACTTACAGAATATAGAAGAAAAACTACGTACTCTTCTCAAGAGATGCAGAAAGTGTGTAACACAATTTAACACCGATTTGTGATAACAATTCTCTATAAACTAGGAATAGGCAGAAACTCTCTCAAAATAATAAAGAGCAACTAACAAAAAGTTGCAGCTAACATAATATTTGTTAATAAAAGACCAAACATTTCCCCTCCAGGGTTGAGAACTAGGCAAGAATATTGTTTTCATCACTTCTGCTCAACACTGCATGGGGTCTTAGCCAATCCTGGGAGAAAAAATTAAAATAAAAGCCAGATTGGAAAAGAAGCAGCAAAACTTCTTCATTTACAGACAAGTCTTATATCGGATATAATTAACTCAAATGAATCGTAGGGTTACACTGAGTGTTCAAACTATAGAAGTTCTAGGAAAATGCGTTTGTAATCTTGAGATAGCAAAGATTTCTTAAGTATGACACAAAAAAGCACAAACATCAAAGGAAATATTGACAAACTGGACTCTGTAAAAATGTAAAACCTACTCTTCGAAAGCATCCCGGAGAAAGTGAACAGGCAACCACAGGCCGAGGGGCGGTATTTGCAACACGAATGTCTTAACAAAAGACTGGCATCCGGCACATGTAAAGAATTCTGAAAAGCCAGTTATTAGAAGACAGGTAAAAATGAGTGAAAGATTTTAAGAGATGCTTCAAAAGAAGATAAAACATAGTAAGAACATGAAAAGAGGCTGAACGCCACTAGCTATCAGATAAATGTGAATTAAAACCACAATCAGATACCACACTGCACCCACTAGAATGGCAAACTGTATCACCAAATGGAGGGAAAGTGGAGTAAAGGTGAATTAAGCGGCATAAAATGCTGCAACCACCTTGAAATTCCTTAGACAGGTGATCATACACCTGCTCTGTGACTCCGTTTACTCATTTATCAAGATAAATGAAAACATTTGCAAAGACTTAAACATAAATACTCATGACAGTTTTATCCGTAAGAGCCAAATACTGAATACAACCCGGTGGTGAGCAGGTGAATCGCGGTGTACACATACGACGGAACACTACTCACCACCAAAATGACACACAACGCACCCGCAACAGCATGATGAATCTAAAATCTTCACACACAGTAAAGAAATCTGGACACACCAGAGTGCCTACTGTATGATCCCATGTATATAAAAATCTAGAACAAACAAAACTGATCTCTAGTGACCGAGAGCAGACCCGTGGCTGCGTGGGGCAGGAGGAGAGGGTGGCATTGGCTGGAAATTTAGGGAATTTGGGGTGACGGAAATATTCTATGTCTCAAACCTGGTGCTGTTTACACTCATTTGTCCAAATTCATCAAACTGTACACTCAAAGTGGCTCCATTAGTATATGTATAATATATCTTAATAAAGTTGCTTTCAAAATGAATAAAAGACCTGACCAGACACATCACAGAAAAAGACATATGAGTGGGTGGCAAGCACCAGAAATGACACTCAGCATCATCAGTCTTCAGGGAAATGCATATTAAAGGGATGTCAATGTCACTCACGCTCACCAGGAAAGGCCAAAATTAAAATGGCCCAACCACAAACATGAGGGGGGGGTGGGATGAGGACTCCCAAACACTGGCTGGTGGGGTTTTAAAATGGTGCAACCACTTGGAAAACTCTTTTACGCTCTCTTATAGAGTAAAACATCCCTCCACCCGACGGACTGGACATTCCCACTCCAGACATTCAGCAGAGAAAGTGAAAACACACATCCACCCAGAGGACTTTCTCAGAACGTTTATAGCAGCTTCATTCATAATTGTCAAAAGCTAAACAACCCAAATATTCATAAACAAATGGATAGAAAATAAATTATGGCATATTCATAAATGGAATACCATTCCCCAGCAAAAAATAGTGGCTACGGCTGTGCCAAATACCACAGATAAATCTCTCAGAAGCATTATGTTGCCGGAAAGAAGCCAGACGCCAAAGGACATGTGCTGTGTCATTTATACGGAGCTCTAACCAACAGTGACAAAAATCCAGACAGCAGTTGCATCAGCAGGAGAAATGGGACAGTTGCCCAGAAAGAGACACTAGGGAATTTTTCTTGATTGAGATCTTGTTACCCGAGTGTACGTGTTTGTCAAAGCTCAATGAACTGTATTCCAAAGTCCGTATGATTTCTCATATACAATTACACCTCCATGAGAAAAGCTCAGGGAAAATTTTATAAAGGCATCTGAAAATATGAAAAAGAAGCACATCTAGCAAAATGTAAAAGGTCTTTATTCAGAAAACTATAAAACATTGAGAATTTTTTAAAAAGCTCTTAGAAATGGAGAAAACGCAATTTGCGATGATCGGAGGACCCTGCGCCACGCCAGTCAAAATCCCAGCAAGAATCCCACAGAACTTGCCCCCACCTCCCATCGCACACAAACATTAATTCGGGCAGAGCGAGATCCAACAGCAAAAGCCGGGGCACTCACTAAAGCTTTTAAAGTGATGGGAGGAAACACCTTCACGACCTTCTGACGGGGAAGGACTTTTGAACAAGAGTCAAAACGTAGTAGCCACGAAGAAAAAGGTGGCTATTTGGCCACATAAAAATTAAGTTATTTCTGTTCATCCGAAGACACCAGTAAAAGCGTCAGAAGGTGAGACAAGTGGTGGAAGAAAACACTGGTGACACCCGTAACAGACAAAGGTCTCGCATCTAAAATGCAGACAGAACTCCTGCAGATTCAGTAGAAAATGGGTCAGACACTTGAACAAGCACATCACAAAGCGGATCTCCAACAGGTCGGTCAACATCGAAAATGGTGCCTGTTAGTCTCCAGGGAAATGCAAATTAAAACCTCAACGAGAAACCACCACAAACGCACCAAACGAGCTGAAATTACGAGGCGTGATGAGAACGTGGAGCAATGGAGATTCTCACACTCGGAAATGGCAGGAGAGAGTTCAGGTGGTCCAAGAAATTTCTATGCCCGACACCTTAGCTCTGAGGTAAAACATTCAGCAGAAAACTCCGCACAAGTGTGCCAGGACCCAAATGTTCTTCAACGGCAAATAGATAAATAAATCCCAGTATGCGGTGATGAAAATGAATGCACCACAGCCCCACAACATAATGGATTAATCTTTGAAACATCACGTTGAGTCAAACAAGCCAAACACACAAGTCTGCACTGTATCATCCCATTTACATAAATATTTAGAACATGCAAGACTAAGCCGAGTTATTTAAGGACACCTACCTAGGTAGCAAAGCTAGAAAATTTCATAAACTAAAATAAGCTACAAAAGCAAGGAAGTGATTGCATAAAGGTCGGGGTAATGATTAAATTTGGGGAGGTGGGAGGGAGGCTGGGAACGGGAAGAGTCGCTTGGGGGTGGCCCTGGGAGCTGGAAGGGGCAACACAGGCATTTGCTGCCGCTGGCCGTCACGTCACGGTCCAGCACCCAGGAGAGAAGAGGAAGGAGAGATGCCCTGGAGGGGGCAGGAGGGTAGAGGTCCGTGGACAGGACGGGCCTTCGGCACCTGGACAGTCCGTCCAGCAGAACACAGGACAGACGCTGAGAGCCTGAGAGGAAGGAAGGTAAGCGGGATTCCTGACTGCGCCCTTCTCCTTTCTCCGAGGAATAAGACACTAAGTTGGCGGCTCCGTCGTGCCGGGGCCTCCGGAGCCACCTCGTTTCCCAACACCCCTGGGCAGGGCCGAGACCAGCTCAGCCAGGCCCGCCCGGCTGCCCGTGAGGCCCGGTCTGCTGAGCTAGCGACGGCCGCGGCATCTCACCAGGCCTGGGAACTGGAGGGTGCACTCGCAACACCGTGGGGACACCCAGACCTCCAACACCCAGATCGAGGGGCCGGGGATATCACCTGAGCCTGCAGAAGTCGAGCCCAGGAGAGAAACGCACTAAAGAGCCTCATCTGTGATGCTGAGGAAAAGCACCAAGCAGACTCCGGAGTGGACTGCGCAAAGCGGCCGCGCTGGCCCTGGAAACGCTGCGGAAAGGCAGAGCTCCTCGCGTGCAGACAGCACGGCCGCGGGGCGGGGAGGAGGGAGGAGTTCCTCCTGAAGCCCCCAAGTTCAAGTTCTTCCATGCAAAATTCGCCTGTAGGTCTGAAATGATAAAATGAGGGAACTGGGTAAATACCCGCTGTGGCACTCCCAGCTGTTCCAGCTCTCGGCGAAGGAACGAGGTCGGAGCCCAGGATTGCTCCCTCCTGGCTGCACGGGGCGGGCGCAGCGTGGGGCTCGAGCGCCGAAACGCAGGGCGATGCTCGCTTCAAACACACGTACTTCACGGACATTTCTGAGCACCAAAATGAACTTATTTAAAAATTCCAAGAACCACATGAAAACACGGTGACATTTCATGATAAAGTTTATGGATTCAAAGCAAAATCGTCACCTTTAGAAAAGCGAAATCGGAAAGGGCTCACCAGTGGTGTTTAGTGGGGCTTATAATCTGAATCCTAAAGAAGAATCATTAAGGCTCCGGGAACAACATCTGTGGATGCTGAGGAAACCGTCATCGTTATTTTGAAATATTTGATATAAAAAGTTCAATTAGATTCAAAGCCATTTGCATTATCACAAAAAATTCTCACATTATACTTGTCAACAAAAGAAAAGGCGGTTGTTAGATTGGAAGAATGAGTGCAATTTCGAGAGGCTGGATTATCCAAGTCCTGGTCTGTGGGGAGGGAAGAGGCTCTGCCAGACGCAGGGACAGCCGAGGGTGGCTTCTGGCCTCTCGCTCGCGGCCACGGGCTGCAGTGTCCCGTCGGGGACCTGAGGGAACCAACACCTGAGGCCGTTTCCAACATGAGCCAGGTGTGAAAAGGTCACGTAACAAGCTCAGTCTCCGATTTTAAATTTTTTAAAGGGTTTTACACAAGTTTTACACAAGTTCAGCCTTCAATGTTGTTGCTGCTACTTAGCATTTTTTGCTAACGTTCAGGAACATGAAAACCTGAGGACATCCTCCCCCGGCCCCAGCTCCCCACAGCGGGCTCGTGTCGGAGCACAAATGTGGCCACGTCCGTCTGCTGCACGGGGACAGGCCCGGGGACCAGGGAGTGGCCCTGCCACAGACGGCCTGCACGGAAACCCCACCCTTCACTCAGACACTGTCAGGCCCGCAATGGAGCCAGCCTCGCGTGTAAAATGGACAAATAAGCTAAGAGGGTTTTGTTAACATTAAACAGGCAAATTCTGACCCCAAATGGCTGCTCAATCCACACCCAAAACCACGCGGTAGAAGGAGGGCAGACCCAGGCCACAGCAGGGTCCATAGGGGACTGGGAGGTCACATGACTGGGCACTTGGGTGGCGACACTGACCCCCAAGCCCCAGGGCAGGGCCTCACTGAGACCCCACGGTCCATCCCTAGGCCAGGGCTCCACCCACCCCAGTGATTCTGGGGACGCAGCTGGGCTGGTGCCTGGTCTGAAGTGACCAGCCCGCAGGCTGGCTTCAGTGTGCTCAGACCCCACCCAGGCCTGTGGCACAGGGACACGCCTGAGGCCGGCCGTCTTCCCTGCTCCCACCAAGGAGCCCTCAGCACAGGCAGGGGCTGTGGCCAGTGTCCCAGCCATGGATCAGTCAGCTCCCGGTGGCTGCTGGAGGTGCAGCTGGGCCCAGCTACCAGGGAGGGACAAGGCCACGGAGTGGCAGCCTCTCCCTGCAGGGCTCTTGACTCACCACCGGCTCACCCTGCTGTGGCCACGGCCAACCCATTGGGCCCCGGGCCACCACAGGGAGCGCCAGTGTCCCTGCCAGGGACATGCACGCCCTGGCCCCTGCTTGCCCACCCCGGTGCTGGGGTTAGAACATCTGACCTGGTGCAGAATCCCCGCCCTCCAGCCCCCCTCCCAGGGCAGTGAGCTCCAGGTTCCACGGGGAGAGTGAGCCGTCAGGGAAGACGGCGGGGACGGCCACAGAAACCGCCAACCCGACAGCCTAGTGGGTTCCGGAAGAAACATTCAACCTCCCTCCCCACATGGCTCTGAGGGGAGGGTGGCAGGGGCCACACCCATCCCAGACAGTGAGGGGACGCGGGCTGAGAGGCACACACCATACATACCACACGCACATGCACACACAGCACATGCCACACACACTCCACACTCCACACACACACACATCACATGCACACGTACCCTGCACATACACCACATACACACAGCACATACCACACATACATAACACAAAGCACACATGCAGCACACACACACCACATACCCACACACACCACACACCACAGACACACACACACACAGCACACACGACCTCCACTCACATGTCATTGGCCCACACAGGTCACATGGCCATGCCTAACTGTAAAGGGACGAGCTATGCCCCACGTGTGGCCGTGGGAAGAAACGGATACTGCGAGGCACCAGGGACATTAGCTGGACAGGGCTGGCTCGCCGGGGGTCAGACAGCCCCGCTTCCTCTTCCCCTGGAGCCTCGGCTTCCTCGGTTCCTGCACTGGGCTCCTCGCTGGGAGCTCGAGCATCACCCTGGAGGCCCCACCAGCCCTGCCAGGGAAGCGGCATTGTCTCTGTCACACACGAGAGCAGCCTGAGCCTTGGAGAGCTCTGTCACCAGCCACGGCCACACGTGGCAGAGCCTGGAGCCCAGGCATCCCCACATGCCCAGTGCTTAGGAAATGGTGCCTTCCCCATCCACCCATGCCCACTCCCTAGAATGGCGGGTAAATTGAGGGTCTGCACCTCACAACCAGGCACCCTTCAGGAGCCAGGCGGCCTGAGAGCAGAGCACCTGCTCCCACCCTCCATCCCCACTGGGAGAGGCCCTGCCTGCCAGAGAGTCCAGGCAGAGCCAGAAAGTGCCTGCAGCAAGGGGCAGCCATGGTGGGGACCACAGGACAGGGAGCAGGTGGATGTGCCTTTGGGACACAGAGGGGCTGTAGAGAAGGCTGTGAGGAAGGAAACTTCCTGGGTCACTGGCTTAGCAGGAACCCCAGGGGGAGGGACATACGTGCATGCTTGGGCTGTGCCCTCCACGGACCTGCCCTCGCAGAGGAAGGCCCAGCCTCCACTTCGGCCTGGCCCTGTCCTTCATGGGCCTCACCAGCATATACGGTCAGTAACCAGGAATTCAGTCCTGAGTTATTTAGGACATCCAGTGCCTGGCTTAGAGTAGACACCAGTACATGGAGATCAGATGGATGGATGCACATTGGATAGATGAGTGGATGGATAGATAGATAGATAGATAGACAGACAGATAGATAGACGGATGGATAGGTGGTAAGTGGAAGGATGGCTGGCTGGCTGGCTGGCTGGATGGATGGATGGACAAGACAAATAGATGGGTGGATGGGTGCACACTGGATGGATGGATGGGTGAATAGATGGGTGGGTGGATGGATGGAAGGATGGATGGATGGACAAGATGAATGGACAGATGGATGGGGGATGGACAAGATGGATGGGTGGGTGGATGGATGGATGGATGGATGGGTGGACACTGGATGGATAGAAGGATGGATGGGTGAATGGATAGATGGATGGATGGATGGGTGGATGGACAAGAGGAAAGGATGGATGGGTGGGTGCACACTGGATGGACAGGTGAATAGATGGGTGGGTGGATGGATGGATGGATGAGTGGGGGGCTTTGGGCACACTATCTGTCAGAATTGCCCACCATGTGGAGGGTACAGAAGACACAGCACAGGGCTTAGAGACCTCACAAGGCCCTTTCAGGAGGCTGGTGGAGCTGGCATGTGATTGGGGCTTGCAAGGACTGTAGGGTGGTGACAAGTAGCGTCAGGGGCACGGGGCAAGGGTTGCATTCAAGGAAAGGCACACAAGCGGGGAGTGTGGGGTCCTGCATGAGAACAGGACAGCCACTCCTCCTTGCAGGGCACTTCCTCTCTGTTACCTTATTAAATCCAAACAAGAAGTCTAGGCAGTAGGTGCCATAATATCCACCCTCCACACTCAGATCAGAGTAGCCCCAGGCCCCCAAGGGGAAGAGCCTGAGCTGAGACACTCGGAACAGTCAAAGCCAAGCCCAGCTGGCCCTCTGGTGACCCTGCCTTTCTCGTAACAGCCCCTGCTCTCGCCCTGCTTGGGCTCGGGTTCTAACAACCAGAACTCAGTCTTCCTGCAAATAACCTCACCCCAGCACCTGCCCGCCACCAGGACTCCACCCCCAGATGGGCCATTCCTCTGGGCCCTCCCTGCCCCTGCGGCCCCCCTCTCATGCAGCCTGGCACAGAGTCCCCTGCAGGCGGCTGCAGTCACCATAAGCTCACGTCTCCCAGGTTTACCACCACATTGCTGTGCATAACACACCCACGGGCTTCCAGGCCCACGCGCCCACCTACTGCATGAGGGGCACGGGACAGTGGGCACTCAGCCCCACCACTGCTTTATGGAGGCCACCTGAGCCATTTGCATCAAAAGTATTTTAAATGTGCACACTCTTCATCCCAACACATCCACCTTTAAGGATTTACCCTGGAGAGACTGCCATGCATTTGCATAAAAACTGTACCTGTAAGACAGTCACCTCAGCCGTCTCTGCAAGAGTAGAGCAAGAGGAGTAATTTAAATGGCACGTCCATAAGGTGATGGCCGCAGCCGTTAAAATCAGCCATGCACAAATGCCCATGACATGAGAAACTTGCAAATACGTTACAAAGTGAAACGTGTGATCTCAAATTGTCTGCAATTAAGTTTTCAACATAGGTGCATATCGCATGTGTGTAAATTAAGAAGAAAATAAAACAGAAAAGATTCTCAGCAAAATGTTAGCAGTTGTCAGTAGGTGCTGAGAACGTAAACAGCTTTTTCTCCTTTGTCTGCCCACTGTATGTTCCAGGTAGCGTATAACCAGTGAGGATTACCTCTGCCATCCAGAAAAACACGTATTTTAAGAAACTAGTAGGTTCTAGTTTAGGTGACATATTGCAACATACTCCTAAGTGTCTAGAACTGGCGGACCTCGAAGACTGTACACAGGCCACTATTCACAGGAAATACAGAGAAGATGCCCGAATCACAAGGAAAATTACAGCCAACAGGACCACACCCGCTCTGTGCCCAGCTCAGATCAACTCATGTCCCCCCAAAGCCCCACTCTGAGGAGGAGCCTGCGGATCCCATCTTGCAGAGGAGCGGCCTGAGCACCGACAGGTATGTGACCTGGCCCAGGTAGGTCCTTCCCTCCATGTGGTCTAGAGGAAGGGACACCATGCAGGGTGGGGCTCCGGCCCAAGGTGGCAGCAGGGCCCCAGACCCACCGGATCTTTGGGGTTCAGGGCCCAGCCAGAAAAGGAAAGGGCTTGGGCTGGCTGGAGCCTCCCTTGCAGGGCTGGGCTGGGGCGTGTGGCAGCTGAAGGATCCAGGCCCCTCCTACGAGAGGCGGAGGTTCCAGCCACCCCACCTGCATGACCCAGCAGCTCAGCATCCTCCTCCTGTGCTGTGGTCCTCACCTGAAGCACCTGGTGAGGAAGGGGTGACTAAACAAGCCCCTTCTGAAGATGGGAATAGGCGTGTGATGCCCCCAGAGCGTGGACAGACCCTCATCCTCACCAGAGTGGGCTCAGGAGAGCCCAAGTCAGGGCTGGGGGGTTGGCAGGAGACAGAATGGTCTAAGGGAGGGGACAGCCTGCAGCCCCAGGGTGCCCATCAGAGGCAGGGTGGGCCTGAAGCAGAGCAGAGACGCTGGGTGGACGCAAGAGCAGCCCGAGGCCACACTGCCCAGGGAGGTGGGGGGAGGCCTATAACCCTTGCAGCAGTGAGACCCCACGTCACCCTCAGCGCCACAAGCAGCTGTGACCACCACCCCCACACCTTGCAGGTGAGGAAACTGAGGCTCGGAGGCTTAGAGATAAGAGAAGGGACTCTGTGCCTCAGGTGTGGGCCCACGGGGCGAATCGGGCTGGGACAGCCCTAGGCATACTGGGACTGCAAAGTGAAGGGAGCGTCGAGTGTCAGGAAGCCACTGAGCCCAGGTCCCTCACCTGGAAACCCGGCATGACTGCCCTGTGTGCACACAAGAAACCTGAGGTTCAGTCAGGTGAGTGACTTGCACGTGGTCACACGGCTGGCAGAGCAGATTCAGACCAGGACGGTGACTCTGAAGCCCAGCTCCTCTGCTCAGGGCCCTGGCTGGCGCTCACTCATGCACTGTGCCCATGACGTCACGAGCACCACTGGGGACAAGGGGGCACTGCCCTGCACAGGCTGAGGTGAGGATGAGGTGTCCTCACCCCCGCTGAGCATGCAGGGGAGCTGGGGACAGACACAGACGAAAGCAGTGGCCGTACAGTAGGCCCCCGGCCGGGATGGGCAGCCCACAGGAGGACACCTGACTCAGATTTTGGGATAAAGGCAGGAGGGCTTCCTGGAGGGAGCAACATCCAACTCACGGTCTAAGCAGTGACCATGCCACAGCCAGGTCTATCAGCCAGCCCTTGCTGCATAACAAACGGCTCCAGAGCTCAGAAGCTGGTGGCAGAGAAATTTGCTCTCATGTTCCTGGGTCAGCAGGATCATGACCAAGCCGGGCTCCGTGGGGCGGCTCTGCAGCAGGTGGCAGATGGGCTGGACCGGGCCCCTCGCGCAGGCTGGGTGCAGGCCTGTTCCCCACGGGCTCATTCACGGCCCCTGCAGGCACAGGCCACGGGGCCATGAGCACAGAGGGTGAGCCCAACCCTGAGGGCTGCTCAGTCCTGGTGGCCCCCCAGTCCTGGGGCGGGACAAGGGCCAGGGCATTCCAGGCAGCAGAACCAGCAGGGGAGAAAGCCCCAAGACGAGAGAGAGCACAGACGTGTGTGTGACCTGGACAGGTCAGGAGGAAGCTGATCACCCTGACTGACACCTCCTCAGCACGGGCTCCCCTGGACGAGCAGGGACAGCCATTTTGGAGGAAAGATCTGGGAGCAAGGAGCCCAGTGGCTTATTCCACGTGGCCTCTGAGCCAGAGAGACCCCAAAAGCAGAAAGGCCTTTGTGTGCACCCAGGACTGCACCTACAAACGCCCCAGCACCCTGCTCTGCCTCAAAGGGGCAGCTGCGGCCTGGGGCCCGGGCAGGCCACTCTCTGAGCCCGGTTTCCAGGACAACACTACGGGGTTTCTGAAAACGTGAGAAGCCAGGCACAGAGTCCCTTCTCTCATCTCTAAGCTGTCTAGTGGGTGGACCCACAAATTATCAAATCAGTATTGGCACGCACAGCTCACTGCATCTGCCCAGCAAATCCCAGCCCTCCCTCTGCAAATGTTTCCCACACCTACGGTGCCAGGGCACCGGTAATGAACTCCCAAACCTCCAGTGGAAAGCAGTCGTCTTTGATTCTTGTCAAATTCTTTTAATTACGAATTTGCAACTGGCCTGCTCATAAACTCATCTGAGATGTGAGGCGGCCTGCCTTCTGCCATACTAGGTTAAAAAAAAAAAGTTTAATGAGCTTGAATTTCAGCAAAGAAATGGACTTGATGAAACACTCTCGTGCTTACAGATTGGCGAGGTCCTAAGTGCCACCTCCCTGGAGGAGCCTCCCCTGACCAGCCAAGCCCACCCGCGGTTGTGATCCCCGCTCTGGGCTGTCACCTACTGCTTGTATCATGTCCGCACAGAACAGCTAGAGCTGCAGAAGACAGTTTGCAAAAACAGCCCAAATGTTACACACACACACACACACACACACACACACACACACACACACACACACACACATATACCCTGTACACACACTTTGCAACGTGACTCGGCAGCTCCTCCCATAAAGGGGCGGACCCTTTCCTCCCTCGTGATTATGGGGGCGCCTTGTGACTTGCTTTGGCCAAAAGAAATTCAGCAAAAGTGATATCAACCCTTTCTGAGCTTGGCCTCAAGGGGCCTGCGGGCTCCACTCGCTGAGAGAGCCCCGCCCAGCGTGTGGACAGCAGGGGCTGGCCTGGCGGGGTCAGGACCAGGGCAGCGGATGTGAGCTGACCTGCTCTCTCCCCGCAGGTGCTGACGGGGCCCAGCCGGGCCCAGCCCGGCCAAGCAGACCCGTAGACACAGAGAAAGTGATCATTCTTGTTTTGAGCTATTAAAAACTTGGGGTCATTTGTTACACACCGGTAGCTGACTGACACAGAAACCATAAGCCTCAGTTTTCTCATCTGAGAGGTGGGGAAGATGATACTACCCCAGGCCCCAGGACTGTCACTGAGTCCTCATACCTTGGTCACCAAGTCCATCACGAGGGACAGTGTTTCATGAGTCATGAATCAGTGTGGCATCTCCAGCCTTGCCCATCTCACCCACCCCCACTCTGAGGGAAAAGCACACAACTGGCCAGGAGCCACACAGCCCTCCGGCCAGCCCCAGGGCACCCTGGGCCCTGGCTGAAGTCCTGCTAGACGTCGGGGCCTTCCGATGTGGCCCTCCCTGACATGGCCCTCCCTGACCTGGCCCTCCCAGGCCACCTCCCCCACGGCCACTCAAACCCACCCAAACTCACCATCACTCTTCTCACTCTGTGTCCCTCACACAGTCTGTTCCCTCTGCCTGGAACTCCCCCCCTACCCCTCCCACTCCGCCTTCGGGAACCCATCCCAGGGCCCCTCTGTGCCACCTGCTGTGGGGGTCGCAACCACGCCAGCCCTCTGCCGTGTCCCCAGCAGGCAGCAGTGCTGCGCAGTGGCCAGGTGCACAGGGAAATCCCCAAGGTCGGAACCTCCCTGTGCCAGTGACCAGCTGGGTGGCCTGACCTCTTCCAGCCTCGGTTTCCCCATCTCTGACATGGACAAGAGTCGAACCTTGCTCGCGGCTCTGCCACGGGAGGGAGGTGGCCGTGTGAAGGGAGTGCTGGCCCAGAGGCAGCCGCGATGCAGGGCTGGGGGACAAGCACCAGACACCGAGGCAGGCGGGGCGGCACCCTCGGGAAGCAGCGCCCACCTCCCCAGAGCCCACCCTGCTCACCCCCCAGGCCGGATCTTGGTAGGCTCAGGGGTCCCTCATGAACCCCCTGATTTCTCAACTTGGGACCCACAGGAATGCGTGCTGAGGCTGGGCTTGCGGCCCCAGGACTGGTTTGGGAGACGCGGGGGGCAGGCTACCACCCCTCTGCCAGCCCCCCAGGCCCAGTGGGCGGCCGCCCTCACTTTCCACCTGGCCGTGTGGAGCCGCACAGACACAGCTGCCGAGCCCCAGCCCCTGCACGGTAATTAGTCCCTGACCCTGCAATCTCCGCATTTTGAAATTCATCCTGAACTCCCGCAACCCGCTGGGCTTCATTTCAAATGCCCGTGCTCTTTCATCTTCCCAGCCGCCTTCATTAATTCTCACTCCCGAGCGCGGGCGCGTGTGCCCGCCTCTCCTCCCAGGGCCGTCTGCAGTCTCCGGCCCCGCACATTGATCCGCGCGTCCTCCTGCCTGGCATTTGCACAGCGGGAGACGGTCTGTGTGTCCGCGGCCGGCCGCACCCCCCTTTCCCTCACTTGGCAGCCGCGCCAGCTCCCCGCGAAGGCAGGTGAGGGGGGATTAATTGGCAGAGCCGGATGAGGACTGCTCTGCCCCTAACGCGGGAGAGAGGCCACGGAGACGTCGTGGCTTAATTGGTTACATGTGACCCTTTCCCTTTTTTTTTAATTTAATTCTAACTTTTAACATTTGGAGCTGCATCAATATTAATTATTGCTGCCTTTTTCGGAGTCACCTCTCACCCGGGAAAGGGCACGTCCATTTCTCAAAGGCAGGAGGATAGACTTGCCAAAGGCCAGCGCTGAAAGAGACCTTGGGGATTCCAAGTCCGGCCCTCGCTCCTCGCGACAGGAGGCCGAGGACCGGAGAGACAGCGCCTTGATCACGCTCACGGCCAGGAGCAGCCCGGCCGGGCTCTGTGCGCGTCCCGACTCCGGCCTTACGTCTGCATTTCAGAGGGAAAAAGAACAGAAGACAGGACGGAGAGTCGGCGGAGGGATGAGGCCACTGTGTTTTATTTCCAAATCCTCTGGTGTACCTCAGCGGTTTTAGAGAGATACTGTCTTGACATTCCAGAAGGACAAGGAAGGTAACCCAGAATCGCCACCAAGGACCCCCCCTGTGTGGATCTCTTAAAAAGGAGGCGGCTGAAGCGACCCGCGGAGCTGTGAGGCGGGTCTGCACCGGGCGCCCGGCACGGAGCCCCATCTCCCGTCTGCGGCGTGCGAAGCCGGCGCTCAGTAGCGGGAAGGGTGTTGAAGCCCCCAGGACTCTCGGGGATGGAGTGGCTCCCGTGCACCAGTGAGCGGGATCAATGCCCTTCCAGCCACTAGCGACAGGGACGGGGCTGCCACCCTGCAGGGCCCCCCACAGGCCCCCAGCCAAGCCCCGCACTCGGGGCACATTAGAGAGAGGATGTGGATGCCGAAAAGACCCCAAAAGGTGACCCAGGTACAGCTCTCAGCCAGCGTCTGGGTACTACATGTGTCAGTTCATTCATCCTCCTGGCTGACCTGAGTGACGTGCCCAGTTTCCACTGCTGCATGACACATGGCCACAAGTTGGCCAGCTCCCAGTCCTGCAGGCCAGGTGCAGTGGGGCACGCCTGGGTCCCCTGCCAGGGTCCCGCACAGCTGAGAGCAAAGTGCCCGCCCAGCCGGGTCCCCATAGGGAGGCCCTGGAGGGAAATCCGCCCCCACGCTCACGCAGGTCCTTGCAGGGGTGGGGCTGAGGCCTCCGTTCCTGGCAGCTGTCAGTGGAGCCACCCTGTCCCCGTGACCCGCACCTGCAGACTGGCTGTGGCACAGGGACGCTCGCGCTTCCGGTCTTTCTGACTCCTCCTCCTCCACCAGCTGGGGAAGGCTCACCTGATTCCCTCAGGCTGCCCGGTGCCCTGCCTACAGTAAGGCCACTGTGCACACGACACAGCGTGAGACGGGGGAGGTACGTCCCCTTCACCAGTTCCAGGGACTAGCACAGAACATCCTCCCCTCAAAATTCACATCCTTCCCAGAACCTCAGAAGGTGACGTTATTTGCAAAGAGGGTCGTTGCTGATGTAATTAGTTAAGATGTCACCATGGACTAGGTCAGTGTGACTGGTGTCCTTACAGGAGACACAGAGACGCAGGGAGGACGCCACGGGATGACAGAGGCGGAGATCGGAGCGATGCGCCTACGAGCCAGGAGCACTCAGACTGCTGCAGCAGCAGAAACGAGACAGGAGCCCTGTGGCTTCTCCCCTGGGGCCCTCGGGGGCCCCGACGGCACCTTGATTCCCGACTTCCGGTCTCCAGGACCGTGAGAGAATGAATGTTGTTTGAAGCCACGGAGTTTGGGGCACTGAGGGAGGTAATAGAGGGTCCCCTGTAGAACTTCTGCCCAGCACAGGTAGGAGCCCGTGTCACATGCACCTTGCGGAGAAGACTCTGGCGCAGGGAGTGAGCGGCTTGCCGGGGTGGCCAGCTAGCAGGCCTGGGCGTGGAGCCACAGCCGCTCCTCTCTGAGTCACAGAGAGGGGAGAGTCCCGCCCCCAAAGCTCACCCTCAGACACGACACCTGCAGCCTCGCATGCCTGAGTGACCAGCGGGGCAGGAGAGCCGTCCCCTGCTTTGTGGGAGCGGCAGAGGGTCAGGGACGGGAATCGTGCGGTTTGTCGTCCACACCAGGACACGCGTGAGAGATAGAGGGTGTGACAGGCACATGTGCCAGGGCCACCGGCGTGCACAGGCCTGTCCCAGGCACAGGGGACACGGGGTCCTCTTGAGCGGACACGTCAGCTGCCTGGAGCGGAGCCCTTCCCAGCAGGCCCCACGGCTACCTGCCTGGAGTTTCAGGCCTTATTTTCCAGAAGCTTCCATCACCAGCTACAAAATACGGTCCTGTGAGCCACCTGCTCTAATTGCAGGCAGCGATTACTCCCACAGTTTCAGGGCCAACAGCTGGGCTAAGTGGCCGTCCCCAAAACCCATTTCCTGCCTGGCTGGGTACGGAATGTTCTTTCCCTCTAAGTAAAATAAACAGGTCTGAACTCATTGGACTTTTCTATTTGCCGTCCACTAAAGCCTTCTAGCTCCTGGGTTTTTATACAACTAAGATTTATAGTATCTATTCTCACCAGTGCAGAGTCCCCAGATAATGTTAATAGATGGCTAGTTTTGCCAATAAATCCCTCCAGCAGTGGAGAGAAATATCTATTTCAGATGAGTCCTCCAGAGCTAATCCACGTTCCGAGCGGTGGAGGGCACTCGGGCTGAAGCAGCCCCACTTGACAGGCACTCTGAGGCGTCTGGCCGGCCCCGCCTCTGCGTCCCGGCACCCCGAGAGGTGCCAGGGCAGTGCCGGGAGGCGGGGGCAGGCGCCTTTGCAAACACTTCTGAGACGGGTAGAGAGAGCCCGCTCCGGGCTCGGGGGTGGAGCCTGGGCCAGGTGTTCAGTAGACACTGAGCAGGCGGGCGACCGATCAGCCCAAAACACAACATCCTGCCCCTGAGGCAGCTTCCTCTCCCCCCGACATCCTCACCATCCTGGGGGTCCCCAGACAAGCAGTCTCAGACGCAGAGACACCCACACCTCCCCAGACACCCACATCAGCCCCTCCCTCCGGCCCCCCGAGTCGCTCTGGCTCTGCAGGTTTCCCACCCACAGCAAGAGCATAGATCGGCCATGGGTATTGGAGGGGACCCCCATAGCACCTGAGGCCCCCCACAGTGGGGGCATAAGCTGCCCCTCCCTGGGCCCCCACTGCCGGCCACACAGTCACCACTGCCAGGCCTTGGGCGTGCCCAGGGACCCCCACCTCAGCCCGCACCCCCCAACCCCTCTGCGGAGGGCCTTCTCCATAGCTCCCTGTCCCCTGCTGAGGTCACCCCAGGTTCCTGGGACCCAGCACAGGTGTCATCTCCTCCAGGAAGCTTTCCTGGTGGTCTGGTTCCTCAAGTGCCATGTGTGCACCGTGCACGGGCCCCACGCAGGGAGGACAGCAGTGGACAGAGCCACTGTGCGTCTTCAGACGGCCGGAAGGGAGGATTTGCATGTTCCCAACACAAAGAAACGGTAAGTGTCTGAGGTGGTGGTGAAGCTCCTTACCCTGATTTGGTCACTATACGCTGTGTGTATGGACACATCACCATGTACCCTACAAATGTGCATAATTATGTGTCCACTGAAAAAATAAAACGCCTGTCCCTCTCGTGGGGAAGTGTGGGCTCAGCCGGGGTCCATTCTCGTCCTAGTAGCCTCCGCGCATCCTGGCCAGGCTGTCGGGGCCCAGACCCTGTCCCGGAGTGGGCAGCAGCTCCGCCTGCCGGCCGGCGTCCCACAAAACAGCAGCCTCGGTAGGTGGGGAAGGTGTTTGGCCTCGGGTGGACTCAGCCAGTTGTTGACCTAAGACCCCGGTTACCTAGACCGTGATTACATACATCAAGTAAAGATCTGGGTCACAGAGAGGGGTGCTATGATGTCATCAAGGAAATGAGGTCCCTGGAGAGGAACTCCCCATTTCTTGTATGCCAGCTCTGAAAAAACACATATACATGCATGTACACACATGCGCACAGAGAGAGAGAAAATACTCTTACTGTGAAGGCAGCCTTGAAGAACATCAAACCCAAGACCTTCATTTTCTAGCTAGAAAACCCGAGACCCAGAGAGGGGAGGGGAGTTGTTCAAGGTCACACAGCAGGTTGCAAACTTCCCAGCCAACTCTTTCTCCACTTGCCCACGCCGCCTCCCTGAGCGTCAGAAATTGAATGAGCTGAAGCCTGTTCCCCAGGCAGAGGCTGCTCATTAACACACACGGAGCACATCTGCGCCTTCCGCAATACAAGGCGTTCAACACGGCGGCACAAAAGGCAGCAACTGTGTGTGGGGGGGGGGGGGGCTGAGCGAAGCAAAACATCCGGCTCTCAGCAGGACAAATCTACGTGCCCGCGACCACCCATCTGAGGGCTGTGGTCACGGCAATGCAAGACCAAGGGTCTTCGCTGCCTCCACCCCTGTCACTCTTGGCTCACGGGGGTCACGGCGGGTGGAGGTCACAGGCAGGAGACAGTGTGTGGGCCAACACACCCCCCTCACCCCTGCCGGTGAGTCTCCTCGAGCTCGTGGCCTGCACAGGTGCCGGGTGCAGGGAGCGTGGACACGCCCACCTCCCTTGGGCATGGGGGGCTGAGCCGGCTGGGACGGGGTGAGTCCCAGCGCCCTTGCTGACCAGCGGGGGACCTTCACCAGGTCACCCCACCTGGCTGAGCCTCAGGCCTCGCTGTGAAAGGGGACTGTGCTCCCTGCCCGCCCCCCGACCCCGGGGCCACGGGGGGAGGATGGAGGGCCCAGGGGAGGAGAGTTCGCAGGGGCACCCAGAGGCAGGGCCCACGCTCCTGGGGCCCTGGGTGCAGAGCTGGGCTGGACACCCAGGCTCCAGGTTGACTTGCAAGCACCTGGGCTGCCACACTGGAAGATGCTGCCAGCCTGGCACTGTGGCCATCGTCCTCAGACTGCCTGGTTCCCAGGGTCAGGCCACTGATGCCTCTGCTGACAGGGTCAGCTGTGGCAGCTGTCTCAGGCCTGAGCCTGCGGAGGTCAGAGGTCCGGCACGTGGGGGACTTCCCAGCGGGCCTCGTCCCTGTGCTGGGTGGGCCGCGCTTGCGGAGACAGACACTGCACCGTGCGTCATCGGCAGCATTTCTAACGCCCGAGACGAGCCCTGTCTCCACTGCGTGCCTACACCAGGGCGTGCGGAGACCACCGTTCTCTCCCCTCCGCCTCCACCCTCCAGCTGTCTCTGAATGCCACCAAGCCTGCCCTTTGCCCGCCCCAGGGGGCGGGGGGCAGAAACAGATGCCAGCGGCCAGGCGGGGACAGGGCTCCGCCCCCCCCAGCTGCCTCGTCCCCAGACTCGTCCTGACACCCGGCGCTGACGAGAAGTGAGTCCCCTCAAAGGGCCGCCACCTCCGAGGCCCATCTGCAAGGCCCTGCTTGTCCCCTGAGACCCGCCATGGAAGAACCGGGGGGCGCAGGGCCTCTGAGCGCCGGGCTCCCCGGACTCTAAAGTTAGCACCGGGTCGTCCTCATGAACAACAGCCCTTGACAGATGTCCTTCTGGAGCCGTCGCCACCGAGACCTGGAGAAACAGTCACTCTCCCAGGGGCGTCCAATGCCAGCACTGATGACAAGCTCTGGTCAGGTAACAGTGAACTAGAACCTGGTGGGTGGAGCACAGAAAACTAGCGTCCTTGAGGCCCTCACTGAACTCTCCTCCCAACGAATCAGAATATAAAACAGGGAAGATGACAGAGAGAGGGGGGAGGAGGAGGAGGAGGAGGAGGAAGGACAGAGGGAGGGAGGGAGGGAAGACAGAGGGGGAGAGAGAGAGGCGTTTCCAGCCCTGGGCAGGAGGCCCCTTACCCCGAGGGCTGGGGCAGTCCCACGGTCCACCAGGTCCCACCGCAGCGGGGGTCTCAGAGCCAGGACCCTCACAGAGCACGGTGTGACACGAAGGACTCACAGATTTCCCTCCAACTAAAACCGTGGCGTTTGGTCTGTGCTACGCAGGGACTTGTCGCATCAGGGCTGCAAACCCGCGTCGGGAAGGCCTCGGGCCACGGCGATCTCAGCCGAGCTGCCCCCGTCCGTCTGGGCGAGGCAGCCCTCGTCTGTCTGCTGCTCAACGCCCTCCACACTGAGTGGACAACGGATGAGTCTGCATCTGCTCCCCGCCCGCCCGTTCCGGCCCATCCGCGGACCGTGTCCTCCGAGCCAGGACTCGAGCCAGCACTGCGGACTCACCGACCCACCAGACAGGGCTTGGCCGGGTTTCACAGCCGGCAGAGCCGGGGTGAACTCCTGCAGCAACAGCGCGGTCAGAGCCCCGGGCGTGTCCCCGGGGAGCAGAGGGGTTCTGCACGGGCGGGAACGGCGCTCTCCCACCTGCCCGGCAGCCCGAGGTGGGTGAACCCTCTAGGAATGGAGGGGGTGACTCAAAACCGGGTGCCAAGTCCCCACATGCAGGAGACCGTTGTTCCTTCGAGGCAGCTTTCCGTGGCAGCGGAGGGGCCCCAGCCCTGCCCACGCCGGGTTCAGGCAGAGCGAGGGGAGGCCTCCACTGGGCTGGAAGGGCAGGGCACCGCTGGGGACCCCTGAACAGCCCCTCGGCCTCAGGGACCACCTGATCAGCAGCGTCACAACGCTCAACACCCACACTAAGGTCCCCCCCCCAGGGAAGTGTGGGGACGGGAGGGGCTGGCGCAGGCTGACCGCACTCACCCGTGCCGACTGGCCACCCCTCCCGGGGGCCACACCTTCTTCCCGGAGGCCCTACTGTGCGGGGCCTGTCCGGGCCAGGCAGAAAGCAGGAGGCCTGTCCCTGCTCCCAAGTGCTGGAGGGACGCCTCACCGTCTCCCCCTTCCCCAGGCTAACTGCCACCTGCCCTGGAGTCTGCACTTAGGGTCTCAGAGACAGACCCCCTCCCCGATGTGCTGCTGGGCAGGACAGAGGCGAGACCACTTCAGACTCAGGTATTTCCCTTCCAGGTCCGGCCGCCCCACCCCAGCCAGCCCCTGGGGTTCGTCTCCCTTCTGGGGGTCCCCCAGCCTGGCCCAGGGTCCCCCACACGGGTAGGCATCATGCACTGACATGGGACACTGGACCCCGCAGCTCAGGAGGGTGCGGACAGAGCTTGAAGCGGGGCCTGAGCTTGGCCGGGCCTCAGGGGAGCCAGGAGGATGCGGCGTTCCAGGTGACAAGGGTAATAGCTGCCGACAGCCACACGGACGCCTTTGGCGCTGGCGAGGCCATTAAGGGTCTCAGATGGGAAATGAGAGAGGCCCGCAGAGTACTGTGATGTGTAATTTTCAGGAGGAGAATTTCGCTTCGGGAAGAGACATCCTGTAGAACACTTGGAGCAATTAGCACTAAAACCTGGAAAAGCCTCTTTCCTGTGCTTCTAACAAAGGAGAAACCAGGGGACCTTTTCCGACCAGGCCACTGTGTCCCAGGGACGGAGCCGCCTTTGTCTTTATGTTCAGCTCGGCTTCCTCGTTACGGCAGCGAGCGGGTCTGGAAACAGGACAGAGCCCCCCGACGGCGGCGAGCCCGGCCAGTGGGTGTCAGAGCAGTGTCCTGGGGGCTCAGGCAGGGCGAGGGGCCCCTGACCATGCAGGAAAGTAAAGGGCAGTTTCTGGGGAGCCGTTCTGGGCACCTCTGGAGAAGGGCAGGACCCCGGGAGGCTGATCCCCTCCAGTGCCAAGATGGCTCCTCACGAGCTCGTTCATCCAAAACGCCTGCACAGCTGATGGCTGAGCCTCTAGAAAGGGGGCCCCCAGGTCCCCAACATCCCATAAGTGAGCCCAGAACGGGGCACCAGAAGGGAACGCAGGACTGTCGCTGGCACTGTGGGCTTCCCTGCTCTGCTGTGCGGAGTCTTGCTCCTGCCTGACGGGGTCCAAGCCCCAGGGAACTTCAGACAGACCTTCCCCCGCGCCCACGTCCCAGTGAGACGGGGGCTTCTCCCGAGCCCCCGCCCCGATCGCCGCCCACACAGCAGCCTCCCCGCACTCGGGTCATTCTTGGGGAAGCAGGAGCTGGCCCAGCAGGGACGATGGAGCTCTGGCCCAGAGCCAGGGGCCTGCCTGTCCCCGCCTCACTGGGCACCCTGGAAATGTGTCCTCATCTGTCAACAGGTGCCGGCTGGGCAGGGACCAAGCTGGCTTCCCAGGGCCCTGTGCCACTCCTGAGTCATCCCTGCAGGCACCTCTGACCACCCCCGACCTGACTCCCCTCCCCTGGGCCTGTCCCTCACAGACAGGGGCCAGCGCCAGACCCCAAAGCCCACCCCCAAGGGGACTGGGTGCAGCAGGCAGGGAGGCAGCTGCTGGTGACAACTTCCAGGCCTGGCCACCTTCCCAGAACCCTCTCTCTGCTGTCAGACTCGCTGCATGTCGGACTCAGGACCCCAGAAGCGTGTTCAGAATTGATGCTTGCACACACGAACTCATAAAAAACCTTTGGAAGCAGAGATCCGGAGAATCTGAGAAATCCTGACTCAGAGACCTTGGCAGAGAGAGATTCTGGAGTCATAGATTTTTATAACATCTCCACATTGAGAGGGGCCCTAGGAGCACGGCAGGACAGTGGCTGGGGCTGTGGGCTCTGGGTCGGCCTGCCGGGGAATCCAAGTGCTCTAAACGATAAAGTCATTGAAAAAACCCAGGCACATCTGTGTTAGGGATCCAGCCAGAGTCCCAGAAAGAATGAGTCACAGCTATTTTCATCTGGAAGATCCTGAGATACATTGTTGCAATGGAATGTTCTATTGCTTCCAACTGTTTGCTCCCCCTTCTCTAAGAGGGGAATCTCCCATCTCTGCCTGCCACCCCCAGCTTAGACAACCCTCCTCTGGAGAGAGGGCACACCCTCACTCAGTGACATTGGACATGAGCAAAAGTGACACGTGTCACTCCAAGAGCCGTGGCACACTGAGCCACTTCTCTGTTCCCCCCGCCAGGCCCCCATGTGGATCGGATCCACAGCCAGCAAGAAACCAGTCCTGGATTCAGAAAGCCACCAAGATCTGAGAGTCACCAGCGCCCACAACACAGCCATGGCAGCTGAACGGCACGCCAGGCCAACACGTCAGGGCCGGGCGCCATGCTGGCCACGCACAGGATGGTTCTGGAAGGCAAAGCCAACCCCGGGAACAGCCGCTGCCTCTGGAGAGGAGATGGGACCAGGGAAAGTGAAATGTCATCACACTCACGGTGGTGCACTCTTACCCTAAAAAGAGCAACCATTTTTAAAAACTCTTTGAGGACTAAGATGATGACACTGAGATTGTCCCAGTCCACACCGGGCCAGGCAGACCCTGCTGAGCAGCAGGGGACAGCCACAGGCTGAGCCAACCAGTGCTCAGCCCCCCGGAGGAGCGGCCCCTCCGAGCAGGAGGCCGTGCAGAGGGCCCACCCGGCACCAGGCAGGGGCTGCCCTTCTCGCAGCCACACGGATCCTCAGGAAGAGACCAGGCTGGGGAAGGCGGGGGGAGCTCGTCCAGGGCCAGGCCCGACCTGTCCATCCAGCACTGGCCTGCAGAGCTCTGCTCATTTCTGAGAACACTCTCATTTCTCTGCCGGTCTCTTGGGGACTCACCTGCTCCTCTCTGCCATTTTCCCAGCATAACAATTGCTCGATATTTGCCCCAACTACTCAGGAGTTGCCCATCCATGAAATAGCAGAGCTGGCTTCCAGGTAAGCTGGCCATTTCTTAGCACAGCCCAAACTCCTAGACTCCAGCCCGTGCAGTCCCGGGGGCCAGGGCCCTGGGGGACCCTGCGGGCAGGAGGGTGGGCGCCCTCAGGGAAACTTTCTCTCTTCTCCCTGCGGGTACCGTCCTCGCCCTCCCCTGCCTTTGATGGAGTGGCCTTTAATGCTGTTTTATCAACTTTCCCTCTAAAGGGATTGTCTTGATCCAGGAGCTAATTGTATTGACATTAACCTGTTTTAACAGGTCCAAAGTATCAATAAATCATTTTTTAGTAGCTCTTCTTATTACGGCCCCTTGTTAATGTATTGCACTTGAAGTGACAAATAGCCCACGAAATCACTGCTTTCCTGTAATATACTTTGTCTTTTTAAGTCTTTTCTTTCCTCCTGCTAGTGCAGATACTTCTGAAGTTGATTTAGAGGTGCATAAAGACCAGGCCAGCAGCGCACGGGGCCAGAGTCCTCTGTCACCCACAGCGGCTTCGTTTCTCCCGGACAGTGGCCTGTCACATGTCCTGCCAAGCCACACACAGCCGGAATCAGAATAATTACACGTGACATATTTGCTTCTGCGTAGGCAGGTCTGGAAATGTGTCCGATCAAGGGCTTGAGGCTGAGTGTCACAGAGAACAAATCTTCACTTGGGCTTTTTGAAAATATGAAAATCCACAGGTGGGTAAAAACATAAAGATTCCAAAACTTCAGTTAACTGACAGGCTGCCAAAATGTAGCTCTGAGCTTACTGGCAGCCAGGGCAAAAAAGAGAAATAGTTTCTGTATTTAATCCGTATTTGGAATCACATGGAATCTGGCTGATTTCTCAGGTGGAGCACTTTCGTGCTTCTGAATTCTAAGAGTTGTTGGTGAAGAGATTTGAAATTACACAGAAATGGGTTCAACCCTGGCTGTGACACTTAAATCATCGTGTGCCTTGGGCAAGTCACCTCCCAGTCTAAAACCCAGTCCCCATACCTATAAAATACAGACACTAATGCCTCTCTGTTCTGTGCAGGCCAAATAAGAAAATGCGCGCCAAGAACTTGGCATAGTACCTGGAAGGTGGCAGATTCTGGGGTCCCCTTCTCAGGATGAGCGTGCAGAGACCTTGGTCCCACCCTTGCAAAAGGATCAGTCCCTTCCCTGACTCAGGAACTTGGCTGAGGTCAGGTCTGAGTCCAGACCCAGGTCTGAGTCCTCCACCAGCTCCTTCAAATCCTAATTCTTGTCTTGCGCTGTGCCGATCTGTGCAGGGAACAAACTTCACTTTTTCCTACCAGCTTCCGAAGCGTGTCAGTGTTCCTGTCCTCGCTCAGACACGTCCCCTTTGGAGAAAGCCCTCCCCAGTGAGAACGGCGGCAGCAGCCTCGTCACGTTCAGGAAGATGGGTACTGTCGCTAAGAATCCTCCAGTATTTGCATATTTTCTTGATATGAAAATACTAAGTGAAAGTCCCCTTGTCCTAAATGAGTCACAGGAAGCCCTCTCCAAAGCTGCTCCCCAGAAGCCCTGCTCCGGGCTCTATGCTTCCACCATGACGCCACCTCCACTGTTGGCCCTGGAGTTTGTGGGCTCTGTGGAGTCACCCGTCGGCTGGCTCTGAGGCCTGGCGTCCCTGGCTGGAGGGCCAGACCTTCACTGCGGCCGTGTTGTTCTGGGAGGGCACGTCTCTGCCTGTGGTCAGTGGCACACGCCCTCCGTGAGGACCCGGGTAAGCAGATGAGCATTGCCCACGGCTTCTCCGGGCGGCACCATCAGCTGTCCCAGGGTGGCTGGCACCCTAGAGACCCCAGTCTGGGGATGGCTGCGACCCTAACCCAAAGCAGGAGGAGCCTCTCAGCTCTCCCTCAGCCGCGTGACTCTCCTCACCCCGGTCTCCCGTGGCAGCTTCTCCGGGAGCTCACGGCCTTCACGGAGAAGTGCTCTGGGCAGGCACACCCGGCGCCTCCTCTGCAGCCGCGTGCCGACCCAGCCGCACTCTGGTTCAATCCTGCCCGAGACAAGGAGGCCAGACTGGAAGCTGAAGGTCCCAGCTGGCTGCCGGGTCCTGCGTGAAGGAGGGAGCGAGTCACTGTTGGCCTCACACAAACACACACACACACTCAATGTGTGTGCATACACGTGCATACATGTGAGTACACATACAGACACACGTGAGCACACAGCACAAGCACACATACACATGTGCACACATGCATGATCACATACAGGCACACATTATCACACATACATGTGCAGCACAAGTGTGTGCAGTGTGGACATGTGCACACACACGTGAGCATGCAGACACATGAGAATATGTGCATGCACATGCCATATATGTGTGGCCACATGTGAGCATATGTGTGTAAGCACATACAAACATATGTGAGCACATGTGTGCATACATGTGCATGCACATGCAGACAGGCACGGAGGTCCCTCTGCCTTGGTTTGGGATCTGCCCAGCCCGCAAGGAAGGAGTGTAGGGCAGGAGCCTCCCACCTGCCCTTCCCTCCGGTCCCACCCAGAGGGCGTCTCCCAGGCCAGGCAGAACCCTGAGGGCCAGAGCCAGGCCTGGGGCTGGAGGCCCGGGGTTGGGGACATCCTCCTGGCAGCACCTCCCGTACGAGCCTACCCTCGCTACCTCCCCACTGGCCCTGCCTCACTGGACGCTTCCTTTTCACTCGAACAGGCCCAGGGCCTTAACCTTCCCACGTGTGCCAGGCACAGGCCACACACGGGCCACCCAGGAGGCCCCCACACCGGCCTCCGCCTCATCCGGGCCCAGGGTGGGCACGGCGGGCTCAGTCCCAAGGTCCAGCAACATTATCATTGTCAGCAACCCCCTCCCCTGCCACAGCACAGGCCACTGAAGGAGCAAGAAGGGTCACTGTCCTGCACTGAGTCCCCCACTGCCACTGAGATGCGTTCCAGCACCTTCCGTCAGCTAACCCTACAGCAGTCCACCAGCGATGCTTTGTCCCGAGACTCAGAGACTCTGGAGAATGACCCAGGATCAATCAGCCAGCAAGGCAAGAGCCCAGCCTGGGACGGGCAAGCCAGGGGTGACGTTTGACCAAGGTGTGGGCCTGGGAAGCCAGGCCAGGCCGAGCTCCAGCCTGAGGCTAGAAGAAATTCGCGTCCCCTACGTACACGCGGTAAGACAGCCTCTCGCACTGTGACCTGAGTGGCAAAAGTTAACAAAAGCCAAATAATCTAAAAACATGGCTACATAAAGGCCCAAGTTGTCCAACCTGCACACTCGCCATTGCCAACCCCCACAGACCCGGGGAACTGTGGACACGCCAGCCACCAGCCCAGGGACCGGGAGCTGCTGGAAATGACCGTCCCTGCTGCATGATAGACAAGGTCATAAGGCAACAAACAACAGTCTGACTTTGTTTAAATCTTGATATTTTCTCTATCGTGGATTTTTTGCATTAATTTTGATGCTTTAAATTGTTGCACTGAAATGTTACCTGCCCTGATGACTGAGTTTTGAGACCCCCTCAAACTTTGTGCCTGAGGGGCGCTGCCTCCCCCAGCCCTGGGGTCTGGCCCTCCTCCTCCTCCCTTTACTGTTGACCCAGAAGCTGGAGCTCCCAACAGAGCGTTGCTGCTCACCACGTCCACACCCAGGCCTGGCTCTCCGCCGGGTGCTGAGAACCACCAGCCCCACAGATTAGCTTGAAATCTGCCTTGACCGTTAAGCCTGGATCAGATGACACGCTGCTCCTGGATGACATGCTGCTCCTGGACGGAGACCACTTAGGGCTATTAAGATCCTATTTCTTCCCCGCTGTGAGCTAAGGACACCCATCTCTCTCGGTTTCCACTTCCTGACTCCAGCTCAGAGAGAAGAATTAATTCTGTTGATCCCTAATTGACTTCAGGTGGCTCCCGTACCCGGCACTGACACCGCTCCCTTAATGAATAATTTCTTCACTTAAACTGGTTTCAGTCTTATGTGGAGGAAAGGAATAAGAAAATTAAAGCTGTGGGAAGATAACGCAGCAAAGAATAAGCAGAGCGCATTTGCATATGCAATCAGGCAGCCCTTCTGCCCCGGCAGGCGGGACACTGCACACAAGAGAAAGGACGACGCGTGGGGGAGACTGTCAGTACGCGGGAGCCCGTGCCTCACCGCACAGGGCACAGAGGCGTGGACGCCGCCGGGATCTCTGAGTGGGCCAGGCTCCCAAGAGGCCGAGACACTGAGCCACAGCGTCAGACATCTAGAACCTTCCATGGCTGGCAGGAAGGCTGCGGGGATCTGCTGCGCTGCCAGGAGACCCCTGCCTGCTCCTCTAGAACGCTGCTGTCGCAGAGGCACAGCCCCCAAACAGGATGTCCTCCCACTGGGCAAGGGCGAGGATTCTCAGAACTCAGAATCTTCTAGAAAATGAAGAGAAAGGGCTTAAACATAGGGGAGTCCAAGCTTGCAAATACAGTTGTCACTATTTCTTTAGTGGCTGGGAACAGCCGTCTTGAGCGTGTGGGTCGGGCCCACTGCTGCGGTGGACGTGCTCGGGCGGGTCGGCGCCCGGCCACTCCCAGGCCCCGTTTGTCACGCTGCTGCCCACGGCCCCGTCCAGGCCTGCACCTGGGTGCACCTCACCAGAGGTGTTGCCGGTGTGAGTGGGAGGAGGCGGCAACCTGGCACCGCCCTGCCTCCCCCACCCTTTGGAACCTGGCTTGTGCGTGGCAAGGACGGGGTCCGGGTCTCACCCCACTGGGCCCAGACCCCGGCAGCAAGGACACGGGGGGCCCGGCGGGCTGCTCGTTCCCGCTGACTCCTTCGGGGAACAAGTCGAGGGGGCGGAGGGCACCCAGGCAGACAAAGCCAAAGTGCTGCCCACCTGGGACAGACGCTCCTGTAAAACTGCACTCGGGTACGAAAGGAGGGTCAGCCCCTTGGGCTGAGGGCTCCAAGTGTCTGGGTTACGTGTAACCTGTCACCACACTGAATCTCCCTGATAATCTGCGAGGCGGCAGCTGCCTGAAAATGAGCAGACAGTGGCTCGGAGAGACCAAACTCCTTGCCCAAGGTCCCACAGCGAATAGGTGGCAGTGCGCAGATGTGGACACGTACCGCTGGACACTCAGACTCCCGGCCACACTGCTCTATAGCTTGTTCCATAAAGGCCCAGGCGTGGTTTTACACTCCGTCACCACTACTCAGCTCTGCCACTGTAGGGGGAAGGTAGCATCAGCAACATCTAGGCAAATAAATGTGGCTGTGTTCCAATAAAGCTTTATTGACAAAAACAGACTACGGGCCAGATTTTGCCCACAGGCTGTGGCTGGCCGACCCCTGCTCTGCCCATATATCATACCACTGCAGTTCTCTGAAGTCAGACTAGACTTAACAAACAACAACAAAAATGGGACTCCTTGGTTCATAGCTCTGGACGCTAAAGGCATGGCTGGCTTCAGGAATGGCTGCACCCAGCAGTTTGCCAGAAATCGGCCTCTGTTCTCCACCTCTTGGCTCCTCTCTCCCTTTTCCATCAGTCCTCTCTAGGTCACAGTGGCATCGGCCACAAGGAGCTCTGACACCACCTACTTAGTCTCACTGAGAGGAAGTGGACTCTTGGCAAGGCACGTTTCAATGACTAAGGAAAGATTTCACTCCTTCCCCAAGCTCCACCCAAAGGGCAGTGAAGAGATGTTTTAAGATGTACAAAAACAAGGAAGCAGACATCGCTACGACGTGTTGGAAGCTGCAAAGCAATCAGTGCTTCAGGAGTGGGTTAGCAGAGCTGAGCAAGCCACACCCCAGATCTGCAGCCTGAAAAGCGAGAACCCGTCAGACGGACATCGAGGCTACAAACTGACAGTACCAGGCACCGCTGGGACCTGCATGAGGGGAGGGTGACGACCCAGGAGGACTGGGCATAGAAGCCCGGGTCCCCTGCCCGCTCCTGGCCGAGATTGGAGGTGTGCTGTCTGGAGAAGGCAGACGGACTCGGGGCTGGGCACTCTAGCACCTCCATGGCGTGGGCTCTGGGAGGCATGAACGCTGGGGTCTGGGTACAGAAATCGCCGTCACCACTCCCAGGAGTCAGCCAGCCCTGACCCCTGCAGAAGGGGCCTGGATTACCCACCTGGGAGATCCAACCAGCCCGGGGGAACGTCTGGCAGCCAGACTCCTGGCAGCCAGAGCCTCCCACACTCGGTCCACCCAGGTCCCCCTACACCCAGTCAGCGCTGACCAGCCCACCCAAGCTCGGCACTTCCAGTCAGCCTTAGACCCCCACGCCTGTCAGCTGAGCACCAAGGATGAGCACACGTCTGCCTCCAGCGCGGGGCACAGACAGATCAAACACCAGCACAAACACAGACAGGCTCGGCAGGTAGGCAGCGGACGGCAGAAAGAGAATACATCCCTAATAGTCTTGGAAACAAAACCAAGGGTTCCAAAGAAAATGTAGGGGAGGGAATCATTAAGAAGCATGAACATTTCCCAGGAAGGGACGTCATTAGTTGACAAATTGAAAAGGCCCCCAAGAGCCCAACACAACAGACCCACACCAAGGCACGTCACGGGGAGAGTTCAGAACGCAGGACACATGGAGAAGATTCTACAGCCTTCCGGATGGGGCAAGGAAGGGAAAAGAAAACAGATCACGTACAAAGAGCCAGGGAGCAAAGTGAATTCAGACAGCTCAGTGCCAACCCTGAAATCTAGGATATGGCACAGCCAAGCCTTCCAAATTCTTGGGGAAAATAATTCCCAGCTAGGATTCTTTAAGTGGGAAAACTGTCAATCAAGTACGAGAGCAAAATAATGAAATTTTCAGACCCACAGGATCTCAAAAATTTAACTTCCATACGTTGTTGTTCCTCAGTCAGCGAGTGGGGAGGGATGGCACCAAAACCAAAGTGTGACGGGAGAAAGAGGGAGGGCTCACCCATTACAACAATTAAACATTATATGTAAAATTTCATAAAAAATTGATTAATTTTTAAATCAGTATATTCCTCCAAGAATTTTATTGACAACGCCAGCTGCTATTCCCTCTGCAGAGCAGTTTCTCCATGCCGCAGTTAAGATTGAAAACTAGCTGAGAACTACAATGACTCAAGAAAGGTATCTAATTTATCACCACTGTCAATAAATTGCAAATCATGTGAAAATATTAATCATAATAACATAATTAGTGATAGTGCTGAAATAAAGGCAAGAAAAATAAATTTTATGAACATACAATAATTCATTAATTATGCATGTTTTTGTTTTATTACTCATCCAAGCATTATTGGTCCATCAACAGAACACCCAGGCATATGCAATAATAATTAAATTCAGTTCACTTTGACATTTTGCCAGCTTTCAGTTATCAAAAAATAACCCATAATTTAATACATCTCTTTCTATTTCGTTATTATGAAGGTAAATTTATTAAAGCAGGAGGCTTGAACATTTTTTATTTAACAGTTGGTTAACTTGATTTATAATTTATAAATATTTAGACACATGATATGTGGGCCTATGTGTGTGCTCCTGCCCTGAACCCCACAAGTGTTAGGGCTGGGCCAAGGTAGGAGCAGGGAGGAGCGGAGACAGAATTAGGAAGGGGCACATGGAGAGCTCTAAGCTTCCAGAATATTCCATTTCCCATACTAGAGGGTAGATGCATCAGTATTTGTCTTGTTATTTTTCTATAAACTGTATTTATACTTTATGCACTTTTGAATACGTGATATATATGACAGTAACAAATAAGATGAAATAAAAATACCGGTGAGAAAAAGGACTTGCCTTGTTTACCACACAGAGAGGTCGTGAATCCCAGATGAGGTCATATAGAGGAAAGTGCATTGTAAACCGAAAACCTTGCCCTAGCGCAAACTGTCATTATTGTTCATTTGACTCCAGCCCGGGAGGCTGAACATTACCAGCTCTGTTGACAATGAAAATCTTGTTGACATTTTCCTTACCAGAATTTGTAATAACGTGTTTGCTTTTATAATGATTCTAAACACAGTACTTGCCCGTTTTGGAAAATTTGGAAAATAAGAATAAGAAACATGCATGTATCTTACCACCCAGAGAAAACCACTACAGAAACACTGGCATACAGTATTTTGGTCTTTTAAAAAATGTGTGTAACTTTCAATCCATAATTTTATATGGTTGAGATCAACCTCCAAATATAATCTTTTACCTTGTTGTTTTTCTCACTTAATATGCGAGGCTTTCCCCGTGTTATTACAAACTCATTGTAAGCATCTTTGGTGCATAATTTACTTAATCATTTCCTCATTATAGAACATTTAGACGGGTTCTAATTTCTACTATCATAAATTACCCTGTGCGGAATAAACAGTACTCTCCCTAAGTCTTTGTCTGGACTTCGAATTCATTTCTTAGAATCAATATCTAGAAACGGGTTTGAGAGAGTTCTCAGATTCCAGATCTGGCTCTGGAAGACATTTATTTTATACACACACGTCACTGGCCTTCCCCACGTGGGCGCTGACGTGCCACCACCCTGGGATGCAGCGTTAGTTATCACGTGAATCTAAAAGCCGCAGGGACAGACTTGCAGCCACAGCAGGCTTTGCAAAACGTCGTCTGGACACCTCAAGAGAGTCACAGCCTCTCTAAGCCTCAAGTTTCTCACCCGTAACAAAGAGAGAATCATGATTATGAAGTCCAGTGCTTGTAAGGATTAAAAACAACGTAAGTCCCCTCCTAGCCCAATGCCTGGCACACAGTCAGTGTTCAATAAATTACAATTAACACTAACACTTTTTAAAAGTCCCTCCTACTTATTCCAGCAAAGAGTCCCAGGACAGGCTCTGATTGGCCTACCTGGAGTCATGTGCCTTCCTCGGAGACAATTACTGTGGACTCCGATTGGCCTGCCAGGAGTCACATGCTCTTCTCTGAGCCACTGCCATGGCCTCTGATTGGCCAGTCCTGGGTCTGTTGCTCATCCTAAAGCTGGAGACAGGCATGGTTAACCCCTACCTGAACTACAGGGACTGGAAATTGCGGGCCCCAAAGAAAGGAATCCTGTTCCCAGAAGGGAGAAAGTGGATCGACCAGCACAATAACAGATGTGTAGTGCAGCTATAACAACGGCCCCCATGCTGCTTTCTTGGGAAATGGCTGGGGTCCCAGACAACCCCTAGGACCACGTGGACATGGAAGAATAATCCCTGTCATGTGTTTATATGGGGAGGGAAAAAAAACAAACAAGGTAAAGATGACTGATGGCTACCTCAGTAGCTTCCCACCACCAGCCCCAGCCCCAGTCCCAGTCCCAAAGCTCTTGTCTGGGAGCCTCCCCGCGCCCTGCCAGACATAAACAAAGCCCGACGCTAGTTAGAGATTATGAGCAGATTTCTTCCCGTCCACGGCAAACCAACCGGGAGGAGAGTCCAGTGTAGACTGAGCTCATCTGCGGTCCCCAGAGGGGACTGAGCATTTTAGGGACAGAGCAGGGAAAGAGGGAGCTGCTGCTGCTCAGTCCAGGGAAGACAGATTCAGGACCAGCCGGAGGGGTGGTCCCTGAGACCAGGCCCCGTGGGGCTGCTAACTCCTGCCGCCCCCAGCAGTGGAGACGGGCCCTCCCCTCAGGTGTCGGCTGGAACAGGCAGTAAATTCTTTGGCAGCCTTGAACTTTCCCAGTGTGGGGGGTGAGGGGGGTACAGCCTTAAACTGTTAGAAACTGTGCCGTGTTTGTTCAGGTCTCAGGGTGGGGGGACAAAACCTTCTGTGCTGAGAGTCCGAGGTTTCCACAGGCCAAGTCTGCGGCGCAATTGAAAAGAGGGCTCGGGGGGCCTGAGCTGGCACAGAATGGGGTCATTGTCGGCCCCAGATGTGCATCATCTGTGCTCCCCTGTCACGCCCTGTGCCTGGCTGTCACCCCGCAAACCTCTGTCAGATGCCCAGGGATGGGGCTTCCATCCCCACGTCCCTGGCACGGAGACAGGGTGACAGTGGATGAATTCTAGGTGAGTTCGTGACGCTGACAGCCCAGTAACGGCAGGAAGCACATGGCACCACGCCCCTCACGGAAGGACATCCAAAGCTGTCCACACCCAAATGCAGGGATTTCGATCCAAACACTCTAGACTTGTAAAGCTTAAGAACTGCTTTTTTGTAAGCTCCTTGACGATCCTGATATTCAGCAGGGACAGGACCCCACTGGGCAGCGCAGGTCTCCTGAGCCCGATCAGACATCACTGCTGGGCCCCCCCTGCCCACCTGGCGGGGCATAGGAGCCACGGAGCCCTCACCCGGCTTGGCCAAGTGACTCACTTTGGCCATTGAGATTGGAGCAGCATTGGCACAGGCTGCTTCCTAGAGAAGCATTGAGAGCCATCGCACAGTTCTGCTCTCTCTTCTCCCCTCTGCTGTGACACCAGCCATGTCCTAGGTAGGGGCTGCTGCCCGGCCTGGGCCCCAGAGTGAAGGCCCAAAGGCACGTGTCATGTGAGCCGGCACTGAAGGGATGCTGGTTACTGCGGCAGAGCATGGCCTGGGCTGACTGGCGGACGCAGGGAGGGTGACTGACTCGCCCGAGATCAGGAAGCCGGTGCCAGAGCCGGGCTGGAATCCACGTCCCCACCGTCTGTCTGGCCCTGTCGCTTCTCCAGGAAACTTTCCAACTGCAAACAGTGGGACTGCAGAGATGACCCCGCATGCAATGAGCTTCACTCTGGCTATACAGCTATACATTCATGATGTTAAAATAGCAACAACAATAACGGCTAGTATCTGTTGATTACTTGCTTTGTGTTGGGCAATGTGTCAAATGCTTAGCAATCTTTTATCCACTCTTCGTAATGACCCTGTGAGGTAGGTGAGAAGACTCAGCTCATCTTACTTCATCCTACATATAAATCTACCTTATTCCCTTTAACATCTGCACAATGTTCCACAAAATGAATGGAGCAAAGTACATGCCCCCATTCCCCCATCAATAGACATTTCAATCTCTTCCGATATTTTGGAATTACGAACAACGCTGCAGTTACTGAGCTGTTGCACACGTATTTTTACAGCCTTCAGCTACTGTTTCTGTAGGGTAGAGTCCCAGAGGTGGGATTGTAAAGTCAAAAAATATACATAAATGTAGAGTTTTGATGAATACGAAAATACTATCCATCAAAAAAGGGCTGAATCTATTTGACTAATTGCCGGTCTCACCAAAGGTTTAAGGACAGCTGTTTCCCAGTGCTGTTGCCAGCCCACGACATTAGCAATAAGCAAAACTCTTGCAAACCTGATAGTTAAAAAGCAACAATCCATTGTGGTTTAATTTAGTTTTTTTAATTATCAGTGAGGATGCGCATCGTTTCAAACGTCCATCAGCCACCTGAGTTTGTCCTCTGTGAAGAGCTGGTGTATGTCTTTAAGCAGCTGTAGCACTTCTTCCTGGGGGGATAGTTGCTTGAGTCTGCGGCCTCGACCTCCCTCCCAAACCCACACTCTCTAGAGGAGGGGTCTGTACCTCTGCAGCTCCTCACACGGGCCGACGCAGCCCCTGTTGGATGGCGGAGGCCCAGCCCGTCCACGAGCACGCAGAGGAACAGAAGAACAGAAAGGACAACTTAATGAACACTTGCTATGTGCTCAGCGCTGTGCTTAACAACCTGCCCACGGGGGCTCATTTAACCTTCACAAAAACCTGCTGACTTAGGTACACATCTACTCTCTCACTCCAAAATTCCAAAGTCCAAAGAGCTCTAAAATCCAAAAGAATTTTCAGAAGTTATTTGGCACCAAAATCTGACCTGAATTCTCATGAGACCATTTATAATCTTTGTTTACTGCTTCCGTTTGAATAGTCACGTCTTGCTGCCAAAATATCAAATATGATTGGAGCGTATTTACCCTGGACCCTGATGGCGAAGTCAGTAATTACAATACACACTGTATCACCTTTCCAAAATCCAAACAACAAGAACTGAGATGTGGAAACTGCCTGCCCTGAGGGTTTGGGCTGAGAAACCGCAGACCTGCTTAGTATCCCCGCGTTAGAGATGACGAAACTGCAGCTGAGACATTGACAACTCCCCCAGGGTGCAGGGTGGCCACACCACAAAGCAGAACATTAGACTCTGCCCCCAGGGCCTGTGCCCTTGACCCAGGCCTAGTCCTGCTCCCTGCGTTGGCTCTTAATGCCACACGGGGGGGGGGGGGGGTCCCCTGACTTGTGAGTTCTGGAGCAAGAGCTTGGTGCAAACGGCACATTTGTAAAGGCAGCAAATGGCTTTATCTCCAAAGTGATGGGAACAGGGCTATTAAGCTGACTTGTCTTGTTGGGATCTCAATTCCAGGACGTTATTATGGCTCATAAATGCCATGTAGGGTCTCAGACCCTGAAGCCTGTATCCAGGGAAATTGGAAGCGCTCACTCCCCCAGGTGTGGCTGGAGCTGGCGGGGTCGGGAGGCAGGCTGGCTCCTTCTCTAATAGATTAGTTTAATTAAAAGCAGGATGGATGCTTGGCTCCTGTTGGAGACAATCATTAGACAATCAACATGGCTGGGTACGAGGAAGTAATTGCATTTCACAGAGACCTTTCAGCCATCAAGGCAGAATCAATCAATAATTAAATTAGAAGTGAAAATGAGTTGCTCAGGCCCAAAGCTCCCTGACTGGAAAGACGCTAACTGAGCCCCACGATGTGCTGAGGGTACAGAGGTGGGGGCACAGTCCCGGCCACCAAAGCCCCCTAGGCTGACCAAGCAGCCTCTCAGGATGAAGCACTTCAGGGATTGGAGGGGGCTTTTGACACAATTTATTCTAAAATATTACAACAGTATAATATCTTCTCGGTTGAAAGAAAACTAGAGAGACAGGAAAGAGGGATGTAGCAGTTAGCTATCACTGTGTAACAAACCACCCCAAAACTTGGTAGGGCGTGAACAATAAGCATTGGTTTCCCAGGCGTCTGCAGGTGGGCCGGGTGTCCGCAGATCCCAGCTGGGTTTCCTCCTGTGTCTGCAAGTCAGCGGGATCATCTGGGCCAGGCTCTGCTGGGTGGTTCTTGTTCATGTGGCAGGTGTGGGGGTGGCCAGGCAGCTCGGCTACTCCTCTCTCGCATTCTCCAGAGACCCAGAGTCTGGCCAGGGCACGCTCTTTTTGAGCAACGGCAGAGGCCCAAGAGGGCCGGCAGAAGCACACGCGGCCTCTTTAGGGCTTGGAACAAGCACACGCTATCACTTACACTTGCACGTCAGCAGCCAAAGCAGATCACCTGGCCATGTCCCAAGTCCAGGTGGGGAGCACACCCATGGTGAGGCGTGGGAGGGTGCGGATGCAGGGAGGGTGAAGGAACCAGGCTGGTCCTTCAAACGTCCACAGGGAACTTGCATTGTGGGGCACCCGCTGCAGGCCGGTCACTTTCCACACATTAGCTCGAGGAATCAAGCAACCGTACTTCAAAATCTGCATCATTATCTCCATTTCAAAGATGGGGAAACTGAGGTTCTTGGAAGCAACCTAGCCAAGGTCATCTAGTTAATGAGTGGCTGGATGCACACCAGCTTCTAGCACTTTCCATCACCCCACCTGCCTTCACACTGGCCTGCAACTCAGTAGCACAAACCCTGCCTCACCTGCAGTGCGTGGCCTGAGACCAGGCTGTCCTACTTCTGGCCTGATTTTCCTATTAATACATAACCAAGGAAACTGCCTCAGAGCCCCTTGAAGCTCTGAGTGTCCTGGGTTTTAGGGCCAGTTGACAGTGGAGTCCAGCAGGTTTCAGTTTTGCTGAACAAACTTGTACGGTGGGGCCGATGCAGACGCCAAAATCCTGCTGATTGGTTTGAGTGCATTCTCGTCACATAATCTGAGAACACAGATGCTCTGGGCTCGAAAGGGCTTTCAGGGCAAGCAGTCTAATAGCTCATAAGTGTTTTTGACCATGACTGTGGTAGACTGAATAATGGTCCCCAAAGATGTCCACATCCCAATCCCCAAAACCTGTGCATGTGTTACATTATGTAGCAAAAGGGGCTTTGCAGATGTGCTTAAGGTTTCTGACCTTGGGCTAGAGAGTTGATCTTGGATTATCCCAGGGGCCTGAGGCAATGACAAGCGTCCTCATAGGAGGGAGGCAGAGGACGTCAGAGGGGGCGAAAATGCTACGGCGCTCGCTCACTTTGAAGAGAGAGGAAGAGGCCGTGAACCTAGAAACATGGTCGTTTCTCAACGCTGGAAAAAGCAAGGAAATGGATTCTGCCCTAGAGCTTACAGAAAGGAAAGCGGTCGGCTGACCCCAGATCCAAGGAGCCAGCAGACTCGGTGTCTGGCGAGAGCCAGCCCTCTTCCAGGTGTACCCACCCTAGTGGCAGTGGTGGGCAAGCTCTCTGGGGCCCCTTTTAAGGACACTAATCTCACACAGGAGGGCTCCACCCTCATGACTTAATCACTGCCCAAAGGCCCCACCTGCTAATCCCATCACGCTGGGGTTAGGATTTTAGCATGTGAACTCTGGGAGGCAGGGGGGCCACAGGCACAGCACACACACATATGCACAACTAGGATAAAAGTTCCACTAAAAAATACATATTATGTGAGATTTATTCTTATAATTTCCATTCTGTTTCATTAAAAAGTAAACAGTTAACCTGGCTGTGACCCATGGACTGATTTCATGACCCAAAAAACAGTTGCCACCTGCAGCTTGTTGTATGCTGGAGGAAACACCCGGCTGTCACACAACCTCCTGGTTCAGAGTATGGTCACTCTGGGAAAGTTCCAAAGCACTTATTTTATCCACCCCACCACGTGTGCATCCCCTCTCAGCCTCCGCCTCTCCCTGTCTGTGGCTGTGAGACCCAGCCCCCAGGAAGCATCTTTCACTCCTCTCCTCTCTAACGAGGTCACTCTTTACACTGAGAACACCCCTGGTAGGTGCCGATACACACCCTGCTGCCTGCTTTGTGCCAGATGCAAAGTATCCATGTGAAGCAAATCAAGTCACCAGAATTCCTTTGCGTTTCTTTGCAAGGGATTCCAGGCAGAAGCTGAGTTCTCAGTGCTCTGAGAATGGGCGGAACCTCTCTGTTCAAGGCTAGGGGAAGAATTTCCAAGTTGCACCTTGGAAGGGCGTGAGGAAGGGAGGCTGCAGTGGCAAGATGGCTGACGATGGAGCCCTGCAACTCGACCCTTCCCATAAACCCCAACCTTCGAATCTTTCACAAAACACGGGGGAGGGGGGAGTTTCTGGAAATGGGGGAAGGACTTGGGCTTCGGGCCCAAACTAGCTCTGGTAGAATTTAAGCATAAAGTGTAGATGCTGGCAGCACGGAGCCAGCAGGACATAAAACTGGCAGAAATATTAGTAAGTAGGCAGAATTTGAATTCACTTAGTGCTGTGGAAGTGGGTTCAGATCAAGTGTGGCCCACACTCTGCAGGTCAGGAAGTTCTGCAGGCATCCGAGGGGAGTCTGGCACAACCTGTGCCCTGGAGGAACTCACAGCACAGTGAGAGGCGCACACAGACTGTGGGACAAGTGCCCCGTAGGGGAATGAGAAACAGACCAGGGGAACCCAGAGGAGGGGACGCATAACCTTCCTGGGGGTGGAGGAGGGCCCAACAGTAGAGAGGAGGTTTGAGCTGCACCTTGAAATCTTTTGCTGTCCGAGGGTCCGGGAGCTCAGGGAGAGGAACAAAGGAAGATGCCTGGACGTGGCCCCCGGCCCTGGGAATCACAACTGCAGATATGGGCCAGGGAAGCTGCACCTTGGTAAAGAGCCCCACGAGATTCTGACGTTCAGCCAGGTCAGGGAACCACCACGCCACTGAGCAGCCCTGCGTCCTAGGACCCGCTCGCATGTTGCCCGAGCTGGGGCTGAGACACATTCTCGACCCACCAGTCCCCGTCAGGGCTCAGTCCCTGTCACGGATTGCTGGCGACCCACGTGGGGAGGCCGTTGCAGGGACTCAAAGGTCATGTGCTCCTCAGTTTCCTCCCTGCTTCCCCAGCCCTGGGGCTGCTCCTGGTGTCACAGGGCCGCTGACACTGAGCACTTGGTGGTGCCGCCGCCTGTGAAACATCTCACTTTGCCCCGCTGCCTGCACATCCATCCCGTGAGGACAGGCTCCATTTACGCCACAAATGGAAATGAGTCTCTGAGACAATTAGAGTTTTTCACTAAGATGTGAGCTGGCACAGGGAGGGGGCCTGAAGCATGTCTGCACGCCGGATCTCCGGGGGTTCCTTTTGTCTTCGCCCTCTCCGGAGGGGAGAGTGAAGGGGCTTGGAGGGGCGCACACGGGCACTGCTGCGGCATGACTCCTCCGACCCGGGCAGGGGGGTACCAGGAGGACGGGAGGCTGGGTGTCTCCTGGACCCTCTCTGTGCTCACACAGGCACCTTGTGGGCGGCTCAGGGAAACTTTCCCGGTTGCCGAGGAAAGGGGGCTGGCGTGGGCAGAGCATCTCTGACGATGTACCCACTGCTGCCCTCCTCCTCCTGCGGGGCACAGTCATGCAATTCCCTCTCCCTGGCCTCGCTCGCGGGAGTGAACGCGTCTCCCCTCCGAGTTGCCAAGGTCAAGGGAGCCCACACTGCTCAGGCACTCCGTGTGTCTCTGGCACTAGGTGGGCAGCAGGAGACCACCGAGAACCAGACAGACATGGTTTCTGTCCCCAAGGAAGCCCAGCAGGGAAGGCCCAATGTGGGAAGCCAGAGGGGAGAGTCTGGAAGTGTCAGGGAAGCAAGAAGAGCTGACACAGACCCCGAGGGCTGTTGAGAGCCCAGGAATCCAGGACCCGGGGTGAGGGGTTCGGGGAGCAGTGACTGCGGCAGCCAAGCAGGACCACCAGCCTGGCCACTGAACACCTGAGGCTGCTGAGCCAGCTGCACCTGAAAACCCGGTGCACGCAGAGCCCCAGAACCCGCCTCGGCCCAGCTGCCAAGTCATGTTGAACTGGAAAAATGAGTCCCTGCGTATCTGCTGGGGACCACCCAGTGAGCTCAGCCCCCAGAGGGAGAGACACAGAGAGGCAGCCTAGTGCAGCACAGGGAGCAGACTCTGCCCAGGGAGGGCCCAGGAAGCCTTCCTGGAAGAGGCGGACCCTGAACAGAGACTTGAGGGATGAGGCAGGCAGCGCTCAGGAAGGGTGTTTCTGGAGGAGCAGCCACCACAGACAAAGGCTTCGCGGGAAGAGAGAGAACAGGGCTCACAGGAGCGGCCGGTTAAGCGGCCTCACCTTCTGGAGTAAAACACGATCTGAACAGAAGGGGGTCCCTCAACGCCAGGGATAAATCCATAACACAACGGGGGAGCCGCTGGGGGTTCTCAGCAGGGGGGAGGAGACAACGTGAGCAGAGCTGTGCTTTAGAAACTCATCAGAATAGGCAGGAGCATTCATTAAAAAGAATGAGAACATGAGTTAAAACAACAATAAGTCATTTCACACCAGCTAAACCCGAACACGGTGCAAGGATCTGATGACGTAGAACATCGGTGGCCTGTGCTCTCCGGGTGGGGGTCCCCTTGGCACCGCCCCTTGGAGAACAGGGACACCCGGGGGGTCACGGCACTTGGACACTTACGGGCACGTCCTACGGGAACCCCCCAAACGGGCCACAGGCACCCTGTTCCCAGCAGGCAACCGACCGCGGACGGGCAGGGGACACGCACTCCTTTGCTGCGTCCTACAGCAGAGCACCGCGAAGCCCTCGTGAGCGGACGGGAGGGAACCACAGCCCCACAGCAGCACGGCGCCCTCAGGGCCCGGGTTCCGCCACCAACGCAGCTTTAGACTCACTGGCACGGATGCCACATACAGTCCACACTCGCAAAGCCAGGAGGTACGACACGGACAGATAAACGCTGGTGGCAAAATGACTTGGGAGCCAAATTAAGAATGCTAAGTAAGAAATTCAGGGCGGTGGTTTCTTTTAAGGAGGCAAAGGACAGGATGGGGAGGTGAGACCCAGAGCCACCGAGGAAGCGCCTAATTCCTGAAGGTCGTGGTGACGTCCAGGGTGTGCGGTGAAGGGTTCATCTTGCCTCTCCAGAGATACTTTATAGGCATTATTTTGAAATTATTCAATATTTAACTTAAAAATAAGGAAAAATAAATATGAATATATGACAGATTTTGGGAGGATAAAGAAAGGCACGGAGTTCTTCAGCTAATTAGTAAAATTTTATGAATAATGTTATTAATAATATTTTTTAAAGATTGCTAAGAATAAAAAAAAAGACTCAACAAAATGCCAAAATACTACACCACTGATCAATTATCCAGCCTCAGGCAAGGGGCTTAACTTCCCGGGGTCCCCATTTCATTATTAGGTGGTAGCCAAACTTTTGAGATGTTATTACAATTTATATCATATATATATAAAATGTTTTATGTATGCATACATATTTATATAATTTAAATTATATATGCATTTATTGACCAATAAATTGGTTTTACTATGTTGGTGAGCCTAAAATAGTTTCATTCAAAATCTATTTTTAAAAATAAAATTTTAATTTAAAAAATGAAAATATATCTGTATACATTAAAGCAAAATCTTAAAATTCTCTAAAACATTAAACATTTAAAATATTAAAAATAAAAAATATATAATTATTCTTGGTGCACAATTACATACTTCAATCATTTTCCCCCATGTAGCCATCGTAACACTGTGTCCACGGTATTTTTCAGAAGAATGTGTTTTCAATGTGGTCATATTATCTTAATTTTTATATCATTATGTGTAATTGTCTTCAAATTGCATTTTATGGTTTAAAACATTTTAATTGTTAACATTCCCTACTGGTGCTTCTCAAAAGGGCATAACATGTTAAATTTGGGAAATCGCGTCCCTGTAGGAATTGAAGTACCTGGTAAGCACAGACTAAATTCTGTTCAATGAAGAACATTTTCAATTCTAATATTTTTGCACTAAAGTGTATAAATATTTCAGCAGAAACACTGTCATAGACGCTGCTTTTTGAATCTATTCAAGGGACCTTTTTCTGACACATTTTTTCCCCCACAAAACACATCAAATACACCATCTCTATTCATGATTCTTCTCAATGTTTTTACCAAACTTAGACGCTGTCAAATTCTAGGCCTTCTCCATTTGATTCCATTCCAGCCCACAGAAGAAATATATCCAATTAAACATAGGAGCTTCATTTAAAGAGTCCTCCCTTGTGTCGAAATCTGCCAAAGTTAAGAATGTCAAAACACAATCTTGGGCACAGAGCTTTCCCATGTCACACGTTCAGTTGCTCCCTCACTTCCCCAGGGGAACATTTCAATGTCTTCCTGCCTGCAAGCTTTGTTTGCCGTAATTACAACTTGCTAACAATGTTAATAACTGACATTTTGGGGCTTCTATTCACTGACTGCCTCAGTTAAAGATTTCCAACTGGTTTTATACAACCGCATCCAACGTTTGAAGGATTTGTTTACAAAAAGTTTAGTACCATTATAGGACACTTGAGTTGATTCACCAAATAATTGTTCAAAAGCTCAAACATTTATCAAATCTCATTGATGATGAGAATGAGAGGAAGTGAGTGATGCCATTCTGGGGAAGAAAATGTGGTTTTTTTCATAGTTAACATTAATTTCATCACAAAAGTGTTTATCTCACATTACCCGGGGTGCACATATAATAGCTGTACATTTTGAGGCTTCTGTTCAAATTGGCAAATTATCGCAGCTTGCTTTAATGGGCCACAAGAACCCCCAGGGCGTTTCTGGGCCTAATTTAGAAAGAACATTGTTTTCACCATGACATTAGCTTCCCCAACATTCGTTTTCGTGTGGCAACTACAAGGACGAATAATTTGGCCTCCCTTGCTGAGCTTTTCAACTGCATTCATGATCACATCATTGTTTACCAGCAACAGAAGAAACTTCTAAATCTTTACTGATTCCATAAATTAGACAACAAGGACCAAACTGTCATTGGAATGAACTGATTTTCTTTTTGGAGAATCTGGTAACAATGACATAAAACTGGAATAATGCCGCTGTTTCCAAGGTTCTTTTACGAGCAGAGCCGACACGCTCCCATCACCTCTTCCCTTCCCGTGGCCAGAGGAACACTTGGAGGCGGAACATGAGCAGAATTAATCCTGAGGACTCACCACAGATCTACATGAGGAGTCATGGTCCACAGAGGGGACGTGGACACACCTTTGGCAGTGCACGTGCCGGGCGGCCGTGCCCAGGCCGATCCTCCCAACACCAGGACTGTGGCTCCTCCGCGACTCGCCCTCCTGCTGTCCCTGCTCGGGATGTCCGCGCATGCCAGGCCGCCCGCTGCCCGCCCCTGCTCGCGAGTGCCCCGGGATGCTCAGACACCTGGCCCCGGGGGCAGGTGCACAGGGAGGGCCCCCCGAACCACCAGCCTCCCCACCTCCTCCCACCCCCCCTCACCCTGCCCTCCTCGTCCCAGCTACAACCCTGTCACTTCCCCAAAGCCATTCCTGGCCAGATCACACCCTCAGCAGCAGGAACAAGGGAACAAGCGCAGGCTCAAAGCTGGAAGCCGAGATGTGACAAACACCCTGCGAGAGCTGCGGCTGCTCGTCCTGACGCAGGAGAATCCGGCCTTTCGTCTCCCCGCGCCGGAGACGCGGACGTCTGACCTCCCTCCCTGTGTGCCGGAGCCGCCCTCCCCGGGGGGCTCACCAGAGGCAGGCCCAGCCCCTGTGCACGCGTCCCCCCACGCCAGCGCCGGCACAGGCACCAGATAACAGCGACACAGGCAGACACCAGGCCAGCGGGGACCTGGGGCGGCCGCGGAGGGGCCCCAGGGGCCAGTGGCACAGGTGGGCGAGGACGTGGGCACTGGGGCCACGGCCGTCTCAGGCCTCCTGGCTCCGCGGGACCCTCCGACGCCCCGTCCACCTGAGCCACATGGCAGCCCTCTGGAGACCAGCGGCCTCCTGCGTTCAGAACCGTCCAGACAGGCCCAGCTCCTCGGCCCGCCCAGGCCCACCCACGGCAGCACCAATGCCGCAAAGCCATGTGGTCCCCGGAGCTCGCCTCGCTGTCATTTACCTCTGGGCCTTTGCACGTGCTGTTCCCTGGCTGGAAGGCCCTCCCTCCTCTCTTACCTGGGTGTAGGACGCTGCCCCCGAAGGCTCCTGACTCGACACGCGCCTCTGCTCCCACAGTGCTTGGTGCTACCTTCCCACGCCGCGCAGCCCTGGTCTGTCGTCCCACCTCAGTGTGAGGCCTGTACCAGGGGCCGGTGTGTTCCTCAGTGCGCAACCCAGGGAACGGTGCCAGGCCCAGCACGGCCTCCTGTTTTCTGTGCCTGGGCCGTGAGGAGCCCAGGGACCAGCTGCAGACAGGACCACCCAGGAAACGATGACAGCCAGGCACTGTGGAGCTGGCAGCCGCTTTGGTCACAGGCCACACACGGTGAGTCAAGCCTGGAGACCACATGGCCCTGTCCCGGCTGCACTGGACGGAGGTTCCTCTCGGAAAGACCCGTCCCAGGTGTCTGGGCTTCGCTCCGCCCCTGAAGGAGCCTCTGAACATGCAGGTCTGGAAGGTTCCTCCTCCTCCTCCAGGTCAGAGACGGAAAACAGAACTCGCTCCTGAGAGGACTTGAGCAGCCAGTGGGGCCGCACCCCGGGAGCTTCCAAAGACCGTGTCGCGGGCGTGGGGATGGGGTGCAGACCTGAGCGCCCGCTGCCATCGTCACAGGCCTCCTTGGAGACCCAGCTCCAGGCACCCCTGGGACGCTTTTCCCCGCACCCGGGGGACATGACCTCTCCCTCCAGCACTCAGTCCGAACCGATTCCTGCCTTGAAGCTGCCGCGCTTCGGCTCCAGGACTCGGCCGCAGGTGCCTCTGTGGCCAGGAGCACGCCAGCGGCATCTGCGCCGAGAGGCAGCCTGATAATGTCTTTTAAAAAGAAGAACGTGGGTTTTATTTTTGTTTAATCCTTGTTTTACTGCTTCCAGCTGTGTTTGAGCCTCGGTTTTTTTTTTTTTTTTTTTTTTTTTTTTTTTTTTTTCCTCGTCTGCAAAATGGAGCTAATAATACTTCACAGGAAGCTTGGGAAGTGTTAAAGACCAACACGTGTGACTTGCCCGGTGCCTAGCGCAGAGCAGCGGCTCAGAAGCGGCTCTCTCCACCCGCAGGAAGGCTCGCTGCAGCGATTAACCCTCACGCGCACTGACTGCCTGCACCTCACGCGCACTAACCGAACCCCGTCCCCACAGCAGCCCTACGCGGTAAACACCAGTTCCCATTTCACAGACGAGCAAACTGAGTCACAGTGGCCTTGAGGACTTGTCCAGGCCTCTCGCCAACCCCCTCCCGTGTGCTCCAGGGGGGAGAAGAGGCTCGTCTTCCCCCAGCCCAGCTCCCTCCCAGCTCGTGACGTCCCTCTCCGTGCCTCAGTTTCTCTGCTGTGAGTGCTGATGTCACTGTTCTCAGAGGGCTGATACGGGGGCAGAATGGGAAGCAGGCAGCGGAGCCCTGGCTAGCGTGACCCACCCCACGGGCCTCGCCGCAGAGGTGGGCCTGGCGTGTGCTTCAGAACAAGACACTACTTCAGACAAAAGGGGCTGGTCCGTAGCTGGTCCTCAGCAGCCGAGACCAGAAGCTAATTAATTTGTGTATCCAGACCACATAAATATTCACAGCTGATGTTACGTGCTGAGCCGTGGCAGCTCGCTCAGACTGTCCTATGCTCGACCCCCAGAGAGGCGCGAATGGCTGCGTGGCCCCAGCTTGTAGCACGTAACAACCCAGCGCCGTGTGCATGCCCCCTCCTCCAGGAAGCCCTCTCTGACCACCTCCTTCTCCAGAAATACCTTTGGCAAATCTCTCGTTCTGCCTATGCGGGGTACAGAATCTGCCTCTGGGGAGTTCCCACTCCGGGGGGGGCACAGGAAAGGACGTGGCACAGAGGACGAATGGTGCACATAGCTGGACCAGATGCAGTGGGGCCTCCAGGAAGGAGCAACCCAGACAGAGAGGAGGGGAGAGGAGGGGCTGACAAGGTGGGAGGGCAGTGGGGGAGGGGGAGGCAGGAGGGGAGGGGAGGGAAGGAGGCAGAGGGATGGGGGAGGGGAAGGAGAGAGACCAGGAGGGTAAACAGGGGAGAAGAGGGGAGGGGAACAGGGGTGGGGGAGGGAAGCAGAGGGGGAGGGAGGTGGGGGCTGAAGGGGGCACACAGCCCTCCCCCCCGCCCCCACGCACGCAGCCAGGAGCCGCTCTCTCGGCTCTGTCTGGCTCCTGCGTGCTGGGAATGTCTCATTCATTCATTCACTCACTCATTCGCACACGGTGTCCCCTGGGCACCAGGCACTGTCCCGGTGCTGAAGACACGACGTGGGCGAGGCCGGCAGGCCCCTGCCCACCTGGAGCTCCTTTGCCCGGCACGTGTAGATGCCCCAAACATGCAGGAGGAGGAAGAATTCGGCTCCGCATGGAAACTGTGGTCACGAACCGCAAGCTGCTGCCCGCACTGCACAGCGGCTCGCTGAGAGATGTAGGCCACGGGAACACACACGTGCTGCACCGTCTCCCCCCAAACTGCAGAGCGCCGGGAGGCCCCCGTGCTGCGGGAACTGCAGACACCCCCTCTCCTGCAGAGCCACCGAGAGGCTGGATTTGCGATCTGTCTTTCTTGCCCCAAACATCATCCCTCCACCCACGAAAGTTCCGACTACGGAGAAGCCAGCGCGAGAGCCCAGCCCACAGCCGAGCCCACGGCCGATTCGACTGCAGAGTCGATGAATGAACGGACGGTGGACAGAGCGAGTCACCAGTGTAACCGCCTGAGTGTGCAGACCAGGAAACTGTGGCCCCGGACCGGGGCTGTCTCCTCCAGAGCCACGGAGCATTTTTCAAAAGCCGAGAGGAGGCCTTTGGGACCAATGGAGCCTGCACGGCAGGAGCCACGTGTGGCCTGGCACAGGAATCCACTAAAGCACAGGGGTGGCCAGGACACCTCCGGCCCCCTGGCCAGTGGTGACACGGCCCAACCCAGCCCCATCCCTTGTGAGCCTGTCCCTGTCCCTGTTACCTGCGCCTGCCCTGGCAGGCCCTGCTGGGGACAGCTGACCTTGCATGAAACCCATGTGGCGGCTCCCAGGGCCCCTCCGGCATGCACGGGCATGCATGGGGTCCTCAGAGGGGTCTGTCTGCGTGAGTCCCCGGGGCAGCCCCGCAGGCCCCCCACCCCCACTGCTGGCGACTGGAGCCGGCTGCTTTGTGAACACAGCCACTCCTCCCCAAACAACCCCTTTCTTGACGTTTAAAGGACCAGCATTTTCCTCTTATGCCCTTGCATTTGTTTTCCCGGAAGATGATTACCCATTCGCGGAGTATTACAATCTATTATTGTAATATGGGAAGACTGGGGAGAGGACGGGCTGAGAAAGAACACACATTTTTAATCAAATAAATTACACGGATTTTCGATTAAAATGCTCACTTATAACGGACGCTTAGTCACAGTCCTTCCTGGGCGCTGCCGCCACCTCTGCTCCTTCACGAGCCACACGGCACGAAGGTCTGGTCAGAACCAGGCTTCTCGGGAGCCCAGACGGCCCAGACCCCGCGTGGCTGCTCAAGTGGCATATCTCAGCCCGCGTGCAGGAGGAGGAGGAGGGGGGGGGAGGAGGGGGAGGAGGGGGAGGGGGAGGGGGAGGGGAGCGGGAGCTCCCTGCCTTCAGCCCTGTTTCCCACATCTCCCCGTGGCCAGCTGCAGCCTCCCACCAGCCCCGTCTCAGCGCCCGCCCACCCTGCGCTGACAGCCGGCAGGAGGCTGACCAGCCAGCCCACGGCCCCTTGGTAGGGACTCAGCCCTCATCTGTTCTGTCTCCTGATGGCCCTGCCCTGGTGGCATTCGCATGGAATGAAGGCCACCGCAGCAGCCCAAATGGATCACTGAGTCCAGACGGAGCCAGGACTGAATATGGCTGCAGAGACAACAGCCTTCCGGTGCCCCCTCTGGGCCTCTTCCCACCTGCCTGGCTCGGAAACCAGGCCCCTCTCCCCGCCCCGGCCCTGGCTTTCTCCCCAGCGGTGCCTCCAAGAACTGAGGGTCCTAAGTGGTGGCTGGCCAGGACACACACAGCGCCCTGCGGGGACAGGCAGCACCAGGACATGAGGACTCCAAGTCTCCAGTCAGCTTCCCCGCGGGCGGCTGTGCACCTGCACACGCTTCTCTGCACCACTGTCCTCTCAGCTGCAGGGTGGGGACAATCGATGCCCGGCTGCGCTGTCCTCGCAGGGAGCTGCCAGCGTCAGCACAGTGAGAAAGTGAAACAGTCATTACCGCTGTGGTGACCAAACTAGCAGTATCAGGACCGGATATCATGAGAGAAGGTTTAGAGATGTTACCTCCAATGCAGAGCCGTGCAAGAGGATCTATCATTCATTTGACAGCGAAGCCAAGTGCATGAAGACGACCTGACTTGCCCCAGACAGCGCGGACAGAACGGCAGGGTCAAAGTTCCTGCACTCTGCGCCACGCGGACCTCCCTTCCTCTGGGAAATGTCTTCAGTTCTCTGGATTTGGGGACCCCTCTCACTCCCTCCTGTGTCCCCCAAGACAGTCCCCAGATACCTGCCTTGGGTTTGATGACACTGTGTCTTGGCCAGCATCACACTGGCTCATATCTGAAACTGACACATGCTCTGACAGCCTCAACAGAAGTGACTCTTCCCAGCACTGGGCCAGCCGGGAGGCCTCCCTGCAGGTCGGGGCTGGATCCCGCAGGACCCCGGGCCTTGGGACAGACCTGGGTTCACCCACGAGCAGCAGGAACCAACTTAACGTTTCGCTTCCGAGCAATGTTTCCACGACAGCTCCGCGGTGCTCACACGTCCACAGCGCCTGCCCTGGAGCACTGCCTGCCTTCAGGCACCCGCCAGGCCTGCTGGCCACCGTGGCAGTGTCACCTGGAGCCCCAAGTGCCCGAGCCCTGGTCACGCCTCAGGGCCTCCCAGGCTTGAGAAACCCCACAGGCTTGGGGGTGAGACCACTGTGTAGGTCCCTCCAGAGTGAGGGGCAGGCCGAGAGTGAGGCCCTTTGGATCCCAGTCTCCATACGTGTAAAACTGAACATTTGGACACGATGGTGCCCATGACTCTCCTAGGTTACCTGCAAACTAGGGTCACCTGCAGGGGACCTCGCCAGGTTCCTCCCTAGGTAAAGTCCTCTCTAGGTAACCTCCTGGAACCCCCTTCCTAGCTGACCTCCTCCCTAGGTGACCTCCTTCCTAGCTGACCTCCTCCCTAGGTGACCTCCTTCCTAGCTGACCTCCTCCCTAGCTGACCTCCTCCCTAGGTGACCTCCACCCTAGGTGACCTCCTCCCTAGCTGACCTCCACCCTAGGTGACCTCCTCCCTAGCTGACCTCCACCCTAGGTGACCTCCACCCTAGGTGACCTCCTCCCTAGGTGACCTCCTCCCTAGCTGACCTCCACCCTAGGTGACCTCCACCCTAGGTGACCTCCTCCCTAGCTGACCTCCACCCTAGGTGACCTCCTCCCTAGCTGACCTCCACCCTAGGTGACCTCCACCCTAGGTGACCTCCTCCCTAGCTGACCTCCACCCTAGCTGACCTCCTCCCTAGGTGACCTCCACCCTAGCTGACCTCCTCCCTAGGTGACCTCCTCCCTAGCTGACCTCCACCCTAGGTGACCTCCTCCCTAGCTGACCTCCACCCTAGGTGACCTCCACCCTAGCTGACCTCCTCCCTAGCTGACCTCCTCCCTAGCTGACCTCCACCCTAGGTGACCTCCTCCCTAGGTGACCTCCTCCCTAGCTGACCTCCACCCTAGCTGACCTCCTCCCTAGGTGACCTCCACCCTAGGTGACCTCCTCCCTAGCTGACCTCCTCCCTAGGTGACCTCCACCCTAGGTGACCTCCTCCCTAGCTGACCTCCACCCTAGGTGACCTCCACCCTAGGTGACCTCCCTGGAACCTCCCAGGTCACATAGGACCAGAGTCCCCTGCCGAGCTGGGAGAACTCTGGGCCTCAGTCCTCTTCCTGCCAGTGCAGAACCCCCTCAGTCAGGGTCTTTCCCTCACCAACAGATTTCAGCTCCTAAAACATTCACTTCTAAAACATTCTGTGCATATTCATTTTACATTCTGTATCTGATAATTCCCGTACATGAAATCCTTGGGGGTCTAAATCTGTTGCTTGTTATTTTTGCAGATTCTCGCTCATGGCAGTCTGTTTCCTGGTGTGCTGGTACAATCTTCATTATGAGCTTATATTCTGTTGATCTTAATCTATGGCTGTCCTGAGGGCTTAAGCTGGGGTTGCATTCCTCCAGGAGGGGTTTGTTTTTCTTCCTCCAGGATCCTGGGGTTCATCCTGACCTATGTTCACAATATCCCTCTGGGGTCTCAGGCTGGCCGCGGAAGGGTTGGGCTCAGCCCTCCATCTTGCCGGGGACCCAGACCTGCTCTCCCAACGGCAGGCTCGAGGAGGCACAGCCCTCAGGGCAACTGTTTCTCACACACTTAGGACTCACACTCAAGCTCCACAAAGGCTTGGGAGTCTTCTTTCTCCTAACTGCACCTTTAGTGATGTCTCCCATTGTTCAGCAATGCACCAAAAACTGTATTTGCATGGAGTCCTGCTTCTAGTCAGACAATAGAAGATAGAGACCAATGCTCCACTATGCCAGCAGGAAAACAGCATATAAACTATAAAATCTTACTTTTTAAGCCTTTAAAGAGCTGTAAATGCAACGAGGTCTAAATGAACCCAACTCCAGATAAAGACAAGGCCTTCCTAGGTGAGCAGAGACCGCAGTCTGCCATCCTACCTGGGGCGGCCACCATGCCGGGGGACACAATCTGCCATCCTACCTGGGGCGGCCACCACGCCTGGGGACACAGTCTTCCATCCTACCTGGGGTGGCCACCATGCCTGGGGACATAGTCTGCCATCCTACCTGGGGCAGCCACCATGCTGGGGGACACAATCTGCCATCCTACCTGGGGTGGCCACCACACCTGGGGACACAGTCTGCCATCCTACCTGGGGTGGCCACCATGCCTGAGGACACGGGCAGGCAGGGGAGTGAGAGCCTGACAGCAAAGAGATTTCAGACTCAGGGAGAAACCAGCCAAGCTTGTAAGCACTGTGGGCTTCAATGACAGACTGGGATTTGAAAGATTCCATAAGATAAAAATAACGCCTGTGACCCAGACAATGCTAGAATGATTCCTGACAATTCTAAGAAAGAAGGAGATGAGGGTGCAGCTGGAAAGCAGAGAGAGATCTTGTGGCCTCATCATGATGTTTAGATTCCAGATCCTAAGCCCCTCCCGGGGTTGGAGGTGGGTTGGGAGGTGTCAGGCTTCATTCTTGAAATAGTGGAATCCACAGGTCAACTGAAATTAATCAAAGCTGTCACTGAATCTCCAACCAACTCAATTCCTGATAAGACCACAAAGATCAGCCCCTCCATGGAGGCTGCAAGAAAAATCAGAGGTTGTGGTTGAGGGCAAAGTGACATTAGCGTGGTCTCCTGGGGATCTCCTTGGGTCCTGGGGATTTCAGAAGGACAGGACCTAACCTCACCTCGTATGTTTGAAACCAGAGATGAAAGCTGTGGCCCATCTACAGATCGGCTACTCCTCGTTGAAAATGTGACTAATAAGCAAGAAAAAAAAAAAAAAACAGTTACTAAGGGTAGACACAGGTGACCCAGATGTTGGAATTAGCAGACAAAAACCTTAAATTTTTATCATAAATTTGTTAATAATTTAGAGGAAAATATGGTCTGCATGAGTGAACAAAGAGGAATTTTCAACAGCAAAAATGGAAGCTCTACAAAATAAAACTAGAATTATAAAACTAAAAGATATAATCCCAGCTCCTTGGGAGGCTGAGTCAGGAGGATCAATTCAGCCCAGGAGTTTGAAACTAGTCTGGTCAACATAGTGAGATCCCATTCCAAAAGGAAAAAAAAAAACCTAAAAGATATTTTTTTATAAAATGAATAATATATTGAATGGATTAGACATAGATCTAATCAACATATCCAAAAATTTCAGTAAACCCCAAGCAAGATAAATGCAATAAAATAACATATAGGCAAATCATAGTTAAATGGCTGGAAACCAAAGATGAATAAAAAAATCTTAACAAGCAGGCCAAGGGAAAAAAAGACACATTTTTAGTGAAAAGACATGAAGAATAATCACTGACTTCTCGTCAGAAGCAATGAAAGTGAGAAGACAATGAATGGCATTTTTAAAGTGCTAAGAAAAAAAAAACAATTGCCAGCCTAAAATTCTATATCTAGCAAAAACATCTTTATAAGTTAAAGGCAAATGTATCGAAAAGATCTGTACCCCCTTAATATTTTGAAAAAAATAGTTAAAGTCAAAATAAAGACATAATTAGGCACACAAAAGCTAAGAGAATAAATTGCCAGCAAACCCACACTACACAAAATTCTAAAGGAATTTCATCAGTCTGAAGGGATAGAATCCCAGATGAAAACCCAGATCTGTAGGGGAAAAAATGAAGAAAACAAGAAATGGTAAATATATGAATATAAAAGACTAATTCAAAACTTTCTTCAGCAGATTATTGACTGAAGCAAAAATATTATCAAACTATGCAGTTTATAATGTAGGAAGAAATAAAACATATGACAACAACAGCACAGAGGGTGTGAGAGATTAAAGGACGTTTTACTGCTGTGAGGTTCTTATATCATGCTTGAAGTGCTCTAGTATTAATGCAAGGTGGTCACTTAGGGATTCATATTGTGATACCTAGAGTGACTCCTTTGGATAAAGGAGGTACTAAAAGACTAAGAGAGGACATTAAATGGAAAATGAAATACACAAAATACTCAGATCACCCAAGAGAAAGCAGTAAAGAATCAGAGAACAGATGAAACAAATAGAGAATAGATAATAAGAAAGTGGATGTAAACCCAAATGTATTCATAATTTACTTAAGTGTAAATAGAATAAATACTCCAATTAACAAGCAAGATTATCAGATGGTATAAATATTAAAATAAGATAAAATTATAGACCAATATGTCTTTAAATCATAGATGCAAAAATTTTGAACAAAATATTATCAAGTCGAAACTTCCATGTGTGTGTTTTAGTGCGTTATAAACAAGTGGGATTTATCCCAGGTGCAAGGTTGATTTAACATTTAAAACTCAATGTAATTTACCAAATCAACAGAATAAAGGAGAAAAAGCATTATCATCTCAATAGACACAGAGAAAGCATTTGATAAAATTCAACACTCATCTGTGATTTTAAAAAAAAACTCTCAGCACGCTGGGAATAGAGAAAATCTCCTTAATCTAATAGAGTATCAGCAAAAAAAAAAAAAAAATCCATTAAAACTAACATCATACTTGCTGAAATACTGAATATTGAACATTCTCACATTGCAGTTATGAAAAAGGTAAGCTGTCCCCCTTTCACTACTTCTACTCCACATCAGTGGGAATACCCCAGCCGGTGCACCAGGTAAGAAAAAGAAACAAAAGACAAAAATACTGAAAAGGAAGAAGCAAAAGCATCTTTATGGGTAGACATGATGGTGCATATGGAAAATCCTAAGAAACCCACAAAAAGAAACTACTAAAATTAACAAGTGAATTTACAAAATGGCATAATATAAATTCAATATACAAAAATTAATTTTATTTCTACACACTGGTAAAGAACAATTGAAAAATAGAATTTTAAAGCATCATTTATAACAGATCCAAGAACATCCAATGCCTAAGAGTACATTTAATAAAAAATGTGTAAGATCTCTATAACATAGAAAAAACATTTTTGTAACATACGAAACATTGTTGGGAGAAATTAATTGTTTAAATACATGAATAAATATGTTCATAGATTGGAAAATGCAATAGTGTTAAGATATTGATTCTCCTAGTAAGGAGAATCTATAGAGTCCATTCAACCCCAATAAAAATTCTAGCAGGCTTTTTACAGAAATTTAAAAGCTGATTCTAAAATTAATCTGGAAATGAAAAAGGTCTAGAATATCCAAGAAAATCTTGAAACAGAAGAATAAAGTTGGAGGACATGCTCCAATTTCAAGATTTACCATACAGCTACAATACTTAAGAGTATGTGATGTTAGCACAAAGATAGACAAGAGGCCAATGGAATTTATAGAGCCCAGAAATCGATCCACACCTACATACTCAACTGAGGCACAAGGTCAAGTTTATACGTAGCAAAAGGAAAGTCTTTTCAACAAATGGTAGTGAAACAACTAGCTAACTATATTGAGGAAAAACAAATTCTGATCCCTACCTCACAACATACAGAAATACTAATTCATGGTATAGCATAGACCAAAGGTGATAGGTAGGACCATGAATCTTCTAGAATAAAACTTAGGAAAACCTCTTCACTATCTTGGTGTAGGAAGATATTTCTTAGAGAGGACACAAAGAAGTAATCATATAAGAAAAATGAAAATTTAACTTCTTCAAAATTTAAAACTTCCCATCAAAGACACCATTAAATGAACAGTGACCCACAGATTAGGGGAAAACGTTCACAATGCAAATATCTGACAAAGAACTCAACAGTATAATACAGAAAGAACTGCCGCAAATCAATAACATAAAGAAAACCCAACTGAAAATGGGCAAAGCCTTGACTAGGCAAGTTGCACGAGCAGACCCACATGTGGCAGATCAGCACGTGCAAAGTGCCCGAGCACATTATTCACCCGGGAAGTGAAAATTAAAACCACAGCAAGATGCCACTTCCCACTCACAGCAGGACTACAACTTAAGCCCGACAGTGGCGAGTGTCGGTGAGGATGTGAAGCAGCCGGAATGCTCGTGTAGGCTGAGGGGACTGTGAAGTGGTTAAACCATTCTGGAAAACTGCTGGAAGTACACGCTACAGGTAAGCATACCTTTGCCAAACCAGCCAGCAATCCCAGTCCTAGGAATGCCAGAAGAATGCATACGGCCACCAAAAAAAATCATCATCCCAACTAGGCAACTGGAAATCATCGAGATGCTCATTGCAGAGAATGGATGACAGAACCGAGATCCAGCTACATCATGGAAACCACTCAGCAATCAAAAGCAACAAACCACGGGGACATGAAACGTGCGGATGACTCTCACAGACCTACACGGAGCCCACGCTGCCCGACTCTGTCTCTGAGGTTCAGAGCCCGCGAAGCTCAGCTACAGTGACAGCGTCAGACCGGGGGTCTCCCCGGGGAGCGTGGGATGCCTGGGAGGGAGAACAAAGGAACTTTCTGGAGTGAAGGAAATGTTTTATTTGAGTTTTGGTTACACAGGTGAGACATTTGTCAGAATTCATCCCACTGTGCGTTTGAGATTTACGCACGCTACCGACTATCTCCCAGTGGAAGCAGGGGCAGGACTAGGCGTGGGCAGGACCCGGCAGCCCTTCCCCGGCGCCCGCGGAGGAGCCGGCCACCGCATGGCCAGGGGATGACGTCTCACCAGACTGAAATATGTTTTAGGTGTTTTTCCAGAGCAGCTCTGGGCAGCCAGGGAGCTCCGGGGGCTCTTGCCATTAGGCAAGGCGGCTCTCGTGGTGACCTGAGGGCTTGTGAGGCGTTGGGGGCTGAAACGAGACCACCCGTCACGTCAGAAGATCTGGTCTGGGCACGCTGTGGCCCCGTGCCCGTGAGGGTGTCCCTGAACCTCTCTGAGCCTCCCTTGCCCCACCCGTAGGCTGGGCTGGGCTGTCTGACCTCTGTGCCAGCCGCCCACACTCAGGACCTGCCCCCTGCTGCCAGTGCACCTCCTCCTGTCCCCCAGGGCTCCCGCACGGCCAGCAGCCGAGGGGATGGTGGCCGGCGCGCTGGCAGGCCGAGGGAGGGGGCAGCCCGAGGAGGACACTCTCCGTGCAGGGCCCAGCACAAACGTGACCTCCGCTCACGAGGCCCTATTAAGAATTTCCTCCCGCGAAAGAGAAAGGAAATATCACGCGGCCTTGCTGTCTCTGACGTAAATTCCTGCGAGCAGGAGTCCATGTGTCCTCCCTCCCGGCACCCTGGAAGCTGGCGCCGGCACCACGGCCAGCAGGGGCAGCAAGACTCGCACCCAGAGCCCCGGCTGGGACCCCACCTGCTGGGACCCAAAGCCTGGGTTCTGGCGCCTACTTGGCCCTCAGTCCTTTCGTCGTGCTCCTGGCATCTCCCTGGGGGCCATGTCTCCTTGGCCGAGTAAAATGACGCCAAGGGCAGGTTCCCAGCATCACCAACTCTTAGGGGCTTGAAGCAGGCCGAGGACATGGCTGCTCTTTTTCTAAATGTATAAGGGACCGAGAGTTCACTTACTCACTGGGGCTTCAGGCATGAGAGGTGAGGAACTGACGGCTCCAGCATACGAGCCATTATCTGTCCCCTCACGCCGTCCTGCCTCTCCTGGGACAGGGGCTGTGGCACAGAGCGCCTGAGAGGTGAGCTTGTACCATGCAAGGTGACCCCATCCATAGGGCCAGATGTGACTCTGGGTACCAGCTGTTCATTGAGCCTCGAAGCCAAAACAGAAAAGGAGAAGGAGTAGGAACAGGACTGTCACCATCCTGACACCAATGAGAGTCCGTCCCCTCTACCAGCACCAGGCCTGGAACTCAGACACCCAAGGAAACATTCACACAGGACCTGGGACTGCCTGTGGATGGAGCCTCGCTGTCATCACTGAAGGCCAGGGGTCCACCTGTGACGCCAGCCCACCGTGGCCACAGGCCACACAGCGATTCCAGGGAGACGCTGGCCACCTCAGGACAGCACCCCCAAGAGAGCAGAGCCAGCTGCCCCCTCCACCCCGCTCGGCCAGCGATGCTCCCTGGACTCTGGGGCGCTCCTCGGCCTGAGACCGTGATTAATTTTTTTCTGTAGAGAAAATGGATTTTAATTTAATTGCTGCTTGAAAGAGACAGGGCAGGGGCAGCTGGGGAGGAGGGACGGGAACAAAAGGGGAAAGCAAAGGCCTGATCAATTGTTTCAATTTAAAGAGGCTGCAGTAAAATGGTGAGAAGACAAAGTTATGTGCCTCCCGAAAATGTGGCAATAAATAAGGGAAATCACCCAGAACAAATAGCACCAGCTGTTGAGAGGCGCAGAGGAGCCGGGAGACATGAAGGATGGATGGCAGCAATCGGAGTGGAGGGGACGGGCCCGGGCGGGTCGGGGCGCAGGGATCCCCAGGTAGGGGCCCGCCCCAAGGGAGGAGACTGGGTGCTCTGAGGAGGGAGCCCTGAGGACCCTCGTACCTCTCAGCCTAAGAGCCCTGGGGGGAGGCCTTAGGGGGGGCAGAAAGTCCTTGGGGGAAACTTCCCACCTCCACAGTGCAGACCCATCTCCTGGCCATCATTTATTCATTCAACAAACACTCTGTGAGCCTGTGCCTGTGCTCGAACCTGCCTCCGGGTGGCCGGGACTCTAATGACCGCAGAGTGGGAAACGCGAGACAGCCTGCTGTCTGCCAGGGCAGGCGAGGGCAAGCCTGGGAAGGAATCCTGAGACTGACTCTCCAGCCACGCTTTGCAGGTGGGTGGAGGATGGAAACATGGGGACGGTCACCAGGGCAAGGGAGGACGGTGGCAAGTGCGGTGAGGACTGCAGTGGGTCAGTGCGGCCAGGCCGTGGGGTGAGAGGTGCACTCATGGAAGACGGAGCCGGGTGGTCGTCAGGGTCTGCAGACGGCCCTGTGCTCATGCCCAGAATTCAGAGAACCCTTTTCCCCTCAATCTCTTTTCACCTTCATGACAGCTGGGTGTGACAGGCGAGAGACCCAGGCTCAGAGCAGGAAACTGGTCTCCCCAGGGTCACACAGCATCTGACTCCACAAGCCGTGGCCTTTCTACCCCGTGACCTCCTGGATGTCCCAAGGCGGGCCCTCCCTGACAAGCAGAGGCCAGGCTGGGCTGAGCGGGCCCTGGGAGCCCAGTGGGTTGGGTTTCAGTTCCCCACCTGGGTCTGGGAGTGTTGCACCAAAGGCTGTCCCTCCACATGGAAACCTGAGGGGTGGGGAAGAAGCGTTCCCATCTACCAGCTCTGAGCTGTGGCTAAACACAAAGAGCGTGGGTCTGGCATCTGCCTCCTGCTGTGGCATCCATGGACAAGTCACCTCCATCGAGTCTCAATTTCCCCCTTGGTAAAATGGAGACAATGGAGTCCCAAAGTTGAAAGGAGCCATAGAAGTTACCAAACCCAGTCCCTCAAACTATGATCAGCTAGCTCTGCTTGCACACCTCTGAATCCGGGAAGCTCACGACATCTCTAGGCCCCTCATCTTCGATCTGAGGGCAAAAAGACGTTTCCTTTATATTGAGCCAAAACCTCTCTCTTTTCCCCTAGAACCAAACAGAATGCATGTGGTTTGGAGCAGCTTCCTCTGAGCCCTGGCCTTCCTCCCACCTGCCCCTCCCTCCCACCTCCCTCCCACCTGGGCTATCCGGCCTCCACTCACCGCAGGGCGAACTCTCTCTGTAGAATCACCAGCCAGTTCTCCTTCCTTCTTGAGAGCTAATGATTTCTTCCAAACTGCCTCCTGCCTTCCTCATACAAACTTCTGAATGATGAGAACGCTGGAGTCCACCCTTGCCCTACCCCTGACGTGCTACGTACTGCTGGGCAAGTCATATTAGCACCTCGGTGCCTCAGGGTCCCCAGGTGTGACGTGAGAACAATAATATCACCTCACAGGGCTTCTGTGAGAACTAAATGAGTTAACTTAGGCAACCTGTTTAGAATAGTGACTGGCAAATATAACCATAATACAGGTGTTAGTAGTCATCACCACCACCATCACCATCACCACCACCACCATCATCACCATCACCACCACCACCATCATCACCATCACCACCACCACCATCATCACCATCATTATCACCACCATCACCACCACCATCACCACCACCACCATCATCATCATCACCATCACCATCACCACCATCATCATCACCATCATTATCACCACCATCACCATCACCACCACCACCATCACCACCATCACCATCATCACCATCATTATCACCACCATCATCACCACCACCATCATCACCATCATCACCATCGTTATCACCACCACCATCACCATTACAACCATCATCATAATCACTATCACCATCATCACCACCATCACCATCACCAGCACCATCATCACCATCATTATCACCATCACCATTACCACCGTCATCACCATCATCACAATCACTATCACCACCATCACCATCATCATCATCATCATCAACATCATCACCATCATCACAATCACTATCGCCATCATCGCCACCATCACCATCATCATAATCATCATCACCATGACCATCGTCATCATCATCATCACCACCACCACCACCATCATCACCATTGTCATTATTTTGCTTTTGCTGCTAGTTTTTTCACCCGTCCAATGAGCAGGTTGCAATAGGCATCCCGAAAGAGATCCTCTCGTGCTGGGATTGAGAGACGCTTCTGCTCTCGATCCCTGTCACACAATCTGCTGCCAAGTCACTGCTGCATTGCCGGCCTCTGTGAGGTCGTTTGCCCCATTGGTGTAATTGACCTAAACAGCCTTAATGAACTCAGCGCCTTCCCGGCCCGCCCTCGGAATGAAAAGGGCTGCTTCGTCTCTGCTCATCCCTGACCCAATGGCCTTCTCTGGGCAAAGTGTCACTTAGAAGAAAATCGTGATGCATGTCTCATTGACAATATTCATTTAGGGCTACCCAGCTCCAACTTCATGCCTATAAAACCCCAGGCAATTCCGGTCTACTCCATGCTAACCCTGTACATCTGATGTTTCCATAGCAACTCCCTGACCCATATGTTCACACACTGCCACGTGTGTCTTCCTTACATGCTGAGGACTTGGGACCTTTACTGCCGTGCCATGACTCAGGCCCACTCCCTCTCATCTGGGTCATTTCAGCCACCTCCTGTCTGGCTCCCAGGCTCCAGATCTGCCCCCTCAGGCCCGCCCTCCACACGGCCACCATCCCAGTGAGATGGCTAAAAGTTAATGCAGTCAGGTCACTCCCATATTTAAAGACTTCAGAGCTTCCCAGTGCCCAGAAGATAAAGTCCAAACTGCTCAGCCTGAAACCAACTGACCCCCCAGGATTTGTGTTTCAACCCCAACCTCTTCAGTTTTGTCTTCTGCTACTCCTACCCACACCGGGTTCCCGCCACACTCCATGCCCACAACGTGTATGGATTCCATTTCCTCTGGTTGGGAAGGCCCTCCTCCCACCCGCTTTACTCACAGACCAGCATTTGGTCATTGCTTAAGGCCCAGATTGCACAAATCACCTCTTCTGGGAAGCCCTCATGATTCCTCAGCAGACACACCCTCCACTGGACAGAGATATTTGGTTAATATCTCTGCTTACAGATTGGTATCCACCAAGTATGCTCTGAAAGACTCAAGGGTGAGAACCACAGCAGAACCATCTCTGAATCCCAGGCCTCGCACAGAGGGATGCTCAGGAGGAGTTTGATGAATCAACAATTGGATGCATGCATGCATGTTTGCATGTACGATGGGTGAATGGGTGGGCAGATAGATGAATGAATGGATAGAAGGGTGATTGGTGGATAGATGGATAAATTTATAAATGGACAGATGAACAGACTCGTGCATGGATGGATGGATGGATGGATGGATAGATGATGGCAGATGGATGAACAGAGTCAAGGATAGATTGATAGATTCATTCGTGGGTGGGTGGATGGATAGATTCACAGATGGATCCATGAATGAGTGGATGTATGGATGAATGGTTGGGTAGATGGATGGACAGATAACTAGATGGACAGACTTGTGGGTAGATAGATGAGTGCATGGGTGGCAGGTGAATGGATGGATAAATTCATGGATGGATGGATGGGTAAACAGATGGGTAGATTCCTGGATAGATGGATTAATGGGTGGATATATCAGTGGATGGATAGGTGACTATTGTTAAACCCAATTTGAGGGTGTTATGTTTTTTTCTTTAGTAAAGAAATTAAGCCTACTTATTTATTTATGACCCAAATGGATATGTTTGACTTTCTATACCTTTGTATTATGTTTTTGGGGTTTTGTACTTATTTCTTGTGCTATTTTTCTTAAAAAAGAATTTTTGTATCAGTATGAATATGGCCATTTGGGTATTTCATTCTTAACCAGTGATTTTAAAAGTACAAATCCCATCTTTCAGTTCTATAAGAGTTTACCTTTATGTTGTTAAAAGCATTCTTTAGTCTCCAAGTCTCTGTAGGTCAGAGACAAGAATGAACCATTATCTTTTGACTTCTTCCTTTGAAGAAAAAGTATTGAATCCACTCTTTTCAGCCACCAACCCCTGCCCCTTCTCCCGGGCCAGTGGGAATGTCAGGCACAGTAGAAACCTCGGGGAAGACCAAATGCCCAGGGAGCAGCTGGGATGGGGGACACAGGGGGTGCCTCTGGCTCCCTTCCTGACTCAGCCACCGAAGGCACCTGCCCCATGGAGCCCCTTGGGTCAGCTCCGGCCCTGGCCCAAAACAGCCCCCAGTGGATCTGTCAACAGCAGAGCTGTCATCGTATCCTGGGAGAGGCTGCCATCCAGCTTGTGTGCCCGGGTTCTGGGTCGATGATCTTTGCTATAGCAACCACGCATTTTGAATGGAAATGCACACGGAGTAATTGAAGGCTATTTTTCTCTCTGCTAAAGCAAGAGAAATCCCATGTCGGCTGTCATTTATATGCAGGGTGCTCACATCTTGTAAAGGAAGACCATGTTCCAAGAGAAAAGCGTTCCAGAGCGGGAGGGGAACAGCGCGCGCTGCGCGCCTGCCCCCGCGAGCCGTGGGCTGACTCCTTCGCACACAAGGTGCCACTTCGTTCCCACAGCAACCCTTGGAGGTGGGGACGGCCAGCCCTGTTTCAGAGGTGAGGGGCAGGAGAGATGGGACTTACCCCAAATGGGCATCAGCTAAGCGGCAGGATGGGACTCCAGCCCCAGAGGTGTGCCTCCCAGGTCATGGTCCCTCAGTGTCCCTGGGCGCCCTTGACACCTGCCGTGGGTCTCGCCTGGGACCACGCGACCCCTGCTCTGGCTGCCCCGTCTGCCTGAGCTGAACAGGACCCACCCCCAGGTATGCCCTGTCCCCTCCCTGGAATGGTCCCCTCCTCTCACGGCTCTCCTCACCCTCTCCGTCGGAGCGCGGGGAGCCGTCTAAGTACACGCCAAGCTTGAAAGCACAGGCCCCGAGGGGGACCCACGGGGTTGAAGTCCTGGCTGTGCTTCCTTCCAGCTGGGAGATGGAGGACAAAGTCCATAATCCCCGGAACCCCCGTGTCCTTAGCTCTGCAAAGATGAGGGAACACTCACCTCTCGCGGTTGCCCAGAGGATTAATGAGGCAGATGCCTGCCACGTGGGGACACCAGTAGGCATTCGGTAGTGGTGCTGTCACTGTCATCACAGCCCCCGTTCCTTCCGGTTGGTAGGCTGGGCTCGCAAGGGCTTCACTCCCCACTCCAGGCGGCCCTACTCCCCCCGCTGGGTTTCGGGGCCGCGGGCAGGAGGGCGCGACTTCCCACTGTGCGGCCATGCAGGAAGCTCCGGCCAAAGGGAATCCCGGAGAGGAGCAGGGTCCCCAGAAGAACGTGGCGGGAACCAGGAGACGGTGTGACGGCCAAGCCTGAGGACGTCTTCCCTCCCTGGGACGGGGGAGGGTGGAGGCAGCGGAGTCCGTGGTTGGGGGTGGAAGGGCCTGGCGCGTTCAGTATCCCAGAAGCCAGGGGAGAAGGAGCCATCAAAATGGCGCCTGTGTGCCAAGATCGCGAGGCTCAGAAAGGCTGAGCAGTGAGGACCCGTGGAGAAGACGTCGGATTGGGAGACGGGTATGGGGGGGAGGGCACTGCTGACCCCAGGGGGAGCAGGGGCATGGAGGGGACGGACTGCAGACCACCAGGCTTGGACGTCTTTGAAGTCATCAAGTCCAAGCTCCCACTGTATGAAAAATCTCTTCCACAGTCTCCCAGCCTACTGTTGTCCAGGTAACACTTGATTACCTCTGATGACGGGCAATTCCCTCCTCCCAAGGACAGCTCCAATCAGTCTTTAGAAGTCCTGCTTCTGTTAATGAAATCTGTTTCTCTTTGTTGTCTCATTTTGCAATGGTATTTTATTTTTTGAAAATTTTCAAAATTTTTAAATGTTATAAAAAACGTATTCTAAAATCTAATATTTTATTCTAAAATTCACATTTATTTAGAATATGTTTTTCTTATATTTACAGACAAGTTGGTTGTTTAAAAAGCAGGATCAGAGACTCACTCTCTCAGCCCAGAGCTGCACGGCCGTGTCTGAGCACCGCAAGCCAGGGCCGGAAAGCAGCTGCTCCGAGGAATCCGGCTGGAACCGTGAGCAGGAAACACAAATATGACAGGAGCGCTCTCCTCGGCTTTATAGATGTTTATATTTACTTTAGTGTGTCTTACGCTACAGAGCATTTTCAAAGAGTATTATGCTATCATTTAAGTAGCAGCATCATTTTGAGACCAATCTTTCAGAGTTTCAACAAAAAGGAATGGAATATTTTAAACGTGGATGTGATGAGAGCTTTAAAAGCCATAAATTGTTCGTTACAGCTTTTCAAAGGAGAAACGAAAAAGCCACTGAAGCATCTCCCGGAGCCAGCAGGTCGCCGCGGTGGCGAGGTGCCCACAATAGCCAGGACGGACGCGGCCGGGTGAAAGGCCACGGGAGGAAGGCGCAGCACGGCCACTCTCCAACAGCGCGGCGACCCGCCGAGTGACTGTCGGGCTGCAAACAGGAAGACTGAGTTGGTATTTTTGGGGGGCAGAATTGTACTTTGGCCTTACAAATGGAAGGTTCCAGACACGGCTGGACGCGCCACTCGCCTGCGTCAGTCTGGTATCAGCACGGACTCATCGCCTAGGAAGAGCTTGTCTGTGACTCCTTGACAGCAAACACGGTGGTGTGGGGACGTCAGGCCGTAGAGTGGCTTTCCAGATCTCATCGTATGTTCCCGAATGCCTGTGCTGGCGTTGACACTGGGGATGTGAGAGGGACGGCGGGTGACGCTGGCACAGTCCTCAGCCACAGCAGTCACCGTGCCAGCCACCACCTGGGTTTGCCCAGAAGACAGGGACAGTATGTCCTTAATGAGTGGGAAAAATTGTTACTTTTATTAAATTCCAGGGCTCGAATCCGCATCTTTTTAACATTCTCTCTGCCGGCGGGAGGCGCCAGGAAGCGCTCCGCCCCGGGCCGCAGTCGGCGCCACACGGAGCTCTGGGACAAACGCGGCAGTTGGGAGCCAAACTAGCTCCTTTTTCATGAAATGTAATTTTTACGTGAAGGAACAACTGACAAAATATGGCTGTCCAAATTTAGGTATTTGACAGATATTTGCTTTGTTCAAAAATAAACAAAGTAAGCCTGTCATCGCAAGGGGAACAACTGACAGTAGTTGTCGTCAATAATAACATTTGAGTTTCTTGTGAAAATTAGAATTTGGGAAAACTTGTGACTGCCATTGCAGTAACAGCCTCTCAATAGAGACTTTTCTGGTATGATCGGTGGTGATATTAACAAATGTGGTTATTTTCATTGCAGTAAAGAATACCTCGCCTAAGATGTACCATCTCAACCATTTTTAAGTGTACAATTCAATGGCAGTGAGTATGTCCATATTGTTGTGAAACAGCTCCAGAACTTTTTCATCCTGCAAATCTGAAACTCTATATCCATTAAATACCAACCCGTAACATTCGTACCATTCTACAATCCCACCAACAGTGCACAAAGATTCCAATTTCTCCTATCTTTGCCAGCACTAACTTTCTGTTTTTTAATATAGCATCCTGATGTGTATGAGGCGGTAACACATTGCGGTTTTGACTTGTGTTCTCTGATGTTTGAGCATCTTTTCATATGCTTGTTGGCCATTTATATGTTATCTTGGGAGATGTCTATTCAAGCCCTTTGCCAATTTTTAATGGGATTATTTGCTTTTTGTTGCTGAGTTACAGGAGTTCTTTATATATTCTGGATATTAACCCTTTATCAGATATATAACTTACAAATATTTTCTCTCATTCCATAGGTTGCGTTTTCACTCTGTTTATTGTGTCCTTTGAGGCACAAAAGTTTTTAAGTTTGATGAAATCCTATTTGTCTACTTTTGCTTCTGTTGCCTCTGCTTTTGGTGGTATATCCAAAAAATTATCACCAAGTCCAATGTCATGAAGCTCTTCCCCTATGTTTTCTTCTAGGAGTTTTATAGTTTAGGTCTTACATTTAGGTCTTTAATCCATTTTGAGTTAATTTTTGTACATAATGTAAGCTAAGGATCCAACTTCATTCTTTTGAATGTAGATATCCAGTTTTCCCAAAACCACTTGTTGAAGAGGCTTTTCTTCCCCCAATTAAGTGGTCTTGGCACCCTTTTCAAAGATTATTTGACCACATATGTAAGGGTTTATTATGGGCTCTCTATTCTATTCCATTTGTCTAATTGTGTTTATGCCAGTACTATAATACACTATTTTGATTACTATAACTTTGTAATATGTTTTAAATCAGTTCATGTGACTCCTCCAACTTTGTTCTTCTCTTTCAAAATTGTTTTGGCTATTCAGGGTCTCTTGAGATTCCATATGAATTTTAGGATGAATTTTTCTATTTCTGCAAAAAATTTGCCACTGGGATTTTGACAGGGATTGTATTGAATCTGTAGCTCACTTTGGGTAGTATGAACATCTTAAAAATATTAAGCCTTCCAATCCATGAACACAGGGTATCTTTCCATTTATTTGTGTCTTTCTTTAATTCTTTCCACAATGTTTTGTAGCTTTCAGTGTGCAAGTCTTTCTCCTCCTTAATTAGGTTTAACAAATGTGATTTTTTGATATTGTATAAAGTACTGTGTCAACATCTGGAAGATCTGAGTAACTCAGGGTCAGTCTCCAAGTGACAAGTGCACAATGTTACAAAATCATAAAGGGGTAAAAGATCAATTCAAAATGATAAGTAGAAAAATAGATTTTAATGTAACAGAATAAAAAAGTCATTGACACAGTTTCAGATTCCACAATGCAACCAACCTTTTAAAAACCACAACTTGTCAAAGAAGAATATTCACAGTTATCTGAAAAGACTTCCAAAATACTCTTCCCTTTTCCAATTACATGTCTGAGTTAAACCATGTTTTCTTCAAAATTCAAACCAAAAACCATATTGCAACGGATTGAATGCAGAGCAGATATGAAAATCAGCTGTCTTCTTAAGTCAGATATTGAAAAGATTTGCAAAAAATGTAAAACTATGTCCCTCCTTTCACTAAATTTTTCTTTGTTTTAGAAATTTAGTAATTTTTCACTAAAATATGTTATTTTATTAACATGTAGTGAGCTTCTCATTGTGACTTTAAATGAGATAATGTGTATTTAAAAAATTTTTTAGTTTTTTTTTCCTAATATGGTATCAATAGATATAATCGACAGAAACACAATTTCTTTGGGGATCCTCCACGATTTTGTTAAGAGAGCAAAGGGAACCAAAAAATTTGAAAACTGCTGGTCTAAAGAACATGGAGAAGGATTATGAATAATCTATAAATGTATAGTAAAAAACTACTAATGGTTAATTTTATGTCATGTGAATTTCACGTAAGTTTAAACAATGCAATCACTCAAACAAAATGTATATGTTCTAAATTACCAAAAGTGATGGGAACACACAAAACAAAGACAACACAGACTACAAGAGAGGTTTAAGGTTTGAACAGAAGGAATAACCAAAAAACCATGACAGAGTGAAAACCAAACTATCTTCTCAATGTGTCTACACAGTGATACTTACATGGGCTTAACTTACCTGTCACAGGAAAATAACAACTAAGAAAACACTGGTTAGCACCATGATGAGTGGTCCCCACCTGGGGACCTGCCGTGTAGGCCAGTGAGGGTGGCCAGGCACCCTCTGCTAATAACTGATGGCCTGTCTCACGTGGCGAGCTTTTCAGTCATAAAAAGAAAACAAAATAACTCCAAGATTAGATCATGCTATATCTATGCTACATACAAGAAACACACCTAAAACAAAGTGGTTCAGAAAGGTTAGGGGTAGAAGGTGAAATACAGGGGTCTCAATCTTAAAATCTTAGTATGAGATAAGTTTGAATCCAGGACAAAGAGCACTGAAGGGAGCAGGACAGAGCCCACCGTAAGGATAAAGGAAGCCCCCACCGTCAAGACTTGGTGTCCACAAATACACCAACAACGAGGCATCGACAGTCAGAAAGCAAAATCTTTAGGAAACTCAAGGAAAAAACAGAGAAATGCAATGAACCTCTTTCCAGAAATGCTTGGATGTTTCAATATTAGGAAATACACTAACATAATTCATCATATTACTATGTCAAAAGACAAATCAGATGATCTTTTTATTTATACTGGAAAAGCATTAATAAAACACAACAGCCATATTTTTATGACTCAAAAATGACTGAACTGACATTTAAGATGATAAAACATATTTATCGCATCCCAAGGGTCAGAATTATACTTAACAGGGTAATAACTTATAAACCTCCTCCCGTTAAAGTTAAGACGAAGATTCTACTATTGCCACTGTTGTTGAACATCATCCTAGAGATACTCGCCAACACAATTAAACAAGGGAAAGAAATAAGATACATAAAAATCGAGAAGGGGTAAAATTATCATTATTTGCAGATGGTATGATTTCATATCCAGGAATTCCAAGAAGAATAACTGAAAAACTATTACAAATAATGATACAATTCACCAAGGGAGGTGGCATGAAATTGGTATGTGGAAGTCAGTAGTTTTATGTATTAAAACAAAATTCATTAGAAACTATAATGAAAAGATGGTTAAACTACCTATAAATAAACCTAAAAAACTGTTCAAGCTTTATTTAAAAAAAAACATTAAAATAGAACTAGACACAAAAGACTTAAATATATGCATACCACATTTTAGGATAGGAAGAGTAGACAACATCAGGATGTTAATTAACCTCATAAAAGATATCAATTGGATGTTTTGAGAAAACAGATAAGCTGATTCAAAAATTCTCATGAAAAAGATTAGTGAGTGACCAGCCTACTAGTTGGCAAAATATGTTAAAATTATAATAACTTTTAAATTGTGATATAGGTGCATTCATACACAGATCAGTGGGGGAAGAAAGCCCCAAATATGTGTGGAAATTTACTAGATGATCAAGGTAGAATGTCCAGTTAAAGGCAAAGACACATTGTGTCTGGGAAATCTGGAAAAATGTTGAATCCTTACCCTATGTCTTACAGAAAAAATAAATTTCCAGATGGAGCGAAGATTTAATGTGAAAAATGGAACCATAAAAGTACTAGAAGAAAACCTAAGAGAATTATTCAAATCTCAGGATGGCCAGGTCTTCTGCACATGTCAAAAAAGGCACACACATAAAAACGTACAAAAAATTTGAAAATCTGACTACATAAATGTTTTACAAATTATGTACTATAAAAAAATATAAATTTAAAAGACATAGGCTAGGCATAGTGGCTCATGCCTGTAATTCTAGTACTTTGGGAGGCAGAGGTGGGAGTATTGCTCGAAGCCAGTAGTTCAAAACAAGCCTGGGCAACATAGCGAGACCCTGTCTCCACAAAAAATAGGAAAAAAAAATTAACTGGGTATAGTGTCACACACCTGTAGTCCCAGCTACTGGGAGGCTGAGGCATGAGGATCACTTGAGCCAGGAGTTTGATTGCAGTGAGCTGTGATCATGTCACTGCATTCTAGCCCAGGCAACAGAGTGAGACTCTATCTCAATAACAACAACAAAAAAAAAACTTTAAAAGACATAAAAGAGTAAGAAGGTATGTGCACTTCATATCACAGGAGGAACTAGTTGCTTTAATATGTAAAGAGCTTCTATAATAAACCAATAGGAAGGGAAATAGCCAAAAGGAAAAATTAGGCCAGGCTTGTGAACAAACAGTTCACAGAAAGAGAAAAACACATTGCTTAAACATTTTAAGAAATACTCAACCTTAGTCATAGTAAGGAATATGTAAATTAAAAAACTAAAATGAGATTCTTTTATTTTTACTTTCCAGATTGGCAAAGATTGAAATGTTTGTCAACTGCATGCTGATGAGGGTGTGAGAACAGTCAATTCAGCGTGCCAGGTAAGAGTGGGGACTCCAGAACCAGAATGTCTAGACCTGAGTTTCAGTTTCACCATTTAACAAACTTGGGAAAGTTACTTAATCTCGCTGAGCCTCAATTTCCTAACCTGTGAAATGGAGTAGTTCTGAGAATTATGCAAGTTAAAATTTGTCAAGTATTTAGAACAGATAAATGTGGTATTAAGTAAAATGCCTATGATATATGTGTAATATGTGATTTAAGCAAAATGAAATTAATATATTGCTGATGAAAATGTAAATTGGCACAAATTCTATAGAGAAAAAATTAATCTATTACAATTAGAAATACACACAGCTTCTGCATAGCAATTCTACTTCCAGAAATGTTATACTATTAATACAAACATGCTGTTGTGTGTGAGTGAAATGGATGCAAGACTTACAGCAATCTTTGAAATTTCGAAAGACCAGAAATAGCCTAAATGTCATCATGCAGGGCTGGTGAGCAAATCAAAGTAAATGTGTGTCATAGAAATTAGAAAACAAGACAAACCCAAGAAAAACCAAGGTAGGAACTAAGGGCAGGAAAAAGCAGAGATTAATGAATTAGAAAAGGAGGAGAAAGTAGCATTAACAGGATAGCTTCTGTTGTTTTTGCTTTATGTGACAAAATAAATAAATCTCCGGGCAATGTGATTCAATAAGTAAAAAAAAAAAATGCATAAATCATAAGTGTACTATGTATACTTTTATGTTAGTATATTTTGAACTCTCAATGTCCCTAGGAAAATATAAATTATAAAAATTCTAGAAAATGTCAATGACTAATAAAAATGCAAGGAAATGTTAAAATTTAATTTTAAAAACCTCTAAATTGTTCCAGGCTCAGACAGTTCCAAACAACAGATCCCTCTGGTGCTAGATAAACAGTTCCAGGCCATTAAAACAAACCTCCCCATTTGTTTTATAACAACATTTAACCTTGAATCAAAACCTAGCAGCAGGGTGTTAAAGAAAACCATAGGCCAATCTCACTTATTAATAGACATGCAAAGTCCCTTTTCTCCTTGGATGATGGGCACAACTCGCTGGTGGCAGGCACTGGGGCTTGTCCCCAGACCCAGGAGGGAGCGAGACTGAGGGGTGCAGAGACTCCACACACATGTACACATGGGAACACACACGCACCCCCAGGAGACGGCTCCCAGGGCCAGCGCAGTGCCCGGGGTCCTGCAGCAGGGGCGCCCGGGCGGCCGGGGCCAGAGCGCTGCCGAGGGAGCTGCCCCGCAGCTTCCTCCTGTGTGTCTCTGCGTCCACACGTCCCTTTCTTTTAAGGACACCAGTCATGGATTAGGGACACCTGAGTCCAGTATCACATGATCTTAACTCAATCACATCTGCAAAGATCCTATTTCCAAATAAGGTCACATTCGCAGGTCCTGGGGGTCAGGACCTGAACACTTTGCGGGGACACAGTTTAACCCGTAACAGAGGGGACAGGGCGCACCCATGCAGCCTGAGTACAGCGAGCTGTTGAAACAGGCTGTGTGTACACGTGTGTTTGCATATGTTTATGTAGGTGTGTATGCATGTGTGTACACAGGTGTGGGTGTGTTACATAGGTGTGTATAGATGTTTTGCATGTGCATACAGATGTACATGGATATGTGTGTGATGCACATGTGTACATAGGTGTATGCTACCTAGATGTGTGTGGGTGTTTTCCATGTGTGCTGCTGTACATGGATGTGTGTGTGCCTGCCCGTGTGCACACAGGTGAGGGGCAGGGAAAGGGAACGACAGGTCAGATTTGACTTCCTCGAAGATCACGACTGCAAAGGGGACGCAGGCCTGGGAGTGGCAGGCTGGCCGCGCTGCGAGGCCCCCGGAGCTGTGCAGGGAGCGGTGCTGGGGTGGTGCCCAACAGTGGAAGGGGTGGAGGTGGTGGGTGTGGGGCGGGCAGAGGGGCACAGGGGAGAGCTGGGTCCCCACGCCTGGCACTGAGCACACCGGGCAGCTTCCCCGGGAGGGACCTGGCTCGGGCAGGCGGAGGGCAGGGAGGGGTCTCAGATCCCACGATGCTTCGGATTTTGTGCCAGTACTTCAGGACGGACTTCGCAGGCACTTTGAGAGTGTGGAGGCTTCGATACAGCCCCGTGCGGGCGCCCGTGGGCAGATCTGTACCCGGCGGGGGCCCGGAGGCACGATCGCCGCTGGAGGCCTAGCCCCGGGCCCGCGCACACGGGAGGCACCACAGCCACGGGCGGCGGTGAGATCTGACAGGGGAGGCGGGGCCCGCAGCGGCCCTGAGAGTCTCCGGCGTGAACATCCAGGGGGGAGACAAGCCACACAGGGCTGGGGACCCGCTGCCGCGACCCCCAGAGACGCCCAGGCGCAGAGAGGGACCCGGGGGTGTGGTGAGGCCCAGGAATCGGGCCGGACCAGCAAGACGTGCCCGGTGACAGGGGGCTTTGGAGACGCCAGGCCTGGGGACTGGGTGGGGGCTGGTCTGTGGGTGAGGGGTGGGAGCCCGGGAGCCGGGGGTCAGCGGGTGAGGGCGCAGCGGGCCGCGGACTTGGGAGAGAGGAAGCGTCACCGACAGGAAGGCCCAGGGCAGGTGGAAGGGGCTGGGCCCCCACTGCCAGGGCGGGCTGGTTTGGGACTAGGACACGTACCAGGACGCACACGATGGCGTCGGTGGTCCGAGGAGGACTCTTCCTGCCCCCCCACCCCCGACAGACACCCAGACGGCAGCTGCTACAGGACCCGGGGGGGCGACATCCCACACTTTCTTAACACAGACGAGTCAAGGCATCCCCAGCACCCACAGGGCCAGCCAGCACGCGCCCTCTCGCCACCGTGGCGTCCCCGTTTGCTGAGGGCCTCACAGCAGAAACCTACAGAAGCCGTTGTCCCCGTACATGGGGCTTCCTGCTCCATGGCCACCACGGTCTGAGAACAGCTAAGTGCACTGCAGTGAGGGATTTTGAGAGCGAGAGGACACATTCACGTACTTTTACTACAGGATATTGCTATAATTGCCCCACTTCATTAGTTACTGTTGTTAATCTCTCTCTTACTGTGCCCAGTTTATGAGTTAAACTATGTCATGGGTGTGTATGTGGAAGAAAAAACAGAGCACTGCGTACACAGGGTCAGTACCGTCCACAGTCTCGGGCATCCCCTGGGGGTCTCGGAACGTGTCCCCCGCGGAGAAGGTGGCCGCTGTCTAATGACCAGGAAGGGAAAGATAACAGCCCCAAGTCTGCCAAAGACGCGATGATAAACACCCGAAAACTCCAGAGAAGTTACCTTTTAACAAATTGCAGTGTTTAATAGCACACAGCAGGGTGGCCATAGTTAACAACAATATACCGTATGTTTCAAAATAATTCGGAGAGAAGCTGTGGAGTGTTCCCAGCAGCAGGAAATGGGAAATGTCCGCGGGGCTGGGGGGACACATGCTCGGCACCCCAAGTCCATCGTCGCCAGGGTGCATGCGTCAAAACATCACATGTGCCCCACAAGCATGTATGATCATTAAAAAAATTTTAAGCCACAATTGATGACAGTTCAACAATTTTGTTAGGTTCTAAATAAATATTTAAAATCTGTAGTTTTCCTGTGTAATAGCCATCATCAGTGAGTGCCTATAACGGGAAAAAGAAAAGATTCCACTCGAAATAGCAACAGATACAAAGTATGTTAAGATCCAGAAATAGCTGCCACAAAAATGTTTCAGTAATTGTGTGAAGGAAAAACCATAAGCTTTACTGATAAAATATTCAACTATACAGAACATGCTCTGTTGATGGGAAGGCTGAACATTGTAAATGTATCAATTCTCCCAAAACACATTAAATATTCGGCCCAATCCCAGTTGAAGTCCTGATTTAAAAACAACAAACTTTGCAACAATACTGCAAAGTGTATCCTAAAGTACTAGCAGAAGATGATTCAAAAGGAAACTGGGGAAGTTAGGGAATGAGGGGCCCCTCCTAGCAGGTACTGAGACGTCTGTTTAAAGCGACAGTAACAGAAACGACCGATAGCTCAGTGAGCTGAACCGCGTAGACCTCAAACAGGCTTTACCGTATCATAAGACTTGATCGACAATAAATAAACTATCAAAAATGATTTCAGGAGGTGATAGAAATGTTCTAAAGCTGATTTATGGCGATAATTGCACAACTTGGTAAAATAACTTAAATCATTGCAATGTATACTTGAAAAGGTCAGTTATACGATGTGCAAAGTATACCTCAGAAAGGCTTTTTTTAAGAAGTAGGGGAGAAGTCCGGATTTCTAGATCAAGACAGTAGCCTAACCTCACGGGCTTGGCTCCGCCCCCACCAATCCCACGTGAGGGATTTAAGAACATGAACACACGCCTAAGCGACAGAACACAGAGAATCAGAAATGCTGAGAAAATTCTGAAATAAATCACAGGGTCAGATGGGCTGATGCAGAAACAGGGCTGCCAGAGAAGCAGGAGATGGGGGGACAGCAGCCCAGGCCCTGGGGGCATCCTCTGCAGCAATGGGCACTGACTTCCCCTTGGGGGACCCCCCAGCCCCGGGACTCGGTGGGCAAAGCTGGAAGAGGACGCCTCCATGGAACGTAGGAAACAAAGGCAGACGGAGAGCTGTGACCAGTCCCTTCACCACAGCTGGGGAGCATCTAGCGCAGGCTGCATGTGGCCGGGGAAGAGACGATCACGCCAATTTAGAGAGTGGGGACGGGGCTCAAGAGGCTCCCGCCGTGGGCTGGAGCAGAGGTTGGCAGACTGCGGCCCACGGCCATGTCCCATGCCAGTTTCTGTGATGTTATAGAGGCACAGAGCCAGGCCACCTGTTTGCACGTCACCTAGGGCTGCTTTCTGCTGTGGTGACAGAGCTGAGTACCACAATAGGGACCGTATGGCCACAAAGCTGCAAACATCTACTATGGGGCCCTTAACAGGAAACACTGTCAACCCCTGGGCTAGGGAGAAAAGCGTGGTGCCAGCCACCGGTGCCACTGCAGGGCACCGCATTAGGCACAGATACAAACACTCGCACCTATGGGACAAGTGGATCCACGGTGGGGTGGGGGTCAAATCCTCTAAATCACATCTCCGAAATGACCTGGGGGTCATCTGAGCCAGGACGAATCAGGATTAACGCAGGACACAGAAGAGAATGTTAGATTTCTAATTAGCATTCACAGAGGGACTCAAAAGGCTACCACCGCATCCGTAAAATTGGAACTGGCCACAATTTTTTAAATGGGGGATTAAAGAACAAGAAAGAGATCTTTGAAATTAAAAACACGATTACTGGAGTAGCAGGAGCTGTGCATAACGTGGCTGACACCCCAACGGGTGAACTGGAAGGTCATGAAAGTCTCCCGGCGCGGAGGAGAAATGAGAAGTGGGGATTGTGAGCAGGTCAAGAGACAGACGGCAGATCCAGGAGAAGAGATATCTTCCCAACGGGGGCCCGCAGGGGAGTGGGGGGAAGCAGTAATCAAAGAAATAAGAGAAGAAAATTTCCTCTGAAATGGAAAAAGACTTGAGCCCTCTGATCACAGGGTGCTGATAAGGAATAATGGAAAAAGGGCTTGCGGCTACGTGTATCCTGCTGAAACTTCCCACTCAAAGGATTAGGAACGCCTTTAAGCTTCCAGAGTATAGAAATAAGAGGTTGCCTTTAATAAAAAAGAGTAAAATGCCCACTCGCATTGGCCATGCTCATCTGTAATCCAAAAATGCTAGAAGATAACATTTGTGTGCTCGCTGCACAGTTCTGAACCAGGACCTCAAACCAGAATTCTACATCCGGACAAAATATCCTTCCATTGCGAGGGCAAGATGAACTTGACCTAGTTTTGAGGACTCGGGTAGTATGCGGTGCAGAGCTCTTTCTGGGAAAAAACAATCGTGAGGTGCAATTCATTAGAATGAAAGGAAAATGAGACAAGGGGGGAACAGGGCACGAGAAACAATGGGGAACAAATGGATCATTAAAACTTACATTTAAGTCCAAATAATTGCTGAGAAAATGAGGTTGGATGCTGTTCTCAGAAAATAATTCTCCAAATAGACAAGACATAATGTTCTTAAAGTAATTGACATAATGTGAAAGAAAAGAAAGTAATATTCTGGAACTGGAATTTCAAATGATTGCAAAAAATGTGCCAAATGTTATATTCAAGTGGTAATTTATGAATGTTGATTAAACCTTGAAGTTGATAGGAATATGTTTTAATATTTTATTGATTAGGGCTATTCTGGCTGCACGGAACAGAAACCCAACTCAACCCAGCTTAAGCAAAACTATGAACATATTGCAAGGATGCTGGAATGTTCCACAGGACCCAGGGAGAAGACTATGGTGGGACCTCAGGGACAAATGGGAGGTGTCAAATGCCAAAGGTCATCCGTATGTCTCCATCCCCACATCTTCCCGCCCCTGCACAGGTGTGTGAGCAGATCGGCCTCCTCGGCTGCAGAGATGCCCTAGAGCATTGGCACCAGGCATCTTCCCCTACGGGCACTCGAGGGAAGGTTGAGCTCCTTTTTCTCAGCTCCAGTCCCTTGGAAAAACTCTCCCTGGCAGAGCTTGGATCAAGCACCCACTCCAGGATGAATCACCTTGGACCACCGGGCAAGATCGCATTGTTTACGGGGCTGACCCCGCAGGAGGAGGCTGGTGCGTACAAGACCGCTGCCCTCCCCACAGCACACCTGAGCTCCCCCACACGCACGTGGGAGTCCCCAGAGACAATCCAACCGTTCAAGTGCTGTGACAGCTCTGCCTGCTAGGGTGTCGGGGCAGGGTGGGGAGCGGCGGGCGTGGAGCGCCCCCTAGTGCCCAGCTGCTCAGGTGGGAGCAGAGTCCAGCCACGTCCAGCCGGGCCCCCCAGGCGCGGGGGACCTTGGCTATAGCGCTGAGCAAAACAGACTCGGTCCTGCACCCCGAGGGCCGGCAGGAAAGAACGACACCAAACTAATACTGTAAACAACTACATGGGTTAAACCAATGCCCTGGACCCTCAGCCACCAGGCCAACGTGGACATACACATGTGACCATCTCGGCATCTACAGGCAGGGCGCTGTCTCCCCACTGCTTTTTGGGGAAACACTTTGAGACGTCCCTGAAGGAGATGAAATAGTTAGAATCGAGCTGGGGCAGGGGCGTCCGGGGCTCCTGGGGAAGAGCCACTCTCAAGCCTCCATCCCTGGGCTCACGTCCCTAGCAGGGGCAGTCCCAGGACACAGATGTGACGGGGTCACTCTTTGAAGTACTGCCACTACTGCAGGTTAGTTACAGAATACATTCTATGTTGTTTATAATTAAATTAGCATCACAAAATGGACAAGTGGTTTAAAACGATTTCTGAAAGATAAACCATAGATTGAAAAAATGCAAGTGTAGCAAAACAAGGAGGAGGGAGGGAGGAGGAGGGAGGGAGGAGGAGGAGGAGGAGGAGTAGGGAAGGGAGGGAAAAATGAAGGAGAAGAACAAGAAGGAGGAGGAGGAGGAGAGGTGGCCAACTGTCGCTTCCACCCTAGACTTAGCCCCTTGGTGGTCCCGGGACCCTAATCCAGTGGAGCACAAGGTCCACACGGGGGTGGGAGGCTGTCGATCAGACAGCACTGACCGTGGGTGTGTGTCTGGGCACAGGTGGCAGGTCCCCAGATTAGCACAACATTTAAACCAGAAATGAAGGAGGGTGGCCACATCCCACGCCCTTAATCGCGTTTAGAATCAAACAACACACACCCACATCCTCGGCAATGCTGCACAGAGCTTAACGATCAATACCCCAAAGCCTCTTTGCTGTTTTGAGGTTTCTTTGTCGAAAGACCAAAACCACACACTGGGAGACTCCCCGTCCCTCCTGCCACGGTAAGGACGGCTGCAGTGACAAGGAAACGACTGGGCAGCAACCAGACAGCGCTGCTGGGTCAGCCCGTGCCGCCGGGGGTGCACCCCCGAGCAGGGTGGAAGGACGGGCGTCTAGCGAGCCCGTCTTGGGGGTGCAGTGCGGGTGGAGACGCAGTTGCCCTGGTTCGCCTGCCACACGGTGTACGTGTGTCAGAGCTGCACATCGTGGCCGTATGTACAGTTTCATGGGTCAGCTAGAAATAAAATCTAAAATATAAATAAGTAAAACAAACAAGACTGACTTGTGTGTACCACTGAAGGGAAGCCGTGACAGAACGAATGTGCTCTCAAAGTTGGAGCTGCTTTTATGAAAACGATATTTGTTGAAAACCCGTGGAAACCTCACATGGAAACGCTGCTGGGCAGGAATTTCCAGAACTCTGACCGGGGTGGCAGCCACGGTGCCCGCCCGTGGCGTGTCCTCTGCCTGGCCCACGACGGTGACACTGTGCCACCAAGAAGGTGAAGGAGGAAGTGCCCAGACAGCGGCAGAGCAAGGCAGAAGGCAGCAGACTCTCCGGCGCTTTGACCCAGGCAAGGAGCACACAGCCGTGTGAAGCCACACCGAGGTCGGCTGCTGTCCCCCGGCCGAGAGTGAAACCAGCGCTCCTGCTGCAAGAGTAACGCGCCCGCCAGGTGCCCCAGGCCCCAGGGCTGTTGGCTCCCCGTGTGGTGCAGCAACGTCTTTTAAAAATTAGACCCCCACTCGACAGGTCCCCTCAGAATAAGGGTGACAGCCACGCAAGGGAGAGATGCGGCTGTTCCCAGCAAAGCTGAGCTGTAGAGAAAACATTTTGAAACTGGGTGTTGGATGTTGGGAGAGGTTTGCATTGTGGTTTTGTGTCTGAAATGGGGCGTCACCTACACAAATCTCTGTCTGCCCACTTCAGACACTGGAGAAATATTCTATAACCTGTGTGAAATTGTTTACATGCGAAGTTCCAGTGTACGGAACTCACCTGTGGGTGGGTAGATGGATGGATAGATGGGAGACAGACAGACGATAACACCTTGCCCTCAGTTTACAAGAACAATGATGGACATCAAGAAGGTGGAAGGTTGATCAGCCGTGTTGCCACGCAAATCTTCGCGCCGCGGGAACGGGACCAGGGCGAGGCACATCCTGCAGCGAGGCCCTGCTCGGGTCACCCCCTCACCTGCGCGAGAGTCTTTCTCATCTTCGATGAGGCCCCTGGCTGTCCTGGGCTCCCCACATCGCACACCAGGAAGGCATCCAGGCGGGAGCCACACCCCAGTGGCTACCTGGGGGCTCTTGGGGCTCCACCCACCAGGCGACGCTGGGCGTGGTGTCCCCTCGGGCAGGAGACAGGTTCCAAGAGAACCACGGGGAGCCTGCGGGTGTCCCCTGAGGGGTCCGCCTGGAAACTCAGGGCTGGGCCTGGGGTCTCGGGGCTCCCGGGGCTCCAGTTCACGGGGTGCCGCTCTCACCTCCCTTGGGCAGCACCCGAGAGGGGGAGCCGGGTGCCAGGCCTGTGGGAGGCGGCGTTTGGAGGCCAGGCCCTTCTCCTTCCAGAAAGCCGGGGGAAGAGCGGCAGCGGCTCCCTGGGATCCGCTTGTTCCTGCCGCCGCCGGCCTCCCGCACCGACAGCCCGACAGCCCGAGGTCCACGCTGGGCCCGCGGCTCCCTCCACCGGGAAGGCAGGACACACGCAGCCTCCTCTGGGGCCCAGCGATATTTATGGTTTGTTAATGTTATTGCAAAAATCCTTCTCTGACGAAGCCGGCTCGGTTGTATAAATTAACGACCTCAGGTAGGATCGCAAGGCCTCGCTCCGTCCCGGCCAGAAATCCTGTGTCAGCAAAAACACTGTCACCGCGGCCACATGGAGAAATAACTCAGCCATCAGGGGGACCGCGGCGGGGCGGCAGGAGCAGGGCCTGGATCCGGGCGGGCTGCCCCTCCAAGGCGCAGATACCAGGGCCTGGGGGCGGCCCCTGCAGGGGGAGGGCCTGCTCCCGGGGCCAGGACGGTCACACCGGCACAGCCTCGGGCACCAAGAACAGCCCAAAGGGCGAGGAGGGTGTGGGGCAGCGGGGCCGGGCTCAGTGCGGGGTCCACTTCCAACCCTACTGCCAGGGTCTGCTGCCCCGGGCTTCTCCCGCCCAGGCCCCCAGCGTGTGCGGAAACCGAGGGGAATTTCGCCTCCAGAGGCTGCAGCCCTTGCAGCTGAGCCGCGTGAGAGACAGGCCTGGGTGCGTCTCAGGCCACCTGGCCTCAGTTGGGCTCTCTATCCTGCCTCCGGGGTCATGCTCTGCAATTTCCCAGACAGTGCACACAGCTGTACACACACACACACACACGTGCACACACATACGCATGTGCACACACACATGTGCACACCAGGGGGCTACACAGCTCAGAGCCCAACACACCCTTAGGCTCCACCTGAACGGAGGGCTCTGTCCTTCTTCACAAGATACCTGGGCGCCAGGTGACCAGAGGAAGGCACCTACTTGGAGGGGCAGAGGGACACGCAACCCAGGAGTGGCAGCGGCGACAGGGCAGGACGGGCCCCCACCCGGCCCCACCATGGCCTCCATCCTTCCACCCAGACCTGGGAGAGCCGCCCAGGGGCCCAGCCCAGGGGCTGACTACAGCCGTCAAAGGAGAGCCAGGTGGGCCAGTGGGGGTCCCTCGGCCTTGCCCACCCATCCCCACCGGTCCCCACGTTGCCCAAGATGTCAGGGTCATTGTCAGTCTTGCAGCAGAGAAAGAAGAGAGAGGTGAGAACCGCGTCAGCTCAGAGTCCACTCACGAGTCACTGGATGGACGCAGCCACCCGAGTCCCTGAGGCGGGGAGGGCCTGGGGACCACCTAGCTGCCCAGCAGCAGGAGGGTGACCCCTGGGACACCAAGCAGGCCGGGGCCACGTCTCCTCTCCCTCCCTCCCTGCCTCTCACCCCGAAGTCCTTTCCTTCAGAGTCACTGCAAAGAGTCCCATGTCCCTGCAGCCCAGGGGAAGGCGCACAGGGGTGGCACTGAGTCCAGCAGCCGCCTGTCTGGGCAGGGGCCGGAGCATCTGGGGGTGGCGCCCACAGGCCCAGGGCCCCTGCAGGGAGACGGCAGTTTGCACAGCCACTCACGTGGTGAGAAGAGGTCCCAGCAGCGAGAGAGGCCGAGCCCCCGAGCAGTGATGACGCAAGCATGTTTGGGGAGGAGAAAACCAGACGGGAACCACTATTGCCTAAAGTGCCCCAGTTGCCCCTGGTAGCCCTGAGGATGCCCCAGCTGCTCCTTCTCCCGGACCCCTAAGTTCTGGCGTCCTAGTTCTCAGAGGATCTGCGGCTGGTCTCCATCTATTTGTCTCTTGTTCCTCCCTGCCCACCTCTATACTTGCCTACGCTGTGATCCAGACTAGATCTCTAGCTGGTCCTTCCTTCACCTTTATTCATGCTCTTCTCTTCCTAAAATGGTCTGTTTTATCCAACAAACTCCTATTCATCCCTCAAGGCCCAATTGAAATGTCCCATTCTCTGTGAAGACCCTGACCCTCCCACGACAGCAGCTCAGTCGCCACCCCTGCCTGGTCGGGGAGTGCCCACCAGGCACCAAGTTGTGATAACCCACCCTGGCTCCCTCAGGCCCTAGCTCAGGGCTGGGCACAGGGTGTGTGTGAGCCAGTGATGCTGAATAAACAAAACCTATTTCCCTTTGATCAAGAGGCCTAGAGAAAACTTTGACCCAGGAGCCAACAGGTGGGCTATGCCCCACCCTGCACCCTGCTGTGTGCAAATCCCAGAGGCTTTGCCTCAGCTCCGCTGCCCTCCCTCGGGGCGGAGAGCAGAGAAACACAGAACGGGAAGAACGTGCCCTGACCTTTCGAGGGGTAATTATCACACCCAGAACCTTAGCTGCATGTCTTCATTAGGTTACCAAATAAATTACTACACTATTACGTTTTAAGTTGACAAGTAAATCTTATATAAAAGTGTAACGACACTATAAAAGACATTTTATTCATCCGTTTCATCCTCTCGTTCCCGTTGACACTTCATTACAGCTCCTGCGACATGGAGAACTGAAACATTAATCCGGCAAATCAATGGAGATCTTTCAGGAGCCGCAGTTTCCAGGCTCTGCCCCTGGGGCCTGGTGACACCAGGGCGGCCCCCGCCTGGGGGTGGAAACAGCTCTCGGGGTCTGGGGCAGCTCCCTCCACGTGACACCCCAGGGAGGGGCTCCCCAGCACCCCCGGTGTGCCCTCGTGCTGGTCCCCTCTCCCCTGCCCGCCCTGGCCGGTCCCTCAGCAGCACCGTCATAGGACTTGAGTCACTGGACACCCCCCCCACCTTTAAATTGGGGATAACAAAGAGCCCCCCACAGGGCTGCCGAGAGGACAGTGTGGCGGGAGGGGGTCACAGGGCTGCCGAGAGGACAGTGTGGCGGGAGGGGGTGTGGGTGAGGACACCAACTCTGGATTCACATCCTGCACCACCTCCGACCAGCTCTGGGAGCCCTGACCTCTCGCTCGCCCTGGCTGAAGTGCCCTCACCCCCCAGACCCGCCAGGCCAGTCGTCTGGGGCCGGGGGTGGCCAGGCTGGGCCCGTCCCTGCCAAGAGGAGGGGCCGAGACTTCAGGTGGGTTCCTGGAACCCCGGGCAAGGGCTGGGCCCTGGTGCCTGGTGCGTGAGCTCCCCGGGGGCCATGGATGCAGCCGTTGCAGGGCGGGCCCCCACGGTGGGCCCTAAAGACACACAGGCATTTTGCAGACAGGGAAAGACACTGGGGGGCCCAGGCAGAGGCAGAGAGCGTGCACAGCCATGGCGACCCCACAACTGGGATGCAGGGGACCAGACCGGGGCAGGCGGGCAGGGAAGGGGTGGGGGCGCTGGGGCCTGGAGACCACAGGGTCTGGCTAGAAGGCGGAGGTTCCGTGCAGGGACCGGGGAAGGGGCTGGCCAGGGCCAGGAGGGAAGTGTCCCTGCAGCTGCCTGGACGCCCCCCACACACCCAGCCTCCCTGAGAAGTGCCCCTGCCGCCCAGGCCCCAGAGCTTCCGTCCAGCCATCCCCAAAGTCACTGGAGAACAAGGACTCTTGGAGCCAACAGGGCCGTGCCTGCCCCCGCTGGCTCCACCCTCGTGCGGGCACAGCAAGACGGCCCCAGACAGGCTGCGCTGGGACCCTGGGCTCCCGGCCTACGACTGCATTCTTCAGAAGGACACAGGGAGGAGGCAGGGACGGCTGACCTGGTCCCCTCCATTCCCAGAGCTGCTGGTGGCTGAGACGGAAAGACAGACGCAGGGCATGGGGCCCAGAGCTCGCAGGGCCGGCACATCACTGGGCCCTGAAGGAAGGACCAGAGCTCCTCAGGGGGAGCAGCACACGGCCCTCCTGGGGACGTTAGGAACCAGAGTGCTGTCCCCTGTGCTCTGAGTCTTCCCACATCCAGCCCGGGCTGCCGTCCACGAGCCCCGGGAGAGTGCGTGCGCTGCAGGCTGGGGGCAGGGAGGGCCTCTCTGCTGTGTGGGGGCCTCCTCCCCTCTCCCCCTGCCCCTCTCCCCCTCACCCCTGCTTCTCCACACAGCGCACAATGGTCATCACTGGACTCACAAAATTAAATATCTGAAAGATGTTAGAAACTTACCTCGGTTTCTATGGCAACGTAAGAATAATTCACATTTCCCAGCCAAACCGAAAGTGAACATATTTTTTCTGCACTTTATGGGTGGCCAATTATTTTTAATGGCCAGGTCAGCGGTGGCTGTCCCTGGGTCCTCTGTCCTCATTAGCATTCCCAGCCATGGGCACGTGAGGACTGTGGTCACCTGGAGTTTATCACGAGACTGCATCTCGGCGTGGGGAGCGGAGACGCGCCTTTGCCGCTGGTCACTTGGGACAGCGGGGTCAGGCCACCCTGGCCGCTGTGAGCCCCGGCTGGCTGTCTCCACCCCGACTCTGCCACACAGGCCACGGGCCTGGTGGGAAGGGTGTGGCTGTGACACCAGCGTCCTCACTTACGGGTGGTGACCGCGACCACTCGGCTCTGCTCTCTGCTCCTAGAGGGCAACCGCAATGCCCACCCCAGGGGCCGCCAGTCACCGCACAGGTCAGTGCCTGGAAGACAGCAGGTGCCCAATAAACGCCTGCGAGAGTGAAATGACCAACCGACCAGCACGGCCAGGCCTGCCTCATCACACCACTTGCTGGGTAAACCTCTCCCCCCAAGTGGATCACAAAGATAAAAGTTGGCCGGGCATCCCCGGGCTTTCATCCTCAACAGATGGGGACAGGGGGACCCTCCGAGGTGCCCCAGAGTCACGTGCGATGGAACGAACCCAGGGGCAGAAAACAGGTCAGCCCAGGTCAGCCCAGGCCTCCCGCGGGTGGACAGCCCTGGCCAAGCTCCCGGGGCTCCGTCCATTCTGCCCGGGGCCAGCCCCACGCCCACCCCTGTCCTGGCAGCCGGGACACAGGAGGGACCAAGACAGACAGTCCTGCTTCTGGGCGTTGGCGGCCTGGGGGGAGGACCCTGGACGAGTGAGCAGCGCGACTGTCACATGTGAGCCGTGCCCTGAATAAAACGGCCCAGGTGAGACCAAGGCCGGAAGCACCAGTGCTGGGCGGGGCCTCGCTGGGGACCACGTCCCCTCCTTCCTGGGTGGCTTCTTTGCTTTTCCAGGCCGGGCCTGACCGTGACTGTGACCGACATCCACCCCCACGTCGGAGATGGATGGGTGGGGGCTTCTGCCTCAGCGCCGGCCACTGGGTCTTGCCTGTGGCCACTGGTCCCCGCGTCACCCCCCTCTGGCCGCCGCCCCTCGGCCTTCAACAAGCCCCGGGCTCAGCTCCCAGGGGCCAAGACTGCATCTTTTTTTTTCTTAATCAATTTGAAAATTACAGAAAAGAAAAGGGATAATTTAACAAATACTTCAGTATTCACAGCCCGGGATTAACGCCTGTTTACATCCAGCTGTATCTGGATCATCATGTTATAAGAAATATAACCTAATGTAAAGAAAAACTATAATAAATATAATTATATATAAAATGCTTAAAATACATGGACACGTATGTTAATGTGTAAGCAAACACACACATGCAGTGCGGGTTGTATCGACACACAACGTGACATGGCAGCAATGAGACGTCGACGCCCCCTCAGCCCACGGCCCCTTCCCACAGTCACAGTGACGGGGCCACATCTTTCCCTCTCGTGTTTCATGTTCTTACATACGTGTCCAGAGATAATGCACACGCACTGACATGTGGCCCGCGTGTCACACACGTGGGTGTGGCCAGGCGGGCAGGGCAGCAGCCTTGGAGCCTCGCGTCCTTGGGCCCCTCTGGTTTCCGGGGCTCAGGGCTTCACCTCCCTTCCGGGCCGGTGTCAGGGCGCGAGGAGCACCCAGGTGAGGCCCTGACAGCCACACCTGGCCGCAGGTGAGGACCACGCCGGCTGCGCTTGCAGATCCCTCCGCGCTGACCGATAGGTCCATTTACTCATCTTAACTCGGCGCCACGTCCGCCATGTGCCAGAATGTCCCCCGCTGCGTTCCTTTCCTCGGCAACGACTGGGGCGTTTCCAGCTCTTCTCTACTCCAGGCACCAGCGCACACCCGCCGAGGTGGCTCTGTGGGCACACACGGGAGCACTCGCCGGCCCACTCCGGAGACACGTCCCCTCCTCTCCCCCGTGCCCGGCAGGTCTCTTGGTCGCGGTCACAGGTCCTGATCTAACGTCCCCTTTTCTCAGGGCTCTCTAGGAGCCTTGGACCGGGTGCACCCCCACCCCAGGGTGCGGCGCTGGCCATCCCAGTGGCTTCTCCGGCCCAGCCGTGTCTGTCTCCGTGGAAACCTCTCACTCTGTCCTGTCCTGCTGCTCAGGCACCTTCCCGGCTGTCGCTCGTGGCGCTTTGGCCGAACTATTTCTCCACCTCCATCTAAGAAGATGCCATACTCTCTTGACAGTAAGTCCCCTGCCCCGTTCTTTTTGTTTTAAAATAAAATCTACCCCCAGTTTGGGTCGCTAAACTCTAAGGCCATGGTGACAGGTTTCTAATTAACCAGAACAATCTGCAATAGAGGTCAGTTTTCTGCACGAGAGCTGAATCGAGTTCAAATCCACAAGAACAGGAGTATGGGCAGCCCTCCCGCCTGCCTGCCTTGCCGCCCGGCCCTAGAGATTTACAGACCAAGCTGCCTGGTCAGCCCCGAAGCACCCGGGGGCCTGGGGGCCTGGTGGACTCTCCACCAGCAGACTTAGTGGAAAAAGTAACTGAAATCACAGCAACAGCCAATGACGCCCCTCCGTGACCGCATCTGGCCTTGGCACTGCCCCTGCCAGTTTCCTGCACACCTCGCTGGGCGGGGCCGGGGCAAGCCGCAGCCAGCAGCTGCTCCGGAGCCCCAGACCCCAGGACCCTTTCGTGGTTACAGCCCCCACACTAGCTTTATCGGGTTCTCAGGGACCCGGAGCCCCCACCCAGGGCACAGACAGGAAAAGCCAACCACACAACTGTGAAACCAGCTACACGGGCCTGTAGAGGCCCAGCGAGCGGCCAAGGCAAGACCCCAGCACGGCCTGGGGCTGATCAAGTGCCACCAAGGCTTCACGCCCCGCCCCCCCAGCTGTGCCAGGAACCCCAGTCTCCTGCATTATTTTGTTCCCCCAGTTCTATCACTGGGATCTGGTAAAACATAATGTAAAACCATCTGGGCACGGTGCCTTTGGAAAGACAGAGGTCTGAGACTACCCCTTCTAGTCACTCAGAAATTATTGATCTATTCAGGGTTTTTATTTTCTTTTAGAGTCAATTTTTGTAATTTGTATATTTCTAGAAAATTTTCTATTTTGGCCAGGTTTCCAAATTCATAGGCACAAAGCAGCTCATGGGATGCACTTGTGATTTTTTTAAGTTAATAGACTACATTTTTTAGAGCAGTTTAGGTTCACAGCAAAATTGGGCAGGAAGTACAGCGTTCCCTCACAGCGTTCCCTCACAGCGTTCCCACACCCCCATACACAGCCTGCACCAGTCTCAGTGTCCTGCACCACAGAGCTGGATTTGGCACAATTGATAGGCAATGTTCACACATCTTTGTCACCCAGGGTCCGCAGCTTACATTAGGTTTGCTCTTGCTGTTGTACGTTCTGTGGATTTGGACAAATGCATGATGCCGGGTAACCAACATTGCAGAATCATACGCAGCGGTCTCCCTGTCCTGCGAATGCTCTGCGCCCCTCCTATTCATCTCCTGTCCCAACCTTGGACACCACTGATCTTCCTGCTGTCTCCGTGGTTTGCCTTTTCCAGAACATCCTGTGGTTGGAATCACAGAGTCTGTAGTCTTTTCAGACTGGCTTCTTCCACTTAGCAATGTGCACTTAAGCTTGACACCTAATTTCTTTTTATCACTGAAGAATATTCCATCACACGGATGTACCATAGTTATTTATCCAGTCACTTATTGGAGGGCATCTTGGTTGCTTCCAAGTTTGGGCAATTATGAATAAACACTCATCTGCAGGTTTTTGTGCTCATAAGTTTTCAGTTCAGTTGGGCAAATATCTAGGCGCGTGACTGCTGAGCTGCACGGCAGACTACGCCCGGCTTTAGAAGAAACTGCCGAACTGTCTTCCAAAGCAGCTCCATTCTGCGCTCTCCCCAGCCACGAGTGGGAGAGTTCCTGTCGCCCCACATCCTCACCAGCATTTGGTGTCGCAGGGTTTTGGATCCGGGCCACTGTCACAGGTGTGCATTGGAACCTCAGTGCTGTTCTAACCTGCAGTTCTGCAGTGAGTACGATGAGGAACGCATTTCGTATGCCTATTTGCTACCTGTGTACCTTTTTGGGTAAGGTGTCTGCTCAGATCTTTTGCTCATTTTTTAATTGGGTTGTTGTTGATTTTCTCCTTGCTGAGTTTTAAGAGTTCTTTTTCTTATTTCGGATAGCAGTCCTTTGTCAGAGATGTTTTTTGCAATTATTTCCTCCCAGTCTATGGCTTAATGTTCTCTTGATGCTTAGGATAGTTAAAAATCTCGTTGGCATCTGTAGTTTTACCTCCTTCTTTTTCTTACTGCAGTTGAATTTTAATCCTTAGGAGTTTGTCATTCAACAAACACTCAGCTCCTACTATCGGCAGGTGCTGTTTCCAACAGCTGGAGACGCCGGCTGTGCAGGGGCAAAGGTCCTGCCCTCTGGGGCATTATCGGTCCTTCCTAGCGGTCAACTTTGTGCTCTGTCAGTCATTTCCATCTTTTGTGTTCCTTTCCTACCCCAACAACTTCTGCTTCTGTATTTATGACTTTAATGTTTTTTTTTTTTTTTTTGAGACAGGGTCTCGATTTGTTGCACGGGCTAGAGAGCAGTGGTGTCCCCATAGCTCACTGTGACTCCAGCTGCTGGGCTCGAGCATCCTCCTGCCTCAGCCTCCCCAGTAGCTGGAACTACAGGTGAGCACCACCACGCCCGGCCAATTCTTCTTTATTTTTTGACTATTCTTTTCCCATTGGTTCATCATTTTCTGCGGATGTGTCCAAATGTCCCAGTGTACTGGGATCAGTCAGTATTTCCTCAAAATTGCATCGATCCCTGCTTTGAGGTTCTGTTGTTATATTTACAAAGGTTCATGGCTGTGGTTCTTTTGAGGATATGAAGCACCTCTTCATCCTTGTCAACGCTGTTCCAATATGATCCAGGGGACGGCGGATATTTCCCAACCACACTTTTTTTTTTTTCCTCATTTTTTTTCCCATACTTTCAGTTCAAATATAAATATAAATTTTGTTTTTGGTGTATCCCCTGTCAATAGTATGATGCTGGATTTTATGAGGTTTCTAAAAGGTATAATGTATCTCTTTTTGAAAATGAATTTAAAACATTTATCACGATCACTTACGTGTCTGGACTTCCTGGGCCACGGCAGCACTTCCTGTCCACACGCTGCCTTCGCCTTTTCCTACCGCTCTTCTCGCCTTTTCAATTTTGTTCATCCCCCGCCCCCAGAAGTTGTACACTCTGTTTCTATTCTTTAAAAAGTTATCCTTAAACTCATGTTTCCTGGGACATTCCAAAGGGAACCAGGCGAGCAGATCCTCGGCCGCTGGTTTCAAGCCACTGGGGCCATTTCGCCGACTCACGCACTCGGCAATAACGATCGAAGAGTCCGATAACTAAAATCTGTTGCGGAAGAGTGTTCAGAAACGTGGAAGTTCATCACAGCATCATTTGCAATAGGAAAAAAATAGAAGCAATTTGATGTATAATAAGGGAATAAATGAATTATGTTAATCCATACAACTGCATATTACGCAGTCATTAAAATCGTGTTTTTGAAAAGCTTTAATGATATGAGAAAACGCTTATGATAATAGCATAACAAGATGTCCTAAGCAGGTCTCTTTCTGTCTGTTTCGGCTGCGGCAAGAAGGAAACCGAGCTGCACCACGGCAGGAGCTGTGAGGGAGGCCACGTGTGTGCCACTCCCTGAGCAGGCGGGGAGGACAGGGACACAGACAACAGGACACACCCACCAGCAGGGCCAAGACCGACCACCCCAAGTGTTGGGGAGGATGTGGGGACACAAGAACCATCATGCCCTGCGGTGGAAACGTTAGCTGGAAAAGCCGCCTTGGAAGATAGTTTGTCATCGTCATAGCATGAAAGACGCGCTCCACGTGGCTCTGCAATCACACTTCCAGGGGAACACCCAGCAGAGGTGCAGCACATGGCCACCGAGAGACACGCACGGATGTCCCGGGCCACGTTCTTTGCCACACTCCCGAGCCGAAAGCCCCCGACATCCAGCAGCAGCAGACTGGGTACCTGCAGCCTGCTCACAGACGGCAAATGGCACAGCCACGGGAAAGGGTGGGCCACGGCAGCAGCCACAGACGCTCCCACAGGCTGACAGCTGAAAAGAAACTGTTCACAAAACAGTGCATACTGTATAATTCCACTGATAGAGCAAAAGTTTCAAAATAAGCAAACGGAATCATGGTTTAGCAGGCAGGGCCGTGCCTTGCGGGCCGAGCTCGCTCCGTGGCGTAGGCCGTGGTCACGTGGCTGTTGGCTTCGTGGCAGCTCGCCGAGTGCGAGGTTCCTGTTGTGCTCTCTTCCGTGCCACGGCACAGTTAAAACATAAAAACAAACAAAACATCATTGCTAACGTTTCAGAAAAAACGCAAAGACTGGAGAGAATCATCGGCTTCCTGTTGCCGCACAGCCTGACCACAGCACGGCCGGATCACCCAGCTGGCACAGGGACCCACACGGTGCGGGACTATCAGGGGCGTGAACAGTTGGTCACTGGCGGCACTTCTGTTTGCGGCTGTTTCCTGTGCAGAGCCTGTTTCTGTGGGTTTCCAAGGACTCTGTGTGCCCAGGCCCCAGCGTCTCACCCGCAGCTGCCCGGCCTGCCGCCTGTCACTGGTCTTTGTCCCCTGGGGTTCTGGATTGGGTGGCTGTGGCAGTCTGTCTTTGTCGTGCATACAACATCTGTCATCAGTCTTCTCTATTGTTTTCGCCACTGGCGTCGCGCTCAGAAAGCCTGTCCCCACTCCCGGTTATACGAATAGCCACGTGTTTTTATTTTGAGTATGGGGGATTTTTATATTCAAATCTTATCTGGAATTTATTTGGGTATATAATTTTTTTTCCTAAAAGAATAATCAGCCCATCTTGTCAACAACAGGGACTCGGGGTTAGGTCATCTGCACAGTCACGGAAGTGGCCGTGGGCACTCACGGGGCATCCTTTGCCAGGACGGCGGCAGGAGGGCGGGAAGGCTCACAGCCAAGGGGCAACTGAGCAGCCGGGACCGGCGCAACACGGCAGGGAAAGCGAGGGTGGGTGGGCAGGTGGGGCAAGGCCCGTGTGCCGGGAAGGGGTCAGGGTACCAGGGAGGGCCCGTGTCTCCAGCAAACTCCGCGCAGGGGCAGCCTGAGAGCAGCCTGCCAGGCACCTTGCACTTGGTGACTGCAGGGAGGGACAGCCAGTCTCTACCTGGCAGACCCCAGCGGGCAGCAGTGAGGTCAGCCCATGCCCCGGGCACTGAGCCAGGTGACAGCAGCCCCCAGCTGAGCCTCACATGGGGTCACAGGGGCATGAGGTGGACGGGCTTCCCCCTGTGCAGCCAGCAGCCCACCCACGGGGACGGGACCACACTGCCACATAGTTAGTGGGCGGAGCAAGTGGCAGAAAGCGAAGTGCTGCCGTGGGAGGGTCCCAGGGTGGAGCGTGCCCCTGGGTATCCAGAGGGGTGTGGGCACTTCGAAAGCTGCCCTGGGAAGTAGAGGCTCGGCGGGCCTTGTTTCAATAGTGCAGGGCGAGGGCTTAGTGCGTGGGGCAGTGGTGGCAGAGGCAGGTGTCCTGGGCCCCAAGAGTGGGGGAGGGGGCCCCAGACCCTGGCACCTCCCCCAGCACAGCCTTCTCCCGGCGGGCCCTGACAGATGTGGCCAGATGGGGAGGCCCAACGCCACCTGCTGCAGCTCCTGCCCCGGCCGGTGCAGAGTCTGAGCGCTGCCACCCCCGAGCAGGGCCTTCCCCGAGCCACCTGCACAAGTCACCTTCCTCTCCCCAGAGGTCCTTGGTACTCGCGACGGCCCGGGGCTCAGACTGTCTGTGGCTGCAGCAGGGCCAGGCCGGCGCCCGGCTCCCTGAGGAACCAGCGCTGGCGTCGCGGGCCCAGGCTGCGGCTCTGTGGCTGCGTCTCCGTTCCAGGGTGTTAGCACATCGCATCCAGACCAGCTGCTGGACCCAGGGCCTGTCACCGACACCCATACGTTCAGTCCTGGCCTTCACACACAGCACTCACTCCAACGTCATGGTCCTTCCTGTGTGAAAAACAAGCTGCCTCAAGAGACACGTGGCTTGTGTCCCAGCGTTCTAGTGCGCAGCATGAGGGACAGAAGGGAAGCTCCGAGCATGGATCTCGGCCGAGTGGGAAGGGGCTTCCCGCACACAGAGCCACTGTCACTGGGTCCCCAACCAGCAAAGGGGCAGATGGGGAGCGGGCGGCGCGGCTGGTCTGAGAGGAGCCCCTGAGCCCGCGGTGGGGCGGCAGGTGGGGGTGGGGCGGCAGGCGGGGTGGGGCACACCCCGTCTGTCTAAGGCAAGCCGGGCCCTGCCGCTGATGTGGGAGCATCTGACATTTGCACAGCATTTGGTGCTAATTTCCATGCCAGATGTGGTGACCCCAGATGTTTTTAATAGAAGAAAGATACATACACATCACGCATGTCTACATTTGCCACAGGCTCTGGCAGTGTCCCGTGCCTAGGCGGGGCTCAGCTGCTCCCGAAGGAGGGACAGACCAGTCGAGAGGGGGTCAGAGGTGGCCACTGAGGACCTGAGCCTGCCGTGGGCTCAGGCATCAGAGAGGCTGTGGCTGTGGCTCCACCCACAGGGGTGTCCATGTCCCCAGCGCCATGAGGCCCGTGACACACATGGAGGATGTGCGAAAGCCAGTCCCAAAGCCCCTGGAACAGCAAATCCAGCCCCAGCAGAGCCCTGGGCAGGGGCTGGGTCTGGGCCCTTCTGCACTTGGAGCCCGGGAGCCACCCGCAGCAGTGGCAGCAGTCGGGTCCCTAACACGCCTGCAGGGCTGGAAGTGGGGGGCAGCGGCAGGGCCATGCTGCACCCCACGTCCCTGAGCAGCTCTGCCAAGGTGGCAAAAGTGCATCGTTCAGGGCTTTGGTCACAGGGCCGCAAGCCCCTGCCTGACAGGGGCTCCTGTCTGAGGACAGCCCTGACCCTCGTGGTGGGTGGTTTGACCTGGACTTCCAGGGGGGTGGGGGCCCCTCTCTTTTAAAAGAGGTCAGACAGCTCACACTTGTAATCCTAGCACTCAGGGAGGCCAAGGAGGGAGAATTGCTTGAGCTCAGGAGTTCGAGACCAGCCTGAGCAAGAGCAAGACCCCATCTCTACTAAAAAAAATAGAAAGAAATTAGCTAGACAACTAAAAATATATATAGAAAAAATTAGCCAGGCACGGTGGTGCATACCTGTAGTCCCAGCTACTCGGGAGGCTGAGGCAGGAGGATCGCTTGAGCCCAGGAGTTTGAGGTTGCTGTGAATGAGGCTGACACCACAGCACTCTAGCCCAGGCAACAGAGCAAGACTCTGTCTCAAAAAAAAATAAATAAATAAAAAGAGGCCAGACAGGGAAAGCCAGGAATGCAAGAGGCCTCCTGTCCCACGGCCTCCCAGGAGCTCAGCGGGCTCAGGGCTCAGCTCTTGCCGTGGGCTTCCTAGCCAAGCTCAGACCCAGTGAGCGAGAGACACCCCCAAGTGCAAGGCTGGCGGCCACAGGAACACGGCCAGCGTGAGAGGCTCTCGGGAGCAGAGACCCCAGGCTAGTGCAGCGGCTCCTTAGTCTGCATGTCTGCTCTATACTTTATTCTCTTTCACGCAACAGAATAGAAATTTTGCATTTCGAAGTAGGTGTGAGATGGCTACCACCTCGCTCTGGCCTGGACCCAGGCAGCAGGCCTCTGCCTCTCCGGCTGCCCGGGCTGGGGGTTCCAGCAGGCGGTCATTTGGCAAGGATGCTCCCCCCGGGGGAGGGCGAGGGGGACTCTGCACCCACAGCTGGCCCCGAAAGCCAGGACCCTCCCCTGGCTGTCTTTGGTATCTCAGGAGACAGAGGCCGCCCGTCCCCGCCAGCCCTGGACCAAGTCTGGGGACCCATCCTGGCAAGCTCCCCTGGAGGGCAGGGCTGCCCACAAGGCTCTTCCTCATCCCAGGACTGGAGCGAGGGCCTGCGCCAGCCGGGCAGGGATGGGGTGCCACCCGGGAAGGATGGCGAGGCCTGCTGCGAATGGGCCCAGGCTCATTTCTTATAGTGATTGGGGGCGTCCGCGAAGGCAAACTTGAGGCGGTATGCGTCCGCCAGCAGCAGGCTGATGTCTTCGTCGTCCCAGTGGGCCGTGGGCAGGTTCTGGAGGAAGAGCAGCAGCTCCTGGGGAGACAGAGACAGGCCCAGGTCAGAAGAGGTGACCCACGGCGGGGCGGGGGGGACTGCAGACCAGGAACCCTGCAGTGGGGACCCTGGGAAACGCGCCCAGCCACAGCTGCCCCTGGCAGTAGCTGCTCCCCGCGGGACCCTGGTGGGGCCCTGGGCCGTGGCCTGGTCCTGGCATCTGAGCAGACGCTGAGGTAGGGCCCCAGCACTTCAACTGACTGAATCCCACACCCCTACGGGGAAACCCGGCTCCCCAGGGCCTGGCTGCAGGTCTGCCGCCTCCACCCGGGCGCTTCCCACTCCCCAAAGCCTCTCCTAGCCCGGGAAACAAGGCACCGCTGCCCCCAGAACTGCCCCTAGGCATAGAGTCCTCTGCATCAGGCCACACCCCTGGGCACCAGCACAGTCAGTGGCTGAAGCACGAGCGTGTGAGGACCACAGAGCAGAACCAGCCCTGAGAGTCCAGGAGCACGTCACAGCCCAGCCCGGCCCCCAGCGCCTGCCTCATACGGGAGGCACCAGGCCCAGCAGCGGGGGCGCTGGGCTCCCACCAGCCTGGCTTCACCTTCAAGGTCTAGCTGAGCACCCTGGGTCGACGGCTGCACCCTCTGAGACCCCACTTCCTCCTCTGCACACCAGGCACCAGTTCCCGCCGGTCGGAGCTGCTGGGCAGACTGGGAACATGACCGGAGGCCAGCGCGGACCCAGCAGCCAGCATCAGGTGGGCACGCTGGGTGGGCACACACCCGATGGCACACACTGGGCACACATGTGATGGCCACACGCTGGGCACACCGGTCACACACTTGGTGGGCACACACTGGGCACTCAGGGTGGGCACACGCTAGGCACACCGGTCACACACTCGCTGGGCACACACTGGGCACTCAGGGTGGGCACGTGCTAGGCACACCGGTCACATACTCAGTGGGCACACACCGGTCACACACTCGGTGGGCACACACTGGGCACTCAGGGTGGGCACACGCTAGGCACACCGGTCACACACTCGGTGGGCACACACTGGGCACACCGGTCACACACTCGCTGGGCACACACTGGGCACTCAGGGTGGGCACACACTGGGCACACCGGTCACACGGTGGGCACACACTGGGCACACCGGTCACACACTCGGTGGGCACACACCAGTGAGTGCCTGCGACTGTCGCTCACTCGACTCCCGTTGTTCCAGGGAGAGCAGCTCTGCTACGGAGAGCTCCGTGCTAGAGTCCCCTGCTCCCCCCACAGGCCTCACCTGGGCCTTGTCCCCACCTGGCTGGTGGGGGGGGGGGCACTGAGTCACCCCTGCAAGACACACAAAGGACAGTCTCTGGAGCTCATGGTTTAGAAGCAGGGAGCTGGACACTGAAGGACGGTGACCGAGTGTGACCGAGGCAGGTAGCGGGAAGGAAAGTGCAGGGCCCTGGGGCACAGAGGTGCTACTTGGGGGCCCTCACATGACCACCGTGCTCCGATGGCCCCACCAGGCCACGGTCCTAGAGGGTGTGGCCCCAGGACCCTCCAGGGCCACCTGCAGGCTCCTACTCCTCCCACCCATGTCATGTGGAGTCAGACCCAGAGGTGGGGAAGGCGGCCGGGCCCCTCGCTGATTCAGGGCGCGGCCGTCCCCACGCTGTGCTCCCTGAGCCCGTCTCACGAGAGCCACAGACCAGAACTCTCCTCTAGTTGTTTTGCTGTTGCTGGGCGCCCATCCCCTTTCCGCAATTCCATTTCCTTTTGCATTTTGGATACTTTCTGTGGGCCTTTAAATTGAATTCACAGAGCAAATTTCACTGGCAAAAAGTCCCCAGGGACACATCAACATCAATCTGCTGTCTTTCACCATTAGACGCAGCGCACACGGATGCCAATCCAATTCTGAGCAGGTCATAAATAAATACCTTTGGTTTTATTTTTAATCCACTTCGCTTCATATTATCATGACCTCGCCACTCGCAAGGTGAGAAGCAATCCCCACCCATTATGGGGACGCACTGGCTCCACTGCACACTCAATTTCAGAATCTAATTTAGTCCCCCAGGTTCACTGGATGGAGGGAGAATAGAAATGCCCGGGTCTTCACAGCCTGCAATGCTAAAGAAGGAGAAATCTATCTGGGTGACCTTTACGGGAGGCAAAGAACACAGCCAAACACGTCCTGAAATACAGATTTCTTTCTTAAAAAGGCTTGTCTTATTTACGCACTGGCAGAGGTGTCCCCTCTCTGGGAACCACGGCGCACTTGTCAGCCGCGCGCTGTTCTGCATCACCCGCGTGGTGCAGGTAAAGGCGCCGCAGCTCATGAAACCGTCACTCGGCCACACGAAAGGGGACCCGGCTCTCCCGGGGACGACTCTGCGCTGCATGAGCAGAGGGTGGGGCCGGGACGGGGAACGGCGGACGGCATTTGCGTTTTTAGCCTTCACCTTCCTGTACACAATGCTGTGGCCACGTCAGCGGAGACAAAATTAAAGCAAGGCTTTGCTCGCAGCACCGACGCTGAGTCAGATCTGCGATTCTTTTCCGCCCTTGCCCGTGGCCCCCCCCACTCCAGCAGAGCCCCCAAGGCAGGAGCGCGGCGTGAGCTGGGACCCGCCTCTCTCCACTGGCCTGTGCTCCCCGAATCCTCCTGGTCGACGCCTGATGTCTGCAACGGTCCTTCTCAAAGAGTTTGCGGTCACAAGTGATGGAACCCGTCCCCACCTGTGTGGCCTTGAGCTCGGTGTTCTCAGCCCTGACCCGGAGTCCTCACCACCCGAGCAGCTCCAGAAACATCGCACCCCGGACGTCGCCTTCGCAGGCCGCGAGCCACGGTCACGGGGCCGCGAGTCCCGGCCGAGACGGCTGTTCCCACAGAGCACACCGTGGCTTTTGAAAACGGTAGGAACAAAAGAATGTAAAACATTTCTTTAATATTTTTTATGCTGATTACAGGTTCAAATGCCAGTATTTTGAATGCGCTGGATTAAATAAAGTATTTTATTAAAGTGAATGACATCTGGATTTTCTGTTTGGTTCTATTTTTCGTTTTCACATGCTGGGGGCTGGAGTCCTATTCCCGCTGGACGGCACTGCGCTGCCACATCCCCTGTCCTCCCGCCTGGCCGGGGCCCGCCCTCCGCACCGGCCGAGCGTCCCCTCTGTCCCCAGGCGCAGGGAGGACCGGGCCGCGCAGTGGCAGCCTGTCAGCACCTGCTCCCCGGCGCCGCGGAGAGCACAGAGGTCCGATTAGAAGCTGCTCGAGTCAGAAGTTTACAAATTGCCAACACGCAAAGATGAATAAATTAATCACGATGGGGCTAAAAGGGGCCGTTTGCCGACTCTTATTACTTCCTTCCCTTCACCGGGAGAGATGAAGCGGGAGCCTCCACGTTGACACACAAAGCAGGTAGCAGGGTTAATTGGTTTAATTCACTTTTCCATCTGCCTCGTGACGCTCAATTTGTGCCGCTTAGCGAGAAAACCACCGCCCCTGTGGAGCCGCGAGGGGCCGGCGGCCTGTGGAAGGGAGGCCGGGCGCCGCCTGGGGACGCTCGGGGTCTCGGGGGGCAGCAGCGCGGGGCTCTTGGCAGGCCGCCCCGCGGGCTCCTCTCCGGCCCCGCAGGCTCTCAGGTGAGGAAACCCGGCGTGGAGGGGCCGGGAGACTCGCACACGCAGGGGCCACCCCGTCCCCTGAGCCGCAGTGGGGACAGCGGGCTGCGGGCAGAGCACAGGCAGCCCGGCCCCCAGCCTGTGAGGAGTGGGCAGGAAAGGTGCCACCCAGGCTGGCAGGGCCGCGACAGAGCCGCCAGGAACAAAGGGCTCTGGGAACCTGCCCGATGTCTCGTCATCCTCACGACCACTGTCCCGTCTTTCCTGTGGGCCCTGGAGCAGTGGCCAGTGCCTGCTCCGAGGGGCAGGGGAACCCCCGCACAGGCTGGGGGGAGGGCAGGGCTGGGCACGCAGGGGTCGCCTGGCCCCGGCCATCACGGGCCCTTGCACAGCCACAGAGTGATGGTCACACTGCACAGAGCAGAAAATGAAGTCTGGGGGGGCCCAGGCCGGAATCAGAACAAAGGCCTGCCTGCGCTGGGGTCCACCCCTACACTCAGCTGCGGGGCGCCCGGCCTCGCACGCCCTCTGCCCCCCGACAGGGCCGTCTCCCCTCCCCTCCCCACTGCCGTGCCCATTTCCGACTGAGAACGGCCTCCACGGACCTCGCACCATGGGGGACGAGGGTCAGCGTTCCTGCCCCAGCCCGCAGGGCCTTCCACCAGACAGCAGAGGACGTGCCTGTCCTGTCAAATGGAGGTCTGGGAACAACTGGGGGTCCAAAGAGCCCCGGGACTAACGGACACCAGAGAACCCGCGTCAGTGCCACACGGTGCCCACGGTCCGTGCTTGTGCCCTTCCCCAGGAGCCGCGTGGTCAGCGGGCGGCAAAGGTGCTGGTCTCTGCAACTCACCTCCCAGTGGCTCCCCCCAAACCCCAGCCCCTTGCTACAGGTCAACCAAGCAAATATGGAAAATGCCACCAAATGCCAAATCTAGGTGGTGTCCACTGAATTATGCGTTCAGCTTTTCTGTATTTTAACTTTTTCACAGCAAAATGTTGGGGGAAAAAGGCCAACTCTGCTTGCGTCTGTGAATGAAATTTTGGTACATCCATATGATGGGATGTTTATTTATTTAGCGGTTTAAAAATATGTTGCTGAAAACACATGATGCTACTGACAACTCTGCGCGTGGTGGTCAGGGAGATGATGAGGGAGCAGCTGCGTGGGGAGCACGGTGGCCCTGACACCGGGACACGCGTGGCCGTGCAGCGGGCAGGAGGCGGACGACGGACCACCCCAGCAGCGGCCAGCCAGGCGCGGGCGGGGGGGGGAGGGGTGTCCCCTATTTCTCTTCTTTAACATTCTGTTTTCCAAAATTTCTTTGCAATGGGATGTATGGAAAACATTATTTCAATTTCCAAAAGGTAATCCAGACACTGTCCCCTTCTAGAAGGTTTTCCCGGCAGTGCTCCAGCCCCAGCAGGACTGGTCGCTCTCTCCAAGGTCACCTCGTGTCCCTGGGCTGACAGGAGGGAGGGCCTGACCATCACGTGTCGTGGAGGGTCACGCTGCCTCCCCTTCTCCCCCGCACCCTGGAAACCACAAAGTTTCTAGAACTGAAAAATGGCCCAGGGAGCAGCGGAGGCCCCGTGGTCCACCCGCAAACACAGAGGACGGTCCGGTGCTCGGGGGCCCTGCAGGGGAGGGCAGGGCAGCTGTGGGCTCTCCTACCTGGGACCTCACGCCCACTCTTTGCTTCCCCGTGGGGACAACTCTGTCCCTTTGCAGCCTCAATCCCGTGGCGTGCTCTTGTCAGGTGGAGGGATGTGGAAGAACCGCAGAGAACAGGTCAAGATGTAAATGATTGAAAGATTCAGATTCCAGACTGTTCCAAAACAGTGAAGTAACGGCACTGCTCCAGTGGAAACCCTGCATTTCATACTTAAAACTGTCACGGGGTCCAAAGAGGGCAGGTGGGGGGGGGGCAGGAGGGGCCACAGGCCTGGAAGACCCAGGGGTTCCGGGGGGCAGCACAGCTGGGGAGGCCCCGGGCCCAGCTGCCCAGGGCTGCAGACACACCGGCTCCCGCAGCCGCACGCAAACCCACGGCTGCCCACCAAGACAAGGGCGGCCCCTTCTCCCAAGCAGACAGTGCCAAGGGGCTGCGTGGTTCTGTGGGGACAGCAGGGTCTGGCCCTGGGGCCCCGGCTGGGCAAGCCCAACGGCAGCTGCCGGCAAGGCCCCTCCTCCCCGGGCCCACCGTGTAAACTTGGGCACCAGCGCGTGGTGAGGAAAGGCGTCCCCCACAGTGCTCTGCCACCGGGACACAGCGCGTGGGACCTCGGGCACCTGCTGCGTGTTCACCCTCCGGCTCCCTCTGCGGGGACACGTGTGTCCTCAGTCAGGTGGCTTCTGCTGAGCTCACAGAGGCACTGGGAGCCACCCCCTCCCCACGCCGGGTTCCGAGCACACGCACAGAGCGCGTCGGCTGCGGAGCGTGGCCCGGCCTTCTGGGGGGAGGGTCAGCCGTGAGAAGCGCGAAGTGTCCGGTGGCCGTCCCTCCCCAGCCTGGGGGGGTGTGCTGTGCGCCCAGCGTATGTGCGGTGTGTGTGTCGTGTGGGGGGGAGGTATATGTGGTGGGTGTAGTGTGTATGTGGTGTGTGTGGTGTGTACATGGTGTGTGTGGTGTGTGTATGTGGTGTATGTACCATGTATGTGGTATTTACGGTGTTTGTGTGTAGTGTGTGTAGGGTACATGTGGTATGTGTAAAGTGTGGTGTGTGATAATATGTGGTGTGTGTAGTGTGTATGTGGTGTGTGTGGTGTGTGTACAGATGGTGTGTGGTGTGTGTATGTGGCATTTGTGCTGTGTGTGGTATGTGTACAGGTGGTGTGCGATGCATGTATGTGGTGTGTATGGTGTGTGTACAGATGGTGTGTGGTGTGTGCAGTGTATATGTGGCATTTGTGCTGTGTGTGGTGTGTGTACAGGTGGTGTGCGATGCATGTATGTGGTGTGTGTGGTGTGGTGCGTGTGGCAAGTATGTGTACAGAAGTTATGTGTGTATGTCTGTGATATGTGTGAGTCACACGTGGTTTGCATGTGTATGGCGTGAGGTGCACGGTGTGTGCTGTGTGGTGTGTGTACGTGGGAGGTGCGTGTGCTGTGTGGTGTGTCTCTGGTGTTTAGGTCGCAGCATGGGGCGAGGGGACCCACATCTGTCAAGGGGACCCATGTCTGGCGAGGGGACCCACGTCTGTCGAGGGGACCCACATCTGTCCTGCCTCCTTTCTGGAGCAGGCCGTGCCCTGAGCTGTCAGTGCTGTGCAGCCGTGGGCAGGTCCCCTCTGGTCTGAGGCAGGAGGAGGACAGACCCCAAGGTGCCATCTTCCTCCGCCCCGTCCAGGGCCCTGGGACAGGCACCCACCCGGCCTGGGAAGCTGGAGCCGGGTGGTCCCAGCACGCCCGGCAGCCCCTGCGATGGGGTCGGGTAAGGTGGGCTTCCCTGCCCTGTTTCCACACGCGGGAGCGGGGAGGGCGCGGCCTGCCCCGGCGCTGTGCAGAGGGCCAGCCGGGATCCGTGCCCAGAACACGCCGGGGACCGTGGGGCCCAGGCCTGCTTCCCAGACGGGGCCGTGCCCGCCGGGCCGCAGTCTCCCCCGCCCTGGCCACCCCTCTCCTCTCCCCCTCCTTCCCTTCTTGTCGTCCCAGAGCGGAGGGCCCCATTCTGACCCAAGACAAACAAGAGTGATCTCTCTCTTCACAGCAAAGAATCCTCTTACAACCTCCTTCGCCCTGAGATTTCTTTAAGCATTTTGTTGTTGCTGTGCTCAATGTGCTTAAAAGAGTCTGGGTCACGTAGCGCCAATTCCTCCAAGTTCCTAGTGATGTCAACAACACAAGTCAGCAAACACTGCGAGCCGGCTGCAGCCGTACCGGATACCAGGTAGGGGGGATGGGGGAGCCTCAGCCCTGACCCCAGACTGCAGCCCCCTGGGAAGGCCCTGATGGGGGAGTGGGGGGTGCATGGTGCAGGGTGGGAAGCTCGGGGATGGGGGATACAGGGGTGAGGGTGCAGGGGTGGGGATGAGGGCGTAGAGGTGAGGGTGGCGGGGGTGAGGAGGGGAGCAGGGGTGGAGGGGAACGAGGGTGCAGAGAGGGGCAGGGGTTGGCGCAGGGAACAGGCGAGGCAGGCACAGCTGCAGGCCGGAGGGTGAAGGGCTGGGAAGGCCCAGCCCAGAGCCCGGCGCTCACCCAGGTGCCAAGCCACTGCCTGGAGGACCCAGGTCGGCCCACCACACCCAGCATGCAGGGGTCACTGGTGACACATTAACGTGAAAGAGAGAACGAGGGCTTGGAGGACGGGTGACCTGCAGAGGTACCCTGACCCCAAGCTAGGACCCCTGCAGATGGTCACTGCCCAGGCTGCCCCTGGCGCGAGCCCTGCCCAGCCCTCTGAAGGGAAGGTGGGGCTGGGCACCGACCCACCCGCCTCACACAGACTCGGAGCCTCCCAGGGCGGGGTCAGCGAGCTGTGGAGCTCAGAGGGCAGAGGTCATGCCGGCACGCCCGCCCGCTGGCTGAGCCGTGGGGTGCACGTGGGAAGGGCCACCGTGGCGCAGAGTGGGTGAGGGAGGCAGCAGGAGCACATCGCCGCCCGAGCAGCAGTGAGGACAGCCCAGCCCCCACAGCTGCCGTCCCCACGCAGGCATGTGCCACACGACACCGTCTGCGAAGTTCAAAGGATGCAGAACCGTCAGAGACCATGTTGTGTGACGTCAAGAGTCAGCAGTCACACGGTGCGTCATGGACAGCACAATCGAGAGGTGGAGAAAGTGGGCGTGTCCGAGGGGACGGCCGTCCTGCCCAGGCTGCCGTGCGCCCGGCGTGTTTGGTTTTCGGTTTTAGAGATGGGGTCGCGCATGTTGCCCAGGCTGGCCTGGAACTCCCGGGTTCGAGTGATCCTCCCGCCTGAGCCTCCTGGGCAGCGGGGACACAGCGCGCCCGGCCACCGCAGCGGCTCAGGTCTGGGGGAGGGGGCTGCGCACAGGTGCTCAGGGTTGCTCCGGTGCCGCGTGCCCAGGTGGTGAAGCGATTTCCAAGTGAAAGGAGCGACACAGAGTGCCTGGAGGAGACATAAGTCACCCCCTCTGGGGAGCCCCAGTGCCCCCAGGTGACCTCTGGCACCTCCTGGCACCGGGCAAGGCCACTCTGCCCCTGCGTTACCTGCACACCAGGGCCACCAGCGCCCGGTCTGCTGTCCTCCCGCAGGGCCAGCCCTGCTGCCTGCCCCTCAGGGAGGTACGGAACAGAGCCCTGGATAGTGCACGAGCAGCTGTGCCACGCAGGCCTCCTAGGGCCGTGGGAATAAAGGACCAGCCGTGAGACTGCGGCCAGGAGACGGGGAGGAGAGACGAGATGGTGGAACCCACAGCGCCTGCCGAGCATCAGGTGGGCTGCGGCCGGCAGCAGGGAGGGAGCGGTGGCTCCCAGGTGGGGGATGGGTGGCCAGAGGAGAAGAGGGGGGCCACTGGCTGGCCGGGTGGGCAGGGCACTCACACCAATCCATCAGGTGACAGTGTGACCCAGCCCACGCGGGAGGATGTGTGCTATGAGGTAGGGAAGGACCCTGGGCGGGGAGGAAGGAGAGGGGCAGCTGCTCTGAGATTCTCTGGTGCGGGTCCCGACGACACGGCCTGTGGGGTATTCTCCACACCCAGCAGGTCTGAGACAGGGACAGCCACTCAAGAAGAGGAGTGACAGCCCAGACTGTGGTGTCCCCCACCACTGGGGCTGCCCTCCCCACACCCTGAACCTGACCCCACGCAACTCTGCTTCTCAGGGAGGTCTCGAGGGCTCTTGGGGGACCGTCCCCACTCAATCTGCCCCTACTCTGCCCTGGAACTTAGAATGAGTCCTCATGTGGAAGCCGGGAGGCCGGGCCGGTGTCAGTCCCAGCTCAGCCGCTGCTCACACCCGCCCGGAGCCTCGGAAGCTGCCCGCGGAGTGAGCGCCTGGGGACGGCGCATCGGTGGCGTGGTCGACTTTGGCTCCTCCGGGAGCCGGGAAGGCCGTCGGCCGTCTGCCAGGCAAGGAAGCTCCACCCGGGAGGGAGGGTGCTCGGCGCAGGGCGCGGCCGGCTCGGGGGCCTTGAGGAACCAGGGCCGAGTGCCAGAGTCCACGGCGTCAGGCACCAGCCACAGACTCAGGAGGGGCCACGGGGCCCTGGGAAGAAAATTGCCTGCGAAAAGTTCATCCTTATTTATCTTATTTTTAACCTTTCTATCACACTCAATGCCCTTTTAACTAGAAGATCAGAGAATACAGAACACAACCTGATACACAGAAGACATGAAAGTAACTACACAGCAGAAAGGTCAGGCTGCGCCGGGCCCACGCCACTCCCCGCGAAGGCGGACTGCAGTCGGGGCGTGGGCTGGCTGAGCCCGTCCTCTGGCGCTGGAACACGCGGTAATTCACGGGGTGACGACCCCGATGCCCAGGAAGGGAGACGCTGTTGCTCTGTGACATGTGGAGCCTGAACTGCGATGTCCTTTGAGTGCTCTGTGTCCACACCGCCTTCAAGGAGGGGCTGTGCGGCCTGACAACACCCCAATCGCCTCAGCATGGTCCCCGATCCACGGTGGCCAGGCTGTCCCTAGGGCCGCTTCCTCCCTCCCTCACAACAGCCTGGGAGCCTGACTGCAGGCTCTGACAACTGATTTCTTTGACAATCCAGTTATTAGTTTGAAAATCTTGTCAAGTTCTGGACCAAACTAGGGCTAAAAATAAAAAGGCAGTGACAGCCGGCCGGAACGGGGTGGCAGCTGCTGGAGCTGGCCGCCTCGCCGGGCTGACAGCCCTCGGAAGGTGACACCTCGATACATGCGCCTTCCGATGGCACAGGGACATAAACTGTCCTTCTAATTAATTTCATTTTTTTCCCAAGAAAGGAATTACAAAGAGAAAAACACCTTTCAGTATTGAAAGCAAAAGGCCGGCGTGGAGCGCCCACCGGGCTGCTGCCCCTTTCACCTGTGCACGCGGGGGACGCCACACACCCTCGCACCACACTCGGTCTCTGGGTCTGTGGGGACTTCCTGCTCTGCGGTGTCTGGGCCCAGGGACGCCGTGGGGCACCGCTAGGGAAAGGCCCGCTTCTAGGGGAGGCGGCCAGCAGGTGTGGGGCTGCCCCACTCCTGATCGCAGGGAAATCACTGGAGGGGCCACTGCGGGCTGCGCTCGGCCCCCAGGACCCCAGCGCCTGTCCCAGAGCAGCGGTCCTCGTGCCCTGTCTAAAGGGACTGCAGTCCGAGCCCAGACAGCGTCAGGCATGCTGTCCGCACATGGTGGCAGCTCCCAGCTGCAGGGTGGGCTGAAGGGACAGGTGTAGAGAGGGTCAGGCAGGTCCCCAGCTTCCCAAGGGACCCAGGGAGCCAGACTTGCACCCTGCCAGGCCAGACACTGTCTGCACACGGACGGGCCCATACTACGGCCTCAGATATTTTAGGAAGGAGGGAACGTAAGTCAGGAAGCAGTGATTTCAGAGGGGGCTGTTTCTGGGCCATGACAGTGTCCTGCATGTGACAACTGAAGGCTGTAGCCAAGGTCAGCCAAAGAGAAGAAGCCAATTCAAGACCAGGATGACAAGAAACAGAGCTCAGAGGGTTACACGGGTCACTCGCATGGGCCCAGAATCCCTCAGACGATGGCAGGACCTATACCAACCAGGACACCAAGAGCAAAGCGCGTGAGGAGGGGCCGCTGGGGACAGTGGCAGGGCACAGGGGACCGCCGTGCGGCAGGGCTGTGTGTCTGCAGCAAGAGGGAAGGGGCTGTGGTCTGGAGCCCCACCTGCTGCCCCCCCCCGCCCCGTTCTCTGTCACACCTTCCTCCTGGCCCTTCTCACCTACACGGTGGCACCTGCCCCCACCTACACCTCCCAGCTACACACCCTCTGCTGACGGGCCCGACAGTGACTTCTGCCGGCCAGCGGGCACACGGGCCCAGTCCAGTGCACGTGGGCTTCCTACAGGCCCTGCCACTCCCCACGGCCACGTGGGACCCGGCACTGTCCCTGCCGAGCGGCACTGTCCCTCGTGGGTCTTATCTTGCTCTCCAGCATCAGTTTCCAGCCAGTCCCCAACACAAGAACCCAGGAGTCATCTTCAGTTTCCTTCTCCTTCTTCTCTGTCCCTGACCCGTCCCCACCCCCAACCATGCTCAACTTATCAGCAGACCCTAAACGCGGCCCAGCTTCTAAACACGCCCCCTAGACACCCACTTCCTCCTTGGCTCATGCTGGCTGCTTGGTCACCTCTGGCTTGGGTGATGGCCACAGCTCTTCCCTGTCCCCGGCCTCTCCGCCTCATTCTCCCTGGCACCCACCACGCCAGCCGACGGGACTCCCTTCTCTCAGACCTTCCTGCCTGCAGGTTCTCTGGCCTCTAGGTCACTGCACGTGCCGCTTTCTCCACCCGGAGTACCACGGCAGGAACCGCCACGTGCCAGCAACAGCCACTGAGCTGCCTTCCCCTTGTCCCCTAGGATCAGAGCTCCAGTCGCCTCCAAGGGGGCAGGAGCCTAAGCTAAAATACCTCATTTTCCAGACCCCTTTTGCAGTCACATGTGGCCAGGTGACTCAGTTCTGGCATATGAGGTGTATTTGGAAGACTGGGTGGAATTCAAGAAAAGCTTATAGAAGGAGCTGTCGTGGCAGGGAATGGTGCATTTTTATCCTCTTGCTGCCAGTCCGGAACACAGATGTGATTGCCAGAATTTCAGCAGCCGCTTTAGGTCATGAGGTGACTCTGAGACTAGAAGCCACGAGCAGCAGAGGAGAAAGACGGGAGCCTCAGTCCCCAAAACACTTAGGCTGCTATTCCAGCCTGGAGCTGCCCACTTCCGGCCTTGGTTAACGTGAGAACAAAGTATGCTGTCATGTTTTTTTGTTTTCTTGTTACAGGTAGTCCACGCTAGCCCTGATCAGCCTCGGTGCCTTTCTCCCAAGCCTGGCTAGCTCGGCCTGGGGGACCCATCTCCAGCAAGCTTCCTGTGACACAGACTGGCACCGTGTCCCCCCGAGAGGGCCGCGGAGGCCTGTGCCCGTCCCAGCTCTGCCGTGCAGCCTGGGCCAAGCACATTGTCTCTGAGGCCCAAGGTCTTGATTTGTAAAATGGGGAAAATACCACCTCCCTCGCTATGAGAGGATTTTTTTATTATTTTATTTCTTGTACAGACAGGCTCTTGCTATGTAGCCCAGGTTGGTCTCGAACTCCTGGCCTCAAGTGATCCTCCTGCCTTGGCCTCCCAAAGTGCTGGGATTACAGGCGTGAGCCACCGTGTCTGGGCCTCATTGTGAGCATTAAAAGAGATGACAATTAGGAACAGGCCAAAGGCGTTCAATACTAAGACTAGATTCATTTTATAACTGAAGATAACAACCATGCGTGGCCAAGAGGGCAGCTCTGTGGACTTGGGGGGACACGGGGACACACCTGGAAGAGCCTCCCCAGCACCTGCACTGGGCCAGGGGCTCTCCTGACCGTGCACTGTGGGCTGAGGAGTGTGGCCCACAGAGGAGGGAGCGGCTGAGATGGTGCGACTCGCGGAGGACAGCCCTTGGGGAGAGGGACAGGCATCGCCTCGGGCCTGCTCCGATGTGGCCCAGGGCCACCAGGAGCCAGGTGGAATCCCAGAATTCCACGAAGGCTGCAGCGGTTCTCTCACCCAGGAGAAGAGCCCACCGTGCTGACTCAGTCTGGGTTTGGAACACGCGGTTTTGGGTAAATGGCTGACAGATAACTTCATATTGGTCAACTTGACCCGACCACAAAAGCCTGGCTTCCTAAAACCAGTAACCATCCCCTCGGAGCACGGCACGGCACGCACGCCAAGAACAAGTGGGTCTTCCGAGTGAAAAGGCAGCAGGGGGCCAGCAAGGGCAGCAAGGCCAGCGGTCACACCTTCGCAGCGGGGCGGCGCGTGGCCAGCCGAGGCCCCGCGGGGAAGGCCCAGCCTAGCGGCCTGCACACACTCCCATGTGCCCGCACACGGCGCTCCCCGGTGAGTGTCCCTGCCACTGCCACCTCCCGATGAGAAGGCTGGGGTCCCAGTCGCGACGTCTCTGGCCCAGGGCTCAAACAGCCAGGACATCGCAGAGCAGGACCGAAACCCGGGCTGTCAGGCACCCACAACACGAAGGACATGGAGTCCTTCCCTGGGCCGGGGCAGAGATCAGGGTCCAGTGGGTGGTGACCCTGCTCTGTCCTTTTGCCCGTGCCTAGGGTCAGACGGCCGCAGGCCCGCAGGGTGGCTTTACGCCCCTCTCACCTGAGGGTCCTCGTCAACCCAGGGCGGGCGGGATTTCTAGGTGAGCGAGGCCACCGTGGCCACCGTGACCCACAGGGCACCGCCCCACGGAGTCTCCCGCCGCCGTGCGGGGCCGCGTGGGACCCAGGCCCCGGAGCCTTTCCCAGCGGTGGACTGAGCTTTCACGGCTCCGCTTCCATGTGTGGTGGTATCGACTTTCGGCAAGTTGATGGCGCAGATTCACTAGCAAAATGGTATTTTTCCTTGTAATATACATTGTAAGAATTATTACATTTCCCGAGTTGTTCGAGTCTGTGTTCTCACATTGATTTTCCTCTGCCTGGGAGGCCGGGATCCGGAAAGGTCAGCTTCTGCGTGAGCACGCACTGGGAGGCCACCGCAGTCCCGCCTGGGGAACGTGGCGTGTGCACAGAGTCACTCAGCTGACAAGAGCACGAGGGGGCACCACGTGTCCCACGGAAGTCGCCTCGAGTGCTCAGACCTGCACGCAGAGCCACAGCCTGCGAGGCCCGGGTCCCACGGCTTGGTGAGAACCAGACAGGCTCCCGCGGCCTGAATGTGCTGCTTCCCGAGCTGCTTACGCCCCACGGAGGCTGTGGGAAGTGACATGACCCCCGTGTGGCCGCTCGACAGTGACACGGCCTCCACGCTGGGGACGGCGGCGGTTCCCTGAGCGTCACAGCGGGAAGAGCGAGGCCCGTGCCTTGCCAGGCGCCCTGCGGCGGAAGCCAAGGCCCTCTGTACCAACCGTGCAGCCACGCGTGTGAGCCACGTGACCGCCACTGAGGCTGGCGCCTGTCAAGCCCCCACGGAAGGTAGAGAACCTTCCATTCAGAAGGGGGGATGCAGGCTAGTCTCTTGTCACCTGGTCCCAAGGGAGGATCACGGGCACGGGGGCCCTGTGGGTGCAGGGGACGGTGTGGTGGGGGAGATGGGGCACGCGGTGACCAGGGGAGACGGGCCTGGCTCAGAGGGGTAGGCGGGACTGGCCTGGGCCTTGCGGTCAGCGCGGCAGCTCACTGCCCCGGGCCTGTGCTCAGCACGTGGGCTGCCCACGTGCTTGCTGGATAAATGAACAACTCGCAGGTGAGCAGCCAATAAGCCAACAGCCAGGTGAGGAGGCGCAGGTACCCCAGGTGCAGAACGGAACCCTGGCACACCGGCCACCCAGGCTGAATCGGGTGCAGATGGCTCAGGTGCTGCCCTGGCTGGACTGGGACGTCCATGGAACAGGGAACAGGGATCAGGGTGCAGGTGAACCCTGGGCCACCTGCTTACCAACCTTTGAGATTTTGGAAAGACGAACTTGTGGAGGCTCCAGAGGCCCCAGAGACCAGGCCCCGGCTGCTCTGAGCGTCACTCGTCACGGGAGTGCCACCAGGAGGGGCGCCAGAGCCCCCAGCTCCCCGACCTCTGACGTTCCTTTCCTGCTTCTCCCGGGCGGGTGACGGTGGCGCCCTGGGCCGCTGCTGCTCTCTGGGCACTCACAGCGTACCCTCTCTGTGCCCTGCACCATGTGAGGCCCTTACTGACCCTTTCCTTATTTATTCTAACAACGTGCTGAGAGAAATGTTTCATGTCCGTTTGACAGACGGGAACGCTGAGACCAGAGAGGCTCACCCAGGGCTCTCGGCTCCTGCGCACAGCCCCAGCCCTCACCGCCCGGGGGAGGCTGTGCCGCGGGGTTTCTGCCATGCGCTGCCAGGGACGGGGTCCTTCCAGAAGGGCTGCGTGTGAGGCTGGTGAGGAGATTCGCATCACAAGGGGGCTAGAGCTGGGGGCTGGCCCGAAGGGCCCAAGTCATCCTTGTAGCTTGGAGACTGAGATCACCCAGGGGCCACAGTGAGCAGGCTACGCTACCAGGGAACCTTCCCAGCAAGGCAAGCCCGCACAGACCTCCTCACCCCTTCTTCCAGACCCTTCCTCCTTGGCTCTCCACCATGGGCACCTACCGCAGCCCACACCAGCTCTGCCCACATCCCAGCCTCCTCGAGCTCCTGGGGCAGGGCTGGCCAGCCTCGGTCATGCCCCCTTCCCCGCCAGCCGCCTGCTGAATGAAGGAGCCACCGTGAAGCTGCCCACTTATCGGCAGAGCAGCCCCCACCGTGACTCTGTCCCCACCCGCCTTCCCAGCGTGTCTCGGGAGCCAGCTTGGCCTGTGTGCGTGGGGACAGAGCGCTGTGTACACGGGAGAGCTTTTTCTTCTGCAGAATTAACAATGCAGCCAAGTGCAGGGATAAATACTGTGTGGCATTTTGCTAAACGTCTAATTAAGTTCCTATTTTTAGAACTTTTTGAAAGCCATTTGAGGGAAATAAATGGAGGCCGCGTGCGACGCCATGGAGCAGACGCGTTGTGCTGTGGATTCTGCCGGGGCAGGTTGGGCCGTGAACACACCTGCATGGGAGCCAGGTAGAGCCTGCCCCCAACAGACCATGGACGTGTCCCTTGCACATGTCCACGGCCATCGGCCCTGCCCACAGCCCGCCAAGAGGTCACCCCGCGCTAGCAGACTTGCCCCCAGGTGACTGGGACCAGCAGCACAGGTGGCCTTCGCTCCTCCATTCGTGCACCGGCTCCCTGCCACCTCCAGTCTTCCCTGCCACTCGCCCCAAGAGCCTGCACCACGGGCTGCACGGGAGGCTGCGGCTGGCCTGGGCACCAGAGCTGGGGAGGTGGCGAGGCCGGTCGGTGTCCGGTCCCTGCAGCACGAGCAGGCTGGAGGGAACGAGGCAGGCAGAGGAGCCCCAGGAGAGGGACCCCCAGGACAGGGACCCCGGCTGGTGCCAGCCCCACGGCTCTGCCCAGGCCCTCCAGGGCCACAAGCTGCTCTCGTGGGCGTTTGTTCTCTCAACCAGTATCACCAAACTACCTCATGAACATCTTCCTTTTTAAGATTTCTATTTTTTTAATCCAACTGTTCTTTTCTCATGCCATATGGTCTCCCTTGTCTGCCTATATTGGTTTTGAAGGCTCTTCTGGATTGTTCTGCAGCTCTTGGTCCGGTGGGTGCACAGGTCCCCATGTTGGGAGCAGACGTCTGTCGTTACGGGCTGGAGTCACTCATCTTCAGGAGGGCACGGGGGCCCACCGTGCAGGGTGTGCAGCGTCGCAGCGTCCGTGCCGGTTCGTCTCTGCCGAGATGCTTGGTTTTTCACCAGCTCAGACCAGTTTTGATTTTGGGCTTCAAATTGGGCCTCCACCCACTCAGAGGGCTCTTTTGAGATCAAGGTCCTGTGGGAACCTCTTCCCTGGCATGGCCTCCGGAGGAAGGAGGCTGCTCACCGCAGCGTCAGCAGGCTGGGAAGGCTCCCCGACCCCCTGGGGAGCAGCAGGGCTGGGGAGGGTCCCAGCTCCACAGCGACCCCTCAGAGGCCGGCGCTTCCTCCCTCCCCAGGCAGGGCCCCATCGGAGCAGCCCTGGTGCTCAGGCCTCGGCCCACACCCTCCATCGCCTCGGGCCAGACTCCAGCTCTGCTGTCTCTCCTGGCCCTGGGCACAGGTCCCCGATGGGTGGTGAGCCGGGCAAGTGCCATCTCAGCAGGCTGTCTGCCTGCAGCTCGATCCACTCCTGCCGGTTCAGGATGGACCGCAGACACCCGCAGGGGGGACACTTCCGGCCTGTCCCTGTCCCTGTCCCACCACATTGCAACTGCCGCACACAGAACACGCTCAGAGTGCTGATGGACGTCCAGAGGAAAGGACGGAACATGCATCCTGATGAAAACACCAGGCGCACGTACGTCCAGGGTCCCTCTGCGGGCGCCAGGCCACGCAGGTGCTCCCTGCCCTCCGACAGGCAGGAGCTGAGCGTGGGGGGGCCCAGGCGCAGCTCTGGGCACAGCGAGCCCGGCAGGCGCAGTATCTATCGAAGATCATGGAAGAAAATGTGTCCACTTGAGGCTTACAGATATATTATTAAAAGGTAACAATAGCCATAGAAACATTTTTTAGAAGAACAAAACACTTTTTACGGGGAGGAATATTTTATCCCTGACATTGTTTGCGCTTGGCAGCTCCTGGTTACAATGAAAGCAGAGGGGTGGAGCTGGTTTCGTGACCGCTCCCTTCCCATGCCCGTGTGGTACTGCTCTGCCCGGTGCCCTGGCCGGGCTCCTGCTGCCCGCTCCTGACTCCGTCTGGGTGCACAGCTGTCCCCGCCCCCCTTCCTGAACCAGCCACGCCACCTCCTTTCCCCTCAGCAGCATCTTCCTCCCACCTGACACCTCCTTTTTTCTACTAGTCTGTCCTCCGTCCCCGAGCCTCGCTGGGGCCAGCTTCCCTCCTGCCTAGGCTGAGTGCGGTCTGGACACGCCGGGTCAGTGCCACTCTCGCAGGCCTGCGGGAGGCGCCCGGTTGTTCCGAGTGAACAGTGAGTGAATGCATGACGCGTGTCCTCCGAAAGGCTGTTTGCCTCCGGGGGTCTGACGGCCTCCCCCCTGCCCCCCGGCCTGAGGACAGAGTCCCCTCTGCAGCTGGGGGACAGCGGAGGAGGGACAGAGGTCTGTGGGAAGACACCCCACCCCTTCCACAGAGGGGAGACCTCCTGCTGCCACGGGCGAAGCCCCGCTGTGGCCATCCGGGCCCACGGTGAGTCACGGCCACGCCGCAGGAAGACACATCTCGCTGCCTCTCCTACGACACCCTCTACACCAATCCCTACAGCCAGTCTGAAACGTAATCCGATCTGACCGTCTCTGAACGACCACAGACGCCCCGGGTGGAGACGAAGGCACTGGCGGGCCCCGCGAGCCCTGACGGTTGGCGACACCATCTCAGCCCGGCCCACAGCAGCCGGGCCCGGCTCTCGCTCTCTTGGGGAATGAATCTGATGGGTTCTTCTCAATGTCCCTTCAGCAGTTCTATCCAGCAACCCCAATCAAAGGCTTCGACTCGGTCGTAGGAACCTGAGCTGGGAGAAGGCGGGTTCATCAATCCTTCTACAGTCCCACCCCACGGACTGAGTGAAAGGCGGGTGAGGTCACCAGGCAGGCAAGTGGCACGAGGATGCCTGGACCCTTGGACCACAGAGAAACCACGGAATAGGGAAACCATCCAAGGGCTTCTCCGCACCCTCACTAGAAAGTTCTCTGACTCCTGGTCAACTCCTGCTTCATAGGGTATCCGCTCAGCCGACCATGAAATGGGCAGAGATGGACTCAGGTCGTGAAGGTTATATAACTGGGTGGGTGGCGGGGCTTCTTGTAGAAGAAAAAAAAAACAGCATAAAATATGAATTCAAAACTTGGAGTGCAGGTAGGCGAGTAGGTGCTTACTTAGAAAAATAAATCAGAACAAATTATAAAATTTTAAAAGCTTGTAAATACCAAAGCATCAAGAATTCTAGAAAAGTAACCTCCTATTTTTATTAACTGGCTAACACACCTCTCTCATGCCCCTTTCCCTCAACTTGGGCTACCGATTCTTTGGTCATCTCTTCACACGACAACGCTTTTGTGATACCCCGTTTTAAAGGTGACCCAGTCGTTCATCGTTCACGCTGCTGACCCTTAGTCAATCGGTTCTCAGCGGGGACGTTTCCGGGTGTTGTGACGTCTGCAGTGGGCAGGACAGTCCTAAGAGGCTTGGTGCCGGCTGAGAGGGACTCCGGGCTAAGGACCCCCCCCTTGGGGTCCCCCTCCCACAGAGCAGCTGCCCGCGTGTCTGAGCACCACCGACTGACCGGTCACCCCGAGAAAAGGGCCCCCGCGGTCACCCGGGGCACAAAGGACAGTGTCGACGGCCTCAGCTGAGGGACCAGCACCGTCCCGGTCGGCCTGAGCCCTTCAGCAGGGGCCACAGGAGGGGGGTGTGGGGCTAGGCTGCCCCTCGCTGCGGAGTGAGCATGGCCAGGTCACATGCCTCCTGGTACCAGCTGCCCCAGCTGTAAACAGGTGTGACAACAGCACTGACCTCGTGTGGTGCTGCTGTGAGAACAAGGCCAGCACGTGGTGTATGCTGATTACCGTCTGCCGTCATCGCCAAGGTAGTTCTGAGTCAAATCACCACCCACGGGGCTCTAGTCCAACGGCAGCAGCTGCTTAGCTTCCCCCGGCCCCCGGACCAGGATCTCAGCCGGCAAGTGCCTTCACGTGCCACACCCAGCCCGGCTGGCTCTGCGCCCCAGGGCTGCGGACACCGACTCCCGACTCCCGAGAGCCCCAGGGGTCCTGCGTGTGGGTGCGTGTGCGTCCGTGCTGTGTGCGTGCCAGGCGGGACGTGTCATGCTACCACGGTACAGGGGTTGGAAGGCACAGGGGACGAGGAGGGGCACTGGTGGACAGGCACGAAGGCTCCCGAGCACCTGCTGGCCCACCTTCCTGGAGGGCACTCAGCTGGCACCAGGTCCTGAGGCTTAGGAGCCCCGGAAGGCGGGGCCGGTAGGGTCGGGAGTGGAGCAGGGGTGGCCTCACCCTCTTCACCTTCACGCTGCAACCTGGGGTAGAAAAGGCCCTTCCCCATCAGACAGGGGCCCACTGGTCCCCAAACAGCAAGAACACCGTCTGGGAGAGGAACTCCGGGACGGCAAACGTCCAGCACAGCTCACTGAAGATGCGCAGGCCCACAGTGCGGGGCTCTGACAGCCAGGAGAGGGGAGCACAGGAGCCTGGCTCGGGAGATGGGGGGCCTTGCTCTAAAGAAGCCAAAGGCAATGATATTTTGGAACACGCTTCCCCTGGTGTTTGGGAATGGTTTGCCTCCCTTTCCTTCACGTGCCTGACACCATGATGCCATCTGCCAGGGGGCCTAAGCAGGGGGGCGGGGAGGGGAAAGGGCTTTTGGAAATCCCCAGCTGAAAGACCGACTGGGGGTGCAGCGGGCACCATGGCTCACACCAAGAGAGCAGGACCAGAGCAGGAGCTAGGCAGGCTCTGAGCGCCTGCATCTGCACGAGCCCACGAGGCCCCCGTCGCTGTGGATCCTCGTTCCAGGCCCGGCCCTGCCCACACCTCTCTGGCGGGTCTCCAGGGACCAACAGCCCGGCAGGTGTCTCCTCGTGTCAACAGCTCAGCTGGGGGCACAAGCGCACGCAGGTCCGCAAGATGCCCGCTGGAGAGCACAGGGCACCAAGGGGACAGTGAAGGCAGGGCTGACTGCCGGGAAAGGACGCTGCACCAGGACCCAGCTTCAACTCAGGCTCTCCACACGCCAGGCACCCCCAGGTACCAGGCCAGGTGGGGTACAGTCCCACTGAAGGTGCGGGACAACCGCAGGGACGGTGGCATTTACATGCAAGCTTATTCCTGGAGGCTGTTCAGAGCCTAATTAGCCAGCTGCACGCAGGGCTTTTACCTCCTGATTCCAATAAAACCCGGGCTGCAAATCCTCTGCTGTTAGGAAAATTTCTTTGTTTTTAGGAATGTTAAAGGGTCACTGTCAAGTACTTCAAACCTGAGATTTATGAACCTACAGATATAAAAGTTGCTTTCAGGTCTCCATCAACTTGCACACCTCGTGTCTGCCCACTGAGGCTGGGCTCAAGCTCAGATGGGACAGGGTGGGGACACTGGTGGCTCTAGGCTCCTGATCCACCTGGAGGGTTCCCCTCCCTGGAGAGACAGAGGCAGGGCTTCCAGGAGAACAGGTCCCCTGCAGGGCAAGGCTTAGGTAGGGGGACCCCTTCCAGGCACTGTCTTCCAGTGAGCTGTGTGGGTTCCTGACTGCTCCAGAGTGTGGGTACCCTCCAGGGCTGCGCGTGACCCCACCACGGCCCCGACGAGCGTCCCCTGAGGGCAAAGGTCAGAACCTCAGAGTGCGTGACTGAGAGCAACAGGGCACATGTCCAAAAAAATGTTGAGGGGTAAGTGGATGGCGGGGTGGGCGAGTGGATACGTGGGTGTGTGGGTGGGTGCATGTGTAGGTGGGTGGGTGGGTGACTGGGTGTGTGGGTGGGTGAGTAAGTGGGAGGGTGGGGTGGGCAGCCAGACGGATGGGTGAGTGGATGGACAAATGTGAAAGTAAACAGTGTTTGGCGGGGGCTTCAAACTAGGCCCCATGGCTCTCATCTTGCACTCGGGAACCTGGAGGCAGCTAGTTCCAGGAGGAGCCAACCTCAGCATGAGGTCACCGGGCCAGGGCTGTGGCAGACCCAGGTCTCTCTCCCGAGGGCCTCGCGCAGGGCCTGGCACATGGGAGGGTGGTGTTGCTTGTGTTCAGTTAGCACCGTTACTGATAAAACCGATACATAAAAATGCAAATACGTCGCATGCCAGATAACCATTTGGTAGAAAAGAAATTTCAATCACAACAGAATACTATCCAGCTAAATTCTATTTTGGGACTAGTGGAATTTGATACATAAAACTATAGTCTTTAAACTACAATATTAGCCAAGTCCTTTCCTTCCTCCCCACCCCCTTCCTCGTCCCTCCTTCCTTCCTAGGAAAACACCATCAGCAACACAGGAAAAAACAAGCCCCGTGAAACAGGCATGTGCTACGAGTCTCATTTACTCATAGAACCATGGCTCAGACCAGGCGGCTGGAGGGCCGTTCCGGAACCCCTGCCCGGGTGCAGGGTCAGGCTGCGGTTCAGCCCACAGCACCACGTGCCGGCTGTGCAGCCCTGCTCAAGTTCACCTCAGGTTTGGGGACACCCGCACCCCCTGGGGGGCTGGTCAAAGATGGGAAATGTGCATGTGGGTGGCGCAGTGCACTCCGGAGGACACTCGACGCCGTGGCAACTCTCAGAACTGCCATGATCGGAACCTGTCTGCTTCAGGCTGGGGAGGGCAGGACAGAGGATCTGCCCAAGGTCACACGCTAAGGACTGGCAGGGCCACCCTAGCACCAGGGTTCTGGAGTCCGAATCCCAGGCACCCCCCCAGCTCCAGCACCTGCCCGAGGCTGCTGGCTTGCTGTCAAATGTGGGAGGCACATTCTGGGAGGGGGACGTCAAGTTTTCACTTCACAGATGAGCCATGCTGGCACGGAGACCCCATCAAAGGGCTGTGCAGGCCAGTCAGCAACCGAGACCCCCAGGACCACCCCCAGCCAGAATCAGACCCCGACATCCAGGCTCCCGGGGGCCTGCAGGTGGGGGAAGGTGGCGGGTGGGCTTCCCCCCGGCCCCGGCCGGCTGCCAGCAAAGGCAGCTTCTAGGTGAACAAGCCCTGTTCCCTGCGGTGGGCGCCACGTGACAGCAGAGACCACGACCGTTGGGATCCATCCGGAAATCAGTGGGGCTCACAGGCTGTCCAGAAGAACAGACTCGGCGCACACATTCAGAGCTGGATCGATGGGATTTTTTCAATTGATTTCTAAATACATACTGTTCAATTTCTGCTCAGAATTACATCTACTGCTCCCAACGAGGAGAAACTGCTTCAGAGCCTGCTGGGCTTCAGGGTGGGCGTCCTCGCTGGCCCTCGCCGCCCGTCCCCACAGCGAGGAGGTGCCGTCGGGCAGCGAGTGTGAGAGACACTCACCTAGCCGGGAGAGCGCACAAACCACACCCTGCCTGGCCTGCAAGGGTGAGGTTCCCACCAAGAGTGCTCACGTACCTGAGATGCCACAGTACGTGACCTTGTAACAGGCTCCCAGGCCGGTTCTCATGCACCGGCAGGAATTACGTTTATTACTGTGGGATTATCTGGAGACAAGACATGGCCCGAGAACAGCACTTCCCCCGCAGCAACTCCTGAACACAAACATGCACGAGCACGCTGGCGCAGGTGGGCAGCGTGGGGCACCAGGTAAACACCAACAACCTCCCCCGCCAGGACACGCACCTCCTCCTCAGCGGCCTAGAAGCAGGGGAGGGAGGTGAGAGTCCGACACTCACCTGGGAGGGGCAGATTCTCCTGTCCCAGTGGGTCACCCTGGAGCAGATGTCCAAAGCCCCCATAAATGCAGAACTTAATGCCACAAGAGGGAACGCAGGAGCAGGGTGGAGGCCCCTTTGGGGGTGTTCTGAGCCCTCTGGACAACTCACAACCCTGGGCAATGTGGTCTCCGGCCCACCCCACCAGGAGTCTCCAGGACTCGGGTTTGGGCAAACACCTGCCGAGATGTGCACACCCCAGTGAGGGACTCGGCCAGAGGCGGCCACACTGCTCCCTGCGGCTCGTGCCGATGGTGTCCTCTGAGGTACTTCCTCGGCAAACTCTGCCCCAGACAGGAAGCCATGTGGGGGTGAGGGGAGCCAGGGGACCAGCCTTTGGGGTCCTCTACATCCTTGTGCCTAACCTGTCCCTGCAGGAGCTGAATGGTGACGGAAGTGTGTAAACCAAGCCAAAAAACCTGTAAGTCGACCCTCGCAAAGGCTTGGGGGGCTCACAGGGCCCAGGGGGAGCCAAAGGGCCTGGATCTAGGCTGCGCCCGCAGGAGAGCGACCACACGCTGGGCTGCTGGGCTGTGCTGCTCGGGGTTTCCGCCAAGTAAGGTGCTATGGTCGAAACGTTTGTGTCCCCTCAAAATTCATGTGTTGAAATCCTCACCCCCAAGGTGATGGCGCTTGGAGGTGGTGCCTTTGGGAGGTGGTGTGGCCATAGGGTGGAGCCCTCCTGAGCGGGACTGGAGCCCTGGCAGGAGAGGCAGAGAGACCCTCCCCCTCCACCATGGGGGTTTAGGTGCCGCCCTGTGCGAGCCGCAGCTCTGGGCAATCCGTCCCCAGCCACGTGGGGGCTGTGAGGACTGCAGGACGCCTCCACCGGGCAACCACCACTCGGGCTGTGCCTCACACTCGATCTCCCCATGGGTGCCGGAGCCCCTGGACTACAGGGGGACAAGAGATCCCATCAGGTGACAGTGGCCCTGATCATGACACCCCATGGAGCGCCTGTGTTCCCCCGCATTTGTGACAACCCTGAGAGGCCGCGAGTACCCTGGTCCCGCAGACAGAGATGCTGAGCCCCGCAGGGGAGGCGACCTGGCCAGGCGGGAGCTGGGGCACAGGCAGGGCCAGAACAAGCAGCCCCTCGGCAAGGGCTGCACACGCCTCACTTCGCACTTCATTTCGGCCCGTTTCAGCCTCTTCCATGCCTCTCTCCTTCCCCCAGTGGTGAGCAACTTGGAGGCGCCCGAGAAGGCAGTTTGCCCCAGGTCCCCTGGCTTGAGTTGGGCCCAGCCCAGCCGTGAGGTTTGCTCAGCGGTCCCAAGGTGGCGGTGGTGGAGAAGTCACTCAGGGGAAGGGGGGGAGCGCAGCGTCAGGGCACTGAGGGGCAGAGGCCTCCCAGCACCCCAAAGGGAGGGAGCCCTGGGGAAGCTGCCCCGGCAGTGCGGGAGAGGCGGGGGCGCGGGCAAGGCCGGGGTCTGGGAGAGGCAGGGGCGCGGGGGCCCCTCGCTAAGGGGCAGTGAGTGCTGTGTCTTCATGCTGCTGGGGTGTGACGGCGGGATCGAGGGTGAGCTGTCACCCGCACTCCAGCGTCCAGTCTGCCTGGACCCTGCCGCCCCCGCCAGCCTCGCTGAGAATCGGACACAGTGAATAAGAGAAGAGCAAACATTTTTTCTTTGCATGAGGAATTAAAAGATCAATGCAACTTCTTCTGTGTGCTTTATCTCAAAAAACAAACACCCCAAAGTTGAACTGAGAAATCCTATCATGTTTGCCCTGAAAATCCTCAAACTAATTAGGGTAACACAATGAATGTGCTGTACAGACCGAGGCTTTTTGGATTGGAAGTGAGTCCTGAGGCAGCACAGAGATGTCCTCGAGCACTCAGGTTTCCCGTCATCTCGTGTCATTGTTCTCTGTGCCAGTGTGGAGGGAGACTCAGCCAGGACCCCGGGGCCAGGTCTGCTCACTTCACACTGGACCCCTGCACGGGAGGGGCTGGCTGTGCGTCAGTGACGCCCACGGACACAGAGCGACAGAGAGGTGATCTGCAGTGACAGGGACCGGTAGGGCAGATCTTTTATCGTGCCATCTGCCACCACCCCATCTAAGAAAGGGCAGCTCTGCTACGGAAGGCCCAAAGTACGCTGGGGACACAGCAGCGACTTCCACAGCCCCTGTCACCTCATGAGTGCTGGTCCCACGGGTGCACAGGTGAGCTGGGGAGAGCAAGGTGCCACTCAGGGTCCCACGGGGGCAGGGGCCGTGTGGCCCAGAGCTCTGGGTGTGAGGACAAGTGTTCACAACCCTGCGGCCCGGGCTCCCCTCGCCACCAAAACAAGCCTCCCCCTGGGGGCGGGGGGGGTGCTATTTCACACCCATCTCTACCCTGTTACTCCACAGGCAAACCGAGGACACCAGCCCACTTCTCCCAGTCTCCTACACCTCTGGTCACAGCGGGGTGAGCTGGGTGCTGCGGGAGAGATGACCCGGGTGGGAGGGCCTGCGAGGACCAATGCCAGCGCCAGTGCCAAGCAGCCCAGTCCACCAAAGGGGCCGTGGAGAGCTGGGCTGGAGGCCAGGACCACCCGGCTCCTCGGGAGGCTGCGGAGGGCAGCAGGCAGCGGGAGAGGCCCCAGCAGCTGAAATGGAGACAACAGGGACTGAGTCTCAACAGGGACTCAGCAGCAGGAGCCCAGGCCCTGGCACTGGGTCTTCGGGCCCTTCCATGCACTGAGCTTCATTTCCCCTCCCTACGTGCGTCTGAGAACCTCAAAGCCGCGCATCCCCTTCCTCTTCCTCTGCCCTCGCCGGGAATCTGCAGCTCCTCCCTGGCAACTAGCGCCGCCCCTGAACCGGTCTCCCTGGCCGATCTACTCAGCCAGGGGGGTCTCGCCACACATGCCTAGAACGGTCCGGGCACATGGGGGGGCTCAGGGGACAGGCACTGAGGGGATGAACACACTGCTTCGGCAGGCCTTGCCCAGAGCTGTTTGGTGGCTTCCCCGAAGCTTCTGTTCCTTCATTAAGGGTCGACTGGGGCCGGGTCTCGGCACTTGGCTCTACAGGGGAGCTAGGGGCCAAAGTGTTGTAGAATCACACTTTTCCCAGGCCCTGCAGGACAAAGCCTTGCTGCCCACCCTCCCCTTGGGCCACGGCCCCAGTCACCCCAAGCCTGGCTCTAGCTCTGGCACCTGCGGCCCCAACTGCAACCCCGCCCAGGGCCCGATCGCTGCCTTCTCACACCTAACCCGAGCTGACTACCGTGTGTTCTCTTTGGTTCACTCTCACTCCATCCTCCCTGCAGGAACCAACGCTTCCCCAGGGCAGCTGCCACTCTGCCTGCTCACCCATGTCCCCAGCACCTGGAGTGACACTGGCCTGCGACACGCCCCCAATACACAGTCGCTGAAAAAAGAACACGTGAAAGAAGAAATGGGCCCCACACAGACCCTAACCAAGGTGCTGTGGGATTAGCCAGGACGACATGAAGACGCCCTGAGCCCAGCCCCGGCTTCCCGAAGGCAGGCCCTGCACGCTCCCGCCAGGGAAGAGGCCCCATCCCATCTGGCCAGTCCCGAGGAACACACTTGGCAGCAAGGCCAAGGCCTGCACCCCCTTCCCACCTGGGTCTGGGGTCTGGGTCCCGAGGAGGCTGGCTGAGGCCCGCGTGAGCACGTCGGCGGCCACCCCAGGTGGAGACGCACCCTGGCTGGAATCAAGGGTCTGGGCCAAGCCTGGTGGCTCCACTTCATATCGGCACCCGTTCCAGTGCCGGGGGCCCCGCCAGGCAGAGAGCTCGGCTGTCACCTCAGACACCAGGACACGGGTCAGTGAGCAGAAAGGACGTAAGAGCACAGCACAGGGATTCTTGCCACAAACTAACTACAGGAGTTTGGTAATGAAGCTGGCTCATCCCAGGCTCGGCAGGAGGAGGCAGCCTGGGGGTGACACAGCACTCCTGGGGCCACCGGTTCTTTCTGATTTCTTTTTCACTCAGGGTCGACACAAAAGCCTCAGCCATCCCCAGCCTTAGCCGTGCACAGTGACTCTTAAGCCCACCAGTGTTGACTCTGCCCCTCTAAGTTTTGCCACCTGAAAAGACGGCAGTCTGGCCTGAGCGAGGCCTGCGCCAGCTGGGAGCCGGCGAGGGTCGGCGGGGCTGTGCCAGCAGTGTCCCAGCAGAGCAAGTGTCCCTGCCCGCCCCTGGCTCCCCCCTCAGGCCGGTGTCAGTTCATTTCCATGCTAGATTCTTTTCTAGCAGGTTCTCTGTAACAGGCTGCAAAACGGGACAGTGACAGCTGAGAGGGAGACATTTTAATAAGGCCCGAGATGTAATTACATCTCTTCAGGGACTGAGCAGATGAGCTTCTCCAAGTTTATCTGCCTTAGATATCAAACACCATTAATGAGATAATAAGGGCCTTTCAATTAATGATTTGAATGGTGGGTGTAATTTTGTGTTCGATGGCAAGACTGATTCACAGGCAGAAATGAGCAAAGGGGGAGACGGCAGATCCCCAGATTTCGGTGGCCCCGGCCTCAGCTGTGGTGGCTTCCTCTGCCAGAGGCACAGGTGAGGCTCCCTCTGGAATCCCTGGAGCAGGTGCGGGGGATGCATTCCAGGCCCAGGGAAAAGGGTTAGGTCCTGGGGTCGAAATACTCTTACGAAAGGTTAGGGAAGGAAGGAGGGGAAGAGGGAGGGAGGGAGGAAAACACCTGTTCTCAGGAGACAACGGAGGCGAGGACACCTGGAGCTCCCGGGGACGCACGGGACTGTGCTGTGCGGCCAGCCTGAAGCTGCTGCGGATCAGTGACACACAGGCACGACTCTCGGCAAAGCTGCCGTGTGCGGGCCTGGCCCTGCCGCAGGCGTCCGACCCAGGCTCCGCTGCCCGCTCATTTCCTGCTGGAAAGTGAGGCAGGGTCTGAAGGGACCTGCCAAGTTCCCGCGGGGGCCAGAGGAGGGTCCTAATAGCCAGCGCTACAAACCCACGGTCGCTGCTCCAGCAGTATTTCGACTCTGCTGCACGGCCAGAATTGCCTGAACTTCACCACGGCGCCCAGGAGTGAAAATCAAAACCAGGACTGGCAGACGGCCCGTTAAGGTGGTCTGGGGGACCCTCGGAACCAGTCTCGCCCTCGGGTGTTGGGGCCCCTCCGCAGGGCCGGCTCACGGCTGGCTCAGTGCTGGTCCCAGCCCACGCATGCTAAAACACAGCAGTGCTCCACACTAAATGGGTTTTCTTATAAAAACATTAACAGGCTGGGTGCAGGGGCTCACGCCTGTAATCCTAAAGCTTTGGGAGGCCGAGGCAGGGGGAGTGCTTGAGGTCAGGAGTTTGAGACCAGCCTGAGCAAGAGTTAGACCCCATCTCTACAAAAAAACAGAAAAATCAGCTCTGTGTGGTGGCACATGCCTGTAGTTCCAGCTACTAGGGCGGCTGAGGCAGGAGGATCACTTGACCCCAGGAGTTGCAGTGAGCTGTGAAGATGTCACTGTGCTCTAGCCTGGAAGACAGAGCAAGACCTTGTCTCAATCAGTCAATCAATACATAATAAATCAATAAAATTTAAAAAATAAACACATGAGGCAATGTTTCTAATTTTGCTTTGAAATTATTTGGCTGCAAGTAACTCATTTAACTTAAACCTGGCTATGATTTCTAAGAAGTCCTCGTGCACACTTGGGAACAATTGTGAAGTGACAAATTCTAACCCACAATGTATGTTCAATTGTCATCAACTTAATGTGAATACACAGTTGACACTTAATGAAGTGGACGGGATGATATTGATACTTTTTGTAGACATCACCTCAACATTTGCTGACATCAATTTTTGGAGTCACTTTCTCCCACGTCTCAAAGGGCGCGGGCGGCTCCCTGGGCCTGTGTGGCCTCCGTGTCAGCCGCTCACAGCCAAGCTGGCGTGAGTGAAGCTGAAATCTCCAAGGGAACTCACCGTCCGCTCGGGGAGTTCAAGGCCCTGGTTGAAACTGAACGTGATTACTTGGCTAGAGTTACCGCTAATCGTGCCGTCTAGATGACGCGTTTCCATGGACACCGAGTGACCCCCCCCCCCCCCCCCGCCCCGCAGCCCAGCGAGCAGCACTGCACTGCAGCCCAGTGTGACGGGGGCAGGAGCCTGCACATCGCGACTTGGGGACGTGACACCCTCCCACAGGACATGGCCCAGGAGCCACGGCAGACGGACAGCTGGGAGCCAGGGCGGGCTGCTGACCTGGCTGGGAAGAGGAACAGGGCTCAGAGGGTGGCGAGCGCGTGGGCCGCTGGCCAGGGAGGGCCGGGCCGGGCAGGGCAGTGCGAGGATCGAGGCCGGGCAGGTGAGCGGCGCAGGTCGGGGGGGTACGTGGCTGTCCTCCCACAGCAGAGCTGGCTGCTGCAGGGCTGTAGGCAGAGGAGTGACGGGATCAAGCGCACATTCTAGAAAGTTCTGTCTGGCTGCACTACGGAGAGTGGAGCGGAAGGAGGCAGAGGGAGGGCAGGAGGAGCCGGCTCCCGTAACAGTCTGAGCAGGGGATGCTCAGCTGTGCAGGGCAGCGGCAGCACGGGGCCAGGAGAAGGGCTCGGGAACATGCACTGCAACTGCCAGGGCCCGTGGTGACAAGCCGCGGGTGTCTAGGCAGACCCCACCTCTTTGGGTGCCCAGCGGGGGCTACTAAAGGTAGGGTCAGGGGCTGGACGTCTCAGCTTGTCTGCCGGGGTCCACGACGATGCCAGTGCAGAAACCGAGGAAACCACTTAATATTTTCAGAGTGCCATGCCCTTGCCACGACACTTGTATTCTACTAAAATATCAGCATAAGCGAATTAGGGGAGAATCTAACCCGGTCCTTCAGCACAGAGCATTTGGCAAGTGCTGCTACGAGCCCGAGTGGCCCCCTGGACGAAGGCTGGGCCGCGCCCCCATCGCAGCTAGGACCTGCACAGTTGGAGACCCCGGCAGGAGGGCCGTGCCAGGGGCTGTGGGTGACTCCCAAGGGCTCGCTGGAGAACGGCTCTCGGTCACTCACACCACCAGTCAAATGCCACGAGAAAGGGCTAAGCTCTGACCCCTCCACCAGCAAGACCTCCAAAGGCTGCGCCCCCTACCAAGGCTGTGCCCCCCGCCAAGGCTGTGCCCCGCGCGAAGGCTGCGCCCGGCTTCCCCGAGTGCCCAGGGCCCGGCCGATGGACAGAGGCTGCCCACTCCCCTCACCCCAGCGGCAGAGGCCGAGATGGGCTTGTTGCTCCCAAATGGAGCTTGTCTCCCTTATGGTCACAGATCACATGGAACCCCCCGGGCAGGGGGATCTGTGGCTGGAACAGCAGGGCTCACATCTCCTCCTGCCGCGCACAGCGCGGTCGGGCTGTACGAGGCGGTCCTGTTTACTCCCAGCAGATTAATGAGCTCGCCTCCTGCGGGCAGAGCACGCAAGTCTGGCATTTATCCATGTCTAGAAGAACCTGGCATCTACCCTGCTGGGGACACTGTCCTCCAGGGACGTATGACGTTGCAGAAATACATGCCACTTTTGTGTGTGCAGATAAGCAGAATCAGAACATCAGAGCAGGTGGTTCCCACACGTGACAGAGCGTCCCTGTCACCTGGGGCTAACTGCAGACGCCTGGCCCCCAGGCCCACGAATCAGAAGCAGCGGTCTGGGTTTTGGAGGCTCCCAGTCCGTCCCGACCCCCTGCCCTGGTGAACGGGGGGGAAATGGAACAGATGGGCGCAGACAAGGTCAGAAATGAGGGGCCACCCAGGGAGCCCGCCTTCCCACAGGCGCTCCAGAAAGAGAAATACGGTGGGAGTTTGTAATCTAGGAAACATTTCAGAGAAGAAAACCTTGAGTTTTCCAGACTAACGGGACCAACTGACTGCTCTAGCAAGATGGTAAGACACCTCAGAGTGGAGGGACAGAGAAGAGCTCCTAGGTGCTGGGGAGGGACACAAAGGTGGCAAAGGACTGGAGTCAGGTGCCACCGGGTCGTGAGAAGAGACCTGAGAGGAGGTGGCTTCCAACCTCCGTGCTCCACCCGGAGAGGGCGGAATGCGTGTCACCTGGACAGGTGGTATCTCAAAAAGCATCCTTCCTGTGCTCCTCCGCTCAGGAAGTGCCAAAGGGTGTGTCCTAGCAAATGAGGACAAGAAGCAAGAGGTGGACGTGGGTTCAGGTGCCACGTGTGCTGGCGGAGCACAGGAGGGGAGGGGCCTGGGGCCAGTGGGGGGCCGTGCCCAGCGGCGGGGAGGGCAGGCAAGCCCAGAGGGAGAGGGCGTCCGCAGCAGGGGCCTCCAGGGGACGGTTCCCGGAGAACGCAGGACGTAGGATGCTCGCTCTGCCCAGCTCCTTCAGAGACGCCCACTCGGATAAACTGGCTGGGGAGGAACGAGTGTTCACAGAAACGCAGAGGTGACTGCTAACACCAAGGAAAGGGAACCGCTGGACAAGACAGGGATTACGGCCCCAGTACTCCAGGTGACTCGGCAGGAACGATGCGTACAAGGCAATGAGGAAACCAGTCCTAACCAGGCACATTATCTAACCCAACTGCACCGGGAGCCTGGGAAGAGGGGACAGGGCATGTGTGCATGTGTGTTGGGGACCGTGGCGGGTAAGAGAGCCTAATTCTCTTCTTCCGCTTTCTGTTGTAGAAATGCATTATCTAAAGGCAGAAAATCAAGAAATAGCTATTCAGAAAGAGAGAGAGAAATATCAAACAAAAAGCAAACACAACGCCACAACCTACTAGGCTGTGTGGCTGCCTGCAGGGGTGGGAGGAAGCAACTACTCTCTTTTGGGGAAAGAAAGTCTGTCAGAACTTTCTGTCTTTAAAACAATATGTACATACACAGCTCTGATAAAATGAAAATTACATTTTTTAAGGGCATGGGCTTGGGGCATGAATACCTAGGGACGTACCAGCCCCGCCACACTCGGCTCGGCTCCGATTCCGCTAAGCTTCCTCTCTGGACCTGAGGAGACGCCACAGACACTGGGAAACTCGCAGGTTCACTCAGGCTCTCAGGGCTCTGTCAACTCCATGAGCACCACAGAACCAAACAGTTAACACTCTTTTATCTTCACTTGCACTGCCACCATGCTAAATCATTAACGTCCCAGGTGGTTCTTGGGAAGCACGCTGGAACCCGTCAGCGACAGAACCTTGCAACTCCAAAACGTCTGAGGACCAGCACCCAAGAGGGGACGGAACTCACTGAGGTGTAATTCCAAAAACTGAGAAGAGAGAAAAGAATGACCTGGACATCCGGGTGAACAGGTGTTGCAGACACACGCTCAGCCGTCCCTGGGCGGCCAAGCCCACATGCATGCACACACAGACACGCTGCAAATGAAATGACGGGGAATTTGACTGTGGCCGATGGTCATATTTCTTCGCCAGTCTCAGTGATGCTGCCGAGTGTGACCCCATGAAGCGCTGGGTGCTGCCCTGGGGTTTGGGGGGCCTGCGGGTACCCAACTGCCTTGAAGCAGAGCAGAGCCGGGAAACTGTCGCCGGATGCTAACAGGAGCCCAGCAGGGCCCTGTGGGCAGGTTCCAGCTGCTCCTTCTCCAGAGCAAGTGAAATCCATCGCAGAGAGGAATGATTTAATAAAATACATAGATATGTCTGAGCAGAGTCATGAGACAAACATCGATTTTCTGCAGCCTTGCGCAGGATTCCGTTTCTTTTCTTTGAAAACTGCCTCCACAGGTTAAGTTCTTAACGGGACAATCATCACAGCAAACCGGGGACCAGCGTGGTCCCCACAGCTCTCCCTGGAAGGCGCCCACTCGGGAGGGCAGCGGCCGGGCACTCCCTGCCCTGAGGGTCTGCGTCGGGGGCAGCTCCCCTTCCCTCCCCCAGCCTCTCCTGAGTCTCCACCAAGGGGGGCCTGCTGGGACGAGGTGGGGAACTGGGGACAACACGGAGAGGTCGGGGGAGAAGGGACCCACGGCGTGGGCTGGGCGGGGTTGGTCTGCGCGTGCTGGTCACTCTCCACCGCGGCCAGCAGGATGCCCTTGAAGGCACTTCAGGGAGGTGCGGGGAAGTTCTTCTCTTGGCATAGCCCAAATTTCTCTTGCTTTAATTGAGCCACAGAGAAAACGATCTCATTACTCTTCCTAGACTTAAAGGCCCACGGAAGCCACCCCAGAGGCTCTTCAACAATCTCGCTCCTTTCATCTCTCCTCATGCTCCATCTTCTCAGCCTTTAATCATTTATTCCAGTAAGAAAGCTGCTATTAAACTCTGCAGCCCACACCCCACCTTACTCAGAAATGGCTTGAACCTTCACACCCTACTGCTGTTACCGTGATGAGTTCTATCACCTAATGAGGGCCCATTTTCTGACTTCTGAAGAGAAAATTACCTGCTGGTGTTTCTGGGTGAGGACGAGGAAGGGCAAGCTCCGACCCTGGCGGGCCCTCCCGCTCGCTCCTGGTCTGCGGGGACGTCCCTGGGCCCCGCCACCTCTGACAGAGCCCCGTCCCAGGGATGCTGCAGTTTCAGGAAGGCACTAGGGAAGGCAGGTTCTCGGGGCTCAGCTGTCCTCCCTAAAGCGTGAGGAGCCGAGGTGGGTGCTGGCCCTGCCCAGATCCCAGCTGCTTGCGGAGCTAAGAGGTCACCGGCATCTGGGTCCCTGGGGGGTCGGCCATGCCAGCCTCGGGCAGGAGTGTGGTCATGGTGACTGGCCACACCTGGGCCCCAGTGTCACTCACTGCAGCGTGAATGCTCCATCCCCTTCCGCCCTCCTTTCACACTCTGGCTCTTTCAGGCCCCATGTCCCCTCTCCTACCTGGCCCAATTCCCACAGGCACAGGCTTCCTTGTTCCCTGTCCCCTCCAGACCTCCACTCTCCTGTCCCCCCAGCTGCACACCAGTGGTACTCAGACCCGCTGACCTCACCGGAGCCCATGCTTCTTGGCTGCTTCCCCTGCGAGGCCCTCACTGCTCTGGGGGACACCTGCTTCTCCAGGCTGGAAACTGCTGTCTTCCTCGCCACGCGGCCCCTGCCCGGCCCTGCCTCTGGGGCCAGCTGTCCTCCACGGCCGTCTGCACCTCCCTCAGCTGGAAGCACGGCACGTCTCAGCACTGGAAGGAAGGCGGTCCCCTTCCCACACGGCTTCCGCCTGCACACCGATGCAAATGCCACCCAGGACGTCATCGCCTAGGCCAGCCGGGGGCCTGACCTGGGCGGGCCTGTCCTGGAGGCTGCTCTGGGCCCTCCCTGCTCCCGCTCTGGTCAGCCTCCTGCCTTTGCTCCTGGCATCTTCCTTCCTGCACGGGGCCCTTCTGCAGGGGAGGCCGTGGAGGATGCGGGCTTCTTTAGGAACCGGCCCGGGGTGGGGGGAGCTGCCAGGTTTGCTTCTCTACCGCTTGTTGCGCATACAGAGAGGTTTGGCGCCTTTCTGTAGCTACTCTTCGTGAGGAATCTCTGCCCACTCCTTGCAGCTGGCCTAAGCCCACCTCTCCATGACGCCCTTCCTTCGGAACCTGGAAGTCTCCACCCCATCCTGGTTTGTTTACCCTGAAGCTCCTCTGCTGAAATGCCGGCGCGGTGGCCGGCCAGCATCGTCTGTGCTACAACAGCAGCGGGAACGCCAGGGCAAGGCAGCCCCACCCCCCCAGGCTGGCTGGGGGTCCCCTCCTCTCTGCGGCTCCCACTCTAGGGGCCGGCCTGCTCTGGTGGAAAACACACCCACCATCGACTGTCATGTGTCCAGCCACTGTGGACAGCGTCCCCTTAACTCACAGCCCCCTGACGCTGCCTCAGAGCATGGGGCACAGGGGTCTGGGCCCCCGAGGGCTCCTTCTCACAGACAGTCCCAGCAGCCACCACAGCACGAGGCCACGCAAGCCCCGCGCTACACCAAACCCAGCCACGGGCCCCACATCTAAACATGTGGCAACCTGCAGGAGCACACGAGGCACAACACTGCACTTTACAGATTACTTTTCAATTGACCCACTTTGTCTTCAGAACGTCTTAGAAGGATAAAGAAAGAGACAATTGATTTTTACCTTGGCATTTCGTGACATTTCCTACTTCAAATGAACACAGGATGAAATACACACCTGTATAAAGCCGTGAGCCCAACAAAGGCTACTCGACACTGCAGAACTAGTGCAGTTTGGCAGAGACGTGCCACGCTGCCACGGGGCCGTTCTACGAGCCAGTGGGCAGGGCGATGCCCACAGATAATTGGGTCCTGAGTGCGAGTTCGCCAGTGAGCAAGACAGCAACAGACTGGCCCCGGACTGGCCGCAGAGGAGGCTGGAACTGCACGTGAAGCACGCAGAGAAGCACGTCTGTCAGGGCTCGTGTGCACAAAGTCCGCCTGCCGGCTGTGCACGTTCCTTCCACGTCCGCTACAGCCACTCGGGGCGCTGGATGGAAACCATGGCTCGCGGTGGGGGGCGGGGACACTAAAGCACAGTGGCTGGAGGCAGGCGGGGCTTCCCGGGCGAGGCTCCTCGGGTGGCCTCAGACGGAAGGCCACGCTCTCCCAGGCACAGTGGAGGACAAATCATCCGGAAAGTGTCCCCTTGACTCCATGCTCTGGTTTCAGGCCCAAGGGAAGGGCTGGGGCACAGCGCTTTCACCCACCTGCCCAGCAGGCAGAATCCCAGGGGATTCCACGGGAACACTCCTCGGCCTCCCGGAGGGGCCGAGGCCTCGTCGTCACTAATAACGTGGTTCTCCCGAATAAGAAAAAACAGAAACAGACAGCAGAAACAGACAGCAGGCACTGCAGAGAAGCCATTAACAACTCAGGCTGCACCAGGCCGGCCGGCTGTGTGACAGAGCACCAAGGCTCCCACGTCTGTCCCGGGCAGGTCACACAGGAGGAGGTTTGTGAAAGGTGAACACACTCACTGGGAACACACTTTGTGGCCTTAGAACAGACTTAAAACTAAGACTCTTGGCAATACTGGAATTTATCTCAAAATTACGGATCTATTCAGGTTGGTTTTTTTAAATCCCATCCTGAGCCAATTTTAGCATTTTATATTCTCCTAAAATATCTGAGTTCCTCTTCCTCACATAGAGGAGGACTGTTTTTGCCCATGTACCTTGGTTCTGCCTGCTAGAGGTTTGCCTATTTCACTGGCATATTCGAATGCTGGATGTTCTGAGCAAGTCTACTTATCAACTGTGTGCTCTAATCCATTCACTTAGTTTTACTCATTAATTCCTTCTTTGTCTTTATCACAAGTTGACTTTATTTTTCTACTTCCAGCTTGAGTTAAAAGCTTAGTTTACTTTTTAAAATGTTTGTGGATAAGAGCGGCATTTAGGCATTGAATTTGTTTGTAAGCCCAGTACCTGCCAGACCCCTTACGTTTTTGAATAGAATTCTGTAATTGCAAGATTATTTCTATCTTGACTCACATTAATGTGAAGAGGGTTTTTTAATATCCAAGTGCTTATTTAATTTTAATTTTATTATTATCCAGTTTTAAAGGATTATGCTCAGAGAATACAGCCTGTATCATTGCTGCTTTTCTGATTTTTGAAAACTTTTATGGCCTAGGTTAGATGATTAATTTTTGCAAATGTTTCATAAACACTTAGAAAGAAGATGCATTCTCTGTTGGTATAATTAAATTCCACCTAGAACTCTTAAACCACTCTTTTTTTTTTTTTTTGTCATTTCAGATTCACAACCTACCTTCTTTTTATCCAATCAAATATGCCTAAACTTTCCTCCTACAGTTGCTTCATTCAATTTCTTTGTACGTTTTACACAGTTTTAACTTTAACATACACATAGAAAAGTGCACAAATCACAACCTTCACGGCGGGTCAGCAAGGCTGCCCTTCCGGATGACTCGGGGGCTGGTCTGGGTTCCCAGGCGCTCCTTCTCGCGCGCACCACGAGCGGCGAGGGGCCCTGCCAGGACGCAGGGCCTGGGCACAGGCAGGCCACAGACGCCACATGGAACGTGCATCCAGAAGGAGGGCCGTGGCCTCCACCCTGTCCCCACTGCCTTCGCGGGACTCCCAGATGGGCAGCCACCGTGCTGCTGCTAACATGGCCTCCAGCCATCGGCAAGAGGCAGCGGGCACCAATTTATCACAGGCATTTACAGACCTCTCAGGTGCTGAGGCCCCAGCTCCAGGGGCAGCAGGGGCGGGAGCTGCACTGTGGAGAGAGGCCCCCGGGCACCCTCCTGCAGAGCCTGCAGCGCTGGGCAGTGCCGGGAGGGCCACGGGGCCGCGTCCAGACAGCTCGTACAGCGTGTAGGATTGAAGGGATGGAGGGAGAGCTGCCTAGAGAGGCGACGGCCCTTCTGAGCACCAGCAAGCTCTGGCAGGGGAGACGGCAAATTCTCCAGGAAACGTCCAAACTCGGGGCCCAGCACTCAGGACGGGAGGGATCGTGCACTCTGGAAGGTGCTGCTGTCCAGGAGCAGGAGGCCCCGGATGGAACCAGACCACGCCTGGACGAGTCTCACAAGCTGAGGGACACAGGAAAGAGGCAGAGCCTCCACTTCCACTTCCTGCCCAAGCTTTCCAGAATCAAACCTGGGGAAACACAAGCCCCCGCCCCTATCCCCGCACAGCCTGGCTCCATCGTTTAACACCAGGAGAGGCTCTGCCTTCCTTTTGGGAATATTTTGTCCTCCGAAAAGGATTCTGTTCCTATAGAAATGACTTAAAGCAACACATTATTTCCCAAGGGACAAATTACAATGCTGCAAAGAACGAGGGCTTTTAAAGCTGTTTTCCACAAATGTTCTATTGCTGGGGACTCACGTTCTGGTCTCACCCTTCAGGCTGCCTTCCATGGCTGCAGAAGCGTTTTCCTAAAATGTCACAATTGCAAACTCAATCCCCCCAGGCTCACCGGGACTCTCTGGTTCTCTATTTAATTTCTGTTTTCTCGTATCTGCTTTCCCATTTAGCTCAGTGCCCCACAGTGCACCCCGGTGCTCCTGGCACGCTCTCCACCAGGCCCCATGGCATCGAAGCACTCATTTATTCTGGGCTTAGACGGAAAATTCAGTCTTGTGGCTCCTCCGCCAGCCCCTCCTCCCCTGCTCCCCACGCAAGCTGCAGGGGCTCCACGGGCTCCCGCCGTTCGTGCCACACCCGACCCTGCATCCCACACCCCGTGCCCCGTGCCCCCCAGCCCAACTGCTTGGCTGCCCCGTCTCCTGTCCTCCCTCAGTCTCAAGTCAGGTGAGCAGGGCTCCGAGAAGGCTGGCAAAACACTTCCACCAGCTGCCCAGGGTGCACCCTCTCGTTACAGTAGGGCAACGTCTCCAGCCAAACACAAACAAATTGCGTCTCTCACACAGAGTGTGATAAAATACGGCAGCTTGATGAATGGAGGGTGCCTTGGCATTTGCATCTTTCAAGCCTGCCATGAATTCTGTTGCTTAGGGCCAAGTCTGCCCCTGCCTGTGTCCCCTGGACTGAACATCGCCATCACATGACAGGGTGACAGAAAGCCTACTGCCGACCCAACGCCACCCTCCTCTCGGCCCGCCTCCCCCAACCCAGCTCAGGTACCCTGGCATCCAGGGCCGTCGCTATCTTCAGTGCCCCCAGGGGATCACAGCCCTGCTTCAGCCCAGGGACACATGTGACACTTCACTGCACATCACTGTCACAAGAAGAGACATCACCTGTGATGCCTGTACACTTCCACGGTCAGTTTGCACCTGGTTTGCCTTGAGTCACCTTGTGGGGAGGGGACCGTCGTGGCACTGTCCCTATTGGGTTAGCGCCAGAGGAAACGGAGGAGCAAACAGAGGCAAAGCCCCTTGCGTGAGGTCACGCGTTTCTTTACTGGTCTCTGTAAGCGGAACGTGAGCTGGGGCCATTCCTCGCACACGTGTGGCTTGGGGTCTGCCCGGAGTTGGGCTCCAGAGCGATTTCGGGGGACAAGGAAGAGCCGCACACGTCTGTTATTAGCACACACTCATACACAGCACGCTGTGGCTTCGGGGACTCACGTCAGCCCGAGTTCTCCCCACCCCACCTCCCACCACCAGGCAGGGCCCACCCAGGAGGGCAGCCTCGTCTGCCTGGGGCCTCCAGCAACACTGTGTCCCCATCCAGGGTGTCCCAGACACAACTGAGGCAGAAACGCCTAAGATGCCTGTCCAGCCACCTGCACTGACAACCGGCTGTCCACTGGCCAGGGTCCCACAGGGAGCAGCTGCTGTGCACCAGGGCACCCGGGCCCCTCGCCCTCCAAACGGCCAGGCCAGGGGGCAGCCGGTGCCAGCCTGGCCAGCACCACCCTCCCGCACCTCCCAGTGGGCAGAGACGCCGTGGGAGGAGGAAGCAGGCACAGTGGGGAGACGGAGGTCACATGCCACCCCCTCCAGCAATCACACTGCTGAGGACACGCTGGCTCCAGGACATTTCTGTGCAGAGCTGGTTATGGAGCCTCAACTGGCGATGTCGGCAGTGCTTACACTGCGACCACGTGACCAAGCGCGACCACATGACCACGGCAGGTCTGCTTCCGCAGCCGGGTGAGCTTCCACACCGCAGGGCGTGGCAGGACGCAGCCAGCGCTTCCCAAAGCTCTTTCACAGATAATCCTGCCAACTAAAATGTAATGAACTTCCCTCCTAGTAGAAAACCTGACTCGGGTTCTTTTGAAACGGCGTTTACTTACTTGAAAGTCTCTTTCTTCTAGTATTTCTTTCCTCCATCTCGTGAGAAAAGCAGCACAAACGTACAAGTGGAAATGAGAAAAGCCCTCGGGTTCAGACTGAAAGAGAAAAATGGCAGGAGAGAATGTCAACGTGCGGCGCCATGGACACAGCTGCGAAGTTATCTGTGACGGTCAGGGTCATCTGGTCGGGCTCAGAGAAACGCAGAGCCCTGTTGACTTGCTCGCTTTTACCTAATACTTTAGTTTCAAAATTCCCGTCTACTAAAGCAAACTCCGTTTCTCTCTCGGCGCCGGCAGCCTGGGACGCAGGGCGTGGAGAGCAGACCACGCTCTCGGCATCAAACGCAGCTGCTCATTTTCCCCTCTTGCACAGACAACGGCCAAAAATAATAAAAGACAAATTCAGCAAGCACTAATTCCGTGCCAGGCACAGGGTCTACTCCTCGACGTGGCCGTACGAGGGAGGCACTGCTTCACAGATGGGGAAACAGCCCGAGAAGTTGGAAAACTCATCCGGGTTGAACCCAGGGAAGCGGCAGAGCAGGCGCTGGGTCTAGGTCTACACCGAAGTCCCCGATCCTCCCCGGGAATCACCGGGAAACGACGCAGGCAGGAAGCTGTGGGGCGCAGAAGGATGGATACGGCTCGCTCCCCCTCAAATCACCACCCCGTGCCTCTGCTCCTGTCCTCAGATGTGCCCTTCCCTCCCCCCTCACTGCTCCTCCTTACTGGTCCTTGAAGCCAGGACCACTGTCACCTCCCCTCTGGGCTCACGCTCCCAGCGGGAGCACCTCTGTCCCCCTGTCCCCGGGGACACCGCATCCGCTCATGCACATGCTGCCCACTGCAGGACGGGGGGTTCCCAACACTTCAGTTCTCAGGGTGCTGCCTCTGTAATTCTGCCATGTCCACATGATACCTGTATGACTTCTCTTAAGTTTATTAAGTTAATAAATAAAACAGACGATGCACAAGATGGTGACAGGCTATGGAAAAATCCTAAGGCAGGAAGGCGGATGGCAAACGGCAGCAGTGTTTGTGTGTCTGGGGGGTGGCCTACAATTCCAACATGATGGTCAGTCATCTAAGGTGACATTTAAGCAAAGACCCAAAGAGGGAAAGCCATTTAGACATGTGGGGGAGAAACGTCCGGGCAGAAGCAGCAGGAAACACAAAGACCCTGCGGTTGGAGGCTCTGGGCATGTTCCAGAGACACTGAGGAGACGGCACGGCTACAGAGAGTGACCTGAGCCACGCAGAAGCTGAGGCGGGTGGCGATGGCAGGGGGGGTGCAGGTGCCCAGGGCCTTAGGCTGCTGTCCCCTTCTCTTGACCTCAGGAGCTCTGACCCAGAAAAAGACGTGGGCTTCAAAAGGGCCTCAGCTGTCACACTGAGAGCAGATGGGCGCAGGGCAGGGAGGGGAGAGGCAGCACCCGGGGGACAGGGCTGGGGTCTGGCAACCATAAAATCAAGACGTGCCAGCGATTCAGGCTGAGGAGCAGCAGTAGAGCCCTTGGGAAGGGGTCAAATTCTAAACATACCCCGAAGGTTGAGCAGACAAAATGCACAGGAGATCCGGGGTAGGAGAGAAAGACACAGACCGAGGGCAACACCAACATTTTTGGCCTCAACCGATGGAAGGATGACGCTGCCATCTCCTAACACGGGGAAGATTTATGGAAAGTTTGTAGGAGAAGGAGTTTTGGCGGGAAGGCTGTGATTTGTTCCTTGGACACGCCAAGTGGAAGTCACCTGTTGGGAATCCAGGCGGAGATGTCAGGTGGACACTGGACACACAAGTCCAGGAGACTGGCCGGGGGTCTGGGCCAGAAATAAACACTGAGGACTGAACAGCCTAAAGGAATGGCCAGGGAGCGGGGGGCAGGCCCCGAAGAGTGTGAGATGGGGCGGAAGGTTCCAGTGAGGTGGCCCCGGGAGGCGACCGCTGGACTGACCACGCGGCCAGAACAGAGAGGAGGAAAACACAAGCAGACAGGCGGCTGCTGCTGGGTCTTGCTTCGCGGCGCTGGCTGGAGCTGGCACTACGACAGGAGGACACTGCGGGCAGGGGTGGGCCGCCTTGCCTTCCGCCTCCCAGTTTTGGAAGGGAGGGCTGCTCCCAACATTCCACTCTGGACAATGATCTCTGCTGGAGACCTTCTCTGTAGATACCCACAGTGGGTTAGAGAAGTTCCCTTCTATTCCTAATTTACTAGCGTTCTTATCGTGAATGGCTACAGAATTGAATCAGATGCTTTTCCTGCATCTGCCGAGTTGATAAATGGTCCTCCTTTAATCTGTTAATGTGGTGAATTACAAGAGTATCATATAATAGTTTCTTTAATGTTATACCAACCTTGCATTCCCGGAATAAACTCGATTTGGTCACAACGTGTTATATTTTTCAATCAGGGCTAGATCCTGTTTGCTCGTATTTCATTGAGGATTTCTGTGCTCACGGTTTAAGACTGGCCTCTAATTTTTGTTTCTGGAACGGTCCCCGTCTAGTTTACGTGTGAAGGTTACGTTGCCTCTTGCCCTCCTCTTCCATCTCAGAAAGAGGCTGCACGAGACTGGGATTTGTGTCCCTCAAACATTGGCTGGGCACCGCTGTAAAAGGGCTGGGCCCGATGTTTCGTTTGGGGAAAGACTTTTACTCCTGATTTAATTTCTATGTGGTTATAAAACAACCCAGACTTTCTCAAATTTTTATAAAATTTTACTTTTCTGGGAATTTGTCACCTAAGTTTTTAAATTTGTTCATAATATTCTATTTTTCTTTGAATCTCTGCTGCATTCGTAGTAATATCCTATTTGGAATTATTAATACCATTCTATATGCCTTGTTCTCATTTCAGGTGGCCATCCTGTTTGAGATTAGTTAACGTCCTTCGTCTTCTCATAACGAATTTTGATGCTGAGGATCAGTTTCAGGTTTGCTGAGCTTCCCTCTGTCATTAATTTCTGCTGTCATCTTTACCATTTCCTTTCTTCTACTTTGTTTCTCTTTTAATTTTTTTACTGTGGGTATTTTCAAACACAGAAAAGGGGAGTTGCTTCTACTTATTTTTAATTACTCAATTCTTTTTCTAACTTAGATGATTAGCTCATTAATATCTGGCTTTTCTTCACTGCTAATACAAACAAGCATTTAATGCTATAAATTTCCTCTATAAGTCTGACTTTAGCTACATCTCAGAGTTTTAATGAATCTTTATTACCTTTAAGTTCTAAGACTCTTCTGCTTTCTTCTTTGTTTGAATGATGGCTTCTTTACCAGTAAGTTTTTAAAAAATCTATAAACATATGTGGTTCATTTTTTTTTTCTTTTTAGCTGTTCTTGGTAATTGGTTTGTAACTTAATTGCATTATAAGAGAATGTGATTTACATGATGCCAATTCTCTTAAATTTGCTTAGATTGCGTTTTGGAGTAGAATACAATCAATTTTCACAAATGTCCCAGGAGGCAGGATAGTTAGAGGTCAAGAAACCGAACCCTGGAGCCAGAGTGCCTGCGTTTAAGTCCTGGCTCTGCCACTTCCTGTGTGATCTGGGACGAGGTACCTGGCCTTTCTGTGCCTTAGTTTCCTCACTTGTAAAATGTTATAAAGATCAAATAAATTAAACAATGTAAAGCACTTAGAATATGCTTGGAACAAAGAACGTAGCATATAAATGCCTGCTATTATTAGGTATGTGTTACAAGAGCATGTATTCTGGAGTTCTTAGATAAAGTGTTTTATAGATGTCCATTAAATAAAGTTATTCAATAGTGTTGTTCAAATCTCCTATAAATCCTTACTGGTATTTTTCATCTGCTGATTATCTATCATTAACTGAGTGGTATGTTAAAAATTCCCCATTATGATAGTGGATTTATATAATTTCTCCTTATAGTTCTGCCAATCGTTGTTTTACATGTTTGTAAGCTATGTTATTGGGAGCATACAAATTCAAAATTGTTTTATTTTCCTGTTGTATTGAACAGTATCTGTATATATATTACCTTCTGTGTCTCTTTGGAGATAGCAAAAGCTCTAACGACCTTGATGTAGGGACCAGGAGTCTGATATGACTATAAGTACATATCATTTTTGGTGGGTAATTTATTTATTTTAAACAGCTTTATTGAGGTCTAACTGACATACAATAAACTTCACATATGGAAAGTTTATAATCTGGTAAGTTTTGACATACGCATACACCGTGAAAACACCATCACAATCAAGGCAGTGAACACATGTACCATCCCCAAAAGCCTTCCTGGGTTCACCTGTGCGCCCTCCCCCCCACCCCTCCCAGTCCCCAGACAATCATGATTGACGCTTGCCACAGAACATTAGTTTACATTGCCTATACTTTTAAATCAATGGAATCATATAGTGTGTACTTCTTCGGGTCTAGCTTCTTTCACTCAGGATTACTATTTTGAGACTCACCTGTGACATTACATGTACCAACAGTTCATTCTTTGTGAACGCTGGATAGTGCTCCATCACACAGATACACCGCCGCCTGTTCATTCATTCATCTCTTGATGGACACTGAGTTGTTTCCAGTTCTTGGCTATTACCCACAGAGTCGCTATGAACATTTGTCTACAAATCTTTGTATGGACCTATGATTTCATTTGTTTGAATAAATACTTCAGGGTAGAATAGCTGGGTCATATGGTAGGAGTATGTTTAACTTCTGAAGAAACTGTTGAACTATTTTCCAAAGTGGTTGTACCATTTTACATTCCTACAAGCAGTACATCGCATTTGACATGGTCAGTTTTTAATATCAGCCATTCTAATGGGCTCATAGTAGTATCTCATTACAGTTTAAATTACATATTTACATTTCTCTAACGACTAGTAATTTGGATATCTTTTCATGTGCTTATTTTACATTCCTTGATGAAGTGTTTAATCAAATTTTTTTACACAGTTGTTTGGTTTATTACTGAGTTTTGAGAATTATTTTCTCTATATTGTGGATATAAATCTTAGGTATATGCTTTGCAAATATTTTCTTCCAATCTGTAACTTCTCTTTTCCTTGTCAGTGACTTTTGAAGAGCGTAAGTTTTAAATTCTAACAAAATTCAATCTACTAATTCATTCTTTTACGGATCACGCTTTTGGTATCATCCCTAAGAAATCTTTGCCTAAGTCAAGGGCACAAAGGCTTTCTTCTAGAAGTTTTGTAGTTTTAAGTTTTACATTTAGGTCTATGATCCATTTTGAATTCATTTTTGTATATTACATAAAGTATGGATTGAAGTTCATTTTTATGCACCTGGATATCCAATTGTTCCAGCAATTTGATGAAAAACTATCCTTTCTCCACTGAATTAAAAATCAGGTAATGCTAGCCCTCCATTTCTGTCCTTCTTTTTCTAAGTAGTTTTGCTATTTCAAGTCTTTTGCATTTTCATATAAATTTTAGAACCAATTTGTTAATTTCTACAAAAGAGCTTGCTGGGATTTTTAATTGGAATTGCATTGAATCTATAGATCAATTCGAGAGGATGAGCCTCTTAACAATAGTGGGGCTTCTGACTCACGAGCATGGTATAGCTCATCCAGTATCTGGGTCTTCTTTATTTTCACCCATGTTTTATAGTTTTCAGAGTACAGATCTGCTACATCTTTTGATAGATTTTCTCTAATAAGTTCATATTTTTTAATGATATTGAAAGTAGTGTCTTGAAAATTTTAATTTCTGATTGTTTGCTGCTAAATGTTGGGTTATAACATGCCTGGTATATTTTTTCCAGCCTTTATTTTTTTTATTATAACTAGCCTAGTTCTGGATTTTTAAAAACCCAGTCACGATCTCTAACTGAAGAGTTCAGTCCCTGCCGACTGTGATTCCTGACACATTTAGGTTAATTTGCATCCTCTTATTTTAAAGTGTCCAATTGTTTTACTTTTTCTATTACTTTCTTTCTAGCCTACACGTGGACTGACTTACTCTCCCCTCATTCTAATGTCCTAGCCGCATAAATCCACAAACTACTGAACTGGTTCCGTTATTTTAATAGGAACCCTACAAATTTTAACAATGTATAATTAGTTTAATGGTCTAAAATGAATCATTATCTTTATTCTCCTCCCAAACAATATAAAAAATTAGGAATTTTTTAAAAAATATTTTCTAGAGACTCCAGTCTCCATTTCTTTTAATTTTTCTTTTTCTATTTCCTATCTCTTTGTCTCTTTGGAAGAGATACTTTCCTCAAATCACTCTTCTAGTTCATTAATCATCTCTTCAACTGTGTCGTAATTTGTTTCACTCATTCAATCTATTTAAATTTGAACCTTGGATCTTCCTTCAGACCTGCCTTGTAAATTGTAATATTAATAGTTTCCCTCTCTTTCTTTCATTTAACACCTTTCTTTTCACTATTTAAAATATATTAAACTTATTTTATAGCATATCTCAGAAGATTCTAAAATCCTTGTGGATCTCCTACAGTTCGTTTTCTCTCCTGATTCTTACTCCTGGTGGCTTGCTTCCTTATACTTTAGTGATTTTCCCCCTTTTGGAGCTAACGTTGCTTGGAATGTTTATTGCTTGAAATTCTTTGAGGCCTGTATCAAAAATGATTTTCTTTGTGAGGAAAAAAAAAAAAAAGTATTTGCTTCTGCTGGAGCCCGAGGGCACTGTTATCCCCAGACTACTTTAAACCAAATTTTCAGCCTGCAATTTTTCAGGCCAAATAAATAACGTCAATTGGGGCTCCAAACCCACGTGAATATAGGACTGTGGTTGGAAATCTGGGGGTGGGAGGTGGAGGAGGTTCCTTCCCTTTTCCTTTAACCTCCATGGCCATAGCCGAGAAAGGCAAACCCGTGCACCTGTTTAGTGTCCAGGTTTTGTCTCCTACCTGGGCTCATGCAAATCAGTGGCAGACTGGCAGATACCTCTGGGTAAATGCCAGTTTTGATGCTGCCCACTTATCTCTCGAGATTTATATTTTCTCAAGATTTCTGGTCTCTGATGGTCTCTCTTCCTTTGTGGTTATGTTTTTTAAAAACACCAACAGCCTTGGTGCATTCTGTGACAGGAGGGCATTCTGGACATCATGTCCACCTCACCACCAGAAATAGCCATATCATTTTTCCTTAAATCCACTCATTTAAAAAAAAATCTTAAGTAAATTACTACTGTGGCTTTGTTGTGTAGGTTTCCTGTGCTAGATAGTTCTTCTAATATCCATTAAAATATACACAACCATTAAAATGGTAAATCTTTGTCTGTGTTGGAACTAAAATAAACTAACTATTCGAACTGAGTGAAATGCTGCTTGGGCCTCATGGCAGTGTCCCCACGGCGTGCCCAGCCTGCACTCTCCCCTGCCAGCCCTCTCCACCCCGTAACTAGGATGCCCTTTCTTCCTTCCTCTTTTTTTTTTTTTTTTTTTTGAGACAATGTCTCAGATCTCACTCTCTTGGCCATCTGCTCACTGCAACCTGGAACTCCTGGGCTCAAGCAATCCCCCTGCTTCAGCCCCCCTGAGTAGCTGGGACTAGAGGCATGACTAATTTTTTAATTTTTTGTAGAGATGGGGTCTCACGATGTTGTCCAGGCTGATCTCAAATTCCTGGGCTCAAGTGATCCTCCTGCTTCGGCCTCCCAAAATACTAGGATTACAGGCATGAGCCACCACATCTGGCAGGGATGCCCTTTCTAATTCAGCCAGCTCTTTTCATGTCACAGGTTTATTTTAAAACGCCCTGACATTGGATCCTCACCCATCTCCCACCTGACATTCGGACCCTCTCATATCCCCTGACAGGCCGGGCCAGTTCCAGCCTGGGCTCTGCCTTCGCAGTGTGGCTCCTCCAGCAGGGAACACACCCGGGTCTGTGCTGCCAGGTGAACTCACCTCTTCTTCAGCATCTTCCCCATTCTCCCAGGCAGTGGGCTGTCCCACCCCTTCTTCCAAGGAGCCTGTCTGTGTCTCTGCTGCAGCATCTGCCACACTGTCACCATCAGTGGTCACATGTCCTCTCTCCCACTGGCCTGGGGGCCTGTGGCACCCCCTCTGCTTTGTAATCCCTGACCCATGCTCAACAGCAGGATTAGAGACGGTGCAATTACACACAGCCAAATCCACTCACTCAGGCTACCTGCCGGGAGCCCGGGACGTGGACTGGCTGAATTAGCGGAAGCTTGACACTGAGAATACATCTTAAGAAACATGCCTTTTCCTTTTAAACACTGAAGGTGACTTGAACAACAAACAAAAAGAAACTTCAGATCTTTAAAGCCTTGAGGGAATGGGCCCTAAGGAATGCACCACAGGTGATTAGCATTGCAAATGCTGAGAGGGGAAAGATCTCCTGGAGTACTCAGGGATGTTCCGGATTGATGGGCTCTCTAAGGAATCCTGTTTACACTCTTAATTTGCTTAACAGCCTTTTATTTAACCAGGGAGTGCAAAGGTCGCCTCAGGCCGGCCCTCCTGCCCACTCCGGCTCTGCATTCATTAGGCTAGGCTATAAATTCTGCATCCCCACCAGAAGCCTCCAGCTGATGAGCAGAACAGAGGATAGGCCTCGATCTCAGGAAACACAGCACTGGGGAAAAAGGTCGTTTTACAGCTTCACTTAAGTAGATTATTTGTCTTCCATGACTCGGTAAATTATATTAAAATAGTAGTTTGATAAATAAAAATTCATATCATAAATGGAAAATGGGCTTCTGCTTTAATGAAGCTTAACCCGGACAATAAATATCATTGCCCAGCGCACAGCGTGTAAACAGGGAGGCCGGTGTGAGCAGTGGCTGCAACCGCATGGCACAGGCCAGCCCCACGGCCACCCTGGCCATCCCACAGCCGGTCTCCTGCCAAACTGTAAGCTCACCCCTTCTTTTCCCAGCAGAAATCCAAAGAGACCAGATCAGGAAAACACCATCATGTGTGTAGAATTTTCCGGATTGGGGGTGTGAGGTGCTCAGCTGCCTTGCTAAATGAGGATTACCGCGCAATTTCTGCCTATCACTAGATGAAGGACAGCTGTCCTCCGCCTGGAGGGGTCGTGGTGCAGCGGAAATAGTGAGCGAGTGAGTCCTGCAACCACTCCCGCCCCACCCTGATGAGCCCTCAGCCGAAAACCTTCCAGGGATGTCAGGAAGAGGAAAGACAGAGCCCACAGTCCCCTCAGAGCACTAAAGGCCCAATCCCACCTACCTCAGCCTCCCACTCTGCCCCAAGGGAGCCCTGCCGCTGGCCCCCAATGCTGGGCCTGCTCCTGCGTGTGCCATCTGCACCCACAGCTGCAGCCCTGCGGGCAGAAGCAGCACTGGAGAAAAACCCCAAAACACAATCGAGCCCTGGAACCTGATGGCTTCAGAAACCGAGCCCGTCTGGCCTGGAGGACCGTGACCGAGCCCCTCCTTCCCTCCTGGGGCCCCGACCACCTCACCCCACCGGCCGAGGCTGAGCCAGCGGGCACTGCCTTGGGAAGACTCCCACGTGCCGGGGACAAGCAGAGGTTTGGAGACATGAGAAGGTGGAAGTATGTCCCTGGCAGGACAAGGGCAGTGACAGGCTCGAGAGGCCCAGCGTCCACCAGTCCAAGTGGCAAAATCCCCCACACCTGCCCCCCCGTTCCTCTGCAGTGGGGGCACCTCCAGTCTTCCCTGCACTGCCAGTCTGCAGAGGAAACACGTCACTGAACAAATGAGTCAGGAATGTTTTCCTTAAGATTGTGATGAGTGATGAATATGGTTTAGATTAATACAACAAAAGAGAACCTTTTGGCAAATTTTATTTCAGATCATTTCAATATTACCCTCTCTTAATCACTAATTAAGAAAACAGCAGCTTTGACTGACTAGTTGACAATAAGTCTGCTGGGGCCAGACTGGCTCACATTGCCCAAGTACTTCCGTGAATGCCGTGCAAATCGGGCACGTGTTCTGTGCTTGGCGAGGAAGACAAACACGGGTCCTTAAAGCAGATCCTGGCAGGCGCATATGTTGTCTTACGGAAGCCCAAAGCTAACGTAGCTAAGGCTCTCGTCCAGCCAGGGACTGAGCGATCGCTCCGTGGCTGCCACTGGCAGAGGGGGCTCTGCTTGACGAGGGCATCGGATGCAGAATGGGAAGGCGGGGCGTGCGGCACCCTCTCACCTCTGCTCCCTGAGGCCCCACCCTTGGTCTCTGAGCCTTTGTCGCTGGCCTTAGAGGCCCCCCGTTGGGTTTCAGCCCTTCTGCTGCAGCCCCATCCTGTCACCGTCTACCCACTCCAGCCCCGTCTCCTCCCAGCCGGAGTCCCGTCCACCCAGCCCGAGCCTCCCCGCCCAGGTCCCAGCGCTCACTGCCCTCACTGTTCAGAACCCGGGTCAAATGCCCAGGCCAGGATGGGGACTCATGTTCAGGAAACCCTCCAGTCATGGGGTCCGTTCTACGGGGTGCAGGCTCCACACATCAAGGGCCAGCACCCGACCCTCCTTGTGCTTTCCAGAGCCACCTGGCCCCTGCCCTCCCGGGAGGGCCCAGATGGAGCTCAGGGCACAGCTGTCTGCCAACAACAGCCTGTCACCCAAAGCTACACAACTCCCTGGGGTCCAATGAGGGCAGGACTGTCAGTAAAGGTGATGGGGCACAGGTAGGACTCTCCAGGACCCCGGCCACCCACGGTGTGCATCATCTGACCTATCCCCAGAGGGACGTGACGCACATGGGTGGGAGGAACATGGCTTCTGCCATGCAGGGCACGGGAAGAGAGTCCAGCTCCTGCAACGTGGCCCTACAGTGCGCACGGTGCCTGGTGACAGCAGCGTCAGGGTGACAGAACAGCCACAGGTCAGATCAGGGCTGTGTTTGGACATGCTCCGTGCTACCCTGTCACCCCTCCAAAAAACAAGTCTTTTAGAAGAGTCTGCTCCAAAACACTCCCCCTGGGCAAAGGGCAGGACTCTGGGGACAAGGGATTCCAGAGGTCAAGGGGAAACACTGTTCCTACAGCCAACAATGCTGTTGAAAACCATCAATCTCTCTAGTAAGGGAAAGGCAATTCATGTAAGAGCCCAGATGCACTTTGGAAAGGACCATAAAAAAAGCCCTGAACCCATTCCAATTGGATCAGAGAGCTGAAATCTCCCAGTCCTGATTTTTTTTTTTACTACCTCTAGTAAACTCTATCTAGTAAATCAGCCAGCATACCGCAAAAGCTGTTCCAAAGGAAAGCTGCGAGGTGATGGAGGCCACGTCACTTCTGGGGGACCCCTGGCACTCAGCACCCTCGCACTCCCAGGCAGAGGAGACGAAAGGGCTTTCGACCAGTCAAAGCCAAAGGCAGGGGGACCTGTGGGCACGGGGAGCCCACCCCTGCAGGATTTTTGCTGGGGTGGAGACAGAGGAACTCAGGGATACATCACACCAAGTATGTGCAAGACATCTACGGAAATGACGTAAAGTTCTCGGAAAGACATAAAAGAAAACCTAATTAAACAAAGAAATATACCAGGTTAATATACAAAAAGATTCAAAATTAAAAAGATGCCATTTTAATTTATAAATCCAAAGTATTTCCCATGAAAACTCCCTATCCTCTATCCAGGAGTTCTGTGGACTACGAAGCCTGTTCCAAAGTTGATCCTGAACAGCAAGGAGCCAAGGACAGCATGACACGCACAGGACAGACAGCCGAGGTGAAGACTGCCAGCCAGCGACCAAGACACTCCGTGGGACTAACACAGACCACGTGGTCCGGGCCCAGGACAGAGCGGCCAGTGGAAGGAGAACTCAGACACGGCCACACTAGCGAGTGCTTCATCTCTGGCAGGGGGGCAGTGCCGATCGGTGCGAGGATAGACTGTTCGATAAACGCACGGAGAAACTACTGGCTGTTCGTATGGCAAGAGCAACGCCAGAGCCCTACTCCACCCCATACACAAAGCCAAACCCAAGGGGGATCAGAAAGCAATTCATAACAGCAAAACCTTAGAGCATAAAACATACGTTTAAAAACTGATGAAAATGATGACACAAAAATGTAAAACTTCTATGTAACAAAAGACACTCTAATTAAGGTGTCTTAATCACAAACTAGAAAAAGATATTTGCAGTGAATATATGACTGACAAATGGTTAGTATCCAGAATATATTGATAATATATTTTAAAGTCCTCCTAGGCATCAGTAAGAAAAAGACAAACTACCTAATAAGAAAGTGGGCCAAGGATATGACCACATTTGAGTGGTCCACGAAACAGGAAAAGATGCTCAGCCTCGGCAGTGATCAGCATGTGCAGGGCAAGGTCAGTTCGCATCTTTCAGATGGGCAAAAACTAACAATAGGAAGAATACAAAGTTCAGGAGAGAATACGGGTTAAAAGAAACTGCGCACTGCTGGTGGATGGAGGCCGGATGCCGCCACTCTGGGGAGCAACTTGGTGCATTTAGATGTTTGTATCTTGTAACCCTGAAAAATTTTTCTAAAGAATTTTTAGAGTCTTATTTTATTGATTTATTTTTACTTTTGACTACACTGGGAATTTTTATAGTCATGAAATTTTACTGTCAAGTAGACTGGAATAGCCAAGAGACAAATTCACAATATGTTTATAAAATTTCATTTTAAAAGACTTCCTACAATTCTAATAACAAATTTTCTTTAATTTTAGTGGGTTTTTTCAACTTTATTAGGGTGTAATTGATAAATAGAAATTTTTTATATTTAGGTGTATAATTTGATGCTTTGATAAACATATACATTGTGAAATGATCACCACAATCAAGCTAATTAAAATATCCATCACCTCCCAGTGGCCATTTTGTTGTGATGAGCACACAATTTCTACCCTCTTGGCGAATGTCCAGTACACAGTATTGTTAATTACAGTGCTATGCCGAATGTTAGAGCTCCAGAAGTTACCCGTCCTTTAGGACTGAAACTTCGTACCCTTTGACCAATCTCTCTCCATTCCCAGCCCCTCGGGCCCTGGCAATCCCCTCTCTACCTGTGCTTCTGTGGGTCCTACTATTCAGATTCCACATGTCACTGGGATCAGGCAGTGCCTGTCACTGTGTGCCTGGCTTGTGTCACTTAGCACGTGTCTTCCAGGTTCATCCACGCTGTTGCCAATAGCAGGATTTCCTTTTTGTTCAAGGCTGAGTAACACACATATATAATGTACACATATATATTTATATATAATATATAACATATATATAATGCATATAATAGATTTAGTAAACATGTATCACATTTTATCCATTCATCTGTTGATGGACACTTAGGCTGCTCCCCTGTCTTGGCTGTCACGAACATGCTGCAATGAACACAGGAGTGCAGATACTGCTTCAAGACACTGATTTCTTTTCCTTCAGCTATATACCCAGAAGTGGGATTGCTGGGTCATATGATAGTTCTGTTTTTAGTTTTTGGAGGAACCTACAAACTGATTTCCATAATGGTTGTACCAACTTACAGTCCCACCAATAGCATGTGAGCAGGAATTCCATTCTTGAACAGAGCATCTCCCATACGGGGGCATGAGGAGACACGTCCACGGTGAAATTGAGCATTGCATAATTGTAAAATACTCACAAATGACGTGAATGTCCTTCAACAGAAGAATGGATAAATTATGTCATATTCATACAACATAAAACTGTAAAATGTTAAAGTAAATTAAATATAGCCACATCAACATCAGTAAATATTAAAAATAAAAGCTGAATTAAAGTGTGCTGCAAAATGTTATTTAAGTATGCCATTTATAAAAAGTTTTATATGATATAGTATCATTATGATACTACATTCATTTGTGGATACATATACATGTGGCAAACATACTAAAGCATGTTTAGAAATGATAAAAACCAAGTTCAAGTTATTTAGCTCTGGAGAGGAAGAGAAGGAGCTTCAATAGCATATGTGAAATTTAATTTCTAAATAAGAAATAAAGGATCTGAAACAAAATGAAAAAAAAACCCATAGATTTGACAAAGCTAGGTAGTAAGTACAAAATCGTCCATTAGACTACCTACACTTTCATGTAGATTTAACATTTTTCATAATTAAAACAACCAAAAAGACCAAGGACCAATTTGAAATGGTCTTTGCTAGTCCCCAGCCGACTTATCCATGTGGAAGAACCACTAATCCACGCAGCTTCAGCCCTGGGGGAGGGTTCCCAGGACCAGGCCAGAGTGAGCCAGGGTGGCCCTCCCCGACCCGCCGTCACTCAGCCTGCAGCCTGTGTCCGTCCTGCCCTAGGGGCCACCCTTGCTCAGTCTCCCCGCTGGGAAATGAGCACAGGCCTAGGCAGCTCCTGTCTGCTCTCTCGGCCACTCTGTAGCCTTCCTCAGAAGGCTCTTCCTCAGTCCTTCCCCATGGAGGCTGTGTGCACGTCTGCTCTCTTGGGATCCTCACCGTTTTCTCTCGGCCCCGGGCCTTGATCTTCCAGTGGAGCTCGAGAGGACACACAGCTCCAGGAGAGGAACGACCCCTCCCCTCAGTCCCTGGGTGGGAGGCACAGGACAAACCCTACGGCCTGGTGACATTACCAGTCTTCTTAAGACTGCATTCCAGGTGCTACAGTGGATTTAGTTTTGCTTATATAATGACAAAATGAAAGTTCAAAGTGACTACAGATTAACTAAATGCAAATTACTTATACACACTTTTTGAAATGTAGGAAATAAAGCAAAAAAAAAAAAAAACAATTTTCCTTATATTTTTTAGAATAGAGAAATTATGATAAAAGGAACAATTTTTCACCTTAATGGCATCATTAAACTTTCCTGATAATTTCTGGCACTGAAATAAAAACGAATGAGCTTCTACCCATCAGATTTTCCCATGTATACGTATTTATGTAGATGTATTTTTGAGGCCATTCAAATGAAAGGGATTGTTTCCCATTCTTTGCTCAGATTCAAGCACACCAACTTCAGCTGTGCAAGCAAAATCTCTGCTATGATTTCCTCTGAAATATTCATCACAGGCCGTCGTGCCGCACGCCTGCCTACCGGCAATGCGGAGCACAGCCATTTTAAAATTCACACCAGCAGCCCCGTGTCCGGGGCACGGGCTCGTAACGTGAACTGTAAATCACACTTCCTGACGCGGCCAGATCCTAAAGCATAGAGTCCGCGGCCCCAGCTGGTGGCAAAGCGACTGCTCTATCAGCTCTGTGCCATCCACGCTACCCTTTGCCAGGTACTTACTGGCATGTGTCTGCCCATGCCTGAGAACATTCCGATTGGTCAAATGACAAGGTCATGGCCAATCAAATCCGTGAGTCACAGGGGACTCTCCCTCTGCAGCTTGGGAGGGCTGATGGGGGAGGGCGATGGCCACGAGGTCTGCCCCTGGGCCTGGAGTTCCGGCTGTTCTGGTAGCATGGCAATACTCCCTGACTGAAATAAGCCTGTTAAAGTCATATATTTAAGAGAAAAACACAAAACAATATACGGAGATTTAAAAATTCCTAATGGATATTTATTCCTTGGTTGATGTGTCAGTCAGGGTTGCCCAGAGAAACAGAACAAGAGGGTATGTACACATGTATCTGTATATGAACACGCGGTGGGATTATCCTAAGGAATCGGGTCACGCAATCGCTGGGGCTTCGTGAGAACACGTCTGACGGGTGGGCTGGCGGCTGGAGACGCAGGCGAGAGTTGCAGTTTCCGTGCAAAACCTGCCGCGTTCTCGCTCAGAGGACGTCGGTCTAGCAAGGCCTTCAGCAGATTGGGCGAGGCGAGGCCCACGCACACTGTGGAGGGTGATCCTTTGCTGTATGCAAAGTCCCTCGATTTCAATGTTAGTCTCACGCAAAAACACCTTCCAGAAACATCCAGAAAAATATCTGACACCAGGGCATGGCGGTCCAGTCAAACTGACACAGAAACTAACTACCACGGTGATGACGCCCAGGTCACGTCTGTCTTCAGTTTTGAAAGGTGTTTCCCAGCGCAGAGTTCCTAGGTCCTTTTAAATGCTGACGACTGGTTTGAATACTCAATTCCCTGGGAGTTACTACCTCCCGTGGCTCGCAGGTGACAGATGGCTACCAGGTACCTCCGGTGGGCCTCTCCCTCACACCTGCTCTCTCTCTCATCGCGGCTACTTCGGGCCCTGAAGGAGGCCCAAGGATTCTTAAATGGCATAAATGCACACCAGCGAAAATCAGTTAAAAGTCAAACACAAACGATGACTTTGATTACATATTTCAGCAAGAGCCTGGGGGATGGATGCAAGGTCCCCGACACAGGCACTCAGCGCCGACCACATGCGCCTCGACAGACTCACAGGGCCACCCCACCAAAGCACATCACAGAGGTGGCTCACTTCACAAGCTCACATCACAAACGTCGTGCTGCCTGCCAACGCCTGTCTGCTTTATGGATGAAATCAAAGACATCCTTTTAATGCTGCTCTGTCAAAACCTCATGAATTATACAAGCTCTGGAAGACTGTGGGGGCCAGAGCCAGCCGCTAAATTGCAAGAAGGATTAACTTTCTGACGCTAACCTCAGCTGCCCTCCGACGCACCCCCTCCATCTCCCGGATCTCAGCATTCCACGTCTGATGACTCAGCGGTTCTAGAAGATGCCGCATCACCAGCTGGTCCACACGCACCACGTTAGAGTTACTTTCGCTGCCCTGTCCAAACTGATGAACTCCACCGTGTTTTAATTTTGTCAAGGACATTTCTGGCAAATTCAAAGGAAAAAGAACCTGCTGTGAGCCCTGAATATTTTTTCTTTGAAGCAAGAAATGACATCATACCAGTTAATAACTGGAAGCCTCGATTCCCTCTGTAGACAGACGGTATTCAAAAGAGCACAGAGGCCAGAGAAATGAGTGAGCAGCACCTCTCGGGGAACAACCCACGCCGGGCCCCAGGATGGCTTGCGTGAGGCCCACGTGTGGGCGTGCACAGGCCGACGTGGACTTGCCTTCCGTGTACGTGAGTGCGTGGTCAGCAGCCCGCTCCCGGCCGTGCCGGGCGGCCCCTCCACTCCAGTCCCCGCCCCAGGCCTCCTCACCCGCTCTCTGGGGGGTGTGTTCCTGCTCCCCTGGCCTGGGAAGCCCTGTCTTCCGCCCCCACCAGCACCAGGCCCGTCCCGTAAGGTCTGAGTCCTGACTCTCCTGGAGGAGGCTCTGGGCCTGGGGCCACGTTCCCCACAGGGACTCCACAGGCAGGGGAACACGCCCTGCCCCTGTGTATCCTTCTGATGCTTAGCTTGGACACAGGCATACCGGGTCTTGTGGAAAGAGCAGGGGACACTGAACTCAGTCCTGAGCCACAACTCGCATCCTGTATGGCGTTGGGCAAAGTGCAGTTCCTGTCCCAGCTTCCAACTGCTCACCTACCGATAGGACAGCAATAAGCCACCTTCTTACCAGTGCAGATCAGAGATGGCATTAAGGGCACAGCACAAAGCCCTGCTCTCGAAGCAGCTGGTTGAGAGAATGATGAAGCTGATGATGTGCTCATACACGTTTCACTGTGACCACTGATCCGAAAGTTCTTAGAAATAAACAGACAGCTTAGGTTCAAATGAACCTCCATTTCCTCAGCTGGGAAAAGGAAGAAGTGAACAGGCTAAACCCTAAGGGCCTTGGGACCTCCCAGACCCAGGCCTTCGGGCTCTGCATTTCCAGGACGCTGCCTTGCGGAGAGGCTAGAGCAGCCTGCCAGGCAGACGGGCCACACGTGAACAAGCCCAACGAGCCCACTCCCCAAAAGATGACTTCGTGTCCCTGTCCCCACCAACCCACCACAGCCATCCCCCTCCCCGCCATGGTGAACTGCAAAAGATCCGTCCTGTGGCAAACAAACGAGGACACTGGGGAGCAGAAGGCTGTGGCTGCCTGGACCACCACCTGCCGGCACCAGGCGAGCTCCTGCAGGCCCAGTGTCCACCCAGAGAGGGGATGATGAAGTCACTGGTTTCCTCTAACAAGGCAATAACGGGCATTTATTAGTCCAACGTGTTAGGCTTCCAATATCACTGACTGGGACTTCCCAAAGTCACTCGGCTACTGGAACCCAAGAAGGAGACAGCAGAATAAACAGGTGACCCATGTCCACCCCGGAGTGATGTTGAGATGAAAACATCTACACCCCTAAAAGGCCCCGTCTGACTGAGAGCCCCCGGGGCAGGGATGGGGCCTCATCTGGCTTGTGTGCCCAGCTCAGTGTGTGCTGGGTGGAGGGACAGGCCAAGGGACGTCATCCTTTCCTGGCATGGGACAGGTGGTAGATCCAGGAACCTTCATTTTCACAGGCTCCCGAGACGATTCCCACACAAAGTGCAGGTGGAGCAGCACTTCTCTGGGCTGTAAGCCTCTAGAGAGGGGAGCCATCGCCCTCCCGCTCCGGGTTCCCAGCGTCCAGCACAGACAGCGTTTCTGCACACAGCAGGGATGCGGAGAACGACACGGACAGGAGTGAGTGAGTGAAGGCCGTGGAAAGCTCCGGACTGTTGACCTGGTCAGCAACTCCACGCTGCGATGCCCTGGCCTGGCAGTGCCGCTGATGAGTGAGCGCTGCAAGGGCCTCGGACCCCAGCCGTGAGCAGACCCTGAAACCTGCCCCTGGTGAATCCGGCTGTGAACAAGACTTTGATCGCTTTGGAGCTAATCTGAACACAAAGAATCCACATTCACCAGAAAATCATTCTCCGGGGAATTTCCAGATTTAGCAGAAAACAAAACAGTGAGAAGAATTTCTTAGGAGCTAAAACAAGGAAAAGTATGCAGACACTGCAGAACAATGTCACACTGTCCCCTCATTCTCTCCAGGTCCCCACTCTGTGACTGCTGTGACTGCTCCACGGGCTTCAGGCCTTGCTCCTTCCACACTCGCCCACCCAGGCCAGGCCCGCCGTGCGTGCACGCGCAGTATGTGTGTTGTCCGTGTGTGGTGTGATTTTCACAAACACTCTTGAACAAGACTTTTCAAAAATTCCCCAAAGTATAAAGCATAATATGAGAACCTCAGGCGTCTGTCACTCAGGAGCCACAGTGATAAATATTTGGCCACTGTTATTTCCTTTATTACCAACCCCTGCTCTGCCCACGTGCTGCTGGATTACTCTAAAGCAAATCCCAGACATCACATTTCAACCATAAATAGCACCTTTTAGAGCTAAGGACTCTTTCTAGAAACATCATCACAAGACTATTACTATGTCTAAAAAATTAACAATAATTCCTAAATACGAGACAGCCTGTCTCCAAACCATGTGTCTTTCTGCTGCTGTTTGTTCTAATCAGGCTCCAAATGAAACGCACACGATGAACTTAATAGTCAAGTCTCTTGGCCTTTTACAGTCTCCACTCTCCCCCAGCCCCCGCCTTCTGGCCTCCCCGCCGTGTTTTTGCTGAGGATGTAGTCACGGCCCATGGCGAGCTCCACCTGTGTCCCCTGTGCCTGGTGGTTCCTGTGAGCTGGCCAGAGACCAGAGGCCGGGCCAGAATCAGGCGCGACCTGTGTGTGAGAAGACGTCCCTGCGGGGCTGTGTCCCTCGGATTTCACCACACCAGGGCGCGCGACACGTCTGGGGTCTCCGTGGTTGCGATGCTGAGATCGATTAGGGGGTCCGGGTGTTGCCAGGCAGAACCATCCACTGCGAAGTCCCCTGCAAGCTCCTGCTGGCAGTTTCCGTGTCGCTGGCGGGCGCTGCCCTAACTCGTCACTTCATCAGAGGGACTCGGCAGCTCTGCGCCTCTTCCATGAGGAATAATTTTCCCTCAAAACTATTCAATTACCAGGAAAGCCGAACACTTGCTTGAATCTTTCCCTTCATTTACCAGCTGGTGCCCTGGCAACCTTCAGAAGTGAGCCAGTAGGGGTTTTAGTTAGAAATTATTATGAACTCACAGACTTTAACATACTTGATACGTTCCAATAAGCTGCCATCGTAATTCTTCCTGAGGTTCAATCTTCCTGCTTCTGGCCAGAGGGAGCCCTTTTAAACTAGGCTCTCGACCGACCCCTGGGAGTTTGTGAGAAGGTTCCCTGCTTTCTTTACGACTAGGCGTTCCAGCCTCACCTTGAACACTTCCTGGAATCAAATGTTTCTCCCAGGAGCCCTGGTGACATTTACGGGAAATGGCACGAGAGCTCCGCAGGGTGCTCACCTCTACTGGGCTGGCCACGGGGCCCAGCCACTGTCAGGGCAGAAAGCTAGGAAACGAGATTCGATTTTTGTAAAGGAAAGAAGGCATCATGAGTTCATACCACGGAGCCTTACTTCATACTGCAGATTGCAGGGCTTTCACTCCTCTGATTTATGCTTCGTTCTCTTTCCTCACGTTCAGAATCTTGGTTTCTATAACATTATCATAATTACTTATTTGCTTTATTTTTGTGCAAATATGCATTTCAGTAAGTATATGTATAAATAGTTTCAAAATGGCACTAATATTACCAACAATTTGATTACTGAATAGAGTTTTGAAATTTTTTTCAATTCTTTTTTTGCTTAAGATATACCCTGCTAGGGCTGTACATTCAAATTGCTTAGAAGTCTATTTGAGGTCATTTTTCTCTGTGGGATTATAGCACCAACTTGATACATAGTTTAGGTTCCCTTTTTATTTTGTTTTGTTGTTGCTTTTTTAAGGATAGCCTTCTTACTTTGGCTTACTTTGGCTTTATAATTACGTAAAGCAATACATGATTCCAAAGTAAAGGACTATAAAACAAGGTGAACTCAGAGAAGTCAGGCTTTATCCCTGCCCCTTCCACTGTGTCCACCTTCCCTGGACAGACTATAACCATTTCCACTGGTCTCTAGTTTGTCCTTTCGTCTAGTTTTTGCTGTTTGTAATATAAACACATAGGGGTGTGTGCGCACACACACGCTCATACTTTGCCAACCTGTGAATAGATAAGTGATGGGATATTATACACACTCCTCTGCACGCTGCTTCTCCCAGTAAATAAAACACAACAAAGAGTTGACAGCAATACAGAGGGAGCACCCACACATTCCCCGTCACCCCCATTCAGTACTCAGTGTGTGGGGGTAGCACAGTTTGCATAACCAGTCCCATACTGACAGGTATCTGTGTGGTTTCTGGTTTTTTGCTACTACAAACAGTGCTACAATGAATAGGCCTGTGGGTCCAGCATTTTGTATTTTCTCCAGCTTATCTTTTGGGTGGTTCCTGGGCCGACAGTTGTGAAAGCATGTTACACGCTGGAGAGTGCGAAATACCTGTCTGCATTCGCTCTCGCAGGGTCCTGCTCTCAACCTGCTGAAGTACTACGCTCACCTCACAGCTGTCAGCCCACCTGCCCAGAGGAAAGTCAGGGCAGGCTGATGGCTCTCCTTTGGTGGGCACTAGATAATATTACCTATTACACAAATATTATTGCATATACAGTATTAATATATAGGGGAAGGAGAATATTTTTTTCATTAAACTTTTTTATTTTTGAGATAATTATAGGTTCACATGCAGTTTTAAGAAACAATACAAGCAATCCCACTGACCCTTTACCCAGTTAGGGGCAGCATTTTGAATTTACAGTAAAAGGAGCAATAACCAACTCCTTAGCCTGGGCCCTGTGCTCTGCACACGACTCAGAAGAGCACCTGGCTACAGGGCTCAGGTGACACACCCTGACATCAGTCTAGTCGATATTTCACACATTCTACCAAATTCTTTATTTGAAACATTTAGTGTTCTTCAAATGTTTAATCTGGGCATCTGATTTTAATTTTACTGTTTATATAACAATTTAATTTGGTTTGCATGGCATGTTCATCTGTACACGCTGATGGTGCGTGTGCAGGCGGCAAGTACGTGGGGATGTGGGTGGCCGTGCGATTCCTTCTAAATACAGTCTGGCTCTTCTCCCATCTCTGGACTCCTAGCGAACAAATACCAATTTGACCATACAAACTATGTTGTTCAAATCCTTGGCCATTATTTTTTTTGTCTATTTGATGACTCACACGCTGATAAGAAAGAATTAAAGTTCTTTTGGCTTTCCATTTTCTTGTCTTAAGGACGTAGGACATATGTATTTAATATTGTTTTGCTACAATAAAACGGTTCTCTTTAATTAGCTTAATACAATTTTCCTTAGTCATTTTGGAAAATCCGAATAGTATCAATGCTATTTCGCTTCTGTTCAAGTTTGATTGGGAGAACTTCGCCGGGCATTTTATTTCTAATCCTCCTGTGTACCAAAAGGAAGAACAAATGCTAATTGGCAGCTAAGATTACATGAATAAAATATTCATCAAATCCATGGGTATTTAAAATAATATTTTTGGTGCTGTTTTACTTTTTGGAAAAACTTAATTCATGACCAATAAAACATGCTAATGTTCTAGTATTTTTAAAGTGTTTAAATATTGAGTTAATGCCAAAATATATTTTAAAATATAAAAGTAAAAGAATGCCAACAAGACAAAAACTCTTAGACTTACCACACATTGTTTTTTTTTGTTTGTTTGTTTTTTGGTTTTTTTGTTTGTTTGGTTTTTTGAGACAGAGTCTCGATGTGTCACTCCAGCTAGAATGCAGTGGCGTCTTCATAGCTCACTGCAACCTCAAACTCCTGGGCTCAAGATATCCTCCTGCCTCAGTCTCCTGAGTAGCTGGGACTACAGGCACCTGCCACCACGCCCGGCTAATTTTTTCTGTTTTTTGTAGAGACGGGGTCTTATTCTTGTTCAAGCTGTTCTTGGACTCCTGACCTCATACAATCCTCCTGTCTCAGCCTCCCAGAGTGCTAGGATTACAGGCATGAGCCCAGCCCATACATTGTTTAAGAAGAGAAAATTAACCTCTGGATTGTTAACTTTCCCCAAAACCAGCCCATTCCGTGGGCTGGAGATAAAGATTTAAAGGAGATTCTAATCCTTTAAAGGTAATCACTATTCTAAATTGTGTTTATCACTTCCTTGATTTTCTCTATCTTTGTACCATAGTTGTTTTCCTCTGGTTTTGAATTTTAAAGTAAGCATAAGGTATGCATTAATCATGAATGTCTTTTTTTCGTTCCACATTATGTTCCTGAAATACATTCACAGTGTAGCTGTAGGTCAGCATTAATTTTTATTCCTTCAACAATACTCCACAATTTATTTATCCATTCTGCTGCTGATGGACATTTAGGTTCTCCTCCATTTTCGCTACTAAAAATCAGGACATCTGTCATTCTTGACCACATTTCCAGAGTCTCTCTAGAGCAGGGCCTCTAGAACTGCTGTGAGCTCCAGAATCGCCTGGAGGCTTGTTAAAGCACAGAGTGCTGGGCTTGCCCACCCTCTTTCTTATTCAGCAGATTATAGGGAATAAGACCCAAGAATCTGCATTTCTAACAAGCGCCCTGGTAATGCTAATGCTGCTGGCTCAGGGAGAGTGCTTTGAGGATTACTGCTCTAAAGTAGCAGCACCCAACAGCAGCAATGGAAATGTCTTAGGGCTGCACTGCTTCCTTCAGCCTAATGGTGAACCATGACCTTTTCCTACTGTCCCAAGTCCTCAGTAGGGTCTCAAACATGGAAGCTCAAGTTCACCAAATTTGAAAAATATGACTTCAGGATTCTAGTTTTTGGGTTCATGGACTCTTTTTTTTTTTTTTTTTGGCTTCTAAGTATTTCTAGCCAGCATCGTTAAAGATTTTTATTAGCTTTTTTAATGTATAATTTAAAATACAGAGATACAAACATACTGTTTGATGAGCTCTGTCAAATGGATACACCAGTGGAACCGATGTTCCCATCAAGACACAGACCACGTCCTTCTGCCAGGACATCCACTGCTGACCAGAGGAAACCACGGTTCTGATTCTGTAACAGCTGATTAGTTTTGTTAGTTCTAGAGCTTCATATACATGAAATTATGCAGTATGTTCTCTTTCGTGGTCTTTTTGTTGGTTAAGTGATGTTTTTGAGAACCATTCACACTGTTGCCCAATAGCATGCACTGAATGAATTTGTTTCTCTGCTCCCCTGCTGACAGATATTTCTTTCCAGTTTTTGGCCAATATGAATAAGGCTGCTATAAACATTCTTCTAGAAGTATTTGTGTGTGTGTGTATGTAAACCTTCATTTCTGCTGTAAATAGTTAAGAATGGAGTTGTTGAATCACAGAGTAGGTATATGTTTAGTGTTACAAGACATTGCCAGTTTTCCAAAGTGGTGGCCCCACTTAACGTCCCCACCAGCTGTGTCTGAGACTTGCGGTTGCTGCTCCTACTTGCCACCGTTTAGTGTTGTCACCTCTTTCCATGTTAGCCACTCTAGAAGGTGTGTAGAGGATCTCACTGTGGTTTTAATCTGGAGTCCTTTGGTGACCAACAACGTTGAGCGCTCTTTCAAGTGTTCATCAGCCATTTGCCTATCTTTGGTCGTGAGGTGTCTGTCTGCACCATTTGTCTATTTTTTAATCGGGTTATTTGTCTTTGAAACATTGAGCTATAGGAGTTTTTCTGCATCCTGACTATGGGTTCTTTGACAGAGACCTGTGTTATAAATATTCTCTCCCTGTCTGTCTCACTGACTATTCTGAACTCTACTTGGTTCCACTATTCTACTATCTATCCCTTCACCAATACCACACCGTCTGAGAACTGTGGTTCTACAGTAAGAGGTTAAGTTCTCCAACTTAGTTCTTCTTTTACCAAATTTTGTAAATGTTTTTATCTTCGACCTTTGCAATTCCATATTAATTTTAGAATTTTGGAAAAGTTTGGTAGGAATTTGTTTGGGATTGCACTGACTCAAAAGATTAATATTTTAACAAAATTAAGTCTTTCTATTCACAAAACGGTATATTTCACCACAGTATTTCAATCTTCAATTTCTCTCAGCAATGTTTTGCAGTTTTTAGTGTGAAGATCTTGAGTAGTTTTACTTAAATTTACCCCTAAGTGTTTTTATGGTTTTTGATGTTATTATAAATGATATTGGTTTCTAAATTTTATTTTTCAATTGTTCACTGTTGATATACATAAATATAATTGTTTTGCATATTAACATTATTTCCTGCATCCTTTTTGTTGTTGTTGGTGGTGGTGGTGGTGTTGGCAGATTCTTTAACATTTTCTATCTATGCAACCCATAAGGACAATTTAATTTTTTCCTTGTCAATCCTTATGCCTTTTATTTCACCTTCATGCCTGATTGCCCTGGCTACACCTCCCAGTACGACACTAGATGCAAGTCGTGGGAGCAAATATTCTTGCCTTGTTCTCAACTTAGGGGGAAAGCATTTAATAACTTCACCATTAATTATGATGTAAGCTGTATGATTGATTATGTAGAGGTCTGTTAACACTGAGGAAGTTTCCTTCTATTTCTAGCGGACTGAGAGTTACTATCAAGAGCAGGGGTTGAATTTCGTCTAGTGCTTTTTCTGCATCTATTGATGTGATCATATGGTTTTCTCCTTTACTTTGTTAATGTGGTCAATTACCATTGATTGAGTTTTTGAATGTTAAAGCAACTTTACATGCCTGGTATAAATTCCACTTAGTCATGAGGCATTGTCATTTGTATACTACTTGATTTAATTTGCTAATGCTTTGTCAAGGATTTCTGTACCTCTGTAATGAGGGATATTGGTTTCTAATTTTCTTATAATATCCTTGTCTCATTTAGGTATCTGAGTTATGCTGACTCATAGAAAGCAGTGAGGAATGTCCCTTCTTCCTCCAGTCTCTAAAAAGTGAGTGTTTTAATGTAACTACTTCTTCCTTCAGCGTCTGAGAGTTCACCAGTGAAGTCCTTTGGACCTGCAGCTGTCTTTGTAGGAAGGTTCTTGATTACAAATACCATTTTTGATGGATACAGGGCTTTTCAAGCTTCCTATTTCGTCTTGTGCAAAGTTTGATCATTTGTATCCTTTGTGGAATTTGTCCATGTCATCTAGGCTAAGTTCATGGTTACAAAGTTGTTAATAATATTCCTTTGTTATCTTTTTAATATCTGTAGTATCTATAGTGATGTCCCTTCTTTTATTCATGAGATTGGTAATATTCTCTCTCTCTCTCTCTCTCTTCCTTGATTAGACAGACTCATTGGAGCTTTTCCAGTGTTATTGATCTTTTGATTTTGTTGATTTCCTCTACTGCTTGCCCATTTTCTATGTCATTGATTTCTGCTCTTTTCATTTTTATTTCCTTCACTCTACTTCCTTTGGGTTTAATTTCCTCTTCTTTTTCTGGCTTTTGAAGGTGAAACTAAAATTACTGATTTTAAATTTTTTTTCTTTTTCCGTGTATGCATTTAAAGGTATATATTAGCTCTCTAAGTACTGCTTTTAGCTATATCCCACAAATTCAAATATAATTTTATCATTCATTCAGTTAAAAAAATGTTTTCTCTTTTCCCTTTGACTCATTTGACTCAAAGGTTATTTAGAGTTATGCTGCTTAATTTTCAAAAATTTGGAGATTTTTAAATATCTCTCTGATTGATTTCTAACTTAATTCTTTTAGGGTTAGATAACATACTCCATATGACCTCAGTCCTTTAAAGTTTTTAGACTTGTTTTATGGCCCAGGAAATACACTGTCTTGGTGATTGGTTACTGTGTACTTCGAAAGAACACTGCTGGGTGTCTGCAGCTGCCGGATGTAGTTGTCTATAAATGTCATTGAGATCAAGCAAGCGACTCAATAATTTTACTTAAGTCTCATGTACATTTACTGATTTTTGACCTACTCATTCCATCAGTGACCAAGACAGACACGTAGAAATCTTTAGCTATAACTGTGGTTTGTCTACTCCCTTCAAGTCTGTCCATTTGAGTTTCATGTAATTAGAAGTTCTGTTAACACATTTTTGGTTAACAAACATTTTACCATTTAAAAGAGTCCTTCTTTTGCTTTGCTAGTATGTCTTGAAGTCTCCTTTATCCGATATTAATGTAGCCAGCCTTCCTCTGACTGGTATTTGCATGATACATCTTTTTCTATCCTTGTGTTATTATGTTTAAAGTGCATCATTTGTGAACAGCATATAGTTGGATCTTGCTTGTTTATTCACGCTGACAAACTCTTTTAGTGAAAGTATTTAATCCACTTACATTTAACATAACAGTTGATATAACTGAGTTTAAGTCTACCAACTAGCTATTTGCCTTTGATGGTCTCTTCTATGCCCCCTTTTCTTCCTATACTTTCTGCCACCTCTTGGATTAATCGAGTATCTTGCAGTGCCCCATTTTATCTCATCTACTGGCATCCTACACCTATGTTTCATTTTGCTCTAGGGATGATGGAATACATCCTTAACTTAGCTCAGTTTATCTTCAGTTACATTCTAAAACTTCACATGTAAGAACCTTACAAAAGTATACTTCCATTTACCCCTTCCCTTCCCTGTGCTATATGAAAACATGTTTATAAATATTTTTCTAATATTTTTGTTTTCAGTGGGAAGGTGCCTATTTCACCAACCTTCTGGAAATGAAACTTGGATTTTTCTTTCTTAAGATGTCTATCCCAAACCCTTGCCTACACACTCAATCACAGCAAGTCCTGAGCACTATAAAGTAATGCTCACTTGTTTGTACATATAAACAGTGCCCAGTAGGGGCAAAAAGTGAGACTCCGCACAGGTGAGTTCACTGCAGCCGAGAACTCCGCGAACTGACAGAATTCGTCCACACCCTGCAAACACTTCCAGCCCTAATACTCTCTACCATGCTCACTGCGCAGCTCCTGTGGAGAAAACCAAGCTCCACCATGGTAGAGTTTGCATGAATGTGAGAAAACTCTTCCCAACTAAGTAATTAATAACGGAAGCCGTTGCCTTGTGAGTAGTATGTTAACTGTCCACAGCTGTTTCTGCAGAGGCAGGATGATGGGCAAAGAGGGAGGCAGCACAGAAGGATTCTTTGTGGGGTGCAGGTCCCTTTCAGCTCAGTGGCAAGACTCACACCAATGGCAACTGAACACTGCTGCTCCGACCTGCAACACTGTTATTAACACGGTGCGCCACAACTGCGCTAAGTGCTCCATGTCCCTAGTCCATCTGGCTTATTCCTCACAATCTCACCTGGTAAATCCTACTCTGGCGATGTTTTAGAGATAAGGGAGCTGGCGCCAGCCATTCTCACCTGCTTCCGGCTCTCCGGGGAGGGCCTGCACGTGCACACACCGTTACAGTTCTCACCGTTTTTCTACATTCAGTTTAAAAGCAAAAACCTTACCCTATGGATTAAAACCTACTCATATCCACTGAGGGAGAGGCTAGAGGAGACGACACAAAGACCAAGGCAGAGGGAAGAGGCGTGAGCTCCCAGCCAGGAGGGCGGGTTCTTCCCCAGGGCACTGCCTCCTGCTCTTGTGGAGTGGCGACTGCTCACCCACAGAACCTGGGAAACAATCGTGTATTCCCCCCTACCCCTCAGGGGCGGCCGGGAGGGTCGAACAGAGCAACCCATGGACAGACCCGTGGAGAGAGGCTCCATAAGGCGGCTATCACGGGGCGGGGAGGCTGCTCCCAGGCCTTGGGGAGAGGTAAGAACTGCAGACAACTCCTTATATATTCTAGTTATTAACCTCTTGTCAGATGGGTAGTTTCAGATAATTTCTCCCATTCTGTGGGAGGTCTCTTCACTTTGTTGATTGTTTCTTTTATGTTTCCCTAGCTTGATATGATCCCATTTGTCCAATTTTGCTTTGGCCACCAGTGCTTTGGGGGTACTGATGAAGAAATCCTTGCCCAGGCCTTGCCTCATGGCTCATACCTGTAATCCTAGCACTCTGGGAGGCCGAGGTGGGAGGATCGTTTGAACTCAGGAGCTCAAGATCAGCCTGAGCAAGAGCGAGACCCCATCTCTACTAAAAATAGAAAGAAATTAGATGGACAACTAAAAATATAGAAAAAAAATAGCCAGGCATGGTGGCGCATGCCTGCAGTCCCAGCTACCCGGGAGGCTGAGGCAGGAGGATCGCTTGAGCCCAGGAGTTTGAGGTTGCTGTGAGCTAGGCTGACGCCACGGCACTCTAGCCCAGGCAACAGAGTGAGACTTTGTCTCAAAAAAAAAAAAAAAAAAAAGAAATCCTTGCCCAGACCAATGTCCTGAAACATTTCCCCATTGTTTTCTTTTAGTAGTTTCATAGTTTCAGGTCTTAGATTTAAGTTCTTAATCCATTTTGATTTGATTTTTGCACATGGTGAGAGACAAGGGTCTAGTTTCATTCTTCTACACATGGATGTCCAGTTTCATGAGTGGACTTTCTTCTTCCAGTTCACCCTTTGTCCAGGAATATAGCTTTTCAGCCCAACTTTACTTAAGAGCTTTAGTTCCACACTCCTGGCTGATGGGGGCACAAGCTCTCATCTCCTCTCCCACTGTAGTGTTCAAACCCAAGCCCAGAGACGGGCAGCACCTTCCTCGCACCTCCTACCTATTTTTACTGGGGCCTCGGATGATCCTCTGCTTTCTTGCGAGCTTTCATGCATTTAAAAGTCTGCTTTTGGTGCTCTATACACATTCTCCGTGAGTGTTCTGAGGATGGTATGATATGCATATTTAATGCTCAGCACCTTTCGAAGCCCACCCCAACCCACCCAGGAATGGAAGTAGGATCTTTGTCCCCTCGAACTCCTGGTTTAGCACTTTGACCCTTTCCTGCGCCCCACTGTTCAGTGTGGTTTATCCAGAAGTCCTGGGCCTAACCCAGAGCAGACGCTCACGAGAACACCGACGGACAGGGCGGGACGGAAAGGGCCCTCCCCGCCAGACTGACGGGTCCGAACTTCACCCAGCAACGGACCAGCCAAGACGACTGGGCGGGGAGGTGGCAGGACAGCTTCCCAGATGACACGGAGCTCCTGTCCCTCACAGAACCAACAGAACAGAATTGAGACGGCTTCACTTCTGTGTCCCCGAGCAGCCACTTATCAGAGAACACTCTGAAGGACCCAACGTTAAAATGTGCAAAGAAAGGATATTAGATAGATTATGTGCATCTATTTTTCTAAACCTACACTAAAAAGCAAATTATTCACTTGAGTGGATGTAGCTTAGGAACAATGAGAAACACATTTCACAGATAAGCCTATTTCTCTCCAGAGAAAAGATTCTGGTGCTGCTGGGAAGGGTTAAGACTCAGAACTAACAAAGTGCCTACTTCCAGCATCTCCTGAGTTGTCATGGTGACATCTCCAACCAGAAATCATTGATACCGGCCAGTCCTTGCACTTAAATTCTCCTAACAGATGTGGTGACACACGTTAGAGGGAAAACAAATGAGCCCACAGGGGCCATCTGGGCAATCGCAGCCAGTTGCTAAACCGGCCCACATGTGAGCCACAGCCACCCAGGATCGCCAGCCAGGGAGCCGCCGGGGCCCAGGACATCCGCACTGTCACCCCTACTACTTCACTACGTTGGGACAAAAAAAATAAATAGTCAGGCTGTTAAATCTGAATCCTGTTCTTTTAACACTGTTTTATAAAAGCCCAGACCTCTGTAGGACATGAACGCCCATCTCATTTTTCAGTAGGTTTTCTGCCCGCTGGTCTGGCCGTCAGGCCTCATTCCCACGACCACCACTGCGTCCGCGTGGGGACCTCCTAGACCCAGCTGTCTGAGGCCTTGTGGTTTCACGGTTTTTACCCGCAGCCTCGCGCTGTTCACAGCCGTGCTGCTAGAGCTCTGTGGAAGGGCGTGGAAGTGGCTGAGGGATGCTGGCATGAGTGACAGGCACAGTCTTCCACACGGGACCTTTCTGAGACCACTTCTGGGGTCTGGGCTCCCGTGCTCCGTGGCTGGGACTCTGCAGTGCTCCAAACGGGGAAGGCCGCACAGTGAACTCCAGGAAGGTATGGTGTTGCTATGTTAATAAAAACGCCAGCAGCACAAAATAGATTCAGTACTTCAATAGCTTGAATAAAAATAGTTGCTTCCTACAGCCGGGGACATTATGTGGATGTGGTTTCCACAAAGTACATGATTTCCTATTTCCTCGTGAGTTTTCTGGGTCACATAAATTTCTTCGCCAAGTCTGTACTTCTGCTTCAACAGTTAGAAGAGTCTTTCAGTATCATTTTTCCTGGAATAATTTGTTATCCATCATTTTTATGGCAGCATTAAATTTTAAGAGAGAATTGAGAGGGATAGAAAATCTATTGCATATTCCAGCCCCAAAAGAAAGCCTTTAATAAATTTAGAACTTTTCGGTTTTACCTTCGTATCTGACCCCAGAACCAAAAAGCTGCCCGGAGCTGTGCATCCTTCACACGGGAGTGTGGGGCCAGTCACCCCCCTTTGTCCGCAGCCGGGTGGGGGCTCCCTGCGGGCCGTCCCAGCAGGGGCCGGTCTGAGGGCCCAGATCACGAGACTCACTGCCAAGAGGACAGGTGCTCACTGTCTCCACCCAAACAAAGGTCTGGCAGGTGTTCACACGTGCGCCCTACAGGACAGCAGGTGAATCAGATCTGGGATGCCAGGCACCCACCACGTACCCATCCGGCTCTTAGCAGATGCCAGGGCCAGGCCTCTGTGAAACAGGCAATGCAAAATGGCAGGAGCAGTAACGAGGTCTGGCCAAGTGCAGAAGGCACAGAGGGACAGGAGCACCTGCATCCCAAGCATGGCGTGCACACTCCCAAGGACAGGCCACTCCACGAGTCTGACTTGGTCACCCCTTCAGGCCAAACATGGACCCGGCGCCACACTGCTGAAAGGCAAGAAGGCTGTGACGGGAAGCACGACAGGCTCATGTTAAGAACCACACCGTTGCCTGGTGCTGCTTAGATGGTGAACGAGGCTGAGTGGCCCCGACGGAGAAGCCACGGCCTGGCCAAAGGGGCCTGAGTTTCAGTCCCAGTTCTGCCACCCGATGCCGTCCTGCACCACCAGGGCAGCCTCTCCAGGCTCCGCCTCCCCCTCTTCCTTCCTCATTCCCAGAGAAGCTCAGCAGCTCACTGGCCGGGCCTCTGCCTCGGTGGCCCCTTCCCCGAGCACTCCTTTCTGAGCACACTCAGCATCCTGACAGAGAGTGCACCTCTGAGTCTCCACGGCATGCTTAACCCCCCTGGAATGTGAACTTTTCCACAGCGATACTCTCAACAGCCAGGGAACACAGACCTGCTCCCAGCATGAAGCCAAGCATGCAATTCACAGCACAAAAGGGCAGCAGTCTCGGGAGAGGCCACGAATGAGCCCAGCCCCAAACGCCACATGCTTCATCACAACCGGGATGATGCACAATGAGAAATTGTCCCTCCACTTCAGGAATGAAAGATTGATGTCTGCATCATATTGACTCTCTAGACTCAGAAATTCAAATGAGGAAAATAACTTTTATTTATTAGGACTGGCTCGTTTTTTTCCCTCTTTCCCAGAACTTCAACAAACCACAGCCATAAAGCATTAGCAAGTTTTTCTGGATTGATAGATCAAATCACGGGAGGATTAATGGACAGAATTTCATTTAAAAAGAAAGAATGGAAATGGCAGGGCTGGATCCTTTCCCTACGGCCCCAAGCGAAGGGTTTCCTGTTTTAATTTTGACTGTAAAAGCAAAGAGCCTACAAGTGGGCACAGCCCACCCCAGAGCAGGGTGGACCTAGGAAGGGCAGAGAGTGTACATGCTGCAACAGAAGCTCAGTGGCTCTGGGGTCTCAGGGCAGGGGCAGGGACAGACAAGCAGTGGGCCTGTCCTTCCACCAAAAAGCCACTGAGGCCTGGCGGGGAGCAGCTGAGACCCCCCCTAAAGCTCCAGGAGGCTGACCACTGACCCATCCACGCAGCCTGGCTGGGAGGCCTCTGTCCCAAGGCCTCGGTGCCACCAGCTATAAAGTAGAGATCGTCCCACGTGCCTCGTGGAGCTCGTGTGTGGGCTGAACAAGCTGATGGGGAAGGTGTCATGACAGCGACGGGTACGTGTAGGCTCTAAATGAGTGGGAATTATGGTGGTCTTCATTTTTATCTCCAATGGTATGGGAGATTGGCTACTAAAATGATTTTTAAGTTGCCCAGCAAAAGAAAATAAGCCTAAGTATGGAGTTCAAATATTTATATATAGGCCTATCACTCTATGTTCAATACCCTTAAGAAATGTTTATACCCTGGTATTCCCAGAGGTGGAATTGCTGGGCCATCTTAAGTATATAATTCAAAGTAACAGGGAAACACACGACACAGCTGACGTGCACAGAGCCAGAACGGTCAGGTTGGCTCCGGTTTATCCAAACAACGGGCCCTCACACCAGCGTGGACAGGGACACGGAATTCAAACGCCCGAGCCCCTGTCGAGACGGAGCCCATGACTATTCATGGATCCTGACAAGTGCGGCACCGGAACTAGGCTGATGCCGCACTGGGAGGACGGAGAGGACACCAGTGGGAACACCGCTCTGCCAGGACCCCACAGCTCTCGAGAGCTGAGGGCCGCGAGCTGCTCGGCACTCGGCCTGGACCCCGGGGGGGCAGCGTCCCTCTGGACCGCTTGTGTCGGAAGGAGGCTGGTTTTGAGGCTCAGCATCTGGATAAGGTTTCAATAAAAATGCAGGTGACTCTGTAGTTTCTTTGCTGAAACTCTTCCAGTCTGCTCTAAACACCCCAAATTTCACTCGGTGATGTAGTCAAATTAACTCCTCCAAAAACTTGCTTTTTTGCAACTTTTGCTATATTATTAGATTTTGCAATAGAAGTTATTTTAACAATGTACAATATAATTAGCCACTTAATGTTATTAAGAAAATTTATGAGCCTTTATGAATTGAAAAATAGCCCCAAATGGTATTTATTAACTATCCAGCACTAAAAATAGGGCCCTATTGCCTCAGTGAACCACATTTAAAAAAATGTACAGTCACAAATAATATGTCTAATTATGTATTAAACTAATTCTCGCTTTCACCTTTTGAATTTCTAAACTCCTTACCTCATGTATCATTTTAATTATTTTTCCAGTTCATTCCCAGGGAAACTGGCTGATGGAGAACTAATTAATGGGTCCAATAAAGAGGCTGCCAGCATTGTTCTACCACAGTCTGCACCCTGGCCTCATTTGCATGTCTCCTTTTATTCTAAACAATAGCACTGCTGAGATTTCGACATGAAATTGTTAGCTCATTTAAAAGGACACAATCATATCCGTTTCCACAGATATTCATCAATTATCACATTTTACTGCAACATGAATCCATGAAAAGAGCAACCACTAGAGTCTCTGGCCGCAGGGCCTTGCAGAAATCACAGGTATTTAAGTACTGCACTGCTTGCTCCACTGGATGCGATGATCTGGGATTACTTCGAACCCAGAGAGAATTTATGTGAAAGACAGACGCTCCCTGGTGCTGCGAACTGCAACAATGTCGAAGTCCGCACCCTTTATGTCCTGAGGAAGCCCTGTACTGACTTCAGAGGAGGAAACACAACTTCCTTTGGTGGCACTGGCTCTCCTGACAGCTGGCAGCCTAACGGACACCTGCTTTAGCCCCTGCAGCTAGCAGAGAGGGAGGGGGCAACCGGGGAGCTGGCCCTCTCCCCGACAGCGGGCCACACAGAGGGGCTGCACATGGGTAGCTGCCCCAGTCGAGGGTCCTGCCAGAGAGGGCAGCCTGGCAGCCACACGGGACACCCAGACTCCCGCCCCCAAGGTCACCCACTGCTGGCTCACCAGAGAGAACAGAAGCCAGCCTGTGGCCCGACAGCTGATCTGTTCTCCCTCGCTGTCCCTGCTTAGCGCTTTACTGACTCTGGTCAAGGTGTGCCTGTTCCCTGTCCCCCACACAACTGAAGGCTCCCCCAAAGCAGGGGACAGTTCTCATCAGTCTCTTAATGGCCAGCATGTAACATTAGAACAAGCTGAGTCCAAATATCCCAAGCAGTGCTCAAAGCATCACACATGAATGGAGGGACAGACAGAGGGACGAGCGTGTGCCGGAGAGGCAGCAAGGCTGGCAGATGTCTGTCCACATTGCTGGGCAGACCCGGGTAGGCGTTTGTTTCCAGTTATTAAATAAATGACTACGGTCCCTTCCTGAGGGACGTGGGGGCTCTGCGTGCTGGTGCCCATCTCCCGTCCAGCCCGGTTCCCTCCTGGGGGGTCTGCCCTTCGTTACTAGGGTACGTAAGGCAGGAGGCAGGACTCATTGATCTATTAACAATGCCTGAAAGAGCTCGCTCTAGAATTCACATTACGATTGTTTTCTTTTGCCTTTAAAGTCCTGGAAAGGGAGACGGACAGGTTAAAATGAGCTTTTTAAAAGAACCGTATCAGGCAAAGCCAGCCGGGGACGCTGACACACACAGGGCAGCCTGCAGAACCACACCTTTTCATCCACAGTGCCCACCCCAATTCAGAAAGGATTCGCAATAACTCCCAGATATAAGCCTCATTGCTGGATTTAAAAAAAAGACAGTGAAGCGAACTGAGGATGAGAGCAGAGATGCCGGCACACTCGGGGGTCCACGCAGGCCTGGGGCTTCCGCACCACCAAGACGCGGACGCATCTCCAGGGAGCTGGCGGCTCGGGCAAGCTCGGCCTCCTGAGATCCGAGCGCCAACATGCAGGTAACCGCGGGACAGAGACCATTAGCACTCAGCCCAAATCCACAGCAGCACTCGGGGGATGTACCTCCCAGCCTCCCTCTGCAGCTGGGCGAGGCACGTGACTGGTCCCTCACCAAGGGACACACCGCAGGGAGGGGTGCCCCTGGGGGATGTCTCCTGTCCCAGGCTGAGACATGCGCAGCCACAGCTCAGCTCCCCTGACTCGCTCCTACCTTTGCGCACCTCCCCAGGTGCCTGCAGGGCCCAACACGCCGCCAGCATTCCAAGATCCTCCCACCAGGGTGCCACTTCCCTGGCCACTGCCCTCTCAGGGATTCGAGTGGCATCACACCTTCCTGCACAAGCACCAGGCGGCTTTGTGATTGTTTCTGTGAATTCTGGGATGCTTTTCTCTTTTCAGCAAAACCACCAGCCCTTTGAGAAGTGACTGTGAACTATACGTGTGTACCCTGGTTTATTAGTTGCCAGTGCCTTAGTTCCCAAAACGTCATGGGCATGTCACAATTGATCTTCTGATGACATCGATCACCTTCCCTAACTATCAACAAAAATCTTTCTACATCTCCAACACGTGCAGTGCAATGTGACTTGCAGAGCAGGCTCTACTTCTCCTGGATCCACGTGTACAGCTGTCTCCTGGGCACGGCCCCCAGACGTGTCCAAGGTCCACGACTCAGTGTGTCCACAAGGAGACTCAGCATTTCTCCTGGGTCTGCCTTCCCACCCCCCCGCCACACAAGGCCAGACACGTGGGCCGGCTGAGGAGCTGGGCAGGATTCAGCGGCCGAGGAACCCATGAGTCTCCTCGCCTAAGGACCTGAAGACACGTGCTTAAAACAAAACGGAACTCTAACAACAAGCTGCCTCTTGGCACTGGGAAACAAGAGGACAGGCCTGGCTTCCATGCGGAAGAGCCTTGGGCACACCCCTCGCTCCGCTCCACGTCTGGAGCTAAAGGCAGGGGACAGGTGGTGGCTTACACTGTCCTCCGCTGAGATGGTGAACCTGAGGATGTGACCCCTAAAGCCGCCAGCGATCCAACCCGATCCCCTCAGTCCTCCTAACAGAAAGGCCTTGCTGAGTCCTCATGGAGACCTGCAGCAGTAAGGGGAGAGCTCTAGGGATACTTGTTCCTCCACTCCCAGCCCAGGGCAGGCATGGAAGGGGAGGGAGCCAGGCCTCCCGCCAGCCCCTGAGCTGGTCTAGGGCAGTCAGATCAGCCACAGGAGAGGCCCCTGAGAGGGTCCCAGGTCACCGCTCCATGAAGAAAAGCTGCCACCAAGCAGAGGCCACCTGTGCTAGCCCAACTTTGAAGTGGGAACTCAGCATTTCGCTCATGTAGGTGAGGAGCCAGAGCGGGCTCGAAGATAACTCACATTTATAATTGAGATTCTTCTCATTTAAAAAACACTGATCCATCCTTTAGAAATAGCCTCTTTATAATGATGATGATTAAAGTGTACAGTACATTTTTCAAAAAGACACTGTCAACTGCAGAGAAGAAATTAAAGATACTTGTAGAGTTAACATTTATTCTTTTTGAAATTTAATTAAAAGCAGCACAGTCCTGACACCTTAACGGGCCGACGTCCCTGAGTATGATGGAAGACAAGAGCCACGTGCAGTGACGACCTCGGGGTTTATGAACACATAGATGCTCCTAGGATTCCATTTTAAATACCCTGGTTGTGCTTTATGGTGACAGTGACAGCAGCCACGGAGCCCTGCCGGGCACCAAAGCAGACAAAGAGCCATGCCAAGCTCTGCCCACTGCTGGGCGGGGCCAGGCCCAGCTTGGCCCTACAGCCACGTGTGTTTATTAAGGACAGCACATCCACAGCAACGAGAAAAGCAATAATCTGCTTCTCTGAAAAGGTACTACCATTTCTATGCTTAAAATAAAATGCCATCAGGTGAAATGGATCAGACTGAACCATTTAATCCTTCCTGACATTAACCATATTGAGCCAAACAGCTCAATCTGTACAGACACTCAACAGGGATTTCGGTTTTCCTAATTCTGTATTTACTAAAGCACAAGTGGCCTCCCTCGGACAAAGCTGCCCAGCACGGAGCAGCAGGACTGGCCGGCACAGCTGCGTGGGGACGGAGCGGCCACCGGAGCCTGCAGCCGGCAGGGAGCGAGCGCAGGCACCGCAGCTGCTCCTCACCGGCTGCGACAGACGGGCTCTGGGCCAGGAGTGCCGTGCTGTGGGTTGATTTGTGTCCCCAGAAGATGTGTTCAAGTCCTGACCCCGGTGGCACCTGGGAATGTGACTTTATTGGAAAGTGTGGTCTTTGCAGATGGAGTTAACATGAGGTCACACTGGATTAGGGCAGGCTAATCCAAGGACTGGTGTCCTCACGAGAAGAGGGGACAAGGCCATGTGATGACAGAGGCAGAGATGCAGTGATGTAGCCACAAGCCAAAGCGCACCGAGGACGGCTGGCAACACCAGAAGCTGGGGGAGAGGCATGGCCTGGATTCTGCCTCAGTCTCCAGAAGGAACCAGCCCCGTCCACAGCTGGATTTCAGAGCTGTGCGAGAGTCACCGTCTGCCATATGAAGCCCCTGGGGTGTGGTGCTTGGCCACAGCAGCCCTAGGAAGCTGAGACGCCGAGCAAGTGAACCCCGCCGTGGCCTTCCCTACTTCCCCATGTGTGCTCAGGGACACCTGGGCACCTGGCCTCGTCCTCAAGACGGTGCTCCCCAAACATTCCTGGGGCCCCTAGTTGGCTGCGTCGTACCCTGTGCCTTGTGCCACGACGCTCAGGCTCGTCCTTCCCTGCAGGCTGTCCTCCCCACCTCCCAGATGACATCCCACTTCCACTCCCACGGGCTCCAGAGCACGGCTGGGCCTGCCTTCCAGCTCCCCAGCTTCCCGAGAGTCTCCCAGGGTGCCAGCCAGAGCAGGCTGAAGGTGCTGCACAGCTCACGTGCCAGCCCAGCCAGGAAGCAGTTAAACGTCCTCTGTGTGGAGCAGCTTTCTCAAACTGGGCCACTGCAGGGTGCCAGGGGACAGGATGCAGACCCTAGGCTGAGAACGCTGCTGGGGTACCCTTACTGGCCCTGCGAGGCAGGCACTGTCTTACCCTGGGGGCCTGCGGATCACAGAGGGTAACTCAACCAACCAAGGCCACAAGCCTAGGGCGGTGCGTGTGGCTACAGGGCTGCCTCTCATCCACAGCCCCTCCTAAAGAAGAGCTGCAACACGGGTGGGCCGAGCCCTGGGCTCTGGTGTGGTGGGCACCAGCACCCCATTTTACACTGAGGACCCGGAGGCACAGACAGGGTCAAAGACTCGCCCGAGGCCATTCTGCTAGGCAGCTGGAAGAGCCGGGAGCGGAGCCCAACCCAGGAAAAGGCAGGCCGTCACCATGTCTGACGCCACGCTGCCGCTAGCTAGTGCCCACACAACCACCGGCACGGATCTGTAAGTGGCCGATGAAAGGCAAAGACGGGAGAGTTGAACAATGAGAAACTTCTGGACACTGGAGTCACTCTCAGCCAAGGACAAAGCCGGCTGGAGGTCACATGGCAGGATGGGGGCTCCAGCTTTGCCCCCCTCTGCGTCCTCCCCGGAAGGAAGCCTCCATCACAAAGCACCAGCAGCTGAAAGCTGAAAGGTTAGAATGGGGCTGATTAAACTGCATTTGCATATGTATTCTCGTTTTTTAATATTCAAGAAATAAAAACCTACGATACTTTTTTAATAACTTGGACTTAATTCATATTTAGATGTTTCTTTGTGCGAGGCTGCTGGCTTTGTTGGCTGTGATGGAGCAGACGGGCACCCCCTAGGGACCGAGGTCCTGCTCACCGTGCAGGCCGCCCGGCCCAGGCCAGGACTCAGACCGCTGCTGCCCGCCACGCTCCCAGCCTCGGTGTGACGGGGGAGGCACAGTCCTGCTCGCCTGGGGACGCGGCTGCGATGTCCAGCAAACAGAGGGGCTCAAACACGTCCAGGACACTGGAGGAAGTTCCCAAACCGACAGGAAGAAACTCAAGTTTGCCTTGTCTCAGACTGACGATTTAACTGAAAAATCTTCCTGAGAAAAAGCAGTACCCTTATTATCTTGAACTCTACCTCCAACGGCACCAGAGTGAATCCACACACCCCCCTCGGGCCCACAGATGAGAGGCCCTGGGACACCCCACTCTCAGGTGTCAGGCAGGAGTGAGAGGCTCCTCACGCCACACAGCTCAGGGTGCCAGTGCCCACAGCATGTGAAACCAGTGGGCGCAGCCCCCTCCTCCTGGGGGCAGCACAAAGTGGCACTTGGAGCCCAGCTGTCACCGAGCGGGCCTCAGAGGAGCTCAGGAGACTGCACCGGCACTGACCTAAGAACAGCCCCTCCATCAAAGCAGCCCCCGGCCCAGGGCGTCCCAGGGAACACCGGCACGTTGCAGCTGCAGAAGAAACTCTAACTCGGGTGAGCCCTGCACCAGCCAAGCACGTCTGACCAAGCAGCCCCTCGTACCGCTGCGGAGAGGGGAACACTGACCCCTAGAAACCCCATGTACAGCTTGAGATGGGCTTCTGGCCACAGGCAGGTGGTGGGCTGGCTCTGGGGTCTCAGACCTCAGGCCTGGGAGGGCTCCACTCTGAGACAGGCGGCAGAGGGGCGGGACTCCGGCTGCAGCCGCCCGGCCGCTCTGCTCCGTCTGTGGATCCAGCTGTGGCAGGACAGAAAGCACTAACTGCAGACAAACGCAGCTGGCTCTCGGCCCGCCGGGGCCTCTTCTGAACCTGCCGCTTCACTTCTACCCGCAGGACAAGGGTCACAAAGTGCTGCTTCCGCTGGCAGCGTGCACTTCACTATCACCACTGGAAGGGAAACTGCTGCAGAGGAACATGTGTCCCCACCGTGAGGACGGCACCCCGGGGCGAGGGCGTGAGTGCAGTCAGGGGAGCCGTCACCTGTTTGCTGAGTCCTATGACGTGCAGGCCCCCAGCACTCATCGATGACTTAACACGCTGTCCCTGCTCCCACAGAGCCGGTACAGACGGGACAGGAGGTGCCCTGCCAGTGCCTTACCAGGAGGTGAGGAAGAAGGACGCTCACACGGGGCGGGGCTGCCGGTGCCACTGCCTTTGGAACTCTCTCCCTCCCCACGTGATCTGCCGCACCGTGCGACTGCTGCACCAGGTGGAGTCTGTCCCCACCGTGATTCTGGGTGGGCCTTCATGAAAGTGGCCTGGTACAGCGGAAGTGACGCTTTGTGATTTACGAGGCTAGGCCATTAACAAAGCCATGCACTTCCTCCTTGTTCTCTTAGAATTTAGCCACCACGTAAAACACGCACCGACGATCGGGGCGTAAACCGCACAGTCCGTGTGAATGGGCATCTCCCTCCAGAACCCCGAGCCCCGAGTCCTCCTCCGACAGAAGGACGGCCACTTTGTACTCTGTGCACAGTGCCCCCGAGGCATCTGTGTGTGCACGACTGCCAACCCAGCCTTGGCAGGGACAGAACTCGTGGGCAACCCCTGAGCACAGGCCACTGGCCCCCCTACTTGACTTCAGTCAGCAGCCAAGCGCTTTCCTTCTGTTACCGCATCAGCGAGGGGAAAGGAAAGCCCAGGGTCCGACGGCCCGCGCAGGAAGGGGAGCCCACTGCCAGCAGGGCAAGGAGCTGCCCCTGGAAAGGCCCGTGGCTGCATGAGCAGACGCATACAGCAAGGCTGCAGGAAGCCTCGTAGAGCAGACGCTCGGAGGCAGATCTGTGGAGCACGAATAACACAGCAAAGGAAGCAGGCAGGGTGGGGGACCGCTGGGGGCTGACACACGTGGCCCCAGGGACAGCCAGATAAAAGAGCATCCTCTGCAGTTTGAGGGGTGTTTCAGGGAAGAAAAAAACAGCCCAGGGCGGCCATTCTCCATCTCCATCAGCTACTCTAATGTAAGCAGCGGCAAAGCCACCGGTTTCTAACACGGCTAAGGGAGACCTCGGGACCTGCCACACGTCCCCACCAACATCCTGCTCCTTTCCCACAGCAGCGTCCACCTGTGTGTGTTTTTCCTCCTCTGCTCTCAGCCCACGGTGCCGGTGGCTCTCGCGTTAGGGGTCCCAGGGAGCCGAGAACTTGGCTACTGGCTGTCACCCAGAGGTTCCGGGTAGAGCTGGCCACTGGGAGTCTCATCACTTGGTGGCCAGACGTCTGAGGACAAGTTATGGGCTCTCTGAGACTCAGTTTCCTCTTCCATAAAATGGAGAAGTGATAGTTGCCGCTTACGAAGCATTCACGTGTCCTTGGCGCTATTCCATTTTCACGACAGCCTGGGATGCAGCTCTCGGAACCTCCTCGTGTTCCCAGGAGATTAAATGCGCCGGCACACGCGTGAGCATGCAAGGCAGTGTGCAGGATGCCAGCACAGGCCTGGGGCGCAGGAGGGCTCGGCAAATGCCAGCAAGTGCTACCGTCGGCCAACTCAGCAGAGTTAGTAATGGTGTTTCTTAGCCAAAGATGAGCTTGGTGAGGCATCATGAATTGACCCACCTCCACCTCTCAAGCTCACCCTGTGCACGCAGGCCTCCCTCCTCACCGGCATCCGGCCGCGGGACCTTCCTGCTTTTGTGGTCCCCACAGGCCTGGCAAAGTGCAGCCCGGCTGGGAGAGCAATTCGCCATCTTCCCCAGGGGTGGTTAGTAATGGCGCTTCTGAGGCCTCCGAGTGCCCCTGACGAACTGGCCCTGAGACATGCCGTCTGCTTCTCTCCTGCAGGAAAACGTGGCCTCCAGAGGAGAAGGCAGCCTGCCGGGGGGCAGGGGCGGGGGCTAGAATGTCACACCCCCCACACCCGGCCTCTACGAGGGAAGGGAGGCTGGACATGAGTCCCGTCAGTGGTGCTGGGACACGGCCTCTCTGCCATCAGAAAACAGAAAATAAACCGTGGAGGAGACCTGCGGGGAGGCTAATCGCGGGCTGCAGGTTTATTTAAAGCAGGCCCATCCGCGCTCGGGGAGGGGCCCTCTGCCCAGGGCCCCACATGCTCAAAGGAACCCAGAGCAGGGGCCTGACTCCATGCAGCAAATCCTCTGTGTGCTCAGCAGTTAAGTACAAAAGAGGTTTGTCAAGGAGCTAGGAGGTTAACACTTGGAAACTTCAATACTCAAACAGTGAAAGGAAGCCAACGTTTAGCCCAGAACACTGTCCTAATGTCACAAAGCCTGGCCACCAGGAGCGAGGAAGGAAGAGCACGGCATCCTCTGGCCAAGCCATGAGTGTCACATGGGGGACCCAGGCAGAGCGTTGGCCTCATCCTCCTGGCCATTAACAAAAGGTCACAGAAAATTGGACTGGAAACCTTGAGAATATTCCCTCTGCCGGGGACACAGGAAGCCAAGCTCCCGAAAGTAATTCTTAGGTTAACTTTTATTTTTTGGATTTCTTCCAGAACACATAAAAATGAAGGTAATTACCAGGCTATGCTAGACCTTAAAAGCAGAGTCTCTAAATCAAGGGCACGTGTGGACAGTCAGGTGCCCCCTGCGTGGTGTCCGTCAGCTTTCTGTGCCTGTCCCCTGGGACCCTGTGCAGGGCTGCTTCCCACGGGGCTCCTGAGCAAGAAGCAGCAGGGGCCCCACCTCCACCCCGGCCTCAGCTCCCCCCGTGCCGCCCACCACAAGAAGCCACGCAGGAGAGGGTAGCTCGGGGGCCGTGGGGGCCGCTGGAGGAGGATGGAGGGAGGGTCCCAGACCCCAGGGGGTCTACGTGCTTCCTACTGCTCTGTCTGCCCCTTCCTCCTTGGGCCTGGTCGTAGCCATTACGACTGTCTGGATCGCCAGGGCCACCCTGCCCTTGGCCCTTTGCTCTTTGTCCTCTGTCTGGTAAGGAGGCCTCCGTAACCAGGGACACTGGCTTGAGACTACCAAGCACTGTCTCAACAAGAAACACAGTAAAGGAATGCACTGGGGCTGGGACCCCCCCCCCGGGAATGTGACAAGTCCGGCCCCTCTTGCTGGGCCCCTGCAGCATGCCCCCATTTGCCCTGTGACCGAAGGCCAGCCAGAGGCCAACGCCACCCTCTTTCCTGACAATGACGGTGGGCAACTCTGGGCTTGGGCTGACCGCAGTAAGTGCTGAGGGACTGTTCTGAGCAGTGCCTTCGTGCACCACGCAAACCCCAACCCACAAATAAAGGGGTCTACACACACCATCTCGGCTCCAGGGTCCTGCCCCTGGGCTCCCTTTCTCAGTCACAGCCAGGGAGTTGAATCTCAGAGGAACCCTGACTTCAGTAACAGCGGCAGAACCGGGGCAGCCTGGGGTGGCTGGGAGAGGCACCCATGCTTCCACAGGGACCCCGCCCTGGCTTTTTGTCTTGTTACTTTTGTCCTCTGGGCTGAAAGTAATCTATCCTTTCATCAAAGGAAAGGTGGGTGAGTCATTAGGCAGTCAAACACCTGGGATGCAGCAAGTGTAGAAATATCGAGGGGCCCCACCCCTTAGCCACCAGGCAGGGGACAAGTCTATGCTTTGGAGGAAAAGTCCCTCCTGGGCACCGGAACAAGGGGGTCCGAGCGGAGTCTGAGCAAATGGAGCACCTCCCAAGCAAAGGCGAGGAGGGGACGCAGACAGCAGGACGCTGGAGAACCGCAAGGCCTCCCTGCAGGCAGTGCTAGAGCATGCTGCCCCTCCCCTCTCCCCAGAACACCCACAGCCTCTGCAGACCCCACGCCAGTGTCTCTCCTGCACCCAGGATGGCGAGTGAGTGTCCTTTACTGTCAAGGAAGCGGCTTCCTAAGTGTTCGTTTCAAAGTCCGGTGAGGTCTGTCTTGGCCCCTCGGTCTCCATCACGCCAGGGCTCTGTCTTGCTACCCTGCCCCACCCGGCCCTGCCCACGGCTTTCCAGCCATCCGTTCCCACCGCAGCAGGCGCTGAGTGGCTGGTTCCTGGAGGCAAGGCCTTCTCCTCTGCGCCCGCTGCGCCCAGCACACCGCCTTGTGCAGGCGACTGACTCCATTCTTTAGGACCACGACGCAAATCTCTGGCCACAGAGATGGAATTCAATCATTTTCCTGAAAGTGTGTGATCATTATTTAATATATAACCTTAATTAATATTCCTTGCACGTTCATTTCTCTCCTAACCCTGCCTTCGTGCAGTGGGGGCAGCTCCCTGCAGGGAGGGACGGCCCGACCCCGCCTGTGCCCCATTTCCTCACACTCAGGTCGGGCTCGGGTCAGGAGAAACACAAGTCCTCGCACGGCATCGTCCAACAGCCCTGGTTTCACTCAACCCTTTGTCCTGAGGCAACAGAAGTCAGACAAGTTGTTTAAGGTCGCGCTGCAGATGAAGTATTCATGAGGACATCGTCTAAGACACAAAGAAATGCGACCTGGCAAGGAAAGTGAAGGACGAGCTGTGCAGCCCTTGCACGTCTGTCGCCTCCCTGTAGGATACTGCTGGCCCCGTGTGACCCTGTAGGAGACTGCTGGCCCCGTGTGACCCTGTAGGAGACTGCTGGCCCCGTGTGACCCTGTAGGAGACTGCTGGCCCTGTGTGACCTTGGGTGGGGTGGCCAGCCATTCCCACCTCACACTCCTGCAGAACAAGACTCCAGGGCAGCCTGCAGGGCTCTGCGCACCCCTCCCCACCCCTGCAGCCCTGGGGTGGGATCTGAGGGCCCCGAGGGGTCCCTGGGAATGACTGACTTGAGCATTTATTGGAAACCTGACTCCTCTTCAGTTAGAGCCTGGATGAGGGCGGGGCTCCGCATCAGGAGGCCAATGCACCGTTACTGCTGCAGCTCCGGCAGAAAGACATGTTTAATAAACCCTGTTCTTTCTACCCATGGATCCCAGTCCCACATCCGGAGCCACAGAGACCTAGCCTGACGCCCACTCCAGGGCCCGGTCCTCTGAGGTGGGCAGCACAGGTCCTCAGGCTTCTCTCTCTGGTCGCAGGTCGCAGGGCGTGGTGCGAGCCAACCCCCTCACTCGGCAGGTGTTCCCGGGCATTCCGCCTAGTGCAGATCTCAACAGTCACCCGGGAGGTACAGGGACTCGGGGGCCCGTCCCAGAGAGCCCACAGCCTGCCAGGGCCCGGCCAGCAGTATCCTACTGGGAAGCGACAGGACGCGCAGGTGCCCGGCATCGGCTGGGCAGCAGCTCACAGCGCCCGGCGCACAGGGGAGGTCAGAGAGCACGGTGCCGCCTGGGGGCTCTGGAGGGCGGTGGGGAGGCAGCACCACAGGGGACTTGCGCTGCACCGAGGCGGAGCCCCGGAGCCTGTGGGACGCACAAACGAAACGAGGGCCCTCCTGACCCTCACCACGCAGTGCACTGGGGCCCAGGACCTTCCACTCAGCCCCACGGAGCTGTGACTTGTCAGAAACAGTCCCACGTCCAGCTCCCGAGCCCTGCTGCCGCCAGAAAAGGTGCGGGTACCTGGACACTGCGTCCACGGGCAAGGCCTTGTGCATGTGCGTGCGGACCCCCACCCCCCAGTCCACCCCACCCGTGCCCTGCCCCCGCCTCACAGCCCAGTGCCTCCGCCTGCCTCCGCGCTTCCAGGCTCCACGCTCCGGCCCGGGGCTCCCTCCACGAACGCCTGCTGCTTTCCTCGTTTCTGGAAACCAGATGCGGGGGGCTGTGGGATTGGGGTGCTGGGTGTGGGGAGAGGGGCACATGCTTGGGGGCACCAGAAAGAGCATGGACAGGCTTTGGGGCCAAAACCAAGCCCCCACCCAGTTCTCAGAGCGCCAGCTTCCTCCTGGATAGACAGCAGCAACCGACCCACGCGCAGGATGCTGTGATTGGAGGTCACAAGGTCAAAGTGTGTGGCCCGCCACAGGCCCCCCCCCCCCCCCGCCGGTAGTTGGCTGTGTCTTTCTTACGCACTGCTGGGGTCCAGGGCCTGGCACACGGGAGGGCCTCAACATGGGACTAAGAACAATGAACAAGAGTCACTGACAAGCTACCCCGCTAACAATGGAGCCTTGCTTGCCACATGTTTTTTTTATTATTATTATTTTTAAAAGAATTCTTTATAATCTTTCCTTAGAAAATGTCATTACCTGAAATTCAGCTCCAAAACTGGCTAAGAATTCTTGTCTCCTTTGGAGCAAGCACAGAGAAATGTATTCAGACTGGTCACCCACTATCGATCGCAACAGTGCCACCTGACGCCTGGGAGTGACCACTGCAGGAGAGGGCTGGACGTCGGAGACGCCGGGAGGACTCTGTCTCCAGCCCAGAGACTCCTCAGGGAGGAGCCACGCCGACGGGGCTTTCCGACGGCGGGAGCACAGGCACCACCGGGCTCTTCAGCGGCTCTTTCCCCCGGAGCCCACGTGACCGACGGCGAGGCGCTGCCATCGGGCCTGCTGCTGGGCAGCTGCAGTCCACAACCCCGCACCCAACAGCTTTCCAGAAATAACAAAGCTGTTTCTGTTATACGTTCAGCAATCAGAGACCAAAACCTGCAAATCACCTTCTTGCTCCAGTGACAATTCGGAATTTCATCTGCACAGCGAGGAGAGCCCGCCCGTGTCAAGGACCGTGTGCAAGCTGGCCGGGGCCCCACACCCCCCCGCCACCCGCAGAGCCATTCCTTCCTGGGCCCTCATACACGTGGCCAAATGTGCGGGAGCCACCCCGGCCTGCCGTGGGAAGAAACCCTCTCCTTCACCGTCCCCAAGCCCTGAATAAGCTCGGATAAAGCCAGGCGTGATTGAAATATGAAGAAAGAAAGTCTTAGAGTCAGGAAAGATATTCCAGATACTTCTTTAAATACGAGCTCTAAACCCCCAGGACACTGACTCTATTGCCACTCTGAAGTAGCAGATACACCTCCCCTGTCTCCTCCCTGCCAACTGAGCAGCAGTGAGCCACGTCATGCTGAATATTCTCATTCCTGTTTAATAAATCCTTCCCCAGCTGATAGGGCTCTACAGCTACTTCCCGCAGGTGGGTCGGCATGAAAAGCTCACCACCTCAAGTCTTAATGGGCTTACGAACATGCTGTGTGAAGAAGACCTGCTTCTCCTACTTTATTAGATTAACCCAACCCATCAGCTCCAACGCCACCCGACTCACAGAATCAATGCTGTGGCACCGGAAGGGCCAGGACAGCCCCATGGCTGTCACCACAGAGCACACCCAGGCCTGGCCCGGACACTCCCAGGGTCACCGTGCCGTGTGAATGTCCCAGAGGAGCCATGGAGAGCAGGTCCAGACAACCCCTGGAGAAATGCGGAGCCGAGGACACCGATGATGAAATGAGGGACAAGACAGCAAACTGTTTAAATCCAGCACAAATCCCCAGGGACTGGGCCACGGGGCCAGAGCTGGGCTCTGAGGACGGCAGACACCTGTGGTTTGCGCCAAGGAGAAAGTGCATTCCATGGCTCAAGAGGCAGGTGGGTGCAGGGGCTCCGTGTGAGGTGTCATTGGGTGTGGCTGCACCAGGGCACTCGGGTGCCAGGGCAGAACGGAAGCCGCGCGACTGAGGCAGGGCCTTGTGGGGAGGCTGCACATGCCCTGTTCAAACGCTGGGTTTTATCTGGGGCCGGGAGGAGCCTGGCTCTGAGCAGGGCCCCTCATTTCTGCCGTCGGTCCCCACAGCAGCCCACGGGAAGCTGCAGGTAGGAGGGCCGGGCTGAGACTGTGCTGCCTGGTATGTGGCTTGCCCGCGTCTTCCTCTGTCACAGGCCCAGAATTTGTACAGCTCCACAGTTGACAAAACACCCGGGGTAACGGTGGTGGGACGCCAACCTCGTCTGGCGCCGACTCTGTGCTTGGCACAGGGCCAGGCACTTTCCGTAGGTTAGAATGGGGGGAACAAACTGTCTCGAGGGTGCCTTCTCCACACACACGTTTCACTGGAGCACAGCCACGCCCGTCCATCCCTGTCCACGGCCGCCTTTGGGCCTCAACAGCAGAGCGGCTGTGAAACAGTCCATATGGCCTGCAAGCCTGAATATTTACTGTCTCACCCTGCACAGCAAACACGAGCCAACCCTTGCATTAGACAGCCCGTCCTCACTCCCAGCAACAATCCCACAAGGCGAGCGAGCTTCAGGAAGCCTGACTCGCCAAGGATATAAATGTAAGCACTGAGCTAGGACAGAAACCGCGAGAGTCCAAGACGTGGCAGGGAGCAGGATCCATTAGGGCTTATGTGAAATACCCACATAAATTCTTTCCTCAAAGGATCCAGATCCATTTGGCCACAGGTGGGCGATTCAGGCTTCGCTGTACAAAAAGCTTCCCAGCCACAGATTACCGCATTGTGCCCCCCTCCCACCCCTGACAGCTCGGGGGCTCAGGGGGGGACTCGCCGCCACAGGAGCCCGCCCTGAGCGTGGTGTGAGATGGCTCCTGCCCTCGGGAGAGGCGACAGACAGCAGAGGAATGATCCAGCCAAAGCCCAGGGAGACGAGCTCCACGTTCCGTCCCCGGATTTACAGCCAGCCCCGCGTGAGGAGTGCGGTGAGTGATGATTAAAGACAGGCTTTGGGATGTGGGCAGTAGAGGTGTCATAATTAAAATTCAAGTGTCCTTTTGGATGTCACTAGGAAGGAATTTCATAAATGCCTTAGGCCAAATGAAGTCATCTTGCAATACTCACCAGGGAAAAGGAAATGTTTCCTTTTCTCCAAAAAAAAATTCACTAGGTCATAGGAAGCGTAGAGCCTCAGAGCACTTCCCTTGTGTACTAGAGACATTTGTCCCCGTCCTCACAGGGCACAGAGCAGGGATCATTCCAGAGCAGCAGAAGTGACCACCTCAAGGTGTAACAGAGCCCTAATGGCCATGGGCGTTCACCAAACCGGGAGCAAGAGCTCCCAGGCCCAGGACAGCCAGGCTCCACGGCTGCTGGCTCCCCGAGTATCAACAGATGACAAAAGACCTCGCTCAAAGCCCTGAATATTCCGCAGAGGAAGGAAGTTACTGGAATTTAGAGAAAAGTTACCACTATTCTCAGAGCCTTTCAGAAACCTGTCCATGTCCTTTTTCATTCCAAGGTGGGTCCTAGGGGCACATTCACTGCTGAGTCACAGCCTGGCACGGTGGCAGCCATGGCACAGGGGCCACGACCAGCCTCCCCTCCCCCGTGCGCCCAACAGTCCCCACAGCCTCAGATGCCCGGGGACGGCCCATGGCGGGATGGCCCTCCCCATGTCAGTTCCATCTCCCCTCCGTGTGTCCTCCCCTCCCCCTCCTCTCCTGTCTAACTAACGCCTGTCATGCATCACAGCTGAAATCCCTTAAAGTCGTCATCCCAAACCCTCTCCAAACCCACCGCAGCCGTGGGGGGTTCCAGAGCTTCCCGTCGACTCTCAGCACCCGCTGCCTCCTTGCAGCACCCACCAGCTGTGGCACCTGCTCCACGATGCTCGCTCCCCAAGGGGGTGGCCTTCTCCTGATCTGAATTCAGGATGCTGCCCCCAGGGAGGTCCCCTCCAGCAGACACAGCCTGAGGACGACCACGCACAGGCAAGCAGAGCTGCAGCACTGTGGACATCTGCGGGGAGCTCCTGTGTCTGCTCCCCTGCCGGGGGGACCCAGAGAACACATGGGCTTGCTCGTGTCTCGGGGGCCAAGCGCTGCTGCTACAGAGGCCCCTGTGGACAGAACCCCACGGTGTGCAAGGTACGTCCACCCCCATGAGCACAAAAAGGCCACATCTGTGTCCCAGGACCTGCCCAGTGAGGGAATCGGGGGGCTGTGGCCCTGAAGGAGCCTGTGCCCACCAGGCCCCCAGAGGCAAAGTGCACCCAGAGGGCACAGGGAGGGACTGTGGCCGACCCTCACACCCCTCTGCACCCAGGGATCCCGCCAGGAGGATGTGCCATCTCAGGACTCTATTTATTTACATATATTTTAGAAAAAGGGTCTCGATATGTGGCCCAGGCTGGAGTGCAGTGGCTGTCACAGCTGATCCACTGCTGGGCAGCTCGGGAGTTCTGACCTGCTCCCCTTCCCACCTGGCAGTTCGCCCCTCCCTAGGCAACCCCTGCCCCGCTGCCGGCGATCACCATACTAATGCCGAACGTAGCGTGGGCACCAACAGGCAGGCGCACTGCAGCCCAGAGCCAGGCTCAGGGGATCCTCCCGCCTCGGCCTCCAGAACAGCTGGGACCACAGGCGCGAGCCACTGCCTGGGCTCTCGCTGCTGCGGGGAGAGGTCCTCAGAAGCAGGCCTGGGCTTCCTCAGAAAACAAGACCGGAGCACTGGGTCACAGCCACTGTTCTGAGCCTGCTGGTGTGACAATAAAATAGAAGCCACGTGTGGCTGCTTTTAAATGGACAAGCAATTGCAGAGAACATCCAGGAAGTGGAGGCACAGCAGGGAGAGCCACAGCTGGGAGGCTGCACAGCCCTTGCTGAGACCCGCTCTGGGTGTGCAGCGAGGGGGGCCCCGAGGATCCCTGACATCCCTCCACCCAGCACGCGCCGGAGCCCAGAGCGCCTGAGAGGGCAGCTGGGCTGCTTTCCTGCCTCGAATTCACCCACCCCACAAAGGCCTGTGGAGGGGAGGGGCCTCAACTGCTGACTTCTCAGTGTCTGGCACCACTGTCACCATTAATGTCCTAATACCGATACACTGCTGTCAAATTAGGCCTCTGCTTCATTCTGGTTTCCTTTGTTCTGGTTTCCTTTGCTTTTACCTGTCTTCTTTTGGTCCCAGCACCCCACCCAGGACACACTACATTCAGTCGCCACATCTCAGATTCCTCCGAGCTGTAACAGTTTCTCAAAGTTCCTTTGTTTCTGATGACTTGACCGTTCTGAGGAGCACCGGTCAGGTGTGCTGTAGAAAGGAACTCTAGGCCGGACGTGTTGCTCACGGTTGGACTGGGTGGGGCCGTGGGAGGGGACGCAGAGGCGAGGTGCCCTCTCCTCACACCTGGTCAGGGCACCTGCTGTCCACCTGCCTCCCCACTGCGGGTGCTGCCCGGGTCCCCCGCCGAGGTCTCCACAGTGAAGTTCGTTTCCTTCCTTGCAAACCACATCTCAGGATGGGGTCCCCATGCCCAGGCCGCCTGTCTGGGGCAGGGAGTTCTGCCACCTCCTCGAGGGGCGTCTGCATAAATCGTGTGGAATCTCCCACACGGCAGCTTAGCCTCCTCTCCCACCCACAGCCGCAGGGGTCTGTGGATACTTACTTTATACTTTGGGTACAACACAGCATCACTGTATTTATTTTGTTGCTCAATTGTTGTAGCTTTGGCCGTGGGATCCCTTTGACACCCAGCGCTATGGGTGATCTGACATTTCCTGACTTTCTGGCCCCACGAGATGCTCCAGGCTGGTCCTGCACATTCCCTGGCCTGGCCCTGGGGTCCGCCTGTCCCCGGGAGCCTGGGTGCCCTTCACTGGTGAAGTGACACATGGGTTCACACCAGTGGCAAATGCTAATCCGTGAATCACTCTCAGATGAGGAGAGCCCTACAGGTAAAAACGTTACTGCTCCCTAGACCCGGGGCTTTCTCTCCCTGGATGGTCACCGGGCCCCCCCTTCCCGTCACTCAGGTCCCAGCTCAGATGTCCACAAAGGGGTTCTCCCCAGTCCCCACGGCACACGGCAGCTCCCAGCGCCCTGTTCCCTGAAGGCAGCTCGCCTAGGCACACCTCCCTCCATCACCCCTCAGTTCCCTCTGCACCAGGACCGCGAAAGCAGCTTCTGCCCCTCTCCTCAATTCCAGACATTTCCCGCTCCCATCCTGCGACATGACGGATTTTAAAACACCATTTTCCTCTCATTGTCTACCGAGAAACAACTCCTTGCTTCCTGGGTACCTGACACTGAGCCAGGTTGGTCACAGGTTCATTCCGTCACGTGTTCATCGTCTCTCCCAGGAGATGGTAAGTGCTCTGAGGACAGGGACTTCCCTGTCTAACTCCCTGTGTTTCTGCAATCCTAGCACAGTGCTGGTGCGTAGCAGATGCTCAACACGTATTTCTGGAATAAATATTTGCACCAAGGAAGGAAGGAAGCTGCTGACCAGAGACCATGAGAGGCATCGCCCCACCCATGTGCCTCCCCCTGGAGCTGTCCCAGGCCCATCCTCCCGGCCTAGGCCTCCCTGGCCCACCTCTCAGGGCAGCTAAAGAGGGCTCTCACTGCTTTCCTCTCCTATTCCTGCCCTTTAAAACAACAGGTTTCTCTCTGAATTAACTAAACAACAAGATATTGACACACGCCAATCAATATCAGCTCCTCCGCCTGTGGCTGGCACCAACCCAGCTGCGGCATGTTTGTGACCGTCACCTCCCTCAGGGAGGGAGACTCTCTCACCACAACAGAATCGTTTATCTTTTTCACTTGTTCTCCTTTGCAGGACACTGACGGTCAGATCTGCTTCCTCAGAGCAACTGCTTACAGGGACGCAGCCCCTGGTGGCTGCCGCCAGCCTGAGAGGAGACAGCAAAGGCACCAGTGTGGTGCTGGACGCTGCTGGGGAGTCTGCGTGAAGAAGGTGCCCACAGTGTGAAGGCTGCGGGTTGCTGGGCGTTCCCGCCCTCGGACGCACCTCTGGCCTTGGCAGGCGGCAGCTCTCAGAAGAGACTCCGCTCACCTGGAGCCCAGATGGCCACAGCGTCAGCAGAGCCCACAGCCGCCCTCCCTCCACCGTGGCCATCCTGCGCATCACAGAAAGAGCAGCTCTGAGACGGCACGCGGCAGCTGGGCCACGGTGAGGGCCGAGCAGAAGCTGAGACTCCTGTGCCTGAGGGGTCCCTCACCGAGGCTGCCCCAACCCATCACCAGCGGGTAGCAACATCCCCCCGGGCCAGGCACTGCGTTCTCAGAGCCAGGAGCAGGCTCAGCCCCCACACCACCCAGAGCACAGCACGGGCCACAGCTATCAGCCCGAAGCACCCACTTGATCACTTTCCCGTTGACTCTGCCCTGCTCTTATCCACCCACATTAAAACAACCCCACTTGCCCACTTGAGGATACACGTCCGACACGTAAGGACATATGTCCAACACATTAGAGAACAGGCCTTTGGATTGGGGCAGTGAGGACAAGAAAAAATAAATACAACAAGAGAGCCCAGCTGAATCGCTGATGATAATGAATTTAAGACCAGATTAACTCAACCCTCCAGCTGTGGACCAACAAAAAAGCTAGCAAGCTCAAAGGTTTCTCTCTCGCTCAAGGCAATAAAGACGCAAGTGCAGGGACTGGTCATGGAGGGTGGGACGTGTCCTTTCCACAGGGCCAAGGCAAAGCTGGCGCCATATTTCATGGAGGACTCTGGAACTGGCTCTCATGGGCCGAGGCTATTCCAGGAGCTGGGACTGCCCCACCCACCCACAGCCATCCCACACCTACAACCACGTCCACCACGGAGCACGATATGCATCTAGGGAGCAGGGACGTCCCTTTTCTCTGGGCGACCCCTCGGTGCTATCTCCCATGCTCGTGACAATGCACCTCATGCATTTTGTCACCACCACCTAAGTTCATGGCCCGGTCCAGGGCAGGTGCTTATTAATAACCTTTTGTTGACACATGTCCCAAGAGGATTTCAAGCTACCTTGTAAGGGAAGAGTTACTGAAACTAATAAACACCCCAGTTTAGGGGAGAGTAATCACCCAATTGCTTTCCTATGATTACTATGTATTTTCATTGCCAAAAGATGCAATACAATTTCATGGTTACTTGGCCCTGTAAAATAGAAATACCCCCACATTTTAAGATATGAAAAGGTTTATAACCAGGATACTGTCAGTTCAAGAATGAGCCCATGGTACAAATGAGTCAATTCATGACAAAATTTAATTTCAGGAAAATTAACTCGATAAAGATGCCACGATTGTACTTAAAGTTTTAATACCTATTAGGAGTTGTGGGGAGCTGGTGCAGAACCAAGGGCAAGCGGATCCATTTCCTGGCTCCTCAGAATGTGACTGACTTGATACTTAATTTATTCGTAATGGGGACAGTCGTACAAGGAACTCCGTGTTTAATGAGGGGGGCCTGGGTCTTGAAAGCCTAACCAATCACGGAAATGGAGAGTGTTCACAGTTTACGGGACATTAGGTTTTGTTTCCTGGAACACTACAGAGAGCGCTTGCAGCACCACACTGACAGCTCCTTTAACCACGCAGCCACGGCGAGGCTTGATGTCCCCACACGTGGCGCTGGCCAGAAATTCTGTAGCTGCCACGTACCTAGGAAAGCAAAACCAAAGTGGGGGGTTTGAATGACAATCTACTGACTAGTAATAAATTCTGTAGTGAACATCACTAGGCTGTACAAGCTGCAGAAAAAAGAAAAGTCAAAACACAGGACATCAAAGCCACAAAACACCCACACCCACTGTGGGGCACACTGACCAGCGGCCTCAGACACAAAGCTGTGGGTTATTGTTCTAGATGATTCATACGAAAACAAGCCCAGAATGAGAGACCTGTGGGCGTGGAGGCCCAGCAGGCCGCCTGTCCTGGGGGAAGAATGCATCCAGGCAACCGTCCTGCAGGGAGGGGCTGACCAGAGACCTCCAGGCCCTCCCTGGAGGTCCCCAGGCCTTCCACAGACGTCCAGGGGCAAGGCTCCGATGCTGGGGCCCAATCCGGTGCCCGGCCCTCTGCTGCCCCACAGTGAGGCCGCTGCCCGAGAGCCCCCCAACCCCAGCACCCATCTCCAAAGGCGGCCACCCCCTTCCCAGAGCCCTGCGTGCAGCCCAGGAAGGGCCGCGCTCACTGTGGTAGAAAGCCCGCCCCTTGGGTGTAAGGATGAAAACCAGCCGTCTGCCTTTGCCTGCCGCACTCTGCGGAGATTTGATTCCTAATCCCACATAATGGTGCCTGCTGTTTGCAACTGATGATGGAAGGCCGGCACTAAACCCCCACAGCATGGCCTCAGCTTCAGCAAACAATATCCAACAAAATGAAAAGGTGCTAGAATAAGTAATGGGACACTCAGGGGAACAAAGGTGGCTTGTTCCAGAAAACTCAATCTCCTGAAGAAATGAATTTCATCAAAATAGGTGGAGAGTAGAAAATTTCCTATTGCAATGAATCTATCTGTGATTTTTAAAAAATCTTTATTATAAGTAACTCAAAACATAGACAATGTGTGAGTGCTGAGTGTGAATGTTTCTGGCAGAAGCAGCTCGAGCTCGCGGCAGTTGCGAGCATTGCTCACCACGCTCCCAGGACACTGCTGGAGATGCAAATTGCCAGCGAGCACCGGGGACACTGTCACCACAGTCGGAATGGAATTCAGCTACAAACACGACAATATACAGTTCTTTTCCCTGTTTTACATCTAGTCAGATGACAAGAATGCCAGAAATGTACTTCTGACAGACCATGTTTCAGCTGAGAAGATGCTTTGAAGGCAAAATCAAACGCAGCGCACGGACCCCGGGCAGACAGGACAGGACGCGGCCGGGCTCCCGGCTCCGCGAGGGCGAGCTCACCTGGTAGGTGTCCCACAGCCGGATGGTGCAGCGGAGGGGCACCTCCCGCATCAGCAGGTTGTTCATCCAGCGGAAGGCAAACTGCAGGTATCTCACCTCGTGCTGGTCCAGGTGCCGATGGACTTGCTCTGCACAAAACAAACACAGGCCCCGAGGCCGTCAGCGGAGCCCTCTGGAGGCCCCCCGGCAGCCGGGTCCTCTCTGCCTGCCGCAGAACCCCACTTCGACAGCACGTCCCCCAACGACCTGAGAATTAATTCTATTAGTGAAAAACTTCGCAGTTCACTGTTCTTTAAGAAAAGCAAACGACGGTGCTGCTGATGGTGAGGATGGTAACAGCCACAACAGCTGCCACGTACCTCGTGCCTCCAGGTTTGGGTGCCTCGCAGCCCACAGCCCCAGGTGACGAGCAGGGTGACACCTGCCTCACAGACGAGAGCATGCACGGTGTGGCAGAGCCCAGACTGACACCGTGCCCGAGTGGCTCCACAGACATGCACTCTTTCCCCTGCTCCAGGGCAGGGCCACAGCCCCAGGCTGGGGTCCTGCCCTGCGAGGCACTTACAGAGAAGATGAGCTCGCCAGCTGGCCAAGACTGACTCAGCCCCAGCCGGGGAAACTGTCCCACCCGCACCTGCGCCTGCACCCCACTGCTGAGCGGGCAAGTGAGACCTGTCTTCAGCCTCTGGGTTCCAGGTTTGGGGCATCTGAAGAGGCCGGGCATCACTGAGTGTCGTTCCCCAAAGCACAAGCTCGCCTCAGCCACATGCTCTTGCCTTCTTGTCAAGCCGCGGTGGGCAAAAAGGCAACAGTTGTGGCTTTAGCTCCTGCACTCCTGCCTCCCAGCCCTCTGCGGGGCTGTTACCACCTGTGGAGACAGGCATCGCCCTCTCAGAAGCTCCAAGGTCTAAGGGCTCCTGGACCCGTCGGCCCAGGAGACAAAGATTCTGGCAATCCTGGTGACGACACTCCTGTTGTCCGACGTTCCACCCACTCGGCGGTCCCACTCTGAAGGGCCTGGGAAAGCTGGGAGCCATTTTATAAAACAAGTAATTATCACCTATTGCCCCGACTGTGAACGGCCGATCTTACCCAGGGCCCACAGAGCCTTGCTAGGAGCCCTCCCGCCCCACGCCTCTTCCCTCGCCCACTTCCCCAGGCACCTCCTCCCCACTCACCTGCCCCACCCTGAGAAGGGACCCTGAGAAAACTCCACAGGTTCCCCGTTCTTCCAAAGAAAGTTCTAGGGCTGGCACATAAACAAATGTGAGAGAGAAGCTAGAGTTCTGCCCACTGGTTTGTTTTCACTCAAGTCCCTGATTAATTTGCAATGTTTCAGCCACAAGCAAACGGTGGGGATGGGAGGTCCATCCTGCTACAGTCCCACAACTCACGCACCAGCAGCCCTGGCGGAGCACGTGGGAGCCTGGCGGGTTTCGGGCTATGAGACCGGGAGCTGCTCTCGCCAGAGACAGGAGGCTCTGCCAGGCTGGCCCTAGAAAAGCGCAGACAGCTCTGGTCCCCATGCTGGGCCCTGCCGGGAAGGGAGTCGGTGCCTTAACTGTCTCTGCCCTCGCTGTGTCCCTCCGTCCCCAAACCACTGTCCTCAGCTGACCAGAACAAACACGCCAGACAGGATTCCTGCGGGACCCAGTGTGGGGACACATGGGGACGAGGCCCTGGTGCATGCTGCACAGTGGATGCGGCACGATACGCTCAACTACGACAAGACAGCACGCAAGTACTGACCTGGCGGAACAGAACAGCGGGGCCTCCCTGGGCATCCTGGGAGCAAGGCGCCGGGGAGCGGGGCTGCCTTGCTGGAGGCCCCCAGGACAGTCTCCAGGGGGCTTCCCAGACCAGGCAGCAGCTGGGACCCCAGAGGCCCCCACACACCCGCCACTTTGTGCTGCCTCCACATGAACAAACTTGGGGACGGAGGGCTCTGGGCCGGGCAGAGGGCGGCCCCAGGAAGCAGGCAGGATGGAGGGCCTAGGGGGTGGAGCAGCCTGCCGGGGCTCCTCTAGCTGGCATCCGCCCGCCCCGGGTACTCAGCTAGGACAGACAGGGTGTTCCTTTTTGTGTTGTGAAGAGCTCTGGCACACGCCCTAACACGGCCCCTGGACGTCCACGTTCCCACATCAGCAAATCCCACTTGCCCTCACCCCACCCGAGAAAGATTCCGGAGTAGAAGGTTTTGGTGAAAAAGTGGCTGGAAACGCTGGTGCTTGGTGTGAGTCGGGGAATCTCGCGGCGTCAGTCCCACAGTCACGGAAGCAAGCGGGGCCGCGTGAGGGCAGTAAGGACAGACAGCCCTGAGTTATCGAAATGTCATTTTTATATTAAAACCAAAACAAATATGTACGATGGCATCAAGTCAACTGTTGTCACCAGTTTCTAGGATAAAACCCGAGGGTGCAATGAAATCTCGTCTTCGCGCTGGGCCCTCCCAGCTCCACGGCCCAGAGTGCCCAGCACGAAGGCCAGGGTCTCCCCGCCTGGGCACCAGAGAGGGCACAGCGCCAGGGACAGCGGGCCTGACACCAGCACAGCGGGGCTTTGCAGTGACCTCACGGCCCCCCCAGGCTGGGCTGGGCCATCCTCATCTTCATCCCCATCATCTTCATCATCATCCTCTGCCTCCGTTTCCTCATCACCATCATCTTTATCATCCTCCCCCTACTCTTTCTCCTCCTGCTCTTCCTCATTATCACCATCATCATCTTCATCCTCATCTTCTTCATCCTCCCCCTCCTTTTCCTTCTGTCATAATCTTGATCATCTTCCTCCTCTTCCTCATCTTCCTCATTATCCTTCTCATCATCAGCAGCAGCATTATCTTCCTCCTCCTCCTCTTTCCTTATCATCCTCCCCCTCTTCACTCTCCTCTTCCTCACCTTCCTCATCCTCATCATCACCATCATCTTCCTCTTCCTCCTCATCACCACCATCAATTTCCTCATCATCTTCCTCTTCCTCCTCTTCCTCCTCATCATCACCACCATCAATTTCCTCATCATCTTCCTCCTCCTCCTCTTCCTCCTCATCATCACCACCATCAATTTCCTCATCATCTTCCTCTTCCTCATCATCACCACCATCAATTTCCTCATCATCTTCCTCCTCCTCCTCTTCCTCCTCATCTCCACAGCTGCTAAAACACAGACTCTCATCTTGACTTTCTCCATGAGAATCTTGGCGGGGACTGAAAAATTCCTGCAGAAGACCCGTCCATGCCAGCCATGCCCGCGTGCTGGGAATCCTCTCGGGTGGCCACCCGGGGACGCGGCCCCACACGCTGGCAGGGATGGGGGGAGAAAGGGCCCAGGCTCCCACACGGGACGTCCCCACTCCGAGCTCCACACCAAGGAAAGGGCTCGTGTGTGTGACCACAGGCAGTGCCAGCATGTCATTTACTTAATAGCTTTCTTTTCGTCAGCTTATGCTTGACTAAATGCATTTATTTTTAAAACAGAACTAATTTCACCACCAAGGAACAGCTCCCACCTGCTGTGACGGTGGGTAGAGCAGCGGGCACGTGACCCTCGTGGTGCCTCTCGCAGGCCCTGCCAGCCTCGGCGCTGTCCATCACACAGCTCGCGTTCAGAAGGACCAGAGCCCAAAGGAGGCGATGCTCTCTGTGTCCCTGGCCTTTCAGCTCGGCGGCACTTCCTGCCACGAGGGGTTTCCTCACCACACACACGTGGGCTCCATCCACGGCCCGCAGTTGGAGAAATACTGGCCCGCAGAACAAAGCTGGGCACTCAAGAGCAGCAGCAGAGCCCCCACCTGTCTTCTCAGCCTTCGCTCCTGGGCCCCCCGCCCTGCCCGGTGCAACGTGACTCACACGTACAGACACCTGCACAGCTTCCGCAAACGCCCACGCCCTAGCCTGCCCCTCGTCTTGGCTCTACGAGCACGTCCACTGTGGAGTGGGCAGAACTGCTTAGCAGCCGTGCCCACCCCTAGGATGAGAGCTGGTCGGGGCAGGCACCACGTCTGAGTCGCCTGGTTCTCCAGCCCCTGGTGCACACGAGGTGCCTAGGAAGTGCCTGTCAGATGAATGAGTCAATGCGGTAAGAAAACACATAACTGAAAACCCAAATAAACACCCAGGTTGCCAGTCCTCCTTCTCCACTTCTATTTCTCAACACAGCAATACTGAGGGGTTTTTCAGCAATACAATCAGACATTGTGTTCTTTTTAAAGAATTTGTAGAATTGTTTCTAACCTGAAATTATCTGCTACTACGAAACTAAACGGGTGGACGTTCCAAGGGCCCTCAGGTGGTTCCTCTGCCAGGGCCTGACCTCCACCCGTTCCCCAGCAGGGCACAAGTCTGCCAGGACGGACGGCCAGCCTGTGCCCAGCCCAGCCACTGCCACGGAGAGCTCTGATCAACATGAAATTCGAATCTGATGAACACTTGAAAACCAGCAGTTTAGAAAATGACTAAATTTACTGAACAAGCCTCTTCTGCACAGAAAAGAAGAGGAATGAGGTTCCATGAATATGCAGTTGGCTACCAGGGGACAGCAGGCCGGAACAACTGTGACAGCTCTGGAGAAGCGTGCATGAGGAAGGCAGGGCGTGTGCAAGGAGTGCTCCCAGGGCAGGTGCCCGGCCCCCGCAGGGAGCACCAGGTTCCACCGGGCACCCCTCAGCCTGCAGTGCCGTGTGCACATCAGGCAGCGGTGAGCGCTCAGTGCTGCCCTGTGCTGGAGCACAGCTCCGAGACAGAGACAGGCACTCCAGCAGTCAGCCGGGGGCCTCTGGGACACACGGCCACAGTGCCCGTCCCTGCCGAGCCAGCACTGCCGTGGCAGAGCCCACCCGCATCAAGGCAGCAGTGGGCAGCCGCACGCTAATAATCAGGACCAACGACAGACGTGCCGACTGCCAGTTTCACAAATGTGGGTTCCAGAGAGATTTTGCCAGGGTTACAGAACCCTCGGCGTTCCACGTCCGCGCCCCTGACCCCTCGCCCCGCACATGTCTGTCACCTGAGCAATCACCAAGCTCAGTCTGCAACAAGGGCCCGTGAACGAAGCACTCGCTGGGCCAGGCCCTGGGCCCAGCACGGGGCACTCCCTGACAGACGGTGACTTCACTGAGGACAAGGACCTTGCTGGGCCCAGAGACTGGCACCAAGCCAGGCCATGGCCTGTGGCACGTGATGAGGGCAGGGCACGTGTTTGTTACATGGGCAGTCCGTGCCCGGAGCCGCCTCCCTCAGAGGAGTGGTGCGTGGCTGAGGCTGGGAGAGCGAGGCTGTCGCTCCGGCCGACCCGCTCTGCCTGCAGCACCAGCGCCTATCTGAGGACAAGGTGCTCACCTTACAAAGGGGGAAAACAACGCTAACACGCGCCTGGGAGGCAGGTGACACCTTTTCTAACGCAAACTGGCAAGACACAGATTTGAAAAATTCAAACACATCTTTCTGGAACATCTGTCATTATAGTCACTTAACTAGAGTAAAAATTAACCCTTTCTGCCCTGCTTGCAGAGACTAAAAGGTAGCAGGGTGCAGACACCGGCAAGCCCCTCCCCATGGGACACTGGCTCAGCAAGAAGGAGCCCACTCCAGCTGGAGCGAGATGCCGGTCGCCCTGCACCAAACTCCCACAGCAGCCCCTGGAAGGGGCCATGTGCCTCCTGCCCTGACCCTGGGGATCCCTGACCCTCGTCTGAGAGGTGGGGCAGCAGAGGGAAGCTGCCTCAGGTGCACTCCAGGCAGCAGTCCAGTCAAGATGGGACCCTGGACTGCCCCCTCGGTGCCCCTAAAATGACCCCACACCGCCGGATCAAGGCACAGACCCACCCTCGTGTCTTTGAGTACCGGCATTCTGAGCATGGCCAGCCAGCCTCCACAGGGCAACAGCACCTGGCCACGAGGAATGACCAGAAAACCTGACATGGCACCAACCCCACAAGGACACAGGCAACTCCCTGCCAGAATGGAGGCTCCCCATTCATCAGTCCGTCCAGCGGAGATTTACCAGGGGCCCTCCACGTGCCAGGCCTGCCTGGAAAACAAAGATGCAGAGAAGATAGGCCGCATCCTGCCTGCCGGGAGCTCAGCAACTGTAGGAGATTCAGCCTCAAGGTGACAAGGCGTCTAATTCAGCAGAATTACCGCATATGACTGAGGTCCCCAACCCCCAGGCCACGGCCCAGTATCGGTCTGTGGCCTATTAGGAAACGGCCGCGTATCACTGCCTGAGCTCAGTACCACGTCCCCCCCACCCCCCGACCCATGACACCAACTCCCCACCCTCGGTCTGTGGAAAAATTGTCTCCCATGAAACCAGTCCTGGTGCCAAAAAGGTTGGGGACTGCTGGAATATGAGTGTCCTGAGTGCTTGGCCTTCTCTTCTGCCCAACACAGGACCTTCAAGTCCTGAAAGGACCTAAAAAGGCCAGTCCACGCCCATGTGGTGGTGATGGCAGCCTTGGCCTGAGATCCCAAGTGGCCCCAATGAAGTCCCTAATGGCGAGTGCCCCACTGGGTGACCCCAACACAGCCAGGCTGACCGGCTATGTTCCGGGCCCCGTGCAAATCCCTCCTGGAACTGGACAGCATCCTCCATACAGGACGTGGCCATCTTTCACCGACTCCGCAGCCACTCTGGGGTGGGTGACGAAGAGTGACAGAGTGGCCAGCACTGGCTCCCCGGCCACCTCTAATGTGCAGAATGAAGTCCTGGCAAAGCTGCCTCCTCTTTTGAACACGTGAAAAATGCACTGCTAAACTCCAGGCATTACATTCAGTTTATATACATCAGAGCTGCAAATGTATGTGCCAAAAAGATTCATTTTTCTTATGTTATAAGTAATTGTGAGCAGACGCTCTTTCACTGATAAAGGTAATTTGGTTAGCAATAATTCTGAATTCAGAATTTCCATTTTCCTGGAAATAAGAGTGTACATACAATGAATGAGCAGGCAGACGTAATTATTGTCATATTTCAGGCTGAAGATATTTTTTTCATGAAGCCCTAACGTGGCAGGGCAGGGCGATGTTACTGTCGTAAAGTCTGGGGAAGAGACTTGTCATATTAGGAAGGAGAAACAACCACAATATTTGTTGAACACTTTTCTCAGCACTTTAAACAGCAGATCTACAGACCGAAAATTCTGCTGAAACATCTTGTCTTCCTGATTAAAAATAAAAATAAATTATGCAAACACATTGTGTCCCAGGATTTATGCTAAAAAGGAAAAAACATGTATGCCATTGACTTAGCATAAAAAAACACACTGTTTATGCAGGACCAGACACTACTTAGATTTATTTGCCCAAAGAGTAGGCATAATTGCTCACACTTAGCTACCTGACAAAGAAAACCTTTCAAACCCCCTGCACAAAGCTGAGAACAGACATGAATACATCATGCTTTTGCTGGGAAAGGCATGAATAGGCTTTGATTTGGGGGGAAGATTTCAATTCTCTCATCAGTTAAAAAGATAAAAAAGAACAAAAGCAAGAGCCAGTGACAGTAGCCTGGGCCTCTCCGCAGCCAAGAAGCCTCCTGTTCTAAGCCCCTCACGCTCCTTGCTTGCAGGATTTGGTTTATGTTAACTATAAACAGCTAAAAAAAGGCAGGTCCCAGATAGAGGCAGGGTCCAGCCACACTCACCAGCCAGAGGACCGTGGCCCCGCTGCGCCCCGGTGGGCAGGATGAGGACTTGAGACTCAGGGCAGGAAGCAGCAGGCCTGGCCCGGCAGCTCCAGGAGGGAAGGGGGAAGCGGCAGGGGCTGACGGCTACAGACAGAGCACAGAGCAGAGCTGCACTGCAGCCGCACACAGAGGCCTCCAAGGGGACAGAGGGCCTGGGCTGGAGGGGGACAGGGCAAGGAAATGGGGGTCAGGGGACAGCAGCAGAATCCAGGACCTGCGGCTCCACTTTCCAAGCACAGGACACTCGCCGACAAACCCCTGGAAGCCGGCGGGCAGCTGCACCAGGAGCCGCAGCCAGGAAGCCCCAACAGGGCTTCTCCCTCAGGCAGCAGATGAGGCTGGGCTGGACATCAGCGGACAGTGGAAAGGCCTTGGGTTTTAGAGTCAGGCGAGCCTGGGTTCAAATCTCACATCTGCTTCTGGAAAGTTCTCTGAGCTCTCAAGGCCTCCAGGTCCTCCCATGGAACATAGGAAGAGTGCCAGAGCCGCACAGCCCTCTGGGGCAAGTTCCTGGAGTGGTGGCTGCCACACGTGGGCACGGCAGGGGCATCGATCCCCGCCTGCCTACTCTGCGGCTGGAGCAAGACTGAGAGCAGGAAGGTGGCAGACCCGCACCGGGGAAGTCCACGCTGCGGGCTCCGACCGCAGCAAACCACGCTCTCCGCTGCGCAGCCGGGCCGGCCTCCTCGCAGCATCTCAGCCGACCAGCCCGGGAGCAGTCACATCTGCCCTGGGGCCTGGGACCAGCGGGCCCACTGTAGGTTCCCTGCAGACTCTGCAGCCATCACAGCACCGTGAGCAAAGGACAGAGGGGCTTGAGGTCAGACAGGATTGAACACATGGGGCTTACTAAAAAAAAACAGAAGCAAGAGAGACAGCGCCGCAGGCCAGGCCTGTGCCAGGGCTGTCCCAGAGCAGAGCAGAGCAGCCGCTCGCACTCTCAGAGGGGAACAGTGCTGGGACAGGGCTCCAGCAAACGGCCACCGCAGCCAAGAGCAAAGGGCCGTCCGCTCTGCCTTTGGCCAGAGGGAGGAGGGCTGGGATTCCAGCAAGGCCTGAGCTGACAGTAAACACCTGCAGGCCAAGAGCACTGGTACTGACGGTGGCATCCATCTGGGCCACTCCTGAGGCACAGGCCACACTGGAGGCTGACCGGGTTCGGGACCATCTATGTGCACGGCCGTCTCCGTTAACGGCGGCTGCCCTGTCCTGCTACACACGCTTCCACAGGAAACCTGCTCCTTGTAACACACACCGCTGCATTTCAGTAATGATCATGTCTTGACAAGAAAATATGTTTTCCTCCAAAAAATTATGATGGAAATCAATTGGAAGTGACATTGATTTAGAACATTTTAACACCACTTCAGGAAGGTGGTGATGACATAAAGAGAGAATTCCCAGCCCCGAGGCCCTACTCCTGTGCCAAGAGCCAGGATCCCAGCTAATCCCACAGGGGACTGGAGAGGCCGAGACGCCGGGCCCTCCACAGAGGCGGCCCAGCAGCCCTTCCTGCAGCACGCGGGGGCAGAAGAGAGCCCGTGAAGCTGCCCCTTGGAGGCGTCTGTAGCGCCACGCACTGAGATCAGCCACGCTGCGATGACTCCACGGGCCGCCATACACCAACCTTGGAGTTTGTTGTCTAACAGACTGGCCTGTGGCCCCGGCTCCTGGGAAGGAGACCCTAAATCCTGGGTCTATTTTTGTTATGCTAATGAAGTAACTCCTGGTGGCCCTAATGGCACCCAGAAGGGGACTGGCCACCAGAAAGACTACGCAGGGCCAGAGTCCTGGAAGGGGAGGGGAGGGGAGGGCGCTGGAGACTGAGCTGCCCCCGTGGTGCAATTCAGTCATCAGACCGAGGTAGCAAAACCCAGGAGGAACTGCGGGCGCTGAGCCCTGGGGCTCTCCCTGGGGGTGAACACCTTGATACGGCAGGAAGGTCACACACACTGATGCCACAGGGAGTGAGACAGAAGCTCTGCATCCCCAGGACCCCTCCGGATTGTGTCCTCTGCTTCCCGTCACATGGCTGGTCCCCGACCTGTGTGCCCTTGTGACAGAACTGTCATCACGAGCACAGTGCTTTCCTGAGCTCTCCAAGCCACCCCAAGGAGTCACGGACCTGCCTGGGGACCACTGACGGGTGGCCGGCCTGGCGTCTCAAGCAAGGGCAGTCCTGAAGACGGAGCCCTCCACTTGTGGAGTCTGATACCAACTCTGGGTGGTTGCACCAGGATGGCATTGTGGGACACCAAACCCACATACAGACCAAATACTCCTGCCACCATTAAATGGCCCCAAGGACCGAGATCCACAATGACAACAAGGCACAGGCCAAACAGCAAATTCGTTCCTTTAAAGTAACTTCTCCAAGGCTAACGTGAACACCAAAGGTATGCCACACAACTGCCTCTACACGACGATGGCGGTGAAGGCGCAGTGAGCTGTTCGCAGCAGGCAGGACTGACATGGCGACCAGCACTGCCCCAGGAGGACAGGAGGAGGTCACAGTGGATTCATTCCCAGGCTGTGGGGCACTGAGGTGCCACCACGCACTCGCAGAACCTCAGTGAACATGAGCTCAGGATAAAATGAAGCCTCCTGGCAGACTGTAAAGAAACAATGTTTATCTGACACCACGACACGCAATCTTCTCATCTCTGGAGAGGTATTAAGATATATTTTGTTGACAGTAACATAATCTAAAATACAAGTTCTTCTAGAACTACATGGAGTTGAATTAATGAGGTACTAAATAATTGTGACTCACAGGTGGGCTCATGAGCATCTCTACAACCCTCCGAAACAGGGCCGCGTCCAAACCAGGAGACAGCCCACCTGACTCACTGAAGAAAGGACGCAGATGGCAGCCCGGATTCCTGGGGGGCCTGAGGCTCCAGGGCACTGACCATGCGCCGCGAACTACAGCATGTGCCCTCCCCCACCCACCGCGCCCCACCCAGCCAGGACCCCGCAGATGGACCCCGGCCCGGGAAGCGCAGTGGGCGGGACCGCAGACCAGAGGGGAGGGCCGGGCAGGCGGGCTCAGCCTCGGCTCTGCCCCACCCGCTCTTCTGGAAGGTCCTCCCAGGATTCAGCCTGTCTTTTTATTATCTAAGCAGCATCATTTGAAGAGCAGGAGGTTGTAATTTTGGCAAAGTCCGATTTGTATGTCAAAGTTTTCCTCAGTGTTTCAGAGTTTTAGCATCATTCTAAGACGCTTGGGTGCCTGTCTCAAGGTCACAGAGATTTCCTTTTTCTCACAGAAGTTTTAAAACTTTAGGCTTAAAACACGGGCCTTTGATTCATTCTGAGGTAATTTTTTAACATGGTGCAAGGTATGGATCCACATTCCTTCCTTTGACATATAAATATCCAATTGTAACTGCTCCATATGTGTAAAATACATACATATGTACACTAGATAACAAATATATATTTTTGTCACTGAATTCCCTTTGTGCCTTTCTGGAAATCAGCTGGCCACACATGTATGGTTCTATTTCTGAACACGCTCCCATTGCACGGACCCCTCAGTCCTGTCTCAGTGCCGACAGCACGCTACCATGATGTTCTGGGAACCGGGTAGGGTTACTCCTCCCGCTGTGTTCACCTTGTTCGACACTGTTCTACCCATTCTACAGACTTCGTGTTTCCATATGAATCTAAAACGCAGCTTGTCGATTTCTACAGGAAAGTATGGTGGAATCTTGATTGGGATTAAGATGAAAGTACGATCAGTTTGGGGCAACTGACATTTAATAATCTTGCGGCTTCTGATCTGTGAACACGTTTAGGTCATCTTTAATGTCTCTCAGCTTTGTTTTGTAGTTCAGTGCACAGGCCTATTAGACTTTTGTCACAGCATTTTCCCTACATATTTCACATTTTTATGCTAGTATAAACAGTACTGCTCACTGAATTTCAATTTCTAATTTTTCATTGCTAGTACATAGAAATGTGATTTATTTTTGTATATGGATCTTATATCCTGAAACCTCAATAAATTCTTATTTGTTCTAGTAGATTTTTTGTAGATTCTATCAGATTTTCAAGAAAGATGATCGTGCTGTCTGCAAACGAAGACAGTCCTACTTTTTCATTTCAGTCTGGATGCCACGTTTGCGTGTATGCACGTGTATATGAATGTATGTGGTCTTTGGTTGTGCCTCACTGCACTAGCAAGAATAATGTGTACACATGTTGAACGGGGTGAGAAAAAACACCATGTCGTGTTCCTAATTTCAGGGGGAAGCATTCAGTTCACACCATTTTACACAGTGTTAGCTACTGGTCTCTGTAGATGCCCTTTATCAAGCTCATGAAGTCCCTTTCTATTCCTAATTTACCCAGAGTTTTCATTAGGAAAGGATGTTAGATTTCATAAAATGCTTTTTCTACGTATACTGAGATGATTTTTAGGGGATGATTCTATGCTCTTCTTTTAAAATATGTTAATAATAATGAATTACATATTTTTTCAACAGTTAAATCAACCTTGCACTCTGGGATAAACACGCTTCATCATGATACGTATTGTTGGATTTGATTTGCTAAAATTCTGTTCAGGATCTTCCCACCTTGTTCATGAAGGATACTGGTTTATTGGCCTCTTTCCTTGAAATGCCTTTGGTTTGGGTATCAGGGTATCATAGAAATGCTGTCATGATACAGTGAACTGGGAAGTATTCCCTTGTGTTATATTTTTATGTCTCATCTGTTCTTTGTTCCTCTTTTCCTCTTTCTTTTTGCCTCCTTTTATATTAATTGAGCATTTGCTACAATCCATTTTATCTCCTGTGTTAGCTTATCAGCCATACCTTTGTCCCTTTATTTTAGAGGCTATTTTAGGGCTTATGGTATATATCGTTATATGCAGTTATCACAGTTCACCTGTAATTATTATTATACAACTTCATGTGCTGTACAGTAAAAAAAACCTTAGGACAGTCTACTTCTATTTCCCCTCTGCCAACATTTGTGCTTTTGTCTTCTTCATCGTGGATCCACATTTTCATCTGGCATCGTCTTCCTTCTCCCTGAAAATCTACCTATTGTACTTCTTGTACTGCAGATATCCTGGCAGTCTGGTGATGAATTCTTTCAGATTTCACATGTCTAAAATGGCATTTATTCCACCTCCATTTCTGAAAGATTTTTTTTCTGGTTAACAAAGGTTAGGTTTTTTTGTTTGTTTGCTTTTGCTTTTAGTAGTTCAAATACGTTGCTCCATTGTCTTCTGGCTGGAATTGTTTCAGAGAGAACTCTGTTGTCATACTTACCTTTGTTCTTAGTGTATGTCTTTTGTCCTCTGGTTGCTTTTGATATTTTCTCTTTATTAGTGGTTTTAAGCAATTTGCTGATGATATGCCTTCACCTGGTTTTCTTCATATTTCATACATGGTTTGCATTCATTCACATTCTTGGTTCTATCAGTTTATAATTTTCATTTTTAAAAATATTGAGTATTATTTCTTCCAGTATCTTTTCTGTTTCCCACTTTTCCAAGGCCACAGATTACACATATATAAAGCTGCTTCCACTGCCCCACAGTTCACTGTTCATTTCTTAAAATATTTTTCTCTGTCTTTCATTTCGAATAGTTTCTATTGCCGTGTGTGCAGGTTCACAAATCTCTTCTTCTACAAAGTCTAATCTGCTAATAATCCCATAAACTGTATTTTTCATTTAAGACATTGTGGTTTTCATCTCTGTAAGTTCAATTTTGGTCATTTTTACATATTCCATGTCTCTACTTAACATACTTTACTTAACATGTCTCTATTTCCACGTCTCTACATACCTCTCTAGATTTTTAACACATAGCATACAGTTATAACAACTGTTTTCATGTCTTTGTCTAGTATCCGTGCCATTTCCAGGTCAGTTCTGATTGATATGTGTTCTTGTTATACGTAGTATTTTCCTCCTTCTGTGCATACCTTGCGGTGCTTTTGGAAGCTAGATATTATCATTTTTTCCTTATTGGGCACTTGATATTTTTGTATTCCTATAAATATTTTTGAAGTTTTTCCTGGGATACAGTTAAGCTACCTGGGAACGGTTTAATCGTTTGGGGTCTTGCTTTTAAGCTCTGGGAACCGAGTTAGGTTTACACGCCACCCTACTGAGGCAAAACCTTCCGCCTTCTCCACCTGATGCCCAGGACTTACAAAGGTTTCCATTCTGGGAACAGACACAATTGCCACTCAGGGTCCACAGCTTGTTCTCTCTGATCAAGTGGTTCCTCCCTCACCTCACACACGTGTGCTGATCGGTGTCAGCTGAACACCTGAAAGGGACCCGCAGCGCCTCAATTACTTCTCTGTGCTGCTTTCTCTTCTCTCCCGCTTCGGCCCTACGAGCCCCAGCTGCCTTGGCATCCCCAGACTCCCAGCTCTGTCTACACTCTGGGAGACCAGCAGGCTCCTCCTGGTGCCACGGCCCAGAGACTCTCCCGCCCCAGGGTCTGGGCAACCCTGGCGCTCACCTTGTGCTCCTCCCTCTCAGGAACCACTCTGTTGTCTAACGCCCCATATCTTAAAAACCACGGTTTCACATATTCCACTCAGTTTTCCAGTTGATGCAGGCAACAAAGTGGATCTGGCTCCTGAAAATGTGAACCAGACCTTTAGATGGGCAGAGTGTCATCAAATCTGAAAACTTCCTTGCTCAGGGGTCATCAAGGTCCATGTTGACTGGAAACAGGTACGATTCCCCACATTTGGTGCTCATTTACCTGATCAGGTTTAAATGAACTGCAGGGGCTATGTTTTGTTTGTTTTTTAATTAACTGGACACTTTTCTGTATTTGAGGAAAACTGTCCTGCAGGTGGAGGGCACGTGTGGCGAGACTCTCTGTAGACTCCTTTTCCACAGCTGCTCAGCCCTGCGGGCACGAGCCACGGCAGGCAGCACTGGCTGGCCAGACTCAGCAGTTTCACGACCACTGATCTGTGATCTCACAGTCTCTGCAGGTCCAGACCCCAGGGAGAGCTCAGCTGGGTCCCCTTCTCAGGGCTTCACAAAGCTGCCATCAGGGCTGTGTCCTCACCTGGAGGACTGGTTAGGAAAGAACCTGTTTCCAAGCTCAACCAGGTTGCTGGCAGGATCATCTCCTTGCAGCTCGGTGACCGAGGACCCTGCTCGTCACTCGCCAAGGGCTGGAGGCTGCCGCGGGTCCTCGTGCTGTGGCTTCCCCAGATCGCTGCTTACTTGAGGGGCACAAGGAGACTCCCCGTCTGCTGAGATGGAGTCTTGCACAACACAACGTGATTAGGGGACTGACGTCCCACCACCCACATTCCACTGAGCAGAATCCAGTTCTGGTTTCCCCTGAACCACAGGAGAGGCAATGACATGGAGGCGTGAGCACCAGCAGATGGGGCTCAGTGGCAGCCACCAAACTCATTCACACATTTGGCTCTGCAGGAGAAAAGCCACTTGACCCCCTGTGCACCCCACCGTGCTCCCCTCTGCAGCACGGCAAAGGAGAAGGGTCAGGGTTCACCTGAGACTCCATGGAAACCCAGGCATGGCTGTGAGGCAGGAGAAGAACAGGAACGTTCTGCTTCACTGACAGCTCCACACCAACAGGGAAGGCCCTTTTTTAAATGGAGAAGGAAGTAGAGGTAAAAGAAACTCCCAACTGAAAAAACACACATGACTCAGATAAACAAGTCATCCTGTCAGCAGTAAGAAATCCCTGATACAGCCCAAACCTACAATGAAGTTGGAGATGTAGAGTTTTCCCAGAAATAGTCCCTCTCTCCTGGCATATTTTAAGACTGAGAACACTGCCAGGACGAACATTCATCGGGGCTGTGGCCTTGATCGCGGAGCCCCCACCACCTGCTGCTGGTCAGCGCCGACCCCTCTTTCAAGACTCAGCTCAGCATCACTGCCCCCTTGAAGCCCGTCCTGACTTCCTTCCTCCCCAGAGAACTGACCTCCCATCCCCTGTGCCCCACGGGTAGCCTGGAGACTGCACGAGAGCACCCGTAACACCTCAGGGGCCTCGGTTTGCATAGCCGTCTCTCTCAGGCCGTCAGCTCATAATGACACAAAAGCCTTTGAGTTCCTCTCCCGCTTGGGACCCAAAGGGCAAGACACAGCAAAAGCTTTCCATGAAAGATAGATGCAAGCGTGGATGGGTGGATGGATCGATGGCTGAGGGGAGGGTGCGTGGATGGATAAGGGGGAGAAGGAAGGGGGTGAGGTTGGTCAGGGAGTGGCTAGAGGGATCAGAGACGGGGCGACCCTAACATGCCTACTGGGAAAATTGCCTTTCAAAGCGAGCCCTCCCTGCGTGCGCCTGCTGCTCCCTCCGCCACCCGCAAGCCCACAGACTGCTCTGCACACTCCCTGCAGCGACCCCTCCCCAGCAGACACCCACACAACGCCCTGACTTCTGCATAGCTTTCTCTGGACACCTGTTCAACACCCCCTCGTCCCAGCAACTACACAATGTGACTGCTGTCATCCATCCTCCTAATTAGATAAGAGTTCCCTAAGAAGGACCTAGTCCAGCTCGGTCCAGCAGACAGTGGGCACTTCACAGGTGCTTGCCGAATGTGTGAGACCATTCACCGCCCAGTTTAGAGACCACTCAGCCTGACAGGGGCTGGGGGCACAGGGCAGAGGAGGGACGCTGCCCCGTCTGCCCAGTGCCTTGGGCAGCCACCCTGAAGGCAAACTAACACGGACTCAGCCTCCCTCCCGGCACCAGGATGGGAGCGCCAAGGCAGCAGGGAGACTGGCCGCCGCTGGCCTTGCTGGCTTCTGTGCTTCCAAACCCTGGGCCTGCCCTGCTGCAGAGGACGGACATTTGATGAATAACTGACTTGGAGGAGCGTGTGGGCTGTCAAGGCCACGCAGGACAGTTGTGCAAAGACAGCAGGAGGACGAGGGGAGGGAAAGGAGGACAGATTCTTAAGTATGCCACATATATAATTCCTCCAGATGCAAAATGAATGACAGATTAGGGCCCTGAGGACCAGGTGTGTGTATACATCCTGACCATGATATTTATTTTCATCTCCCTCGGCACAGCCCTCCACCAGGAGCCACTGCTAATGACGCTGACAGCCCTGAGAGCGGGAGACATCACAGGGAACACTACCAAGGTGTCCTGGTTCACATATCTTCAGGGCCAAAGCCTAACATCCTCACTGCCTCACACGGTGCTCAGTGGCATGTGCAAGGTGTCAGTCACTGACAGGTGATTTACCCACATTAATGTGTAGTTGGCCCAAGGGAGGGAGACAGTGGGACAGATGGACAGATGGGTTCCAAGAGGCAGGAGCGCAGACCCCAAAGGAATGCAGAGAAGAGGAGGCTTAAACTAAAAGTAGTCTGGCCAAGATCTCTGGCTCCTCAGATTCCATTACAATGGGGAGCCCTGTGCCCTTCCTGCACTGACCGAGATCACGGCAACAAGGAATCCTGGGAGTGTGGCCACAGGCGACCACAGCGAGGTGTGGGGGTAGGGGGTGGGTGGGAGGCGAAGACCAAGCTCTGCCCGACAGCACTCCAGCACCCACACCAGGGTCTGGACTACTCTGCTGGGGTGACTGCAGGCCACCAAGGGCACTACCTCGCGGGCCCTGCCCTGCACGGCAACCTGTGTTCAGCCAGAACGATCATATGTGTGTGGTCACAGGACCACACAGGACACGGTTCCTTCTGGAGCTCTGTCTTCACACAGGGACGATGGGAGAGCAGCCAGAGCAGACCACTGAGAAGGAAGGACAGATTCAACCTGAACTGCAGGTTTCCTCGAAATAACAAGGGAGCATCCGAGTGTAAAAGGGGCGTGGGCAGCAGTGTTCTCACACCTCTATAATTCAGTCATTGACATGCAGCTAGAGCATGATTGTTCTTGGAATGCTTCGTGTAAACCCAATGAAGACAGACACCTTCCCCATGGGGCTTATGGCAGAAGGACCCTCTGCAGTCGTGCTCATGTGGCTCCTTCCAAGCTCCTGCCCGCCGGGCACCTGTGCCAGGAATCACATCCTGCTCTCAAAGTCACCAACCTCACTGCCAACACCAGCCACCCTCAGCACCATGTCCAATAGCATGCTATCATGTGCTGGGTGCACGGGTGTGCAACTCTGGGATGGTGGCTCCATTCCCCTTATCTCAGCTTGGTCCTGGATACCCTGCTGTGTCATGTTTGTTCTAGGGGTGTGGCACCAGAAGGCCTGGGCCCATGTGCACCAGTTACAAGAGGAGAGCCGTGGGTCCACATTCTCTCTGCTTTGTGCCAAGACAGTATGCACGTGCCGGGGGGGCACGGCCAATGCTCACAAGCCCTCAGGGTACTCAGCCACCCAGGCAGCTCGGGGGGAGGAGGGCGGTTCTCTGCTCACAGCTGGAGTGAGTTCCAAGGAGGACCACTAGGAGCCCCCCACCCTCCATGGCAGCAACTAGAGATTGGGGGGGTCCCCCAGCCGCACTGGAGCCCTGGCTGAGAAGCAGCAAGCAAAGGTTCACCAAGTTCAAATCCCAACTCCACATTTCACCTGTGTGATTCGGTCAAGATGCGCCTCTCAGCCTCAGTTTCCCTGCTGGTCAAGTGAAGAGCCTATCAATTCCGACCGAACAAGTTGCCACGAGGAACAAACACGGTAAAGGACATACTGCTTGGCAGAGTGCGGGGTGGAGACAGCTCCTCCCCTGGGGGCTTGGTGGTTAGGACTCGTGCCGCCAGAGCACTGAGCACGGCTAGGGGTGCCCCCCGCCCCCCAGGGCACTCACCATGGCTGGGTGAGGATGCGGCTCACGTGAAACCCACAAAGGCCATTCACTGCCACGTCTGGCGGAGACCACGGGGCCCGCAATCTGGGCCCCCGCCCCTGACCTAACGGCTGGAGCAGCCATTGGAGGGACTGCCAAGCCCCTGCACTCACCGCTCCCCTCCCAGCACCGCACAGAAATGACGGAAGAGAGCAAACACGCAAGCTCGCAGGAGGGGAGAGAAGACAGACGTGAGATGGAGGAAGCACACGGACAGGTGTTCCCCGTAGGGCAGTGGTCCCCAACCGTTTTGGCACCAGGGACCGGTTTCATGGAAGACAATTTTTCCACAGATGGAGGGGGATGATTTCAGGATGATTCAAGTGCATTACATTTATTGTGCACTTTATTGCTATTATTATTACACTGTCACGTGCCACTCACTGATAGGGTTTTGATAGGCGTCTGCAAGCAATTGATTTATTAGGTCTCTGTGCAGTCAACCTCCCTGCTAAGGATGATCTGTGTTGGCAGCCGCTCCCCAGCACTCATCACCACCCCAGCTCCACCTCAGACCATCAGGCATTAGGTTCTCACAAGGAGCCGCGACCTCGACCCCTCACATGCGCAGTTTACAGGAGGGTTCATGCTCCTGTGAGAATCTAATGCGACTGCTGATCTGACAGGAGGCGAAGCTCAGGAGGTGATGCGAGCCATGGGCAGCAGCTGTAAACACAGATGAAGCTTCACTTGCTAGCCGCTGCTCACCTCCTGCTGCGCGGCCCCTGTTTGGAACAGGCCACAGACCAGTACCAGTTTGCAGCCTAGTGGTTGGGGACCACAGCCATAGGGGGCCTGAGAAGGCTAAAGCCCAGGCCAGCACTGCAGGAAGCTGAGCCCCCATCACTCAGATGGGCTGCATTGGGCGCCTCTGAAGAGGGGCCTGGGGGAACACAGGGGTATGGTCTGCGATGGGGCCAGACCCCCCAGCTATCCGTACACCCCCCACAGCGTGGCTCCAGCCCAGCAACCCCCCACCCTGCTCCACACCACCCTCGACCTGAACACTGGAGCTTCTGTGCTCTGAAGAGGGTCAGACAAAGGGCTCTGGATGGGAGGACCAGGCACAGCAGAGTGGGAGGACTGAACCCCTGCAGTGATGGGGACCTGTGATTGCAGAGGGAGGCCTGGGTGACTGGACGGCTGAGAAGCACGAGGAAGTCCCTGTACCCATTAGGGAGACACAGTCCAGGGTATGGAGGACCAGAGGGGCCACTGCGAGTCTCCACTGAAGGGGATGTGGAGGCAGAAGACAGACATACTCCCCCATGCACGGGACCAGTGCCTTTTATTAAAGGACCAGTGACCCATGGTATGGAAATGGTCCTCATCCCGGAAGCCCCGGCTAGAAAAGCCCAACTGCAAATGCAGCCTCCTGTCCTCACTTCAAGAGGGATGCTGGTTTCTTATAAAGAAGAAGATAAAACACTCATGTCCTCTCCAATAACTCTGCGACCATGACCAGAAATGACTTGGGGAATCATTTCAAAACCAGATTTGATGGCCTACACTTAAAACAAGACAACTTTCTCTTGCTAAGGTCAAGGGGAATTGCTTTATTTGGAAGTCTCCACTTACAATTTAATTAACTAGTCTCAGTCTGGCAATAAACCCCAAACATCAATCTCAGTACGGAGGGTCACAGAGATACCATCATTACGGGGAAGACGGCTGGACCACGAGCTGGAAGGCCTCACCCATCTGCATTTCATCACACGCAGGACGCTTGTCACCCCTTCCTGGTGGTAAACACAATCCACACTCGAGCAGCTGAAAGAAAAATGCTAATTGGGGTTTTGCCATTGCTGTTCCTGGCATCTCTCAACGGTTCCAGGAAGAAGCAACTGGAAGCCACAGTTGCAGAGCGAGAGGGACAGTACGCAGTGCCTCTGTGCAGCACACCCTCTGCCCGGCTGCACTCCCTGCGTGGCGGGAGGCGGGAACAGCGGTGCGGGGAGCCCCCCCGCCAGCCCCCAGCTCAGCCATAACTGGAGCGTGATGTTTGCCAAAGGCTGTAAAGCACGTGGCGGGGGGTGGCCGGATGATCTCCGAGGGCCCTCCATTCTGAACAGCAAGTTTTTTATGATTCTGTGCTAAGTGCAGGCCTGGAAGAAAGAACTCTCGGAACAACTGTTAATGTTCTGTCTTCCAATGTAGGACAGAATGTCCTCGGCAGTCGTGAACCAGTTACACATCAGCACCAGGTCTTAAAAAATAAGCTAATCCTTTTCTCCTGCAGGGGATTTAAGTGATCCTACCTGCAGGCCACTGGTCCAAGAACCTCTCAGGACCCTGCCGGTCCAAAATGGGATGAAAGTTGTCCCTCGCTATTAAGAACACAAATCCCTCTCTACTTGTTCAGAAGGAATACCCGAAATGAGCTCAAACTGGGAGGAAAACAAAAAGTCGGGGAGGCAGCAAGGCCTAGAAAGAAACTGAGTCGGAAACTGAAGACGGCCGAGGAGGACCCCAGTGACAAGGCCACACTCCGGGAATGGAGGTGGCAGGAGAGGGGCTACTAGGCCCGATCCCGGGGTCCCAAGACAACAGTGTGGGACCTGACATAAGCCCCCGGGGCCAGAGACTAAAGGTGGCAGGTGAGGGGTGGGCAGAGAGGAATGCTCGCTGGGCTGCCGGCTCTCAGGGCTGTGGGGGCCCTGGACTCATGGAATCTTCAGTTCAGGCTCTAGCCAGTTTTCACGGCGGAACTGAGTATTTCAGAGGACTGCAGCAGGCACTGCCTCCTTTGATTATCTTAACAACTTTGAGGTGAAGGGAAATACCCCTGGGGATCGTCACTCCAGATCCAGACTGTCCCAGCGAGGAAGCACGGCCGTCACAGGTGCAGGCACATGCAAAGGTACAGCTCAGTCAGCTGGGGGATGGACTCTGAGGCAGACAATTCTCAGCTGTGCCCAAGAGCGTCGGCTGGGTAAGGCTGACTCCTACCTACTCGCCAACGTTGCTGCCATGTATGCTGCACATGCAGTGTCTTCCCCTGTCACTTCCACACGTGACGTAGCAGTCACACAGGCTGCACTGGTACAAATTATAGAGCTTTTCCACAAATCCAGATTATTCTATGGATGAAAGGGCAGTGGGGTGGGGATTTGAGATTCTCAGGGAAAACAAAAGCTACGGAGGAAACCCAAACGAAACACAAACATCTAGAGACCGAACAACCAGCACTGAAACTGCTTTAAACCCCCCCATCACCACCCCGGCCCCCGCCCGGCCAACAACCTCTTTGTAAGCTGGGGAGCAGCAGCCCAGCCCAAGTTCAGGATTACCGATGGAGGCTGAACTAGAACCCAGGTGTATATTCCTCATGTATAATTGTTTTGGATCACACTAAACTTCCTCTATTTATTTTATTTATTTTTTTTGTACTATATAATGCACCTCTTTTCCCAAAAATGCTACAAAATATCCATTTAGATTTTCAAGTGAAAGCACACGAAGTCAACCTGACTTAGGAAAACTCATGGCATCTACCGGGAGAGGGAGAACCCGCCTGGTGCCACAGAACCCAGGCTGCAGGCAGTTTGCCGTCTCGACGATTCCAACAGACAGCAGTAAGCGTGGTCACCTTCGTCACAGCAATGAACAGCCACGCTCAACTGTGAAGGCCGCTGGGCAGAAGGTCCGCAGGGACCAAGAGCAGAACAACGAAGCCCTACTCAGCACACACGGGGCCTCCGGAAAGTCAGCACACGCCCTAGATCTGCCTGAGCCACAATTACACCTGTGCTTTGCCAACTGTCACGTCCCTGTGTCTCAAACGAAATATCATTACCGTTGCAAATGTGTGAATCGGCCATCCCGGGGCCCAACGAGAACGGGAGCCGGGGAGGGGGGACGCCAGCGTTCCTCAGGCCGGGCCGCTGCTGATGTATCCCCCTGCTCTCGGCTGCTTACCTTCTAGGGGTAATAAAAATATTTTCACTTGGGTGCCAATAAAGCTGAATCTAGTTTACCAGCTGTAACTGAATTCCACCTTGAAAGAATAAGTCAATTTTAGCCTTACACTGTAGTCAAGGCAGCTTTCAGAGAAATTTCATTAAAATGGCATTTAACTCGAATTAAAAAACACAGGAAAGAGAAAAGATACAAGTGGAGAAAGCCGTTTAACACATACAGCTGGAACTATTCTCCAATAATGCATCTGGCATTTTCTTTTTAGGAGTGAAAGTGTAAAATACTAGTAAGAATGATTGCCACCTTCGCCCGGGGTCTCCCTGGCCTTGGCTACCATCCTCCACCAACAGGCACCTGGGGGCTGCACAGAGGCGGCTGCCCCAGGAGCCCGGCCAGACAAGGACTTTCGTGGGTCAACAAGGTCCAACACGGGCCACACAGAGCTCTTCAGACTCAACTTCCCCACGCTCCCCCACCCCCACTGCCACACAGCTGTAGAATTTGGTAATGATAGTGAGGATGATGATGGCAACAGCCATAGGTACTAATACTGCATGAGGCTGAAATGTGCCAGGCACTACTGTGAGTACTTTATGGGTATTAATTCTCACACCCCTCTACACTCGGGGGAAACGAGGGCTAGTGTGGGGACGTCGCTTGCCGAGCCACACCACCAGTACGTGACAGAGCCAGGAATTCAAGCCCAGTCTGCCAGCCCCCAGAGCCCAAGCTATTCCTCCCCACACTGCACTGAACGGTAGATAAGGATAGGCCAGAAACATCCAAGACTCGTTTCTAACAAGTGCAAAACAGGTTGCATCGTCTCTCCTCCGCTAACCCACTCAGTCACCAAAACTGTGGGACCTAATTTCCTTCCAAGCCTCTAGCCGGAGGTCCGCCTGCTCCTTAGGTCTCCACCAGCTTGCAGGCACCAGCTTGCTCGCCCTGCACAGAGGAAGGCACAGACGTCTCTCCCGCCTCCCTCCCCGCCTGCACCCAGGCCTCACTCCGAGGGGCCGTCCCCTGCCTCTGCCCCGCTGTCAGCAGCAGCACAGGGTGGCAGGCAGGTGCCTTCCAGACGCAGGCCTGCAGCCTGGCCCCTCTGCACCCCAACCTTGCCTCTCCTCCTGCAGCTGCCGACCAGGGGAGGGGCTGAGGCACTCTGCACAGCAGGTGGGCAGGTGCACTGGACAGAGGCTGCTTTACAGGCCAGGGCCACATGGGCCGCCCTGAGATGAGGACAAAGGGAGGAGTGAGAAGGCCCTTCCCTGGCTGGGATCCCAGGAGGTCCCCAGGCCAACTTTGTGAAGGAGCCCCACCCCCACCCCTGGAGAGGTTCCAAAGCCGCCTTAAATAAGGCCACGCCCATAGCTATCTGGTCTGGTCCTTCCTGGCTGGAATCTGCATGGGAAGTAGCGAGAAAAGGGTGCCCAATCCAAAGTGCTGTGCCCCCTCGCCCCAACGTCGGCAGAGCAAGGGCAGGGCGCAACACTGAACAAGCCTCACAAACGTCGAGGGGGTTTCATTTCCTGAACAGGCATTCTATCAAGAACCAGTACTCTTCAGAACAACAGCAACCACAATCAGCAAAATCCAAATTTGTTGGCAATTTTTGGTGCCTTTGATTACACGAGCTTCACAGATCCTACTGCAAATGGAAAAAGGAAGAGCCCCCTTTTCCTTCTGTCAGGTCATTATTTTGATTCGGAAAATTTGAGAAACTTGAAATTTGGTTCCTCTACTCTACCTGCCCCAGGCATGAGCTGTGCTTCCTGCTAACAGATGATGATGATGCTTTCTTCCGTGGACTATGTCTCAGTTTAAAACACAAAAAATCCCACTCTTCCAAGCTGTTATAGACCGAATGTTTGTGTTTCCCCAAAGTTCACAGGTGGAAGTCCTGACTCACAGTGTGGCTGTGTTTGGAGATGACACCTCTAAGGAAGTAGTTAAGATTCAATGAAGTCATGAGGGTGAGGCCCTGGTCCAAGAGGATTAGTGTCCTTATAGCAAAGCACTCCAGAGAGCTCGGACTCGCTCTTGTCTCTCCCTCATTCTCCCTCCCTCCCCCTCCCCCAGCTCCCACGAGCTCACACTCAGGAAGGGCTATGTGTACGTGTGAGGACGTGGCAAAAGGCAGCCTTCAGCAACCCAACCCCAGAGGAGAGCCCTCAGCAGAAACCAGATCAGCTAGAACCTTGATCTTGGACTTGCAGCCTCCAAAACTGTGAAAAAATAAACTTTTGCTGCTTAAGCCACCTAGACTGTGGTATTTTGTGTTGAAGTCTGAGCAATGTTACCTTCCGGGCAGGAAAACCTTCCTCAGGGCTCCTCTGCCTCTCCCACGTGCTCATACAGCACGCCTGTCCTTCCGTGACACGTCAGTCACTGTGGGAAGCAGCTGTCGTTTCATCTGTGCCCAATATCTATACCTCCCACCGTAAACACCCTGCAGAGGTGGGGACATGTGCTGGGCCCGCACAGGGGCGCAGCAGGCCGGCTGTGGCACGCTGCCAGCCCACTTCAGAAGTCCTCAGTGATGGCCCAAAACCCTGAGGGACATTACAGAAGAAAACACTAAGCGAACCAGGAGCCTTGGGACCCATGGGCAGAAATCAGTGTGATAGTGACATCTGCCTGGGGTTCCAGAACACTGGTGCCCTCTTGGCTCTGGCCTGAAGAAGGGGCCGCTGCAGACTCCTCCACGGTAGGTGCCCTGTGTCATCGAGTGCACGAAAACGTCCTTCCCAGGCTGACACCTGGCTATTTCCTGTTCCTTGTGTGTTACCTCCCTAACTACGAGTCTTGTGAAGGCCAAGGTCCTGTCTGACACTACTGGCTACCCACCCTCCACTCAAGCCAACAATGCTTCCTCCCACCTGTACGTACCACCACGGACTGGTGTGCTGAGCACGAATGACAGCCGGCCCAACTGTCTGGACCGTGGCCGAGGGGTGAGGAATGGTTTCAGACAAAGGGAAGGTCTGTGACAAGGACCCACAGCAGAGGTCTGCGAGCACTGGCTGTGGTGCCACACGGCCTAGGGCCGCTGGAGAACGGGGAGGAGCAGCGTGGGCGAGACAAGAGAGGGAGAGAGTGCCAAGCTGATTAAGGGGCTGAAAGGCAGGAAGTCAGAGCCTCCTACAAGATCGGATCAACAGGGCAACCGTCGGGGCACCACTAGCGGGCCGTCCTCGCAGCTGTGAGCAACACGGCCACAGATCTCGACAGGCCGTCATCCGGGTCACTGCCAAGAAACACGCAGCCTCCACAGGGCAGTCAGTCTCCGCCTGACGTGAAGGTACTCACCAGCGCGGTCAAGGGGTCCGGAGCCAGCCTTTCAGAGAATGCTAATTAGAAAGACAGCAGTGGGCCAGGAACTGGTCTCGCCTAACGAAGAACAGTAGCTTCACGTCAGGGCGGTCACTTGGTGCCCAGCCTCACCACGACGTTTGCACGGTGAAAAGTCAGATGAGCGCAGTTTACTTACAGCTCAGTGCAAGCCCTTGGCCACAAACAAGGATCTCTCCTGGAGGGGACCAGCTGGCCCTCCCCTGACACACAGGCCATGGGAACGTGTAAAAAGGACCAGGCACATCCCAGGGAGCTGAGAAAGGAAATGGCCACAAATTCAGTAACCATGCCGACAGGATAAACCATAACTAACGTGTATGTTGTGTGTAGGTGTATGTACTTACGTGTATATAGGTGGGGGAGTGGGTGTACAGGTGTGTGGGTGTACACGGGTGTGTGTATGTGTATGTAGGTATGTATCTGTGTATACAGGGGTGTGTGTATAGGTGTGTGCACATGTGTGATATAGGGGTTTGTGTGTAGGTGTGTGCATATAGGGGTGCGTGTATGTGTATACAGATATGTATGTGTAGGGGTGTATATATGTAGGTGTGCATACATGTGTATGGGGGCGGGTGTGTGTGTGTGTATATATTTACGGATCTGTGTGTGTCTGTGTGTGTGTATACTTTAATTTCAAATAATGTGTTACATTTAAGGTCATATTCCTGCTGTTATCTGTAACCCCTAGGAGGAGAGGGCTCAGGAAAGGGTTTGAATTCAACTTTCCCGCACTCTAAACTGACCCTTAGGAGGACTGACAGACAGAACGCAGGAGCCCCAGTGAAATCTGAATTTCATTATGCGCCAAATACTGCTCCAGGCATACCTATCCCCCCAAATTGTTCACTGTTACCATGTGGAATTCAGATTAAACTGGGCATTCTAAATCTGTATTTGCTCAGTCTGGTAGCCCTCACCCTTGGGGGCTCTGTGGGGTTGGAAGGATTAGGTAGGAAGGAGGAGTTATCCTCATTTTTTACTACAGGAAAGAGAAAGCAGTTTGGATAAGAAAACTGAGAAAGTACATGTCTGTTGGTTCATGCTGTGCTCCCTACGCAGCCCTGGCAGTAGCTTCCACGCTGTTGCTGGAAATGCCTTTGGGCCGACACTGGCTGACAAGCTGGGTGCAGACGAGCAGTCACTGCCGAATCCCTCCAGCAGTCCCTTCTGGCCAGGGGACCTCACAGCCTCAAGCCTCGCAGAACAACTCGAGGGCAGGGCCCACCAGAACCCAGGGCCCCAGGGGACAGCAAGAGAGCTCCAGAGTCCCTGTCTCTGCCCACTCCCCCCTCCCCCAGAAACAATCCACCAGATTCCCTCCTCTGTGAAGCATTTGTTCATTGTCTGAAGTCCTCTGAAAACGCCACGAATGCACATAACCAAACTGACACATCCCCTGAGAGTGAATATTTTCAAATATTCTTTTGAAATGCTGAAATAAGTAGTCCAAAAGACAGAGCAAATATTTCACCTACACAGACATCATTTATGCCACAAAAGGTGCATGCTGTGGAGTAGCAGGTGGGGCTGCCCCAGAGGTGGGCCCTGGCCCCGGAATTCAGGCTGAGGGGCTCTCGCCTTCACAAAGCCAGGGCTGAACGTGGCTCCTCTGGCCAATCTATCTGGGCGGCAATTGAGGATCACGTGATCTCGGAGGTGACCAGGAGATATATAACAGATGTAATGACAATGAAATGTACATGGCATGTCATTAGGATCCACTGCAAAAATGTGATTTCACCTTCAAATGTATGTAAGCATTTTTGACATAATGTGGAGCAAAAACCTCTCGTGTGCTTTACATGTTGAAATTCTACCAATCAACTGAAGCGTTAACATATACTTATTATTGCAGCAGTAATTTAGTAGAATTACTAAATAATTGGCATGAACTGTTTATGTCATATACAAAATCCTTTACTAAGTAGGGAGCAGATTGACAGTTAATACGAATATTAAGAACATATTAGCTAGATAATTTTAGAATGAACATCATATCCTCTTTGAGCCTACAAATGCTTATAAAAATTTCAGTAACACAAGGCAGGATAATACAGATTAGATGACATGCTAATTCTAATTTTTATGGAGTTGTTTGACATATGCCCTACTCTAACATAAAACAAAATTAACTTTAAGATTTATATTTAATTTTTAGTTTTTTAATTCTAATTAGCCATAAATTTTGTTTGGGGAATTTTTCAGAAATAATTATTCTTCCTGAGCAAAAATGTCAAGCCCTTAAAATTTCCCTACTGAAGTATTTCATAAGATTATATAAAAGAATTAAATTTTGGATAAAACTCCAGACTTAGGCTCTTATCCCTGAAGTCCTTTCTGTGGTAGCGACTGTGGTGCTCACTAGCATTAGTGAGCTTATCACTGCCCACAGCTTCTTGGAAACTGTGACAAAGCAAAATGACCTAAAATGAACCAATTTTACCATAAGCTAATTGATATAAACAAGAGTTAAGTACCTATGGTCATAAAAACATCACCAAACTTTTAAATAAAGAACTAGGCTGGGCACTGTGGCTCACACCATAATCCTAACACTTTGAGAGGCCCAGGTGGGAGGATCCCTTGAGGCCAGGAGTTTGAGACCAACCAGCCTGGACAAAATAGCAAAACCCTGTCCTTATGAAAAAAAAAATTTTTTTAAATCAGCCAGGCGTGGTGGCATGCACCCAACTACTTGGGAGGCTGAGGCAGAAGGATACTTTGAGCCCACAAGTTTGAGGCTGCAATGAGCTATGATGAGGCCACTGGACTCCAGCCTGGGTTACAGGAGACCCTGTCTCAGAAAAATAAACAAACAAACAAAAAATAAATAAATAAAACAATTCTAATATTAAACATGGAAATAAATGTGAGGAATACATACATTTAAGAAAAACTAATAAAAACAAGTAAGATCATTATTTACCCACTTTGTGGTGACTCGGTTGAGAGATGGCTGTCATAGTGGTGAATCAAGAAATAAATGTTTGCAAAGCAAAAACCTGAGCATCAGCTTCCTACCATGTGGTCCAGGCTGGCCACTCTCCACACACACACCCCTCTGCTTCTGGGTCCCGTCAGAGTGACACAGATGCAGGGACAAGCATTCCAGGCTCCGCAGGGGTCGTCCAAGGGGCCAGTGAGACAGCACCCCCACAGGTCCACCATTGCTCCCAGTGCCCCAGGCACGATGGCAAAGACGGTAAAGTGTGTCCAAGCCACACTCAGCACAGTCAGGAGCTATTTTCTGCACAGCCGCCTTTGTCACAGGTACCCACCGTCAACTCTGATGCTGGCTGTGCCTACAGAACCCAGCGATGCTCATACGGATCTCTCTGGATAACTGCTTCAGTGCCCAGCCATTCCAAGGAAAAGTCCACTACCATGCAAGAGACAGGGGAATCCAAGAACCTGCCCAGGCAGGCTAGAGGGCTGGAACCCACTCCAACAACGAGGGTTCAATCTACTTCTGCCCAAGAGAGAAAAAAGAAACTAATTTTGATAATAGATTAAGAAACCAAATAAATGTTTTAGAAAAAAAGTATTAGGTGGGGTTTTGAACGAAGGATAGCACCTTAAATATCTCAAATCCAGCCCTGCCTCCTCAGTGCCACAGCCCTGGCCTTTGTGAACCTGCAGCAGCTCCTCCTGCCCGTCTCCAGCACCCAGATGTAAGCCCTGCCAGCAGGGACTGCCCCAAGGGAAAACCTAATTTCTCCCCTGCTGGGGTGGGAGGTGGCCTGTCGGGGCAGACTGGCCCACTGAAGAAACATTTGTACAAGAAGCTGCTCATTCCACTCCAGGGCCAAAGTAAAATGCTGTTTGGCAGGCAGAAGACGCCAGGCCCTCACCAAAAAACTGTGACCTAAGAATTCAGTTCCCATAGAGCAAGTGATTGTTAACCAGGTTTCTGCTAAGATCTTAGCTGCTGCTCATCCAGGAAACCCCAAACCCTTTTCCAGTTCCCAGGAGCCAGTGCTCGGACGAACCAGATCTCAGACCTGTTCTCAGGATTTTCCCATCCTGGGTGAGGTTTGCTTTCCTGGTTGGTGATTGTATCTTGTGAACTAAAAATAAAATGTGAAGCCCCCTGCTAACTGAACAGACCCCCCTTAGCCAAAGGGACCACTGGACAAACCTTAAAACTGAGTTTCCAGGCATGACGGGATAGGAGGTGTAAAGCACAATTACACATGTGTGTTTTGTCTTCATAAATATCCATGACTCCATAGCTTGTCAAGTATGTATCCATGGCCACCCTGCTCAGTATAAAATCCTGTTCCTTTTTATTTCTCCCTTGAAACACACGTTCCTGGCTTGTGGCTGGAGCAGTATTTCCCAGCTTGCCAGAACCGCCATTGCATTTAAAACCACATGGTTTGGGGGTTTTTTGGTTTGTTTGTTTTTTTTTATTAACAATCTGGTTCTATTTCCCCAAAGCTACCCATAGACTCACTCCTTTTCTCCACAGACTGTTGTCATTGGAGCACCTGACTCTCCCCACAGGTCAAATGCAGGTGTTGATTTGCCTACTAACAGGGGATTTGAAGTTTACAGTAACAGCTGTCTCCTAGTTATGCTGCCAGGGTAGTTTATGTGTGGTTTGATTTGATTTTCTTCTTGATTTATACAGTTTCTTTGAAACAGTGTGAAACAATTCAGATTTAGATGGACTCCTGGAATTTCAAATTCACTCTGGAAGGATATTTTTGCTGTACATAGTCTCTAGGGTGACACTTACATTCTTTTAATGGATTGAAGATATCTTCTTGCACTTTTGTTAAAGAGGTCTTTACTCAAATAAACAGCCATTCTAAGAAAATTATCTTTCTTCTCTAAAAGCTTCAAGAATTTCTCTCTGTGTTTAGTTTAATTTACTATGATGGGTTTACATGTAGTTTTCTTTTGGCTTATTCTCATCAGGATTCCTCTTGAATTTCTGAATTGGCATATTCCAGTAGTTTTGGAAAGATCTGTCATTCTCTCTTTATATTCTCATTTATTCTCTCTCTTCTTATTCTATGACTCCAAATTGCATTGCTCTTTCTAACCATATCCTCTGTATCTCTTGCTTTCTGTAGTTTCCATATTCTTAACTCTTCATGTTTTATTATGGCTATTTTCTTTCAATCAGTATCTTCCAGTTCGCTAATTTTCTCTTTAGTTGTGTCTAATTTGTTAAACCTATCCACTAAATTCTTACATTTGGTTAGCATATTTTTCAATTCCAGAAATCCTATTTGATTACTTTTCAAATCTCTTACGCAAAACTGTATAGCTTCCTATTCCCTGTAGCCATGTCCAAGCTTCTCTTCTCTCATTTCTTCATACACATTCCAGTAAAGATAGCAGTTACAAAAGCTCAATATTTTGTGGGCCTTTTCTATTACCTGTTTGTTCTCACATAAGGAGTCCTGAAAAGATTTCGTTTTGCTTCTCACAAGTATTCTGGGAAACTCCAGCACAGAGTCAACATAATTGAGGATCAAACAATCCTGGTCCTCTCAGATAACTTGAACCTAGACTGCAAGACTTTATGAGAGCTGTATCACTTCCACTTTACCCTGATCTATCACTCTTCTGGGTCTCAGAAGGTGTATGGGCATTTCTCAGATTCCCTATCCTGAGAAAGCTAGGGTTTGACCCATTCACTCCATAAGGATGACAAACTACAAGTCACTTTGGTATTATTTCTTCTGGATCAGGAAATGCCCAACGCCCTCAGAATAACCGTGGCTTCAGTGCTGGCATTATCTCTCTAGGTCCTCGCACTGTAACCCTAAACCTATTCCCTTCTGGGCCACGTCCATAAAACCTCACCTTTCTTAATCAACAAGTCATGAAGGTAATTTCCTTCACTAGAGTGTCCAAATTTTCTGAAACAAACACTGCCCTTCCCCTAGAATGCAGAAAAGCAGAGATTTTTATTTTTAAAGGAATTTTTTTTCTTAGAATATCCTCTGCTCTTAATAAAATCTTTATAGTCCCTACAAAGGTTCCAAGCCCATGGGTGCTCTCTCCAAGGGGTGACTGGTGAAACAGAAGGGGCTTCAGGCAGCTGAGGCCCAGAGACGCTTCTCCCAAGTGGGTGCTGAGGGATGACGGCTCCCACCAGTCAGAGTCCAAATGCTGTAAATTCTATGTATTTCCTGCTTTGAAAGCCTGGGTATTCTTATTGTGAGGCCATCAGAGAAATTCTTGAAGGTTTCATTAGAAGAACAGGAATTAACAGGTTATACAATTTAACCTATTACACCAGCAAATCTTCTCTGTTGTGAAGGACTGATCCTTTGAACAAAAAATTGCAGGATAAAAATGGCCTACTCAAAAGCTAGACTGAAAATAAAAATATGATTTACTAAAAAGTACAGATTTGGTCGGGGCTCCGTTGGTTGTTGTTGCTGGTCTTTTAAACAATCATCCAGCAAATCTGCAATGTGCTTCTTTCTGAACCACAGCACCAGAGAAAATCAATTCAAGTGTTTCCCAAACTGCAGCACTGGAACAAATGAGCACTAACCACAACTTCCCAACCTCTAAGAAAATATAAAATATGCCTTCCAAGGGGCACAAAAGGAAAAGAAGAACCTGCTAAGAAAGTGTAATTCACATCTACTGCAAATCATATTTCAAAGAACTAAATGAGGCTGGGGAACACTTGTGGAAGTGTTGGTAGAGAAAGAAATCCAACTGTGTCCAAACAAGCTCTCGCTGTGAAGTAGACAATGAATGTACATAAATGCACTTACAGAGGCAAAAACCAGAATTTTGAATAGACAGGTTGGAAAGTAGCTAAATATAATACTGAATCAAATAAGGTATGGTTGGAAGAACTGTATAAAACTTCATAATATAGAGATTAGGTAATAACCATCAGATTCAGTAGAGGAGCAAAATGCAGTTTATAACTCGTATGACTCCGTTTTATAATGTCAGGCGGCAGTTTCCCAAAGCAGGTGTCTTTCCCTGAAGGCTGGCGTCACAGTTTTCTCCTGCCAAAGGTGCAGCGAGGGCAGAGGGGTGGTCAGCTGCAAGGACTCTGAAGCCTCTCTCCAGGGCTGAGTTTTAAACACAGCACAGTTGCTCTGTATGTTCAGTGAAATGTTTGCCAAGCTCACACAGGACTCCTTACGAAAGAACATGTCTCTTTTCCACACCCCATCACTGACCAGCTGGTCTCACAAATACACGCCTGGTTCTGCTTGGCATCACTTTGTTAATGCTCTGTTCATTAATTTAACGAACTATCAGGAGAATTATGCCTGGAATGGGCAAGCATTATCTCTCAACCTCCATTTAATTAAACTCTGCTATTGCAGTATGACAGTCAGCACATCGCAGGGGGAATTATTTTAAGGATGAAGGCAAAAAGTATTTCAAAGCCCCCACTTAAATATGAAAGCATAATCTAAAATTGCCTGAGCACACACTATAATTTTTCTATAATATTAAAGATGTTATTTCCAGACTTGGTAATTAATTGGATTCCATGGAGAAATTATTCCAGCATCCTTGATAGAAAAATGATGCACCAAGGCAGGGAACACAGTACCAAAGGACACCCATAAACAACCACTGTCGCCCAGACTATGACAATCACAGGGCTTAATAAGGAGTGAGTGCTGCCTGCCTCTTCTGGTGCATGCTCATTACTTTCCTGCAGAGCAAACGCACTGAATTCTGATTACATCGCCGTAATAAAAAGGAACGAGAGCAGCTCGTGCTCCAGCAGCTGCCTCGCAAGGATACACAGGAGTGATCGCAAGCAGGCCAGGGTGCCACTGCTGAATGAGGACAGTGTCCTGCCACGCCGAGGGCTGGGGGGCCACCTCCCCGTCCCTCAGAGAGAGGGGCTACTCGGGAAGCTGGCTTACCATCAATCCGGCTCACGAGTTCTTCCAGCATTTTCACTTTCATTTGAATTCCAGGTTGGGCAAAGGTGTAGTTGTCCTAAGGAAAAAATAATATTGTGTATCATATGCATATAAAATAAAACATTTTCTAAAGGGGAAAAAGGCAGAATAAAAATGAACAGTTTTATAACAGAACAAATTCACAAATTGACAGATTTTATCCTGAGAAACAAGAGAAGGCACACTGCACGGCAGGGCCCACGTGCAGTGCCACTGAGTCTCCCTGGGAGGAGGGAAAGGCCGGTCCCCCGATGTCAGAGGATGAGCACAGGGACGTCAGGAGCACCCAGTGGCACACGCCCATCGGTAACCGGGATACACCTACATTTAAATTGAACACACAGGCACCCACGCTTGCAGCTCGTTGAACATGCCTGTCTGCAGGAACTGACCACCTTGGTGGCACCTGGACACAAGCACTCAGACTGCTGGGAGCCCGTGGGAAATGGCAAACGTGCCTGGCGCTGACAGTGCCAGCATCATGCCCACAACCCAGGTGCTCACGACACGGGTACTGCATGAGGATAACAGGTAAGCGTGTGACTTTACTCACAGAGATGTGACCAGGTGAACTCAGGCAAAATTCACAAACTAAGACAGGGAAATCTGTGTAGCCTCAAGGAGGAGACAGCCTGGGCAGGTTTAAGCCAAACAGACCAGGAATGGGACTCCAGCTCTATTCCTTAGGAGCTGTGTGACCATGGCAAATAACATAACCTCTCTGGGCTTCAGTTTCATCATCTATAAAGTGAGAATAATAAAACACTGCCTTCTTGGACTGTCTAAAGCTTCAAGGAAATAATGTAGTGGAATGTGGAAGAGGTTTAAAGAGACAGTAGGTGCTCAGGCTCTGACGGGCTGTTTTACTGCTATGGTCACCATCCAAGAGAGCACAAGCACGTGCTGGGGCGCTGGGCCAGAGAGGACTGACACCCTGCCTCATGCCATGGGGGGACACACAGGGCGGCTCCTGTCGGTCGGGAAGAGGAGGGCGTTCCCCACAGAGACTGCCCTGAGAGCCACAGCCAGTGCTCAGGGGTCATCTCCAGGAGGTGGCTTTCGACTGGATGCACACACAGACCTAACACACTCGAGGACAGTGGGTGTGGAAGGCAGAATGACAACCACCCCTAAGACGCCCACGTCCTGATCCCTGGCACTGTGAATGTGTCACCTTACGAAGCAAAAGGGAACGTAGGTTGCGGTTGGAACTAAGGTTGCTAATCAACAGACTAAGACCAGGAAATGACCCTGCATGATGCGGTGGACCCACTGCAATCACAGGGTCCTTAACAGTGGGTGGGGGGGCAGGAGGCTCAGGCAGAGTGACGCCACGTGAGAGGACTCGACCTCCACTACTCACTTCGCAGGACGCGTGGGCCTCTGGAGCTGGGAAAGGCAAGGAATGGACCTACCCGAGCCTCCAGCAGGAATGAAGCCACTCTCACCTTGAATTTAGCCTCAGCAGGCCCATATCAGACTCTGACCTTCAGAACTGAGATAACAAATCTGTGTTGTTTTAGGCCACTAAATCTATGGTAATTCCTTATGGCAGCAATAACTACTAACACAGGAGCTTCAGAGGATGTTCTTTACTGGGGCCCCTAACACCCACCAAGAAATGAGGAAAGAAGGGACTGGGAGGCACCAAAGTGACAGCATTGTGTTCTTGTGCGGACCAGGCTCAGGGTCTGAACTCTCTAGTGAGCAGACAGGGCCTCTGGCCTGGCCAGCACTAGGCAACTAGCTTACAGCAGCTCTGTCCCCAGAGGGGGACACTGGGAAGGCCTCAGGAGCCTGGGCAAGGGGAAGCCAGGCCCCTGGCCTCAGTGAGGTCACAGGTGATGCGGCCTAGGTCTGGACAGGAGGTGCTGGGTGCGGGCACGGCAGCTCACCAGGCACGCTCGGGCCCACTGAGCAGCCCCTGGTCACAGCAAGCAGAGTCACTGCAGCCTTTGAGATGATGGGGGACGACCCTCCTGCCTGTCCATCTGAGGGCATGCGGCTGGGGGCCGGGCAGCACGGGCAGCTCCAGGCAATCGGAGCCAGGAGGAAAGCGAGGGACTGTTCTGGACCCACTGTGCCTTATCGGTAGGCTCAGGACTGGAAAACACTCAGAGAACGACACCCCGGGCGGCGGCCAACCATGCAGACGTGCCCACGGAGCTCACAGGACCTGAACGGGGAAGAAGGATGACAGAGCACACAGCAAAGCTATCAGCCCTCAGGAGGCCCTCGGTCATGGGAACAGCACGCACAGGACCTCCAGCTCCCGAATCCAGGAGGGAGACCCCAGGTGAGACAAAGTGGAGCTGAGAAGACAGCCTTCAGGCCAGCAGTTTCTAAGGCCGCAAAGTCAAATGTGAAAAGTAGAAAAGTATGTGACAGTCTTCACTCTCTAAGTGCTTCTCCCTTCCTCCTCCCTCTGTCTCTGTCTCTCGCACGCACATACACACACACACACACACACACACACACACACACGCGTGCACGACATTTCCTAACAAGGGCAGGTGCAGCAGCCACCATGGCACAGAACTAAAAATGCCTACAAGGCATTGAGGATTTTTTCCCCAGAAATGGAAAATGAACAGAGTCAAATGTACCCCCTTGCTGGGAGATTTCTCCCAGGAGGATTTCAAGTGACAGGCTCTGGATTCCAAACTGTCACATCTCTGCAAGAGTAAAACCAGGAAGAGCTCCGTTTGCCAGCTTCACTTAGAATGACGCCCAGGCCCTACTGTGATTTCGGGCGGAACGAAGGACGTGCTCTGGGAACAGGATCTCGTTTAGGATGACTGCCCGGGGGGCCAGGGGATGATTTGTTTTCTAGATTTAGTGAGCCACTTCTGTGATAAGGGAGTGGGTCCTCCTAACGTCTGAGCTCTGGAGAAGCAGGGGCGGTCTGAGACTCAGCACCCAACGGCCGGGACTCTGGGCCCTAAGCAGCAGCCCTGTAGCTGAGACGTTGAGGACTAACTCTGAGCTTTAATATATTTGAACTTTAACAGGAGTAAGAAATTTTGGTTCTGGACGTTAACTCCTTTGAATGTCATCATCTTTAGACCTGAACTTGCAAAGGTTAGCCTTTAAGACTTAATTTCTCCCCACAGACTGGATAACAGAAGGAGATTTATATTCAAATTTGGGGCATACTGTGTTGTTGGAAGTTTATACGCTGTCATTTAACCTCACAGAGGAATTTCTGATGAGCCAGGTTGCACAATATGGCTGGACAGAATTAAGGCTGAGAAATAAACTAGAGGGTGTGTTTGCAGCCTCAGGTGCACAGAGGCCTTCCAGACTATTTAATCAGCGTCCTATTCCGACAGATCTCAGAGCCATCGAACTGGACTGCGGATCTCCTCCGCGCGGAGGGAGGCACCTGGCTGAGCAGGGGCCTCGTGGTTACAGGATGACAGACAGACCTGGGTGTGCTCCGCGGGCGGGGCCAGCTGTTGCCTCTCCCAGACTCTCTCTGCCCCAGAAATACTCGCCCCAAGGAGGCGACTTATGCACTGCTAAGCCTGGGGGATAAGCGGGCTGTGGGCTCAGCCCCCTGCCACCTGAGAGCCCCCGTCCTCCGCCCCAAGGCTCCGGTGCATGTGACGATGGCTGTCGGGGGTGGTTGTCAGGGGTGGGCGAGCCTGAGCGGTTCCGGAGTCAGTCAGCCGGTTTATGGGACTCTCACACTAAGAAAGGATTTCAAGCCTCTGATTTAGCAGAAATAAAAGTTATTCTTTGGCTTCCATCTGTCACTATTTTGTTTTATTTCTCAATTTGTTCAAAACCAAGGTAGAGAAGATGAGTTCTCAGAAATCCAAACGATGAGAAAAGAATGACACCTGAGAGCCTATAAAAAAAAAAATCCATATTTTGAAAAGACCTGCAGAGACTGGCGGGCACAGCCCTCACGCTGGCTGCAGGCCGAGGACAGGGACGACCAGACTGCAACAGCGACCGCAGGACTGAACCGCGGAGGGCGGGAACCGCCACAGCCGAGGCACAGAGGAGGAGGTCAGTCTGGACCCTCCGGTCTTGGGCAGTGAGTCCGGGCTGCAGCTGACCCTGCTCGGTGGCCAGGAAGCCTCCCAAGGGCCCTCCAAGGACACAGAGACCACAGCTGAGGAATCAGAGCCAAATGGCTGGGAAAGTGTGAGGAGAAAAGAAAGTTCTGTGTCCCCAGCCACAGCCGTTCCTCAGAAGGCACTCGCCACTCTGGCCCTCCCAGCTGCCTGCTGCTGCCGCCCGGGGGGCTCCCAATGCCTCCGGGCAGACCACAGGTGCTCACCCCAGGATCCCCCCGCCAGCACCTCCTCCACACACCGAACACACCCCACACTGCAAACGCCGGACTCAGAAGCCGTGTGCTGCATGAATATGTGAATGGGCAGAAAGACAGGGATTAAGCAAGAATAATGCATACTCATAAAAATATTAACACTATTCCCTTCATAAAAAGTAAATGTGTATTCTTTCTAATTGGGATTTTTATTTTGTATCTTTCAAAAAGGATATAATTCACAAAACTTACGGGTCAGAGGGAAGAAAGGAAGGTCTCAGGAACACAATGACCTTTTAGGAAACATTTTACGGAAGGTAAAGTTGGTATTAGTGGGGAAAAATCAAAGAAAACACACTCAGCGTGCCTCACGTCTGTCGCCATTCCAACACAGACCCCTGGCAGTGACAAAGGACACGGCCTGTGGTCGCCAGTGGAAAGGCAGAATCATCTGAAAGCGCATTTCAGGGAAGAGCGAAATATAAATTCCTGTTGGCTTAGCTGGAAAGACCCAGAGCCCCCCCAACACACCTGGAGCCCAGAGAGAATTCAGAACCCTCCCACATCCCTGATGAACAGCTCTTCCAACTGGACCAGGGATCCACCCCCCCACCCGAGTCCAGCACCCCCTTTCTAGGACAATCTCACTCTAACCAAGTTTCTTGCCCCTGCTGAAACCAAGCCTGCCCTCTGCACCCAGGCCTACACCTGCCTCTGAAACACTCAGAAAGTCCCTTTTGCAAACAATGGCAGCAGAGGCTTCCATTTCCTTCAACTCTGAAAGAGTCCATTCCCCTTTCCCTCGGGACCATCTGGCCCACAGCTCTGGACGCAGGACCCCACATGGGCTCTGCTCACGCAGAGGACAGGGAGCTGGGAAGCCGACTGCCACAGCCGCACGCAGCGCCCAGCCATTAGGACAATCGATGCACGAACCCAATACAAGACAGAACCACATCAGACTGTTAGTTCTTTCATCAGTTCAGTAAACACTCATCAAATGCCTCCTACATGCCAGAAAATTAAGTCCTGAGTATTAATGGTGTACAAATGAGTTAAACACAGCAGGCCTGAGAATGCTGTCCTAGAGAGGCCTGCTTACAACCTAGTGTCTGGGAACTTGTTTCTGGAGGGTTCCCGCCACTCCCTGACTAGTTGGAACAGCTCACTGCACCCGCCTGTGCAGTGTGGTTTGTGCTGAGCACGCTGCCTTCTGGGAGGCTGGCGTCTGGCACGTGCCCCGCAGAGTGGGCCTGTGTGAGCAGCCCCAATAGCACCCTGGGCGCTGGGTCTCTAACAAGCTTCCCCAGCAGCCAACACTGCACGTGTGTTGTCACGGCTCCTGCTGGAGGACGCAAGCGTGTCCTGTGTGGCTCCACCAGGCTTGAACCCGGTTTCCTCTGGGCTTCGCCGGGTGCCTTTTCCCCGGCTGAGTTTGCTTTGCATCCTCGTACAGGATGCATCGCAGCTGCGAGCACAACTCTACACAGGTCCTGTGAGTCACCAAGCCTGGAGTGTGGTCTCGGGGTCCCCTGACACAGATGGGGAGAAAAGCAGATAGGGCCCTTCTGTCCACAGAGATGAGAGTCTGGTAGATGAGCAGATGTTCACACATCATGCAAGCACGCATGTACTGCTAACTGTGATCTGGGAAGCAGCACCATCACAGCACAGAACAGGGCGGGCCTGAGCTGAGCTGGGAAGGATGGCTCGAGCACCATGGGCAGAGCCCCGGTGGCAGCAGGGGGCACGGCACATCCCATGAACAGAATGAAGGCCAGGGCGGTGTGTCAAGAGAAGACCAAATTCTGAGGCTGGAGGGCCATTTAGGGACTTAACAGTAAGACCAACACAAAGCGATCAAATGAAGTTAATGAAATGGAAACGGAAAGCCATTGTGGTTACGAGATTTGCATTTTGTAAAGATTATTCTGGCCGCAAGGTACAGAAATCACAGAATGGGACCAAAGAGGATACAGGATATCTGTTACGAGACAACTGCCATCATCTAGGGAAAGTAATGACAAGAGCTTCTCGTGACAATGTGGTCAACCCCAACTGCACAAATAGCTGTCGACTGACCTGGACTGGGTGGCTTTTTGAACCTGAACGTAGGACTTTCCATTCATTCCTATTAGCCTGTTCATTTGATCGGTTCCCGGCTGGCATTCTAGGCGCTGGACTCATTCTGAATCTTGATTGTGTCATCTATCACATTAGCTGTCCCTCCAAGCTTAGAGGCACTGGTTACACTGATCCCTCAAAGCCTCCATTACAGCCTCCGGGAAGGGGAGAGAAGGACAAGGCCAAGGACAGCCTGCTCTCAGAAGTCGCTCAGCGCAAAAAGGCGTCGTAAAAAATATATCGAGCCTTGTTTAACTCCCCGCTTTCCCACCCGCTGGCTTCATTTCCCTGCGCTGCTGTCTTCCCATCTGCAAGATGGAGAGAGGAAGGGCCCATCACAAAGACATGGTGGGTATGAGATGAGTTACTGAACCTAAAAGAACCTACAGCAGCGTCCACACCAATATGAGCCCACCCTCTCCGACTGGCATCGGTCACGAACAGCGGCTCAGGCTGCAGGCCCCCACCCACCATGCCGCAGGAACCAGGGCCTCTGCACGCCACATGACAAGTGGGGGATATGCTAAACACTGTTCCCAGACACGGGCCAACCAGCACGGTAAAGTGGTATCACACACAGTGTGGAGGGTAGTCCGTGACAAACTGTAGATGAGCCCTGTGAGCAGCAGAGCCACCTCCAAAACAAGGGAGGGGAGGAGAGGCAGCCAGTAAGTCAAAGTGAAAATAAGCCACCTGCATGCAAGAAGCCAGTCTGGAAAGGCTGCACACTGCATGACTCCAGTGAAGTGACACTCTGGAAAAGGCACAACTACGGGCACAGTAAAAAGACCAGCGGTTGCTAGAGGTGAGGGTGGAGGGAAGGATGAACAGGGGTTTTCAGGGCAGGGAGACTCCCAGGGAGGATGCCTTATGGTGGACACACAACATTCCACATCTGTCAAAACCCACACAATGTGCAACACAAACAGGGAACTCTAATGCAAACCGTGGACTTTCGTTAATAGTAATCTATCAACATGGGCTCATCAACCGTAACAAGCGTGCCACACTAATGCGAGACACTGGTGACAGGGGACACCGGGTCAGGAGGGCATGTGAAGGAGCCTGTGGGAGGTCTAACTTTCTTCTCAATTCGCCTTGAAACCTGAAACTGCTCTAAAAGCCAAAGCCCACTAATTTAAAAAATACTCAAATCATCCAAAAGGAAGGAGGAAAAAAGTGAAATTAAGAAAAGATGAAATATAAATGGCAACCTAAACCACAACCATATAATAATTACATTGGAAACATTACATGAATATATACATATATAGACTAAACACACTAGAAGGATAAGAAAGCAAACTCCAAGAATAAGCTATCTACAATAAGTACCCTTTAAATAAGTATATACATGTCATGTCTCTGTGTTGCATTTTGGTATTAAGCATTCTCAAAATATTTCAAACTTTATTATTATTTTACCTGTTATGGTGATTGGTGATCAGTGATCTAAGATTTTACTATTGTAATTGGTCTGATGCATGACAAATCATGCCCATGTAAGATGGGAAAATTGATTTATAAATGTGTGTTCTGACTGCTCCACGGACCAGCCATTCCCCCATCTCCCTCCCTTTCCTTGGGCCTCCCTATTCCCTGAGACACAACAATATTGAAATTAGGCCAATTAATAACCACACAATGGCCACTACGTGTTCGAGTCGAAGGAAGAGTTGCACAGCAACCCACAGCTAGCAATGCTGAAGCTCAGTGAGGAAGGACTGTCAAAAGCCGAGATAGGCCAAAAGCTGGGCCTCTTGCACCCAATAGTTAGCCAAGCTGTGAAGACAAATAAAACGTTCTTGAAGGAAATTAAAGGTGCTACTCGAGTGAATACATGAATAATGAGAAAGTGAAACGGCATTATTGCTGATACAGAGAAAAGTTTAGTGGTCTGGGTAAAAGATCAAACCAGCCACAACATTCCCTTAAGCCAAAGCCTAATCCAGAGCAAGGTTCTAACTCTCTTCAGTTCTATGAAGGCTGAGAGAGGTGAGGAAGCTGCAGAAGAAAAGTTGGAAGCCAGCAGATGTTGGTTCATGAAGTTAAAAGAAAGAAGCCACCTCCGTAACAAGCTACAAGGTCCTGATGTGGAAGCTGTAGCAAGTTACCCAGAAGATCTAACTAAGGTAACTGATGAAGGTGGCAACGTTAAATAGATTTTTAATGTAGAAACAGCCTTCTATTGGGATAAGATGCCATCTAGGACTTCCATAGCTAGAGAGAAGTCAGTGCCCGGCCTCAAACCTTCAAAGAATAGGCTGCCTCTCTTGTTAGGGGCTAATGCAGCTGGTGACTTCAAGTTGAAGCCAATGCTCATTTGCCATTCTGAAAATCCTAGGGCCCATAAGAATTAACCTAACTCTGCTCTGCCTGTGCTCTATAAATGGAACAACAAAGCCTGGATGACAGCACATCTGTTTACAGCATGGTTTACTGAATATTTTAAGCCCACTATTGAGAACTACTGCTCAGAGAATAAAAGATTCCTTTCAAAATATTACTGCTCATTAACAATGCACCTGGTCACCCAAGACCACTAATAGAGATGTACAGTAAGATGTACATGTTGCTTTCATGCCTGCTAACAATATCCATTCTGCAGCCCACGGATCAAGGAGTAATCTCGACTTTCAAGTCATTATTGAAGAAATATGTTTCGTAAGGCTGTAGGGGTCATAGACAGTGATTCCTCTGATGGATCTGGGCAAAGTAAACGGAAAACCCTTTGAAAAGGATTCTCCATTCTCGATGCCACTACGAACATTAGTGATTCATGGGAGAAGGTCATAATAACAATGTCAACAGGAGTTTAGAGGAAGGTGACTCAAACCGTGATGGATGACCTTGAGAGGTTCAAGACTTCAGTGTTGGAAGTAACCACAGATGTGGTGGAAACAGCAAGAGACTCAGGATTAGAAGTGGAGCCTGAAGATGTGACTGAATTGCTGCAATCTCATGATAAAATCTGAATGGATAAGGAGTTGCTTCTTATGGCTGAGCAAAGAAACTGGTTGTTTGAGATGGAATCTATTCCTGGTAAAGATGCTGTGAACATTGTAGAAATCACAACAAAGGATTTAGAATATTACACAAACTTAGTGGAAAAAGGGTTTGAGAGGATTGACTCCAATTTTAAAAGAAGTTCTACTCTGGGTAAAATGCTATCAAACAGCACGTGGGATGCTGCAGAGAAATCTTTCGTGAAAGAACAGTCACTCAAGCAGCAAGCTTCACTGTTGTCTTATTTTAAGAAATTGCCACAGCCACCCCAACCTGCAGCAGCCACCACCCTGATCAGCCAGCACCATCAATATCAAGGCAAGACCCTCCACCAGCAAAAAGATTACAACTCAATGAAGGCTCAGATGATTGTTAGCATGTTTTAACAATAAAGCATTTTTAATAAAGGTACATGCATATTTTTAGACATAACTCTATTGCACACTTAATAGACTACAGTATAATAGAAACATAACTTGTATATGCAACAGGAAATCAAACAATTTGTGTAACTAGTTTTACCATGATATTCACTTTATTTTAGTGGTCTGGAACTGAGCATGCCGTATCTCCAAGGTATGCCTATAAAGGCCATTTGTATTGGAAAGAAAGAAGGAACACTTTATTTGCAGACAACATCGTTATGTGTACAGAAAATCCTAAATCATCCACCAAAAAGGTCCCAGAAGTAATACCTGAGTTTAGCAAGATTACCGAAAACAAAGTAGGGCATGTTACAGTTTCCCAAAGTGGCCGCGACACTCTCTCCTGCTCCAAGTTCTCCTTCCTGATGTGACTGTGCCACCCCTGCATCAAGATGGAGTCTGATTTCCTTCTCTTTGCATCTGAATAGGCTGTGACTTCTTCAATTGAGAAAGTGCAGTGTACATGACCTCTGAGTCACAGATGGGTGTATCAATAGCATGTGACTTTCGAGGTTCAGTCATGAAAAATGCAACTTGCACCTTGTTTGTGGGAAGAATTTCACTGGGAACCGTGAACCATCATGTGAGAGTCTGACCACACTATGGCCACCATGCTAGGAGGACACTAAGCCACACGGAGAGGCACAAGTGAGCAGTGCAATTTAAAGTCCTCTTCGTGGAGTCATCCTGGCCCAGGCACCAGACACTTGAGTAAAGCAGACGCTAGACTAGGTGATCCCTGCCCCCAGGCATCAGTTTCTGTCCAGCCTCTAAGTCTCCCACCGGAGGCTCCAGACATATGCTGCATAACCAGTCCGTGTTGTGCCCTGACTGAAATCCCGACACACAGCATCTATGAGCACAAGAACATGGCTGGCTTCATTTTAGGTCAGGAAGTTTTGAAATAATTTGTTATGCAGCAATAATACCTGGAAAACTATGTGAGCTTGCAAAAATCACTTGTATCTGTATACACCAGTATACAAATAAAAGAGAAAAAATTTAACAGCAAAGTTATACCCTTTAAAGTGGCATCAAAAAAAAATCCAAAATATTTAGAAATAAATTTAACAAAATATGAGCAAAATGCATACACTGAAAACTACAAAGTGTTTGTAAGGATAAATTAAAGAAGTTCCAAATAAATTAGGAAATATACCACGATAATGGATGAGAAGACTCAATATCTGTTAATATTGTCGGTTCAAGGGAAATTGATACAGTCAACATAATCTCATTCAAGATCTCAGCAGGCTTTTCTGTGGAGAATAGCAAGCAATAGACAAACTTTACATAAAAATGCAAAGATACTGAAAATACGCAAGACAATTTTTTAAAAGAACAAGGTTGGAGGACTGACCCTGCTTGGCTCCATGAAAAGCCACCGTGACTAGGACAGTGGGAGCTGGAGGAAGACCCATTAGTAATCAATGGAACAGAACACGGTGCCCGGAAACGGACACGCACTTGCACAATCGTTTAATTTTAGGCAAAAGAGCTGAAGCTACCTGACAGAGGAGCGAAAGAAAGCTGTCTTCAATGAACAGTGGCGTGTTCACTAGGGTGTCTACAGGGAAAAGATGAACCCCCAACCTCCCTGACACCACACACAGGCATTCAGTCAAGCTAGGTTACAGACTTAAAACTAAATGTAAAGCATCTTGAAGAAAAACTTAGGAGGATTTTGGGGGTAGGTAAAGGATTTTTAGTCAAGATACAGAAAACCATTACCACAAAAGAAAACAATTATAAATTTGATTTCATCAAAATTAAAGTTTTCTGTTCATCAGAAGACACTGTTAAAGAAATGAACTGACAACCACAGACCAGGAAGAAATATTGTCAAAGTATATGCTTTGACAAAGGATTGTTATCAGCACAGATGCTGACGCAAAACAGCCAGAACTTTCTTACGTGGCTAAAGAGTATACAAAATGCTACAACCACTTTTGGGAAAAGATCTGGTTCTTTCTTATAAAAAACTACACATCCTCTTGCATTATGACCCAGCACGTCCACTCCTAGGTATTGACCCAAGAGAAATGAAACATATGTCAACAAGAAGATGTGTGCACAAATGTTCACAGAACTTTATTCATGATGGGCAAGGACGGGAAACAGCCTGGTTTCCACCAACAGGAGGATGGATAAGCAAACTGCAACACATTCATACAGTGGAGTACTACTTGGTAATTAAAAGGAATGAACTATTCATTCAGGCAACAACATGGATTTTTATGTTTTTCAATGCTACTGTAAATTGAATTTTTTTAATTTTCATTTTTCAATTGCTTGCTGCTCAATGACTCATTCTTAATGAATCTTCTGTTGCAGCCCAGTAACTAACACATTCTCATCTGTTTAATAAACCTTTCTAAAATGTCAAGAATCCTCAATTTTATTGACTGGGGCTCTAAAATCACATCTCTAGGATTCTTCACAGAGTACGATTCATCTGCTATTTGAGGCAGGTAAGTATTTCACATTCCTAAAAGGCAGGTGCTTCACCTACACATTCTCCCACCCCAGGGGCTCCCTCCAGGTGAGGGCTCCTCTGCTCTTCCCAGGAGAAGGTTCTTCCTGCTTCGCACAGCAAGCCCTGAAGCCGGCTCGGTGGAAGTCGGCTTTCTCGCTGCCGCCTTCCCAGGCACCACAGCAGCCCCTTCCTTGCTCTCCTCTTTCCTGCCAGCTTAGTTGGCAGATAACACCCCCAGGACTCAGACCACCCCACGTTCTAGCTATCTAAGCTCTGATAGAGAAGCTGAGCTGCCCCTCTGAATTTGCCCTTGGCTGTTCTTTTTGGAGCATGAACTGTAAGAACCCACCCTTCTCCAAGGGCTCTGCTCAGGCTCCTCGTCTGTCCCTTTTTGCCTCTCTGACATTAACCTCGATGGCTAATACACTTGAGGGACGCCCCAAGACAGAGTCCACTCCAGCCCCCGGGCACAGGCCTGGTAGTTTTCTGGCCTTTCTCCAAATGAGTCATGATATCACCACAATTCTGGCCTTTCTCTGACAGGTTCCAGGATAATTTAGTCACGTTGCCCAATACTCCTATCACTTCCATGCCACCAACCAGTTCTTAGAATTGAATAATTCTTCCCCAAGGAAAGGAAATGTAAATGGCTAATTATAAAAGGCAATGGTTCTTTTCTACTCAAAGAAGCTGTCCCGTTAAGTAATGAATCTAGGAGTAATAGTATGACTTCAGGGTAGGCAAATATGGAAGCTGTAATTCAAGAAGTAATGGCAAACCGACAACCTTGGCACTGGCGTTGTTAGTGAAATGAAAGGACTGGCAAAAGCACAAGAATAATCCCCTAAAAGCCTAAGAAGGCCTCATCCAGCCTCGAACTTCTAACTGGGCACCGACTTTACACCCCCAGGGAGAGACAGGGGCTGAGACGCAGCGCTGGGTCAGCAGCTTCCACGGCCCAGAAAGTACACATTCAAAACCAGTTATGATCAGGCCCTGAAGCCAACGTCCTGTTTGGAAGAAACCTTTTTTAAAGAAATATTCAATCAGCTGGGATTGGCTCAGATGTATGTCTGTGATCTACACCAAAAATCATCCCCAAAAGGTAGCTACTAATATCAAATAGCATTAAGAAAGACCCAATCCATGTAATCACTGGAAGAAATAAGAGCCCACCAAATTATTTTTTAAAATTAAATAACTTGCTATTCTGTGACACAGCCATATATACCAAGTAGCCTCCAAATGCCAAAGAAGCAGAGAAACCAAAGGACGAGGCAGAAAGTCCAGTCTGTCCAGGAAAGGTGTTTTGTTGGGGGAACTTGGGCAGCCACCAGACAGGTGGACCTCTGCACTGTCCCCCTAGACCCGAGGCTCAGGGACCCCAGGGAACGGTGCATGTGCTCCAGCAAGACCATTGAAGATGACCCACCAGAACGAGCAAGACCACACACGCGTCTGGCCTAGAACTTGTGCAATAACATCGAGGTTGCTTTGATGGAAGGCAGGATTTACAGTGCGTACGAGTTCTCACACGAAGGACAGTGAATAAAGGAGAAATCCAGAGGTACTCATGGGATCCGGGACAATGAGAAGCCAACAGGGCAGATCAGCATCCACAGTGGAGTTGCTTTTGTCTCAACAAACCCTCGCCCTGGACTTGGTGGAGAAAAACTGCCCTCGTTCTGGGACCCGCGTGCCAAGGTGCCCTGCCGGCTGGGTGGGAAAGCCAGGGAGGGCCTCCGGCTCCCATTCTAGGTGCTCCAGGCAGTGGATCCCCGGGAACCACACACAACCCGGGCTCGCCCAGCTCACACCACCCAGAGAACAAGATACATGGAGGGAGACTCAGGAAAGTGTGCAAAGACTAACTGTGAAAGAAAATGAGAAAGGAGGACGAAAATGAAAGGTGTCATCTCTCCAAATTAAACTTACCTGAATGAGGGAATGTAATTACAATCAAAGCCACCACACAGCTGAAGGGAACCCGGAAATTCTATCCCCAGCACTGAGGACTATTCAACATTGAGGCTCCCCACGATACACACGGGAGCTTAAGGTCACGACGCCTCACTTCGTGCTGCCCTGCTTTGGGGGCAATGCCCTCCCCCCGACCCCGCCTCCACCCTGCCCCATTTGCCCCCAGCCAGCCTGGGCTCCCTCCTGCGCTGTGGAAACCTCTGACCACCTGCTTGTCTCACCACAAAATACATTACTTTCCTCACAACCTCATTTACCTCTCAAGATAAAACCATCCAGTTCGAACCGTCAACAGCGTCACATAAGTGGAAAATTCTAGCCCAGATCTGCTAACTACAAGCCCAGCATTCTTCCTGTATGGTGTTTCTTAATGGGGTGCTATTAAGATTCTTCCCGAGGCAGAACTGTCCACGCATCACTGGCTATTTAGTACCTCTGCTCCCTGCCAGCTAAATGCCAGTGGCATCCCCCAGTTACGGCAATGACCAAAAAGCACCCCAGACATTTCCTGGCAACCCTAAAGGGCAGCATGCGACCCCACCCTGACCCCACCCCACGGAGGCCCACAGTGTCTGCCTTGGCGCTCAGTCCTGCACCCGACCCACCCATGCCTTTCCCACAGCCACCTAGTTCAGGCTCTTGTTTGTGCCCTGGGTGACTCCCCTCCGTGGCCCACATATAGCCCACATCCCTCTGCTGGGTCAGACGTCCTAGGGGCAGCCCGATGACCTTGCTTCATCATTCACAGGAGGCAGCAGTGGCGTCCCGGGCACTACCCTATGAACAGAGCATCTCCCAGACGACCATCGCACCTGGAAATGAGGCTGCTTTGCCTTTGCTCCCAACACCAAGGCCCCTGAATAAAAATAATGTCTCTTAACCAAACATCTAGTGGAGAGGGCATCAATTCATCAGAAATGAGTGACCAGGCCAGAGTATCTGGGGAGGG